>NW_024468251.1:0-1200000 GCF_002104995.1 Linderina pennispora | reverse complement strand
ATAACCAAGCGCGCAAACAGCACCACAAAGTACAGCCCAAACGTGACCCACGCAACCACGTTAGTGTTGGCACAGGCAAACGGCGATTTGGCGGTTTGCGTGGTGCCGCGCAGGAACAGCTGAACCATGCACGCCTTGTACAGCACATCGTCAATGTCCAGGTCGTGGAACGCTCCCGAGATGTCCTTGCCGGGGTGGTCTAGAAACAGCTTAGTCAGGCTCTCAGGCAGGAACATGTTCTCGGGCCGCAGCTGCCGGTCCGCCAGCCGCGTGCCGTTGACCACCAATTCGTCGCTCGCATGCCGCACATAAAGTGACACGTCAAATACCATATCGTCGATGATCACCCATGATGTAGCCGGCGACGCATGCATCTCCTTGACCTCGCTCGAGCTGATCTTCAACAGCCCAACTTTGGCACTGGGGAACTGCTCCCACGACGCCGTCAGGCAGTCGGTGCCGCTGGTCTGTGGTGCCTGCGGGAACGGGCAGTGCGTCGGAAAGTCGTCCACACCCCCATAGTACAGAGTCGAGTTGGCGCGCCACGACTCAATGAAGCTTAGCGTCGCCGACTCGTTAGCCACGCACTTGCTCAGCAGCGCCTGCGTCCTGCTGGGCAGCAACACCCGTGTGTCGGCAGCCAGCTCTCCCAGCATCGGGAACACGGCCGATACGTCATAGCCAGAAAACCCGCGCATACGCTGCCCGAACCCTGTGTGCGACAGTGTGAAATCGGACACGATGCCGTTGGCTGACACAAATTTGCGTGCTTGCACGTCCGCGGCCGTAAACGTCTGGTTTGTGCTGCACAGCGCCTTGGGCACCAGTGTGCCCCACATGATGAACGCGACGCTGGCTATCGCGAATGCCAGCAGGTAGCCGATTGATTCGGTATACATATGGCCGCTGGTCGAGCCAAACCGGTTCACACCGCCCGGCATGATGAAGTCCGCTACGTAAAGCCGCAGCGCCTGCATCCGCCGCCGCATGAATCCGCCCTTCTGCTCTGCCGTTTTGCTGCTTTGTCCCGTCGCTGGCCGCGCCGCCTGTCGCTGCCGGGCGGCCACGCGCTGCCTGCGCAATGCTGACTGGTACGCTGCGACACTGCCGACGCCGAATACGTGCGTCGGTGGTGGTGGCTGCGGAATACCGATGCCCACCACCGGCCCGGCCCTGACCCCGAACCTGACACCGCGCGTCGGTGCAGAATCGTCGACGTGCTGCCACCAGTCGAGTAGTCGGCCAGCTCAAACGACCCCGACACTCCCGCTGCTGCCAAACCCATGCTGGGCATCGTCGTTGTCCGACTTGCGCCATAAACATCGCCGCACTGCCCAGCCCACCGCTGCCCAGCGACGAGCCCTGCCCGCGCCGCCTCGCCTTGCGCCCCGCCATTCCCCGCCGGTGCCCCATTTGCGCCGGTGCCCCGAGCTGCCACCGTCCAGGACCGGCGACGAGTAATGCGTTGTGCCTGTCGATACTGAGCCTTGTGCATTCAACTGCTCACCCCGTAGCCCCACATACGCAGGCGCAGCCTTGCCGTCTTTGCGCTGAGCCACCAGCTTGGCTAGCTTCTTCGGCCCCGATGCCAGCCGATTTCCGCATTTGTCAATGACATTATCGATCCGCCATGCATGCGACTGTCGCCAACAGAGTCGGCCGTATCCGCTGCTACTGCCTCCGCTGCCGCATCGTCCACGTTCATCACATCCGTGTCGAATATGCTCCAGTCTGACCGTCCCTCGTGTGATCGCCGGAACACCCGCTGCTCAAGCGGCGACAGCGGCGGGTCCAGCGCAAATTGCGCCCCTGCGATTGCAGGCGCGAGGCTGGTGGTCTGGATTGGCCGCGGCCTGCCTGACCGATCGCCGCTGCTGCCTATACATAATTTATGTTAATGAAACAAATAGTCCGGGAAATAAAAGCACTGCTCACTCCCCCGCACACACGCATTGGTGCTGGGGAGGGCGCCTGGTGATTGCGGCCCTCTTTCTGCTTTCCCAGAACCCTGGTCACAAAGTGCAGTAATGCCTGCTGCTGTCTGACCGCGCAAAAGGAGCACCGTAGCAGCGACTGCGCTGTCCTTACCTGTGGGTGATGTGCCTGATGCGACCGGGGATTCTGCTGGGCCACTGCCCGTATGGCTCATGGGCCATTATGTGTTGGATAGTCTACGCTAGTGCCTCCCCCTGGTCTGGTATGTGTATGCGCTCTCCTTTTCCTTTGGAAGCAGCAGAAGTGTCTTTTTCCCAGAGTACGTAAACCGAGTGTATGCGTGAACAGAAATAGCGTAAGGAATAAAGGGCTTTGCGATAAGTCAAATAACTACTATTGTACAAGAGAAAGGAGGGAAGGGAAGAAGCGAATGACAGCAGGCCGAGATTTGGGTGCTGAAATTCAATAGAGGAACATGAAAAGGTGCAAGAGAGTGAAGAAGGCCAGCAGCGACAAAGACACTGGGCGGAGAATGGCGATGGTGGAAAAATAGCCTCAGCGCCCGTGGGGTGCGGTTGGCGGAGAAAAGCCCCAGCGCCCGCCGCGAATAATGATGCAATTAAAAGTCTGGGCGACCTTTCAGCCGGCTACTTTCCGGTACGTGCATGCTATTTTTACGGACCAGAAAAAGTGCTCTACGCATCCTCGCCAACGATGTCGGCCCACTTGCGGCCCTGCAGCAGGTCAATGAGCCCGTCCTTGATCTCGCGCACCTTGCCCGGGCCCTCGAATGTCATGCTGGTCAGCAGCTGCACCGCCGTGGCACCCGCCTTGCCAAACGCCAGCGCATCCTCGGCCGTGCTGATGCCGCCGCAGCCAATGATCGGAACACGCCCGCCGGTCAGCCTGTACATGTCACGTGTTGTTGCTAGCGCCATGATCGCGCAGGGGCGGACCGCTGAGCCCACCGACCTCCTTGCCGACATTATCAGCATCCTTCATGTTGGCTGGCCGCGTGCGCGTGGTGTTGGTCGTGATGACGCCGTCGACCTTGTAGTCCAACGCCAGCTGCGCAATCAGGCGCAGCTGGTCGATGTCGTTATCTGGGCCGATCTTGATCACCACCGGCGGGTGGTAGTCGGGCATCTGGTTGCGTGCCTCCATCACGCCCTTGATCGTCGACTCGAGCACCTGCACGTTCTTGCTGGCGTCGATGTTCTTAACGTTCGGGCAGCTGACATTGATCACCACATAGTCCGCGTACGGCCCCAGCTTCTGCACGCCATACACGTAGTCATCGAACGAGTCGCCCGCCGATGCCTTGTTCTTGCCCAGATTCACACCCAGCAGCCGGTCCGCCCGCGCCGACTTGTTAACCGCCGCCGTCACCGTCGCCACAGTCTCCCCCTGCTTCTTGCTCTGCGACGCCAGCAGCCGCCAGAACCGCGACCGGATCCGCTCGCCGCACACCTCCACCCCGTCGTTGTTCAGCCCCATACGGTTTACCACCGCCCTGCTGCCCTCGATCCGGAACAACCGCGTACCCGGGTTGCCCTCCTGCGCCAGTGGCGTAATGCTGCCTACCTCCACCACGCCAAACCCGAGCCCAAACAGCGTATCGATCGCCTCGGCGTTCTTGTCGAATCCAGCTGCCAGTCCCACCGGGTTCGACAGCTTCTTGCCCCAGAGTTCCACCTCCAGGGCCGCATCGTCCGCCTTACGGTCAACCGGCGACAGCCCGTTCTTGAGCGCCCAGATCGTCAGGTTGTGCGACTGCTCGGCATCCATCAGTCGCAGCAGAGGTGTGCTGACGTACTTGTGTAGGCCAGCGCTGGCATCAGTCGCATACAGGTATCCGAGCCCGCCAAGCACCACGCCGGTGGTCGCCCACGCAATGTTGCGCAGCTTTGACGGCGCCTGAGCCTTGGTGACGAACGTCCTGCTGAGTAGCGCACGATTACCAGCAACGCGAGCTCCGATTCTGAACATTTTTTTCTAAAATTTGTTTGCAAAAAATAAAGCGGCGGTGACTTGTCTGGAGGAGGAAAATGAAAAAGATAAGGTTCAGAAAGCGAGGGATAATTTCGAAACCAGTTGCCACAATGATGGGGCAGCGGTGCTGCCGTCTTAAATACCAGAAGCTTTCCCTCAGCTAGTGTACAGCCCAGCCACGGGCCGGCAAACGCCGACCAATGCATGCTGCCTGACCCACCCCCAAACCCAACATCCCAGAGTGGTCTCAGAATCAGTTCATGCCCTGATCGGTCCACGCCTTGACTGGTACCAGAAGACTGAAAAAAAGGAGCACTGCATTCTAAAACTCACAGAAAGATGGTGTCAACTACAGCCGCGCGCTGCTGAAGGCGCCGCGGGAGCCCAAAATCGCCCGGACCTCATCAATGGCCTCGTCCTCCCGGCCGATTCGAACCTGCACCACAGCCATGCCCAGGTTCTTCGCTGCCCGCAGATTCATTGCAATGTCGTCCAGGAACACCGCCTCCGATGGCCGCACGCCCAGCTTATTGCACGCATGTAGGTAGAACTTGGGGTCGGGCTTGCGCAACCCCACTACAGACGACTCGACAAACTCGTCAAACAGCGGGTTAAACAGCCAGTTGCGCATTGCCCCTGACGTGCTGTCATTCTGGAAGTTGTTTGTCAGCGCCGCCGTCTTATACCCGACCTGCCGCAGCCCGCGCACTAGCTCCACCACATTTTCGTTCGGTTCGCGTGCCACCTCCATCATCTTGGTGAACAGCTCATGCCCATCGATGTTCGTCTTATTCGGCAAAATCATATGCTGGTCCAGTGACCGCCGCTCAATGTACTTTCGGTACGCTGCGTTGTTGCCTACTACGTCATTCAGCTCCCGCGTCCATTCGGAGACAAATGCGTCGTAGCTGATCTCGCCGCGCTCGTACTTTTGGAATGCACCGGAGCCCCCGAGCTTGGAGAGCGCGACATTGATATAATTTGCAGGGAGACCGTGCTGCCGTTCATACGCAGAGATTGCAATGAACGGAGACTTTACCACCACACCGCCGATATCGAAAACTACTGCCCGGATTTTGTCCACCATTGTGCGATAAAAAAATATTTTGAAGAGACAAACCAGCGAGACAAGGGAGCCATGCTTTGCTGGTCTCCTAATGCCTCAAGACTATCAACACGTGAATGTGTTTTGCTGGAGAAAAACAATTGATTGTCCTTTTACCAAGCCTACTCCGGATTTCCTGTTTATCGCCTCTCTAGCTGCTCCGCGCCGGGGCCGCGGGTGTCTGTGCATGTCCGACTATAGAAACCAGTCTCGATGACAATACATTCCGATCCGTGAATGTGCATTTGTAGATCCCCCGGCCGCCCAGTATGAAAGTGCAGCATACGGATCTCATCTGCTGTTGCAACCATTGAAAACTGAAAACGAGTCTGAATTTGATATTTGACATGCCATGGTCCACCTCAGTCTCTTTTGAATGTTGTACATGATGCCCTACTGCATATATTGACAGGTATACTGATAGTGGCTTTCTGTACCTAACATTCAGACGGTGCAAGCACTAAGGCTGCAATGAATAAAACATATCCGCTCACGCTGGTTAACTCTGTTGGCAGCTGCCAATCCTAGAAACTGTATCTATTTTTATCGGCTTGCTACTTGTTTTCTTAGGAAGTGTAGGTTGACAACACTCCAAATGACGGCAGGAACTCTGCCAGTTTTTGTCCCTTCCCAGCTATTTGTGTCCAGTATTCAAACAGCGAACCTGCTCCGTGTATCCTCCCTAAGACACACAACCACAGCACTTGTGCAGGTATCCCTTGTCATACTACAAATTTCGTTGTCCTGAAGTGTTTGAGCTATGGAGAAAATGTATTGAAAGAAACTATAAATAGTGCTGCAGCAGGAAATAAACCCAGCCTAGTAGGCTCCTAAGGGAGAAGCTTGAGCTATTTACATGCTGACTCTCTAGACACAACCCTCAAAGATCGAGTAGACTTCAGAAATCTACAGGAGGAGGAGCACCTTCAACATCGTCAGCAGTTTGAGCACGAATGATCAGGATATTTGTACGCCGAAAAAGCATGATGAGGATGGGTCTCTTTCGTGTGGATGGGCAACGTTGGCCAATGGACTAAGATGAAGAAGATGAAGAGGTGCAAGTTGAAGTGCAGTGTGTTGGTGAATTCAGAGTCAGCTACCTCGCCATCCTTTTATACAACCTGTGGCAGTCGTGCAGCTGAGAACCCTGCCCGTCTCTCTCTCTCTCTCTCTCTCTCTCTCTCTCTCTGTCTCTCTTGAAGCCTCCAATCATACGCACGCCTCGAAGCAAGAGCACAACTGGCCAATATACAGCCCTTTCTTCCCTGATATCACTCGCAACATACAAATTGTCCCCAGTATGCCACCGCCGCCTCCTCCTCCTCTGTGCCATTCGCCCCCAACTTGCCCACCATCCCTTGTCAAGAGCAGACTGTGTAGCAGAATCTCTCCTCAGCGAACCAGAACCGCCCGCACAGCGCACCGAACCGCCTACTTCGAACCTCGACGTCTCTTTTCATCAAATGTGGCTCTAAAATGCAGAAGTGTTTGGTGTGCTGCACTCCCAGCCTCTTATGCTGCACCCCACCTCTCTACACTGCATCCGGAAGCCCATTTTTCGACTGAGCTGCATATAATAAAGCCAAATAAGGCAACTGTGTGCAAACAGCAAGCCATTTGTTAAGCCAAGGTGCATCTGGCGCTCTGCGGTTAGCTAGTTAGAAATGCTGGAACGGGTCAATTTTCAGCCTCACCGGTTCCCTGGGATGAAGTGGCTTTGCCTTGATACCCGCCACCAACACCCGCCGGTTCAAACGACCGTCCAGCCGCCTCCAAAGACAGCTGCGCATCGCTGTTTTCACAAGCATAGCCACCATATAGCGCCTCGCTTGCTCTCCAAAGAATGCCTGTGGGGTCTACTTATAAACACGAGTGAGGAAACAAAAATACTAGGACAAGGGCTCAAAGGCGATATTGCGGCTGACTTTGAAGACCTGGTGGAGCATGCTCATGATGTGCGGGATCATGTGGTGGTTGACCCTGACCTTGGTGACTCGAGGAAGACACACCACCAGCTCGCAGAAACCGACCAGGTCGAATGTGCCGCGAACAAAGAGATCCAGTCGCTCGAGACTCTCGCTGACTGGCAGCTGGCTGCTTGGATCCAGGACCTCGCCGATCTCGTCAAATGTGATCTTCTGGTCCGGGAACTTGGTGACCTTGGCGTCGTTCCGGATCATCGAGAAGCAGTCCACGACGAGCGTGTGCAGAAGCGGCAGCTGTCCCAGCAGGTTGGCAAGCCCGTGCTTGTCCGCGATGCTGGCCGCCAGCTGTGAGCGAGCGCAGGTCGACCCATGCAATCAGCCCCGGAAGCGGATAGTCAAGCAGTCCAAGAGTAGCCACCTCAACGCTGGACGGCAGCTGATACAGGCGCTCAACCATATCGACAGAGTACACATCAACAAACGGAGCTCCAGTAGGGTGGCCGATCTTGAGCATCCTCACCTGTCTCGAACGCGTGCTCGTTGATGCGTTCAAAGTTCGTCGGGTCGTCCATAATAGTCAGTCTCTCGAATACCCGGCCCTGGAAATAGGCGTAGATGTCGGTGTAGACGTAGGCCGGAGCCAGTGACATGGAGAGTGTTCAGCCTTGGGAAATGCACAGGGCAATTGCAGCCTGGAAAAGTGGCAGTATTCGCAGTGGCCTGAATGAACTCCACGCGCAGATCCTGGAGGCTGTCAAAGCTCAGCGCGCCATTGGTGGTCTCGAAGAGGTGCCACGGGATAACAGCCTCGATCTGGAACACCTCGAGGATGCGCAGGCACCGAGTTGGAATAACAGGCAAGTCGCGACGCAGACGTATGTAGCGGATGTTAATTGAAAGCGATGTGAGGTTGTCAAAGAGCTTGGGTACGTTCAGGGGGAACGGGATAAGCATCTGGACATGCTCCAGCTGGTGCGCATACTCCTTGAGAGTGTATTCGTACAGAGGAAAAGTGTCAGGCCCTAGTATGTTGAGGTTGTGTGTTGGTCTCCACTCGCTGAAAAGGTGATATCTCAGATCAGTGGCACGTGGGAATAGCTTTCGGATGGATTCTGCAGCAGCCTCCGCTTCTTTCCGACTGGATTTCGCGCCCTCCGCCGCTCTAGCAGTGAACATTCCGTAAGCCAAGAAACAGAATCGAGCGCACATTCGGCAAAGGCGACTGCAGTTTGTTTTCAATATCCTTCATCACCTTGTCAATGTGCATCGGTAGCTCACACTCATTAAAGATGACAATCCCGGAACTCGGTTACCAGATGTAGCTTGTTGTGCTCGATGAGGAACCCTAGGTTCCACATCCAGTCTCGGTCATGGCTTTTGCTGCACGAGCACTTTATGCGATCGCACTCGACAAAGCACTCGAGAAGAAGCGTGCCAAACACTGCTTCAGAGAGTTCGTTGACGCGGTGTGGGTTCGAGCTGACAAAATTCATGACGTTTGAATATTCCCTAGCAGGTCGACGTGCGGGTGAGGGACTTGGCACAGAGGTTGGGTGGTATCAGGTGAAAGGGGCTGGCTCCCACCGTCTGTCCGGCTGTTGCATGGCTATGGCGTGTTGACAAACGGAAAATGCTACGGAGTATGCTCAAAGGGCGGGATAGAAGGCTGCGTGAGATGATAGTGGAAAGGTATGTGGAGAAATGGATTTGGTGATGGGCTGGCTCCCCTGCATCCAGGCTACCGAGTCTATATACTCCTGAGCGCCAATAGATGCAGTGCTTGTCAATTCTTGACAGCCCTACAATGGACGTGACAAGCCATGACGCACCTCGCCGATATGTATGCGCTGATTAGCACACCCTGCTACCCGTATATAGACATATTAAATTTTCGGAAACAGTGCAGGCGTTGCTTTCACAGCCAATTGCGGGCAACCAGCATGCAATGTCGAGTGCATCTCGGCTGGCAAGGAAAGCTGGCACGGTAGGCTGCAGCATGGCAGGGGTCGCATCCCTCAGCAGTGGCTTGCAGCACCACCTGAAGTGGGTGCCAAAGCCCGCACTTTTGCGTTCGCAAATGCACAACGGGTGTCGGCCCACACCGCGCCTTGGAGCAAACAAAGGAGATTGACCCAATAACCCTAGTTGTGCTCTGCACCGCCACCCGGCTAGGGCTGGGTTCACGAATGAGCACTTAGTGCACGCAAATCCGCTGCTCCTGGCCGTGGCACGGCTGTTCCGTCTGTGTCCAAGCGCATTTCTGGGCTGCACGCCTCCAAAATATCTTTTTGCATCGATATGAGCCGGCAGCACGATGCTCTAATGTCCAAAATACCCGGAAACCAGGTAGGCAATATGTTTCTGGTATACTACCATACCTGCTCCGAACAGATTGGGGGTGGATATCTGAGTGCCTTTTGCAACTCCTATCACATACGCAATAGATTATAGACATGTCGAATTGGTAAGGCAATATGGTTGATTTCGCAAGGTAAGAGATTAATCTAAACAAAATTGTTTGTTTGAAGCCAAAATCTGCCTCTGGTAGTGAGCGCTTGGAAATATAAATCGCTAAACATATTTCTTTACGTGCTTGTGCTGTTGACACAACCTATATTTCAATCTGGGATCTGGTTAGTGAAAGGTTTGTGATTTTGAGGTAATCCAGACATACTCATTGCTATGGCGGTGTTAACAGGATAATGTTTGTTGAAATGATACAACTCTAAAGCATCTCCATGGACATCCAAGTATATGCACGACAGCAGTGTCCTGCTGTCTTATAATTTCACTGGCGCATGTGCTTCTGACAGCCATTGTAGAGGCATACACACTTCAGCCACTCAGTCACCTTGAATAAAACACCAGCTAACAAATTTATTGCAAAGTGGTCAGCCCAGTACAGCCCACATTGTCTCAAGAGCAGAATAGTGTAGGACGAGTGTGGTTTCCGGATACACCTCCAGTGCTTCCATTGGCCATATACACAAGAGATCCAGCTGCCGCAGCATAGACAACCTAGCCAGGACATACTCTGGCTCAGTAACGCCTCAGTGAGATTCACTCGCCAGCACAGGCTCCAGTTACTCTGCTCTCTCCCCCACTCCTATTCTTTTTCGCACCACTCTCCCACCATGGCCATATTGAATCGCCACACTACCAAATTTCAGCTGTACCTGTCAAAGGTATCACCAAATGTTTATCCGACTTGTCCACAACCCAAGCACAACTCACCCATCCCCACCGCTGTAGCGAAGGAGCTGCCATCCCCGGTCTTCTGGCTCTCACATTTGTCAGATTGTAGAGACCAGCGGTCAAGGGCGTACATCCGCTGGCTGGGTTTCAGACACCAGCTAGTATTACTCTTTGTGCATCCACCAGTCTGCTGTCTTGGTATTCGCATGGTGGAGCCCAGTTCACTTCAGCCCTGGCCATTCTTTCTCTGCTCACTGACAATTGCTTTCCAAACAGCTGGTCCGACATTCACCAACAAGACGTAGATTTTGGTGACACATGCCAGACATGTCATGCCTCTGGCAGACAGAGTTGCCATTTTTGTCTCTGGACACAGGATGGAGTAGACACTTCAATTATAAACCTCAGGCATTTGCGCTCAAATATCATCATCAGTCCGCAGGATCCAGCTCTGCTCAACAGCATCATCCGCGAGAATCTGGACCCACCGAACAAGTCTACCAACGATGAGGTCTGAGCTGCAGTTCGCAAAGGCCATATCGAAGACCTCCTGATCCATCGGACATCCAAGTACGATGAAACTGGAGACGAGTTCTGTGGCCTGTGGGTCGAGGGAAGCTGGACTGGACAAGTAGGGTGAGCAAGGTGATAAGAGCTTTAGCGTCGGATAGCGCCAGTTGGTCAGTTTGTGTTGCACATTTCTGTGGAAACGCAGGATTCTGTCTCTTGACGGGGCGACAGCCAATGTCGACACAATGGCTGACCATACCATGCAGCAGGTTATTCGTGACAAGTTCAGAAACTCCACATTTCCGACCATCATGCACCGGCTCAGGACCATCATGGACAGTGGCTGGATTCTGGTCATGGACCAGGGCAGAGTTGCAGGGTTTGTCGCTCCAGCCAGCCTGCTGGAACAGGACTATGCTCAAGCGCTTGGTCGAGAGCATGGAACTCAACAAGAGATGCTGAGTTTTCTTCATGGCTACGGCGTCAAAGCTAGGTGACAGTTTTGTTCTTGCAATCAGTTCAAGTACGAAGTATATATGTTTCTAATCAGACTGATGACTGAAACTGGACAGAATGGCAGCGCTCATATCGCCTTAGGGCGTAGCAAATGCTGTTGCTTATATCTGACATGAAAAAAGCATATGCGCCTTTACCCTTTTCATCAGCAGTATGAGCATCGACAACTACAGGTGGCCTATTATTGACAACCACTACTTGTCTTTGGAGGAATCCTGGGTCGGCAACACTCTCGATGGCCTATTTTGAAGCCAAGGATTCCATGGGCAAGCAGATTGGCTTTAAGCAATGAATCTCCAAATGATGGCAGGAGCCTTGACAGCCTATGTCCTTTCCTAGTTTTTTGTCCCAGGGTCCAAGCAGTGGGCTTAACCAACGCATCCTCCTTAAGGCACATAGCTACAGTCCTCATGCCAGCAGCTTTGGCACTACAAATTCGTTGTCCTGGAGTGTTCTGGAGTTGAGGAGAAAATGTATTGAAGGGTATATAAATAGTGGTGCAACAGAGATTCGACCTGTCTAGAAGGCTCCTAAGGAGAAGCTTGGGTTATTTACATGCCACCCTCTCTGGAAACATCCCTGCTTGAAACAAGCGCTTCCTAGAAATTGGGAGTTGCAGGAAACTCTCGGCCAGCATCAGTGTCTTCATGGGATGCAACGAAGATGGCTGCGTGCTGTAAGAGCATGATATAGATTGATTTCTTGGGAGTAGATAAATTTCGCTAACCAATGGAAGGAAGATGTGAAGAAAGGGCTGGAGTGAAGTATGCTGTGACTTTCCAGAGTGAAGTGCCTCACTAATTTGATGGGCATAATGGTCATTGAGGTTGTAGGGCATTACCTTTTCCTTCTCTCTTCCTCTCGTAACTACTGGTGTTTTTATGCTCATTGCTTCCAAACAACGAAAGTCAATATGCGATTCATCCTTTTCTGGGGATTTCAGAAGCACACCAATTGTCCAAACCATGACATTACTGCATCCAGCATGCAATGTGTACTTCCCTAAGAACTTTCTCTTACTAGAACACAGAGGGTTTCTTGAAACAGGCACATTTGGTGAGCTTTGGCTATCTTCTGACGTACTCACCGGCCTACTCTGGTCTCTGATGGACAAGTTTATCCTAACATCGTTGTAGTAATGTAGGCATTTTGGTTTTATCTGCATTCTGCCTCAAATACTGATAATATTAGTTTATTTAAGCTAGTGGGATTAATACATACAACTTTATTCTTATTCGTTAAACTTACCTTTCCAAGAATTGAGATGATCCGGTCGCTTTCTAGGACAGATATACACCAAACACTGGCAAATTGCTGGAGGCATTCTGCATGTTCTGTCTCTACTGGCGAGCTTTGATTAATGAAAGAAGGAGCTCCATATGACGGTTAAAACTAGTTGGGGAACAAGATATCTGTTGACTTTTTCTGCGCCCATTACTAATGCGCTGGCGGTGGGGCATCAAATGCGATACGGTCCGCGACTACGCATTCCTAAAAAAGTCTGACCGCATATATTATCTTTCCGAATACCCTAGCCATGTCGGAGAGCACATACAACCCAGACTTTCTCGAGCGCACGGTAGATATCGAAGACGAGTTCGAAGATATCGGCTACGAAGAAGGAGTTTTGGATGGCAAAAAGGCTGGCGCCCGCGAGGGCTGTGAGATGGGCTGCGAGTACGGACTGAATATCGGGCGCGATGATCGGATTCTACATTGGCTGGGTCGAGGAGTGGCTAAGCGTCGCCGAAATCCGGCCCGAGCTTGTGTCGGAGCGGACGCACAGACAGCTGGAGACGATTCAGAGGCTGCTGGAGGAAATCCCAAAGAAAAACGTCGAGAATGCAAATTTCCAAGAGGCACTGAAGAAGGTGGAGCGCAAGTTCAAGGTGGCGTCGGTGACGCTCGGCATGAATATGGCAGCAGGAGCTGCCAAGCAACACGCTGTCGTACTAGCTCTGGCGCCTAATCAAGGCTAGGCAGAAAAATCCAGGCGATCGGCGGAGGTTTTGCACGGCTTTTAGAATGCGGGAGCTGCGCTGAGACTGCTTTTTCTCCTTGCTTCTCTGACTTATCATTCTGGAAATACATAATGTCAAACACATTCACACTCAAGGCGCTTTTGGAGTACACAGGGCCAGGACGCGTCCAAGCCCATTCTGCTTGGTTTCAACGGGCATGTTTATGATGTCACCACAGGGAAGGGTTTCTACGGCCCCGGCGGCGCGTACAGCCTGTTTGCGGGCCATGACTGCACGCGCAGTCTGGCGCTTGGATCGCTTGACCCCAACGACCTGCCAGGTGAGACCGACCCGTTCCAGACCACTTCCACAGTGGACGCAGAGCTGGTGGCAGGGATTGAGTCGTGGGAGAAGCGGCTCAAGGCCAAGTACCCGGTGGTCGGACAACTGGTCAACGTGTAAGGGGCACTGAGTAAACGCTTGGGAAATTATTAGTAAATGCAAAGAGTGAAAAATGGAAACAGCGGTATTAGATGCTAGGCGGTAAAGGTGTGACGCAGGTTACTGAAGGCGCATTGGTGGAAGAAGTTGGTACTTCGGATGTACCGAGCACCGGCCTGGTTGCACTCGATCTTCTCAAACAGCCGCACGGTGTAGTAGCGGATCTTGGGCGATGGGTGGTAGAAGCCGTATGCAAGCGGGTGTAGGCCGCCCTGGCTCTGCGGCAGCGACGCCAGCAGCTCAGTGACCTGCTCGTTGGTCACTACCTGCTCATCCAGGTGCTTGTAGATGGCCTCTACCTCATTGACATCCAGGTTGGTCGAGTTGCGCAGACAGGTCACCATGTGGGCGATATCGACGCCGCGGATAAAGCTGCTAGCCTGCATGGACTGGTAGTCAGTGACGGCGTTGTGGTACGCCTGGGTTCCAATGAAGCCCTCGATGCGGCTCTGGTAGAAGCTGATCTCGCGCTCGCGGCTCTCCTTGTCGCCGGCCGAGATGATGTATCCACTGATGGACGACTTGTCCTTGTGGGTGATCAGGCCAGGGTCACCGAGCTTGGTGGTTCCGCGCTGCTCAAACTCGTACAGCGGCACCAGCGACATGAACCGGCGCACGTAGTTCTCGACCTTGGACCGGATGGCTACCTCACCGTAGTGCCGCTCAATGGCCAGCACCAGGTCCTGGAATAAACTCAGTGTCCAGGTTGTTCCACTTGTCGGGCTTTCCCTCGCGCGACGAGAACGACCGGGTGCGCGACAGGGAGACCGAGTCCAGGCTGCGTCGCAGTGAATCAGTTTGCGACTTGCTGTGGCCCGCGGTGCTGCCATTCGGTAGCGCCAAGGCAGGGCTGACAGTGATTTTGCCTGTGTTGATATTGCACAGCAGGTCCCACCACTCAGGGATGCTCCTCGAATGCCGGATTTGTGACGCCGGCAATGTACCCCGGGAACGACAGCAGCGTGTCGAGGTTGGTCAGGTTGGTGTACGGGAAGGCACGGTTGGCAAAGCCGCGCAGCACGCCGCCACCGCCGCTGCCCAGCGCAACCGCCGCCAGCACGTAATTAGCGACTTCACCGGCCGGCTTACCATGTCCCAGGAAGATGACGCGTTTCTGCGTCAGCAGGCCGTTCATCAGCAGAATTATCGGGTGCGTGTACTGGCCGCTCGAGTCCAGGTGCGGGTGGCTGACGCGCCCGCTCCCAGATGGCGTGGGAAGGGACCCAGCGAACGTTGTTAGCAGCTGAATCAACGAAAAGTCGCTTATCTCCTCAGGATACACTGTCATCGGCACGCGAATCGGCAGCTTGACACCAGAATAGACAATCTCAGTGTCAAAGAACCGCCGGTCCTTGTTGCGCGTCGACGGCATGCGCATGCGGCCTGGCGCCGCTGTATCTGAGACGGTGCCGCGCCGTGCCGACGTGCCACTAGACTCGTCATTCGACGGCGCTAGCTCGGCCAATGCCGAGTCCTTAGCAATTTCGAGCCGCTCCGAGTCGCGCGTCAGGCTCTCCAGCATCTTCTTCTCGTCCTCAAGCTCAATGAACCGCTCCTCGAACATGTTCTGGTCGTCGGAGAACCGCAGGATGGTGATTTCATGCCGGCTCAGCTGCGGCATGCATGTGAGGTCCATGGCGTTAACCGACGCGAACAGCTCCGCCAGCGTGTCGACAGTTGGCGAGCGGTAGTAGTTCTCCAAGGCCAGCATTAGGATGGCCTGGTAGATGTGGATGAACCGGTGTCGCGTGCAGACCGCCATGGCCTTGACTATGGCGCCGCGACGCACCTCCTTGTCGTGCTTAGTACGCACCAGGTTCAGCACATACAGCAAAGGCGGTCCTTCCTGCGTCACTTTGCCGGTTTCGTCTGGCGCCTTCTGGTTGAGGAAGAACATTGTCCAGTCGCTTTCGCGGGCATGCGCACCGTCCGGCAACATGAGCTCGGCCAAATGCGAGTCATCCGCCCCTGTGGGACGAGGGTACTGGTGCTTGAGAATAGCTCCCCTGTCAATGTCGAATTCTGCCAGCAGAATATACTCGACATTGAGCTGGCTCTGCTCGCCCGCGTCTCCTCCGCTGCCGCTTGGGTCTGTCATTTGAAAATAGCAAACAAAAAAGGTAAAAGGGACAAAGGAAAAAAGGAGGGAGTGGTAAAGTACCTGCCATTGCACGCAGCGACACGGTCTACGGGGACCATGGGATCGTCGTAGTTTACTGTTTACTCGAGATCAGGGCATCAGATCAGGAATCAGCAATTTATAGATGAGGCGGCCCTGCGCTTTATAGAGATAACGCGGCTATTCTGGCGGCTCCTTTCCTCCAAATTTCAGTGTTTCATTTCAAAAAGGCCTTGCTATATTATTACGCGATGTCGGCACACCGGAGTTACGTTCGCAGCCTGTATAAGCGGGCGCTCAACACATCGATGGACTGGTACCCGAACAGGCAGACGTGGCGCCCGATTGCGCTGCAAATCCGCGCTGAATTCGAGGCCAACCGCGGCGAATCGAGCCCTGTGCGTGTCCAGCAGCTGCTGCGTGAGACCGAGGATGTGCTGGAGGAGTACAAGCACCCGCTGCCGTACAAGTACATGACCGCTCCGGGTGGCACCAAGTACGAGCGCAACCTGTGGTTCGAGGACAACATGTCTCACCAGGAGCAGCACCACTGAACCCTGGCTGCTATTAGCGATACACACACAACCCACCACTGTCTTTCTTACTATCTATAAAAAAATACCTGTGCTTTCTCTGTTTGCATGGACAAATTGATCTGGTGGTGGTGGTACATGGTGGTGGCAGATAAGCTGATAATCTCCCCCATGGGGCTGAGTGACGGGCGGTTCCAGATGGCAGCGCTCCCACGGTGCTCCCGTGTTTACTAGAAACACAGCATTAGTAATCCCACACTGATAACGACGTGTATAAAAGAGGCGAGAGGGAGGCACCGTGAGATTGCGTCACAGTCACAGCAGCTCTCTTTTCTGAAACACCAGCATTTCTCCCACTCTTTTCTTTTTAAAAATAAAAACCACCATGGCCTCAATGAAAGCAGTCCTCGTCAAGCAGCCCGGCGGCATCGAGCAGCTGTACCTCGGCGAAACCGAGCGTCCCGCACCTGGACCTAACGAGCTGCTGGTCAAGATCAACTACTTTGCGCTCAACCGCATGGACAGCCTGCAGCGCCAGGGCAGGTACCCGCTGCCACCGCAGGCCGGCCCGATCATGGGCGTTGAGATGTCGGGCGAGGTGGTCGAGACCGGCGCGCAGACGAGCAAGTACAAGGTCGGTGACCAGGTGTTTGGGCTGATGTATGGTGGGGCATATGCGCAATACGCGACGATCGACGAGAGTTCGGCGCTGCCGCTGGGCTCCCTGTCGCCGGAGATCGCCGCGTCTCTGCTCGAGTGCTGGTACACCGCCTACCAGGCAGTGCACTATATCGGCAAGCTGCAGAAAGGGCGAGGACATTCTGATCCATGCGGCAGCGGGCGGCGTCGGCACAGCTGCGATCCAGCTTGCCAAGATGGCCGGCGCCCGGCGCATTTTCGTGACGGCCAGCCGTCCCGAGAAGCTCAAGTACTGCCAAAAGCTCGGTGCTACGCATCTGATCAACTACCGCGAGCAGAGCTTCAAGGATGTTGTTCTGGAGGAGACAGGTGGGCGTGGAGTAGATGTGGTTTGCGATTTCCTGCTGGCCAGCTACTTCAACGACAACGTTGCGTCGCTGGCTCTGGACGGCCGCATGTCGCTGCAGGCAACCATGGGCGGCGTGGTTGCCGAGAAGGCCACCCTGGGCCCAATTCTGTTCAAGCGCCTGACCATCGTGGGCACCACGCTGCGCTCACGCTCGCTCGAGTACCAGCGCGAGCTGGCCCATGTGTTCTGCAAGGAGGTGCTGCCGCGCATCACTGCAGGCGAGGTGCAGTGGCACATCTCCAAGATCTTCGACTGGGAAGACATCCAGGGCGCGCACACGCTGCTGGAGGATGCCTCGTTCACGGGCAAAATCGTGGTCAAGGTCACTGACAACGCGTAAACGAAGATGAGCTTTATTTCGACAAAAACGTCCTTTTTCAGTACAAGGGTTTAGACATACAGGTTTTCATATTCTCTTTAGGCGGTTGCTTAACCGCGAGTACAGGCGCCTTGGCGAACTCGACACCACTGAGCGAAGAAGCCGAGGCGTGCGCGGAGCAAGTGTCACGGGCAGCTCCATTTCCTGAATGGAGACATTGTAGTGCATGTTCTCTGGTGCATAATCGTACTGGTCGTGAATGCCTTGGTGAACAACCGGAGGTGGTTTATGCTGTGCTGGCTGAGCAATGCTGGTAGGAGGCGGCGGGAACGACAAAACAAGGTCGGCGGTGTTGTCGTTGTTGTGAGGCTTCACACAAAGGGCAGGGAGACAAGCTTGCACAGCTGTTTCGTCAGATGCCTCGGCCTCGACAGCTATGCATTGTGCCACGTCGCTCAACGCTGCGTCGTCGTCGGCGGGCGCCTGGTCTGCATAGACAGGCCAGCCGTTGACATATCCGACCGGCTGCTTGTCAGGCACGTTGGCGGTCTCGGAATTGTCCTCGCTGGCCTGGTCGACCGCCGTCAGCACCGAGCAGACCCCGCGCCCGCTTTCACACAGAATGCGCGACTGCCGCGATTTGCTGCCGAATGTGCGAGCAGTCGACGCGCGCTTACAGCGCACCGCCGGCTTGGCGATGACCGAGCGGCGGAACTTGGTTGCTGCTGGCGCGCGCAGCGCCCCAGCATGCGCTGCGTAGATCTGGGCCCAGCCGTTGGGCGCCTCAATCATGATGGACTCTGTGCGCTTGAGCCCGACACAATCCGATGCATATGCGAACTGTCGCAGCTCTTTGTCCTGCAGTTTCTTGCGCAGCGTGCGCACCTGCGTCTTGCGCTCCCTTAGCACCTGCCTCCAAATCGGAAATGTCTGTTTTTTGTTCGGCAATCATGCTTTTAAGCTCCTCAATCACCGCTTCTGAATGGTCCTGGTCGGTCTGAATGCCTACGCTGCGCATGCTGGTAATTTCTGCGCCCTCGGTCGAAACCAAAACATGTTTCTTTGCACATGCACTGGTCATGTTCGCTGATGAATGCCGCGGTGGCGGATGGAGCTGGAACGACGGGTCGCTGACAATGCGGAAGGAGGTGCGCCGCGTAGGCATCGAGGTTAGCGATGAAGCAGGGCGTGACATTGGCGTTAGTGGCGGTGCTAACGATGTGGTGTTTGGTGGCGATTGCGGCTGTTTGGCTAGATTCAGAAACACCTTCGTTGCAGACGACATGGGCAGGGCGCTGAGCCCGCCGACACACGAAAATACATGCTGCAGGTGTCCGCGCAGCTCAAACACCGCCTGGTCGTATTGCCGCACTTGCTCGCGCAGCGTCAGCAGCTCGCGATGCTCGGATTCAATGAACTCGGCGAGATCTGCACTGTCCACGCCGTCCAGCAGCCGGAGTAGGTCAGATATCGGGTCGACAGTTGATGAAAGGGATGTCATGATGGAATGTGTCAAGGGGGATTCTCGATATGAAACTAAAAATATTGATATTCTGTTATTGCGGGTTGGGTGTGGGAAGGAATGGCAGAATTGTGCAGGTCCATCCCCTCACACCCTCCCGGCCGCATCTTTTTTAAAAAGCAACCTGGCATGCAAACACCCATCCGTCCCAAGGACGTCCACGGGTGGCGCCCTCCCGTCGCCTGTCACTGGGA
Organism: Linderina pennispora; assembly: GCF_002104995.1. Taxonomy (NCBI): domain Eukaryota; kingdom Fungi; phylum Kickxellomycota; class Kickxellomycetes; order Kickxellales; family Kickxellaceae; genus Linderina; species Linderina pennispora. Next base: position 1,180,625 of record NW_024468251.1, on the reverse strand, counting down.
GGGGGCAGTCTAAATGGCCAAATGTAAGCCGTTTACATATATTTTCAGCATTGTTGCCGTTTGGAAATGGTCATTCTGGACCCTAAAGATGCATGTTCTGCAGCCGGACAAACAAGACCATACGGCAGGCAATAATTGACGACGCTTGCGCTGGTCTTTCTCCTTGCAGACCGAAGCTCGCTAGCGTCAGTTGGATGCCATGTGTTTGGAGCGGCCGGCGGTTTTTAGCAGCCCGCTGGTATTGTTGACACTTCCGAAATGTCCCGCCCAGAGATTAGCCAACACACACTCACTATCCCCCCGCCGGTCCCACAGCCCTCAAGCCAAGAATAGCCCACGGCGGATACACCCGCCAATGGGTCAAAGCAACCAGGCTCACAACACACGCGGCCGCGTCTGCCCGATGGTCCAAATAGCTGATCATGGGCTGGCCAAGCTTTGCTGAGTTTTTCCGCGATCCTATTCGTGGACACAGTTTATGCCTCACGTGGTCTATTTAAGTAGCCACTGCCAGGATAGACTGGAATGGCAAAGTTTTTTTTTTTTTTCTCCAGTTGCGCAGACCAGCTCTGAAGAAGAAAGAAAAAGCAATCTCACCTTTCCAACACCTCCTTCCCAATTTCCGACTTTGCGTATTCTTTTTAGTGAGCAGGAAATAATGAACGCTACTAACCTCGCTGGACTCTTGGTGTACCGGATTTCGCAACGCCGCCCCACCGAGTACCTTCTGCTGCACGATTCGTATGAGCACCAACGTCACTGGTACCCGCCCAAGGGCCGGAAGGTTGGCGACGAGGATGACTTGCGGTAAGTGACATTGCCCATTTGCGACACTTGCCCGGGACAGTCCGCTGCCATAGTCTTGCCGGCCTGTCCTGGGGTCCCAGAAACGACGGTCCGAGCCATGGCTCAACTACAAGCGGGAATCCCGTTCCTGAGAAATTTTACCAGCTGAAAAATTTTCATATTGCCCTTTCCATACGATGCCTTAGGTGCGCTGTGAGAGAGACCGTCGATCTGACCGGACTGTCGGCCGACGACCTCATCACTGACGACGCGTTCCGCGCTGAGCTCCAGTATGTGGATGGGATCAAGCCAAAGAAGGTTGTGTACATTCTTGCCCGCCTCTCTGACCAGACGCGCCACAACTCGCTTAACTGCTATGGCTCGGGCATGAGGTACGATTGGTGCTCGCTGGACCAGGCGCTCGAGAAGGTTGTGTTCAAGAGCATGCAGGACATTCCTGACGCAGGCCGACGACTACATCGAAAGCATCCGCGGCGAGATCCTGGCGAGCACTGTGTCGCGCTCCAGCTGGCAGACTGTGACTGAGGAGACCTATCGCAGAAATCGCCGTCACCATGACAACAACGGCAATGGTAACTACAACAGCGGCGGCAACGGCTATGTGGGAAGCAATGGCAATGGATAATGGTCAGGCTGAGGGTGGCGCCGATGCCTGGCGTACAGTCCAAGGCGTCGAGAACCGTTTCCGCAACCTGACGATGGACGGCCAGCGTGCCGGCGGACGCGTCCCGACAAACGACCGCGACCAGTACCACCAGCAGCAGGCCGGAAACCAGTGGAGAGACCATCCCAGCGCCGGCCAGCAGCAACAGCAGCAGCAGCGTCGCCCACAGGACAACCCTCTGTACAAGACAAAGATGTGCGACAAGTACCAGCGTGACGGCGAGTGCCCGTATGGCATCAAGTGCGTGTTTGCTCATGGCGAGCATGAGCTGCGCTCACGCGAGGTCACACCGTCCAATGACGGCGGTATGCGGCCGGACGAGCGGCAGCGTGAGGGAATGTTCCAGCAGCGCATGATGCAGCACCAGCAGCCTCTGCAGAGCCAGCAGCCGTACCAGGGCCCGCCCGGCCTGCAGAACGCCTACCGGGCACAGAAGCCCGCTAACCCACTGTACAAGACACAGATGTGCCAGCGGTTCACTGAGCTTGGCGAGTGCCCGTACGGTGAGAAGTGCCAGTTTGCTCATGGCCAAGCTGAGCTCCGCAAGGTACCCGAGCAGCTCCGGAGAGGCCCCCGAGACGGCAACACCAGCCGCGACCAGATGCCCCAGCAACAGCAGCAGCAGCAGCAACGGACGGTTAACCAGGGATTCCATCGCGGCACAGCAAACCGGGTGCAGTCATGGAGGAGCGGCGGCGCTGGCAACAGCGAGCAGGATGCCCATGGACACAGCCACAATGACCGCTACCAGGTCAGGGATCAGTCGTGGGGCGGCAGCAACGCCGGCCCGCGTGGCCATACGCAGTCGCCAGGTATCAGCGAGAACGACTCGCTAGGGGATGCGCACTACACTCCATCGGCGCAGTCGCCAAAGGACAGCATTGGCAATGACGGAGAGTTCGCTGCGCCGCACGCCGCGCCGCTGGTGACCCCGGTCCCTCAGACGATCACCAATGCACCGGCCAAGCCCAGCGCAGAACCGAAGACCGGCAATTTCAAGAGCAACGGTGACTCGGCACGGCCGTGGATCAAAGTAGTCGAGGCCAGCGACAAGGAGCTCGAGAAGATGGGCAGCAGCGAGCAGCTGGCCAAGGTGAAGCAGGCCAACAAGCAGGCAGGACAGGAGATGCGTGCGACCCGGGAGCTGGACGGACGTCCTGAATCGGGCTCCGGAGCCCTCCATGCACGACATGTTCAAGGAGATCACGCACATTGAGTTCCGCTACTCGCTGACCAAGCAGCAGCTGTTGAACACAGTGATTACAGGTCTGTTTGCGCCGTGCAATGCCATGGGCGTGTCTGAGCAGGTTGGCAAGCGGGCGGAGCTGCTGAAGAAGGTGGTGACCAAGAAGCAGGACCAGATGCTGATGCTCAATGCGTGGGTGCGTCTGTTCAACGACGATGCGAACGCAGCAGCATGGCAGAAGAGGGCGTCCGAGGTTCTAGGCGCTCTGTACGAGGCGTCGCTGGTGGAGGAGGATGCCTTCACGGAGTGGTTCGAGGGCAAGAACTCGTCAGACTGCAGCGCCGGGGTTGCAGCCATGAAGCCATTCTCGCACTGGCTGGCCACTGCCGAGGAGGAGTAAAGGCAGACAATATACGAGGAGCGCCTGGCCAGCACGCCTAAGCAGCGGCCTCGCGTGCCCTTTGACATTACTTTGCATCCACACCTCATCACACTTATCTAGTCAAATAGGCTTATATCTGAAAATGGAGACCCTTCATTCCAGCTAAAAACAAACCTAAAGATCCGGATCCTGCTCTGCGGCAGCGACCTTGGCACGCTTGCGCCGGGCGTCGCCAGCCTCGGCCATGCGCTTCTTGTACTTGGTGTTCTTTTTGTGTTGGCGCGAGCGCATGTGCTGCTTGTACTCGTCGTCGCCGTTCAGCCAAACCTCGTATAGCCTCTCCGGACCTCGACTCGTCCTTTGCCTTTGAGCACACATCGCACCGGTACCGCTTCCATTCCAGGAATCGAGTTTGGCTTCTCCCTTGACATCTGTACAACAGCTTCTCAGCAGTGTCAGACAATGATGCTGGGTCTGGCAGCTCAGCATTGCTCGTGAACAGCTTTGCTATATCAATGCCCTTTTGCTTGACACTGGCGCCCCACGATTCGAGATCTGTTGCATCCAAAACGTAGGCACGAGCTTTAGTGGGTTTTTGCAAGGTTGCATTGCATTCTGGCAGGAGCTTGTTGCGAATCCATGTTATCTGTCGTTTGGCGATATCGCCGGGTCGCACGCTTCATGTCATCGATACCCTGCGCCTTCAGCTTCTGGCGGTCATCCTCGTGGTCGGCTTCCATGTACGGCTTAAATTCGCGGAACCCGATCGCCTGGGTCAAGCCCCTTGTGAAGTCATCGCCCAGTGGCGCCAGTGCCTTCGGATCCTGCATGTCCCTGTGTAGCTCCTGGAGCTCGTCGAACATGCCGCGCTCGATCATATCGTCAACGCGGTTATCCAGCCTCGTGTTAAGCACAGGTGTGTCGGCGTAAAGCCAGAACAGCAATGTCGGGAACCGCAGCGTGTCTGCAGTTTTGCGGGCCTGCTCGCTTTCCTCGACCCACGCGCTATGCCTTTTGCCGGTAGTGTGCAGAATCTCCAGGCTGCGCAGCACCTTTCGGCGGTTGTTTACGTGCCACTTCTCGGCCATCGGCGCATCGACCTTTTTCAGCTCCTCCCACAGCTCCTGATTAGTCCTTGAGGCATTGGTCGCTTCAAACTCGCGCTCAACCTCGGCCTGCGGCTCCTCAGCGTCGCGAGACATGGAGCTGACGAGCGCTGTGCGGAACATTGCCGACTGGATGTAGTAGTTGGTGCCGCCGACCAGCACTGGTACGCGGTCGCGCCTGTGGATCTCGTCAATTTTCTGCAGTGCGTCGCGCTCAAAGTCCTGCACAGTGTACTCGGTGCTGGACCCGATGGTACCCAGAAGGTGGTGAGGCACGCCAAGCATCTCGGCATCAGTCACCTTGTTGGTGATGATGGGGTAGCCGCGATAGACCTGGAGGGCGTCGGCGTTTATCACCTCGCCGTTGATTGCGCGCGCGATCTCGATTGCTAGCTGCGACTTGCCGACACCCGTGGTGCCGGTGATTGCTATCAGGCCGTTGCGCAACAGCGACATTGGCAAAAAAAGAATGCTTAGCGATGGAGAACGTGTATATTTGCTAGAATATACCAACAACCGAGTAGAAGCGAGCAAGGCTACTCCAAAGAAGACCGCCCCTGGAGTCTAGGCAATGACAGTTATAGGATATGTCGGCTATAAGCTGCACTGGACCTTGGTCCGGCTGTTGACGACTCGAATCGACGAGCCCTCCTCAATTACTACATGCATGCGCTGGGCAAACCTGCTGGTTTCACTCGCCTCCTCGCTTGACGAACCAATGCCTAATGTGTTGGCAGTAAACACGTATTCGCGACGCTTTGGCGCCATGGCTGCAATATTGAACTGCCCCAGGGCCTTCAGCACCACGCGCTGCTCGCGCCGATCATCGACGCTGGTCTGGCCAGAGCACACAAGCCGCTCTACAAGCCTGAGCTGATCCGGGAACTTGTGCAGAAGTGCAATACACCTGCTCGTCTGTACCTCAAGCGATTCAATGTCGTCGAGAATGGAACTGTATGCGGGGCTGTCAGGGTCAGCCGTTGCCCAGTCAACATCGCGCAGCATCTTGACCCCTAGAGCCACCAGTCGCGAGCGCAGGACAGGCAGGCGATGGATGATCGGCTGGCGGTACAGCCGCTCGTAGGCAATAGTAAATATGGTCGGCAGGAGGCCGGTGAACAGAGAGTACACGGGGACGCCTTCTAGGTAGTGCAGGGCCTTTTCAGCCTCCATCTCGCAGTCAAACAGCGGCTTTTGCAGCTTTGCGGGCACGCGCCTCGCTTCGCTCCACAGCTGCTGCCACAGATTGTTTGTGCTCTCGGACATGCGTGGGCTCAGACAGCCGTCCTGCTCCTGGCCGCCTTCAGGCACCAGCCAGTCGCGCGGCGAGTGCCACCGGACAAAGTCTGCCAGAGCGCATTTCGGATTAGCTGCCTTGAATGACTCCATATCGGAAATCAGCTCGGCGCACTGCAGGCGAGCGCGTTGCGCAGTGCCTTCCTCGGACGTGCCTAGGCCGATCAAGATAGCCTCCCGCTCACGCAGCATGTCCTCGGACATCACTGGTGGTTGCTGGATTTCGGGGATCCACAGCGGCTCGTCGGTGCCCAGAATCCGCATCGTGCTTGAGGCCATGAGCCCTCCAGCGCGCTCTCCATCTGCCAACTCGGGTTGAGGAGCTGGGCTGCTGGATGCACGCGATGGCTGTTTGATCGCTGGCGAAGCCGGTGTGGTTCCCTGACTATTAGTCATGACTGATGGTCGCTCGCTCTCGTGCACATTGCTGATATGGTGGAATCCAGAGTTCGAGTCCATGCTCGATGAGATTGTCAGATCAACATAGTTGGACGACTCGTGTGCGTGTCTCTCATTTCTGATCGGCATGCTCTTGCTGGATGAGTCGCTGGTAAACTGCACGGCATTGGGTGGCAGTCGCACAGTTCCAAACGACGACTGCATGTTCGTGTGGTCAGATTCAGTAGTTCGGTCGACGAACGATGCAATGCTGTTGCTCTCGATCTCCTCTGACTCACTCTGGTAATCTGCATCTTCGGCTGACATAAATCCGTCGCTGTCGCTGGCTGAGCCCATGGCATCATCAATATCCTCAAACCCATCGACTTCCGCTGGGGACCTGTGCACAGTCTCTGTTATCGACAGCCGATCGGCTGATGATCCCTGTGACGGCTCTGCAGCGCTGCCGTCCTGTGGACGGATTGACTGAAGCAGTCGGCCAATCGGGCGATTGAGGCGAGAGCCTGGCACCCAGCTGCCCCCTGAGGTAGCAGATGAACCAGCTGTATCGCTAGAAATGTGTTTGCGAATTTGATCCTTGACGTGAGAGCGGATCCGCTGTGCCAGGCTGCTGTTTGCTGCTGGATCCTGGTCGACACTTCCATCCCCTTGCGCCAGTATGTCTTCAGGCGGCGCAATCTGATCAGCAACAGCAGCTCGGGCATCGACCTGGCCGACATGCGAAGGAGACGGCGACTGGCGCACCTTCCGCCTCTCCTGACAGCAATTAAGCATCTCCAGCTTTTGGTATATCAATGCATACCTCAAATGCACATCATACTTGCTGGCCTGCTCGCCTGCCACAGTGCTAAGCCCCAGCAGACTGGCATTGGGTGTATCCATACCCGAGCTGGCCGCGCCATCCCTCGCCGCACGGCATTCGCTGGCACTGGCAATTTTCGGTATGAATTCTCTGTTCTCCCATCGCCAGCGCACTTCTCGGACAGTCATAGCCCACAGTAGCCGCAGGAAAGTCATGATCGACGGTGCGCGCCAAAAGTCCGCCGAGCGCTTGGCTGTGGTCACAAGCACAATTTCGCATAGACGCCAGAGCAGCGAGTGGCAGGGGACCGCGGCTCCATGTGGCATGCGCGCGATCAGCTGTGCCACGCTGAGTGGCCGTGGTGCTGTGTCTGCATATACCTCGTCCATGACCGTCTCCAGCCGTTCCTCGAGCGCACAGCGCCGCGCCGCATCGCTCTCGGCCTCCTCTGTACCTGGTGGCTGTATGAGCGAGCCACTGGCGGAGCCAAACAGGTCGATCAGCATGTCGCCAGTGACTTCGGCATGTGCCTCCATCTGGTCCGATAGGTCGAGGTGCCGGTGCCTGTGTGCATTGCTGGCTGACTGCGCCCACGAAGCAAAAGCGTCCTCGAGGGCCTCAGTCAGCATTGTGCGCTCCATGTCCGCTGGTAAGAATTGCACGGCTAACGCCCAGGCTGTCGCCGTTTTCAAATACAGCCGATCGCGACCAACAGCCTGGGGGCTAATGTATGTGCTGCAGGGAGCCGGTTGGAAGCAAGCACTTAGTCGCATAGTTCGCAGCGGGTCGTTGGCTGGCCCCACGTTGAGGTCGCCTTGGCGGTAGTGAAAGTCTGCCGACTGTCGGTTCCAGTCGCGGTTATACGTGTTGGTGATATGGTAGGCATGCAACGCGGCAAGCTGCACGTTGCTAGCTAGAATGGCCCACTTTTGCTCCTCTGTCTGGGTACCGTTGCTGCCGCCGAGCTGCTTGAAGTATGAAGCCAATTTGAATGACCCAGCAAATAGCTCCAAGAGCCCGTTAAGCTGGAGGTACGCAGACGGAGCCTGGGCGAGATAGATCGAGTCAAACTTTGTGTCGGCAACCAGGGCGCCGCTAGGTTTGCCGTCCTTGGCAGACACGCTCACAGCCTTGTCGAGTGACCGACCAGTGAACAGGAACCGCCATGCGTCGCCCACAGGCACAAACATCGGCAGCCGACATCGCACATTCCGCGCCGCAATATTCAACGACGACATGAGAATCTTGGCAGTGTCCAACGACACGCTATAGTCTCCAGCTGCCGATGGACTGCCCTCAGAAGCATCCAAGAGATCGTCGTCCCAGGCGCCGTCCTCGTCGCCAGCGTATGCTAGAAACACAATCATGCTGCTGCCTGTCCAGCGGTGCATCGGATGCCATGTTGGTTCTGCCTCTTTGTAGCCGCGGTCAACCTCTAGTTCTGTCGCATAGATGGGCGGGAACAGCCCGTAAAATCTGGTGGCCTTTTCCGCAGGGTTCTCTGTCTGTGGGGAGGCCAAGAGCGGGTGCACCGATAATGTCAGCGTATATGCAGTGCCGCGGAAGGCCACGCGCTGGGTGCGTGTACAGAGCTGAGCAAGCTCTGTGCGTACGCTGTCCCGGTCCTGTCGCCGCCGGACTGTCAGTGCTTGGCATTTCTCCCGCAGCTGGTCAATGTCAAAGCTGCCTGTCTTGCCGTCACCCAAGTCCCACTTTAGCAGCGTGTCTTCAAGTGCTGCAATGAACTTCTCCCAGGCCGACGCTGCAGTGTAGTCGATTATCTCGTAGTTCTCGTCGTCCATAGTAAAGTCGGCAATGTCCGATGAGGCTAATGAAGCGCTAAGGGGTTTATGAATATCGAGCGAATACTTTAGTGAGCCAAGCCCATGTGCAATGCCAACCGCCTAAGGTCCACCAAGACAAGCACCGATCGGGATCAGTTGATCAGCATGGACGATTAGCATGGACGCGAAACGGCTTGGTTCGCGTTGGCTGCGCCTTTTTTTCTCCCGCCTCTTCTTGCCTCTGCTCATTCCTCAGATCTTCAATTCCCCCGCTCTCTCAATTTCATTCTATAAACAGCGAACACGCATCTGATAATGGCGCTCTGGGTTGAAAAGTACCGTCCATTGACACTGGACAAGCTGACGTTCCACACAGACCTGACCGGCCACCTGCGGCAGCTGGCGACAACCGGGGACCTCCCGCACCTGCTGGTCTACGGGCCCACTGGCTCAGGCAAGCGCACGCGCATCTCAGCAGTGCTGCGCGAAATCTACGGGCCAGGTGCAGACAAGCTCAAGGTGGACCAGCGCGTATTTGAGACGCCGAGCCGGCGCAAGATCGAGCTCAACGTGATTACCAGCTCATACCACATCGAGCTAAATCCGAGCGACGCCGGCATCTACGACCGCGTAGTGGTGCAGGACATGATCAAGGAGGCAGCGCAGACGCAGCAGGTGTCAGCATCATCTACGGGCCGCAAATTCAAGGTGGTTGTGATCCATGAGGCCGACGCGCTGACACGCGACGCGCAACACGCGCTGCGGCGGACCATGGAGAAGTACATGAGCAATATGCGGGTGATTCTGTGCTGCAGCACGACAGCCAAGATCATCACGCCGGTGCAGAGCCGGTGTTTGCTGGTGCGTGTTGCTGCGCCCACCTCGGACGAGGTCGTCGAGGTGCTGAATGCAGTGGCTAAGAAGGAGGGCATTAGTGTGCCGCCCGAGTTTGCCGTGCGTATTGCCGAGGCATCAAAGCGCAACCTGCACCGGGCGCTGCTGATGCTAGAGGCGGCGTCTGTGCGCCAGTACCCGTTTGACGGCGCACAGGAGATTCCGATTCCCGAGTGGGAGGAACACCTGCGGATCATTGCCCGCTCGGCATTGCACCAGCAGACGCCAGCGCAGCTGATGGCCATCCGTAAGCAGCTGTACGAGGTTCTGGCGCACTGCATCCCATCGACGACGATCCTGAAGACGGTGGCATTGCAGCTCGTCGAGCATGTCGACCAGGCGCTGAAGCCTGAGGTCATCCACCATGCGGCATTCTACGAGCACCGCCTGCAGAGCGGACAGAAGGCCATTGTGCATTTGGAGGCCTTCATGGCTCGGTTCATGAGCATCTACAAGCGCTACCTGATGGAGCTGGTCTGATCGGGTGTGTCCCCGGGTCCAGGCATGTTTATCTGTGTACGTGTCCCTTTTGGCTTGGGGGTGGGGACGATCCAAATTGAACCTGTTTTTAGACCGGCTACAGAACGTTTTCTAAACCCCCACACTTGACACTCTCCCTCCCCTCACATGCAACGAATCACCTTGCTTCATGCGCACGCTAGCTCACGCACACCCCGAAATAAATTTTGTAATGCCACGTAACAAGCTGCTTACCGATGCGAAAGATAGTGCACCAGCGAGGAAGTCTACGCTTAGGCCACCAGCCCGCATTTTGATGGTCTTGATTGGCTGGCGGAAGTCCCACCCAAAAACCCCCCTTAAGGGAACTGCTGCTCTCAGTCAGGACAGCGCTTTTCTCCAAAAGCAAGTCCGCCAAAACGATACGCCGTCCCAGCTGCCACTGCTTCTCTTTTCTTCTCTTGACCCCTTATCTCTACTTCGTTTTTTATCTACACGCTTTTCTTTGTCTTCTACTCGTACACTCTAGTACAACCATGCAGTCGCGTATGTCGTTCCAGCTCGGCAGGGCTATGGCTCCGTCCCTCAAACACACCATGGCCGCCGCCAACATGACAAAACTCTCTGGCGCCCTTGCCTTCAAGCACGCACAGTAAGTATATCTTTCTGACTAGGAGTGACGAATTCGAATTCAGACCATTCCAACGGCTCAAGGGCCCTTTTATTCATTTCGGCCGACTGATTCGGAGTATTTTCTGCTTGTTGCGTAGGTCGGTCTTTTCCAAGCAGGGCGGAGCTATGCGCTTCTACTGTAAGTACCCACCCCTTATCGCTATAGCAAGAAGCGAAAAATTTTCATGTCGCCTTCGTCTGGTAATGCGTGGCTTCCCACAGCCACCACCTGGCACTGGCTGATCCTGCTATCTCTGCGCAACCCACCGTTTCCCACACTTAAATCCCCGCTGGCTATGTAGCTGACGATAAGTTCAAGATCATCAAGGTCCCGCACATGGCCGACTCGATCACCGAAGGCACGCTCAAGGCGTGGGCCAAGCAGGTCGGCGAGCAGGTCCAGCAGGACGAGGAGGTTGCGTCCATCGAGACTGACAAGGTAACGTACCAAGTTGGAGCTTATTTTTGAGGTTACAGGGTGGAGCAGAAGGCGGCATTAATGCCGCAAAGGGGAAAACCAGCGGGCTCTGGCGTTGCACAGAGACCGCTCGTCTCGCTTGTTCCTTTTTGGATTCTATGCGCACCTGAGGTGCATGTGAGAACAGAAGGAGTGTGAGGTGGTGTGGATCGACGTAATCGGATGGCTGTTGGCAAAACATTTGACCCGCGCTCATCGCCCCTGGCACTATTTGCGTCCTTTTACGTCACGTTTTCTGCACCCGACACCCAGAACATTCTGAACTGAATACCTACTGCTTCGGACAATCACGCTTTTTAGGTCGACATCCCCGTGAACTCGCCCATCGCCGGTGTTATCCGGGAACTGCTCGCTAACGAGGAGGACACTGTTGTTGTCGGCCAGGATCTGTTCAAGATCGAGGAGGGCGCTGTCGCCGAGGGCGGTGCTGCCCCGGCCAAGCCCGCAGCCACTGAGCCCGAGGCCGCTGCTCCGGCTGCTGCTCCTACTCCAGCCGCGCCCACCCCGGCAGCTGCTGCACCCACTCCTGCGCCTGCAGCTCCGGCTCCGGTGGCCAGCAAGCCGGCGGCAGCCTCGGCTCCCAGCCCGGTCACATTTGGAGCGCCGAACCGTTCGGAGCGCCGGGTGAAGATGAACCGCATGCGGTCGCGTATCGCCGAGCGGCTGAAGCAGTCGCAGGACACGGCGGCGTCGCTGACGACATTCAACGAGATTGACATGACGAATCTGATCAACCTGCGCAAGACGTACAAGGACGAGGTTCTGAAGACGCACGGCATCAAGCTGGGCTACATGGGAGCGTTTGTCAAGGCCAGCACGCACGCGCTGCAGTCGGTTCCCGAGGTCAACGCCAGCATTGACGGCGACCACTTTGTGTACTACGACTACTGCGATGTCAGCGTGGCGGTGGCTACGCCCAAGGGCCTGGTGACGCCGGTGCTGCGTAACACCGAGGCGATGTCGATTGTGGATGTGGAGCAGGAGATTGCCAACCTGGGCAAGAAGGCGCGCGACAACAAGATCACGGTGGAGGACATGGCGGGCGGTACGTTCACGATCTCCAACGGCGGAGTGTTTGGCTCGCTGTACGGAACTCCGATCATCAACATGCCCCAGGCGGCGATTCTCGGCATGCACGCCATCAAGGAGCGCCCCGTGGTTGTCAACGGCAAGATCGAGATCAGGCCCATGATGTACGTGGCGCTGTCGTACGACCACCGCATCATCGATGGCCGTGAGGCTGTGACCTTCCTGGTCAAGATCAAGGAGGCCATTGAGGACCCGCAGCGCCTGCTGCTCAACATCTAAGCTGGCACGCCAGTTTTCTTTTTTTTGTTTCTCACTTCGTTTAGAAAATCACCAGCCCAAATCAAGCCACTGTTTTTTTAGAGATCCTCATCCTCGTCAATCTCGTCGTCCGAGTACTGTGCTGTCCCTGTATCTGCCTCTTCGGCTGCCTGGGACGCCACAGCCTCCTCGTCTTCGCCAATGGTCCTGGCTCTGGCCTCGCGCAGCTTGGACTCATACTCCTCAACCAGCGCCTTAGCCTCGGGCTTCTGCGCAGCCTGGGACTTGGCCTTGGCGACAATATCATTGAAATACCTGTACACCGCATCCTCGGACAGGCTCTCCTGGTATCCAGGAAGGCCATCCAGTAGCCTGCGCACGCTGCGCTCAGACTTGTATGGCAGCAGGGCCAAGCAATAAGCGATATCGCGGCACTGCCTAGTATCGGTGGTGTTGCGGAAGCGCTGGCACAGCTTGTCGACCACATTGTCGGTCTGGCGGTCCTTCTCCTTGATGAAATCAAACAGGAACTTCATGATACGACCGAAGCTATCCTCATTGACGGCGGCGGCGCCGACGCTCAAGCTCGAGATAATGTCGGGCAGGTTGTTGTAGACAGCATTGTCCTTGGTGGACAGCTCGGCGAAAAACAGCTTGGCCAGGTCGGCCACGTGGGTGTCCTTGTCCTCCAGGCACTTTGCCATCTCGCCCAGCTGGCCCTTGACCTTGACCATGCCGTTGAGAATCAGATGTGTCAGCACCATCAGCGTGGTTTTCTTGACCTTGGTGTTTGAGTCATGCAGAGGCCCGTACAGGTACTGAACGTTCTCGCCGATCAGATTATTGAAGCACACGGTGATGTCGCCCAGTGCAATGGCGATGTTGGCACGAATCACCGGCGACCGCGCACGCTGCAGAAGAGTCAGCAGCAGCGGCAGGTGCTCCTCGCAGAAGCCCGACGAAATGCACATGAACTTGGCTAGCGCTGCTGTTGCATGCACAGTCAGCAGGCGGTCGTTGAACTTGCCCAGATTCTTGCAGATATGCACCAGCAGCGGGCCAAATAGCGCCAGCAGCGACTTGCTGCCGGACAGCAGCTCGCGCTCGCGGATGGCCGCAATGATGTCGCCTATTTCGTCCTCAGTTGACCCGGCAATCTGATTGAGCTCGTCGTCGTCGTCGCCATCCATGGTGTCGTCGTGGGGGCGGCTGTCGGTCGCACGGCGCTTGCGGCTGGGCTCAGCCTTGGCCTTGCGGCGCTTCAATTCGGCCTCGATGGTCTCCAGCAGCACAATCTCCTTGATCGCAATGTGTCCGACAATGAACAAAAGACGCGTCAGGTCCCACGGGTCAACGAGCGTGCTAGCTGGCTGCTGTGATAGCGTCTCAGTCTCGTCGTCATCAATGTCCATGGCGTGCTCGTCAGCTGGCGTCTGTGACATGCTGGAGCTGGCCAGCAGATCCTGCACCAGCCCGCGCCTGCTTCCGGACAACACGCACAGCAAACGCATCGGGCTTTTCACCCAGTGCATAGATTGTGTTCAGCGCCTGCTCGGCGGCTGGGAACCACTCCGGGTCGCGCCGTGGCTCCTCGATGATCCTGGCCAGGCCTTCGAAGATTGGGTTGTCCATCGGGAACCGCTTTGTTCTCTGCCTCATCTATAGCTGCCGCTGGGCCCGGCCGCTTCGATCGCCGCGCGCCCAGACACTGCAGGGCCATACACGTGTACTTGGCGATGGTTAGATCCTCGTGGCCGTAGCGGCCCAGGCCGATGCGCATATACAGGTCGATGTCGTCGGTGACCACGGAGCGTCGCGCCTGTGCCATCATGCCCAGCACAATTATTGCCCCGCGGCGCTGTGCAGGCGGCAGGCGCTGGCGCGTATACCCGTAGACGCTGCGTAGTTTGGCGATGACATCGTTTCCAATGAACTGCTCGTCCACCAGCGTCCGCACAAGCTCCTCCAGTGAAATCAGCTCCGCCAGCGTCGCGCCAAACGTCAGACTGATCAGATTGCGCGTAATCCGGCTCGTGTTTTCCGATGCGCTGAGCCGCTCGTTCGGCTGCAGATACAGCTGCTTGTACGACTCCAGCAGCTTCGCCCGCACCCCGCGCGCCTCCTCCGGGCTGCCTGTCGATCCTGCGTGCGAGGCGCTGGCACCGGTCGAATTGCTGGTCGATGGCACCCAGATCAGATGCGCCATCCGCCGGATCCCGCCCTGTGCTCCGTCGACGCGGAACCGCACTGCCGTCACGAAGAAATCCATCGCCTCCATGACCTCACTCTTGTTGGTTGCACCCAGAAGCTGCACCAGCAGCGGTATTGCCTCCTGCAGCTGCCGCACAAAATACAGCGCGTCGCGGTAGTACCGCTGCTGGAACTGCAGGTGCATGGCCTTGGCTGCCATCTCGGGCGTCAGCCCTGCATTTGAGATGTCCGGGACGCTGCTCTTGTCAGCCTGCTTTCCAGGATTCTGCGCTGCATCATCTTCATTCACTGTCTCGTCGCCATCAGCCATCTCGGCGTCAGAATCTTCGGGGTCTTTGCTCACTGTCGGCTTCTCTGCTGCCACGCCCTTGGCCATGCGCGCAAGCTCGCCAGTGATCTTCTCGAGGCTGTCCTCAAGTGGCTCGCTGGCTAGCTCAGCGCCATCAAGCGCAAACGGATGCGACTCCAGAAGAATGGTGAGTGCCCGAATTGCATGCTTACGCACATTGCTTGCCTTGTCCTCGAGTCTCCCGACAACCAGGTTAATGAGGCGGGGCCGCCGCTTCGGGAACTTTGCCGGCCCACTGCAAATAAACTGGCACACCTGCATGACCTTGGCGCGGACCAGGTAGTGGTTGTCCTGGAACCGCTGTTCGACAATATCAAAGTACTCGCCCACCTGGTTCTTGATGATGTCCGTCTGCTCCTCCTGCGTGGCCAGGTACATGATCAGGTGCCCAATTGCGTCGACCATGGCCGACCGCATAATGTGTGCTTCGCTGTCAAGATGCCGGATCAGCAAGCCCATCTGCCGCAGCAGAGCCTTGGGTGCAAGCTGCGAAAACTTGATAATGAACCGGGCAGTGTTTTTGGGCCCAGACTTGTCGTGCACGCTGCTAAACTCCTTGCCTGCGACATCCCGCAGCACCTCGTCCGCCAGCTGCGCACCATCATATTTCTCGTATGCCAGCTGGACGAGCTGTGCCATGGACTCGCTCAGATGCTCGTAGTGCTGGATGTTCTGCGTGATCAAATGTGACTGCACCGTACAGTCCGTTGTATGTCTGCACCCATTTGCACATCACATTGAACAGCGCCATCTGGAACTCGCTATCACGCCCGTACGCTGGGTTCTCCAGCACCTTGTGCCCGAGACGCATAAACACCCCAATGAATGAGTCACGCTCCGGTACTGAATTCCAGATCCGCCCCAGTGGCAGCTGGAACAGCTGCTGCAACAGCAGATACAGGTCCATGACCTTTGACTTCCAGCCGGGCACAATCTCCGCAATACTCGCTGCCTTGGTACTACCTGGCACGCTGCCTACGCCCTTGCGCCGCCGGCCTTTGGTCTGCGCTGCTGATGTGCGGATCTGCGATGCCGACGACTCGCCTCGCTCGATGATCCACTGGAACAGGTACGCGTAGCGGTCCAGTGTCTCGGCATACTGCGTCGGGTCCGAGCCCTGTGTGGAAAGTGCGTTGGATGCCTGCCGCACCACGCTCTCGAACCCAGCTACCAGCATGTCGAGCCCGCGCGCAATCAGCTTGGGGTCTACTGCGTGCAGGTCACGGGCAAACGCGCGCAGCGTGTCAAATGCTATGTCATCGTTGATGGCCTCGCCGCTGACCACCAGCTTGTCTGTCAGGCTGTTTATAGCTCGCTTGGCTACAATTGCATCGATTCCTTCAAACGTAAAGTCATTGTGAATCTCCACCTCGCCCTCCTGCAGCTTTATCAGCTGCTCGTGCAAGTTGAACATTATATGGAAAGGGGCAGGGGTGTATATGAATAGCTTGAAAATAGTAAAGCGCGAGTTGGCAGCCAAGAGCAAAGCTGCTCAATGCACACTAGCCTTGCTTCTTTTTTTCTATGGCCATTGGCTCGTGCTGTTTACAAACCGCGCCAGATTCCCTGTGATTACTAGATTACTAGATTCTTGATCGGCATTTTGTGCGGTTCGCTGAGAAAAACGGCAGTTCCCACACTCCAAAATGGGTCGTCATTGCCAGAAATGGGCACGGAGCAATGTTCAAAGCGTCCTTCTCCGACGTTCTTTCAGCCCGCATACCACCAAGTCATGCGTCCACTCGCAGTGCATACCAGTGCATCATCCCTCGCAAGGCCGTTTCGCCGGCATCTGTCGGCTGCCGCGTGGAAATGGGGCAGCACCAGCATGTATAAAGCCCCTTGTCCGGCCATCGCTCGTTCCCACACATCTCTGCTCTGCAAGCAAAACATTCTTTCTCCCCTCGTATATTCACACCTTTTTTCTACTAGCACACTTTTTCCACCCACGATGGCTGACGTTGAGAAGTACTTTGACCTGGTCAACCAGGACCAGCAGGCGTTCATCGAGACTCTGCGCGAGGTTGTGGCGATTCCGTCGGTCAGCGGCGACGCCGCTCGCCGTCCCGACGTGGTGCGCATGGGCGAGTGGCTGCAGGCACGCTGGGAGGCTCTGGGTGCGACATGCAAGCGCGTCGACCCGGGCAAGCAGAACCTGCACGGCGAGATCCTGGATCTGCCGCCGGTCATCCTGGGCCAGTACGGCAACGACCCGAACAAGAAGACCGTGCTGGTGTATGGCCACTATGATGTGCAGCCGGCGCTGATCGAGGACGGCTGGGAGACTGACCCGTTTGTGCTGGTTGAGAAGGAGGACGGCCGCCTGGTGGGCCGCGGCTCGACCGACGATAAGGGCCCAGTGCTCGGCTGGCTGCTGTGCGCTGAGACGCACAAGAAGGCCGGCATTGAAATGCCCGTCAACCTGAAGTTCTGCTTCGAGGGCATGGAGGAGAGCGGCAGCGAGGGCCTGGATGAGATCATTGTCGAGGAGGCCGACAAGTGGTTCAAGGGCACCGACGTCGTGTGCATCAGCGACAACTACTGGCTGGGCAAGAACAAGCCGTGCCTGACCCACGGCCTGCGCGGCGTCAGCTACTTCCACCTGCAGGTTGAGGGCCCCGGCGCCGACCTGCACTCGGGCGTTTTCGGCGGAACCGTCCACGAGCCCATGACCGACCTGGTCCACCTGCTGTCAAAGCTGGTCGACGTCAACGGCAAGATCCAGGTCCCGGGTATCTACGACCAGGTTATGCCCATCACCGACGAGGAGGAGGAAACCTACAACAACCTCGAGTTTTCGCACACTGCGCTCGCCAGCGATCTCAAGAATGATGTGCTCATCCATGCCGAGGAGCGGGACACCCTCAAGCACCGCTGGCGCTTCCCCACCCTGTCCATCCACGGTGTCGAGGGCGCCTTCTATGCGTCCGGCGACAAGACCGTCATTCCTGCCAAGGTCCGCGGCAAGTTCTCACTGCGCACCGTGCCTAACATGGAGCCGGCCAAGGTCGCTGAGCTGGTCACAAAGTACCTGAACGACGAGTTTGCCAAGCTGGGCAGCAAGAACAAGATGCAGGTCATCGAGACCCACGGCGGCCGCTGGTGGTACTCGTCGCCCAAGCACCCGAACTTTGTCGCCGGTGCCAAGGCCACCGAGAAGGTCTATGGCGTCAAGCCCGACCTGACCCGCGAGGGCGGCTCCATCCCCGTCACCCTGACTTTTGAGGAGAACCTCAATGTCAATGTGCTGCTGCTGCCCATGGGCGCCAGCGACGACGGCGCTCACTCTATCAACGAGAAGATTGACAAGCGCAACTACATTGAGGGCATCAAGCTGCTCGGTGCTTACCTCCATGAGGTCGCCAACACGGACCTCAGCGCCTAAACCACATCTCTTTCTACAAAGTGAATACCTCTTCACTCCTCTTCTCTATTTCATAAAATGTTATAGTCCAAAACTGTCCAACCGTCCGCTAGAGTGTTTTTATTGACTGGAAGGACCTATACTCCTCCAAGTCTCACAGCGAGTATGCCTGGCTTGCTCTGTGGTCTCCTAAAGTGACGATACTCTCTTTTCGCCTATGGATTCAGACCTGAAGATGACGAATATGTATCTTAAAAGTACTGGTAAAATCGAACTTGGAACCATATATCAAAGCGCCGTTCGTCGTAGCTCCTTCATATTTCGTAGATGCAGTAATGTAATAAGCAACCCAGTCAATTCCCGCATCCTCAGCACTCGGACTTGGAGCCATTGAATCACTGGCCAACACACATCCTACATAGAAATGCGGTCCCTCCTGCGCCATCCACCTTTTCTAATACCTCACCCTCTTCCACATATTCCGACTTCCGTACAACCCCCTTCTTTACATTCCACTATTTAATCTTCGTGGCCGTCAGCCGTGGCATACCTCGGCGTGGGGTTCGGTTCGGTCATGTGCATCGGCAGCCATTCGATGGATACATCTGACTACACAAGAACCACCTTCCCTGGACAGTGGGATGAGAACACGCTTTTGGTCTGCAACCTTCTGCGACAGACCATCGCTATACCATACCTATAGGCAGGTTGCGTCGAGCTCTCTTCCTAGGAACATACCTCCTGTTGTGTCAAACAGGCGAGGCTCTTGCAAGATTTCTCTACCGACCCCGCCCCTGATGGCTCTGCTGCCACCCAGACTGCAGGCAAGCAGGCCCCCAGAACGAGCCCCTAACAGGTGTGGTTCTTTTTGAATTTTCTGGACAGTTTATATATCTGCCTTGGACTGTGAAGCCCCATGGTAGATTCCTTGCCATACTACCGGCTGTCTAAACCTTAGTGGCTAGCTGAGCTCGCATCGCAAGCTCCATAAGCGTAGTAATCAGCTCATCAATCAACCATCTCAACGTGGCGCCACATGCCTTAGCAGTGGCCACACTGGCATGTTGGACAAGGGTTCAGGGAACCTCATCGAGTGTTCCACCACTGTGCTTCCCACACCTTTCCTTCGCTACCTTTTTTTTCCGCCCACTACTAATTCCCTCCAGAATGACCAGCTTGGAAGAGACCTTAGCCACGACCGTCGCCCAGGCGACAGAGGCCGCCACCGAGGCCGCCAATTTCGACCGTCCCTCATTAGCACGCTTCCTGGCGCCCATCAAACCATCGCTGGAGAACCCGACGCATCTAATCCTGATGCTTCTGGCTTTTTTCTTTGTGACGCGCAGCATCATCGCCTTCCTGTCGCCGGCGCGCCAGCCACGCTTCACCATGAACGATGTCGTGCCGAAACCCATCCCGGCCAAGCGCGACTTTACGCCGCGCGAGCTCTCCGAGTTTGATGGCCGCGACGAGAATACCCCCCTATATATGGCCGTCAATGGCACCGTGTATGATGTGTCGAATGGCCGCTCATTCTACGGGCCAGGTGGTCCCTATGCGAACTTTGCTGGCCGGGATGCGTCGCGCGGACTGGCGCTTGGCAGCTTCGACAAGTCGACGCTGACTGACCTGGATGCCCCGCTGGACGACCTCAAGGGCCTGGATAAGACCGAGGTTGAGTCGCTCAATGAATGGGCCACGTTCTTTGCTGGAAAGTACTTGCCCGTTGGTAAGCTGGTGCCGAATCCCACTGCCGAGGAGAAAAAAGACAACTAAATCCCTTGTTTGCTTCAATATATTGAATATCTAGCGCAAATGCTGGTATGTCACCATGCCGACAGCCCACAACCATGTTAGGTGCAAGGCAATCAGCGCTTTGACTTTGATGCGAATGGCAGTGACACATGCCCAGATCTTTGGCATCTACAATGGCTTTCGCCCCCTAGTGCATCGCCTTCATCAAAGCGGTGACGCGATGCTACCCTGGTGTTAAAAGCCAGTATCCCAGATATTCAGCTTGTTCTCTTTTCTTCAGTTTCATCTCACAAGTATTTCCCCGATTTTATTAGTTCGAATTTATGGCGTTTTGAAAATATAGACATCATTTTCGGCTAGCTCCTCACGGCTTCACTCAGCAAACCTGGTCTGTGGAAGGCTGCATGCGCTGCCCCGACGAACGCAGTTGTTCCGGTGAACCTATGGTCTGCCAACATCTGGTTTGCTTGGCTACTGAGACGGCTCTTCGCTGGGCTGATGAGTACCTCACCCGTGACGCCTGAATCGGTGTAGATCTTCTAGCGTGCGGAGCTTCTCCGCCCACTCCTCTATATTAATCTCATCAAGGCTGCCGCTAAACATTGGTATGGTTTCCGCCGTTTTTGTAAGCTTGTTACCCAGGGCAGCAATACCATGAAGGTTTACCGCACACAGCGTCGCTGAGGGGTCTGACTATTCCTGTCCCACTCCCAGGGGCTCGTCAGTCACAACCAGACTGGTCGCTTCATCGGCACCGCCTACCTTGTCTCGGGTGTTCATATTTTAAAATAAAATGAATTAAAAGACCCTAGGTTTTGAAATGGGATTATTGCATATAGAAGCAAAAGTAAGCTACAGAGGCATGGGAATGGCATATATATTGGCCATGGCACAATACAGGCGGGCCTATTCGTCTCGACTCTTGAACCGTGATCTCGCAGCAGTTCTAAACTTCAGACTCGTTTTCCAGTCACTCTGTAATTCAGGCAATATTCCTGAACGGTTCCGTCGTTCTACGGCCATTGCTGCCGATGCTTCTGGCACCACCCCTGCAACATAGAGGCTGCGCAAGAGGCGTGCAGCATCTGCAGGCGATTCTGCTGCCAGCAGCAGCGAACCAGCGCTGAAGCGCCTGCACTGAGAAGGCCACCAAGATGGGAGATGTCCAGGATCACCATTGCACCAACAACCATCCGACACGTTCAAATGATCGGTTCACCGTGATGCCCTTATCGACGTGTCAACCCATGCTGACTAGCAGCCGAGCTCGCATCGCGAGCAGAGCAATTCTAGTAGATAAGGAGAAGATATCGATAAATGTTTGTATCAGCTATGAAATGCAGAATGAAGCACACTCACTTGGAACACACGGTTATCATGGCATCTTTGTTTTATAATGAAAAACCAGAAAAGGAATAAATGAAGCAAGAGCACTGGTTAAAATATTGGCATCAAACACCTTCATTCCTGGCATATCGGTGATACACATTGTAGGGTGGCCAGTAAAATTGCCAACAGCTACAGTCCAAGCAATTCAGCTCATCCAGTTCGGCGACCATTGCAACAAAAAAAGTATGCAAAAAGCTGAGAAGAGTGGGATTCGAACCCACGCCAGTGATACTGACTGCGACCTGAACGCAGCGCCTTAGACCGCTCGGCCATCTTCCCAGACAACTCGCTGATTTCTGATCACAACCAGCCATTGATAATATTGATGAAAAACCGGTCGACTCTTAATTGAAACACCCTTTCAAAAAGCTACATATTGGTGAGACATCGAGTATAATGTGGCAGAGTCTGCTTGATTGCTGACCATAAATTCAGGCAATGCTAAACTATTGATCACCAGTGCAATATACTACAAGCGAACCGTTTTGCTGAAGAGACTACTGATACCTGACATGAAATACCAATTCCGTGTCAGTTTGCTTTATTTCTGTACATTGATGTCTACAATGATTTGAACTTATTCCTTAGGCCCAGTCGCAGATAGCGCTGCCACCCGAGCTCTTGCACTTGGTTCCAGCAGGGCACGGAATTGGTGGGTTCCAGTTGCCGTACACACAGACCTTGTAGCCCGAGTTTCCAGAATCGCATGCCATGGCACCGTGGGTGCACGATCCAGATCCCGAAGAACCAGTCGGGGCAGGAGCGGCAGGCGCAGAGCTCTTCGGGGCATGCGGAATGGGTTCGTCCTTGGGCGGCTTAGAATCACCCTTGGGCGGCTTGTCATTTCCTGAGTCGCTAGGAGCAGAGCTCGAGCCACCTGGAGAGATGGTGACCTTCGGGGCGTTATTGTAAAGCTCAATGCCTGTGTCATAGTTGCCGTTGAACTCGGCCATAGCCGGGTATCCAGGATAGTTGACAACGGTCATCTTCTTTCCGGTGTATGACTTGGACTTTCCACCCTTAATTGCGATATCGGCACAGTTCATATAGAATTCGCGGTTCCCTGACGCGTTGGCCCAGGTCCAGGCAAACACAGCCTTATCGGAGCTCGGAAGATCCTCAGGTAGCTTGAAGGTGTAGCTCATAACGGATGCAGTGTTCGTTACCGATGCTGGCTTGGACCCAACAAACATGTAGCGTAGAACCTCGTGGACGACAGCGAATGTCTTACCGTTGTCGTAAGAAATCGAGAACTGGCCGTGGCCGCCTGTGTTGTGATACTGGTAACTTAACGTGGTATATAACTAGTGACAGTAAAGAAACTAAGGAGGGCTGCTGACGCGCTGGCGTGTACTGAACTATATAGTGGGGCCACTATACTCTTGCGTATGCACTGTGGCGTGGATCTAAGGATCAGGATCAGTTATGCAACATCCTTCCCTTCCAGCCTGCACCTACGGTGGGTGGACTGAGCGTTGATATGCCCGCAATGTGCGTTGTGCATGCTTCAAGTTGTCTGCGGATATCCACTCATCGTGATCCCGTGTGTAACCCTTCCAGCGAACTAAGTATTGCCGCCCCTTTGTCCGGTGGTCCCGATGGTCTATGATCCCTTCGATCTCATGCTCACCCTGACCATCGATTGTACTCACGGCCGCCGGGCACCGCTGGTCCTTCCTGCGGAACCTTTCCGACTCGATATACTTCCTTACTAGTGCTACTGACACCACTGGATGTATGCGCAGTTCTGGGGGTAGTTCCAGGCGGACTGCATTCGGTCCGACCATTTCCACTACGGTGTATGGTCCAATATATCGGTCCTTCAAGGGTGCTGGTGTCTCGGCCATATATTCGGGAGTGGCTAATCGTGCCAACAAGTACACTCGATCGCCCGCCTGTAGTGGTAGTTTGTCACGGCCCTCGTTGTAGTACTCTGCCGACTCCCTGTTCGCCAACTCGATGTTATCTCGGATCTCCCTTGAAATGGTTTGTAGCTCTTGGATGCGCTGGCTTGTGGTGGTGCTGCTGGTTGCTTTCTCTATCTGTACCCCGTTGAGTAATCTGGGCGTATACCCATAATTTGCGTAAAATGGCGCGTACCGGGTGCTGCGGTTTTTGAAGGTATTGCATGCCCACTCCACAAATGGTAAGTGTTTCTTCCAGTCATTTTGGCGTCGGTTTACCACTGTCCTAAGCATCGTTTCAATGGTCCGGTTTGCCCTCTCCGTCTGCCCATCTGTTTGGGGGTGGTGCGCCGTGCTCATATTCAGCCTTGACCGTAGTAACTGGGCCATTGTCTTCCAAACAGTCGATGTGAACCGCGGATCCCGGTCAGATACTATCGAATCAGGTACCCCATGTTTGCAGAATACCCTGGTGAGTAGTAGCCATGCAACATCTTCAGCAGTTGCAGACATCGTCGTCGGTATACAGATAACCATCTTTGTCAGCCGGTCTACCACAACTAGGATTGCATCACAACCATCAGATATGGGTAGTCGTGTGATGAGGTCCATCGATATACTTGCCCATGGCCTTGCTGGTACCGCTAGGCTTTGCAATAGCCCATGTTTCTTAGCCTCGGGTTTGGCACGTTGGCATACGTCGCAGGATGCTACATATTTGGTTACGTCTGCCAGCATACCTGGCCAGTAGTATGATGCCTGTAGTTGCTGATACATACGGTTGATACCAGGGTGGATCGCTGCCAATGTATCATGGAACTCCGACAGCAGCAACTTGCGTACACTTCGCTTGGCCACACATCTCTTGTTGCTCCGTAATAGGTATCCATCCTGTAGTTTGTACTTCTGCAGCTGTGTGTCGCTTCGTTGTGTCTCCATGCCTGTCCCATTCTCCGCAGCTAGCAGCTGTTCCGCGATGCGTGCCAGGTCCTTGTCGCCCTGGTATGAATCCTCTGGCTTGGCCAATACTGTTGTCGTTGCGGTTGATACAGCATTGAGATGACAGCTTGTACCAGAGGAGCCAAATCCCTTTTTGCCTCGGTCATGTTGGCCTAACTTGTCCACTGCTTGTACGGCTACTATTGGTAGCATGTGTGCTATCATCTGTGCTACACGTTCGCCCACTGCGACTGCATATGGTTCTGCGCTGCTATTCCTCAGAATCACCGAAACTTCCCCTGTGTACCCTGGGTCGATCACTCCTCCCTCCACTGTAATCCCTCGTTTGGCTAGACTACTGCGGCTTATCAGCTGCATATACATGCCTGGTGGAGGTGTTACTGCGAACCCCACTGGTACTAGTTCTGTGGTACCTGGTGGGATGAACACGGCTCGCACTGATGATATGTCCAGACCAGCATCTGTCTGGTGGGCACGGCTAGGTAGGGTTGCACGTGGATGAAGTAATTGGATCTGAACGCTGTTCCGCTCACCTGTCCCCAGTTGCTGGATGTGTAGGCTATCCAAATCTCTAGCTGCTTGGCCCCCGATTGCTGAGCCCATGAGCTGATCCTCGTTGCTGTCCTCACCGGCCCGTAGCGCTGTGCGGACTACGTCTGGTATAGATTCTGTGTCTGACTCAGATTCATCGTGTGCCTCCTGCTGCTCCTGGTACGATCCCTCAAACCATATTGGTGGTGGTGGCGGTGATGCCAGCATTGGTGCATGTGTCGGCTGGGTCTCCATGTGGGTTGGTTCCTCATCTTGCGATCTGGCTACCTTGTCACTTTTGGTCATTGAGGAAACCATACCCCCCCGCGAGGTGCCTTGGCTTGGTATCTCCGTCTTGTCATAGTAGTCGCTTGGCTGTTGCAGGTCGGTACTTGAGTTAATCGCTGGGGCTTGAGACAAATGACCGTCGTATGCTGTCAAGGGTTCTGATGCTCCTACCCCTCCTGGTGGTCGTGATAGAGTGTCTGCAACTACATTCAGTTTACCTTGGCGGTATGTTACAGTAAACTCGAAATCAGCCAGCTCATCTAGAAACCGTGCGAACTGGTTATTTACTCTTGACTGTAAGCGTAGGTGCTTAAGTGCACACTGATCTGTGAGTATCTCGAATCCAGGGTCAATCAGGTAGTGCCGCCAGCTCCGCAATGCCTGGATTATTGCTAGCAGCTCCTTTACATAGATAGCATGCTTCATATCTGCTCGTGATAGCCGCTTTGACAGGTATGCCACTGGGTGCCAGCCATCCTCGTGATGTTGGTGGAGGACTGCACCAATGGCATGGTGTGATGCGTCAGTCTCCAAACGACGTGGCAGTACAGGATCGAATGGCCGTAGTACTGGTTTGGAACACAGGGCCTGTTTCAGCTCCTTGAATGCGGTTTGCGCCTCTGGCGACCAGCGGAACACGCCATTCTTGAGTAGATCTGTGAGTGGCCTAGCGATGTGTGCATAGTTGTTAATAAATCGTCTGTAGAAGTTGCACGATCCCAGGAAACGGCGCACGTCTGTCTCATCCCGTGGTTGCGGCCAATCTGCGATGCCCTTTAATTTGCCTGGATCCATTTCGATGCGATTGTGCCCTACAATATGTCCCAGAAACTCCACGCTATCCATGAAGAACTCGCATTTGCTGGGTTTGCAGTACAGCTTTTCCTGGCGTAGCGTCTGTAGAACTGCGTCGACGTGCTGCTGATGTGACACCCTGTCCCTGCTGAATATCAGAATATCATCGAGGTAGGCCAAACAATATGCATGGTGTCCTGCTAGCGCTTCTCGTATTGCTCGCTGGAAGGTGGGTGGTGCATTGCAGAGTCCAAATGGTAACACACGGTACTGGTATGTACCATTGTGTGTTCTAAACGCTGTCTTGGGTTCATCACCTGGCCTTATCCTTATCTGGTGATATGCCGCATGCAAGTCCAGTTTGCTAAACACATTGGCGCCACGCAATTTGTCTAGCAACTCATCGATACGCGGGATCATAAATGCATCCTTCTTGGTGACCTGGTTTAGCCGCCGATAGTCTATGCACATCCGCATGGTACCATCTTTCTTTTTCACAAACAGTACCGGGGCACCCCATGGTGATAATGATGGCTCGATGTAGCCTTGGTCCAGCAGTTCTGCCAACTGTCGTTCGAGTTCAGCTAGTTCGCCAGCTGACATCCTATATGGCGTCTGTGCGTATGGGCGTGCCTCTGGTTCCAGGTCTATCCTATGCTCTATGTGTCTCTGTGGGGGTAAGCCCTTTGGTGGCTCACACAGTATATCAGCGAACCTCTCCCTGATCTCCTTCGCTTCCTCCCCTCCGGCCACACCTCGTCTACCCTGCTCTGTCGTAACTGGTGTGATGATTGCGATCGTGACAGTATCAATGTCCTGGCTGCGTGTGTCAGAAGCTAATGTCGTGCAGAGCTCGTTGACTGAGATCAAATCAATGCTCTTTTCTCGCTGTGTCCTCGGCGTGCGCTGTACTCCATGGGCTCGTACATGGGCCCCGTTGTCTGCGACGAACTCCAATGTCTTGTTGCTGCAGTGTACAGATGCCTTATGTGCTGCCATCCAATCGAATCCTAGCAGTATATCTTCACTGATTGGAACGACCATGCACTTGAGCAGCGTCTGTGCATTGGTATCTCCCAATATAATCGGCATTGACACCGTCCACTGTGCTCTATAGTGCTCACGTCCGTCGGCCAGGTGTATAATGACATCACGTTCCATACGCGTCTGTTGTAGGCCTAGCTCCTTTGCTAGCCGTGGCGATACGCAGGTACCCTGTGATCCCGTGTCCACAAGAGCATGGTAGTTTCGCCCTTTTACTGTGCAGGCCAACAGCAATTGGTTTGAGGCAAGTCTTGAAGAGTGGAACGCAGCATTTATTGAAATCTTCATGCTGGCCACTGCAGGTGCGGATCTGGTGCTTGCATGGGCGGGTCCGCCTACTCTTTTCCCAAGGGGCTCCCTGAGAATGAGTCATCAGACTCGTTACCATTCTTCATATTGAGCTGGTTGACTCGTGCTGTGTTCTTGTTGCCTGTTGCACCCTTTTGGCGAGCTACATCACACTGGCGAAGTATGTGTCCCTCATGGCCACATGCGATGCACTTGCGTGCCTTCAGGCGTGCAGTGAACTCGTCATATGTCACCCAGCCTTTAACGCGGTCGAATAGCATACTTGAGCCTCCACGATATCCCATGGTTTTCTGTGAGCGGGTCTTCGCTGCGCGCACCTTCAAGTTGTCCACCTCCATAGGCTCACCATCCGTGGCTGAGCCTGTGATGCTCGACCTTGTAGTGTTGTGCGTGGTTGCAGAGTGGCGAGCAAACTGTAGTTCTTGGAGTGCGGCCGCCTTCCTACTGATGAGAGACTTGTCCGAGCTCCGCATAACAGAGGTCCGCATTGCCAACGGTAAGCATAGGACATACTGGTCAGCTAGTAGTGCATCGCTCTTAATCCCTGCTTGGCGCGCCAGTTGGTCGAAACGTGTGTTGAACTCGTTTGTCGACTCAGCACCTTCAGCAAGTGTCAGCTGCTGTAACTTGCTCAGCGCAATCACTGAATCTCCAGATGCTGCCTCCCGAGAGTCGAGGAAATCATACAGGTCGGAGAAGGAGTCCTGTAGCTTCATCGTTTCATTTACGACGCCCGTATTGTGACTATCCTGGTATGACGCCCAGGCATCCCGTAGCTCTGGTGAAATCGTTGCACTGGCTAACTTGAACCGGTCTCTCTCATCCGTTACGCAAAGTCCCTCGAACATATCCATCATGTCACGCTTCCAGCGTGTCAGGGACATTGATACCTTAGTTCCGGTGAACTTCCCATTTGCTTGTGCCCAGTTGACCGCCGTATTGAAGGCCCGGGAGAAGTCGGCTGTAGATAGCTTCATCATGGCTATTACCAATCAACGCCGATTGGAGTAACGTGCAAAGTTAGGTGATGCTACCAGGTGTTGTGATACTGGTAACTTAACGTGGTATATAACTAGTGACAGTAAAGAAACTAAGGAGGGCTGCTGACGCGCTGGCGTGTACTGAACTATATAGTGGGGCCACTATACTCTTGCGTATGCACTGTGGCGTGGATCTAAGGATCAGGATCAGTTATGCAACAGCCTGAGTGCGCAGCAATGTTGTCATGGAACTTGACTGTCACTGACTCACCAGCTGTCCAGGTGGCCGAGGGTGTTGCAAATGGAGTCGTGTACTTGCAAAACGGGTTCTTCTGACCCAGCGTCATCGAGCTGATGGGCGCGTTGATGCCACTGTCGAGAGACTGGCCACCAGGAACAGCAGGGCAGTTCTCGCCAAAAGGCGAGTAGCGAGGGCACGGGTACTTGAGCGAGGCATGGGCAGCAACGCTAGAAGCCAGGGCCAGGAGGGAAGTGACGGAGATGATGGTAGCCTTCATGATTGAATAGGTTGGTTGATGAGTTTGCTTGATGATTTTTGCACGACCAGCGTGTGATGATGAGGATGAATGCAAGATGTGATTGTTGTTGTTGTTGTTGGTTTGAAAATGCTAAGATTGAGGAGACCCATGGGGTTTTATATGAAAAGTCTGGAAGCGGCAATCCGCTTGAACCAGTTTCCACGGGTTGAGCACCTGCAAAGGAACCCTTTAGGCTGACAGGACCTAAAAACTAACCGACCATCCGCGTGCATCACCTCATACAGGCCTGCGGAATGAATGAGCATGTAAATGCAGCAATCACCCTCATCTCAGGCTAGGGTATTTTTAGAACATTGGGAGACCCAGGGATGCAAAGGATGTAAATCCTCTTTTCTGGATCGAATTGCAGGATACCACTAATGTAAGAAAGAAGGTTGAGGACAACATGGGGCTATTTTTGGATGCACGCAATTTAACATACAGGAGGTCCCTATTGAGGCTACCCGAAAATAGGATATATGACGTACAATATATTTTTTGCTAATACTAGAACCACTTTGCTCGCAATGTGAGCTCGGCTGCTAGTCAGCATGGCTTGACCCGTCGATGAAGCATCACGGCAAACCGATCATTTGAAGGTGTGGGATAGTTTTTGGTGAAATGGTGATCTTGGACATCTCTTGTCTTGATAGCCTGCTCAGCATGGACGTTTTTGCATTGGTTCACCATTGTGAGGCTCAAAAGAGCCTGGATCCTCTCAGCCAACTGAAACTATTTTAGCAGACTGTCAAGGACTATTTGGACTACAAAACCTTATTTAATAAAAGAGATATGCTCGACGGTACAAATAAAGGACAGTGTCGATAACTGTACACAAAAGATAGCATAGCAGTAACAAGTGCAGCTAAATACGGGAATGAATTGCGAGATCTGAGCCATCTACAAGCTGGTCATGCTGTCAAATGATTTAAAATCTAGAGTATGAATAATCAGTATTTACATGCCTAATCTGAAGAAGCCCTGTCATCTTCCTGCTGATTCAAAAAATAGTCACTGAGCCGAATCCGCTTTCCTTTCTTGACTATCATGGGAACTCCGGTACCCCATTTATATTTGATCTCATGCGTATTATCGTCTGCATCGTCATGCAAATGGTCTTGTGCGTTAGCCCACCATTCCTGAGGCTTGCGTACCCTTCTGCCCGAACGAGTGACCGAGGAATCCGCCGATCGTTGTCCAGACGGTGATTTGGTAGAGGGATTTTTCTGAGGAGTAACCATTTCTTCAGCTAGCCGCTGCTTTTTGGCCCTAGGCGTAGCTGGCTTGCTTGTGGATTGTGTGCGTCTGGATCTCCTCTGAGCAGAGCTCCGCACTGGCGTCCTTGTTTTGGATCTAGTGGTTGGTGAGCGAATATGCGGTTCTTCACACGCGGAGTCGCCCCCAATCTCAGTGAGCCGAGCCGCCTTGGTCTGTGAAAGGTGCAAGGCTGCGGTTGCTTGCTGCCTTCTAGGGGGTGTCTTGACAAAATCGTCGCTGAAATGTCCATGGTTGTCTTCTGCATCGCTGTCACTGTTTGCTGCAGGGGCTTGCTGCGGATTTATAGATATCCAGAAGTTATTCTCATCGTCAGAGGCGTCCTTTGCGCCACGTTCAGCATCTGGATCAGCATCTGGATCTGAATTGGCGCCCAGTTTCAGTGGATCGAGTGGGACCGGAGTCGACACCCTTTGAACACCAGGTTCAGGGCTGGCCACCATTGTACTACCACTGCCAACACCACCGCTACCACGATCATCATCACTACCCTCTGTGTCCGCCTCCTCCCCGTCGTTGGTCCTCATCAGTGACTGCTCTTCCACACCGGCATTCTGGTGATGCATGTTGCTGACAACACTGCTGGCCCGAGACGAACAGTTGGTGTCTAATAACGCTGCAGCCCTCCTTATCGGTGCTGTGGGCTTTTCCGTATTCAATCTTCTGAACTCTGACGAAAGCGAACCAGAGGATGGCGACAGCGACTGGTCAGCCATAAAGAACTGTCGTGCGGCTCCATTACTGGGAGATCGAGCGTCAATTGGCGCATCATAGCCGTAGTATCCTTGTTCTGACGCTAGCAGCACCCGAATGTAATCACTAACCACAATTCTCCAGTTTACTGGAAACCCATCGGCAAATTCCTGGATGATCTCGTCCGGGAGACCACGCCTTCTCGCGCCTTCGACACTAATCGGCCCAGCTAGACTATACTCTCTCCCTTTTGACGACAGAACGCGCTGGGCGCTGAAAACTCTTCTGATGTCTGATGAATACCGGATCATGGTCTCGCCGGTTTCCTTTGTTGTCAGACCGCCGACCAAAACCGTGTGCTTGTATACATCAATGAACACAAACCACTCACGCAGCTCTATTACTGTGGACGCACCCGGAAGTGCTATTCTCGGGCTCATCGGGAGTATTGGCCGCAGACTCCTTGGCATTTGCATGTGTGGGACTGGGGTCTGCGCATTGTATAATCTGAGTGGCCGTAGAGAGGTTGGGTACTCCACAGGCTGAAAGCGGCGGGGGTACGGGCTGAACACCGGCGGTCGTGGGCTCATACCACCAAGGCTCGGGGCATACCTCGGTATACCCCCAGTTCTTGCTGTTGGCTGTCGAGAGCTGGGTGTTGTATTTGGCTGCGCAAGGTGCTGCGGGTATGGTGTCCTGAACACGCCCTGGTCTCTCATTCTGTTGAACAAGTTTGTCTGGTTATTCGGCGTGTCGCTCATTTTCAAGGAAAAATGGCAGCGATGCAAAATGCAAAATATAAATTAACAGCGCAAGAGTAGAAAAACTGGAAAAGAGTGGAGATCAAAAGGAATTGTCAAGCCGGGGTCTGGCTCTGATGTCACCTAAAAACAGGAAAGTGATCACTTGCATTCTGCTGAGGGGGTTTCTCAAAGGATGTATATTGTACATAATTCAGGCATGCCTTTAAAAAATTAAACATCGCGCTATCTGTGGACGAGTAGTTGTCAGGCCAATTTTTTGTTGGTAGCTTAGAGCTCCTGCGAAGCAGCGCCGGCCTTCTTGCTCTTCTGGGGGAGCAGAGTGTTGTGGATGTTGGGCAGGACACCACCCTGGGCGATGGTCACGTTGCCGAGCAGCTTGTTCAGCTCCTCGTCGTTACGGATCGGCCAGCTGCAGGTGGCGGGGGATGATGCGGGTCTTCTTGTTGTCGCGGGCGGCGTTACCGGCCAGCTCGAGGATCTCGGCAGTCAGGTACTCGAGCACGGCTGCCAGGTACACGGGGGCACCGGCCGCGATGCGCTGGGCGTAGTTGCCCTTGCGCAGGTGGCGGTGGATACGGCCGACGGGGAACTGAATTCCAGCCTTGGACGAACGCGACTTGGGTCCAGCAGACGACGAGATACCGGCCTTGCCTCCAGACTTGCCTCCAGCCATTTTGATTTGGGTCTTTGTTTTTGGGTGCGTGGGTGCGTGTGCGTTTAAAAGCGACGGGTTGGGTCTTTGCTGTGGTGGAGCAAGAGCGAGAGAGAGAAAGTTATGTGTAGAGCGAGACTAGCCTGGCAGTCGGTGGGCTGTGTGGCATGCGGGCCTTTTATACGCACTGGCGCCGGCCTGCCCAGGAAATTCGATTCTGCCAAAATCGGGCCCGTGGACTGTGCCTCGATTCCAGCCAATCATGCACGCGGCCCATTTTCTGCGCTCTTTTTTTTCTTTTTTGTCCAGGGCGCTGGCGATCGGAGAAGCCAAGTTCGGCACGCCAGCACACTAGCAGCAAAAGGCCAGCAGAAGGCAGCAGAAGCAGCAGAAGGCCAGCAAAAAGCCAGCAGAAAAAGCAGCATGGCTGCGCTGGGTCCTCTGGCTGCAGCTGTGCGTGCTGCCGGAGCAGTGCCCTTGCTGCAAATTGCCCCGCTGCGCATTGCCACACGCGTCCACACGCGCACTGCTCCGGCAGAAGCCCTCGCTGCACCCGTCCCGACAGCGCCGGGCATGGCGCCGGGCATGGCGCCTCGATCTGGGCGCAACAAAATCACGGGTCAGAGGGCTGGGATCAGCCGGGCCAATCATCAGGCCCCAATCGAGACGCGCCTCGCTGGTGGATTTGTCTCGCATGGGGCATGGGCTCGGCGAAATTCTTATAAAAGCACGGCCAGCACCGCGCCTCGCTCCGGGCAGTGCTTTTCTTTTTCTAACTCCACGTTACTTTAACACACTCGCTACACCCACCACCACACGAACAAAAGACAAAATGGCTCCCAAGGTTTCCGACAAGCCCGCTACCGGCGGTAAGGCCCCCGTCAAGTCTGTTGGCGAGAAGAAGTCGCGCAAGGTCGTCCGCAAGGAGACCTACTCGACCTACATCTACAAGGTGCTCAAGCAGGTGCACCCCGACACCGGTATCTCGAACAAGGCCATGTCGATCATGAACTCGTTTGTCAACGACATCTTCGAGCGCATTGCCTCGGAGGCCTCGAAGCTGGCTGCCTACAACAAGAAGTCGACCATCACCTCGCGCGAAATCCAGACTGCCGTCCGTCTGCTGCTGCCCGGAGAGCTGTCGCGCCACGCCGTGTCCTGAGGGCACCAAGGCCACCACCAAGTTCGTCGCCGCCTCCAAGTAAATACTACCGAAGCGCATTTTGTCACCTTGTATGTAATAATAAAATTGCTTTGAAAAAACAACTTCCCAGAGGCGGTGACATTGGCATTTGAGACCGCGAAGGCGTGTATGCCGGCAATCCGATGGTGATTCCTGGGCCAAGGCAGCTTGATTATCCGTGGCTCGGTCCGTTTTTCATTGCTTACCGAATCACCGCCGGTGACTTTTTTTTGCTGATGGGTTGGGCCTTTATCAGCACTGTTCTTCCGCTGGCTCTCAATTCGAACTCTTATTTTTCCCTTTCTTTCCTTTCCTATTCTACACCTGTGTTCTAAATGTACGCGCTTTCAGGAAAAGTCAAAGGGAGCAGGACGCTGACGCAGCTGCACTTGGCCCGATCTACTACGGTGCGGCTTTACTCGGCGCCAACAGAATATGAGCGTGCCCAGCGGCTACGGGCGATGCTGAAGGCGCGGAGCACAGCCAGCAAATGGAACAAGGCGCCAGTGCCTCATGCTGACTCGCAGGTCCGATCCAACCGGCCGATCATTGGCGGCAACGCACGGAATCACCTCAAATCGGCGCATTCGGGTCCGATCTCTGGGCTGAAATCGTTCTTCGAGCAAGAATCAGCCAAGGCTACGGGCAAGGCAGCTGAGCCAGCAGCAAAGGCAGCGCCGACAGAGCCGGCAAAAGAGCTGGCCAAACCAGAGCACAAGGAGAAGCCCACGGCGACAGCTAGCTTCTTCTTCATGGGTAAGGGGTCAGGGGCGAAGACCGACGTGCTACCGTCGGCAGCGTGGAAAGAGAAGCTCCGGAAGCAGCAAGCGGAAGAAGCTCTGAAGGCAGCACGGGAGGCAAAAAAGTTTCCCAAGGAGCGGATGCCGCTGGGGACAGATACAGCGCCAGTATCGGACCGATCCAAAGGATGCGGTTGACGAGCATGCAACTGCAGTGCCGAAGAAGCGGCGTGAGTTTAC
Organism: Linderina pennispora; assembly: GCF_002104995.1. Classification (NCBI taxonomy): domain Eukaryota; kingdom Fungi; phylum Kickxellomycota; class Kickxellomycetes; order Kickxellales; family Kickxellaceae; genus Linderina; species Linderina pennispora. Next base: position 1,146,444 of record NW_024468251.1, on the reverse strand, counting down.
AAAGCGCGAGACGCTGGCAGAGAAGAACAAAATGGCAGGCAAGAAGCCGCCGGCGCCACAGCGGCGAGAGCGGCGGCATGTGAGCAGGGCCACGCTGGGGATGGTGAGGAGCACGATGGCCTGGAGTTTGGCAGCGGAATTCTGGCGGCAGATACCCATGACGGCAGTCGGCAGGGACCGCGCAGACGGCGGCCAAAGAAATACAAGATGCCCAAGAAGGGCCAGGAGGTTATTCTGCCGCTATCGCTTACTGTCGATGGCCTGGCAAAGCTGCTGGACGTGCCAAACGACCATCTAATAGATAAGATGCGGGGTCTGGGCATGACGGACAAGCTGGCAAACGACTTTTTGCTGTCCAACGAGGAGGCAGCAGAGATTGCGCTCGAGTACGACGTGGTGCCGATTATCCCCGAGAACAACGGACCGGAGCTATATGCCCAGCCCGAGCCTGAGGACATGTCGGTGCATCCGCTGCGGCCGCCTATCGTCACAATCATGGGCCATGTAGACCACGGAAAGACCACACTGCTCGATACCTTGCGCAACTCGAGCATCACCGCGACTGAGGCTGGCGGGATTACACAGCATATTGGCGCGTTCTCGGTAGAGATGAAGGGCGGACAGCACATCACGTTCCTGGACACGCCCGGCCACGCAGCGTTCAGCGCGATGCGGGCACGCGGGGCCAACGTCACGGACATTGTGGTCTTGGTGGTAGCTGCTGCTGATGGAGTCATGCCGCAGACCAAGGAGGCGATCCAGCACGCACAGGAGGCGGATGTGCCGATGATTGTGGCCATCAACAAGTGTGATAAGCCTGGTGTGGATCCGTCGATAATCAAGGAGGAGCTGCTGCAGTATGGCGTGCAGGTCGAGGACTTTGGCGGCGACATCCAGGCAGTCCAGATCTCAGCATTAAAGGGGACTGGTGTCGATGAGCTTGCCGAGAACATTGCGACTCTGGCTGAGGTTCTTGACCTGCGTGCCGAGACAGACATCCCGGTGCATGCGTCGGTGATCGAGTCGCAGCTGGAGAAGGGCCGCGGAAACGTTGCATCGGTGCTGGTGAGCCGCGGAACGCTCCAGGTGGGTGACGTTGTTGTGGCTGGATCTGCGTGGTGCAAGGTGCGCAGCATGACCGACGACCGCGGCAAGTCGGTCAAGAAGGCCGGGCCGGCATCGGCGGTCAAGATCATGGGGTGGAAGGAGCTGCCCCAGGCAGGCGACTCGGTCCTGCAAGCCACAAGCGAAGCGCAGGCCAAGGAGGTGGTGGACAACCGCGTAGAGAAGCGCAAGAACAAGGAGAAGCTGCTGGAGCTTGCGGCAATGAACGACCGGCGGCGGGAGAACCACGAGCGCGACGATAGCGAGCGGGCGCAGGAGAAGGCGTTCAAGCTGGCTGTGTGGGAGTACCACCAGGGAATCAGAGCCACATACCCGGACCCGCCTGTCCGCAACAAGAAGGGCGAGGCCCAGGGTGAGGCTGCAGCGCCAGAGAACGACAGCGCTGCTAGTGCTGAGAGCTCGGTCAAGGTTGTCCCGGTGGTGATCAAGGGCGATGTGTCGGGGACAGTCGAGGCAGTGTCCGACTCGCTGAAGCAGCTGCCGGACAAGAAAATCAAGATCAACGTCGTGCACTCTGGCGTTGGGCCGGTCAGCGAGTCGGATGTGGTCATGGCGGGATCTGCCGGCGAGGGCCTGGTCATTGCGTTCAATGTCAAGGCAGACAAGAAGATTCAAGCGGTGGCCAAGCGCGAGGGCGTCAACGTCATGACATTCCGCGTCATTTACAAGCTGCTGGAGGACATTGAGGAGCTGCTGGCGTCCAAGCTCGAGCCATTGCTGGTTGAGGAGGTGCAGGGCGAGGCGGTGGTGCAGCAGGTATTTGAGATCACGCTCAAAGGCAACAAGACGACGCAGATTGCTGGCAGTCGCGTCACTATGGGCTCGGTGACGAAGAAGGCCAAGGCGCGCGTCATGCGCAAGGGCAAGGAGATATTCACAGGCGACGTCGAGTCGCTGAAGAACGTCAAAAAGGACATCGCCGAGGCAACCAAGGGCCAGGAGTTTGGTGTCTCGTTCACTGGGTTCGAGGACCTCCAGGAGGGCGATATTGTGCAGTCGCTGAGATTCAAGGAGATCCCGCAAAAGCTCGAATAGAAAAGTTCTGAGATGCGTACTTTTTTCTTTGGAGGTTATTTACACGGCGACAGGAAGGAGCCGCATATTCGCATAAAGCGCTCACCGCAGAGCCGCCACCGATGCAATGCTCTTTGTCTCCTTTACTATCTCTTTTGCACAGCACTCTTTTCATTAGAACGACATCTAGATACACAGAGTAACTCGCAGCATGACAGGTAAGGTTCCGGACGCAGAATGCGCTGTCACAATTAGGGCTCCGCAATGTACCAAAAAGGTCCTAGACCCCCCACCACACATACGCCCTGTAGACAGCAACAGTGGCGCTCGCGGCGAAGAGTCTCCGCTGTTGGCGCAGAGCATGGCATCGACGGGCGCATCCGGCGGGTACATTCTGCCTGCACCAGCGCGGGCAAGACAGTCACCGCGTTTTGCAGCGGCGAACCAGGGGCTGCGGTGGAACGGCAGTGTGCTGAGCAAGCGGTGGTGGTCGCGGCGGATCCGCTACTATGTGCCCATCGTCGGATGGCTGCCCAACTACAAGATCGCAAATCTGGCAATAGATGTAAAGGCCGGATTCATGGTCGCCTGCTTGCTGGTGCCGCAGGCTTTGTCTTATAGCTCTCTGACGCACTTGCCACCAGTCAGCGGGCTGTACACTGCTTTGGTACCGGCGCTGATCTATGGCATGCTGGGCACGTCGCGGCACTTGTCAATGGGGCCGGAGGCGCTGGTATCGGTGCTGACAGGTATGGTGGTGAAGAACCAGCTCAAGCACCTGTATTCGGCATATAAGCCGCATGCACCGCCCGAGAGCGCGGTGGATGAGTTTGCGGTAGCTGTGGCCAGTGTGGTGGCCCTAGCATCGGGCATATTCACGTTTGCATTGGGCATGTTCCGGTTTGGCTTTCTGGACTCGATGATCTCGGAGTCATCGTTGCGCGGGTTTATTAGCGGAGCGGCCATTGTTGTGCTGATCGGCCAGATGCGCATTGTGCTTGGGCTGCCCGCGCCCAGCGCCGTGCACTCGACGCCTTGGCACGATCTGAAATATATGCTGTCACATTTGGGCCAGACGCATGTCGCCACAGCGTTGATTTCGCTGGGCGCACTGATGTTCCTGCGGTTCTTGCGGGTGACCAAGAAGCAATGCAAGAGCGCACAGTGGCTGCAGAACGTGCCTGATACCCTGGTAGTAATCATCCTGACCACGATAATCTCTGGGATACTACGGCCTGCAGGCAGACTACGAGGTATCGGTGTTTGGTACGGTTGATGGCGAGCTGCCGAGCTTTGCAATCCCACAGATTCCACAGTACGTTGACGCCAAGGATGTGATTTCATCGGGAATCACCATTACTATGATCGGTGTTGTTGAGTCGGTTATTGTTGCCCGCGAGTACGCAAGCCGCAACCACTATGCAGTGTCGTCGAATCGCGAGCTGGTTGCCTTGGGCGTGTCGAATATCTTGGGGTCGGCGTTCGGTGCGTACCCGGCGTTCGGCTCGCTGGCCAGAAGCAAGCTCAATGACCGCGCCAAGGCACGCAGCCAGGTGTCTGGCATTGTCGCAGCACTCCTGGTGCTGGTTTCGCTGCTTGGGCTGCTTCCGTATCTGTATCATCTGCCGCTGGGTGTCTTGGCCGCAATCATTGTCGATGCGGTGATCTCGCTGCTAACCGCTACTCCGCGTGCGATCGTGTTCCTGACGCGCGTGCAGGCGTGGGCAGATCTGTTCCTTTTGGTGTTTATCTGCGTGTGCAGCGTGGTTGCGTCGGTCGAGGCTGGCATTCTGCTGGCGGTGGTCATCTCTTTGGTGATGGTGATTAAGCGCTCCAATATGCCCAAGATCAAGCTGCTAGGCCGGTCGACCAGCAGCTGCGAGTTCCGGCCAATTGACAGTGCATCGGCGGTGGCCACGCCGCGTCGCCACGACTCGTCTGCGGATATCACTGGCCAGGCACCCCACGATGTCGAATTTGACGAGGACGACGAAAGCTACGAGGACGACGCACGTGTCGAGCACGTCGAAGGTGTGCTTATAGTGCGTGTCGAAGAGCCCCTGTACTTTGCCAATGCTGGTCAGCTCAACGCCAGATTGAACCGCTTGGAGCTGTACGGCGACATGCGCGTGCATCCCTCGGAGGATCCGCGGATGAAGCCTACGCGCGCCGTGATCTTTGACGCAGTGGGCATGTCGGATATCGACGGCAGCGCTCTGGAGATTCTGCTGAGCATTATTGCCGAGTACGGCCAGCGCCAGGTGCGCGTCGCCTTTGTCCGGGTGTGTCCGCATGTGCGGGTTCTGTTTGAGCGGGCCCGCATGGAGCAGAAGGTGGGAGGCACGTACGAGTTTGACGATATCAACGAGGCATTAGCATATATGGAGGACCACATTGCAGGGCCCAACTAGTATTGACAATTAAATATATATAGACTCTAGTGTGTGGCCTTGTGTGCTGACAGGTCGATGGCCTCGTTCTCTTTCCAAACGCCGGTGCCATCATCCAGCTGCTCTTTCTTCCAAATCGGCAGGCGGGCCTTGAGGCTGTCTATCAGGAAATGGACCGCATTGAGGCCATCAGCCCGGTGCGCCGACGATACTGCGATAATCACGCTGGTCTGGCCAACCCCGACCTCGCCGATCCGGTGGTGCATTACTGTGCCGAGCAAATGGTACTTGCTGCGGGCCTCCTGAACCACCTTCATCCATTCTTTGCGCGCCATCTTCTCGTATGCTGTGTACTCGAGCTTCAGTACTCTCTTTCCTACAGGCATCCACAGCAATGAGTCACCGAATACAGGCTAGTTGCCGGTGGCAATTGTCTGCTGCGGTCGTAGAACGTCTCCTTACCGTTGAATGTGCTGCGGGTTGTTCCCTCGAATGTTGATATGGCACCAGCTGCGTCGTCGCGGACCAGGTTGCAGGCAGTGTCGAGGCTCAGGGGCTCAGACGATATCAGGAAATGGTCGAATTCTTCGCTCGCTTCTTTGTGGTGGTCCGGCACGTATCCCTCGGGCAGCTGGTGGCTACAGCAGGTCATAGACTGGTGTGTATGCGACGACATGGTTGTAGAAAAAAAGCGATAAGAAATAGCAAGCAGAGAAAAAGAGCAGAAACAGCGGGCTTCTTGCTTCGCACGAGTCTGGCTCCGCCCATTTTATGCACAGACCCGTGACCTGCCAAAGCAATTGGCTGCGAGTTCCTGAGATCCACTGGCTCATGCAAGCCCGCCAGAGCGGGTTTCAACGGGGAATTTTTGTGCTGATCTCTAGAAACTATCTACTGCTTGACGCTATCGTTCAGGCCTTCCTTGTTCCGGGCAACCTCGACACAGTAAAACTGGGTCCGTGTGACAAACATCGAGTTCTCCTCGGTGTAGTCTCCCTTGCAGTCAATGCGCACCAGCGAGCCAAAGTTGAAATCCTTGACCCTCTTCTCGTACTTGTTGATAAAGTCGCGCCATGCAGCCTTGGCCTTCTCGGTCTTGAACTGCGCCTCATCCAGCACGTCTAGCTTGAGGTCGGGGAAATGCGCCTTGAGATCCTCGTAGAGCTCGTCGTCGATGGGCGTGAGCTTGAGGTTCTTGCCGCCGACCGCCTGCAGCAGCTTCATGTAGGTCTCGGCGTGGTGCATGGCCTTGACAGCCCACTGCATCTCCATCTCCACCATGTTGGCGGTCTCCTCGGCCTTGGGAAGCGACATGATTTTTTTTTTACAAGAGCGTTAGAAAGATGCTGAAAATTTTTTGTTTGCACCCGATCAGACTTGCAAGAAAAGCCGGTTCCCCAACCCTCGCGGCAGACTGATCCGGGTTGGGTTATGGAGTAACAGAAGATATTTCTGCTGCAATTCACTGTAGTGCAAGGCGCCTATTGTAGCCTCGACTATTCTGTGGCCAGAAACCGCGGATGATAAAGTGCCACGCGGCTGAAATTGGGCGTTGAATCAGCCCTGCGCTCTACACAGGGCAGTACATGCTATGTGACTAAAAAGAAGACTCCAAGGCCCTTTGGAGACAAACCGCAGCACCAGGCGCCGGACCGTCTGCTCTTCGCGAGACTTTCTGCTAGGTATAGCGCGCCAGCAATCGGAACTCCCTTTGGTACAGCATATCGATATGCTCGTACCAAAGCACGCCAGCATGTATTGACTTGAGGTTATAAAAAAACCATTCAGAGAGAAGCGCGGCCCCGTCTAAAATTAGCACAGGCATTTATTTTCGCTGTGCTCCACACACCAGCCGAAGATCATGTGGACGAAGGAATGGCCCCTTGCAATTGCGCTCACAGCGAGAAAGCCTCTTGTTCCGTCGCTGGGGATTTTATAATCTCTCTCTCTCTCCTGTATTCAAGCAAAAACAGTTATTTTATTCCTCCCCCTTTCCCTAATAAGCCTTTCGGAAGGAGCACAAAAAGAAGGGACCCAGACACTGCAGCCCACCTCTCCTTTTCCCTTATAATTCTTCTCCTCTCTATTAACCTCTCTTCTTCAAATGGCCACCCCCGTGTTTTTGCCACCAAACTTTGCTGGGAGCATCGCGTTTTCCAAGGACACGGACCGGAGCAGCAGTAACTCGACTCCCCAGCCCACCAACGGGACCGGAGCCCCGCCAAATACGCGGAGGGCAGCGTCAGCCGGCCCCCCTGTGGTTAGCAGCGACAGCACATTGACCACGGCGGAGCTGGACAACCATCTACGACAAGCTCAGCACAGTATCCAAGACACTGAGCAAGCTGGACCCAACACTGCCGCCCGAGGAGGTAGAGGCGCCAGACCAAGAGCCAATCACAGTAACCACCAACCCAGAGGACTCGCAGACGCCGCCAGAGACTGACGCAGGCTGGCTGTGCCAAGGACTGTGCGTGCCACCAGGTCCTTACTATAGCCAGCCCTGGGGCCTGTGGCATCTGCGGCGGGCGGCCTGAGATCCTGGCGTCCCTCCACTCGCAGCGCACGGCGGTACAGGACGACCTTGACGTTGCCACTCAGCGCATCAACGAGCTGGCGCTGGAGAAGGCACGGAACGCCGACTACATTGCAGATCTCGAGGCACGTGTTGCAGCGCAGAGCAGGACAATCGACGAGCAGCGGGATGTGGTGGCAGGGCTGAAGAACGATCTGTCGGCGATGAATGACAAGTTTGTGGACCAGGTCAACATGACAGCGGAGATTGCACACTCGCGTGAGCTGGTGGAGGCGGAGCTGGAGGATCTAACGCAGAAGCTGTTTTCTGAGGCCAACGAGATGGTGGCTACCGAGAAGAAGGCCAGATTTGAGGCCGAAAAGACCAGTGCCCATCTGCGCAACATCATCAGCGATCTGGAGACGCGCCTGAGCAGCGAGACCATGCAGTCGCAGGAACTCAAGGAGCGCATCGAGCAGATGAGTGCCGAATACGACGACATGCTGATGCGTACGGCTATGCAGACCAGCCGCCGCGGCAGCATCGGCTCGCACGACAGCGAAGCTGCCATGTCAGTGCGTGAGGCAAGTGCTGGCCCGTCTTCGGCCGGCATGCCAGGCAGTGTCGTGAGCGACGGGTTCCGGCTCGCGGTTCACACAGCGGCAATCGTCAGTAGCACCCGGTCGATTTCCGGTTCGCCTGTGGCATCAGCGCCGATCCGCGTGGACGACGTGCTTCTGGGCGAGTTTGAGGAGTTTGCCAAGCTAGCGCAGACCCCGCGGTCGACAACGTATATGAACACGGCGTTCATGAAGCACGTGGTGAGCGAGGACATTGAGCCGTGTCTGCGGTTCGGTCCGCACCCGCGCATCTCGTCGCACAACGTGCTGGAGGCGATCGTGTCGAACAAGCTCCAGATCGAGGAGATGACGCCGCAGGTGGCTGCCGAGATGCGTCGCCAGCAGCTGGCAGTCGAAAAGACCAACAGCAACCGGCAGGCTATGCTATGGGAGCGCTTCCGGGGTACCGTGGCCGTCAACCCGCATGGGTGCCAGGCGTGCGGCCGCGAGGCTCAGTGCACATATCGCTTCAGCATGGGCCAGCGCGACGTTGAATGGATCCAAGTCGACTCGTACTGCCGCGACCGCCTGGTGGCTGTGTGCGAGTTCTACGGTTTTGTGCGCTACCTGCGCCAGGGCATCTACGCGTCGCGTTCCATCATGGACATGTACCAGGAGACGATCCACCGCCGCCTCTGCATGTTCTACGCGCGCGTCGGCGCCTACGCGTACGCCTCCAACATTGACCCCTCGCTGGTCGAGTCTGTGGCCATGGCGCGCAGCGCCCAGCTGGCCGGCTACTCGCCGCAGCAGTTTGCCCAGCAGTCGCCGAGCCTGCACTCCATGTCACCCATGAGCGCCCCATACCTGCACCAGGGCAACCACACCGGCAGCACGCCGAACGTGAACCGCCTGCCGCCGATCAGCTCGCCGCCGCAGTTCCCGACCGATGCTAATAATAACCGCCATCGCAGCCAGTCCGAGGTCGTTTCTGGCTATGCCCGTGCCCCCGCTGGAGGGCCTGGACAGCAGTGTTGCTGCTGTGTCGCTGGATCCGCTGCCGACGCATACACAAAAGAACGAGCTGTCCACAATATCAGAGAACGAGTCTCAAAACTAATGTCGTACTTTTAGACTTTCAGCTAAACCCCCCATACATCACTTCAACAGTACGCTCAATGCATGTACATGGCACATTATACACAGTGCCATGCGACGAGACATCCAGAGCATGTGTCGGTTGAATACAAAGACCACTTGAATAAAGTGCATTTTATTGTTGAGAAGCAATTAGAAACGCGCTTTAAGCCGAGAGCACGACAGCACCGCCGGTGGCCTTGATCTTCTTCTCAGCCAGACGCGAGACGTAGCGGGCCTTGACGATGATGGGCTTGCTGGGCAGGCGACCGTTGGCCAGGACCTTGGCGTAGCCGCCGCGCAGAACATCGACAACCGGAGCGAGCTCCTTGTTGGCGGCAACCTGGGCCTTGGACTCGCCATCGACAAGAGTCCACAGCTTGTCAACGTTGATGACCGGGCGCCACAGCTTGTTCTGCGTCTTGTGGAAGTAGCGCATACCGACCTTACCGAAGTAACCCGGATGGTACTTGTCCATGTGGATGCGGTTGTGGTGCTGACCACCAGCCATACCGCGACCACCAGAGTGCTTGCGGTGCTTGCCAATACGACCGTGACCGGCAGAGACGTGTCCACGCAGCTTGCGATTGTGGCTAAAACGGGTCGGCTATAAAAGTAAAACGCAACGAGTGTCTTTGATTAGCAAGCCTTGTCAGAGTTAGCGCAGCGGTCCATTCCGCCCGCCGAGATTCGGGTCTGAGAGGGCAGAGGGGTGTTGTGGAGGGAGACGGCAGCAACTTGGCGGGCCATTCCAGCCCAGTCCGAATGCTGAAGCTGCGAATTTCTAGCCCCAAAATTGGGACACATCCCGCCCGCCCGTTTGACCGATTTCCCCCGTATCCATCCACCCCTCGTTGAATCCGTCGCGTACTCAGAAGTGCGATTCGGTTGTGCATACCATTTTTCGAGTTTAATTTCGTTCCGGAAAGGATAATGCTGAAAAGAGGGTGACCCAGCGCCTGTCTGCCTGCGCGCGCCAAATACACTGGCGCTCTTGTCGCATCGAAAAGCACACGCTGCGATCAGGCGGAAAGAGTACGATTCATATAAAATCTAATTCGGCGTGATTGCTCTGGTGATTTTATCAGGCCCAGCAACCATCACTTTTTTTTGCCGAAAGTTTTTCAATTCTAAGCGCACCAGTAGTGCCAGCAGGCTTTCCCCAGCACCGTCCTCGCCCCTTTTCGCTTGCTTCTGTACTTTCCTCCCAACCCCCTCCAATTCCACCACAATGAGACCCCTGACTGACGACGAGACAAAGGTGCTGTTCGAGAAGCTGACCAAGTACATTGGCCGCAACATCGTGCACCTGATCGACCGGCCGGACGAGCCGTACTGCTTCCGGTTACAAAAGGACCGCGTATACTATGTCTCCGAGAGCATCATGCGCAAGGCGACCTCCGTGGGCCGCCACAACCTGATCTCGCTCGGCACCTGCTTTGGCAAATTCACAAAGACCGGCAAGTTCCGCATGCACATCACCGCCCTGCCGCTGCTCGCACAGTACGCAAAGTACAAAGTCTGGGTGAAGCCCAACGGCGAGATGCCGTTCCTGTACGGAAACCACATCGTCAAGGCGCATATTGGAAGGGTCACTGAGGATACTCCCGAGCACCAAGGCGTGGTGATCTTTAATATGGCGGATGTGCCCCTGGGCTTTGGTGTCAGTGCGCGGTCTACTGTCGATATGCGCAAGGTCGACCCGACCGGCATTGTTGTGTTCCACCAGTCCGATAACGGCGAATATCTGCGTGAGGAGGACGCGCTGTTCTGATAGATTATGTGAGAAGAAATACATGCTGAGCGGAATTTTATGCTACAAGCGCCACCTCTTGATGTGGTGGGATATGCGCAAGGCAGTGGCTGCGCCATGATGCGCGTGATGCACATGGGTGGAGAGCCTTGGCTGTTCTAAATTTACAACAAAAGAGCGCGGGGTGAGTTCTGGAGGAATAAAACACGCTCGAATTTAAAAGTCTGGAAAAACAGTAATTTTTGGCCCCTACTGGGTCTTCTTGGCCCTGCTGGCAGCCCGCTTCTTCGAGTATGTGCGCTGGAAGAACTGGATGAACAGAAGCAGGTACGACGACAGCAGTGCGCAGCCAAAGATCGCAGCCTCCTCAGTTCCCTGGCAAGTGCCACGGTACGGCAGCATGCTCGAGTAGTAGCGCGAGGCAATGAGCTGGTACGTGCAGTAGTAGACAAAGCCAAGATCAATGATGAACTGGACGATCTGCATGGTCGTAACATACTTCTTCCACCACGGGTGGATGCCGCACGACGCAAGGAAGTAGTAGAAATACATGACAACGTGCACAGCCAGATTCAGCGTGATGACAACCCACGACACCGACGTCTGTCCGTTGAGCTGCGTGAAGCACAGAACCATGGTCAGCGTGTGGTGGTAGACGTGGAGGAACTGCAGCGGCTTCTTCTTCAGCGCCAGGAAAACAGTGTCAGTGAACTCGAGCCACTTTGTCAGATAGTTGAGGAAGTACAGGACCTCGAGCTTCTGCGTCCATGCCTGCTCGTCGCACACCGAAAAGAACAGACCGTGGCTGGCCAGCATGGGGGCCAGCTCCTCGACAAACAGCACAAGGAGGACGAACGACGCTGCAGTCAAGAACAGGTTGTGGATCTGCGCTGCGCGCTGCAGCTTGAATGCCTTGCGCGAGCGCATCAGGAACTGGATACCGAAGATGGTCGTCAGGTAAACTACCATGCCGATGCCGACCTCCTTCCAGGTCGAGAGCGGCGTCGAGCCGTTCACCCAGTGCCATTGTGACTTGTCAACACCAAATGCCTTGTACGCTTCGCCCAGCCATGCGTCTGGACTGTAGACGTTGAAGGGAGCTGCCACAAGCTGCTCTGTGGGAATGCCGCTGCTGCTCATAACTGCGCTGAAGGGATAGACTGATCGGGCTCTATGGAATAAATAGGTTTGTGCTTGCTTGCTGTTCAAGGAGCGTAGCGGGAATTCAGCCTCTGAACTGGTAATTACTGCAACAGATGAGAGAAAGGTAATATGAGCTGGTGCGGGGACGAAGGGGAGAAGCGCTTTCGCCAGGTAACAAAATAGGTTTGAAAGTGCAGAGGTGCGACTGATGCCTTTCAGGTGTATGTTGGGGGGAGTGGGAGAGGTGTCAAGGGGAGGTTTGAAGGCGACGGGACGGTGCTTCTATATAGACAGACCGGCAGGTGAGGCGGGTGATGAAAAGCGGGAAGAGGTGTATGAGAAAGCGAGGCGGGTGTCGGAAGACAGTAGAGAAAAATTATAACCACCAAGAAGCAGGAAGCAAGAAAGGACTGGTCAAGGGAGAAGCAGAAATTTATGTAGTGGACATCTTGCGGACAACTGGGGCCTGATTTGTCGCGGCACCTTTCTATACGGCTCAAAAAAACTGCTGTCGAGTAAACAAAAGATTTTTTGGCCAGACCGCGTCCACCGCTCCCCCAGCCGGAACGAGACAATAACCGCCTACCGGTGGAGCCAATCGGCGTGGTGGCTGCCACTCGCGAGCCCTTCGCATGCCGATTATTTCTCCTACATGAGCTCCACCCGATAATCAAGCCTCTGCGCGCTTGGTGCATTGACGCCTTGCTGATTGATAGTCCTCCCAGGACATCTGTCGACCAACAAATCCGCGCATAGAATTCGGTGCTCAGGTACAAGGCTGACTCCCCTGCTGGGCGCACTTGAGCTGCACAACCACCTTATTGCCAATAGCGTTGGGGGTACATGGAAGGACTGTCGCTGCCACCTGGTCCCAACGAGCATCCAATGCAGCTCACGCATGTGAAAGCGTATTCCTGCTAGGCACCTGTCTTTCGCAGTATTCTGAGAACCGCACGTGATTTACAGTATGATAGAGTGGGCCATGATGGCCCTTAGCATTGTGATAGCCATATCTGAACTGTGACGGCTCTTGAAAGGTGGTAGCAACGCCAGCACACTCATTCCAAGGGGTTCCTAGAGCTCGCAGATAAGCTGCTTTTTGTTGAGCCAAGGATACGTGGAGCTTTCCTAGCAATTAAGAGAATTAATTTCTTCACGAAAGGAATGCATGGGTTGTACTGCTAGATAAGATAATGGAGATGTGGTTGCGATAGCAGCAGGAAACTTCCACGTCAAATATTGGCATGGAATAATAGGTAACATTGTCGCTGCCACTACATCTGGCATGGAACATACCTGACAACCCTTACTCAAGGATACCAGTATGAGCTCGGTTATCTGGTGTTTTTGAGGATACTGCTGGGTTGGTCGATTGGTCTATTCCGAGCCGGAGCGAGCCACGAGCCAGTTTGCAAAATAGGGAGCCATCACGACGTTTCGAGTTGAACAAAAAGCGTTCATGCGCAAACTCCTAACTGCATATCCAGAATTGGTCTTTCGTACATGGCTCAAGAAGGCGAGTGGGTTATTTTTGAAATGTATAATTACATGGCAAACTCAAGCTGTTGAGAAAAAAGCTAATCGCGTAAAGGTAGTGTGTGATTAAGATGGTCCAACAAAAAGACGACGCGCAATTCTTCAACCGTTCCGCGTTTTTTTGCGTTCCTTGCAGTTTACTTGGAGGCGGCGACGAACTTGGTGGTGGCCTTGGTGCCCTCGGACACGGCGTGGCGCGACAGCTCTCCGGGCAGCAGCAGACGGACGGCAGTCTGGATTTCGCGCGAGGTGATGGTCGACTTCTTGTTGTAGGCAGCCAGCTTCGAGGCCTCCGAGGCAATGCGCTCGAAGATGTCGTTGACAAACGAGTTCATGATCGACATGGCCTTGTTCGAGATACCGGTGTCGGGGTGCACCTGCTTGAGCACCTTGTAGATGTAGGTCGAGTAGGTCTCCTTGCGGACAACCTTGCGCGACTTCTTCTCGCCAACAGACTTGACGGGGGCCTTACCGCCGGTAGCGGGCTTGTCGGAAACCTTGGGAGCCATTTTGTCTTTTGTTCGTGTGGTGGTGGGTGTAGCGAGTGTGTTAAAGTAACGTGGAGTTAGAAAAAGAAAAGCACTGCCCGGAGCGAGGCGCGGTGCTGGCCGTGCTTTTATAAGAATTTCGCCGAGCCCATGCCCCATGCGAGACAAATCCACCAGCGAGGCGCGTCTCGATTGGGGCCTGATGATTGGCCCGGCTGATCCCAGCCCTCTGACCCGTGATTTTGTTGCGCCCAGATCGAGGCGCCATGCCCGGCGCCATGCCCGGCGCTGTCGGGACGGGTGCAGCGAGGGCTTCTGCCGGAGCAGTGCGCGTGTGGACGCGTGTGGCAATGCGCAGCGGGGCAATTTGCAGCAGGGCACTGCTCCGGCAGCACGCACAGCTGCAGCCAGAGGACCCAGCGCAGCCATGCTGCTTTTCTGCTGCTTTTTGCTGCCTTCTGCCTTCTGCTGCCTTCTGCTGCCTTTTGCTGCTAGTGTGCTGGCGTGCCGAACTTGGCTTCTCCGATCGCCAGCGCCCTGACAAAAAAGAAAAAAAGAGCGCAGAAAATGGGCCGCGTGCATGATTGGCTGGAATCGAGGCACAGTCCACGGGCCCGATTTTGGCAGAATCGAATTTCCTGGGCAGGCGGCGCCAGTGGTTATAAAAGGCCCGCATGCCACACAGCCCACCGACTGCCAGGCTAGTCTCGCTCTACACATAACTTTCTCTCTCTCGCTCTTGCTCCACCACAGCAAAGACCCAACCCGTCGCTTTTAAACGCACACGCACCCACGCACCCAAAAACAAAGACCCAAATCAAAATGGCTGGAGGCAAGTCTGGAGGCAAGGCCGGTATCTCGTCGTCTGCTGGACCCAAGTCGCGCTCGTCCAAGGCTGGAATTCAGTTCCCCGTCGGCCGTATCCACCGCCACCTGCGCAAGGGCAACTACGCCCAGCGCATTGCGGCTGGTGCCCCCGTGTACCTGGCTGCCGTGCTCGAGTACCTGACTGCCGAGATCCTCGAGCTGGCCGGTAACGCCGCCCGCGACAACAAGAAGACCCGCATCATCCCCCGCCACCTGCAGCTGGCGATCCGTAACGACGAGGAGCTGAACAAGCTGCTCGGCAACGTGACCATCGCCCAGGGTGGTGTCCTGCCCAACATCCACAATACTCTGCTCCCCCAGAAGAGCAAGAAGGCCGGCGCTGCTTCGCAGGAGCTCTAAATCTCTTACTAAGGCTACATCTGAAAGCGTTATCGTATTTTTCCACATAAATTTCATTTTGTAATATAAAAATTTTGGAAAATCAGTGCTTGTCCAGCGGACGGTTGAAGCCGCCCTTGCGGTTCATGTATTGCCGGAACTTGCGCTGCTTTTTCACATTAGCTGCACCATCCGAGTTGCCTGCAACGCTCTTGCCCTTTGTAGAGTCGAATCCGCCGAATCCCATCAGCGCCATCATCTGCTCCTCTTCGGTCATGCCGCTCAGATCTTTGGTCTCTTCATGCTTCGGCGAGGGCATTGGCGTCGGTGTGCTGCTTCTCGCACGGTGCCTGTGCGCTGATGGCGACCGTGAGCGCGATTTTGTACGTGATCGTCCGTGGTGCTGCTGCTGCTCTGGCGACATCCGCGATTCGTATCGCTCGCGCGATCGGCGACGCGTCGGAGACCGTGATCCACCGCGTCGGCGCTCGTGGCGACTGCGGTCACGGTGCCGGTCATCGGAGCGCGTGCTGGTACGGCGCCGGCTGGGCGATGGCGACCGGCGGCGGGAGGGGGATCTGGACCTGCGGGATCTCCGCCGGTCGTCAGGAGACCGGGAGCGTCTGCTGCTGCCCCGACCCATCTTTTAAAGAAATGCCTGATGTCGTTGTATAGAGGGGACGCCTACTGTGGATTGAGTTCCAATTTTCGCGTGTGTCTAGCTGAAAACAAAAAGAAAGTCAGTTGTGAGGCAAACAGTGGGGTCGAGAACGGGATGAGTTTGCGAAGCGCTGCTCCTCGCCTGCCCTTTGGCAATTGGCCCGCATTTTGGGCCACTGTCATGTATGGGTGTGAGTTGCGATGGTGATGATGGCGGCACTGGAGCAGGGACGATTTGAGCGGTAAGGCCCGCACAAGTGTTTTTTTTTTTTTGAAACTCAGACGGGTCTCGTCTGTTAGGAGAGCGATTCATGCCTGGCTTCTCAATATATATTTCATGAAAACACGTCAATAGTGACTATATAGCATGCCCCCCATAATACTGTCAGATAGTACTGGAAAGCCTTTGGTGTGCAAATACCGCCTTCAGCTGAACGCCTATGTTGCCATACCAGAATTTGTATTCCTCTCTCCAATCTTACCTCTGCACCATTCCAACGATGGCCTCTGTTACCTGCCAGATTGCCCCCGAGGTGCTTTCGGATCTGAAGAAGCTGCGGTTCAGCAAGCCTGGCACGGATTCGGCTGTCTATATTGCCAAGATCAACCGCAAAGAGCACCTGGTTGTCCCTGACGAGTCGTTCGACAGCATCTCGCTCGAGGATCTCATCGAGGAGCTGCCAGACGATGAGCCCCGGTACGTGGTCATTAGCTACAAATACGAGTACTCGGACGGCCGTGTTTCGTACCCGCTCATCTACGTGTACTACTGCCCCGAGACCACGGCACCGATGGCTGCCATGCTGTACGCCAGCACGCAGCAGCTGCTCGAGAAGGAGGCACAGCTTGGCAAGGTGTATTTGCTGCGCAACAAGGAGGACCTGACTGCTAACTGGGTCAACGAGAACCTGGGCAAGTACGCTAGCTAAAGTGCACATGCATCTATTTTCCTTGGTTTGCAAATACAGCTCGCTTCCAGCATCACATTAAAAATCCATAAACATCTCTGCACCCAGCTGGTCCTCGTCCTCGTCGATTTGCGGGTCCTGGTTCACTGTGCTGCCTATCGGGTATGCGTCACGACTCCAGCCCAGCTCCTCGTCGCTCGGGTACTCGTCCATAATGTTTCTGTTGCTGTTGCTGTTGCTGTTGCTGTTACTAATGGCGGCCTGGCTAGTACATTCACTAGTGGTTGCTTTAGCCTGGTTCGCCATGGGTGCCTCCTCGTTGCTGCTGCTAGGTCTGGTATCCTCTCCGGCACTGGCCTCTGCTCCATCTTGTTCCTGGTCACTCTCGTTTGATGCATGCAGTGTAATCAGATGGCGTGTAATGACGGGCTCGACCGCCGTGCCTGCCTTTGACGTCTTCAAGAAAGCAAGCATGCACTCCATGGCTAGCTTATTGTTGATGTCCTCTGCCTTGAACTGGTGTGTCAGCGCCGGGCTGCTCAGCACCATGCTGTACTGGCGGAAGATCCACGCTGCCAAGTCAATCAGCTCACCACGTCTCGGATACGTGTACTTGTCGTCAAACAGAACCAAGAGTCGCAGCATGACGGCGCGCTTGAAGAACAGCTGCGGACGCTTGTGTGTAACAGCAATGCGGAAGAACATGGGAAGCACATACTCGGTGCCCAGCGGCGGCGTGAGCAGGAAGCTGTAAGCCTTGACGACCTCGGCCGTGGCAAATGCGCGCTCGTATTTGCCCATATCAAATACTCGTTCAACCTCGGCATACTCTGGCCTATTGTCGTCCCCATCACTGTTATCAACGTCTTGCTCTTCGTCTCCGTTGCCTGCCTCGGACTCTCTGGTTGTTGGCTCTGCAGGTTCTGCTGGTGGTGGCGCATTGGTCTCCAGCTCGTCCGATGCGTTGCCATCGTCTTCGTCTGCTTGTACCTTGGTGCTGTGCTTTCTCTTCTTCACTCTCTTGCGCACAAACATGCTCGATTTGGATTCTGCGTAGGCACGCAGTGTCGACAAGAATGCCTCGACAGTCTGCGCAACCTGCAGCAAGAACTCGCGCGTGTTCTTGGTTGGCTTGAAGACGCGGCACATCTTGACAAACAAATCCAGGGCATCGCCATCGTAAAACAAATTTCCCAGCACGTTGTCGCTGAGCGCGTCCAGCTTCGAGCCGCGCATCTTGGTCAGCGACGTTAAAATCTGCTGGATGCAGTACATTGCCGGGTCCAGCGCCGCCCACTGCCGCAGGTCCAAAAAGTCGTTGGTGCAGCGCATTATGAGTCCAAATATGTGCGACTGGACCAAGGCACAGATGCTGCCCAGGTCGATGTTGTCGTTGGCCAGCGAGATGTCGACAAAATAAGCCGAAATGTAGAGGAGCCGCGGCATCTGCTCCTTCATCGCTGTCATGTTGGCTTTGACATCCTCAAACAAGGCGCTGACGAACGGGTTGAAGCAGCTCTCGATGAACATAGCCGCGATCCTGCGCAGTGTCGCCACACATTCAAGGTCGATTGGCCGCCACTGCTTGTCGACAGTTGTGTGCTCTGTCGCCTTTGGCTTCTGCACGTGTGCTGCCTTCCTGAACAAATTGGCGAACGGCTGTAGGGCCTCTTTGGCACTGAAAACAGGCATGACAATGCCATCACCAGTGGACACCGCGTAGACACCACCAAAGTTGTTGTGCCGACCGATCCGCGCGTTTGGGTTGGTCCCCTTGAACCATGTCTGCGGCCTGTCGAACAGGGCCGACGGCGGGACACGGTAGAACAGGTAATATATAATATCCAACAGGGTTGCCCGGAGTTCTTTAAACCGCGGCTGGTCGGCTGACGACATCAGCGTCAAGAAGAAGTCGACCGCCATCTCCTTCTCCAGGACAGCAATCAGTCGGTCCTGTACCTCGATCTTAGTCAGACCCTTGGATGTCGGCGAGATCAGCGGGTCGGGAATGGCCAGGATATTGCGGAATACATACAGAATGCCCTTGATTAGCATGCTCTCGCGGCTTGTGTAGTGGTTCTTGCGCAGGTACATGACAACAACCGCCATCATGCTCGAAATGACTTTGCTGTCAGCAAACATGGCCTTGTATGAGCGCAGAATTCGGATAAACCGCGTATATACTTCCTCAGGCTCTGACTCCATGCTCCATGTCAGAAACACAAAAAGCTCAACGCACATCATGATGGTCTTGAGCAGATAATCACGGTCTGGCTCAGATAGCCGCTCCTGGCCTGCCTGGTTTGCCGAGTCACTCATCAGCTTCTTGACACTCAATGTGAAAATAGGGATAATGTCGGATTTGAGAATACCCCACTCACCAAGCCATTGCAAGACCAGTTTGCCATCACCCCGCTCGTCCATCTGGATGTAGCGCTTTATATCCTTCAGAGATGCGAGACAGTCGCTGCTGGGCACGTATTCCATCTTGATTTGCTCCTGCCCTGCTTTTTCCTTGGGCTCCTGGCCGCCCTCCAATGGTTTCTCGGTCGCTTGTGTGGCCGGGTCATCTTTGTTAGCCGCAGCTTTAGGAGCTACTGGCTGTAGGTTGCCAAGTGACGAACAGGCCGACAGCACAACGTTGCGGTACCGCTGCAGCTCCTCGCTCAGCTCCTCTTCAGTGAATGCAGGGCCATCCTCTCCCTCCTCGTGCTCTTCGTCCATGGCCACGTCGTCAATAACGTCCTGCTCAAGCATTGTTGGTGTAGCAAAGTAGAAAGGGTGGCGAAATAAAAAGAAAGCAGAGGCGAAATGTAACCACCTGCAGTTCCTGCAAACAGTCTTAAAAGAGTACAGAGAATAAAAAAACGCGAAAGCGCGTCGCCCTTGATCTGGCAGCGCGAAGCGTTGTAACAAGCTAATCCGCGCACAGATATTTAAATTTTTATGAAATTTGAAACGCAGCAGAGGGAAAGCGAGAGAACCTATGTTCATTTTTAAAAAAAAAACGCTAGGGCTTGCACGCACCTGCTTAGTGGGCAACCTTCTGGTAATCGTTGGTCGACTCGTTGACCAGGGTCATGATCATGCTGTACAGGTAGTAGAAGAAGCACAAAAGATAGAACGCAACCTTTGACAAAGTTTTCCCGCTTGTGCTTGCCCAGCGTGCGGAACACTTCGGTCGCATCGTAGAATTGCCGGTTGTTGACGACCCTAGCAAGTAAAGAGCTCAGTTAAGTGCATGGTGGTGATGGCGATGATGACGTTTTGAACGTGGAGCTATGCTATACTTACTTGACCACGTTCCAGGCGACTAGTGGGAGGTTCAGCAGCATCGAAATCCATTCGCCGATGAGCAGGAAGACAAAGAACAGCGCAAACTGGGTGCCCATCTCCGGCATAACGTACGTGTTGAGGTTGTTGGCCAGGTCAATCGGGTTGATGTAGTCGCATTCCAGATCAGTAAGCATAATTACCTACAACCATGTGCTGTGTTAGTTTGCAAGCTTGCACATAAGCGTACGCCCAGCACCTCACATCTCGCACAAATTCAGTGCACTTACAAAGTAAACCGCGCCAAACAGGAGAATGCCAGCCAAAATCAGGGCCAGAATGTAAATTAGAGCTGTGTAGGTCATTGTCGCTGTGGTAGAGCCTATCAGTTTCCGGTTGCAGTGCAAGCAAAGAGGTACTCGGTGTTGCAGTCGTGTCTGCGAGGTTGTAAGATAATAAAGTCTGAAGAAATAAATTTAAACTGGAAATTGGACGTCGAGAAGAGAGAAAAGACGGGGAGAAGTGTAGTAAACCTCGAGGCGTGGGGCACGAAGAGTTGTGCTGGAGTGGGGGGCATACGGCCTGGCAAGAGCAATTGTGCTCATGATTGCCGAGATTGGCGCCAGTGCTCAAGGCAAAAAGGAGCCGCTGTCCATCCTCTCCGTCCCACTGATCATCGGTTCATCTACTCAGAGGGCTGTGCTGCTGTCGCTGATCCAGCCAGATACTCATCGACCCAGGTGCATGTCTCTGTGTCCCTCTCAATGCTCGGCGCGCCCTGCAATATGCCTAAGAGAACTGTAGAGAATAACGCGACCAACTAGCAAAAAAGAGTACAAGCCGGAGGGCATAGCTCGTGCTTGGGGTTTTTTCGTTCACAAGTATATTTTTCTTGCCGACCTGGAAAGGGCTGCACAGGATGTGGCCGGTATCTGCAGCAAGACCGAGTAAAATCCGACAGTTCAGCGATGCAATCAATGATGCTAATAAAAATTCATTTACTTCGCACCCAGTACAACCAAGTCTGGAGCCGTTCTCCTTGGCAAACTCATATGTCGTATATTTAATAAGTCCAGGCCATGTTATGGAAAAGTTTCATAGCCAGACAGTCGCAATGAGCCGGCGCAAGCTCAAAATGTTTTTCTTTTTTGAACACACTCCAACATTTGTAGTTATTACCAAGCGGGATACCACTAATGTCGAGCCCTGATGACAGGACGATAAATCTTTACAGCGCAGCATCTAGCACCCTGCACCACTGGCGACAGGTTTGAGGATGCGCTTACCATCACTTGCAGCATTACTCTCTTTATGTCGTTGCTTGCGATAGGAGCATTTTTCGTCTTGCTTGCCAACAATCCTTCTCGTATGAGCATACCTCTTTTGAAGCTCACGACCTCGATCCAGGCAGTCAATGCAGTTGCCTTGATTATCACAATGGTATTGGGTGAAGTAGAGATCCGAGCTGAGCTTCTTTGCAGCTCACTGCGCTACATGCTGTATATTTGCTACCTGAGCTCAATATTCATGTCCTGTTCAGTGACTATACACCTCTGGCTGGTTATTTCATGCCACAACCTCGAGAAGGCGAAGCGCAACGAGCGCTGGTACTACATAATCCCATTTGCCCTCGCGTTCACACTGTCTGCCATTCTTGCCTCGCTACCCAATAGTGCCTATGGAATGATAAACCGATGTGCTAGCCCTTCAATTCCACAAAGAAGATATCTAGTAGTCAGGTGGTGTCTATACTATTCTTGGTTTATTATATCGGCGATCATATCTATCGTGTGCATGGTCAGCGTACTTCGGTCGGCCAGGCGTCTGACGCGCGTCACATTTCAGCACAGCTCCAGGCATGCCGTGACTACAGACGACTACCGCGACGAGGTGAATACACGTGCAAACAGCAGTCGGCTGCGCTCACTGGTGGTCTACACCATTGCGTATCCAGTGATAGTATTGGTATGCAATATTCCGCAGCTTATCTACGAACTCTTGTCAACAGTGGCGAAGAGGAAATATCCAGGGTTCTTTATCGCGTCGCGAGTGATGCTATACAGCCAGGGGTTCTTCTTGTCTTTGGCGTTCTTTGCATTACCCGCAGTACGGCATTCGGCGAAGGAAATGAACCATGCTGCAGTGCAGTACTGGGTAATCGAGCAAGAGGAGTTCTGGCGTATGAAGAAGAATCCGATCCATCGGGGCTATGCCAATATACGGCAGCAGGAGATTGGTGACTTCCCAACGGACGAGCAGGATGAGCACAACTTCACGTCGTTGCGTGGAAGATTATATCATTTCTTCCTATGCCAGACACCAGAAGGTCGGCTGGCACGCACACTGTAAAACACAAGAAAAGCAGCCCACAAATAAAAGGATATAGGCGTGTATGTCATGTAAACTGAAGATTACAGGAATCATTCTAGGACACCGAGAATATGGGGGAGTCCCAGATCTGGAAGTCTGTCTGCTTGCCGGGGTCGCCGAATGGCCGCAATGCCTGGAGACGGACGCGATAGTTGCCAGGCGGGACCTGCACAGGCTGGGTAGCCTCCTTGTCTTCGAAAACCGTTCCATTGATGATGGAGTACGAGATGAACGAAGATGGGCCCTGCTGATTGCGAGGAACATACTCTCCGTAGCCCTCTGGAAGGAATCCCAGCGTCTTGTTCTCAGGATCAAGAAGGGTCAGCGAGATCATGCGCGTTGGCAGCTCGAGGCGGAAGTTCGCAATTAGCGGCTTGGATCCACTGACGCCGAAATTGTTGAGCTCGCTGACCGGGTTGCCCTCGTCGTCGGTCAAGATAGGCAGCTCCTCCTTGGGGTCTGACAAAACATCCTGTTTGCGGTAGTTTCCGTTGAAACCGGCATACGGAACTGTGTATGTCTTGGGTGAGTCATCTTCGCCATCCCAGGTCAACGTAAAGTTGAGGTATCCACCGTAGAAGAAGCGGTCTTCCTCTTTCAACCCAAATGGCGAAACAATAAACACTTCAAGCTCGCGCTGCTCTCCTGGGGCAAGCAGGTTCGATCCAAGAAGCTGAGGGGCAAACACCTGTGTGAATATCGACGGGTTGGGCACCGGATCGAACGATTCTGGTGCAGTACGTGGCACTGCACTGAAGGTACCGTTAGCAAACCACGACGAGAGAGATTCCGACGCTGCGTTGGTTAGCGCGATCCGCGCTGACTTGTTGGCGTCCAGGTTCTTGATGGTCACCGAGCTTTGTGCCCACCGCATACCCAGCTGCATGAAGTTTCTGGTGTCTCCATTGGGCAGGCCATCGGTGGTATCGTTGATGGAGAGCACAGGCGGGAAGAAGTGCGCGCGCGCGGTGATGGCGTCGTAAATGTTGACCAGGCCGCCGCCGCTCTTGTACGGGTGGATATTGTAGCCAGTAGCCTTGCTGACCCTAGGCTTGGCTGAGGTGATCAATGCACGGCGAATCTGGCCGACGGTATACTCGGGATGAGCTTGTTTGAACAGCGCAATAGTTCCGGTGATGTATGGCGTGGCCATGGAGGTCCCTGAAAGTGATGTATAGCCTCCGAGTTTCAGCGGGAATGTTGAATAAATATTGCCACCAGGACCAGAGACCAGAGGTGCGATATCGAGTTCTGGTGAAGGGCCAAATGAGCTGAAGGGGGACATCTGGCCGCCAGTTGTGCTCTCAACAGTGATGATATCCCTTTGGGTGCCTTCACTGTGGCATTGCCAGTCGAAAGGCCATCGAGAGCGAACTTGCCGTCGGCCTCGGCAATGATGACGACAGGGATGTTGATGGTGGGGTCGGTGACTGACGGGCTCAGCATACCCTCTACGTTGTTGTAGATGATGACACCCACGGCTCCTGCTGCCTGAGCATTGGCAGCCTTCTTGTCAAATGTGCAAACACCGCGCTTGATCAGCGCAATCTTGCCAGACAGGGACTGGGTCGTGTTTGTGCAGCCAAGATCGCTGTCCGATTCATCGTTGACCGCAACCAGCTGGGTCTCCTTATCAAAGAAAAACGGGATCTCCTCGTTACCCGGGGTCGAGCTCATGATGGACTTCACGCTGCTCTTGGTAGTGATGCTGATGGCGCTCCCGGTGTTGTTCCAGTTGTCTACTGAGCCAACGCTGATGACGCCGCGGCCCAGGGCGGGTGATCCGGCGGTGAACAGACCTGAGGTGCCCTCGTTTCCGTTGGCGGCAACAACAATTACGCCCTTCTTGACCAGGTTCGAGCAGGCAACAGCTAGCGGGTCTTCAGGCCAACCACCACCCCCCAGCGATAACGACAGGATATCGTGACCGTCCTTGTAGGCGGCCTCGACAGCCGACAGGATCACGTCGTCCGATGACGGGTTGTGGCCGTTCTTGGGGCAGCTAAAGACACGGTACATTCCCATCGTCGCATCGGGTGCCACGCCAGTGACCTTGGGGCCCTGGGCAGCGATGATTCCAGCCACATGAGTTCCATGACCCATGCAGTCCATAGGGCGAGGAAGGGGGTTGATAATAGCATGCGAATCTCTCGAGTCGTAGTTGTCTCCGACAAAATCAGCACCATACTGCCACATGCACCCAGGCGTCTTCCAGCAGTTTCCAAGCTCTGGGTGGTTGAAGTCGACGCCGCTGTCAATGATGCCGATTTTCACGCCCTTGCCCGTAAAGCCCAGATTCCTGGACTACGCTGTTAACACCCGTGGCATGGTGCAGGTACGGGTAGGTAATGTTGGCGGTGCTAGGCTCGGCAGGCATCGTGCGCAGCTTGACTGGCCACACCCGCTTGACACCTGGCAGGGATGCGAGCAGTGCTGGGTCAAAGTTTTCGTCAGCATTGACTGAAAACCCACTGAACAGCAGGTGGTACTGCTTGCCGATCGAGAATCTGGCTGTTGACCCGGACAAGTTGGATTTGGCGGTGTTGGCAATGGTGGCGACGGCCTGGGCGCTGTGGCATACCGGGCTCTCCATCGAGCTCGACAATGAAGGAGCCTGGCTTGACGTCGATATGGGGTGGGTATTTAACGACCATCTTGATTGCATCCCTCATCTCACTGCTCAGAGCATTGGCGGTCTGCTCACCCAAGAAGGCTAACGCCAGCAGACAAAAAGTAGCGTTGACTTTCATGGGGGTGGCGGCGGCGGTAATGGTGGTGGGTTAATGAGAGGGAAACTATAGGTGCAAATAAACAAGGGGGTGGTGGAATTATATGGGTGTTGCTGAAGAATATAACAACAGAGATTGAAATATCGAGAGAAGGCACAAGCATGAATGAGTACTGACCTGCAGATAGCTGGTATATATATATGAATTGCCAGAATAAGCGGATGGAACGCGATTGCATTGCGAGGTTTATCGAGAAACTAGTCCTGCGTGGGGGCGACACATCACTCCAATCATGCTCGATAGAACAGGATGTTGAAGTGTGGGGAGCATATTCGCCCACTTGCTCCCCGCATTTGGCTTGTGTTCAAAGCAACGCTGCTACCTGCAACCCAATTGCCTGTACATGCGGGGTTAAGTGCACAGCTACGTGATGTTGCTTAAAGGAATAAGAAAACCGATCAGGTTGCAAGCTACGCTGTAAAAGTTGCGCAGGACAGTGAGGGTGGCTATACAGCCGCTGTTGGAGATTTTAGTATCGGCAATGGTGGCCATGTGCACTGAAATCTCAGGGCAGTCTGCTAGTGCGGCATATGGGCCGATATGCCTATTGACATGCTGCGGCAATGGCCACCGGGGTTAGTACTAGTGCAGAAGAGTGCAGCTGTTGTGGCTACGCAGCTCAGAAAAACGCTGTTGGATTTCATGGCCTGACTGGCAAGGTTCGCATTGGCTGTGACGTGTATCCGTGATCCTGATATGCATAGATATGATCTGCTGATAGCCTCTGACTTGTGAGTGGCGATTCTCCAGGGCACGAAAGGGGGGTCATCAGTGTCTGACGTGTATCGCTTTCTGCCACCCTTCTTGTCTCTTTGCATACTTTCTGCACTTTTCCAACACAGCAACCACTTTTTATGAGGACCAAAGTAAATATGTACCATCGCGACGGTCGGCGTGTCAGCACACCGCGCAACCGAACTGGCACTGCCGCTGCCGCCCCTCCTCGCCCTGTGGATACAGCCAGTTGGCTCCCCATGCTTACGTTCACGCCCAGCAGCATCGTGGTTGAGCCCAAACCGAGGGGTGAGGTAGCGGGTGCCGAAGAATGCGCCGCCGCTTCTACAGCAAACATCACTGTGCCGGACTCATCCAAGCCCGTGGTCAGCCGAGTAGCTAGCTCTCTGGCCAGCCCGGCAGCCCGGCAGCCGAGATTGTCCGCCACCACGGAGATGCCGAGCCCGTTTTCTGACAACGCATGTGCGGTAATGCTGCCGGTAACCCTGTTCCCTCGTGGCGATGAGCTGGCAGATGAAATGGCTAAGATGGATCTCAGCAAAAAAAACGGCTGCGCCCAGAACCACGAGTCAATGGATCCGCAGACGACCGGGACACGCCTTTTTTCCACCGACGATCACAAATCTGTCGACAAAGGAGCGCGACGCAGTGTTCAATGTGCTCGAGTTTGTGATCGACCACGCCAGGCAGCGCCTTGGTCGGGCGCCGCCCAACGTTGCTCATGGGCTAAAGCGCGACGAGTACGGGAACCTGCAGGTGCGTGTTTCGTTCTACTTTGGGCAGCTCGACCAGATATGCGTGTTGGTGGCGAAAGCCGCTGAAAATGCACGGCAGGACGTATACGTGGACGACGCTCACTAACGAGACGCTGGTGCCGCTGTCGTTTCAGGCACCATCGGTGCACATTAACACGAGCCACATCAACGCCGGTTTCCAGGAGTATGGGCTGGTGCGCAACCTGCGGCCGATTATTTCCAAAGACGGCTGCAATTACAATGGATGGAGGTGCCTGCTGACGGTTAGGACTGGTGCCAATGTTCCAGAGCAGATCACGATTGTGGACAGGAACTTCCCAAGTGAAAGTGCTGTGCAGCTCGCGGTGGCCGACGATCGCACGTACTGCGACAAGCACTACTATATGCTGCCTAGTTTCTGCGGTTGCCTGTCAGGCGAAGCCAAGACCGAAGCCAAAGCTAAAGCCAAAACTGAGAGAGGGGAGGCCAAGACCAGCGAGTGATCCGGCAACCTGCCAGCGCATGCAACGCGGCAGAGATCAGGCAGCAGGCTGGAGCCGCACCACTATGGATAGCTATCTCAATATACTGGAATTTGTACACTACCATCCCGTGGTGCCCATGTATCCCTTTGCACAGATCCAGCCTCCTTCGTTGTATCACGGGAAGCGCGTGCTATGAGGGGCATGGCCAACCACCACGGCATGCTATGGCCCGCACCGCCCCTGGGCTGCCAATCCTGCGATTGCAACCTGGGTCACACGGGCCCTTTCGACGAAGGAACGGCTGAGAACTGCAGCCGCGAAAACTGTGTGCGCCCGAGACACTGAGGCGAACTCCGCGGGGGAGGTCGTCCCGGACTCGGTTTAAAAATAGTGCGGCCTTGTTTCCACAAAGATCCGCAAGAGCAGCACAATGCGACCGAGACAAACAAAAAATATGCCAGCGAAAGGGAGTATACCCGGGTCGACCTGCTGTGAAAATCCAAGCGGTTCTAAAAGCAGGCTCCGGCCAAGGCATGTGGAGGGAGACCACGGGCTCTGCTGTGCCCTGTGGCGTAAATGAGGCGATAAAAATGTTGATTTCAATTTACAACACCAGGTACTAAAGGGAGAATATAAAACACTACTAGGGCCGGCTGGGACAACGGGGACGGTCTCACGGTCCGCGGTCCAGAGAAATGAGGTTCTTGCCAGGCAATAGAGAAAAAAGGAAGCAAAGTAAAACGGCAGAGGATGCTGCGGTTTTAAAGAAAAAAAGGAAGCCTGGGTCTATCCGCTTACTGCGAGAAGGAGGGGGTGGGGAGTTGTGGCGAGGAGCGCACGCACATTCCCTCGTATACAACGTGCCTCGCTTTGCCCGACTCCTCTCACTCGCACCGACGTGCGTTGTTTTGGTGGATAATGAGTAAAATGCAGAGGATAAATTTTTGTGATGCAGTGCTGAATGGGACATGAGCGCCGCCGCCTCACAGCGGCAAGAAAAAAGGTGCTGCATACAAGAGGCAGAGGGGGCACCCATTCAGTGAATGGGAGAGGGGGAAGGGAAAAGAAGGGGGGGGGGCAAGTGATAACGAGTGGGATGTTGGGAGGCAACACAGAGCGGCGACCACTGAGGCGAGTGTTGGTGGCAAGCACAGTGGAACAGAACAGAGTGGAAGAGGAACTGGCACAGCCAATATTGTGCCAGGTAAACAATAGCCTAGCAGGGCATCTTGCAGGTGCGCAGGCTCATCAGAATGCTGGCGGCAGTAAAAACATCCTCTTCGCACATGTTGCGATCTGCCTCTGCCGCTGGTGTCGAGGCAAACGGCGGCTGTTGCACATACTGCTGGTGCTGGCTCTGCTGCTGATGCTGCTGGTAAATCGACGTCCGCTTGTAGGTGTGGTGGATCGGCGACACGCGGCTATCCATCAACGTGCCCTGCGACGAGACTGACGAGGCTGACTCTGAATCGCGGTGGTAGCTGAGGTACTCGGTGGCCATCTGTTGCTGCTGGATAGCCCGGGCGCCCGGAACGTCGATGGCAAAGACCTGCTGGGGCTCGGGGTATGAGCCAAACTGCTGTGTCCGATCAACCTGCATAATCTGAGTCGTGTACGGCATCGTGTCTCTTTGCGTGCGTGCAGCCACCTAAGCGTAAAAAAGCCAGAAACGAACAAAAAATGAGTATTCTCTTTGTAGAGGAGAAAGAACAGAAGACAAAGGGGCGAGTTGGTGGGGCGGGCGGCCAGGCTTTATATACGGATTTCCAAAAACATCCGCAGGACAATGGGCGGTGCGGGTTAGCTCATGGAAACAAATTAGAGGAGCGTGCGGGTTTTGAACGAGCCCAGTTTCAGTGAGAAAAAGGTCAAATATGGCAGAACCGAGCTGCACTTTCCACGCTTGGCGTAAAACAGGCCATAGGTGCTGTGACAATGCTAGCAGAAATCGCGTGACCACGGCAGGGCTACTTTACCTGAACACTGCTGCTGCTTGCTGCGTCCTGAGGCGTGAGTAGTTCTGAGACCGACGGCAGACGACGCGGTGCAACGGGGTAGGCATCGGCCGCGGGCACAGCTGAGCCAGGACGCTGCTGCTGCTGCTGCTGGGCGTAGGCCGAGTACAGCGGCTGGGGGTCGGCAGTGTGCTGCTGGTAGTGCGCCGAGGGAACGCCCATATAGCTATGGGCTCCGGGGAGAGTCGGGTGTGCGGGGCGCTGAGAAAACTCCATTTTTAATAAACGTTTTCGAGAGAAGAGAAAAGCAGCAAGGGTTAAAAAAGAAATAGAGGGCAGACGAGAAGACAAGAGAAGAAGAGGCAAAGGATGGCGGGTGCGCGGTTAGCTCGATTGACAAGGCCCGAAAAAAGGAAATAGCAGCGAGTTGTTTGTCTTTTTTGTTTCTTGTTGTGTGCGTGTGGCCCGGGTAGGATTTGCTGCAGAGTTCTGCTGGTACTATAACTGTGCAGGAGAGGGTATGGAGCAAGCGTAGGAGCAAAAAGTGCGTCGGTAGGCGGCAGGGGAAAAAAGCAGAGCAGAAGAGAGTCCGAACAGGCACACTGGAGGTGCGGGAGAAATAGCCCTTTTTAGCTCAAGGTGCTCAGCTGCCCAATCGGCGCGGCCACCACAACCACCGGCCCCAGTGCAAGCGTGCCCAGGGGCTTATTTAACACGTATTTCGAGTAGCACAAACTCCGAAGAAACCACCTTTGAATGTTCAGCCCGCGTGTCTGCCCATGATGCAGAATGTATTAGAGGCAGGCAGGTCGTGTCTCCGGGGCAGAAAAGAACGCACCTTCTGCATGTCCGCACACATACATAATTATGACAGCGATTCAAGTGCAGCAACCTGTTTTTGTTGCGCGCACAATTGCCTGATGGCTTCCATGCATGTGCAGGCCATTGTCGCATGCACGCTGTCGCCTCTGGCAAATAGCCATCCTTTGAGCATAGCAGCTGGCTGGTTCCTAATTGCAGGATTAGTTCAGTGCCAGTGCCGGTCTCATCTCGTGGCCAGCAACTGGGGCTGCAAACACTCAATGCAAACACTCAATGCAAACACCCAATGCAAGCCTGCAGGCTGGTGGTGGAGACTGGGCCAGGCCAACAGAGAAGACCACCGTGGCCTCCTGGTAGAACCGCCAGAGTGCGACTGCGGACCTGGTTGTGCCCATGCATCTACTGTGCTCTGGACTGCTGATCTGCTCGATCCCCAGCATTGAGCACGCATCGTTCCTGAACGCCGGCCGAATCCCAAGATCACCGCCGGTGCGGCAGATCCCGGGGCGGTCAGCCAGTGGTGCCCGCATGTGGTGCCTGCGAGCCTGTGGCGATATCCAGCGGCATATCAGCCGCAAGACGGGGCCGAACTGTAGCGTCGATGGAGAGCCGAGTTGAGCCAGCACACAGACCAGGAATGGCGCTCCGTTCCCACGATTACAAACGGGTTTTCCCACCCGCCATCCTGGCCGTTTCACGTGTGGTATAAATGCTCCGACCACGGGGCATGCACGGCGATAACGCTCCTGCCCTGTTGACCTTATCTCTCCCCCGCTCTGTACTCTCCTATCAATCCATTTTATCTGCACTGTACAATGTCTACTCGCAAGCTCGCCGACGTCGTCATCGCCTCCGCCGTGCGCACCCCTGTCGGGTGCTTCCGCGGCTCGCTCAGCAAGTTCAATGCCTCTGATCTCGGCTCCTTCGCCATCCGCGGGGCACTGCAGAAGGCCAACGTCGACGCAGCCCACGTCAAGGAGGTCTACATGGGCAACGTCCTGCAGGCCAACCAAGGCCAGGCGCCCGCCACGCAGGCGCTGATCAAGGCCGGTCTGTCCGAGTCGACACCGGCAACGACCATCAACAAGGTGTGCGCATCCGGCATGAAGGCTGTGATGATGGCCACGCAGAACATCCAGCTGGGCATGCAGCCGGCAATGGTGGCCGGCGGGATGGAGAGCATGAGCAATGTGCCGTTCTACTCGCCGCGCGCGCACGCCTACGGCAACACGCAGCTGAACGACGGCATCATCAAGGACGGGCTGTGGGACGTCTACAACGACTTCCACATGGGAAACTGTGCTGAGAACACGGCTCGTCGCCACAACATCACCCGCGAGATGCAGGACGAGCACGCCATCGAGTCGTACCGCCGCGCAGCAAAGGCGTGGGAGGCCGGGGTGTTCAAGGAGGAGGTCATTCCGGTGGCCGTCAAGTCGCGCAAGGGCGAGACGCTGGTGGAGGTCGACGAGGAGTTCACCAATGTGCGCTTCGACAAGATCCCCGCCCTGCGCCCGGTCTTTGAGAAGAACGGGACCGTCACGGCTGCCAACGCCTCGACGCTGAACGACGGCGCCAGCGCATTGCTGCTGATGAGCTCGGATCGCGCCAAGGACCTCAGCGTCAAGCCGCTGGCCCGCATTGTGTCGTTTGCCGATGCTGCCACCGCCCCGATCGACTTCACCATTGCCCCGTCGCTGGCCGTGCCCATTGCGCTGGAGCGCGCGGGTCTGGCTGTCAAGGACATTGCGCTGTGGGAGTTCAACGAGGCCTTCAGCGTTGTTGCTCGTGTCAACGAGAAGATCCTCGGCCTGAACCCCGAGACCGTCAACGTTGCTGGCGGTGCCGTCGCCCTGGGCCACCCGATTGGATCGTCGGGCTCGCGCATCATCGTGACGCTGACCCACCTGCTCAAGCCGGGCCAGTTTGGCTGCGCCGCCATCTGCAACGGCGGCGGCGGCGCCAGCGCCGTCGTCATCCAGAGGCTCTAGGCTAGGAGCTGGAGGCAAATAAATTCTGAAGCTGTTGGATTTTGTTTGTAAGATGAGAAAGAAAAGTGGTCGAAATATCTCTACGCAGCCTGCAGACGGAAGTCCGGTAGCTTGAGCTCCGACCTCGGCAATCTGGCACACCTGGCACACGCTGCCGTTGAACTCGGGCGTGTACACAGCCTGGCAGTACGGGCATTCGACTGAGGCGTCGCCGCGGTTGATCGGCTTGTGGGACGCTGCGCACAGGCTGAATGGGTTGCGCGCATCGTACTCGATCGACAGCGTGTTGACGCTCTGTCGGTCGCACAGAGCGATGATCTTGCGTGCTCTATCAGCAATCTTTGGCGACGGCACCAGATCCAGCAGCCGCTGGGCAAACTCTCCGGCGGCAATGAAGCACTTGCCCTTGTAGGCAATGTTCATCGCCGACCGCAGCGCCAGCTTCTCGTGGTCTGCGCGCATCTGGCAGTGCGTAAAGTACGCCGCCAGCTCCACCACCCGCGTGTCGTTCTCCTCGCCCGCCTCTTGCTTGGCCAGCGCCGCGCGCTCCATCTCGACAGTGCACGCCAGCACGTACTCGCGCGAGATCTGCAGCAGCTCCTTGACTTCCTTGGCATCCTCGCTCGAGTCGACAGTAACAAATATCAGCGACAGCAGCAGGCGCCGGAACAGGGTCTGTGCGTCCTCAAACTTGCCCGCAGTCATCTCGCGATACGCCTGCTGCAGGAGCTCCAGCGACGTCGTCAGGCTGTAGATCTGCACCGGCAGGTACTCCGATGCCTGCGTGGCCTCGGCCTGCATTGCGCCGGAGCGGCACACGCATGGGCTCCGACGACGGCGTTGTGGTCAGCACCGCACGCGAGGCAGAGTAGATCTCCAGGAACGCTGGCTTCAGTGCCTCAAACGACACAATGCCGACCTGGTCGCGCAGCAGCTTCATCGCCTGCTCAAAGTTGCCAGCAGCGATCTGGTCGGCCGCAAGCTGGGAGTTACGCGACCACTGCTCCAGCTCGCTGGTGCCAGGCTGGGGTGCCACAAAGTCAGCCGCCGCCGCTGCTGTGGCCTCGGCGGTCAGCTCCGCATCAAGCTCGCCCTCGTCCTCCAGACCCCAGCCCTCCTCGGCATCATCGTCGAGCAGGTCCTCGTCATCAAACCGGCCAGCAGCGGCAGCAGCGCGGCTATCGCCCGCGACATCGTCATCCTCATCAATGCCCCAGGCTCCGGCATCCTCCTCGACATCGTTGCCGTCGGCGGTGGCCAGGTCAGCAACACGCGACTTGCCTGGCTGCGGGCCGGCTGCGCCCTTGTCGCCAAAGTTGAACTTGCCGTCAAAGATGCCCTTGGAGACGCGCAGCTGCGGCCAGTCAAGGTCTGCTGCGGGCAAAATCGGAGTGGCTGGCTGCAGCAGGCTGGACTTTGTCGGCACGCCAGTAATACTGGCCTCATCGATACCCGCCGCCTCGCGGATGGCCTCGGCCTCCTCAGCCAGGCCATGGGTCTTGGCCGTCAGATACGCCAGTGACAGCTGTCCCGACTCACGCAGCACGCGCACACGTTCCTCGGCATCGCCCAGGTACAGCGCGTTCTGCAGACGGGACTGCAGGTCGTTGCGCATGACTGCGATCTTCTGCATCTTGCCCAGCTTGGTGATGTTGCCGGTGACGCTGTACAGGAACGACAGGCGGTCGTACGCCTTGTTGCGCTGGTAAGCAAGCTCGACCATCTGCACGTGGCCGCGCCGCAGGGCCTCCTGGCTGAACTTGTCCCAGTACGCCGGCTTGTCAGATGGCTTTGGCTGTCTCCAGGGCAATGTCCATGTTGCCGCACTCCAGAGCAAGCTCAAACCGGGCAGTGTCATCGCGCACAAAGTGCAGTGCAATCTCGGGGTAGCCCTTCTGCTGCAGGTACGCAATGATGGACTGGCCAACCAGGTTCGAGTTGCGGATGAATGGCCACCACCTCCTCGTAGTTGCGGTGCACGAGCGCCAGCTTGAACCGGTACTCGGTCGGGTCAACCTTGATCACCTGCACCTTGCCCTCGCGGTCGAGGCAGTGCACATCACCGCCCTTGACGCGAACCAGGTAGATCGGGTTGTCGATGGTGCGGATGGTGCCCGTGTCGCCCTGGGGCAGTGCAAACTTGATGTGGTTCAGCGTGGTGTACAGCAGCACACCCGAGTCGTCCCACACCGCGCTCTTGATGCGGATAGTCTCGTGTACCTGGCACAGCTGCTCAAGGTGCTTGTTGGCCAGCGTAATCGTGTGCTTGCACAGCAGTGCCACCGACGACATATCGCTGCTCCACACAACGTATTTGACCGGGGCTGCGCTGATCTCGCCCAGCATCTGGCGCGTCTGCACGTCGTATAGCACCACCGAAGTGGCAGTGGCCAGCAGAATCTGCGATCCCGGGGCCGGGAAGATGGCCTCGACGGTAACTGGCGGCTGGATAGTCTTTGTGGTCTGGTTCGTCAGGTCCTTGATCAGGATCTGCTGCTGTGCCTTGTCCAGCACGGCAAACCGGTTGCGACCCGTCCAGATGGCACTGGTTCCGGTGCCACGGCGCGCCTGGACCGGCATCAGCGAGCTGTCCGTTGAACTGGCGCGGCAGATTGTACAGCTCGTAGCTGCCTCCGTCAGGCATCGCTGGTCAAGAGAACAGCCTTCTCTGCCGGGTTGAAGCTCATCGAGCGCGGCGGCGGGAGGTACTGCCCAGCGGGAGCCGAGCGAATGGCAATCATAGCCGCGTCGTTGTTGTTGGCGAAGTCGTGGATGCGGATCTGCGATTCGCGCACATACAGCAGGTTGTTGTGGTGGCTAGCCGCAGCCGGGCGCTCGCGCTCGAGCTTGAACACAATCAGGCCGTTGTCGTGGCCTGCAGCAAACAGGTTCAGCTCCGGGTGCGCCGTGAGGCACCAGAACCGGTCTTGCTCGCGGCGGAATGTGGCCAGCAGCGTGCGACGGGTTGTGTCCCACACGCGAATGGTCTTGTCCTCCGAGTCCGACAGGATGAACTCGCGCTTGGGGTGGAACAGCGCCGAGTTGACGTTGTTGTAGTGTCCGCGGCACGTGTCGACTTCCCAGGCCCGCGAGTCGTTCATGCGCCAAATCTTGATCTGCCGGTCGTCGCCGCACGACAGAATCAGGGGCATGGTCGGATGGAACGTGGCCCAGTTGACACCGCGAGTGTGGCCCTCAAGCACAAACTTGACCACGACGTCAGTTGCGTTGAAGAAATCGCCCTGGGCACCCATGCGCTGCGAGGCCAGCGGATCGGCCATCATCACTGGCTGCGCGCCAGCAGCGCTCTTCTGGCGCAGACCCGAAATGTCCCATACACGCACTGTCTGATCCAGGCACGCCGACACGACCAGGTCCTCAGTCGGGTGGAACTCGGCGCTCATGACGTAGTGGTTGTGGCCCGTCAGCACCGCGATACACTGGCGCGACTGCCAGTTCCAGATACGGATCGTCTGGTCGTCCGACGCAGTGATGATCCATCGGCTGCTCAGGGATGGAAGTACGCTGTGCGCACATAGTCCAAGTGGCCCTGCAGCGTGAACAGACAGCGCCTGGTCCGGTAATTCCACACCTTGACCTTGTAGTCGTCACCACCGGATACAAACAGCTCCTGCGACGGGTGGAACGAGATCCCACGGACCGGTCCCTCGTGCTCCTCGAAGCGCTCAAGCAGAGTGCCCATTCGGTAGTCCCACAGCTGAATGCTGCCATTGTGCAGAGAAGCCAGAATCCAGGGGCGCTTCGGGTGGAACGCAACGCCCTTGACGCGGCTGCTCTTCGTCTCAAACTACAAGAGATATGTGTGCTAAGGTTTAGAACACGGTGTGCATTCGCATCATCTCCGCTCCTGCGACGCAATCCAGGACCTCATACCTTTGTTAGCATCTGCATCGTGAATGAATTTCTCCTCGCCTGCTTTGCAACTTGAAAATCTTATATAAATTGGAAACAGCGATGCAGAGAGAAGAGGAATAATATAAGAAGAGGGTGTGTCGAGCTAGCTTTGCAGAGTTGGAAGGAGGAGTAAAAGGCTGTGTCGTCGCTGACCTGCGACGCGACAAGCGGGTCCTCAAAATGCATGCGTTTGCTCTCAAGCCCGTCGAAATACCGCTGGGCTGGTCTGATTGGTGGATTGCTGGCTGCAACAATGTGGTGGCCACCATGGCGGGTTTATACTGGTCGAACTTCTACTCCATGCCCGATATATGCGCCTAGATCCATACGCACCTCACGCATGCATGTCAACGAGGAAAACGACACCGCAACTGCATACTCAGCGGCTGGTCTCAACAGCTTCAACGGCAGCAGCAGCAGCAACAATAACACCGCCGAGCTGCCAGACGACATCTCTGATTTTTCGACATCTCTGTCAACGACATCAACCAAGCGCAAGCGATCTATGCAGCCGAGCCCGCAGGAGGACGACAGTAGACATCGACTCTTTCATCGCCGACATGATAGCACAGCGCAACCAACTGCGTGGACGTTTCAAAGGTAGAGTCAAGCGATCCAAAATGAATGTGCAAAGTTCTCTTAGGATGGATGCTAAACCTCGAGCTGCAGAGTGGGCTGATCAAGTCGAGTACACGGACCAAGCGGCTCAAGAACATAACTGACAACGCCCTGGTCAACCAGAGCGGGCGCCTTGAGAGGATCCTTGACGAGGGCAAGAAAAAGGTCGACGGCATCGTCGGTGAGCAGAACCATATCCGTGTCCAGCTGTCAAGCTTCATGTCGCTACTGGCCAGCGCCCAGGAGCAGGTCTTCAACAAGAACGGCACAACAAAGCCAAAGTAGCGCATTCTCCTTTTTTTATTGAAACAGAATGGATGTGGGGTGTTGCTTTTAGACCGACGCTAAGCGTCACGTCAATGTTGCCCCTAGTGGCACGGCTGTACGGGCAGATGGTGTGGGCCAGATCAACGACCTTCTGGGTGGTAGCCTTGTCAAGTCCAGGCGCGTTGACGCTGAGATCAACAGCCAGACCAAGACCACCCTCAGCATCCTTGCCGATGTGGACCTTGCCAGTAACAGTGTTGTTCTCGGGGAGCTTAACATGGAGGCGGCTGGCAGGCCAGACCCATGGCACCCTGGAAGCATGCAGCGTAGCCAGCAGCAAACAGCTGCTCGGGGTTAGTCTTGCCAGCAGCACCAGGGCCGCCCAGCTCCTTGGGCAGAGTAAGGCCGACAGTCAGGACGCCGTCGCTGGACTTGGCGACACCGTTGCGACCACCGGTAGCGCTGGCCTCGGCAGTATAGAGAGGCTTTGATCGAGATAAAGCGGCGGCTGGCGGTGGAGAAGGCCGGGGTGCGGGCAAGGCGAAGGCCGGTACGGGCAATAGCGAAGACCATAGTTTCAATAGTGATGCTTATTTGATGAAAATGGAGCGGAGAATGATAGAGAACTGAGGTGCGCTGCACCAGATAGTGAGGATATTTGTCTGCCACGTCAGCTCTGCCAGGGATAGAGAAACACCCGCTCCTGCGATCTAACTAAATTTCTGGGACTGTTGATCCGGGGCTCGAGGAACCAGCTGGTCGGGCACGCCGGCGCCTGTTCTGCAGCAGCACGTGTCTTCTACGGTCGCTTTTAGCGCCCGTCCCACACGCTTTTAAGCAAGTCCGCTCCGTGTGGTCTATCTGGCTCTTTTCTCTTTCACACCAAGCTCTTATTCCTGCGCCGCTTGCCCTTCCCCCATTATGACTGCATTGATACTGCACCCAGCGATTCGGAAGCGCATCGATTCCTACACCGATCTTGTCCCCGCGAAGCTGCACGCTTTCTGGCCACACGTCGAGACGCAATTCGTCAATAATCTCCTCAACGATGGATACATGGCATCGCATAAGCAGTTCTTCTCGCCACAGCAGCACCGCTTTGTCGGATTTTGGCACTTTAGCCGGGACAGGATCCCGGCCGACATGGCAATTCCCGAAACAGCTTTGTACTCGCTAGGCGACGATATGACTGCCGAGCTTGCGACATGGATTGCAAAGAGCCGCCCGCAGGATAACGAGAAGAAGGGTGCCGGTGGATTCACAGTGAACTTGAATATCACCAAGACTGGAGAGTCACCGCCCGCCCGCTCGTTCTTTTTTGAAGCCTGGATGTCCTCCAATACCGACAAAACTGCTGTCATTGAAGCTGCAGTATTTGACGCTGAGACCAACGTAAAACTGATCGTGGTGCGCGGGACGTTCCTGTCAGGTCTCATTTGACATGTCTATCAAGAAAAGCGGGATAGCCACTGGTGCTGAGCACACAGTCCCGTCGCCGCTTCTGGATGCTCCTGATGCAGAGAGCCTGTCCAAGGCAGAGCTCGCAACGCTCAGCCGTTTGATGGATTTTTTGCCACACAATTCCGTTACAACAGACCGTGGAGCGCTCAGTCGGTCAACAAAATGTCTGGTCACGACATTGGGCTTTGGACCGAACCTGACTGGCCCAGTCATCTACATTCATGGCGGTGTGCTGGGTACAGTACTGTACAATGCAGCTGCAATGCTGTTCCAGCTGCTCACTGGCAAGGACCCCAATGCGGTCAACTGGGACATCACATACAAGAGCCCGGTGCCTATCGAGAGCATCGACAATGTCATCACCGCTCAGGTTAAGAGCGAATCTACTCAGTCGGTGACAATATTCTCCAAGATTATGCGCGGCAGCAAGGTCTTTACCACCTTGACGACCGTATTCTCCCTGGGCAAGCTGGAGGTCGAACAGAGCAACTATAGAATATGTATTTCACATGCCTGAATGGCGTAATGTAATGACATTTGATGGTTTTTGGCATGTGCGGTAGTTTCACTCTGTCAGAGCTGGTGTGGCTCGTCTTGGCTGGCAGGTGAAATGATGAATTCCGGAATTCGAGCCAGCTGGAAGTTAGGGTTCCTCAGCGGGTGGTTCATTCAAATGCGTTCTGGTAAATGCGCGATCTGCAATCTCGGATTAGTCAGTGCGCCAATAACAGCATTTTCCGATAAAGAAATTCCGCCGGGGGCATGTGCTGTCCGTGCCGCCCGTGCCCACCACCCAGCAAGAAAAACTCTGGCTATGGCTGGGTCCATGTTCCAGAAATCACTGGCAGCACAGCCTGGTGCATGGGTATGGAATCCGGGAAACGTGTTTTCCCGCTGGGCTATTTAAGCTAAGCAACCTCCGCTTCTGGACTCAGAGCTGCGTTTATCTCTCTTGTTATCTCTTTGCTTCAGCTTACGATGGACACACACAACTTGCATCCGGCGATACAGAGGCGCATTGACGCATACACCGACCTAATCCCCGCCCCTTTGCACTCACTGTGGGGGCCGAACGACGCACAGGTTATCGACCGTTTCCACAACGAGGGATTCATGCATACACACAAGCAGTTTTTCTCGCCGCAACAGGAGCGCCTTGTTGGCATGTGGAATTTCAGCCGGGACAAGCTGCCGGCCGATCTGGTAGTTTCTGATACGACGCTCTTTACACTGGCTGATGATATGGCAGGGAGAGTTCTCAGAATGGATCGCAAAGCACCGCAGCCAGGACAAGGGCGCGAGCATTCGGTTTACTGTCAATCTACAGATCACAAAAACTGGCGAGTCTCTGGCGGGACGCTCGTTCTTTTTTGAGGCAAAGATCGAGAGCTCGTCACAGAACACGCTGACTGTCCGTGCCACAGTTCACGATGCCGAGAACAATACCACAAATCATCGCTGTTCGCGGCGTGTTTGTCACCGTACTGGTTGCAAAGACTAGCATCATGAACAAATCTGCTGCCTGAGCCGGTGATTACTGTGCCCTCACCGCTACTGGGTGTCCCTGATGCTGTGAGCCTGGAGGCTGCCGATCTCAGCGACCTTTGCTCCGTCATGAATTTTCTGCCACACAACGCTGTCAGCACAACCTGCCGGCTCACTCAGTCCGCTCTGAAAAGTCCATCGCCACTGTACTGAACTTTGGACCTAAACTCACCGGGCCTGTCGTTTACGTGCACGGCGGAGTCCTGGGTACTGTCCTTTACATTGCGTCAAGGAAGCTACTCCAGCTACTGACAGGCCAGTCTATTAGCGCAGTGCATTGGGACATCACGTACAAGAGCCCAATGCCCATCGAAAGTACTGGATAATGTGATCTACGCTCATGTCGAGAGTGAAGTCAGCCAGTCAATAACTGTCTTTGCAAAGATCATGCGTGGAGACAAAGTCTACACTACTCTCAGATCGGTGTTTTCATTCAAGGCCATGGCTGCCGGACAGAGCAAGCTGTAGACACACTCAGCGTACGTATCAATCACTTTCCAAACCGTGTGTGCTGATTAAATGCAGATAGTAGAAATACATTCATGAGAGCAGTGGTACCACAGTTGGACTAGGGCGTCATTCGAAAGGGATTTTCATGTGCTATGCATACACTTGCAGTCTCCCAAACACTACAGTTTGCATCTCATCTCCGCTTGCTATCCACACTCTTCGAATTCTTGCATTCATGTCGGGCTTTGGACACCTAGACAAGCGTACACTCGTTAGAGTATTTGCAATCTACCTCAACTCTATTGGAGATCTTCAGAAAAATGGAATCCTCCGCTACTATGTGACGGTATATCTCAGCAGAGTCTGTCGGCACTGGAAACACTGTGTGCAGAGCCTCCTTGGAAACGCAATATACATCTTCTGCTATTGCCCCTGGCCGAATCTCCCCTATAGATTTATGAAGACCTCCTCGACCAGCAGACTTCTGAGAAAAGGCAAATATTTCCAATATAGCCTGAGCGACGTAAAACTGTGGAGAACAAACATTCCGTATATTGTCAATGCTGGCCTCTATTCCAAAGTCGACCGGGTTTACATCTGGGCAATGGGGTGCTCTATTAGTGTTGCCGACATCGCCAGAATATTACAGAGGTTTGAGTTTTGGCAAAGGAGCCTGGCACTCAGTTTCTGATCTACACATTATTGAAACTCCCCCTCCTCAACCATCCTCAGCTTCCATTCAGAGCGAAGCTTCAGATATGGACACTCTAACAAACGACACTTTCACATATATCACACAGCATCTCCAAAGTATTTCCTCGCTTGCTTATGATTCAACTAGTGCCAATCTTGGTCCTGAGGTTAAGCATCTACTTGAAAGGCTGATGGATTTCTACATGCCGCGCTTAACCGCACTGAGTCCTGCCATCATTTGAGCCATACAGCTTTTCACATACCTCATTTGCGCCTTATCTTTCAGCTCTCTATATGAATCTTCAAGGAAGAAGCCTTTCTTCTCTTCCAAAAGTTTTTGCACCCTCTCTTGTCAAGCTGACAATTTTCAGTCTTGAGCTAGACTTTACATGGGACATCTTTCAAGGCGCCCTTCCAAGGATGGTGATCTTTGAAAACCTAACTCAGTTGAAGGTATACTTCAAAAAATCGACCAAACTGCCTGTTCAACCAGCATATAACGGCAATACGGAAGTGGGGTTTCCCAAGCTTCGTGCCCTGCATTTCGTGAATCACCCTTATACCAGCACTTGCCTTTCCTCCATTTTTAAAGACTCGCCGGTCGATGAGCTAGTCATTTCTTTCTTTTTCGAAAAACTGGATGCATTCGATGCTCCACTCCTCTTAAACAAACCCCGAATCACGCTCTGGGTCTCCACCTACACTGGTACTGCTGAGGAAAACAGCTTCGTCAGAAATGTTGCCATTAGAACTATTTTCCCAGCAATCCACTACTCGCTATGCTGAAGTGGTTATCCCAACCAGCCTTCCAGTCCGGCTTCCAATGTACCCTCGATGGACAAAACTCGAGAAGCTCTTCCTTCGGTTCCCAGTGTATCTTTCTGAACTCGTTCGTATATTGCCGCAGCTACCACTCCTTCGCTGGCTAGTTGTTGGAGCAATTTATCGCTCTGCACCAGATTCACTTTCCAGTATGCCTGGCTCTCATATCTGGAGCACTAGCATCAGGGTGCTGTGTCTGTTTTCCAGTATAACAGCAGTTCCAACTATCCCAGATTTCGGCTCTATGTGCATTCTTGTCTCCGGCCTGCCATCGCTTCAGAGGCTACTTGTCCCAGATGGGATGCTCAGCGATGTACGAGCGAGGTTAGCGAAACAAGGGCTGGCCCGATATATGGATAAATCTGCATCCAAACTACACAAGCTGGTGCGACAGTTGCGCACAGATTTGGCTCATTTATTGCTAATGAGAGACTCAAAGATGGTCACCGAGAATGGCTATTATCGATATCCTAAACGCACGAACTCGGAGTTAAATATCACGCAGAGGCTTATGTGGAAACTCTATACGCAGCCCTTTAAACGTCGCAGGGCGCTAATCCCAACAATTAGACGTTGTCAGCGGAGCCTGTTCATAGACACTAAGGAAGGAGGGCATGGGGTAGTGGAGTTTGACCCATCCAAGGCCATGTCGTTTTTGGATGAGTTTCCTGTGCTAGAATACTCTGTGGATTTTGTACCAGTGTCTGCAACTCTCTTCTGGCTGGCTCGGCATCAGCAGGTTTGGCAATAAATCCTTGATTGCAAACCAGCTAATAATATCACTGTGTACGCTACAAGATTTGGTCAGCGGCAATGTGGCAAACACCCTCTCCATGACTTCCTAATCCCTGGGTGTTGGTCGTTGGCATGGGCTGGGGCTCCTTGGTCATCAAGCAGGGCTGCATCATGCTTGGTGGTACTGACCCGAAGAACTCGGGCACAGGCACCATATGGAGCGACTTCTGTCCACTTCAAATCCTGAGCGCTTCAAAAAATGCAGCATCAGCAGGGTCGCGGCCCAGGAAGGCGCGGAGCGAATCGGCAGCATCGCGGGTGGCACCAGGCTCAAGGATCTCGCGACGGTAGTCCCTGCCAGTCTGTGGGTTGTCGATTCCCTCCTTGGCAAAGCGCGCAGCAAACATGTCGGCAGAGAACACCATGCCCCACATGTATACATAGAACTTGGCGTCATATCCACACATCATGTGGTTGAAGATGCCAGCTGCTGGGAGAACAAGGTCGCCGGTATCGAGTCTGCCAATGTCGCGGCGCAGATCTGAGTACAACTGGGTGATATCAACCGACTCCAAATCGGTG
This sequence comes from Linderina pennispora, assembly GCF_002104995.1. Classification (NCBI taxonomy): domain Eukaryota; kingdom Fungi; phylum Kickxellomycota; class Kickxellomycetes; order Kickxellales; family Kickxellaceae; genus Linderina; species Linderina pennispora. The sequence continues at coordinate 1,103,767 of NW_024468251.1, read as the reverse complement.
GTGTTGTGGATGGTCTGGTCAAACCGGCTCTGGTACATGCGGCGTAAGCCATCAATGGGGGCACCGACGTTCTTAGCAGCAATGACAGTATTGCAGAGACTGTCAGGCAAAGACTCCCCGGTCTCATAGTGCCTGGAGAAGCGCTTCAAGCTCTCAGGTTGCCATACCCAATTTTCGAGCATTTGGGATGGCGTCTCGATGAAGTCGGATTCGACAGACATGAGTGAGAACAGAGCGTATTTGGATCTCAGGCAGATGCCATGGAAAACATGGCCAAGCTCATGCAGAACAATCCTCAGGTCGTTGTGAGACATCAATGATGGCTGTGAGCCAGAGCCCTTGGACAGATTGGTGATCAGGATGGCAGCAGGGAAGTGGTGAGTACCGTCAGCATTCACAAATCCAGAGCGCATTGCCATGGTGCACGGGTGGTTCTCCTTGTCCGGCCGCGGATAGGCATCAATGTAGATATGGCCCAGGAATCCGTACTCGTCGTCAGTCACCTCGTAGGCGTCGACTGACGGGTGCCAGACAGAAATGTCTGCCTTTTGCACACGCACATGTAGCAGCTTTTCGTAAAAGTCCAGCACCTGGCGGATAGTGTGTGCCGTAGGGAGGTACTGGCGGACCTTGTTCTCATCGACGTTGTAGCGGGTCTCCTTGAGCTTGTTGAGATAGTAGGGGACATCCCAGGCAAGCACCTTGGGGCTATCAGGCGAGTCCTGGCGCTTGAGCTCAGCGATATCCTCGATTTCTCTGTCACCAGCCGTGCTCAGACGGTTGAGCAGGCTAGCCTCAAACTCGGTGACGCGTGCAGGCGTCTTGGCCATGCAGATCTCATGGGCATACTCGGCATTGGTCTTGTATCCAAGCAGCTTTGCGGCCTCAATGCGGAGCCTAGCAGCGTCCTTGATCAGTGGGATGTTTGCCGCGCCGCGCTCGTCGTTGGTGACAAAAATGCGACGGCGGGTCTCGGCAGAATGCGCCTTTTGCAGCACGGGCTCCACATCAGGGTACTTTGTTGTGACGACAAACTTGTCGACTCCGTCCTCGGTCTTGGTCTCGCGGCCGGCGAAAAAGTCCTCTGGCAAGCCAGCGAGCTCCTCGCGAGTGAACAGTTCCTGGCCCTCAAGCTCATTGAAGTTCTTGGCAAACTGCAGGTTCAGTTCGGTAAGCTTGTTCTTGACTGCCGCCAGCTTCCCCTGGTCCTCAGGGGACAGCGCCAGGCCGTTGCGGCGGAACCTGCGGACGATGTACCCGACCAGGCGTGCATCCTCGGCATCGAGCTGGGACATCTCGGCCTTACTTTCAAAGACGGTGTTGATGGCAGTGAAGACGTCGGCACGCATGCCGGACCTGGTCTCGAAATCTTCCAGCAGCTGGCCAGCATCGCTGCTAGCCTGGCGCACGGCAGCGTCGGGCGAGATGAACCGGAGGTTGGAGGTAGCCATTCCCGTGTCGAATTGATTTTCGAACTGCGCAAATGGCACGACCACAGTGGCAAAGGTGGGGTTGGGCTCGGCGGCTATGGCACCATAGACTTGCTCACCCTTTGCAATCAGGGACTTGGTTCCGTCAATGATAGTCTCAGGCGTATACGCAGCGAAATCAATGGCAATTGTGTTGGTAGTAGCGGTCATGTTTGGTAATTTGGATGAAAGCTAAAGGAAGAGGCGTGAGAGCGCAAAATGGAAAAGAAACTGGCTTTTTATGTGGGCGAGTTAAGCGCTGATGTCACCTACCTCGTCCATGCTCTTGGCTTGTTTTGGCCCGGTTCTTTCAGCTGGTGCATTGGCGCATCTACTGTCCTCATATCGAGCGACTACGGCTGTGCAGGCATATGGTTCAACAAATGGTGCGTAATCCTCTGGATCAAGAGTAGAATGCTCCTCTTCCCAGGCCACTTATTGCCCTTCAAACCTGGTATACTTTTTCATTTCGCTTGGCTTGTGGTTATCAAACTGGTGGCCTGAGATGCATATGTGACGCACTGCAGGCGAAGTTATTTTATTATCCTTTTCAGTTTATCGATATGAAGTGGTTATGGATGGAGAGGCGGATCTATATGCCTCTGCCAGTTGTACTTATTTCTTGTCGAATAGTAGTGGCACAGCATAGCTTTTTGAAAAATTACGTGCCAGACCATCCATATCGTGTACAGGAATCCGATGCCCAAAGGTGAACCTGGACACATTCCACATTTGGAGTGATGCTGAGCATTTCTGACATAAAACCTGCTTCTAACTGGGATTACGTCTGCTGTAGAAGAACTAGATTCATGTAGCTAATACCATTTTGGTTTGGTTCCTAGCGTAGATTTAGCGCATATTCATCTCACTCAGTTCTACAGTAAAACAACAGAAGATCTATGCAATTCTAGTGGACCTTATATATTGGGCCTATGCCGGCAAAAGGCAAAATGAATAAGGTTATTGTGACCTCAGTTTTGCCTCGGTCGCTTTGAATGCCTCTAGCTGCTCAAGTTCGCAGCGGCTCATAGTTGTTGGCCCGGAATACATCGTAGGAATTAGCGGGGTGTTGGTAAAGCGAATGTCGGGGCAGAGTAATGCCAGGGAAACAATAGCTCTGGCTGCCTGCATCATGCAGCTGCCCAGCATCATGTGCGAGACACCCACAGTTATTGAGCGGGTCGATAAGGGGTAGACTTTCTTGAACATCAGTTCTATATCGCCAATATCCGCACAAATGGCATCGATGTGGTGAACGACAAAATCGAAAATCGATATCGGCGCAGACCACCAATTGCTGTCGTCATACAGGCCAGTCCCTGCGGTGCACTTGCCAGCGCAAAAGGTGTGCGGGCCATTGAAATCTGCAGGGTTTCTAGACTCCTGCATGCCGACTTGAAGCCTGCGAAGGGAAGGCAGCATTCTGATAAGACGGACAGTATCCTCAAGTGTCAGAATCAGGTCACGGCAATCGATTGATTGTATGTTCTGGCTGAGATAGTTCAAGTCAGTCTCAACCGCACCAAAGCCGACATCCTCATAACCGGCAGAGACAATATGTGTGGCATTTCGGCCCATCGTCAGAGCAGCAGTGATAGGGTGGACACTGCATTCCCCAGACAGGTTCTCGCAACTTAAGTCCAGGTGTTTCAGTGCTGGGAACCGATCGATGTCGAATATACCGCGCTCCGAAAGTGTGTTCATATCATCTGTATCCAGACGAAGCGCCAGTTCCCGAAGTGTTGCACCGTTTCCTCTCAGTGTGATTTCCTGCATAGGCAGCTCCTCCACGCTGTATTTGAGTCTCTCGAGGACAGGGAATGGCACACTGTCTAGATTCTGCAGCTTGTCAGATAGTGGTGGACTGTATGAGTGGCCACCCTCGAGGATCAGAGTTTTGAGTTTGTTGTAAACAACAGGCGACCCGTTGCTAGATACCAGAATATCCTGAAGGTTGGAGAGATACTCCACTGTGAGCTCCAGGTGCTCTAGAGTTTCAGACTGGCAGCGAATGGCTTCAATGCCTGAGGCAGTAATCTCAGTGTCCTTGAATGCAATTTTACGAAGTGAGCGGCTGCTGCTAGATAGAATGGCACCGGTATCAAGAGACAAGTCGTACATCGTATCAAGGTGTGCGAGAACAGTATCTGCCTTCTCCAGCAACCCTGACAGGAGCGTTGACATGAACGGGCAAGTCATATCGGTACCACATGAAAGAAACCCTTGGAAATCAACAGTTGTCGCGTTCGGGAACGTGGAGTGTATCGCCTGGCAGAATTCGCGAGCTTTTGCTGCTGCGCTAGGCGAGTCTAGTATACCACTCCCCTCGCCGAGGATGAAGGTGTAAGAAGCAGCCTTGGTTGCGTTTAGCACCTGGTTTTCCAGAGTTCCAGCTTTGAACACGTCAAGTGCACGGCCATTGGCGATGTCGTCAAGACTCCAAATCATCTCGACAGACTTGATGCTGTTTTTGGCACCGGCCTTTAAAGCATGGTCCATCGTGTTGAACTGGGTATATGCGTCTGCAATCGAGTCCGAGTCACCAGTGTATTCCAAGCCACAGAGCGAAGCAGTGCTGAAGAGCAGACTCGTGGCTGAGTACCTCCATTGCTGACACACCGCCATGAATACCAGCAGGCTGGTTTGGCGTGCACGGCTGACGTCCAAGGCTGACTCGTAGTCATTATCAGAGAAATTCACGGCGTGGTAAAAGGTCTGTCTGAGGACAAGCGACGGGAGATTCTGAGCTAGTGCTGGCATTATAGAGAATAATAAAATGGCGATTGTGGCAAAGATGCAGACGAAGGAGCGCTTGGTCCGCGGCTGCTTTTATAGCTGGTGGTCCCAGGAAAACATACTGCACCCAAATAGCGGAACATGAAAAGGTAATTCTCTGCCTTCCCACATGGCAATCATCGTTTCTCTTCATAGAGATAGTTCTGAGTCACAGCAAAGGCTCCAGCTGCGGTTCTGTGGACCGCATCAATGCACACTGACGTATCTGGCATATGCCATACATTGCACGCACACTGGCCAGTAGAGCCCAATAAGATACGGTTTTTGGTAGTGACATAAAAAAGAGGGGGTGTAGGAGAGTCTACTCTGTCGGGCAGCTCAGACAATGCGCTCAAGCTCCCGTGCGTAGCTCAACGTCTGGTGCATGATGCTCTCGCCCTGGAACACACGCATATTCTCGACGTGTGACGGGAACGTAACCTTTTTCTCCGCGGGGCTGACATCCCACCCGCGCTCCTGCGCAAATGTCAGCAGCTCATCCATGTTCGAAAAGAACAGCACCGTCTTGGCGTCGTCCAGCGGCAGGCTCGCGTAGCTCTTTTCTGTGCACGACGCAACCTCATTGCGAATAGTCGACATCAGGATGTCCACAAAGAACAGGTACTCAGGCGTCGGGACCTCGGCGCGCGCCTGCCACACCTTCTTGTAGCTGCCCTCCATCAGCGCCTGCTCCAGCTTCACCGGGTGTGCGACAAACTCGTTGTTCAGGATCTGGTTGAGGTCAATACGCTCCAGTGTCGTATGGAAGTCTGCGATCAGGTTCTCCGACAGCATCCGCAGCAGGTTCAGCCCGATCAGCGGGTACATCACCTTTGACTCCTCCAGGCCCAGGTTGTCTCCAAAGTAGTACGACTCCAGCTGTGCCATGTAGCGCTCAAACGCGGGGATATCGCCGACCTTTACTGAAAACTCTGCGCCCAGTTCCAGTGCACTGCCTACACGCGAGCGCAATATGTTGAATGTACTGTTTGTGGCCAAATGCAGTGCATTGGTTACGCTCATTGGGTACACTTACGCTTTAGAAGCAGGTACGAGGTGTCTGTCGCCACCTCGCTGTTCTGCATGGCAATTTGAACCAGCCCCACCTTCAGCTTGGACAGCTGGGACCGGAGGGTGTCGAGATTCGGGCTCGGCGAATCCATAGCGGCGCGCGTGCTCTCGTACAGCGCGGTGAGTTCCTTTGCGCTCAGTGCCCTTGACATTGTAACTGGGTGTGCGTAGATATGTAGAGTAGGAGTGCTGTGTGTATGTGTATGAAATTTGAACTGTCAGCCAAGGCAAGAGGCTAAATGCGACGGGCTGGCTGGAACCGCGAGTAGCGCGCTGCATGGAGCGTACGTCACTAATTGATTGCGGATCAGATTGCGGATCAGGAATTGCGGGATAATTTTCCTCATGCAATTGCACCATCGCCGGGCCGTAGCGGGCCGCTGGGCAATCCAGGCGGATTAGTCATAAGATTTTTGTTCTGTCCAGCGACCCGGCTCTTTCTCTCTCACACCGCATTCTTATTTTTCCTCTACTCTTACACATACACACACCAGGATGTCCAACGACAACATCATCAAGCTTACCGAGGAGACACAGCTGCGCTCAAAGCTCGAGGAGAATGCGCAGACAGTCGCCATTTATTTCTGGGCAGACTGGGCAGTGCAGTGCGAGCAGGTCAACGGCGTCATTGACGAGCTGGGCGCCAAATACGCAAAGACCACGTTCTTCAAGGTGGAAGCCGAGGAGTTCCCGGAGATCTCCGAGGCATACGAGATCTCGGCGGTGCCCACAGTGATCATTGCCAGGGGTGCAAAGATCCTGGGGCGCGTCGACGGCGTCAACGTGGCCGAGATCGTGAACCAGGTGGCCAAGAACTGCGCAGCAGCCAACGGCATCAGCGCGCAGGCAAGCAACAGCGCAGAGGCGCCGGCCGAGATCAAGCAGGATCTGAACACACGGCTGAAGGGGCTGGTGGAGCGTGCGCCTGTCATGGATGTTCATCAAGGGCACGGCAGCGCAGCCCAGGTGCGGGTTCTCGAAGAAAATCATTAACATGCTCAATGAGCAGAACATCAAGTACGGGTACTTTGATATCCTCAGCGACGAGGAGGTGCGCCAGGGCCTGAAGGAATACTCGAACTGGCCCACCTATCCGCAGCTCTACATCGAGGGCGAGCTCGTGGGCGGCGTCGATATTGTCACAGAGATGATCGAGTCTGGTGAGCTGGCCGAGATGATCCCGGCTGGTATCCAAGGCCGACTAGGCTGGAGGCTAATGTACGCCGTTTTCAGACTGTCTTTATAATGCAACATGGTCTACTTTTGACTACAGAAAGCTGGTCTTAGTCCTTGGGCACTGCGCCGCGCATCTTGCGGTCGTGCTGGTTTTTGCGGTGGTGGTTGGCCACCTTGGCCTTGTTTTTCTCTTTCCTCCGGCGGTCTCGATCAGCGCTGCCTGCAGGCGGACCGCTTGCAGGACCGCTGCTGCTATTCTGCTGCTTCTTGGCGGATGCCGGCACTGCTGCCTGCTCGCCTTGCCATCCAAAGCGGTCAACAGCCTGCTGTCTGCGCGGACTGCGCAGGAACATGATGTGCCACCCTTCGAGCTGCTCGTCAGACAAGCCCGTCTGCGCACGCAGGCTCTGGCGTGTCTTTGACGTGCGCGCCTCGCGCTTCCGCTCAAACACCGACGGGTCAGAGATGAACTGGCGCACCAGCAGTTCTTCCCAGGCCCGCGTCGGATCAGCCTGGTGCGCCATCGCTCTTGTGCGCTGCTGGCTCAGGCAGCCCGCGCTTCTTGCTGGCATCGATGAACTCGTCGGCGTCCTGTGCATCGTTTACGGCGTTGTCCTGGACGGTGTCGTCGTACGTGTCGTCGTACTCGTCGTCCTCTTCAATGCGCTGCACAATCTCCATGATGCGGCTCTTGACAGCATGGTCACCCGCATTGATGTCGGTCTGCTCATCGGCTTTCTTGCGATGCACGCGCGACCAGTCGAGTGTGTTGCGCCGGAAGATGTCGAATTCGTCGTTGTCAAAGATATTGCGACGCGCATCCAACGCGCTGTGCTCTGCCGTCGGAGCATCGCTTTCGGCTGCGGATTCGTCGGCAACGCTTGCTGCGGTACTCGGGATTCCTGTGGTGGGGGCTGCAGTAGTGGCCACTGGTGTGTCGGCCATCGTCCGGTCGAGCCCAGCCAGCGACGGCGGCAGGTTGTCTTCCAGAATGGCCATGATAACTGCCTCGGGGTTGAGGTCGTAGTATGCAAGACATGCGCGGACAAACCCAGCGCCCAGATCGGGGATCAGCTCCTGTACCTGCGCAACTACCTCGGCATCAATAGCGCTATCGTTTGCTGTAGCTTCTGTGTCGTTACCCGAGGACCACTGCGCTCCTGCATCCTGTCCCATAGTCAGCCACCGGCGCTTGCGCATCTAGGATCCGCTGCTGCAGCGACACCAGCCCATACCGGTATAAGGGGTCGGACATGTCAACTGAGCTGGTCGATCGACATGATGATGTAGTCGAGCTGTGCCTCGTCAAAGTCCCCCGATGACCCCGCAGCATGCCGGAGCATTGGCCGCAGTCCGAAGCCAAACTCGATATCGAACAGGATTGGCGCATTGCTGAATGGTACTAGCTCTGTAAACTGGGTCTCCATGCTGTCCAGCAGCTCCATGAACACAGCCGAGCCGCTGGCCACCGACAGCTCAGCCTTCACCTTCCGGTGCTTGGCCTGCTCGCCGGCCGGGTCGAGCAACAGCCGGCAGATGTGGAACGCCAGGCTGCACCACTGCCACTTGAGTTTCTTGGCCAGTTCGACAATTCTGCCATATGTCTCCTTACCCTCGGCATCCATGGCCTTGCGCTCCAGGCCAACCACTAGATGTGTCACTGTGCCGTATACGCGCGATAACCGCAGCAGACACTGCTTGTCCTGGGCCAGCACCATGACCGCAGCAATGCACACCTCGGCCAGCCCTCGCCAGCTCTGCGCTATTCCCAGGTGCAGCTGCAAATCACGACAGACTCTTTCGAGGGACTCTGGCAGTCCTGAGCCCGTGTACCTGCGCTCAAACTCGGTCAGCTGCTCCATGAGCAGATCATATGCGGCCTCGATCTCGGACAGGAGCCACGGTGCATTGGCACACAGCTGGTCCAGGACGCCTTCGACCTGCTGCGTCTGGGCGGTGCCGAACACTCGGGCAAGATCAAACAGTGTCGCGCCGACCAGAATATACCGACTTTGCAGCATGTGTATGTAGTCTTGTGCAGCTGGGTCACCCAAGCTGTTGCTTAGCTTGCCGTAGATGTCTAATACCAGCTCTTTGGCGCTGATCTGGAGCCGTGCTGGCACTGTCCAAGAGCACGCTATCTGACAGCGCGCCCATTTTGGTTTCCTCATCGAGCAGCCGAGCAATGAAGTCGGCACCGCTATGGTTTTTGAGAGCGTCGTCAATTTCCTGTAGCATTGTTGTTCGGTATGGTGACCTTTTTTAACACGAAAAGAGGGTGAGATAGAAAGGGGGTGGAATGGTACAGGGCAGAGAGGGGATTTCGAAATTGGCTTTGGCCCTTAAAAAGACCTGGTGAGGGAGTTTTGTGTGTGCCGCAGCGGGGCGGGCAGGCTTTGATGTCCTTGAGAGCGATCCAGAAACACTTGGGCCCATTAATTACTGCAACCAACTCCCTGTTTATCTCAACTCCAAATTTTTATACCAACTCGTTTTTGCGCTCCATTCGAAATGTCAAAGTACACCGGAAAGCTCGGCGAACTATACAAGGCGTACTCGCGGGCAGTCAGTCTGTGGCCAGCCGACAAGCTGCGCCCGACACACAGCTACCGCGACGTGCTGAAGCGGCAAATGACCAACAAATTCGACAAGCTGAGTGCGCTGCACGGCGACCAGCTGAACCAGGGGACTTGCTGTGGTCGAGAAGGAAGTATCGGCGATCGAGAACCTCGTGTCGAGTAAGTACCGGGCCGAGAACAAGCTCTCGGAGGCAATCACCGATCCGGTGTCGAACAAGGGCTACTACACGAAGCTGATCGCAAGCATCGACGACGCAGTAAAGCAGAACAAGAAAACGGCGCTGCGGGTGGACTAGGCTGCTAGTGTGTTGTAGGATGGGTGAGGCTAAATATACGATAAACACTAGCTTGGTGATGAGCTGTGGGCCAAGATGGTGTCGAGGACTGGTGTACGAGGAGAGACACTTGTGATCGCTGATGGCGTTTGTGGCTGAGATCCTGGCTGTTGCTGCTGCTGTTGCTGCGGCTGTTGCTGCTGCTGTGTTGTTGCTGCTGCTGCTGCCGCTGTTGGCCGCCTGGAGCTGCTTGATGACCTCACGCATATGCTTCTCTAGCTTGAACGAGTACGCATAGTCGACAGCGGTATACCCCTTGTGATTCTTGAGCGAGGGCTGGGCACCGCGCTCCAACAGCAGCACGGCGGTCTTGAACTGATTCCACGACGCAGCATGGTGCAGCGGTGTGTTCCCTTCGATATCGCGCTGGTTGACATTGCCGCCATGGTCCAGAATAAAGGTGATAACGCGGTTCATTCCGTTTTGAGCTGCCTCGTTAATTGCACTGCTGCCATCGCGGTTGATCTCCGACATGGTCTGCGGGTATCTGTTCAAGTACAGCAGGCAGATCCCTTCGTGTCGGTACTTGGCGCTGACCATCGGGATTGTGTTGCCTGACGAGTCTGTTGAGATCACTTCGTTATCGTGGTCCAGGCCCAGCAGGTATTTTACAATCTCCTTGTGGCCCAGGCGTGCTGCCAGCATAAGGGATGTCCAGCCGTTGTCATCGGCGCTTTTGTTCTGGATGTCGGTTATCTTGTTGTTGTCGATTAGCCAGTGCAGTGTCTGCAGGTCGTTCTCAGCCACAGCCTTGTGGAGCCGCTGTGCCGGCAAGAGACGAAGTTCAGTCATCATTGTCGCCATCGCGGATATGTCTGAGTGATGCGAGCTTGGTTAAATGGAAACAGTAGTACAGGGGATGTGTAGAATGCACAGGAGAAATGGGGTGTAGGATGAGCAGCGTTTGACCACTCGACAGGCCGATCAGCAATAGTGAATACTTTCAGATTGTAGTACATGGCTTATGGCAAATGCCATGCATGCCTGGAAGGCTGGGCAAGAACGGTGTGAGTGCATAGCCTGCCTATTGAGTCTGTTTGCAATGGTGTACCTGGTGTATACTATTTTTTGAATCGCAATGTCCTAGGCAGATGCTCCAGCTGCATACAAGGTAGTTCTTCGCTATATGTCTCTACTCTTTATCTCCTGATGAGAGTGATTTGTGGTTCACCTATAGATGCGTCAGCTACACATTGCTGTGCCACCTGGAATCCAAAAGGGAATGCCAATCCGACAATATATGATGGGCAAATATGTTGAAGTCAATAAAGCCACTTGGGGAGGAATAAACATTACTAAGGCTTTTTCTTAAGGTGGTGGTTGACGAGATCAGTTAGCGGCACTTGCTTTGTGGCTTCGGCAACGACCGCAGGCGCTGGCAAATCCAGTACAGCGTACATGAGGGCAACAGCAGTGTGGTCAGAGTCGTCCATAGTCGACGCGGCATCGGGACTCGACCAATATGTGGTCAGGGCACGAGTCGCATGCTCGGACATGGCAAGCTTGTGCACATTCGCGTAGATATCGGCCCAAGCCAGGATAACGCGTTCTGGCCAGTGGAACACATCCAGCTCCGCACAGCCCTTGCGCAAAAGCGCAAAGTTCGGGTGCCTGGCCGCCGCAACGCAGACACGCAGCTGGCGCGCATTCTCCAGCACATCAACGGCCGAGCCCGCATTGGCGCCCTTGGCAAGGTTTGCGGCAAGCGCACCTACGGCCTGGGGGACTCTGCTCAGCCAGCGCTCGAAGCGCAGTGGCGTCAGGCCCAGAGGCGGCAATGGACGTGCCAGGGGCACCACATACAGCGTGCAGTGCTGCATCAGTGCGTCCCTGGCCGCCGGCTCATGGCTGAAGTCAATATCTAGAGGCAAATACCCGGACACACGCACCTGCACCTTCTCCACATCAGCCAGATCCGGGATGCGCCGGCACGGCGCCATTTCGCCATCCCTGCCGGCCACGGCAATCTCGGCGTTCCGGCACAACTCGCCGGTGCCGGCATCGCGCACCAGCAAGACCCGCACCCTCACACACAGTGGCCAGAGATGCCGCCACGCCTGCAAATGCTCGTAGTTGTCGGCAGGCCAGCGCGGGAAGCGCGGGAACATGGCAATCAGCAGCACTGCCATGCTAAAGTCGCTGCAGTGACAGTGTCAGGCGCGCGCCGCCGCCCAGAAACAGCAGGCCCAGCGCCATATGCGATGCCATATGGTCGCCGTACGAGCGCATGGGTGTGGCCGCGTGCAGGCAGCGCAGGCGCCGCATCACTTCGATATTGCCACTGCCGGCCATCACCAGGGCGCAGGAAATGCACAGAATGTTCAGGCAGGCTTGCGCCGAAGCCCGCGTCAACCGGGCTTCGTAGCCGGCGGCTGGGCGTTTGGCCAGTGCGTGGAGTTGGTCGAAATACTGCAAAAGCGTCTGCAGTGCCATTGCATCCTCGGAGCCCGCGTGCTTGATTGCCAGCGCAAAGCAGGCGGCAGAGGTAATGTGCAGGCGCGCGCGCACCAGATCCGGCTCCGGCGACTCTGGCATGGGCACGGTTGATTCGATCCAGGCAGCAGTGGGCGTGATTGCATCGGCCATGATCAGGCAGCGCATTAGCGTTTTCCACAGCAGCACGAAGGGATCGGTGGTGCGCAGCAGCTGCAGCGTTGAAGGCAGTGCTAGGCGGTGGGCGGCCGGGCGGTAGTTTGTGCCCAGGAATGCCAGCCCCAGGGCGGCAACCGGGCCGAGATCCGATACGCCAGGCATAGCATGCGCGCTTGGCATTGCGCTGCCTGGCCGGCCGGTGCGCTCGCTCTCTGCGCCCACAGCGCCGACGGTCCGGCCAACCATGGCCGAAAGCGTGTCGAGCAGATTCAGGTCAGCCAGGGTCTCGGTCCTCTGGCCCTGGCCAAGCACCAGCAGGCCCAGGGCAAAGCCAGCCGACAAGGCGTAGCATTCGCGGGAGCTCTCAGCCGGATCAGCATCATCGAGACGCGCCGAGTGGTCCTCGGCCGGGGCAGTGCGGCACATGGACAGTTCGCGCAGAGCAACCTCGACCATGCGGCGATTCTGCGACCGCGCATAGACCAGCCCCAGGCCGAGCATGGCAGCAGCACGTGTGCCATGCGACAGCAGCATCAGCTCAGACGCCCCCGCTGGCAAAAGGCTGGGGATATGCAGAGACAGGAGCTTGGCAGCCTGCGCGTCGCCGGTGCCCTGGGCAGCGCAGGCCGTGCCCAGCAGGAAGCCGACCGACGTCAGCCCGTCGCGCGCGCTCAGGTACTGGAACGCCTGCCATGGCGGCAGGGTGCGCAGCGGGCCAGCGCCCGCCAGCCCCAGGCCGAGCAATACGCCCGCATGCGAAGCACGCAGAAGCCGGTGATCACGCACCTTGTCTTCTTCGCCCGGCAAGCCCACCGGCTCATCCGCGGGGCGGTTCAGCAATACCCACGATGCATGCACCCTGGCGACCTGGTCGCGGTCCAGCGCCAATGCGCTGGCCACGCCATTGTGGAACTGCGCCCAGCACAGGTCCGGTTCGGCTGGCGTCCATGTGCTTTTGATGCGATTGCCGCGGAACCGCGCCGACACCACCACTGGGCGGACCGGAAGCGCGTCGTGCTCGTTCAGCGGCTGCGTGCTGAACACCAGCAGGGCCTGGGAGACTGGCAGGCCGAGGGTGCGCCTTGGCCACAAGCCCCAGGTGAGTATCCTTGGTCTGGCGGATCTCCTCCGGCGACTCGAGCCGCGACACGTCCACTGCCAGATCCACATCGCTGTGCAGCAGCCGGCAGACTTCGTCTACGCGCAGGTCGCGCGCAAACCACGCGCTGGCAATCTCCTGCCTCTTCACCGCCATGATCATGTCCTGCTCCGGCTCCTTGCCCTCAATTGCGCGCTCACACAGCTGCGCAATCGTCAGCAGCTCCTTCTTCCGGATCGCAGATGGCATGTGCGTGCTGGCAAGCAGAATCGTGGCGGCCCAGCAGCTTGAGGAGGTCGTGGCGGCCCAAAAGCTTGAGGAGCTCCGGCGGCCACTGCATCTGGCTCTTCTGGCGCGCCATCTCCAGCAATGCGTCTACCAGCCACTGCAATGCTGGCGCCAAGCGTACCGGCGGGGCAGTCAGCGGCGCCAGAGTCACTGAGAGATCGCCTTGCGTGGCCATATGCCACAGGATCTCGCCGACTGTCCGCAGCATCGCCAGCGAGTCACGTGCGCCAGCGACTGGCTGCGCATCGGAAACAGAGATCGCGTCTAGGTCTGGATACCGCTCCATGGTCGGACTGCCATTCAGCAATTGCACTGCCCAGGATGCGAACCCTGGCACAGCCAGATGCCCGGTATTCCGCATGCCCAGGTGCACTAGCCCACGCTCGAGTCTTTGCAGTCGCTGGACGCGGCTCAAATGCATGCAGTCGCCATGTCCTCGTAGACCAGCCACATAACAGCAGAAACAGCAGGCACATGCAGCTCGTCATCAGCAAGCACCTGCAGCAGGCCAGTCCAGCTCGTCATCGGCAGTCCCGGCCTCCTGCAGGACAGAAAGCATCGCATGCCGCAGTTTCGCGTAGACTGGACGCGCAAGCGCAAACGACAAGCGCGTCAATGATGGAGCGCGACAGGCGCGTCATGGAAATGGACACTGGCGAGTGCTGCTTCCTTTCCATCCGCCATCTGCACCACCACCACCGGGCCTTCAGCACGCACAATCCGCGCAATCCCCGCTCCTGCCCGGCACTACCAATGGCTCCGGTCCACCGCACATAAGCATGAGCCGGCCATCGCTGACCACGGCCAGATCGTCCATACCGGGCCTGGTCGCCTCGACCGCCGCCATGGATGTGGCCGGCACACGGAACACCTGGCTGAACCTCCTCGTGTCCAGCCCGACTGCCAGCCCGCGGCTCATCACGCACACGATATCGCTGCCGTCCAGCGCCTGCACAACGCACATCTGCGCGTCATCCGAGCCGCGCCAGCGCCAACACAAATGCACCACGACCTCGGCGCGCATCTGCCGGTGCTCCCAGAATGCGTCGAGCTGCGCGCCCGGCGACTCGCTGACCGACGCCCGTCCCAATAACGAGCTGCGCCGATCGCTGCGGAATCGCCAGGCTCTTGCGTCTCACCGCACCGACCCTGCGCCCGGGCTCATCGTCGGCCGCCGGTGACGCATATGCGGCCGTGCACCGGTACAACAGCAGCTTGTCCGAGTCAAAGCACAGCACAAACTGCATCGAGCGGTCGGCACGCGACACAGCAGTGTCCAGCATCGTCTGCGTCTGGTCGGTGAAGCCCGTGATCTGGCCATTCTCGGTGGGGCTGAGCGCAAACGAGCGCCGCATCTGCACGTGCATGGAGCGGCTGAGCCCGAGCATGGTGAATTCGCCCAGCGGGCTCAGCAGGACTGAACACCATTGGGAGCCGCACGCCCGGGCTCTCTTTGCGCTGCACCAGCACGCCGATGTGCAGGGCGTATGCGCGCTCCACGGCAAACGGCAGGGCCACCACGAACTTGTCGCCAGTGTGAAGGTTGATGTGAAGGAAGTCGGCGCGGAACACGCATAGCGCTATGGCGGGCGCCGTGCTGCTGCTGCCGCGGAACCGCGCAAACAGCACATGGTCGATGGGGGCGGTGCTGGCGCTGCTCAGCACGCTGCTGTAGCTTAGTCGTCGCTGGAACTCTCCGTCCAGCGTCCACCCCACCGAGTGTCCCGAGAGCGTCGCCTGGTGGATGCGCCCTTCGTCGTCTGTGATTGTGGTGATCATGGGTGGAAAAAGGAAGTAAAAAGTGGGATCTAAGCGGCCATGCACCTTTTGCAGTTCACAGCCTGGTTCTGTGAGCGTGGGGGCAGCTAGTGTAGAAAATCCAGCCGTGTTTTGTTGTGAACTTGATGGCTAGGGTTTCGGGAATATGGAGCCCAGGCTGTGACCGATGCTTTGGGGGGAAATGGAGGCATCCGTTGTCGAGCAGCCCTTTCTTTCTTTCCTTCTTCCCTTCACTCAACCCTCCTTTTTTCACTTGGCATTTAATAATTCGCACCAATTATAGAGATGGCTGACCAGACTTCTTCGGGACGCAAGCCTGTCCGGTAAGCTTTTCGCTGCTAGCTTTGAGCCCGCAAAGAAGCGTGACAGGCAGACTAACCTTCTTGCCGACTTGGTAGCGTGTGGGTCGACGGCTGCTTCGACATGATGCACTTTGGACACGCCAATGCGCTGCGCCAGGTAAAATAAACGAGTAAAGATGGGCTTATCGACGGCCCTAGGAAGAAAAAAAAAACAAAGGACCAGGCTTAATATAGTCCACGACGTACTTTTTGTAGGCGCGCGCCATGGGCGACTATCTCGTAGTGGGAGTGCACTCGGACGCCGAGGTGGAGCGCAACAAGGGTCCGTGCGTAATGCGCGAGGACGAGCGGTACGCGGCGGTGGCGGCCTGCAAATGGGTGGACGAAGTGGTCAAGGACGCGCCATACATAACGGAGCTGGCGTCCCTGGACGAGCACAACATCGACTTTGTAGTGCATGGTGACGACATCACCACAGCGGCCGACGGCACCGACTGCTACCAGATAGTCAAGGACGCCGGGCGCTACAAGGAGTGCAAGCGCACGGCCGGCATCTCCACGACCGAGCTGGTGGGCCGCATGCTTCTGGTGACCCGCGACCACCATATCCGCGGTCCCCGCAGCTCGCTCACCATGCAGGGCGTGGATGAGTCGCGGGTGGCCGATTTCTCGCACGGCTCGGCGCCTGCCGGGCCCCTGACCGGCATTGCGCATTACCTGTCGACCAGCAACAAGATCATCCAGTTTTCGTCGGGTCCGCGAGCCGAAGCCCGGTGACAAGGTGGTTTATGTCGACGGCGCCTTTGATCTCTTCCATGCCGGACATATTGAGTTCTTCAAGCGCGCGCGCCAGCTCGGCGACTACTTGCTGGTCGGCATTCATGACGACCAGACGGTCAATGCCGTTAAGGGAGGCAATTTCCCTGTCATGAACCTGCAGGAGCGCGTGCTGGGCGTCCTCCAGTGCCGCTATGTCGATGAGGTCATTATTGGCGCCCCGTTCAGCGTTACCAAGGATGTGCTGGAGTCCGTCTACCATGTCAGTGTCGTTGTCCATGGCGCCAGCGACCAGCCGCTGGACATTGACGGCACCGATCCGTATGCCCTGCCCAAGGAGCTCGGCATCTACCGCGAGGTCGACCATCCCGCGCTCCACATGACCACCACCGCCATTATCGATCGCATCATCGAGAGCAGGCACATTTACATCGAGCGCCAGGCCCGCAAGGCCAAGGAAGGCGCTGGCCGAGGCCGAGGCCGAGAAGGCAGAGAAGGCCGCCAAGGCTGCGGCTGCCAAGGCTGCCAACTGAACCCGCTGGCCACGTTCCCAGGGAGCGTTTGTGTTTCCTAATTAAAAGTCTCAACATATCTACTACATCATCTGCTGCTCGTAGAGCTGGTTGACAATCGACAGGATGCCGCCAAACCCAGCCGGCCGGTCGCCCGCATACATTGACATGTTCAGTGAATTGCCCAGCTCCGGCGACGCAACCAGCGGCAACGCCGACAATTCCAGCCGGTCCGCAGCCTCCTGGTCCTCTGGCTCCTTGCCCTTGCCCTTGCCCTTGCTCTTGCCCGATACGATCGGCGCACCGCCCAGGGTCGGGCCAAACGGCAGCATGGCCTGCGATGCCATCGTGCTCTGCATGGCGTTCTGCGCAAACGCCCGGAACGGATACTGCGACCGCCCCTGCTGGCTCGCCTTTGGCCGATAGATGCTGGCGCCCGTCGGGAACACCGACCCGGCCATGCGCTGCTGCTGCAGAAGCCGCGCCTGCCACCCGGCCCGCCAGAGCTCCTGCTGCTGCGCAGCCGCGTTCTGCGCGCGCTGCAGGTAGATCGAGCCTGCCTGGTCGCGCGGCTCCCAGTCCGGATACTCGGCCTTGAAGTGCAGGAACGACTGCTCCATTTTGCCGTTCTTCGAGGCAAGGTTTGCGTTGGCTGTGCGCGTGGGCGCCGAGAAATTGACGTTGCCGTTGCGCTCAAAATCGAAGATGGCGAAGCTGCAGACGTACCCCAGGTGGTCGACGTGCACCGAGAACTCGCGGAACAGATCCACTACCTGGCCAGCGCTGCGCGGCAGCGACACCAGCATGACGAACGGCGCCGTGATGACGCCCAGCAGCTCGTGGGCAAATATCACCAGCCTGTAGTCGAACAGCCGCTCGAACTCGTGGCGCACCTGGGTCGTATCCAGTTTGCCGCGCCACCCGGGTTCCATGTACTGCAGGTCCTCCAGCGCATCATGGATGATCCACGCCGGGTGCAGCTTCTCCTGCTCATCGTCCGGGCACCATCCCACGCGCAGCCGCCAAAACCGTACCAAACAGCCCCAGGTAGAACAGCACTGTGCGGTGCCGCGTGATCTCAAACTCCAGGCTCAGCTCATTGTCCACCACCGTGAACAGAATCAGCAGCGCCGTGACCGACCCGGCGATGAATGTCACGAATCGCGCCAGGCTAATCACCGCCTCGTTCTTGAACTGCGCGAGATACAGCGTCGCTTTAGGGTGCGCCATGTTGACCCGCCGCCGGAACGAGTGCGGCACCTCATTGAAGTTGCGCACCCGCCATTTCGCCAGCGGTGTGAATGCCCGCGACATGATGGTGCCGGGCTCGTGGTACACTTCTTCAAAGTACCGGAAGAACCCGTACAGCACAAGGAACATCACAATGAACGGCGCAAACACCAGGTTGATCACTGCCATGAACTTGAACCGCCTGCGCAGCCCCTCGCTGAGAATCTCCCGGTTCGACTCCTTCAGGAACCGCCGCCGCACCTGCCCGCGTTCATCGAACACGTAGCTCATCAGGCAGAACGACAGGTTCCACTCCAGCGCCTTGGTCAGCACCGGCGTTTGGCCGAGGCCCGGGATCCGCAGGTCCAGGACATCCTTGTTGAACAGCGCAATCATGTAGTTTTCGCGCCGCATTATGCGGTTGACGATGTTGTCGGCCGTCAGCCGGTAGTTGAGCACACGGCTCTTGGTCATGTCCTTGTACTGGCTGATCTCCGCGTCACGCAGCTTGACCATGCGGCTGACTATCTCGTGCCATGCTACTGTATTGATGTCTGCAGGCGACACGTCCAGCGCCTCGGTGAAAAATGCCCGGATCTCCAGCAGCGCAGGCACCTCCATGGCGGTCCGCACCAGCTGCGCCAGCCAAAACACGGCAAACCCCCACAGAAATGCGGTCGCCGGCCACGAGAACTTGCTGGTGCATTGCGGAATCACCACTGCCGCCAGCGACTTTTGCTCCCGCACCAGCTTGTGGTCCACGCACCCAAACACAAACGTGCTCAGTGCCACAACAAACGCCAGCGTTGCCAGGTGCAGCACCCGCGACAGAATTATGTTCAGCGCTCCCTTGCCGATGTAGTACGCATACACCCGCCCAAAAAACTCGTCCAGGTGCCGCGAGTCGCGCCATGCCTGCAATGCGCGCTCCTTGTAGCTCAGCTTCTTGTCTACCCGCCGCCTGCCCCTGCGCCAGGCACTTGGCTGCGACTGCGGCTGCTGATGCTGCTGATGCTGCTGCTCCTCTGCAATCGAAAACATCCGTCCGTCGCCAAATGCCTCCCTCTTCTGCCTCTGCGTCGGTCGGCTCGCCCTAGCACGTCTTGAACCCCCGACACTGCGCTGTGCTCGCGACCCTTTAGCCTTTCCTGGCCTAGCCTGCGTCGGTGAGCCGTCGTGCACTTCGATTAGGAACGAGTCGGGGGGTGGCGAATCATCGTGGAGCTCCGAGTCCATTGCATTGGTCGCCTGCTGCTGCGCCTGCCACTGCCCTCTACTGTCCCGTCGCGGCGGTGTGCTGGTGAGTATCTGCGACTCGTACATGTTGGAGTATGCCCGCGAGTACGGGCTGTCGGTGTCGGGCGCCGTGCTGGCCGGTGATGACGACTGGTACTCGTGCGCAGCCAGCGACTCGTGACGCTGCCGCCGCCCGCTCAGCGTGCTGGTTAGCCCGCGTGTATGCGCTGTCACTGGCGGTGTCTTTGGCTTACTATCCTCTACCGAGCTCTGCGTAGCCTCGGTAGGCACCGTCACCGCTGCCTGCTCCTCGTCGCCGTCGTTGGCCTGCTTGCTGGAAATTGTGGTCAGCACAGTAGACCACGCATTCTCCCCGTCAGGACTGCCAAGCTCCATTGTGTCGTAAAATACTGAAATAAAATTAAACTAAAATAAAAGAGAGCAAAAAAACAGAAGCGTGCCTTGAACGTCATCCGCAGAGCACCAGGTAAAAAAACATCGCTCGGCCCACATGGCCATCAGGCAGTGCCTTTTTTGACCATCCGTCACGTGCGCACCAGCCTTTTCATTCATGGCGAGCATGGGAATGTCTCAAAGTCGAACCGCGAGATATCCACGTTGCCCAGCGGCAGGTTCATGTCACGCCCAAACTCCTCGATCTCGCTCAGCGCCCGGTCCATCTCGCTGTCGCTGAGAAACGGCGACGCTCTTCCCTGGGGCGACCCTTCGGCGCCAAAGATCTCCCCGCACGCCAGCTGCTCGCCCCTTTGCATTGCCCGCGAATGCGCCTGCGACAGGGACGACGCCGGCGACGGCAATTGCTCTATGGTTGTGTCGATTTTCAGCGCAATCGGCGTCACCGCTGTTGGCCTGTCTGCCGGCGCTCCACGGGATTCTGCGCCACCCTCTGCTGGCCTCTGCAACCGGTCCTTCAGCGCAATTGCCCGGCCCGGGCTGTCCCGGCCCTGCTGGCGCCCGCCAGGTATTGTCGCTGAATCGCTGGCGGGCCCCGCGGACATTTGGTTGAACTTGCTGATTAATCCCGCTGCCAGGCCCCGCGTCGGAATGCCATCAGGTCCAGCCCGACGGCTCGTTGGTACGGTGCTGCCGCGCGGAACTCTGACTGTCCCCGATGCTGGCCGATCCGGCTCGGCCTGTTGCTGTGAGAGCTGCTGGATACGCGCACTTATCGTCCCAGTCACCATGAATAGTGCACGAAATTGAAGGAATAGAAAAGGGGAGGGAGAGGAGAGAGAACAGGGAGAAGGATAGAAGCGGATGTCTAATGTTTATAAACACGATACTAAAAAAGAACTGCCAAATTGGAAGCGATGGGTCGAGCTGGGGAGATTGTTCAAACATACCGTCCAGCATCAATCAAAAAGCGACCGATTGTTGCTCTGTCAAAAGTTGGGACCACTAGGATAACAATCGGGCCCACCCTGTGTGCCTAGCGCATGCCAATGTCCCAAATTAGAATGCGCGCACTCCAACATGGTGCTGGTCAAAATACATTGACGTGCATTGTGGATTTGCCCGTCTCCATGCTGGTCTGGGCAGGGCAGGGCAGGCGTGACGGGGAGAATGTCTCGTTGACTATTGTTATGATTGCTCTCGCCGATCTGCTTGAAGCTGTTTTTGCAACTGCGTAAAAGCGGTGCCAATCGCTGGATCAGTTATTTTGTTTTTCGTAAACTCCCCCAGGGCAGTAAAGGTTTGGAATGCTGAGGCTATTTAAAAACTGTTGCCAATGAGATAGAAAAAAATAAAGGAGCAATATGCGTGATGTGCGGTGGTTGGTGCGCGGCACCAGATATACCACCTAGAAGCCTCACTCCGTGCTATCACCACCGTTGGCGCTCTTGTCATCCCCCGCCGCGCCGCCGCCTGTAGCAACATTGTGGTTGGACAGCGTGTCCTCGTTCGACACCAGGGCCTTGGGCGAGTTGTGGCTAAGCGCGCTGTTGAGCTCCAGCAGAATGTTGTCGCAGTACGCGTCCAGCGGCAGATCATTGGCGTCGTATCCGAACGGGTTCTGGATCTCGCGCGAAATCGAGTCAATACCAATGAGCATGAACGAGATGATGAACTGCAGGACAATGGTCTTCCACAGCGACCCCATGCTGCCGAGCGACCACGGCAGGACAAGCAGGTACAAATACAGGGTGTGGGTCAGGTGGATCCGGTACGCCAGCGGAATCGGCGTCGACAGAATGCGCTCGCAGCCGCCCAGCGACGCGCTCAGAGTGTTGATTGTGGCAAGCATGCTGGCGTAGAACGGCACATGGCACAGCTTGTTGTCCATAATGTACTCGCCAAACTTTTGCATCTCAAACAGCAGCAGCGACGGCAGCGGCACCTCGCCCTGGCGCTCCCAGCCCTCGGTCAGCCGCTGCGCGTGGAATGTCGCGCTGGTGGCCGCCAGTCCGGTGCGCGAGCCGCCCATCGGGCTGTTGTTTCCGGCGCCGATCGCCCCGTAGTTGTACGCGTTGTTGTTGGTTGCAAGCAGCAGCCGGAACTCGGGTGACAAAAGCCCGTCGTAGTCTGCGTAGTCCACGCCGTCCTCGCCGCGCAGGTAGTGCTTGACTGAGATGACGAAGGCTGCGACGCTCTTCAGCGCCTGGCGCTTCTGCACGCTGTCCTCGATCGAGTTCTCCAGCACTCCGCACCACAGGTTGCGAATCAGGTTGCGCGACGTGACCTTCAGGTCCTGCCAGATCTTCCGGCCCTCCCAGTACCGGTCGTACGCAGAATTGGTGCGGAACACCAGCAGCAGCGAGAGCACAAGCGACACAAACGACATCACCGACATGTTGATCGCCAGGTCCTTGTGGTGTTGTATCAGGAATGCAATACCAACGCCGTAACCGGTCATGGCCGCTACGTAGATGAACGAAATGCGGATGACCGACCCGCGGAGCCGCAGCGCATCAGGCCACTCGAAACCAAACCCCGAAACCACATTGGACGGGTTCGCCGTATCGATAATCATGCTAGGCGTGTCACCAACCTAAATGTACAATTGAAAACGAGGAAGACTGGGCAAGCAAATGCAGGCTTCTTATATGCCGCGGAGTGATGGACGAGAATTGACAGAGTCTGCTGGCTTTCTCTGTGCAGGCCCGGAAAGGGTAGAGGGAATAAGATAAAGAAGAAAAAGACTGGCAAAAGAGTAGGCGCTAGGTGCGGAGAGAGGGGCCGCCCTTCTTTATATCGTGCCATTGCAGCACTCTGCGTATTTCCCAAGAGCCTCCCCAAAAAGCTCGCAGATAGCGTCTCCGAGCTCACAAATTTCGTAGCGGCTGCAAAAAGAGCAC
The DNA here is from genome assembly GCF_002104995.1 of Linderina pennispora. Taxonomy (NCBI): domain Eukaryota; kingdom Fungi; phylum Kickxellomycota; class Kickxellomycetes; order Kickxellales; family Kickxellaceae; genus Linderina; species Linderina pennispora. Next base: position 1,081,230 of record NW_024468251.1, on the reverse strand, counting down.
GATTCCAACTTTCAAACCGGCCAGATGCGCATCATTCGCACCTCCTCTCTGCCTTTAGAGCACCTCCCCGTGCGATCTACATGCATGCGCTTATTGTTCTCTGGCCTAAACCCTTCCAGTTGGGAGCGATGATCGGCAGCAAGCCGATGCAATTTGTGGACAGCTCAAAGACGGCTCTTTGCAGCGAAATCACGCTGGCTTTTGCGTATTTAGCTGGGCATCGAGCAAGAGCCCGATCAAAATAAAGCCGCACCTCTTCCACATAGAATGCCTGCTACATGACAACAGACATGTGCAGTGCATCACATACCGGGGTCCATGGCATTTCTGCAAGGCAATGTGGGTCACACATCTGGCACCGACAATATCGTTCAGGTGATCACAGCAGAGTATGCGCTGTGGATGCTGGATTTGATGCGCGCCGGCGAGCTGCCCAAGCTATAGTGCAGCAGGATGAGCGCCTAAGAGGCTATGCACTGGCAAATTGGAGGGTATGGTGTGGTAGCTATGTGGCAATGCGGGGGCGTCGAGAAAGCATGTGTCTCAGCAGCAGGGCAATCACAACACCTCCCACTGCCTCATTCGACCAGCTTGCCATAGTGGAGGAGAGCCCTGAGGTCCGGGCACGGACTGTGGAGTGGGAAACAGCGAGCGGATTGGGGGAGAGGACCGCCGCCACCCAACACCGGCGGTCTCTAGCGCAAAGCTAAAAATACCATCTGATTTCTTCCATTAGCAGAAAATAGCACGCCAGCCAGAACATTGCAAACTAGTGCCGTTGCCCGAGATGTGATTTCCTTGCCAAGCTGCCAAGGCCATCCAGTCCCACACTCGCAAGAAGTCGAGTCAGCGACCAACCGCCTGGCCGTCGGACCGCGGGTCAGAGCCGGCAATCAGCACTTGCACTCCGGCCGCCGCATCCACCGTCCTGCGAATGACCTGTCCGCGGCCAAACATCGACCGCTGCAGCCCCACCTCGACCTTGACATTGTGCCCCATCTGCCTCAGCCTGTCGACGACCTCTCCATCCACCCCTTCCTCGACCGCCACCACGCCCTCCTCGTCAACCAGGATGCTGATCCTCGGGCTGTCGAGAGCCTGCTGCGGATTCATCCCAAACACCACCATGTTGAGCAGCACCTGGACGTGCGCCTGCGGCTGGTTATACCCGCCCATGATCCCGTACGACATGAACAGCTCGCCGCCCTTGGTGACCATGGCTGGGATGATCGTGTGATATGGCCGCTTGCTCGGCTCCAGGCAGTTCGGGTGCGTCGGATCGAGCCGGAACAGCGCGCCGCGGTCGTGCAAGGCAAACCCGCAGCCTCTCGGCACGATACCCGATCCGAAGCCATGGTACAGCGAGTTTATGAAGCTGCACGCATTGCCGTCCTTGTCAACAACCGTGAAGTACACCGTGTCGGAGCCGCCCAAAGGCGATCCATGCTTGACGTCGACGGCTGCCTTGGACGGATCAAACAGCTGGGCACGCTGCTTCAGATACCCGGGGCTGAGCATCTGCTGCACAGGCACATCGCCAAATGCAGGGTCGCAGATGAACTGGCGTGCATCGGCAAAGGCGATGCGCAGGATCTCGATCACCAAATGCAGGTACTCGGCCGAATTGTGCTCCATCTCGGTCACCACGCCCTGCGCTTCGAGCTGCTCCAGAACGCCCAGCGCAATAAGCGCGACCAGCCCAGACCCGTTGGGCGCGCACTCGTGCAGCCTATGTCCCCTGTACTCGTACGAGATCGGCTCGTCAAACGTGGTCGTGTGCGCAGCCAAGTCCTTGTGTGTCAGAACCCCACCCTTGCTCTGCACAGCCTCGACGATCGCATCGGCCACCGTCCCCTGGTAGAACCCCCTCTTGCCCTCGCTCGCCAGCCTCCTGAACGTATTGGCTAGCGTCGGATTGCGGAACACCTGTCCTGGCAACGGGCCCTGCCCATGAATTAGCAGCTCGTGGGCATGGGGCGACGCTTTCTTCAGATGCTCAGCAGCATCACGCCAGAACGGCGACGTCAGCTCGCCCACCGGCACCCCCTCCTCGCACATTTCGATCGCTGGCTGCAGCACCTCAGCCAATGTAACCTTGCCCGACCCGAACGCCTCGACTGTATCAACCCAGCCTGCAGCAGCACCCGGCACTGTCACTGCATGGACGCTCCTGGCCGGTACCTCATCGCCGGTGATTCCGAACCGGTCCTTCAGAATGTCAATTGTCAGGGCAGAGGGCGCGCGCCCGGACCCATTGAGCCCGCGGATGGTCCTGTCTTTGGCGCTGTAGAACAGACAGAAGCAGTCGCCGCCGATGCCTGTCGAGAACGGCTCGGCCAAGTTGATTGCTGCTGCCACGGCTACGGCGGCGTCTGCGGCGTTGCCTCCTTGCTCGAGAATCCGCACACCGGCCTGGTTCGCCAGCGGCTGCGTCGAGGACACCATGTAGTGCGTGCCGTAGACGGCCGAGCGTCTGGATGTGTAGGGCACGCTCTGGTTGTGTTTGACTGTCGATGCCATTGGAAGACTGAGGGATATCAAGGCAGACAAGTAGTTCCTGGGAAATAACGAGAAAGTGGTGCCCAACTCCCCGCGCCCAGCCAAGTCGCTGACTTTATGCGTCTTCGCTCCCTTGCCGATCCACTTCTGAGGTCCAGGGCCAGACTCCCTTCAGATGCCACTACCACACGGCACCGACGCTGCTGCTGCCTCCGCCCTCGTGTTGCATAGCGGCCAATCCGCAGTGAAAATCTGAGAACCTTTCTATTCAAGACATGAAGGATAAACGTTGAGCCATTTCATTTGGCGGGGGGTTGTAAGAGTGAGATTGGGAATTGTACAGAGCGTCGCAGTGAGGGAGTGAATGGTTCCAGGGCAGAGCGGGCCTTAGGCCGAAGGCGTCGTGTCCGGACTCACTGTCTCAGAGTCGCCAGACGCCTTGGGCTGAGCCTGCGCCTGTTCCTGCAGATCGCTGCTCTCAGACCCCGACCGGCTGGACTCGGGCATCCCGGTCTGCTGCTTGTTTCGGTATTCCGCTACCGGCTCCAGATACGTGGTTCCGGCTTCGAGCAGCTGCGCAGCAATCGGGTCCTCCTCCTGGTACTGCGGCGGGTGATGGCGGCTGTGGCGACGCCGGCGGCCGTCTCGCCGATGTGAAGAACCCGCGGCCCTGTGGGAGCCCGACGCTGCAGATGGAATCTGGATCCCAGTTGCCTCCCGGCCAGCACTTTGGCTCACATGCGACTCAACTGCGTTCTCCATATCGATAAGCTCATCCTGCCGCTGCGACGGCGCCTCAGCCTGCCCCTCGCTGCCTGTGCCTCCATCGTCTTGGTCGCTGTTTGCGCCATCCGACTCCTCAGAGTCCTCGGCAGCCTCCAGCAGGATGGTGTTCTGGTTGGCGCCGTACACGGGCGGCGGCTGCACCACACCCTCGATGGGCGCGAAGCCCCAGCGCTTGACGTTGGCCTCGATAAACACGTACCCGCGCTGGCCAATGTTGGCGCTGAAGGAGCACGGGCCGTCGGCGGAAATTGTTGGAAACACGTCGTACAGCATCCCCGAGGCAATGGCCTTGTAGCGGCGGCCGTTTCGCGTGAACCACACAATGCCGCTGCGCGGCTGGTACCCTACGCCGAGAATGTCGCCCACGTACAGCTGCTCGCCGATATGCTGGCCCTTGAACGGGCTGTTTTGGTGCAAGTTGCCGTTGTTGACTGAATAGCCGACAGAGTACTTGTTCCAGCCTACATAAGCAGCAAAAATGGCAATCAATGGCAGCACTGGCCGAGCAGCAGACAACAACTGAAACACCGACAGCGAGGCCAGCGGCATCAAAACAACTCCTAGCCTTACCTGTCATCCGCCACGCCGGGTATGGCTTGGTGGCCAGCCCAATCCACATGTTGACGTCAGCTGGCTTCTCGACGATCTTGACCTCAAAGTAGTACACAGAGTTTGTCTTTGGAATCGGCAGGTTTGTCTGCACGCAGTTCTCGCCGCCCATGAGCAGCACATCGGTCTTTGTCTGCAGCATCGCATTGACATCCAGGCCCACCACAAACTCCCATGCGTCCACGCCCTTCTCCCTAATCTGCGTCTCCTGCTCTGTCGTCAGCTGTGTGTCCACGCTGCCGTACGGGTACTGCCGCTCAAACGCCCGTCCCAGCTCGTAGCTCTGTCGCGAGTCCTCGTCCGGCAGCAGCTGCTCGCGCTGGCGATCGGATATGCCGTCCTCGTCGATGCCAAACACCGACCACCGCACACACCGCACCAGCTGCGCGCACAGCATAAACACCATGAACAGCACCCCAATACCAATGAGCGTGCCGATAATGGCCACAACCAGGATGAGCAGCGCCAGCACCTCGTCGTCGTCCATGTCTTCGTCGTCGCCGCTGCCTGGATACCGCGACGGCACCTGATTGGGTATCTGTGTGGCACTAGCCAGCTGTGCAGCGAGTCCGACACTGAGCACAGCCAGCGAGCAAAGTTCAATGCCTTTCATTACTCTGCAGAGGAGGAGGGGATAGCGGTGATAAAGGAATAAAGGAAAAATGCAAATTTTAAAACCGCAGGAGAGGAGAACAAAAACAGCCGTGTAACAAAATGCGCCAAGCAGAGGGCGGTTTTTTTTGCAAGTGTGGAGGCGCTGCCGGCCAATTGAACTTGGCTCCCACCTCCAGTCCGTGTGCGGGTTGCGTCAGCCAAATGTGCGGGTGGGATGTGCACACTGGTCACGTTGTCGGGTCAGTTGCGTGTGGGTATGCGGGGAGATGCATGTGCAGTAATCGCCGCTACATCGCCAGCGGTCTCTGTCAGGGGAATAGGTCGGATACCAGGAGAGGCCGGGCATGGTGTGGGCAGAGGCGCTTTCCAGACATGCCCGCGGAAACTCACAGTGCAGGCCCGCGGTCTTTCAAATGCACACATGCACTGGAGAGCCGCCCATGGCCGCGATCTGCTCGAAACAGCGTTCGCAGCTGGCGGTCCAGCATTCCCTCAGCAAGCAGCCGCAGCACCTCCAAAGCGCAGCGCAGGATACTCGGCGTCGGTTTGTTGAGCGGGCAGCGTGAATCACATGCAAGGGCTGAGCGGTATCCACCAGCCTTCTAAAAGCAGGCATTTTGCCGACATCGGTGGTGGGGGCTCGACCACACCCGTTAGCGCAGAGTGAAGGCGTGCTCAGCCCAGACGGCCGTGTCAGCTCAGCTTGCTAGATTCACAGGCTTTCAGGAGCTTGCCTGTGTTGTCTCTTTTGGAATCGGCGAATATCGAGGGCTGATCCTGCTGGTCCCCAAAACAACACCAGATTTCACGAATATTTCCTCACCTTTTTCGTTCTCCGTTAATCAAGTCGCTCTCAAGCTGCTTAACCTCCTTGCACAATCCTTTCAATCCAACCCTCTGTGTATGGCGGCCGTGCAACCTCGCATCCAAAGGGCCTATAAATGGGCAGCCTCCCTCGGCCCATCTCTCTTTCCAACTCGAGTTTTTCACAAGCCCTTTTCTGCTTCCCCCCGACTTTCTTCCACAGCCTTTTCCTTTCAACACCACTACAGCACCACCATGACGGCACCCAACAAGGTTTGCATTCTGGGCTCAGGCAACTGGTACGTACTGTGTTTCTCGTCTGAAGGCGGAGTGCCCAAGGCGGTCTGGCCCCCTCCCTCGGGGTCAGGGGGCTGGTATGCCATGGCCGATCCGCGCTGCTGGATCGCAGGTGGTTCTACAGCTAACGGCACGGCCTGCTTGTTGCATGTGTAGGGGAACCACCGCTGCCCGGATCATTGGCACCAACGTACAGAAGCTGCGCAACTTTGACAACGAGGTCAAGATGTGGGTGTACGAGGAGATGGTCGAGGGCAAGAAGCTGACAGAGATCATTAACACCCAGCACGAGAACGTAAAGTAAGTGTGTTTGTTGACGGCACCTGCAAATCCTCACCGGTGGCAGTTTCTGCTTTGCTGCTAATACTACGCTACTCTTGCATAGATACCTGCCCGGCCACAAGCTGCCGGCCAACGTCATTGCTGTGCCAGACGCGTGTGAGGCTGTTCGCGGCGCAACGCACATTGTAGTGGTGATCCCGCACCAGTTCATCGAGCATCTTCTGAAGACCATCCACGGATCGGTGACACACGGGGCGCGCGCAATCTCGCTGATCAAGGGAATTGCCATCGACAAGCACGGCATGACGACCATGACACAGATGATCCACCGCGCCCTAGCCATCCCGGTGTCGTCGCTGAGCGGCGCCAACATTGCCAACGAGATCGCCGAGGAGAAGTACTGCGAGACGACGATCGGGTGCGCCGAGCCCGACGAGGCCATCGTGTGGCGGTCGCTGTTCAACACGCCGTACTTCCAGGTCAACTGCGTCGGCGACGTGATTGGCGTCGAGTTCTGCGGTGCCGTGAAGAACGTGGTTGCTGTGGGCGCCGGCTTCATCGACGGCCTCGGCCTCGGCAACAATACCAAGGCGGCCATCATCCGCATCGGCACGCTCGAGATGCGGCGGCTAGCGATGCACATCTCGGGCGCACAGATCCAGGACTCGACCTTCAACGAGAGCTGTGGTATTGCCGATGTCATCACCACGTGCTACGGTGGCCGCAACCGCAGGCTGGCCGAGGAGTTTGTCAGGACCGGCAAGCCCATGGCACAGCTCGAGCAGGAGATGCTCAATGGCCAGAAGCTGCAGGGCTATCTGACTGCAGGCGAGGTGTACCAGTACATCTCGAGCCGCGGCGTGGCCGACCACTTCCCGCTGTTCACGCGCATCTACAAGATCTGCTACAAGGGCGAGCCGCCCCAGTCGATATTCGATGGACTCAACGTCGACTTCTCCCGCGACAGGAGAACGCCGAGCCCGATGCTGTGAGGCTTGCCAGACGGCTGCTGCTTCCTCCAAAAAAACGTGTTTAAATGCTTCTTAGATTTCAGACATGTGTCATGTGAAAAATACTCGGATTTAGAACTTGAAGACCTGGTCCTCGGGCTTGGAAATGATGCGCGCCTTGTCGTAGCCGAGCTCGGTCAGGTTGGCATCCATCGCCTTGACCATGGGCGGCGGGCCGCACAGCAGGACCTTGATGTCCTCGGCAGGCGCTGGCAGGCTCTTCTGGATCATGTCCTTGGTGACAAAGCCGACGCCGCCGGTCCATCCCTCAGGCGGGTTGTTCAGGACATAGCTGATCTCAAAGCCCTCGTGCTCGCTGGCCCACTTGTCGAGCTGCTCCTTCAGCAGGATGTCGTCCTCGTTGACATTGGCGAAAATCACGCTCACCCGGGTCTTGTCCTCGGGGTTGTCCAAAATGTGCTGCACGATCTGGTACATGGGCGTGATGCCAGTGCCGCCTGCAATCATTCCGATGTGGCGGACCATGTTCGGCGTGTAGCGGAAGGCGCCGCGGGGACCACGCACGCTGATCGAATCGCCAATCTTCAGGCCCGCCAGGTGCGACGAGATCACGCCCTCCGGGTATGTCTTGACGACCAGCTCAAAGAACCCCTTGTCGTTGTCCGTCGACGTCGGCGTGTAGCTGCGCGCAACCTCCTTGCCGCCCACCACAGTCATCACCTGGATGTGCCGTCCAATCGGCAAGCCCAGGGCAGCATCCTCGCGAGGCAGCGCAAACCGGTAGCGGGCAGTGTTGTGGCTCAGCTGCACCTTCTTGACGAGCTTGAACTTGCGGTACTCGACAGAGCTCAGGACTGGGCCGGCCACGGCGGCCTTGCTGTTGGTGAGGAACACGTAGGCGAGACCGGCGGCGACCAGGAACCCGAGAATGTACACGAGATTGCTAGACTCGGCTGCCATTTTGCTGAAATTCGTTTATGTGGAAAAGGTGAGCAAAGTGAAGATAACGGGGGAGGAAGAAGGCGTAGAGAGGAGAGCGCCTCACATCTGCCAACATGTCGCTGTCCCAGGCTCTGTTCGGACTTTGCAGATTGTGAGCCGGGCAGACCATTTTGAGAAAAATTTCCAGCAAACAAGATTTGCGCTCTGCAGTCCCAGTTGAAACTCTAGATGGGGCTCAGTGCAGCCAATGGATATATTGAAGTCGGTGGCAGTCTAAAGCTACGTCGACTTCGCATAGTCGTTGACCTGGTAGTAGTCCGGGTACTTTTTCAGCAGCGCATCGATCTCGGCCTTCTCGCGCACCAGCTCCGGGATCATCTCGTCGTAGACATCCGTGTACATCTCGCTGACTGCCGGCTTCTTGAGCTTCTCGGCGTCAGCAAACGCCTTGAGCACTGCCGCCTTGGCTGCCTTGGTGACCTCGACATCCTCGCTCTTCTCCCACCACCCCTTGTTCATCAGCCACGCACGCATGCGCGCCAGCGGGTTGTCGCGCTTGCTCCAGTCCTCGACCTCCTTCTTGGACCTGTACGCCGACGAGTCGTCCGATGTGCTGTGGTGGCTGACGCGGTATGTCATGGCCTCGATCAGCACCGGCTTGTTCTGTTCGACAGCCAGCTTGCGGGCCGCCTTGGTGGCCTCGTAGATGGCCCAGATGTCGTTGCCATCGACACGGATCGTGTCAATGCCGTAGCCAATTCCGCGACTGGCGATTCCGTCGCCGCGGTACTGCTCGATCGAGGGCGTCGAGATCGCATACCCGTTGTTGCGGCAGTAGAAGATCACCGGGCAGCCCAGCGTCGCCGCCATGTTGAGGCCAGCATGGAAGTCGCCCTCGCTGGCAGCTCCCTCACCGAAATAGCAGACAACACACTGCTTGTTGCCCTCACGGCGCATTGCGTATGCCGCACCGGATGCCTGCGGGATCTGCGTGGCCAGCGGCGACGAAATCGTCTGGAAATGGAGCTCCTTGGAGCCGTAGTGCACGGGCATCTGGCGGCCCTTGCCCTGATCCAGCTCGTTCGAGTAGCACTGGTTCATGAACTGCTCAAGGGTGAACCCGCGCTGCAACAGAACCCCGGCTTCGCGGTACTGCCCAAACACATGATCCTTCGGATCCAGCGCCGCAGCACTGCCGATGAGCGCCTCCTCGCCAAAGCTGGTCATGTAGAAGCTGATGCGGCCCTGGCGCTGCGCCTCGTACAGGACAGAGTCCATGGCGTTGAGCGTCAGCATGTTCTTGTACATGGTGCGGGCGTCCTCGCGCGACATCTGCGGCTCGTGCGCCGTATCCAGCACCTTGCCGTCGTTGTCCATTACTTGGTACGTCGGGATCGACTCGACGTTGGATACAAATTTGAGCTCGTGCGAGTAGGTCGAGTCAAGGGCGCCCGGGAACATCACCTTCTTGCGGTGCATCGCGTGTGTGGTCGAGAACGACGCGGTCAGACGCGAGCGCACAAGCCGCGATGCTGTGGACGAGCGGAGCAGGAAGCGAGACATAGTATACAGTTTAGCAAGTGCGTTGTAGATAGAGAAGCAAGAAGCAGCAGAGGAGGCGCCTGCGTCTGCGTGTTGTCGCTGGCCTCTGCGTCCTTTAAGAACGTGGGCTGGCCGGCAAGACACCTGTGAGAAACTTTGATCGTGGGAACGGAGCGTGACCACATTCCGCTTTCGAACGATCCGTGCGAACTACGGCCTGATCTCGGATCAGCGATGCCGTGATCTGGTGCTGCCACTTCATATGCTGTAATCATGATGCACAGGCGGTGCCATGGCTCTGGTGGCACGTGCAGGCTTTAGTGTTTTAGTACCTCACCAGTTCCTCATTTGCAGCGCGCGAAGCACCAAGACGTGGGCAAACACGCGGCCATCCACCCCGCAAATACCGCAGGTGTTTGTGGTTGATCGGCCACTAGGCATGAACAAACAAACTTGCACTTGCGCATACGCTTGGCCCGCCATATTTGGAGTATATGCGCGATCTGTAGTGCGCAGCGACCAGACGCCGGGAATAGAACGCGCGCCTCTCGCCCCAATTCACGTATGCCTTGCGCGCTATAAATGGCAATTTGTACCCCTTGCCCAACGCTTTTTCTCTCCAGTCATTTCCAGCACCCTGCACAGCCCACACAAAACCTTCGTAAAGCCCCCCTTCATTGCCGCACGTTCCTCTCCTACTCTTCATTTTACCCTACTCTTAATCATGGAAACGGAGCTAGTGCAGGAGAATGAGTTGAGCAAACACACCATTGCGGCGATCGCAACCGTCTGCGTCGTTGTCTTTCTCGTCATTGTCGCTCTTGTAGTATACTACTGCTGCTTTGCCAAGCGCAAAGGCGCACCGCGGTTCCAATGCTGGCCATGCAAACTGCCCTCTCCCACCTGCTGTCTGCCGTTTCGAAAAAAGGCTGCCAAAAAGCAGCAGAAGGAGCAGCGCCAGCGTGAGCGTGAGCGCAAGCACGAGGAGATCCAGGCACTGTCGCGTGAGGATACTCTGAAGGAGCTAGAAGGCAGTCGGGCGGCGCAAAACTACGAATACGCACTCGACTACGTCAACGAGCATCCACCAGACGAGTCCGAAGGCACACTGGCAGAGGACGACACTGAGCATGTCATCGAGCACGGCGTTAATGCATGGGAGTTCATCCCGTCGTACGACAACACCAACATCACTGTGCTGGATAACACTGATGTGGAGTTTGTTGGCGGTGAGCAGAGCGTTATGACCAACCTGCAGTTCCCGAACGAGCAGCGCGTATACTATTTCGAGGTCCGGCTCGACAGGCTGCCTGAGGGAACGAACGTAGCTGTGGGTGCTGCAATGCACGGGTACCCGCCACTGCGGATGGCTGGATGGGCAAACAATTCGGTCGCATACCATTCGGTTGATGGGCATGTCTACTACTGCCATCCATTGGATATTACCCGCAAAACCACCACAGCTCTGCAGAGCGATACATTGGGTGTTGGCTGGCGCCCGCACTCTGGCAAGATGTTTTTTGTCATCAACGGCGCAATCATGGCCCATGTGCGCACACCCTGGATCAACAAGAGGATGTATCCGATTATTAGTGCCGACGGACCCTGCAATGTCAGCGTCAACCTAGGTGCCCGTGCCTACGTTCTGTCGCACGCCAACATGCGGTTCTGGGGACTGGCGGCTGCTGAGGGTGTGCGGCCACCGCCGCCCATGTACCACCAAACCCAGGACACGACACTGGTGGCATCAGCTGACAACGAGCACGCAGGAACACGCTCTGGATGGCGCAACTCGCTGGGGCTCCGTCCGCCGCCAGCATACGAGGATTCTGCAAGTGTGTCAGATCTGAATAGCATTTTGGCCAGCGATGCGCCTACCCGACGATCAACTACCGAAGAGCTATCGTCTGACAACGGCAATAGCAGACAAGGCAGCCAATCTTCAAGCGGTAGCAGCATGTCAGAGGCTCCACCATATGTGAGCAACGCGCCTGAGGTCCCTCCGGTAAATATTGTGCAGGTCAATAGCTACATCCAGGACGTTAGCAGCAGCAATGGAGGCCCGATGCCGTCCTATTCTGTTGGCCAAAGTAACCTTCAGAATGAGCCAGGCATCGGAGATAGTCCAGATGCTCAGACAGATGAAGTAGTTATCAATATCTCTCCATCCAGACTATCGCCACCACTCCACCGCAACACAACACCCAGGCACCCTACTTTTTGTTAGAACACTTTAATAAAAATGCATATAGCATTAACTTCATCGGAAGTCGCATTTCAATGTTTACATTTACAAGCAAACAAGCAGCCTTAAAAGGCAGTGCAAACAGAACGACCTTGCGCCTGTCTGTTTATTACAAAGACAGGAATGTTGCTTCAAACCATTCACTACTCTGCTGGCTGTGGTTTAGCGGGTTTATTGGATAAGAATTGAGACAAGGTCTTGGTTCAGATATCACATTACTGATGAGAACTATCGAAGGAAAGCCTGAAACTGTTCCAGTGTTCGTGTGCGCATGGAGTGATATCCAGTAGCCAAGAATATATCAAGTCAGTTCAGAGGCCACCTAATTCACCTGTTTTTTCATACTCGTCATTCCTTGAAACAGGTTTAGTGATTTAGAGACCATGATATCGCCTTCCTGAATGACGAGGTACTACGAAATTTCTGAACCAAGGCACAGAGAAAAGATAATGAAGAGAAACCCAAGGATGCAGTTAGCAGACCTCAGCTGAAAGATCAAAATTTCGCTTTTTATAGACCCTGGTGTAAGTTGAAACAGTGCTGACAAAGCCTCAGACAACGCTAACAACCCTCCGAATCCTAACCCTTACACAGGCACACAGCTCTTATTAAGCCTTCAATCCCTCTACAGGCACTTGGTAGTGGCCATTGACAAAATAGATAATAATAGCCAGCTATTGCGAAAATACTTTCTTCCCTTGTGAAATGAACCCATTGCCACCAGTCTGTGGCACAGTTGTTCATAGCATATATAGGGTTTCTAAAAATGAGGCAAGGCGGCCAAAAATGCAGAGCATTCAGTCTCCACTACATGAATGTACTTTCAAATATGCCAGTGAATTAGATGAGGTTTGGGTAGAAGGACGAATGAGACTGCTGATTGTTGCTTTTGTACTCCACAGAAGCGAAGATATCTGCTCTAAATACTCTAACCGAGCCGAGGGTCGATGTATACTGCCGCATAAGCTCCAGTTCACTTGCTCTATATGGCTTTATCAGTTCAGTTTCCGAAATTCCCATGCATTGGTCCGCCTTTTAAGTTATGAAACAGGTTGAAGTAGTGCTGTTTCTGCATAAGCAGACTGTTATTGAATTTTTGTTTTGACCATATACAACAGCCACTTTCAGGTGGAGCTGCACTCAACCAAGAGTAAACGGCAGGCTTTGGTCCTGGGTAGCGTGTTTGGTGTGCTAAGCCTCATCATAGCAGCACAGATGTCACTTGCCTGTGGCTCAATCGGCTCAACAGACAAATATCTAATATAGGTAAGCCAAACAACATGCAATAAAATACATAGCATGACGCTACCTCTCGTTGCACCTCATGTATTGTTCATATGTTTCGCTGTTACTATCTACGAAGTTAGATGTAATTGGCAAGCGAACATCCGGAACACGGTCGACTAATGGTGCTGGCCACTATATAGCAGCCTCTCAGCTCCAGGCATCGATTATTGAAGCTGAAATGTAAATAATAGTGAGTGTGAAATTAAAAGGCGATAGCAATTCGTAATGTGAAAAGAGGCAGGGCTATATAGTCGAGGAGCCAACTGCGTTTTTAAATTGGCCGTTATACTTTGAGTTTACCCTCAACGAACTACCACGGATCACATCAAAACTGGATTGAATGATTTCCGTATGAGGAGAGCAAAACAGCAGATATCAACCCACTGCAGGCTTCCCTGTGGTAATGTCTAGCAGAAGAACAGCATGTATTAGAAAATGAAGCCGAATATTAGCGATATCAGTTTGTGGTACCGATATGCTGTAAAGTGCCTGGTAATTTTTAGAATCCTCATGGCTGTCACTGGGGAGTTGGATTATTCACTTGTTTCTTTTGCATGTTAAAATCATGGTTGATATTATGAATAATAATTAATACTGAAGAAAGTCAATAGGCACATAGTAGCTGTAGATGTGGATGTGCTGCCTTAGTTGGTAGTGCCTAGTCAGCAGCCGATTAGCCTTAGTGGCCTGTGTGCCATTGATTGCACAGCTTTCGACACGCGGCAAGCGACAAAGGAGCTGGCAGAACCCATCCGCGTCAAATGCCTGGTCAGAGTAGAGGTCAAACAGCCTCAGATTCCAGCTGAGTACTTGGAATGGATTCTCATTAGCATAATTCTTTTTGGTAATCACTCTGGGTCCCTCCGGGATGTTCACTTCGTCAGGATAAACCGTATCGCAGGCGACATTTGCATCCATAGATACGCACTTGATATGGAGTTATTCCAACTGCGGCAATTGTGCCACCATGTTGCAAAGCATACCCTTGTTTGCGATGGCCACTGCCAGGTCGAGCGAGACTAGGTCGTGCCAGTTGATAATGTGAGGCAGTGTGTAGTAGACTGGACCGAGCATGACGACGTTGCGGACTGTGGACTCTTGGGAGAACATATTCAGGATAGTATCTGACGAGTATCTGCGCTTGTAGAACTCTCCTGTAGGATGATCCAACTCGAACCGCTGCGAATTCTGCAGGACATGCCAGTCGATGTGCTCGAAGGTACTTGGATCGTCTATGACTACTAACTTACTAAATACGTTAGATGTAAAGTGTGCGTAAATATCACTGTACACACCCATGGCGTGGTGATACTCATCGAGTTCAGCACTGGAAAGATGACGGGATACTGGTATCCGGGGAATGCGATCTTGTTTTAGCATTCACAACAGATTCGAAATCTGCCTGTTCCAAACTCTGAAAAACCAGCTGTCCTTGGGTCAACTCAAAAATATTCCAAGTGGATGGCAGCGTCAATCCAGAAGCAGGTAGAGAATCCGCAAACGACGGGCAGGAACCGGCTGTAGTTTGGTGCCACCAGGCGAATGTGCTGGATGTTTATCGACAGCGACGTCAACTCCTCACAAAATTTGTTAAGCTCTAAAGGCGTCGTGAGGTGCAGTTGAAGCGCTTCCAGCTGGTGTACATATTTCATGAAAGTCCGCTCAAACAGAGTGCATGCGTCGGGTGGTAATTTAGTGTATCCATGAGATATCCCCCACTTGCGTTGCAGATGGTTCGTGAGATCGCTCACATTGGGGAAAAGCGTGTGGATTAACTTAGCAGCAGCTTCAGCATCCACATTACTAGCCTTCAAAGCACCACTGCCCACTTCGACTAAGCCTTCGCCAAGGAATAGTATCTTGCGCACGGCTGTCAACGGTCCGCCGAGAGAACCCGCAAGTTCAGTTAGCGCCAGATTGAGGTCCGAGGGTCTTCGGGTTCACGTCGTGAGCGATGACTCGGAACTCCCTAATCAGATGATGCTTCTTGAGAAGGTCAATTGTACGCAAATTCGAACGCCAAATGCGTTGATGTGGTTTTTCGCACAAGGGACTTGTGCAGTGGCACGGGTTGTTGCTCTCCAGGAGCAGGATGGTGAATGCTACGTCATTCAGCTTGTTGACACGGTCTGGATATGTCTTGGCGAATTGTTCCACGTAAAAGTAGTCGTTCATTGCTGAGACGGGGCCAACAGAGTTCTTGCTGACCTTTCACAGGACAAAGAGGCAACTCGAAGCGCTAGTCACGACCATTGCTCCGGTGAGACATGGTGAAGAGGGGACGATGTAGAAGCTTAGATTGCGTTGGAAAGGGCGGTATGCTATAGTAAGTTGGGATGGAGTAGCTAGGATGTTTGGGGATAAAATAGGCGATAAGGAACAGAGACGAGGTGGGTAACGCTTTTCCCTGAGCATTTATACCTCTTTTGAAATGTCCTGCACACTGCGTACTGTTTTTTTGACAGCACTTGCCAACGGCATAGTTCCTCGCTGTGAGGGAGACTGCAAATGTACGGAAAAGCGATATCCGATTACGCGGCCACCTGGTGTGCCCATATCAAGACATTAACAGCCAGTACTATCCTGGCAAGCCAATAACATTCTGGGAGGAGGTTAGAGCATCTACACAGACAATGACACAGGAGCACAGGTGAGCAGGTAAGCCACCGCTTGGAGAAGCGCAAAAATCCACTCGGCAGGATTGCAGCTCGTTCTTCTGTCAGTTCCCCTTGTTGCAGAGTGCGCTGGGTAGGAAATGTGCAAAGGTGCTTGTCTCTCTGCCCTGATGGCACGGGGAGTGTGTTTCTCCACCCCTGTTTTCAACTGTAACCTGTACCCAGTTTCTTTTGCTGGCGATCTCAGTAGCAAACAGCATGCGCATACATGCTGCGGATGTCATGCCAATGCGAGACAACCTGCATTCTTACTTTTTGCGCTGCTTTTTGCGCTGCTTTTTGCGCTGTTTTGGCAACAGCAGGGTGAAAGGCACCAGTGGCGAAGCTGGCTATATCCAGGCAGTGCATTAAAGTGGGTTCAAGTGCCCTTTTTACAAATAAAACCAAATGGCATTCTATTACAAGCAGATGTAGTCTTTTGCCTCGAAATGCGTTGTAACCCGAGTGAAAAACTCGCCTGAGGGTGGAAAACTAGATTCTGGAGAGGGAGCTAGGCTCGTTGGAGGCGGCACAGGTTGACAAGAGTTCGAAAAAGAATAATGGAAACGAGGGATCGCACAGGTGGCATGGTGCATACATGTCAACTTGTCCGCTAATAGAGGGCACGGATGTGCAGCGGCTAAAGATAGCCTGTCCCAGCAGCCGTTTCCAAGGCTGTTTGTCGCTATCCTGCCGGTTTTGTTTTCCTCCATTGCTGGCTATGCCGCTCTAGTCTTGTTGCTTGAAATAAGGAGCTGGGTCTTCAGCGATTCAGTCCGAGGTTTCTCTGACCATGGCGGGATACACAAACGGTGCTCTCACCAGCCTTCCTCTGCAGTCCTCTTCAATACCTGCCGCTGCGACTTAGCTGTGCCATGCATATCTCATTTTCCTCTTGGTGGTGAAGTGGTTGTAGCATTGCTGCCATGCATGTCCATTGGAGCAGCAGCCTTGGAAACACCACGGTTGTGGTGCAATCTGCACATACTAAGCTTGCGCTATGCGCAAAATGCTGCCGCTTTCAAAGGTGGAACATTCTGCGTGGTGCGCGCCCCTTTCTGTTGAGAATGGCCATGGGTTTCCGCAACTTTCCCGGCCCAAATGCGCTGATGCCGCATCATTTGGGGACGAGACAAGAGGCAACAGCGGGCAATTGGCGTGATTTCTGCCATTTTTTATCTCTAGGAATGCGCCCAGGGTTCTCCAAATTTTTTGTTCGAGTGACGTCCCCCACTCTTCCACACAGCTTCATGCAGCTGCTCTTGCAAGTTTGTTTCTTCGCTCCTTGTTCATACACGCTGCTAGTCTTATCTTTTTCTTCTTTCAGTTACACTTCCCTTTTTCAATTAGAGCTATACATAGGGCTGGACACTATTTTGTATTATGTTAGACGCGGCCGAAGTAGCGTCATTGTACCAACGCACAGGCGAGCAAATTCAGCAGGCAGTTACAGCCGACAGCGGCGGACAGCCATTTCCAGCATTAGCGCATTACAATGCAGCTCTCAAGCTCATTGCCACACTACTCGAGGCCGACCATGGCGAGAAGCGCGACGCCCTGGTATCCAAATACTGCGAGTACGCGTGCCGCGCCGGGGAACTCCTAATACAGCTCTGCGACAGCCCAGGCTGTAGCAAAAGCCTGCGAGCAGGCAACGCTGCACTGGTGCAAGCGCGCAGCCTGCGCTCGCAGTGCAGCATCGGGGAATCCATAGACGCTTACATCGAAGGGCTGGGGCACTACCAGAGTGTACTGGCACAGAGCGAGGCGCGGGCAAATGGTAGCAATGGTGTCAGTCCAGGTGGCATGCAGGGCGATCTGGCGCGGGAGCTGCGAGCATTTATTTTGCTGGTGTTTAGCGAGGCAGAGGATACGAAGCGGATGAAGCACCGGGGTAGCGAGAGTTCAGACTTGATGGAGTCGGTGCCAAAAACCGTGACTCGGTCGATATCGTCGCCGATGAGTTCGGCAAATGGCTCATCAGCATCAGCCCGGCCGCAGCAGCAAATCCAGATCCAGGAGCCGCCACAAAACCATGAGCTGCCAAAGGCCCGGAGGCACTCGGAGAAGAACATTGGGTCGCGGAACACGCGCCTGGGACCATTGGCACACTCAATATCGCAGTTGTCGTTGCGTCCAGCATACCCGGGCCCGCCACGGGTACGTACGCCGATGGACAGGCTGTCGGGCGACGAGTTGGAGGTCATCAAGTGCACGTCGCATGTTAATGGGCTGACGTTTTTGCCGTGGATGGACAACGATCTGGCGAGAACTTTGCTCTTCAGGAGTATTTCACAGACAAGGACGGGCTGCTGCGGCTGTCGGCGAAGCAGCAGCGTAAGCTGTCGAGGTGGCGACGGGCAGGCCAAATCTACAGGAGCCCACGGGTATTCGAGGAGATCGGGTGTGCGCATATAGTGCAGGAGACAGTTACCGACTGTTCGTTTGTTGCGGCCATGTGTGTCAGCGTCGAGTATGAGCGGCGGTTTGGAAAGCAGCTCATTACGCAGCACATCTTTCCGCAGGGGCCGACCGGTATGCCCATTTTCAACCCGTGCGGCAAGTACATGATCAAGCTGTACATTAACGGGTTCTGGCGACGCGTAATTATCGACGATCTGCTGCCTGTGGCTGAGGACGGCAAGCTCATGTGTACGTACTCGTCTGAGGGCGACGTTGGAACAAGTCTGATTGAGAAAGCGTACCTGAAGCTGATGGGCGGCTACGACTTCCCAGGATCCAACTCGAGCACCGACTTGCACATTCTGACGGGATGGATCCCCGAGCATGTTTTTGTGCATGACCAGACATTCAACAGCGAGCGCACATGGCAGCGAATGTACGATGCCTCGCGCAATGGTGATGTCTTGCTGACAATAGCCACCGGCGAAATGAGCAACGACCTGGCAGGCACGCTGGGGCTTGTACCGTCGCATGCCTATGCGGTGCTGGACGTGCGTGAAGTGGGCGGCAATCGGCTGATCAAGGTCAAGAACCCGTGGAGCTCCGTGCGATGGACGGGCAAGTTCAGCCACACGGACCGGACCAATTGGACCACAGACCTGATGCGCGAGCTGTGCTATGACCCGGTGCTGGCCGAGGACAACGACCGCGGGATATTCTGGATTGACTTTGAATCAGTGTGCCATCGCTTCGACGCCATTCACCTGAACTGGAACCCGGAGCTGTTTCTGCACCGTGCCGGTGTGCATTTCGAGTGGAAACTGAGCATGGGTCCGCGGCAAGCGCTCTATGATTTCAGCGCCAACCCGCAGTACACGCTGACGGTCGATGGGGCGGGATCCAACCGGCCGCTCGTGTGGCTGGTCCTGAGCAAGCATGTGCAGAAGACCGAGGAGAACCGCGACTTTATTGCCTTGCACGTGTATGACAACTGCAGTGGCCGGCGGGTGTATGAGCCGCGGTCGGCCATGCGCATTGGTGAGTATGTCAACAGCCCGCACGTGCTGGTGCAGTTCTCGGCCACGCCTGGCACCCGCTATACGCTGGTGGTTGCGCAGCGCGAAAAATCGAAGCCGCTGTACTTTACCCTTCGGGCATTCTGCGATGCGCCGATCTCGCTGCTGCAGGCGCCGTTTCCAAGCTTCGAAGAGGTTGTGCAGGGCCAGTGGGGCAGCGGCTCGGCCGGCGGCAACCCGGCATCGCCCCGGTACCTGGACAACCCGCAGTACAAGCTGGTAGTGCGCAATAACGGCAATCCGCGGGCCAAGTTCAGCGGCATTCTGTCGCTGGAGTCGAAACAGAAGCATCCGGTCAATGTGCGTGTGTTCCGCGGCGGGTTCCTGGTGACGCGGGTGCTGGAGATCAACACTGTGGCCAACTCGGGCAAGTACCGGCCGTGCTTCTGCACGTGCTCGCTGGACGGCCTCGACGAGGGCAGCTACACGGTCGTGGTGTCGACGTTCCAACAGTTCATGTTCTCGCGCTTCCGGCTGACAGTCGGACTCGACTCGCCGTTTACATTGACGCCGATTCCGCGCGAGGGCGCCGGCATGCGCATGCGCGAATTGCACGGCAGCTGGACGCCTGGCACCGATGCCGTGGGTGGACCGGTCAATTCACAGACCATCCGCAGCCCGCGGTTCGTCGTGCGGACCGGAAAGCCGACAGGCGTGCTGGCACGGCTGCAGACGCCGCAAGTCAATCCGCCGCCATTGGTAAACGTGTCGATTTACAGGTTCGACGGCGGCGTGGTGGGCGACCGGGTTGTGTCGTCGGGCAACTACACGAATTCGCCACAGGGCGTTGCGACCCATCTGGCCGAGGTTGGCAGGCAGGACGAGCTGGCGCAGTATCTGGTAGCTGCGTCGACGTGGGATGCCGCCGACAGCGCGCCGTTTGTTCTGTATTTTTACTCGGAGGATCCGGTTGAGATCGAGTCGCTCACGTAGGCACCGGGACCAGGCCCAATGAGCGGGCACGGGCCAGCAAGCAAGGTCACGCGGCGGCAAAGGCACGGATGCGGCGAAATTCATTAGAGCACGGAGAATTTAATCGCCCGGGCTTGCGGTTTTCCAAGGAGGCGAGGGCAGCGATTTTAAAAACATAAGGCTTACACGCTTTCAGCTGCTTGCCAGTCACTTGGCCTCCTCCCTTTCTCCGTTATCAGACCTGTTTTTCGCCCCCTCTCTTTTTACGAATTACAGCACTTTTTTCACGCTCTATTTTCTAGCAGCGGTTAGCACCCTTATATACAAAGCATCTAATACAGTATGCCAGCGGCGTTGACTTCCAGGCCACCTCACTTTGGCATGCATGCGACAACGACAGCAGAAGCGACAGGGATGGGCGGAGCCACAGAGCAGGCAAGCGCCGGCCCACCAACTACAGCGCTGGTGGCACCGTCCAAGGCAATGGTAGACGGACGGCCTCTGATGGCGCACCTGCGTACGCTGCACCAGAAGGCATCGCGGGCACTCATCCTGGGCCAGGGGGCAGCCGCCTGGAACCTGTGCCGCGAGGCCATCCAGTACTGCAACATCGAGGGGCTCACGGAGGAGTATGGCGAGGAGCAAGCGCGCCAGCTGAGCTGCCGCCTGTGGATCCTGTACATTTGCGTGCTGAGCAGCCTGACGGAGCTGGCAGCGTCAGATGGGCAAATCCAGGTCAAAGCGCACCAATAAGGATGCGGCGACGCTGGAGAAGCTGCCCGGGTCTGTGCGCCAGGTGTGGGATGCGATTATGCGTGCGTTTGGCGGTTACGCGGGTAACGTCGACAGCGAGGTGCTGGTACCTACGGTGCTGCTGTGCCTGAAGCTGCGGGACGCCAAGACAGCAAGGGATATTGTGGAGGCGTGGTTCGCGACGCTGTCGGACGACACAATGTATCTGCTGCAAAACGGCAACAAGGGTGCAGGGAAGATTGTCCAAAACAGGCAGCAGCGGGCAACCATGGTGCAGGCATCGTATATGCGGGTGTGTGAGCTGTACACGCTGCATATCCTGCCGCAGCTGAACGACTTTGACAGCGCGTACACGTTCCTTGACCTGTCGACTGTGGTGTCGGCACACACCAAGGATGGGTTTGTGAAGCGGCTCGACTCGCTGCGCAACCCGACCCCGCCCAAGAAGCTTGCAAAACAGCATCGTAGCAAGGCGAAGAAGGCAAAAAAGGCCAAGGCCAGCAAGGCGCCAGCTGTTGAAGAGCCCAAGGCTGAGACTGCGAGGACTGCGGAGACTGCCGAGCCCGCCCTGAAGGCTGCTGCGGAGACGGCTAGCGACAATGCGGCAGCTGGCCCGACGGCAGTAGTGGCCCGGGGCAAGCTGCCGAGCCTGGCTGCGGTGCAGTCGCGGGCGACAGCCACCAGCAACCGGACCCGCACGCGGCCCGCGGTCAAGACGCGCTCGCTGGTGCGGCGGCCGCGCGGCGTGGTGCAGATTGCGTACGATGTGGTGAGGCGGCTGTTCTCGCGCTGGGGGTTCACGCTGTTCACGCTGGCGATCCTGGCCGCGGTGCTGCGCCTGGTCATGCAGCGGTTCCGGCTACCGCCCATCCTCAATGCCATTACGCGCAAGCTGTGGAACACATGGAAGATGGGCACACAAGTCACGTACATCTAAGACATCTTTTTCCTATCCAAGACATGTATTTTTCCCCTCCTCCCTCCCGCTCCACAACCCCCATGTCAGCTAGAAGCAGAAATCTCATTAGAAGCGCCGAAAAGCCGCCTAGGTCTTGCTGGATCCAAAGCCCGAGAAGCCCATCATTGCGGCCATCGCGGCTGCCTCCGGATCTTGGCCATCCGCCGGGTCCGTGGCAGATTTGGCCTGCTTGCGCGCATCCTTTGTCCGCTTGCGCCGTTGCTTGCGCTCCTGCTCCATCAGCTGCTGCACCCTGACGCGCTCAGAAAAGTCATACTCGGTGTGGTTTTGCTCGGCCAGAATCAGCTTTTTGCGGCGGAGCTGCTCGAGCTTCGCCCTGACATCCTCGACCGTCTCCGCCTTGACCTTCATCGACCGGTTCAGCATGCGCTGGTGGTTCTTGCCGTTGATGTGGTCGAGGTAGCTGAGACTGTCCTTGACCGTGACATCGCAGACTTTGCAGTAAAATCCGGGCTGGCTGGACGCGCCCGACGTGGATGCCTGGACGATCTGGGTTTTGCCCACCATTTCGGTCAGGTTGATTTGTGTGGTGCGCGCTTGCAAAAGATCGCGCTCTTCCTTGGGCTGTTTGGGGTGGCCAGCGGCTTCAGGCCCTTGCGCTTGCGGTCGTCGTTGATGGCCTGCTGCTTGGCCTGCTGGGCGCGGTCACGCGCCTTTTGCGCATAGACCTCGTCGTCCCATGTCCGCCGAAAGTCGCCGGTGCCCTAAAGGCTCAATAAAAAAGAATCAGCTTGTTGGTGCTAGAGAATGAGCGCAACATACATGCCACGGTAGGAAGGCATTACCTTCTTGTCGCCATATGCGTTCTTGTCCATGTGTAAGCAGGGTGTGTCCAACAGCAAGTGGTGTGTGGGTGACGTCGATGGTGGGCATGTGGTGGAGAGGAATCGACATCTCCCGTCGTGCAATTCTGGCACAATATGGCTCGGAGCCACTTTGAGCCATGATGAAGCCTGATTTGCCAACCTAGAAATAAACAAAAATTTTCCTGGCTTCGCGAGCCGCGTACTTTTTCTCTTCCAGCACTCTGATTTTTGCTGCTCTTCCTTTAATTTACAAGAACATGAACACTCCAATGCGCCGTACAGGCAGGGTCGGCGCGCCGTTGGCGACTCCCTTTAGAACACCAGTCAGATTCAACCGCTCAATGCCCGACACGCCAATGTCGGACGACCAGCAATTCCACACGCCCAGCGAAAGGCTGGCGACGCCCAAGGGCAAGTGGATAAACCCAGACGCGCAAAAGGTGCTGGACGACCGGGCGCAGCAGCCGGGCGAGGCGCAGAGCGCAAAGCGGCTGCGAGCGAACGTGCTGTTCCTGGCCGGGCTCGGGGCTCTGTCGCACACGGGCGCATTGGGCAGCCTGAAGAGCTGGCTTGGCGGGGGCACGGCGGTTGAGACGGTGTGGTCGGTGGTGAAGTGGGTGGTGCTTACTGGGCTGGCGTACAACATCGGGGAGGCGATGTGGTATCTGATGCAGCCAAAGAACGAATACACAGGGCTGGCGATGACGCCCGCACAGCGGCGCGGCATAGGGCTGGATACGAATGTGAAGGGGATGTCTGCTGCGCAGCCGGTGAGGGCGCCACAGATGACCCCGGCGCGGGTGATGCCTATGGGGCGCGAGCCAGGCACCGGCGTCACGGATATCGAGACCGATCAGGCGGCTGCCGAAGGGGCTGGGGCAGAATGGAACAGCTCCGCTGACGGTGCGGTCGCAGCCGGCAGTTGCACTGCAGGCAACTAGGGAATGCCGGGTACTCGACCGATGCGGATATGGCCACGCTGCTGCAGGTACTGAATACAGGCGCCTAAGCAGAGCACGGTGGGCAAGGGCACGGCTAGGGATATATTTGCTGACGCTAGCAGCAACCTGTTTGCCAGCCGCCCTGCTCCAGCAGCAACCGCTCTGTTTGCGGGTGCGTCCTCAGGCATGTTTGGTGTTGGCAGGTGCGTCGTCATCGTTGGCGCCGGCGCAGGCTCAGCCGGCGCAGGCAGCGGCAATTGGCGTATACCAGACGGCGCCGCCGGCACTGCGGCCCAAGGCCAAAGACGGAGCCAAGGGCAGCGGCAAGGACAGCGCGGAGGGCGATCTGGAGTACCTGGAGCCGCTCGGCGTGCTGGAGTCACTGGGTGTGGAGCACCAGATCACGGACTGGGTGGAGAACATGCACGTGTGGTTTGTGCGGCACCTGCTAGCGCCACTGGCCACGCAGATGGCGGACCTGGACGCTGTGTTTGAGCAGAACGCCATGGGCCACTTGTCCTGCCGCCAGGCGGTGATGGACTATGCGGCACTGGAGCAGGCGCAGAGCGCAGTGGCCAACCCGCCGGCGTCGCGGTTCATTGGGTTCCAGAGCACCGCGAGCCAGCCGCAGGGGCCGCCGCAGACCCTGGTGGACCTACAGATGCGTTTTGGCGAGACGCCGCTGGGCAAGGAGCGGCTGGTGCTGGAGAAGTACCTGCAGGTGCCTGGCGCCAAGAGCCGCGAGTACGTGGTGAGCCGCGTGCGCGAGCTGGCGCAGAGCGGCGCTATGCCCGCGTACCGGTTTGACGGCGGCGGCAGCTACACGGACGACCAGGGCGTCGAGCACGCGTGGAATCAGTCGCTGCATCCGACCGACGCGCAGCTGCTGTTCCACCTGTTCTGCACGTTCCTGGACAACGCCGTGTCGCCGGTGCAGAATGTGCGGCGGCCGTTCACCGACCGCTACGTATTGGATATCGCGACTAACCAGCCCAACGCGAATCTGCCTGCGCAGATCGTGCAAGTGTCGCGGCGCCGCCCGCACTTTTGCCTGGTCGTCAAGAACGTCTGCTGGGACGTCATGGCCAGCCGCAACAACCTGTTTATTGCGCTGGTGTTGTTTGTCATCCAGATCGACCGCGAGTGCGCTGGGTTCCTGGGCGTCACCAACCTGGGCGGCAAGTACGTCGACTTGGTGTCGGTGATCAGGAACTGACGCGCCTATTCACGCAGGTTGTGTTTCAGTTATCATTGAAAAAGCCAAATAAAAGAAATCCGTCGTTTGTAGTTTTTTAGTTGGTCCGCTTGCGTGTCTTTGACGGCTCCTGCTGGGCAGAGTCGGGGCTTGCCATGGCGCGTTCAAACGACCGCGCGCTGTGCTTGGTAGCTGCAGCCCGCTTGCCCTTGGCTGGCTTGACGTCCTTCCTTCACCACTGTCACCGGGATCTCACTGCGCGTGCGCAGCTTGTATCTGGGCGGTGACGTCACGTCGCTCTCACCACTGCTGGGCCTGGTTCCTTGCGCGCTGGAACGGCGACTGCTTGATATGGTCGGTTTCCGGGAACTGGCCCGGCACCGAGCCCTCAATCGCCGGTGAATTGGGGCTTGCTGCGCGCGCCAGCACGTAGCGCCCGGGCGTATGCCCTGGTCTGCCGGGAGTCACCGGTAGCGGCTCTGGCGACTCCTCCACCTGGCTGTCCGCTGGCACATCCTGCTTTGGCGTGGCCGGCGGGCCTGAGAACGGCACGCGCACAGTGGGCGACCCGAGCGTCGACGAGCGCTGCACAAACGACGTTGCGGGTGTCTTGAACTGTGGCGAGGCTGTGCGCTTGGGCGTTGTCACGCCCTCGTCAATAGGCTGCGGCTGGGCCGCCGCTGGTTTGGCCATCTGCTTGACCAGTACATGCAGCAGCGCATGCGACGGATCCTGCTGCCCACCATGTGTGCCCACCGCTGGCCGCAACCAGCCGCGATGCCTTGGATGCGCTCAGCGGCACATCGATCGTCACCTGCTTGCTTGCCCCGCTGCGCGACTCAGCCTCAGGAGGTACTGCTGCTGTCCACGTCCATGCTGCTTTTGGCATGCGTGGGCTCGGTAGACTGGAAGGCGTCCGCGGATGCGTGCAGCTCCTGGACAATCCAGCGCTGTGCCTCAGGCAACAGCATCAGCAGGTTCTGCACCATGGCCTGCCGCTCGATGCTCTTGCGCTTCTGCACCATGTTCAGCATCACGCCCTGCTCACCCTTGGCGATGGCCCGGAACACCCGAATGGCCTCGACGTAGCGCCCGCAGTTGACGTAGTGTAGCGCCAAGAAATCCCTGGCGCGCACAGAACTCGAGGTTTGCACGCAGTACGCCTCCAGCTCCGCCTCCTCGGTCTCGTCCAGCGGCAGTGTAGCGAGCTGGTCCGCGATCGCGCGCTTGGATTTGGCCGACAGTCCGAACTCGAACAGTTGCGTCAGTAGCGCACGCCGCAGTTCCACGTGCTGCGACTGCTGCCGCTGGAACGAAAATGCCTCACGCAGGTCGCAGTGCAGCAGGATGTCCATGATCACCGGGGCCTCGCTTGCTTGGTCCTCCAGCCGCGGCTGGAAGCTCGATGACGTTGCTGTGGTGCTGGTCAGGAACTGCCGCGCCTCAAAGTAGTGCTTGCTTGTGACTGCTGTGCGCAGGATCTTGGGCGCCCAGTCTGCTACCACCGACGGGTCTGACAGGATACGACAGACCAACTGCAATCTCGCCGTGGTCCATCAGCCAGAATCCGCGCACCAGATACACAAAGTGCTGTGGAATCAGCATATCCTGCGCGTATGCCTGTGCTTCGCTGCTCATAGCCGTTGTATCCTTGTGCTGCTCGACAAACGTGCCCTGCGTCGCTGCCATGGCTGCCATCCCTGTGTCCAGCAGGAAGTAGTACGCAATCGAGTGCTGCTTAAGCCCGTCAATGTCGCTCTGCCCGATAGTCTCAATAAACTGTCGCTCTTCCGCAGGCGTGCGTGGCGGATATGCGCTGCTAGACTCTGGCCCAGTGCTGACCCCTGCCATACCCAGCAAGAGGTCAATGAACAGCTCAGCCGCCCATGCGCTGCCGCTGCTCAAAAACTGCATTGCGCACCGCCTGGCGTGTATGGGAACTGTTCATCGATATCTATGTAGCCACTGATGCTGAGAGGGACCCCAAGGCCAAACTGGGTCGCCGGGTCTTCCACAATCCCATCCGACGATAGGATGTCACCCGCAAGAAGGTGCCGGTCAGTTGCCACCTCGATTTGTACATGTTGGCCCAAGGTGCGCATCCCAAGCACGCGCTCAGAGCCAACCACGACTTGACTTGCGGTATGGCACTGGGTAAGCTGCTGATCATCAACCTGCCATGTCGACACTGCTGCTGCCACTGACACTGCACCGGCTCCAGGATGACCACGATTCCGCCGCAGATACGTAGAGCTAGATAGCTGTCCGCCGAGTGGCACGCTGGCTAATGCCGACAGGAACAGCCCGCCTGGCACGGCTTCTCTGTCAATTTCAACAAAGGTCATATCAACCACCGATGCATTGGCAGTCAGCTGGTTTTCCAAATCCTGCGACACGTCTTCTTCGATGTAGCTCGGAATCCGCACTTCTGCTGAATCGACCTTTGAAACTGACACCTGCTGCCCCAACTGCTTGCGGTGGCCAAGAGAGAGCAGGTCGACCGACACTAGTCGCCGCTGTGCCATGTGGGCTCTTTTCATGGGCCGAGCCAACAATGATCTGGCTGTTAGCCATCACCTGGGTCGTAATCTTCGTGACTGCCCCTGTCCTTTGCTTCCTGTCGCCGATTTCACATACTACTCGTGTCGTATGTGGGCTGAACGGGCTGTATTCAAGCGCCGAAACGCAGCCGTCTTCGGTTCCAACAAGCACCAGAACCGCGCCACTGCCTCCAGGTAGCTCGCTGATAGTAATTGCTGTAACCTCGTTCCCCTTCGCACCAACAGCATGCGTCTCTTGCGACGTCATCTGCGCAATACCGTCTCTGACTGTCAGGCATCCCAGCATGACCTTGCCTCTAGGCTTATCCAGCGCCACCACCGAGAACTGCCACTCGGCTCCCTTCGCACCCGTATCAAACGGCACCGATACTGCCAGAGATCTCACCGTGCTGGGTAGCCGCGTCGGCACAGGGGAAATCACCAATGTAAACGGGTTGAACACGGACAGAATCCCCGTATCGGTTGCCGCGTCGCGCGCATACACCAGAAAATGGATGTTGTCGTCAAACATTATTGGCTGAACACGTGCCAGGCTCACCTCGTCTGTGTCGTTTATCTGCAGCTGTGCTGGCGCTGAGCGTTGCAAGGGCCTCTGGCTGCGAGGCTGCCGGCAGTGCTGTATTGCGCACCTCTAGTACGCGTGTGTTGTAGCGGTAGAGCATAGTCACGTCAGAACTAGTTGTCCCCGCCAGCCCTGTCGCAATTCCCCCCAGCAGCGGCTCGTTTGTTGCCACCCCAGGCAGCGGAGCAATGTCTGTCAAAAAGTCCATTTACAAGTGCACTTGAATCGCAAGGTGGATAGAATGAAAAGCCTTTGCTGCTGAGAAATGAACAGCAAAGCCAAGACGTAATTGGCGGGCGTGTTCATTCCTCGAAAATAATTTATGAAAGACAGCGTCTGATCATGTAATTACGTTAATCAAATTTTCAAATAGCAAAACATACATGGATTCAGCGATCCAGCATCTCCTCCACATGTTGCCTCCACGCAAGTCATGAATAGCTGCCATATGACATTTGATGCCATAGCTGCACTTGTTGCTGTTGACATTTGCCCAGCTGTCTCCAGGTCAATAAGATCGCCAGCTGCAAAAAGAAATCTCAGCAACTACCATTTTTAAATATGCCTTTTGGAGAAGCTTTTGCCAGGGCAGTACCTATAGGAGCTTCAATGACAGTGCATACTAGCTTCTTGCATAGCTCTTAAAACCAAGCATCAATGGTAGATCAATTCGTGTCCTATCCACAACTGAAATAATAATATTCTCTTTGTGCGCCTGTTGGGTAATCGCTAGAGTCTAAACATACATGCTCTAATGGATAGTATAAAAAGGCCTGGTTTTGGAAATGCTACCGCAGGCAGCTCATCTGAGCTCGTTTCTTCTCAACGAAAATGTCTGCTTTTCTGCCTTTCTTTTTGCTTGGCAGCTCTGTGGTGCCGCCGTTCACTTCCTTTGGCAAGCGTACCATTGGATGTGTAACAGTCTCAGGCAACATATGCGCTGTATGCAGTCTGTATTCGAATCCAAAAACAAGAGGAGTTGCTGATTGACTTGTAGTGTCATGATTCTCTCCAAAAACTATATTCGTTACGGCAGGACACAGCGTCAGCGCTGACGAATCCCATCAGGACATGTAACCCAACCCACTACAGTTCAGCCTGTTCTATGGTGCCATAGAGACTGCGAAGCAGCCGCATGGTGCTGTCAAGAGCCTTTGTGTGGTACATTTCTGAGGATACGGACTACTTGTCACGATATTGCAATTATTGAGGCTGCTGTTATGCCGGCTCGACAGCACCAAAGCTATACCAATTCAAACGTTATATTGGTCAGGTTGACGAGGGAATGCAGATGACTGCTCTTGGCTGGGGTGCAATCATCTCGAAACACGATCACAATTCTGCATCCAGCTCACTCGATGTTATCAGCATTACCATGGGTAAGCCTGAAGGATACCAGAAATTCGACGGTATGTATCGATTGGCCAGCTGGCAGTGTATGTGTGCTGGGAAAGGACAATGTGGGCTATGCCTGTCAAGGTGACTGCGGCACGGGGACAAAGGTTACACTCAACAGAAAGCGCTTGCTTGCAGGACTGGTCGGCCGCGGTGGTCGCTCACCAGAAGATAGCCCTTGCGGAACAGCTGAAGGGTCTGCCATCTACTTACACGTGGAGTACTACATGGATTTTGTCCAGAAAGAAACCAGATTGAAGCTGAGCGACTTGGCGGGTGTTGGGGTGTAGGTTCCTTCTCACCAGTTTGGCTAGAATATAAAAAAATTAGTTTATTTTTTTCTCGTCTTCGACTGCAAAGCTCAGTTTTTTACGATTGACTTTTGAATGTTAAAACAAGCCCACTCGCCCATCCATATCCATAGCATCTTAAATGGAAAGGGCATGGTCAGCTTGCAAAATGCCTGCCAATGAGCACCACGAGAACAAAAACAGCTGTTCGTGTGATATGCACACGTTCGTACACACAACATAGGCCCTCACCAGGACATGCGAAATGGGGATTTTGAGGGTGTAGCGCTGGGAAGTAGGATTGTGCAAAATGCTTGCTTGCCACGAGAAACCAGGCATGTGTCGGAAAAAGTATTTATAAACAAAGAGCGCTAATGAAGCGTGCAAAACTTGTGAAATGTGCACCCTCTCCCACTCTCCAGAAACCATGGTTCGGTGCGCATTAGACTTTTTGTTTTTGTATGTATTATAATATTCCCCTATCATTTCTCTGTCATTGTTGTCTGTCACTGCCGCAATGGCTCTCAGTGACAACAGGTTAGATGTTCAATATATGCATGCACAATGACATCGCCACCTATCCTTCCAAAAAAAGTCCCCTCAAGTAGCCTCATGACCTTATCTCTCAAATTCTTCTCCCTCAGCTCCTCTCGTCTTGTGAACTATCATATATAGTTGTTTTTGGTAGGCTCCACTTGCAACAAATCTTAAATTGTCCCAAGCCCCCTCTCTTTTCACCACCATTTCTGGCTCCCAAATTCTTCCATTACTCTTAACATGTATCCTAACTTAACAAATAGGATAATGATGCTGTGAAGTTAACAGTGAGAAAACACTGCATCATGTCAGGAGATGAGCGGACTTACCTATATAGAGGTCAAGGGGATATCACTTCAACATACTTTTGTACTGTGTCGAAAGCCTACATGTTACCCGCGAAGCTTCATACTCAGTCGCTGCGCCTCAACAGCAAATCCACACCCTCCTTGCCCCCTCCATGAAATGTGGGATAATTTGGTTCGTCATTTTTGCGGCACACACCTATCATGCCAAATTAGCCACACCCAACCGCCGCCCGCTTCCCCACATCTGCCCGTCTTCGGACAGGAAATTTGTGATTGGTAGGTATTGGGAGGCGGTTGCAATCTAAACGAGTAGCTTACGCCGCTGATGGAGCTAGATAGGGGGTGTGAGTGCCCTAGCATTTGTGAATTGCTGAGTCTGTCACATTGTACGCACATGTAGGGGTGCTGCACTGCATTTTACTTTCCAGCCCCTTCATTTCCGCTTCTCCAATGTACGTTACAACCAGATATCTCTGTGAGCAGCCGTTATTGGGAGGGCAAGTTCCATATAGCCGCGAGTCACAGACCTGTTCCCCCATGGCGTACTGGACCTGCAACTGGGCATAGTGATTAAGAACGGAATTTGCGAGACGTGCAGACACCACATGCCAGACCGTATATGCCACAGATGTTCGACCGATCTGTGGGTGGCCATATTCCACACTGGTACCTTCAAAATGGCACCGACGATCCTGAAGGGTAGTCTCAAGATATGTGCACGCATGGTGTTTGAAGAGTCAGGTCGGTGCATGCTCTTGCGTAGGCTGAAGGTCTCGGTAATCGACAGCAAGGAGATGCGCTTTATTTTAATGGAAGCCAATGATCGGTGCAAAAAGGTTACATATTGTCCACATTGCCTGGCGACTAATTGCGTCGTGACAGAAGGCGATTCACTGAAGTATCATGCACGGCAAGTACCACCGGAAGCCCATGGCAAACAAGTGGGATGGCTACTAAAAAATTCTCGCGAATGTGGTAAAAGCTAATTATTGAGGAGGCGCAAACAAAGGGGATAGCTCCACTACGCGTGTACCAACTGTTCAAAGCCATTTCGAACGAGTGCTACAAGTTCATGGGGCTGAACCTAAACAGTGGCTGTTCAGAGGTGTTTTGTAGGCCAGCGTGTCGGTTATCTGGGGCGGTATTAGCAATGATAATGATTTGGCTGTCAGGCTGTTTGAGATTATACTTACTAACGCGCTTACAGAGGTTGGCGTAAAGCGTTGGGACTACTTTGACTAGGCCATCGCCATGTACATTAGCAGTGGCTGTATCATCGTTTCTCAATTCCAGCATGTGCATTGACAGAGTGCCAGTACCGCAGCACTCTGCGAAAATCCTGGCCTATCCGGAGCGCGTCACGCTGCATAACCTGAAGCGGCGCCTAAAAAAACGTGTGCAGCGATTCCGATGTGTATTTAAGTCCTGATTTTTTTTCGTCTTTGTTCCCAGCAGCAAGAGGCATATACCTCGATTTTTTTGTAACAAATGGATAAAATAAAAAAGGCTTAATAGCGGCAACCCCATCATTTTTCTGCAGCGCATTCCTATGCCCCATGCACAAATCAATTTGCGGCGGATCCGCAAATTGTGCCGAATGTACTGAATTGGAAATAGGGGGTAGGACCTGTGTATTTAAATTGTGGAGCTGCAACTGCAGCTCCAAGAGCAAAAACAATAATGCCCAGCCCCATGTGCCAGCAGGGCAGATGTTTAGCGATATCTGCCGCGAATGTGTTTTTTTCTGAGCAAGGAGCTAGGGAAAGGTGCCTTTACTATATATACATGCGCCCGTATGCAATAAAATCGCCTTTCTCCACATCTTCATCTCTTAGTATTTTTCGCATATTTCTAGCTCAAATGTATCATCCATATAAGCTTACCGAAAGCCATGTACGCAGCACATGGAGGGGAATACAGCCGGCTCCCCAGCGCTGGCCCGAACCACGGCAACAACGGCCGCAGCAGCCGCAACAGCCGCAACAGCTGCAACAGCTGCAACAGCCGCAACAACCGCAACAGCCGCAACAGCCGCAACAGCCGCAACAGCCGCAACAGCCGCAACAGCCGCAACAGCCGCAACAGCCGCGGCAGCAACAAAAGCAACGCGTACTTTTCCCCTATGCATTGTTCAATATCCTCAATGACGATAGCAACGCTAGTTGGGTGTCGTGGGATATAGATGGCGGTGCCTTTTCAATCTGCAGCTGGCAGAATCTTATTTCCTGTCTTAATGAGCACGGCTTTGTGGCCACCCAGAAGGCGTCTGTAATCAAGAATTTGCTTGGTTACGGCTTCAAGCGCCTCAGAGATGGGCGCAGCCGTGTGTCAGATAGACATGGCAATGTATGGTCGTCATACCGACATGAGCACTTTCATTACGGAGATTTTGATAGTCTTGTTTATATTGAACGAGTTGGAAGAGGCCCTGGTAATGGCCGCCAGGTCCCTTCGACTTCTTCCTCATAACTTTTCCAATAGCTGTAATTAAAATAAATTGACGCGCTCTATGCGAAGTTATAAAATAATTGAGAATACTAAGCGGCTAAACCGATGAAGAATGAATGAAAGAAATAAAATTGTTCAGAAAACTCAGCACCATAGAGTCAGTAAGTCGGTGACATAGGATTCTCCTGATGGACTTTGACCACTGACATTTCACTTTATTTTCTTTTGATGAGTCGATTGCTTTGCAGTAGGTTGACTTTCTCCTGCTTAGCGCTATTCATTTTTCGGCCATATATCTTCAATATATCGTCCATATCTCATTTTCTCGACATATAAGCACTATCTCCCTTTTCACCTTTCGTCTATTTGCAACATTTCTTACCACAGCGACTTGCCGATTTGGGACTAGCAATGTAGTCCATCGACTAGTGCCCAGCAGTAATCGTAGTCTTCAAACGAAAATGTGTATTGAATAATGAATAAAAATGTGCGGACTAAGCAATTTTGCTCTGTCAGTTGCAGAATGTGAAGCCAGAGCCGTCCTCGCCCCAGCTGGCCTAGCTACCATAGCTGAGGTTGTTGATGGCACGGTAGAGCGCATGCAGAAAAAGCATTGGCTGTTGTATCACTGGCCAAATGCCTCTCTATGTGCTGCATATATAGGATTTCTTCATAAAAACAAAGATATAGCACGTAAATAAAAGGTTTACTTGTGCAATGTAGGAACGTACATACTATTTCCCAATCGAACCATTCTCCCTGCTCTGCAAAGAAAATATGCACATTTGCGGCAGATAACGCCAAATAGCTGCGATACCATTACAAGGTGCCGAGGTCTGATTAGTTTCTATTTATTACTCGTGGCCGAAGCTGCAGTTCCAAAATTTATCGCTGCAGGACTCACTTCTATTCACCACTCAATATATCCGACACATAGTGCGGATCCGTAAATTGGCTTCTGAAAGATACATGCCAATGAGCTGCCAGCGAATATGCCGTTGTCTCTATCCAACTTACTTGGCTAAATGTATTACCCCAGGTTTCTGCGCAGCGACAGTTCTCTATTTTACTTGAACATTTAGTGTAAGAATCAGAAATCATAAATATACCAAGCTATACGAACAGCAGAGTCTGACTGGGCAACTAGCTGCTCATCAGAAGTCCCGATCATAAATCCCAGCAGCTGGTGGATTGTATTGTGAGCAGTTCTGGGACTTTCAATAATCTACTTTCTGATGCATAACAGCAGGGGAGGGAATATAAATCCAGCAGCGTCCTCATTCCCAACAGTGCTGGCTCTTCTCCTCCACTCCTTTCCCAAAAATGATTTTTGACACTAGTTATTATCACGAAGCCGTGACCAACACGATTGCAGCTGCAGTGAGTTTAGCAAACGAGCAGAAACATCTTAAGGTAGAGCCTATTCCTTTGATGTACGCGCTCTATAGGGATAGCCAGGGTGCCATTCATGCCATTATTTCGAACACGGGTGGCACCAGCGATAAACAGAGCGAGTCTGTGCTTACAGCAGTTGAAAAACTGGACAAGAGGGCCGGGGGTGTTCCTGAGGTAGAGGCTGGTTTCGCTTTCTTGTACATTCTGTGTAAGGCGATGAAGGGGAAAGAGAGGCGAGGTGAAGGGATTGTCGATGGTTGTATGTTTCACTACGGACTGTCCTTTGACTTCACTGTTGTTCGCATGTTTGATAAATGCCAGGTACCTATCCATAAACTCCGAGAGGTTGTCGGTGGCCCGTGTATTGAGCAGCCTATAAGTACTGCGCCGCCACGACAGGCCAAACCAAAATATAACACCAGTCCACTGTTTTCTGGCAAGCGTGTGTCGGCGTTCACAGACGATATGATTGCGCAAGCAGGAAAGAGCGCACCAAGCTCAGTTATTGGCCGCGATGAGGTGATTCAACAGATGGTACTTGCCCTATGAAGTCATAAAAAGCCCAGTGTAGTGCTCACTGGCCCGTCTGGCACCGGTAAGACATCAATCGTCGAAGTACTTGCGCGCAAAATCGCATTTGGCGAGATCCGGGGTTTAGGAAGCGTTTCTCCAGTTGCTCTGGACATTGGTAAGCTCCAGTCTGGGGCAATGTATGTCGGAATGAAAGGGGTGGATGCAAGGTATTTTGGATGCGATCTACGCACGGCCAGAACGTACCATCATTTTCATCAACGAGATCCATACCGTGATGAAGATTGGCCATAGCTCGAGTTTGGTGCCGCTAACAGATTTGCTGAAGCCGGTGCTGACTGACGGATGGATCTCGATCATTGGTGCAACGGACCGACAAGGAGTACAGCACGCACTTTGAGACTGATACGGCGTTCGCACAGGTTACAAAGAGTGCATGCTAGCGAGCCAACGGTGGAGGCCAAGCGTGCGGCACTGAGGTACGCAAGCGGTGAATCAGCAAAGAAGCGCATAGCGGAAGTTGATGGAGAATTGG
Organism: Linderina pennispora; assembly: GCF_002104995.1. Taxonomy (NCBI): domain Eukaryota; kingdom Fungi; phylum Kickxellomycota; class Kickxellomycetes; order Kickxellales; family Kickxellaceae; genus Linderina; species Linderina pennispora. Next base: position 1,046,070 of record NW_024468251.1, on the reverse strand, counting down.
CCAGCTTGAGGAGCAGTGTTTCTGTGGAGGTACCGACATACGAGTCCATCAGGAGGGTTTATTGACTGTCACACTGGGCTTGAGTTTCCTTAGCCAGATTGCCAAAGGCGATGAGACATGGAGGGGCGCGTTTTACCGAAGCACGAACATCCCAAAGTTAGTGGATCGTATAGCAGAGTTGGGCGATGAGCCGGTTGACTTTGAAGGCAGCAAAGCAGCACATGTGGCCTTGGGGAAGAAGAAGGCGAAGTCAGTCATGGCTGACCACATCGCCGAGGTCATTGATTCGGCTCGACATGTCCGAGTACATGGAGAGGCACCAGATGTCGAGGCTGATCAGGACATCCAGCGGCTACAGAAACTGCGAGGACGGTGGGCAGTTGGCCGAGGCAGTCCGCAACCAGCCGTATTCAGCTGTACTGTTTGACGAGATCGAGAAGGCGCATCCGGATGTGCTCACCATTCTGCTGCAGGTCCTGGACGATGCACGGCTGACAGACGGGCACGGGTGCGTTGCTGATTTCAGCAGCAGCATTGTCATTCTTACGTCCAATATCGGGCAGGAGCATCTAGCCAGGAATATCTACGCGAGTAAAGGTGATATTGAGGCAGTGCTGTGCATAAGGGCGTTATTGGCAAGTTCTGGGAGAAAATTCGGCCAGAGCTGGCGAACCTGACTGGACCAGATTGTTGTGCTCAACCCACTTGGCCACAGTGCACTGCAGTATATCGTCCGGCTTCGAGTCAGGGAGATCGAGCAGCGTCTGGCTGACCGGAACATAACGATAACTATGGAGGACACTGCCATTGATCTTGTTCTCAAGAAGAGGTATGACCTGCTGTTTGGTGCGCGGCCGATTGGTCGCTACCTGGAGCAGCACCTGGTGTCGGAGCTGGCGGTGGCAATTGTCTGTGGTCGGCTGAAAAACAACGAAAATGTGATGGTTGGGTGCCGTGATGACAAACCTGCTACCAGTGTCGTGAGGTCGGCAGCTTGACATTGCAAGACACAAACTAGCTGAATGTTCAATATATTAGATCGCGTCCTTTCTAACTGCTCCGGGTGTCGCAGGTGTTGGTTCATTGTGAATCAAACAGCGGGCCGTGGCCATAATGAACTGCCGGTGCGACGGGAGGGGGAAACACCAAATCTAAGGACTGCCAAAAGGGGGCTGGCGGCTCTCGGCTCCTGTCTGATTTCGCGCACGCACACCCGCTTTCCTTTGACATTTTTTCTTTTGTAAACACCATGTCCGAAACACCCGACACACACAGCTCGCCGGACAGTTTTGATCCGGCGCCACATGGTCATAGATCTAGCGCTGGCGAACATCCTGAACAAGGACAAGGACCTGGAGGTCCTACGGCAGCAAAACGACAACCTGCGTGTGCAGCTCAGCCTTCTGCGAGAAGAAGCAGACCTCTGGCGGGCCTAAGGCCGAGAACGCGCTACAGCAACTGCATGCAGGCAGCGTGACGGAGATCCCGCGGCCCCACGACAAAGAGCAAAAGGAATACATTGAGCGGCTCTTTGACGAGAACCTCGGCCAGTCGCCGTACTACGTGGGCGCGCATTTCTTCAGCTCCGTCGTGGTTGCAGCCACAGAGGTCATCAGGGAATGCTGCTCAAGGGGCGGTGTAGCGCCGGATGACAAGACGTGGATCGGTGTTGCCGGCGAGCACCGGAGGGCGATGGGCAGGGAGCTGGTGAAGAAGGTTCATGGGTTCTGCCCGATCATGGCCCAGGCGGCCGGTAACTGGATCGCAATGTGGTTTTTGAAGGCGGCGTGGGGTGGGTGCGGCGAGTGCAGTCGGAGAGAGCAGGGGGACAGGGGTGCTGCGGATGGCAGTCAGCTGGAGTACGATCCGACATACAAGCCAGAGGCAATGCGGGCAGAGATTGAGCGCGAGGCAGTGGTGCGGGATGCAAGGAGCGCTGACATGGAGGAGGCACCTGCAGGCAGCAAGACCAAGCGACGCCGCACGGTGTCGCCCAAAAAAGTCAAATAGTGAAGAAAAATATATTAAACTCGCTTATCCTCAGTGCTTTGCGTAGGAAATGGCGACTGGTGCTTCGCCCTCATTCCGTGTCCACTCCGACTTCAGGTCGTCCTTGGCGGCACCCTGCCTGGACATCGCTCGTGTACTCGACAAAGGCCACATCGGGCTTGACCGACACCCAGCGGACCTCGACAAAGCCCGGGTAGATCTGGAACACCTGCTCAATCTCCTCGGGCCGAATGCCCTGGGGTAGGTTCTCCAGGAACAGGATCTTGTTCGGCAGCTCGACGCCGGGAATCAGCGGCACGGCATCCATCCGGCATATTCCGGCGCTGCTCGAACATTTCGTCGCGGCGGCGACGGCCCTCCACCCGGGACTTTATGTGGGCGTCCAGATCGCCGCCCTCGTCCTTGACCGAGGCATCGGCGGGGGAGCGCGCAAACTCAATAAACATGGGCTTGTCGAACAGCACGAAAGCCCTGGACTTCGCGGTGCGCGCGCACCGCGTCGGCTTCGCTTTTGAATGTAATGAAGGCCTGGCCGCGCATCCGCACGCTGTGCCGGGCGCGCACGTCCAGGAGCTCCCCGTAAGAGGCGAACAGCGCACGCAGGGCAGCTACCAGCTGCTGAGGGCTTTTTGCGCTCGTTCAGGTTGCGCACATACAGGGTCTTGTTGGGCTTCAGGCAGGGCGGCCGGTTCGGGTGCCGCATGCGCGCGATCGGTCCGACATTGTAGCCCATGGCGGCCAGGGCCTGCGGCGGCGGCGGAATCCCCATCGGCATGCCCATATAGCCCTGCGGCATGCCCATTGCTGGCGGTGGCGGCATGAACGACGGGTCTGGCATTGGCTGGCGTCCGCTCATTTGCAAGTACAGTTGAAGAAAAGGGTATGGATTATCGCGGGGTACTTTCCTGTGCCTGGGGCGAAAAACAATCAGCGCTACCATTTATACAGGTCCCATGAGTATTATGGCATACACAAGACCAAGCTTTTCAGACTATGAATTCCAGTATCTTTGAAACAAATAGAAACTAGCACTTTTAGTAGACCTCCAGAATGTAGCGCTCGTGCTCCTTCAGCTCCTCGATGACCTTGTTGGCCTCGCTGGGCTTGACGCCGCCGATCTTGGTGAAGGCACTGACCATGGCGTCCTTGACATCGCCGGTGGGCCAGGTGGGGCCGCATAGGTAGAAGCTGCCGTCCTCCTTGAGCATCTGGGAAGCCAGCAGCTCCGAGTCGTCGCGCATCAGGTGCTGGATATAGACCTTCTGCTTCTGGTCACGCGAGAACGCCAGACGCAGATTGGTCAGTAGGCCGCCGGCGTGGTAGGCCTCGAGCTCCTCTCCGTACAGGTACTCCATTGGCGCGGTGGCGCGAGCCCATGTACAGAGTCATCGGGCCTACAGCATGGCCCTGCGCAGCACGCACCGCGCGCTCCTCAATGAAGGCTCGGAACGGCGCCATGCCGGTGCCCAGACCAGCCATGATGACCGGCTGTGAGTCCAACGGCGGCAGCTTCATCACCGACGGCTTGACTGACACAACAACCGGAGTGCCAATCTCCAGCGCATCGAGGAAGCGCGTGCACTGGCCGGTGCGCAGCTGACCGCGGCTGTTCTTCCACTCGACAATGACCACACACAGGTGGACGTATCCGGGATGCATCTTGGCCGACGATGCAATCGAGTAGTGGCGCGGCTTGATTGCTGGGATCATGTCCACCAGATGCAGGATCGACGGCCGCGCTGAGCCAAACTCCAGCAGCAGATCGGCGTACGTCACGGTGTCGGCCACGCGGTCCTTGAACTCCACCGCTCCCTCGCTGGTGGTCAGCCAGCGCAGCTTGTCGGCCTGCGCAGTGTCGGTGGCAAAGTCGGCCAGTGCCGCGTAGAACTTCTTGCTGGGCCGGCCAAACAGATCCAGCGCGTGCGTCAGCCACGAGTGGACCGACCGCGTCTGGCTCTGCCCGTCCTTCAGCGCCGTCACGTACTGCGACTGGTCCAGCCCGTACTGCGCGCAGAAATCGCTCACCTGCGATGCGTCGTTGTAGCCAAACACACCCAGCGCATCGCCGATCTCGTACGTCAGCCCGGTGCCGCGCGCGTCGAACTCAATGTGGATGATGTTGCGGTCGTACGAGTCGGGTGTCATGCGGTACTTGGACGACACCTTCACCGTGAACGTCTTCTCGCCCGGCCGCGCAGTCACCGCCGTTGCAAACGCCTCGGGGAACGCCAGCCGCTGCGCAATCGCCAGCGGGCTGTCCACGTACGCCTGCGGCTCAGTGTCCGCCAGCGACACCTCGCCAGCCTCGGCTGGAGCCGCCGCTTCCTCAGCTGAAACCACCTCCGCCTCCGTCTCCGCTACAGCCAGCGGCTCGAGGCCAAGCGCCTCACGCACTGTGGCGATGACATCGGCCGACGCCTTGCCGTAGACGTTCACGCTGGTGGCTCGCACCGGCGCCGCGGACGCGCAAGGAACGCGCCGGTCGCAATATCCGAGAACAGCGCGTCGGGGGAGATGTCGTCCTGCGCGTCGCGCAGCACTACCACGCGCGCTGCCGTCTGGGGGAGCTGTGCAAACAGCACCTGTGCGTCCCACGGCCGCAGCGCACGTACCGTCAGCAGACCGATGTCGGCCTCCTTGACCAGCGCTGGCAGTGCCGCCTGCACTGTGCTGGCCGTGCTTGCCGATGGCCACAACGACTGTCGAAGCGCTGGCGCTGCCCTGTATACTCGAAGCTCTGGTACGTGCGTCCGAATGTCTGGGCGAACTTTGCAAAGGCTGCCGCCACTGCCGCCGCCGCATTGGCCGGAGCCTGCTGCAGAGACCGCTGCCACAAACCCGGTGAGCTGGGTGAAGCTGGCCACACTAACCGCCGCAGCCTCAGCAGCCTCAGCCTGCGCCATTGGTCAAGTGCACCACTGGAGTTCCAGCGGCCTGGGCCACAGCATGGGCAATCAGAGCCATGTCGTGCGCCTCCTGCGCCGATGCCGATGCCAGGAACACGGCGCCCGACTGCAGTGCCACAAACGCATCCGAGAAGTCGGTCTGCACATCGGCCTGGTTGTCCAGTGACTGAGCCGCCACGTGCAGCACTACCGGCTGCTTCTGGGCCTGTCAGCTCCGCAAGCACCGGCAGCATGTATGGCAGCGATGGAGCCGCCGCCACTGCAGACACACGCGAGCCCGCCGCCAGCGAGCCCCACAGCGCGTGGCCGGCGCCCTGCCGGGTCTGCATGCGCAGCGCCGACACCCACTCGCCGTACGCGTTCTTCTCAGCCTGGCCGCGACCACGCCAGTGCCGCCTCGCCGAGGTCCTGCTCGCGCGCCGCATACACAAAGCACAGATCGCTCAGCGCATACGCCTACGTAGCTGGATGCTGCCTGCACATCAATCGTCTGTAGGGCTCCGCTGGCGCTCAGCGCTGCCAGATCGGCCACCTGCCGCCTCGGCAACCGAGCCCGGCGATGACAGCGGGTGGACCGGCGTCTGCGCCGCCGTCACCGCCGTGCTGATATCCTGCGGTGTCGCTGGTGAAACTACTGCCTTGCTGCCAAAATCGAGCTTGGCCAGGGCCGCCGCGCGCTTGCGCTCAGGTCTCCTGCGCCAGGTAATTGAGCTGCGCGACCTCCTTGAGCTGCCCGTCCAGACCCTCCGGCAGCTTGCTGACGATCTCCTTCAGCAGCTGGCTGGCCACACGCGGCGCCACGCCGTTGGTGGTCACTGCCACCTGCAGGCTCGACGACCCGCGGTACGTTGGCAGCAGCGAGAAGTCGCTGAACTCAGAGTCGCCGGCCACGTTGACCGGAATTCCGATTGCATGCGCATCCTGCGCCACCGTCTGCGCCAGCGCTGCGTCGGTGACAAACACCACGCTGAACCCAGCCAGGTCCGACGAGCTGTACTTGCCTGTCGGCACAACCGAGACACGCCCGTTGTCGATCCACTTGCCGAGTTGCTCGGCCACATTGCCGCCGTAGATGACCACATCGGCGCCTGCGTCGAGCGCAAACACCGCGCGGCTGGCTGCAGGACTGGCCCGAGCCGAACACGGCTGCGCGCTTGCTGTTGAGCCGGAGGCCCACGATGAGCGACGGCGTCGGGACTGCTGTGCTGGTAGCCATTAGAAGATATGTAACAGGAAATGTGGGCTGATTCTAATAGTGAGAGGAAAGGGGAAAAGGGGCCAAAGTACACATACGAGAATCTGTGCGCAATCCCCCTCTGTGGGCTCAGCTCCCTCCTTTATACAGGACCACCTCCGTCCTTGCGTCTTTTCTTCACCAGCTGCTCACAGAAGAGACTTTGCCTTGGGATCTTGCACGTCTTATTATCACGCTCCTAGTGGCTGCAATATTGGCTGTTCAAGCAGGGAGGGATCTGGCATATATTGGTCCCAACGCGCCAATTTGGCGGGAGTGACTGCCACGCCCTGCCAATTGGGTACCCCTGCGATGGTGCAATCTGACCGCGGGATGGCACAGCCTCTGCAGCAGCCCGCGCTTGCATGAACGCCTGGAAATCACCGTGACCATTGTGACAAATCGGCTGTCTGTCCCGCCCTCGCAGCAGCAATCGCCTGCTGTTACTAATCGTCCTCGCCGGGTCGCGGGTCAGCCAGCGCTCAATCTTTGGCGTAGACAGTAGGTCAACAGCCAGCACCCCAGAGTTAATCGTCGATGCGGACTTCGCCTCTTCCTTGATCTGGCTTGATCTCGCTGTACAACTCTGCCAAACGTCAAAGGCCGCCAGCTTGCTTTGTCACCCAGACAGCTCGGCCACGCGCAGCATGCGTAGAACACAGGGCTGGTGGTGTGAGGAGTGCCCCGCCTTTCTGGGCTTCTCGGAGGGTTTGCTCTTTGGGGAGGCTGGACCGACGGCTCCTCTAACCCGAACCGTTCAAAAAGAGGCCCGCCCGTTCTACACAGTTTGCCCTTTTCCTCTTCTCCATATTACACACTAGCCACACTCTTTTACCACTACTGCTGTATGCCAATGCCTCCCCAGAAACTCGAGACCCGCCCCGACCTGCAGTCGTTTGTGGACCGCTACGACACGTTCCTGTTCGACTGCGACGGCGTCATCTGGCGCGGCACCACCATTCATCGACGGCGTGCCGGCCACCCTGGACATGCTGCGCAGCCTGGGCAAGCGCCTGATCTTTGTGACCAACAACAGCAACACGTCGCGCAAGGACTATGTGAAGAAATTCGCCAAGCTGGGGATCACAGCCGCCGAAGAGGAGATCTTCAGCTCCGCCTATGCCACCGCCGTCTACCTGGCCGATGTGGCCAAGTTTGGCTCCAGCAACAAGTCGGCGTACGTGATCGGCGGCAACGGCATCCGCGCAGAGCTCGAGGAGGTCGGAATCCGGACGCTGGGCAGGGAGGACACAGGCACAGATTGACCTGAGCACCCTCAATGAGGTCGAGCCCAATCCCCGATGTGGGCGCTGTGGTGTTTGGCATCGACTACGAGGTGTCCTTACCGCAAGCTGGCCAATGCCCACGTCAACCTGGTGCATAACCCCGACTGTCTGTTTCATTGCCACCAACGATGACCGCACGCTGCCCGGCGGCAAGTACATGTATCCAGGATCCGGCTCGCTGCTCAACTCGCTGGTGTCGTCGACGCAGAAGACCCCCATGGTCATGGGCAAGCCCAACCAGCCCATGCTCGACTGCGTCATGCGCAAGTACCATCTGGACGCGGCCCGCACCTGCATGATTGGCGACCGCCTCGATACCGACGTCCAGTTTGGCATCAGCGGCGGCCTATCGACGACTATGCGTGCTCACCGGCGTCTCCGACGAGCAGTCCGTGCTGGCCCCGACCGCGCCCCAGGCAACCTACTACACATCCAGCCTCGGAAACCTGGCCCAGCTGGCATAGACCCCAACCCCTTTCTCTATTTATAATGCAAGCCATAGAACGCGAGCCTAACCTCCCCCGCATCTGCGTCATCCGCAACACCTGTGGTGTGGAAAGAAAAAAATCGATTTTTTTTATTTTTAGGTCTACTGCCCAGCAGCCTGTTTGCTCAGGGGCTTTCTTCACTGCCGCCGTTTGCTCCCGGGCGCTTCACTTCTTTCCTTCTCTCCTGCCCACTTAGCAAATTCACAGCCGACTCGTAGCGTATATTTATCTCTAACTCCTCTGAAGCTCAAACACGTCTATTGCGTCAGACAGCACCCGCTCTCTCTATTTAGCCTTATTTCACCGTCTATTTATATACCCTCATTGCAAACCCAGTCTGCTGGACCCACGATAATGACCGACACCCCCACTACCGCCGCCGAGGCTGTCAACGAGACCCAAAACAGCAATATCATAGCGCCAGGCCTGACCGACGTCGCGAAGCCAGCAAGAACCGCCGCCGTTGCCGTCACTTGCTACTGCGGTTGATAAAGATGGAGCCGATGCTGCCGGGACAACACCGACAGCGATTGAGCTGCGCGTGACAACCAACATTGACGATGACGGCGAGATGCAGGAGAACAACAGCTAGCACCCAACAGCCGGTACCAGTGACGCAGACCGCGTCGCTGCTGAGCAACGGCACCATCGCAGCCCGGCCAAAAGATGCAAGCGCAATCCAGTGCCGCCGCCTATCGACACTGAGAATGCCAACCGGGATGCGGAAAACAGCCTGCGCTCGAAGCTGCTGCTCGAAGTCGAGTCTGGCCGAGGTCATTGTCGGGCAATACTGCCGATACAGACACAGTGGATGCGGCGGCCGAATTGCCAGCCGACGCCAGGCAGGGCGCGCCTGCAGCGATCAGCAATAACGCTACCCCACACCAACAGACAGATCCTGCGACCTGATGGTGCTGAGCCGGCTTTGGCACACATTGGCGTGTCGTTCAACAAAAACCGGCGCTACCGGCGATCGAATGGAGGACGCTCACTTTCCACCGGTACGACTTTGGTGGCGTCACCGGGCAGGCTCTGATGGCCATTTTCGACGGTCACGCGGGGCGCCAGGCTGCGCAGTGGTGTGGTGACAACTTTGAGTCTGTTTTCATCGAACTCTGCCAGGCAAACCCGGAAACCAGCATCCCCGAGCTCTTGAACAACGTGTTTGTCGAAACCGACAGGCGGATTGCCGAGCTGTATAAGCAGTCGGGAACCACCGTGGTCGTATGCTTTCTGCAGGTCGCCGAGGACAATACGCGGACCCTGTACACTGCGAATGCCGGCGACGCGCGCGCTGTATTGAGTCGCAATGGCCAGGCAATGAGACTTACATATGACCACAAGGGCGACGACAAGCGCGAGGCTCAGCGCATTGCCGGGTCAGGCGGCTACTGTCTTCAATGGCCGCGTCAACGGCGTGCTGGCTGTGACACGGGCCCTGGGCGACTCAACCCTCAAGCCCTATGTTATCAGCAATCCGTTCACCACAGAGACTGTAATCGAGGACACCGACGACATGCTGATCCTGGCCTGCGACGGCCTGTGGGACGTGTGCTCGGACCAGGAGGCAGTGGATTTGGTGCGCGACGAGAAGGACCCAGTGGATGGCGAGCCAGGTGCTGCTGGACTATGCGCTGGACAACGAGAGCATGGATAATATCACCACCATGGTCTTCCGTCTGCCGCACCCGCCCTCCACACCCTCAGACACGCCATCGCCTGCATCCGCCCTGCCTTCATCGTCCTCGTAGCAATATCTCTCCGTCTGTTTCCAAGTCTTGCTGTCCTTCCTTCGCTGCTTTCTTCTTCCCCTCCCCGTTTCATTTTCATGGTTAAACGATATGTATTACCACAACCACACCACCTGGCATGAGCCACCCATGATGCACACGCCAGTATATGTCCGAGGCATCGGCCACTGGCAACGTCACATCACGCCTGGCTGTAAAGTGGTGGTGCTGGAAACTGTAGGGTCGCGCGAATCACGTGGACTGATCTGCGTGATACGAAAAGTTTTGATCCCAGCCTGGTTCCTGCGAGGAACCTGATCACCGCGCGAGATTTTTTTTGCCGTCGCATACTAGTGCCGGTGCTGGGCCGGCCAGGCCAACCGAATCCTTCTCTTTTTCGCTCATTTCGAGAAAAAACATCATTTTCACTCCCGTCCTTTTTCGGTCACCGCTGTGAATTTCACTCTAACAGAATACTAAAAATGTCGCAAGTCGCCAAGAAGGCCGGTTTCGAGGGTGCCCAGGAGGTCCAGATCCACCGCATTCGCATCACTCTGTCGTCGCGCAACGTGAAGAACCTCGAGAAGGTGTGCTCGGACCTGGTTCTCCGTGCCAAGGACAAGCAGCTCAAGGTCAAGGGCCCCGTGCGCATGCCCACCAAGCGCCTGGCCATCACCACCCGTAAGACCCCTAACGGTGAGGGTTCCAAGACCTGGGACCGCTTCGAGATGAAGATCCACAAGCGTCTCATTGACCTGGACTCGCCGTCCGAGATCGTCAAGCAGATCACCTCCATTGCCATCGAGCCCGGAGTCGAGGTCGAGGTCACCATCGCCGACAACTAAAGCGTGTCCTGCATGCGGATTTCTGGACTCCTCCCCTGTGGTCCGTTTAGACTAGCTTGTGCATAGCCCCCCTTTTGTTCGCTTGTGAAATAAATGGCCATGGCTGCTCCCCTGCATCGGGGGAGGGCGTCCCTCAACTGCATCCCCATGTGCATGTATCAGTGAAGGTCGTATATTGGAATACTGAAATCATAAATGTATTTGGTTTTACTGGCCCGGCGGTCCACGCGGTGGCCGGGCTCCAGGCCGAGGCGGACGGAATCCAGGCGGCGGCTGCGGCGGGAAGCCTGGTGGCGGTATCCCACCCATTGGCATACCAGGCATGCCCGGCGGCGGCTGGAACCCAGGAGGCGGCATGCCCGGTGGCGGCCGGAATCCTGGCGGCGGCATACCCGGCGCACCCATCCCCGGACGCGGCGGTGGCGGCCGACCATACGCAACCGGCCGTGCCTGCATAACGCCAATCGCCGGACCGCCCACGCCCCTGACCGGGCCCTGCCAGCCCCTGCGGCGCCATACCAGGCGGCGCAACCGGCATACCGCGGCCCGCCTGGCCTAGGCCACGCCCGGGCCCTGTCGCCATGGCTGCACGCGTCTTCAGCGCGTCCGTACGTGGCGGCGCGCCATCAACACTAATGGAGATCACTGACTCGCCGCGCAGAATCACCAGGCCAAGTGTGCGCTTGATCTGCTGCGTCTTGCCCTTGGAGCTCTTGGACTTCACCGTGCGGAACTCCTCGCAGTCGCCAAGCACCAGGTTCATGTGTTTGTCGAAGGCCAGCATTTGGCCCGTCATTACGCGTGTGTCTGCCAGCGTCAGGCGTAGCCGGTAATTGAGCAGGCTCATCATTCGCGAATTCTTTGCGATCGTCATTTTTGTGAGGAAAAATATAACTAGTGAGGTGAGCAAGGCTGCGAATACATTTTTCCTTAGTGCCAACACTTCCGATCTTGAGGCGAAAACTGGTGCTTGTGATTGGGAGTTGTGGGTTCCAAATCAATATGCATTTTCAGCGTTATTGGGACATATTGGAAAACGGAAGGAAAACCACGGCGAAATACGCAACAGTCACTACCAACACACATTCTGGGCATTATACCTGCTAGAGGCTATAGCCAATTGCTTGCGTCAAGGCAAGTACTCATTTGCTTGGGTGCCGCTGAAATCAATAGCGCTATCGAGATTGATTAGTAGCATGCGAATCGGTTTCCCCTGTTCGCCCACAGTAAGGACGTTGTTAGATGAAATTCCATAGCAGTAGATAGTTGCATCAAGCGCATAGGTATCATCCATCGAACCTGCTTTGTACCTTCCAACTCCTGCAGTATGCTCATCCAGCGACTTACACGGAGTCCATATATCAGCCAAGTTGACGATACTGGCCATTCGCTTGTGTCCGCGAAATGGTATTGGTTTTTCCGATCCAGACGCAAACATGAGAATAACGAACCCAACCCCCTCTTGGTATTGTCCACCACCCAATACTTGTCAAGTTCCTCAACACGGACATGCCCGCCAGCACCGAACTTAGAATAAGCGATATCTTCGAATGTCCTCTTGTGCAAACTCGCTGAGGATATCCAAATTGATCGTCTGATCGTAGAGAGATTGATGTAAAGTTTAATGAATCGATGATAGCCAATTGTAGTCGATAATGTTGACATTCAGGGTCCGGTGTCCCCTGCACCGCCGATGGGCAAGGCTGAACTGCATACGTACAAAGGCCCAGGCAGATTATCAGTCCTTCCTCCTTCCCCTCAGTCATATTCTTGGAGAAACCATTTTTCACACACATATATACCCGATAGCATTGCATCTCCTAGGTTCAACACTGGCACATCCATGCCTCAGTTATGCCAGCTTATCAGCATGTGGCAGGATACATACTGTGGATCCTAAGCTATTTCCTTGGCTTGAAACTGCGGTGTAGTGGCAGGACTTCTGTCTGCAAGCGTTATATCCAAATGGCCGTTCCCTACGCTGTGTATTAAGCGTGATGAAAAGCAGCCAAGAGCTGATGTGTGAATTCCAGATGCAGGGCCAGCCAGTGGCCAGTATACTCCTGTCGCTTGACCTGTATCGATAAGACTCTATGAGTTGGCATTCTTTCGAGCCAAATTTGGTTCATGGTTCCGCCGTAAAACTACAGTCTAGTACTCGCTATGCTTGGAATATCCATATATTCAGACAGTATCACCATAATGGTCCGTTGCAATCAGTATATATATATCGGATGATATGACTGCAACCAGGCATTGGCTAGCAGCAGGAGTATGGATGCTGGAAATTTCTTTAAAATACCCTTGGCTCTCAAGCCTATGTTTTATATCGGCACGAAAAAGGTTGCAGTCAACTCTATTGAAATCTCTAATTTTACAAAAGGGTGCAGGTTTGAGTATTTGACGATGCTGAACTGCGTTATGTTATTCACAAAGTCACACATTCAACATGTGATTGGCCAGGGTTTGTAGTAGCATAGGGTGTGCTATCGTTCCATTTGAGACGCTGCCTTCATCAAATACAGTATTAGGCGCCTTTTTTTGTTCACAGGTGAGATTATCACTGGAATCAATCTCGGTGATTCTGTTCTCAATGATCTCAGGGTAGGATGCCCAAATCTCCTCAAGCAAATATGCTACTCGTAGGTTAGCTTAAATGCTGCCGAAACATAGCAGTAGCCAGAACCCCGGAGAAATAGACTAAAAATGAAGCTATTCTCGCTTGGACTCTGTGAAGAATAGTGAGATGAAATGTATGGAGTGCTTGAGCTTGCGGTCAGAACAAGTCCAGTATTTGTTGGATCCCGACTTGGGAATACCTTTCAGCAGATTCATAAATGCTCCCATACCGCTGTTTGCAATATTTGTGGATGAATATACTGGGAAATTACAATATTGTTTATGCCACGGAGAATAATGCCATATTGTAGATTTCAAATACTTGACAACTGTTTGCGTTGTGTGTACGCTATAAAGAGTTGGCAATTGTTAAATGTCTAGTATTGTGTAGATAGTTGTATATGGTGTAGTAGTGCTTGTGTTTGTGGTGTGTATAAAATATGCCATCCTTTAAGGGGTACGTTTTGTACTGAGGGGAATGAGAGCAGAGAAAATGTGTGGTATGCGGCCGCACCGATGTGCCACTATACCTAGCTACTGTTACTCCCCTACAACGATTTGCAGTCCTGTGGCCAAACATATAACCTACTGCTGACATGGCTGCGTACACAGCGCATCAAACGCTGGTGGACATTTACACTGTGCAAGGCTGCAACGGGGCTTGCGTTGGCGCCCGATTCGCCATCACCTGAGTCAGCTGCTATGCTAATATCAGGGATGACCATGCCGAGAGCGCAATAATATTATCCTGGCATAGATCAGTAGAATAACTAGGGTAGTTTCATAAATCAGAAGCAGGTTGCATAGAGCGATTGAGCGTAATGGTGAGTTTTTTTTATTCTAAATGTAAAGGTCCGATATCTGAATATTGGAAGATGGTGCGACTGAGCTAGCGGGATTAAGTGATTGGTGATGAATGGATATCATTCATCTAATTAGCATTAACGTTGCTGGTATGCAGAGTGTTCTCACTGAAATTGGTACGGTTCGAAATGCGATCGAATTCGTTGTTGAATGAGCTCACCAACAAGAAGCCCCAGCCCCAACTGCAATGGGCAAGAACAAGCTCGTAGCGCGGAAACAGGCCCAAAATTGGGCTGATGGTGAATTATAAGATAGGTGTTGAAGTAAATAGATGTTGATGTTGATGTTGATTAAGTATAGGAAGCTGGTTGTCAGCCGCTGGTTTTATAGTCCAGGGCGATATGTCACTTGCATGTATCCATCGATCTACCAGAAATCTACTGATCCCATGCTTTCGACATGCCAAGCGACATCGCGTCTGCTCAAACAGTTTGTGCACGTTACCTGTTGTCTTATACACAAAAGAACAGACACATTTTTGTTAGAGGCAGGAATTCTATTCATCGAGCTGGTAACGGTCTTGGCTGAAATCTAGAAGCACGCTCCAGACAGCAACCGAGGAGACGCTTGCTCATGGCTTTGGTCAATTGAAGTATCAGTATGGCCCTTCTGTGAGGGCGCATTTTATGATGCACTTCATTCTAGAGGAAACCCTTTTGCATTAACCCCATCTGTGTATCAAGCGAGTCAATTTTCCTGGACTGATGTAGAAAACACGCGCAAGTCCGGCTACCACTGTGTAGTATCAAGAGAGATGACTATGGAGCGATATAGCTAGATGCTGGTGCTAGAATTTACTTACAAAGCTACGAGATTCAAAAGCAGGCCTTAATCAGAAGCCACTCGAAGCAGTGGACTGCTTCTATATTTTTTGCCTTCTAAACCCCTTCAGACTCTGAGGCATAGCCATACTTAGCTTTCTTGGCCTCATACTCGGCCATTTCGTCGATGTACTTGGCTTTATCTCCTTCGAATCGTATCTTATCTTCCTCATAACGCTCGATGTATGGCCTCTTTTTGTCGTCTGTCAAGCCACTCCACTCAGAATGCAAGAGCTTGCCAATCAAACCAAAACGAGCGTCCGGGTTCGCTTTACGGAGACGGAAGCGGTTAGCTTGAGCATAGAGCATGGAAGGGAGACAGGAACACCCTTGGGAAATGCCGGTTTCTTTATATTGAACTCACTTGCTGTTTACAGCCTTTTTCGACAGATTCGCCAGACTTATTTGTGGCAGCGACGGAGGGCATATCTGGAATGAAAAGTAGAATGTTTGAAGGTGTACTGAAGAATAAATTGTTAATAGATGTAGACATGTGGAAGAAGGAGTCGACATAGCTCAGCTTTATATTCAACGACAGGCAGCTGAGAAACCTGTGCACAGCTGCGTGATTTTTTTGTGGAGAGCATGAAATCAAGCAGAGCGACGAATTTATAACCTGTTCCCAGCAAGTGCAGGGTGGTCAATCCTTTGTGCTCCGCTTTGTTTTGTGGATCTCCTGATAGCCTCCCTGATATACCATCACCTTCCCTTTCGGACATATGTTGCTTGCAGACTGTTTAATCGAGTATTCAATCCAGTTCGTGCATGCAGGAGGCAGGGACTGCTAGACCAGATTGCATGGCTATTTGAAGTTGCCATAGCACATTGCCTGGCCAATTCGAGTGTCAAGCATACCGTCTTGTAATGGATGTGGATATATGCCTATCTTACAGCATGGGTGCGGGACCTTGTGCCAAACAAAGCTAGGGAGCGGGTTTACAGCAAGCACTCTTTGAAGCATGTCGTTTCTGTTGGTATTTGGTTGTCCTTTTCCACAGCCTGCCCTGATGCGCGTTGGGTTTTGCTGGTAGACCCGGCCCCCGAGTGGCGAGCGGTCTACCAGCTTGTGGTTATGGTGTTATGAGGTTGGCCAATGTCTGGATCTCCTCTCGTGTGTATGCCTCCTGCCCTTCACCTTCCGCTCCCCAATTTGTTTGTACAATTTCTACTTTTCAAATTTGTGACCGAATGGAATTACTCGAGCCAAGCGAGAGCGTTAGGAAAAACTGGCTGGCAGCCTTGTGTATTTGCTCTGGGACGCTGTGTGCTGGCAGCCAGCGGTCAGGATGAAGGCGCTGAGTGGAACAAGATGTTTACACAGAGCGTCATGGCATGGCTACAGGTCCCCGGACCGGACCGCCAAGACCTAGTGACCCTACCGTACGGCGAGTCAGCCAATGACATGATCCTGCACATGCTACGGTGCAAGCGGGCTGACGAAGAGGCTGCTGAAAAGGATAAGAAGGGCAACACCTAGCGCCTCGCTGGCCATCGCTACAACCCCAGACACGTTGTACTCGGGCCTGATACTGACATGCCTGGGTATCAGCAACAACCAACTACAAGTGCTAGGCGAACAGGCACAAGAGGGTGCACAGGAGACAGCGCAGAAGGGGATGTCTGCGGCCGTTCGAGTATCGACTCGAGGTCGCGTGCAGTTGCGTTTGTCATCAGCGAGTGGCTTGATATGCCGAAGGCAGTTCATCAGCACATACGAGCGGAAGCTCTCGCAGGAAGCTCGAGCAGGTGGTGACGGACAGTATGAAGCTGGAGAACGCTGGAGCCACAGCACTGGAGACAGAGAAGAAGCGCAAGTGGGGGTGGAAAAAGTACCTGGCCACAGGCGCCGGTGTTGCCATTGCTGGCACACTAGTTGGTGTGACTGCCGGGATTGGCAGCTCCCCTGATCGTTGCTGGGTTGGGCGCTGTCGGCGTCGGTGGACTCGGCTTCCTCGCGACAGCTGGTGGCGCAGCCATGGTTGGATCACTACTAGGCGTAGCCTGGCGGTGGACTGGTTGGGAAGCGGTTCAACACGCGGCTGCGCGGTCTACACGAGTTCTACTTTATGCAGTTGCGTGCCGTCAACGGGGATGCGACGCACTCCGGCGCCCTACATGCAACAATATTCGTGCCGGGGTTCTTACAGGCCGGTGCTACACGCAGCCCGTTTGCGCCCATAGGCGACGTCATGGGACTAGATGTCGGTGACGCCTACACGCTGTACTTTGAGACCAAGGAATTGATGGAGCTGGAAAACGCCGTGTCACAATTTGTCGAGAACACAGCCAAGGGTGCTGCGACGACGCTGGTGCTGCAGCAGACGGTTCTGCATGTCCTGGTGGGCGCGTTTACGTGGCCACTGGCGATCCTGAAGGTTAGCCAGATCATTGACACGCCTTGGTCTGTTGGTCTGGTGCGGGCCAGGCGCGCCGGCAAGATGATGGCCGAGGTCTTGCAGAAGCGTGCACACGGCAATCGCCCGGTGACTCTTGTTGGGTACTCGCTTGGTGCTCTGGCGATTTTCACCTGCCTCCAGGAGCTGCACAAGCACAAGGCACACGGGATTGTCGACACTGTCGTGCTGCTGGGTATGCCGGCAGATGGGTCTGACAAGAAGGCATGGTCTGCATGCTGCCATGCCGTGGCCCGCAGAGTCATCGTCGGGTACTCGAACAAGGACTGGATCCTGGCCTTCTTGCTGCGCTGCCAGCTCGTTCTGCACGCACCTGGCCGGTCTGACAGGGGTCGACTCCGGAAAAGCTGTTCCCAGACAACAAACTGGTCCAGCGCAAGATCACAAATGTGGATCTGTCTGGCTATAGTCGCCCGGCACCTCGACTACCTCTATTCTATCGACGATATCATGCTTGAAATGTCGCGTGTACTGTAAGCACATCAAGAAAAACACTGATGCTTATCTAAAGAGAGTACGGAAACGAACATGTTTAGAGACCAAGGTCCTTGGCCACCAGACGAGTGCAGATCGGGTGGTAGAAGCTGCGGTGCTTGGCGAATGTCGCCTCGGCCAGCTCCTTGCCCTTGGAGCCCGACTTGGCCAGGGCGCGGTACAGCGGGCGCGTGTACTTCATCCGACCCTGCTCACCAAGCATGCGAACGGCGTTGTCGAACTCGGCCTCGTAGTTGTTCTTCAGGGCCATCGACAGCCAGGCCATGCGCACCTCGCAGTTGCGCGATCCCGACAGACCGTAGGCCTTCTCGACCTCAGCCAGAGCCGAGTGCGGCACCTCGCCCTTGTCGCTGAGGGTCTGGATGAAGATCACCTTCTGCGTCGTCGACATATCGCTGAACTCCTTAGCATCAAACTTGGTGTGTGCGTCGGCAACGTCACGGGCGTCCCACCAGCGGCGAGCCAGATCGAAGGCAGCCTGCTGCGGCGCCTCGTCGAATTTGAAGTCGACCGGCGGCATTCCCGGCTTGGTGAACCAGGCATCAAAGTCGATCGCTGCAATCTTCGCCTCATCAGTAGGGTCCAGGTAGTGGTGCACATACCGCAGGATGAAGTTGTGGAAGTCGCCAGTGTTGATCGACTGGCCGGCGAATTCGCGCACATACATGGTGGTGATGTGATGGAACACGACCGGGCCCAGCTGCTGCTCGAGGTAGTACAGCAAAAGGGCGCCCTTCTCGTACGGCACACGCGAGTACGAGTCATCAGGGTCCACGTCGTCGAGCTTCGGGACCAGCGCGGTCAGCTGGTTATCGCCGCCCAGCAGCTCAATGTCGGCCTTCAGGGCCTTGTAGCCGAGCACGTGGCTCAGCTGCCGGGCATCCTCGCCATGCAGCGCAGCAACGATCTTGCGCTCGAGGAACGTTGTCCAGCCCTCGTTGAGCCAGAAGTGCTCCCAGTTGCTAGTGGTAATCAGGTTGCCTGACCAGCTGTGCGCAATTTCGTGCGCGACAACGTCGGTCAGTGAGCGGTCGCCAGCAAGCAGTGTCGGCGTCACAAACGTCAGGCACGGGTTCTCCATGCCGCCGTAGGGGAACGAGGGAGGCAGGATCAGCAGGTCGTAGCGGCCCCACGAGTACGGCGTCACCAGCTTCTCAGCCGGTCTGTACAATCGTTTCCATCTCGGCAAACTCCCATGCGCACGCCTCGATGCCCTCGGGCTCGGACCAGACAGCGCAGCGGTCGCTGATATCCGACTTGGCCAGGTTACCGATGGCCATAGCAATCAAGTACGACGGAATCGTGATCTTTTGCTCGAAGCTGTACACCTGTGAACTCACCGTCGTCGCGCGAGCTGGTCGAGATCGCGCTCATCAGAGCAGTCAGCGGCTTGGGCACGCGGATGTCTGCAGAGTACGACAGCTTGATCGACGGGCTGTCCTGGCACGGCAGCAGGCTGCGCGCGTGGATCGCCTGGCACTGCGTGAACAGGAACGGGTGCTTTTTGCCCAGTGTCTGCTCGGGCGTCAGCACTTGGATTCCAGCGCTCCCCTTGGTCGTCTCGTACTCGATCTTGACCTTGAACTCAGCATCCTTCTTGGCGTCCTTGAGCGAGACATTCAGCGCATGGCCAAACACGGGGTGAGCCTCGCTCAGCGTGTACTCGGCGGCGGCAAAGCCCGAACCCTGGTCGACTGATACGCCCTTGATCACAAGGTGGTTGGTATCGACGGTAAAGGTCGCAACATCGTCCCTGAGGGCCGATCCAGTCCAGTGTCGCCGAACCAACCAGCACGGAGCGGTCAAAGTCGATGCTGAGGTCCAGGTGAATGTGCCTGGTCGTCGTCTCGTCGAGATTCGCTTGCGAGTTAGGGGTCAATAGCTGTCACAGGCATTGTTCAAGCACAAAACTGAATTTATAAAAAAATTGGTGGAAGAGTGGAGAAAGAAGTGGAATTCAGCCCAGTCGGGCTGAGGAGAGCGGATTTGCTTGGGGTTGCAAGCGTTGTGTGTCTGAGAAAAAAAACACACACTTTCATCATGGCCGGAATGGACCAAAGTCCGGTTGGTGGTGACGTCGTCTGGCTGGATGTTTTCTCACGGCACTTTTTCTTCGCTGCCGATCTTCATTACCACACACGGCATTCTTCAACCAGCGACAGCGACGCCTGCACAGTTGCATAGATGCTGCTGTCCGCTGCTGATCCGTCGTCGCCATCCTCTGGTTGCGGCAGGTTGAACCCAGCCGGCACCTTGAGCCCGATGCCCAGCACCAGCGGCCGGGTGTCGAGCGGGTTCTGCCTGTATCTGCTCTGGGCAACGTGCATGGCGCAGATCTGGTACAGCGACGCTGCCTTGGATGCATTGGCATTGCCCAGCACAAACTTGATATCAACAGGCACGTCATCCACCTCGACGAGATCACCGAACTCGCCGTTATTGTAGGAGACTCGCGACGTCACTGCTTGGATTATGCTGCCGACCGAGGCGAGCTGCGTGATCAGCACAACCACGCAGTTGGCGAATCCAAGAACGGCGACGTCGGTGTGCACGTCATCTATAAGTGCAGCAGTCACATTGACATCGACAGGAAAGCTGCGCGACTTTGTGGTGGTCATATTTAAAAAATGAGAACGAAGCTGAGAAAATTGCTGTCATTTTTTCTCGGTGAGCATTGCCTGATTGGTCAACACCACGTTTCCGCTGACATTTATGGATAACAGCTATAAAAAAAGCTGAATGACAAGTTGATGTATGATACGTCGCTGAATGCCTCAGCACTCGGAAACAGAGCCTGTATTGCTGGCAGGGTATGCAAAGACATATAGCTGAGGTCACATATGGTGCCAGGTGATACCTACACTAACATCGACATGCTGATAGATCAGAGGCTCCCTAAGGCTGTGGACCAACAGAGGTATTTCGACACAAGCAATAGAGTCTGCCAACTATGGAACAGCAATATGATAATGAACCAGGACAACAGCACACCACTGTGCCATCCACTGCTCCAATATGCTGCTACAAGCGAGACGTTGCCAACACTGCCTACCACTTGATCCTCGCTCATCTCTGATCGCCCTGTTGCACGCGTACACTCATAATCTTATTAGCGGCTACTAATCGGCTATTTCTGCGCAGCCAGCTTTTTGCGGGCTTTGCCCCTTTCTTCTCTACCTTTTCTCAAATTTACAATTTCGCAGTCCGCAAATGCAGTTGGACGAAGGAATGCCGACTCGTGCGCAGACCAACGAGGCTGACAACCTTGCATTCAAAGTCAAGGTTCGACGGTGAGGAGCTGCTCGACATAAAAATGCACAGCAATTCAGACACCTCGACCATGAGCATTGATGATCCGAGTGTCCACCCGTGGACCGTGCTCTTGGGAAGGTGTATGAACGAGGAAGGCCAGGCGAGTGGTATACAGGCCTAGGTCCACAGTGGACTTGCTAGTCCGGCCCTATGAGGAGCCAGCCAAGGATGCAGAGCGCACACCGAGCACGACAATCCAGCACAGTAACCGTCCCGACTGCAGCCACACCCTCTCAGCAAACAGAAATGGGTGCATTTATTGATTGCGCCCTCGATGGAATCACCACACAGAATCTATTCGAGGGGCTGGACGACCTAGCGGACGATATTGACCCGCCCAAAGACACGCTGGCCGATCTGGTGAAGACCCTAGGAACTGACCCAGCAAGCAGCGCTGGAGAGGACACTGTGGATGAAAACGAGCTTGAAGACATGGCTCCTGAGGAAGTCGACAAGCTGATGCAAGCACATGGCGGGTTTGGCAGTGCATGCAAGCCGGAAACACATCCCATTACGCCTGCTACCAGGTCATCAGCCCTGACGACACCTACAGCCGTGAGCTGTCCCAGCGTAGATAGTAGTGAAAAGGAGCAGGAGTTACCAGACATGGATGATGCGGAAGCCATGCAGATTATTCAACAATGTGGCGGATTCGCTAAGCCCAGCCACCAGCCAAAAGCGGCGGCAACAGTGGCACCGGAGAAACCGGTCGATGAGCCAGCAATGCCCGATATGAGCGATGAAGAGGCAATGCGGATAATCAGTCAGCGTGGTGGGTTCTCAAAGCCAAGAATTGAGGGTGGAAAGGCCCTGAAGGGGAAAGAGACCGCTGGTGCCGGCGATACCAAAGAGCCAGAGCTGCCGGACATGGGTGACGAGGAAGCACAGCGGTGGATCAGCCAGCTAGGCGGGTTCTCCAAGCCCCAAAAGACGCTGCAGAGTCAGGCCCACGCACCGCAGCACTCGACGCTCAGCAAGAGCAATTCAGCAAATCCAACACCGGTCTCGACACCTATTCAGTCGCAAGTAACGCCCGTGCAAAGATCGGCAGAATCGGGTCCAATAACAGCGGCGTCACCAACATCGTTCCCATCGCGCAAGGAGGTCATGTCGGCAAGACGGGCACTGATGTCTGATGGACGCTCTCTAACTACCACGTTGAGTGCGTCCCTGAAGACGCCAACACGCAGACTGTCATTCAGATCACCTAGATCACGACCGCCACCACAACCAGCACTGACACCAAACACACCTGAAACACCGACGTCAGGCTTACGGCAGCTCACATTCAAGTCGGTATCAATGAAGCGGCCGGCTTCTCGGCTTCCGTTTAATTCGCCATCAAAGCGCATAGCCAGGGATCGATCGGCATCGGCGAATGGCGAGCTGCAGCGACTCCACAATCCACCACACCTGCCCCGCCGCTCGTATGCGACGCAAAACTTTACGTCCCCGCAGAGGGTACCACCTGGGACATTCAATCACCAGCACAAGCCGCCGCCTAAGCTGCCACCGGTCACATCGAGAGCGGCTAATCCGATGCAGTCTTCAGCCAGTAGATCAGCCCAAACAACAAAGCAGCCTCCTCCGCCGCCCTGTATGTTCACTATCGACAGCCTTGGACCACGGGTGACGCTGCAGTCAGTCGCTGACCAGATCAACACAGGAGATACCAAAGGAATCCCCGACGATGTGCTGGGTATGAGCGCCGACGCAGCGCGCATCTACCGATTTTCGCTCGGGTTTGGCCAGGGGTGGGGGTGGTTTGAGGCCAGACAGGTGCTGCTAGCTCGTGGATGCAGTCCAAGTGTAGTGACAGAGGAGTGGGTGCAGAATCACTTTCGGTGGTGCGTGTGGAGCTGTGCCAGCTATGCACGGCGGCTTCCATCCCGGCTAGGCGAGTTCTGGTCGGTAGAGGGCATCATCAACCGGCTGCTATACCGGTATGAGCGCGAGTATGTGCGCGGCGAGCGGTCGGCATTGAAGCGGGTCCTGGAGATGGACTCATCGTCGCAGCAGCTGATGGTGCTCTGTGTCGCGTCGATTAGCCAGAAGGACTCGGTGACGACTCTGGAGGTCACAGACGGCTGGTACAGCATTTCGGCGCCAGCCGACTCTGTCCTATCAAGAGCGGTGGCCAGAGGCAGGCTGCGGGTCGGTGATAAAGTTGCCTGCGCTGGCCTCAAGCTGTGCGGAATCACCGAGGGCGCGCCTCCATTCTCGGCAAAGGCCGAGGGGGCATCGTTGCCATTGCGTGCAAACTGTGTGCGGCGTGCTCACTGGGACGCCAGGCTTGGGTTCCAGGCATCTAAGGCCATGTACATGTCGCTGTCTGCGATCTCCAAGGAGGGTGGGTACATTGGAGCGGCTCTGGATGTGCTGATTGTGCGCAGCTACCCGGTGCTCTACATGGAGACGATGCCCGACGGCAAGCGCGTGGTGCGGTCAGAGAAAGAGGAGCAGCGTATGAGCGCCAAATTCGAGGGCTGGCGAGCAAACAAGGCCCTTGCCATCGCTGAAAACATCAAGCAGGCGTCGCGACAAACCCCGGTTGCTGGCGATACCACTGCAACCATTGGGGTACAGTCTGACGGCGAAGAGCTCTACAATTTCGTCATGAATGGGAACACAGACCCGTCAGATGCTGGACAGCAGCTTACCGACGAGCAGAAGAGCAGGCTCGAACAGTATGTGCTCGAGAGGCGGACAGAGGAAGAGTCGGAGATTGCGAGGCGACTCGATGAAGAGCAGCCACCGCGGCAGGTGCGGGCGTTTTTCCGGCTGCGCGTGTGCGACTACCCAGCGCACCAGTACAAGGGCGGCGAGGCCCGGCAGAATAAGCAAGCTATGGTCACGGTATGGGGGTCGCGCAACCTGCAGCCTCCTGATTTCCCTGAAGGTGCGCGGTTTGTCATGACCGGACTGACGGTGTCAGCTGCCCCGCAGCGGCAACCAAGGAGCCGGGACGGGTGGCGGGGCACAGACGAGCAGCTTCTACGGCTGAACTTCAATGCGTCGAGTCATGCGCAGCCACGCGCGGTCGATCCGGCAGTGGGCAGCCAATGCGAGTACTTGGAGCGTGGCGTGCTGTGTGTGGATGAGCTGCGCCATGTCGACAAGGGCCAGGAGGTCGATGTGCAGGGGTCTGTTGAGCAGACGGTTGAGGGAACAGCAGGCCAGAAATCGGCGGTGCGTGTGACCGGCACCGACGAGGCCGGGCAAAAGTACTCGGCCAGCATTGAATTCCCCCAGCTCACGTTCGGCAGCATGGCGTTTGAGCCTGGAAGGCAGATCACTGTGCGCAACTGTCGGTATGTGACGTACGACGAGTATACACGGACGTACGTTGTTGATGCAGGCGACATGGCTGAGTTTGTGGTGTGAAGAGACATGCGCTTTATTGGAAAGAAGAATAAATGGCGAGAAGGCGACGTGGGCCTCCTCTTTAGCCAAGGAAGTTGGCGACGACGAAATGCAAGAGAATGTGGCAGAATACAAACTCAGCGAACGCGCTACAAGAGCAAAAATGAGAGTGTTAGCCATACAAGCTGTGCATGTACATAGGGGGAGCGTGTGCAGGGGAGAGATACGGTACCCTTGAGGCGAGCCCGAGAACTGGGCGGCGTTCTTTGGGTTGGTTTTTGATGCGCAGGTTGGCGGCGAAGACAAAGCACGCGACAGCGGATCCGAAGCCGGCCAGGAACGCGTTGTAAGGGAAGGTGCCGACCAGCACACAGTACAGGAACTGCACCAGGCCGGTGACGACGCAGAAGACCATGTACGAGTCAATGAGCTTCAGCTTCTGCGGAGTCTCATCTATGTAGTCGGCGGCCAATTTGGACACGATTTCTGCAGCGGAGCTCCCCGACATTGTGGACGAAAGAGAAAAGGGGCGGTTTTTGGAAATAAGAGGCGAAAATGGCTGTGGTAGTCACAGAAGTGGATATGAAAGCGAAGTCTGGGACAAGATTGTCACGTAATTTTTTTTGCTTTTCTCCTCAGTAATTTCAGCGCGCCTTTTATTTTCCTCCTCTACACATAAATGTCTGGCTCGCCAATCACGTCGGTGTCGCAGAACACAGCCTTCCCGCGGCCCAGCGGCGACTCGCTCAGCGAGTACT
Organism: Linderina pennispora; assembly: GCF_002104995.1. Taxonomy (NCBI): domain Eukaryota; kingdom Fungi; phylum Kickxellomycota; class Kickxellomycetes; order Kickxellales; family Kickxellaceae; genus Linderina; species Linderina pennispora. Next base: position 1,020,925 of record NW_024468251.1, on the reverse strand, counting down.
GGCCGACGCGCGTGACGCTGAACGTGCGCGGGCGGCGGTTCGTGCTTGACCGCGAAACCATCAACCATCTGCCGGACTCGCTCCTCAGCACCATGTTCCCGAATGGGCTAGTGTCGCTTATCCGCGGCTACAACGACTACTCGTACTACCGCGACCCGGCGGCAACCAGCGACGATGAGGCCGAGCACGCATGGGTGGACTTTGACCCGGACATGCTCGAGTACATCCTGCACGCATACTCGACCATGCTCGAGTTCGACCTGCTTGCTGACGACAACACCGAGCAGCAGCCACAGCAGGCGCCGCAGGACAGCGCCGAAGCGGCAGCGCCTGCGGCGGAGCCCACCGAGGCAGCGGTGCCGAACGACTCGATGTCGTCGTTCTCAAGCGGCTCGCACGCCAACACCCAGAGCACGTCGTCGTCGGCCGTGCTAAACTACATGCGGTTTGTGGCAAATGCCGGGGCGCCCGCACGCACACTGCGCACGGCCGTGTACTCGGACCGCAGCCCACTGGTGGTGCTGCGCGAGGAGCTGGACTATTTTGTGATTCCCGAGAGCGGCCGCACGTCGGGCGACATCAGCAACGTCGAGGGCTTCACGCTGGACATGGCCAAGACAAGGTGCGCCGAGCTGCTGGTCGAGGACGACAGCGTGTTTGAGCCGCTGGAGCGCACCATGCAGCGCAATCTCGAGAGCTGGCGCGCGCGCACCCACCACGAGGGCGCCAGTGAGCACACCCAGGCGCTGCAGTCAGCGTCGGTCATTGAGCAGCAGCTCATTGACATGCTGTGCCTGGCGGGCTTTGCGCGCGACTCGCGCTGGGGCTGCCGCCGCATAGAGCCGAGCCGCACCACTGTCACCAGTCTGCTGAGTGTGCCGCTGGACGAGACTGCCGACCAGGCCAGGATGATTGCAGCCCAGAAGCTGCTGCTGTTCTACAAGAAGCCTGCGCGCAAGTGCTGGTGGGAGGGCGAGGATGTCAATGCTGGCGACAATGAACACCAAATTAACCTCAAGCTGTGGTGCAGGCGCACGTGGACCCTGGAGCTTGTTCTTATCTAACCTCTCCATGCCACATGCCCTATCTGACCCGCTATGTTAATGTAACCCTGCCCCACCACCTCACCCTCCTTACTCTACCACCACCCCACACCACCACCCGCACTACAACATCCCTCACACCCTTCTCTTTCTCTCCCCACTATACCTCCTTCCACATCTAAACCAGCTCTGTTTTTGTTTTGTTTTTCTATCTGTTGTTCCCTATCATAAAAGAAGAATAATGTCTTACTCCTCCTCGCTCTCGTCGTCCTCGTCGTCGTCCTCTTCGGACTCGTCGTCAGACTCCTCGAGCCACTCGACCAGCGGCTGGATGACCTGAACCAGCTCCTCGCTGACTGCCTCGGGCCCAGCCCTCCCTGCCTTGTGGTTCCACGCCAGCACGGTCAGATCCTCAATGACATCAAGCTCGTACAGGAACTTGACAAACAACGCAAACAGCTTGGCACGCTTGTCATCTGGCACAGCCTCAGACAGCGCGCAATGGCGCTCGACAATGTCAACAACATTGACCTGGTCGCTGTTTGAGTAAATGTTGCGCTTGATCAGGTCGCCCCACTTTTGCAGCACCTTCTTCAGCGAGCTGGCCAGCGCCGAGAAGTCGGCCAGAAGCAGCACCTTCTCAACCACAATGCGCCGCATCTCGTCGAGGTTCCCGTCGAACGCCATGCGCAGCGTGTTCATCTCCAGCGCTGTCACCTCCACTGCGTGGTTCTCGGACAGCGAGCGGTCGAGCGTGAGCTCGAGCTCGCGCCTAAAGTCCTCCTGCATGGCGCGCGACTTGCTGGAGCTCGGCTGCCCCAGGTGCACGCCCGCCAGATCGGATGCCAGGGCATCGGTGTTGTCGAGCTCCAGGATATCTGACTCCGAGTCGGACACCTCGTCCTCGGACGGCGGTGCGTCGCGCAGCTCAGATGCAGTCAGAACTGTGTCGCTGTACCGCGAGCCGATCCAATGCAGGTGCGCGTTGCGCGGGTCCTCCTCGGCGTCGTCGTCCTCGTCCCAGTCATCAGAGTCGACAGCATTGGCCTCCCACACGAATCCGATACCACGCTCGCCGAGGATATGCGTGTCGTATGCCTCACTGGCCACCGAATCCGCCGGCTTCCCCACAGTACCAGCCAGTGCGGCATCCGACTGGCGGACGCTGGCATCATCGAGGTCCTCGTCGTCCTCTTCGTCGGACGAGATCTCCACCTCGGAATCGCTAAAGTCGCTGTCGTCGAAGCTCTCGCTGGCTAGCGGCTTGCGGCGGGCAATGCGCGTGAACGCCTTGATCCGCACGTTCGGTCCGATCGTCACATCGTCGCCGATAATACAGCCGCGCTCAATCACGACATTGTCCAGCACAGTGACGCGTTCGCCAAGCATGGCACGCTCGACTACCGAATTCTTGCCGATAGTGGAGCCGGCAAACAGGTATGAACCGCGCACCACTGCGCCCTCATCAATGCGGCACGACACGCCAAGCACAGAGTCCGAGACCGTAGCGAAGTCTGCCACATACGAGTTCGGACCCAGCACGACGTGGTGCTCAACGCGGCTCTCGCGCCCAAGGAACACCGACGATGCCTTGTAGACTGCGCCGCGGTGGTACGTGTACGACGGCCCGTCGACCGGGTTGCTGTCGGGGCACAGCGGGTAGGCCCACCGCCCGATCAGATCGCGACTAATCGCATCGTAGGCTGCCGTGTCGGCGATGCCGGCAGCGTACCCGTTGTGGTCCAAAAGCATGATTCCGTCTTCGTACAAGTCGTCGCCGTCACCAGCCCCGCCGGCCGCAGCGCCGGGGCACCCGACCAGCCGCCAGAAGCAGCTGGCCCGCTGCTGGCGTTGGCAGCAGTAGCCTCCGACAGCACGCAGCTGGAGCCCGACAGAATATGCGCGTATATGGTTGAGCTCAGCAGATCCGAGGTCAGGATGCCGTGCACAAAGTCACGACGCATTGTTTGGTAGTCAAAGTTCTCAGTGAACAGCGCCAGAGCTTCCAGCGAACAGATAGCAACACGCGTGTCGACCAGGTCCATGCGCAGCTCGACCTCATCATGCTGAGTGATGACCTCCGTCTGGATACGCATAAAGTTCTGCCGCGGCAGTGTCGGCGACGAGTGGATTGCCAGCAGCTTGTTGCTGCTCGGGTCCATCACATACACTGATTCGTCGCTCTTGTCGTGCAGACGATGGCTAGGCGATGCCTCCTGCAGCAGCATGGTCATGATCTGGTCCCGATCCTTCTGCTTGTTTGCCATATGCGCATTAACAAGACCCGACAGATCCATGTTCGACACAACAACGCCTGTGCACAGAATAAAGTCGCTCCGGATAACCGAGCTGCCGTCAATTTCGCGCAGTGCGTCACCAACCGAGTTTGCCCCCTGCACCACCTTGGTCACCACCTTCATGGGCGAGTATCCGCGCGCCCACTTGGACTGCCGGATATATGCCTTGAGTTTATCTGGATACGCTTGGCACACGATGTACGCTTCGTCCACGCCTGAGGAAGACAAGAACTCGAGTGTGTACTCAATCATGGGCACATTGCACAGCGGTAGCAGGCACCGGGGCTTGTTCAGCGACAGCGGCTGGAAGAGCTGGTCAAACGAGTCCGCCAGAACCACTGCCTTTAGTGTCTCCTCTCTGTCGACTTTCCCGCCGTTTCCCTTGGGTGCCATTTTCTTTAATTTAGCCTAGGCAAAGTATTGTTCTGAATTGAAAAGAGCTGAGATTTCTGCAGGCTAAAAATGCAGGCAGACCAGCTTTTCTGGAAACGGCCCGATCCGGTGATCTGATCACATTTTTCACTGTCGCTTCGATGATGTGGTGGGTTGTAAGCAAAATCCGATGTGAAGCCTGCTGAGCAGCTTGCTGTCTGACTCTATTCCCGAGAATAGGACGCGTCAATTTAAAGCAGCAACTGAGTGATATAGCGTTGTCCACTTATTAGTTAGTCTGCATTGCTGTGCTAGTAGACAGGAGCCCAGCCATAGAATGACCTGCTAGCCATCTGAGCAAGCTACCCTTGTACAGTATGGACGATGATGCGGATTGGTATCAATAAGGATAGAGGTGATGAGGAGTGGCAAAGCTCTCCACGTACATGTCTTCAACCCCAGCAGTAGTGGCACACAAGTGCTGGATGCAACTGACGTTATCTATGTAAGTGTTCTGAGAGATACATATGTTAACTATTTACAAGGCATGTGTGGAGATTGAGATAATGGAAGTTTTTGTTTAAGCGAGAAACATATCAAGAATTACCATTACATAAAAGAAGAGGTGTATTACTACACCCCTCTTCGAGCAGCCTGTGTCCCAGAAACAGTGAACATCAAACTCCACCCTTCCAGCATTGCTCACAGCCAGGGAAAGTGTACGGATCTCAGACACTCGCCCTCTCCAGACTTGGCGAAAACTGCGCCGAACAGCCTCGGGGGCTATCTTCTCTCAACCCTGGTGTAAAGTATTGGCAAGGACTCCTTCAGTAGTCACATATTTCCTCGAATATATCCTCAATAAGGCGATATTAGCACAATACAGCCTTAGCCTTAAAAGGTTATCCATACGATACACCATTGTGCATATCACAGCAGTGACCATCAGGTTGGATATTGCGTGCAACACAGGTTTGGTTTCTTAACTGTGAATATGGAGTTGTCCGAACCTCACCAAGACTGAAGTACCGGAGCCAATATGTGCACTTCGCACTTCCGAATCAGCAGGTTCCATGCAGCCAGGCTTTCCATTGGTCTCAGGTGAAACTCGGCAACTGCTGAGTAGTGTTGAATTTTAATATTGTATGCATGCAGAAAATGCAACAAAGTTTATTTTTGCCTGCATGCATGCCATTTCTGTGTACAGTACCATTGTCAGCGAGTCAGTGCGCGCAGCTCAATTTTCGTTCCGCCAAAGTGTGTCTGGTAAAGCAACCATGGTTGGTATGTTGTCCTTGGGTAATGCCGCACCTAAGGAAAACATTTTCTCCTAGTCGGGACAGAAAGATATATTCGGGATTTCCAAAAATCGACTGCAAGCAAAATTATGCGATACTAGAATAGAATTGGGATATCATAGCTCAGTGGACAGGGAAACTATGGCATTTTGGAATGTCTGGCGCTATCTCAGTGTAGCTATGAGAGATACTGATCCCTGCAAGGTTCAATTCCTCTGCTTTGCTGAATTCACTTGCCGCCCACAATATTTTTGTGTTTTCAGGATATCACGTGAAAACACCTATAGATAGTACGCACCATTGCTGTGCAAGCCAGAAACAGTGGCCACCAGTTTGAGATACTGAGGTTCTGTGATGTATCACTTCTTAGTTCATTATAGCAATAATGAAATGGTAGAGGAAGACAAGAAAGCCAGTCTGATAAATTAGTATGCACTGTTGTATTGATACGTAGAAAGAGCTTTGACAAGATAGTACCTACTTGGCTTCTAGCGAAACTCCTCTTGCAAACCCTGCAATATTAAATAATTCAGAAATGATAATAACTTTTGTGGTCGGGATGTGGATACCTATCTGCGGTCGGGAATTCAATATCTCCTGGAATGGCTCTCAAGCATTGGATGTATATGTTATTTATGTACATGTTAAAAATATGCAAATTATACCTATTTGCAAGGACTGTTGACTGGAATGGAGGGAGTAGAGATGCTGCTTGAAGCGAGAAACGAGCTGAGTATACTCTAAACCTACTCAAAATAGTGCTCTTTTACACCACTCTTCGAGCAGGCTGTGTCCCAGAAACAATGACCAGAACACTGCACTCTTCCTGTATTGTTCACGGTCTGGAAAAAGTATACAAATATCAGACACTCGTCCTCTCCACACTTTGCAAAAGCTATACCGAACAGCCTTAAGAGTCATGCCCACTTTGGTTCGGCTATAAGTATACCCCGGATCCTTGGGTTGGTCACAAAGTATCTCTCATATATCTCTACTAAAGTGCTTTACTGCATCGAAGGCTATGCTCTAAAATAAGACTCATGATATATCATTGCACGTATCAGAGCGGTGGTCGCCGAGTCAGATATTCCGTATAGAACTCTAGCCTCTTAAATGCGAATGCAAAGTCCGAACTTCACCGAGACCAAGTTGCTGAAACCAAGCTGTGCACTTCGCACTTCCGTAGCAGCAGACTCCGTGCAACTAGGCTTTTTCACTGGAGACAGGAAGAGCTCTGCTGCAACAAGAGCAACATCGTAGGTTTTAATATTGTATGCATGCATAAAGTGTTCAGAAAGTCAATCACTTGTCGCATGATGTGCACAAGCTCGGCACACACCGCCATTGTCGGCGCGTCAATGCACACAACTCTATTTTTGTTCTGCCGAAGTGTCTGGTAAAGTCATACTGTTTCAAACATTGTCCCTGGGTAAGGTGCTGCCCTTGATCAACACTTTTTCCTAGTCAAAACTGGAAGGCTTGCTCGGCTTTCTCAAAGAGTTCGCTGAGAATGTGATTCGGTGACACTGTAAATTCATTGCAACATCATGGCTCAAAGGTCATAGTCTCCGTACCATATTGGAGTCCTTGACGCTGGCTCAGTGTCACAGTGAGAAACACTGATCCATGCAAAGTTCAGTTCCTCTGTTTTGTTGAATTTACCTGCCGCCCACAAGATTTTTGTATTTCCAGGATTGCACCTGTAAGGTCCTGAACATGGTATATGACATCAGTGTGTATGATAGCGGAGAGAGCGAGTATTTGGGATATTGACGTTTTGGGGTATAGAGCATCCTTGCTCATTAAAGAACTATATTATAAATGTTGAAATAAAACTGTCTGAAAGGCTACAGTACGGTTAACCGCTGGCTACAACACCCACTACCATATTACTAGTCTAAATGGGAGTCCTAGAAGGAATTCTTCATTTGACTCATAGCTAGGCATCTATTGCTAACTTGGAGTAGTGGAATGACTTAATCCCACCAATTCTTGCGGGCAATTCCAAACGTATCATAGTGATCCCCGTTCTGGCTTTCAGCCTCGGTAGTAATGTCACACAAGCGCTGGATGCAATTGGCGTTATCTATGTACATAGTCAAAAATGCAACTACTGCAGATTTACAAGGAATGCAAACGGAAATAGAAGGAATAGAAGAGTTTGTTGAAGGAAAAGAGGATGCCAGACCTGTGCTTTGCCTCTTATAATGGCTTTCTTCTGAGCCACCGTCGTCTTCAGACGGTTTTGTTCCTCTGAAAACAATCCAGAATGTTTCCGTTGTCTAGATGCCAGTGGCTTGTGAGAAGCTGCAATACCAGTTTTTGTTTTTGCTCGACTGTCCTTGCGGAGAGCAGCCCGTGTACTATTCAAGTGAAAGCTGTATCTAATTGCTCATTCGGAGGGGTTGAAGGACTTTGTGCGTCTCGGTGTTTCGCAACAACCTTTTTTCATATCCAGTTTCGAAACCGCTGAAAGTCCACACACAAGGGATTTTTCGCCTGTGTATTACTGAAGTGTCTGAAAGGGAGGCTTATGTTCCCGCTGAAGCCGACCAGAAACTCGCAGCAATCTCATGTAAAATGCGGCAATGTGTAAAACTGGCAATATTTTAGAGCATCGATAGCGACAAGTATTTTCCCAATATTTTTTCGCATTTTGTGTGCAAGAAGCAATAGTAAGTTCATTGGAAAAACACAGAAAACTACCCGTCGATTGCTTCGATGTGCGGGTTGAATCCACACACCGTTATCCCACTCCGAGACATCGACAGCGGAACCTCATCCAGTGAATTAGGGTTGAGGCCGAGCTCCTGCAAATAAGGTAGTCTCCCCACAAGCCAAAGAATTCCGTCCACATCGAGTCTTTTGTGAGAGAAGATATGTAGTTTCCTAAGAGCCAGCCCAATACAGGTGTGGATTCTGTCGACAGTTGTGTCGACCCCTGAGAATATATCGTCCTGGTCAGCAAAGTCCACGCCTCTGGCGGGGTCGTTCAAATCGCCCCTGTCCATTGAAAAGCAGCTAAGGTAGAAGGTGTGGAGATGTCTGAGCTGATGTATGATGTTACAAATGCTCTTCACATCGGCGATATTGGCGGTTATGTCAAGCCATTCGAGACTGATCCAGTTGATAGTTAGTGGAAGTGGGGAGGGAATATTGTCAAAACGTGCACCAGTAATCCAGTTATTATACCTGGCGTAGAGCGAATATATCCCTTGGCAGTTGTATCGGATATTTGGATCGAGGCGCTCATCTCGATAGGAGATATGTACGGAACGCGCACACTTCAAAATGTCCAGATTAAGGGACTCAAAAGCCCTAGGGTCCTCATAAATCGATAGTAGCTGGATGGAGCGAGGAGCAAAATATTTCTGGAAGGCAACATCGGCATTAGATAGTCCTGGAACTTCCACTCGGATATCTTCTGGGAATATGGTCGTGAACTGGCTGTTTGTGGGCTGCACACTACTTCGGTCAGGAGTGCTGTACTGCAGGGTGATCTTTTCAAGACACGGGAAAACAAGTTTGTTACCAGGGGCTGTCTCAAAGATTCTCCAATTTGGCACACGCTGAATACCGTATATCTCGACGCGGGTAAGACAGTCAACTGGAATCCTCGGCAGATGGGTAAGTTCAGGAATAAGGGCGTGATTAATAACTAGTTTCGTCAAGTTCCAAGCGAATGCCATGTTTGGTACGTTCGGGAACGGGCGGAGGATTTGAACGGCTGTGAGGCGAGGTAGAAGAGCAACATAGAGCCTTTTAATTATCTCAAATCCGACACCTGGAATATCTCGAATAACCCCCGCAGATGAGATTAAGGTGTGATGAGTATTGTATACCAGACTTGTCGTATTCGGACAGACACTGAGAATGTGTTCAGCAGTGCGTGTGGCTTCAGAATCAGCCAGTGCCATCGGCTGTGACCTACTGGCCTCGAAAATGCCTTTTCCAATAAAAGCAATCAATCGTACGTTTGAAAGAACAGATCTGTGCATACCGATTCTCTTAAAAATCGCGTCCATGTTAAGGTTGCTAGGGCACTCGTTGAGCATCACAAATCGAAATTCAATAATGTGATCCAGTTTTTGCAATGTGGCAAGAAAGATGAAATTTGTGAACCACTGCCTCCCATGGTCCTTAGCGCATGAGCCCGTGTTGCACCAGCACTCCACAAAGCACTCCAAAATAAGGACGGTATACATACAAATGGGAATGAGGGGCCGGTACTCTTTAAAGCTGTCATAGAATTCGATAAATTCGTTGTAGGCCCTGGCGGTTGAGGTGGGGTAGAGCACCTTCTCACACTCCTTCTCCACGAGCGGCTTCATCATCTCCGCAGGCTTATTGTGATAAAAGTCGAACATAATATAGCGCGAGTAATATAAGCGACGGGCAGTACCGAAGATTGGCAGGCTGCGAGTATATGTGGAATAAATAAGCGCCAAATAGTTTGAAGAAAAGTAGGGATGGAGGATTTTACCAGAACCCCCTTCAGAGACCTCATTTAACCTTTCAGGAAAGCGAGGGTTGTCCGAGTCCACCTGGGGCGCCTCATAGTCAATTTTCTGCCCCTTCCAGCAGCTAGATGCTTGCATCCTTCTCTCCTCTCCTGTATTTTGTCTGCCTGCTGACCACATGATATGGCACTCGTGTTCAGCAGCTGCACGGGAGGTGTTTGTTCTAGACCTGCAGACAGATTCTCGCTTGCAAATTGCCCACTCCTCTTTCCTGCAGTCTTGCATCGCAGCATCTGCAGCGCCAAATGCCATGACCAGAGGAAGTGCCCATATGACAGGTATGCTGCCAGTGCTGAATTGAGGTGCAGCAGGCCACAAAAGGCTGATGTTGAAGTATACTTTGTAGGTGGTCGCAAAAAAACAGTGTAGTTAATACTTTTTACCAACCACTACTCTGATGAGCTTTTCTGAAGGCCGGCTTTGCAATGAGCCAAATACTGCCTATGTTATATATGGGTCTGACCTCTCTTCCAAGCTAACGATTATCACATAGCCCTTGGATACCACCCCTTGCTCTTGAGAAATAGCTATCAGCAACTCTGACGAGCACACAAGTTCTGAATAAAGAACACTGAGATCACATCCTGTATGTTATGAGCAGCCTTCACCCACTTCCCCTTGCTTCTGGCGGTTGCTGCAATCATATTGTCAACAATATTAACTGGCTGCATCTGGATTGGCAGTTTCCCTTCTACACCGAGCTCGATCATGGCCAGACATTCTGATGACCTCTCCCCATTCCTGTTTCTCCTTTGCAATAGCAAAACTTCAACCAGACATAGGGTTGGTGAGCCATTCTACTCTGGTGTCATGTGTATCGCTGCATTTTGGTTTCCAATTATCATCCAATTGTCCTTACCCAGCGAGATAGAGAGAATGTCAGAGTGTGGAGATGGGAGAAGAAGAGGGAGGAGCGACTGCATGCCCAAGAGCCAACTAGTTCCCCTACCAATCCTAAATGACAGGGCTTGGATGAGGGGAAAGGGGGTGTTGCATGTCGAACACACCTTATGTTGACTGACAATGGAAGGGCAATCGTGAACGGGATGTTTTCATCCTTTTCGCTCTCTTTCAGCATATTTGGTGTGATCAAAGTAAACAACCAACTTATGCGTTCCTAACTCAATGTTGCACACTGTGCTTTTGGATTCGCTAGCTTTTCTGGGACATTCAAGGCAGGTAAACAACGTGTGCGGTATCTCTATTATATCTTTCTACTTCACTCTCTGTACAAGATTTCATAGTCCAATGTGCCCGATCGTCTGCTAGGACGTTTTTGATTTGTTGAAAGGATACATGCTCTTTTGAGCCTCACAGCGAGTATGCGTGTCTCGCTCTGTGAATGCCTAAAATAATGTCCTTTCTTTTAGCAAATGGATTCAGATCTAATTGTCAAATATATCTTAAAAGTGTTGGTAAAATCGAACCTGGAACCGTATATCAAAGGGCTATAAGTCTAGTAGCAGGATACAGTATTATTCGGCAACAAATTAAATATAACTAGGATTTAGGGTTCGTATCGGTCTGCTGCTGGTACTGGGCTGACTGAACTGGTGGCTGGCAACGACGCGGCATATCTAAAACCACCCATGTCAATAGTACCAGCATGCTCAGCATCGGGTCGACACAGTACCAGGCAGCTTCGTTGGTCACCATAAATGTGACCTGCGGGCAGAACATGGTAACGAGCTTGAAGATGTTGCGCAGCAAGATCAAAAATCCGCCGATGCAAATGTTTGCATACCATTCTGGTTTTGTGCGAGCCTCAGCGTACTTGGCCAAGAAGAAGTTGGTGGATAGCACCACCACCGCATTGTTGGCGACTTGTCCGGCAATACTAGCCTTGAGCAAGTTTGATGCAGTCTTGAGCTGGTCTAGAGACGCAGTATCCTGCATTAGCCCAGATCCGGCTCCTGACAGTGCACTAAAGGTTACCGACATGACGATGGCAAACACGCGGAACCCAATTATTGCCTTACGGGACGGCCCATGGACCAAGGACTTGAGCATATTAACCAGCAGAAGGCAGTTGACGAGATTGATAAAGTTAGGAGCAATGCTGTTGAGCACGCTGAATGTGGTGAATGACTTGGCATCCCGCATCTGATTTTTAATGAAGATACCGCGGGCGACAAAAGCACCTCCCAGCATCATTGCAATGAGAACACCGATGCATGTAAGACGATGTTTCTGCGCGCGCCGGCCCTCAAATAGCAATATCAAGCCTAGGACGAAGAATAGTGAGGCGACTCCGTACGCTGCACCCTTGCTTGGGTAATACTGTGGGATGGAAACTGCAGTTCCAAACGAGACATCAGTCATTCTTTGATTATGTAGAAAGCTGCTGAAGAAGGATAAATGCTGGGTGTATGAAGGGAAGTAGGAGGTGCTGTGTGGCAACAGTGGATTTATAGCTGGCTGGTGCTAGATGGAAGTCTGCCAAACGCACCCGAGCTGTGGAGCAGCGCCTCTGGAGATTAGTTCCAAGAAGATCGAGAGGTGGAATGCACTGTTTGGAAAAAGTTTTGTTTGCTTGTGCACATATGCGTCGGCACAAATCAGGTTGAATAGTGAATATTTTTTTGAAACCCAAGGTGTAACAGGCTGGCATATCAAGAGCCTTGGCAATGAAAGTCAATGCCAATCAAGCGGAACGCTGTGGCTAAACACGGTAGCTAGATCGGTTAATTTTCCTTTTCGGCTGGACTGAGAACGGCTCCCACACCCTCAATACCCAGGAGCAACGTGGACGAGGGCTTGGCAAGCTTGGCTTCCTCGTCTCCACTACTCCGGCAAAAACTCGGAGAAAGGAGCAGTAAGGTTGGAAATTGTCTGGATCACAGCAGTGCAAAGGTACAGCTGAGCTTGAAGTCTAAAGGGGGATACACTCATGCAAACTCCATATCCTAAGCTTCACTGACGCATGGAAATGTGAGCCGCGTTGCTGAGAAGAATTGTCCCTTTCTCTAAACAAAATCCCTTTGGAGAGAGAATCTAGCAACCTCCAGGATGCCTGACATTCGCAGATGTATGGTGTGTGGTTGTTCCCCACCGTGTAGTTTGACAGCCAAGGATGGCGAGTCTGTGGTTCCTACTGCCATCACCAATCTGTGTCTAAGAGAGCTAGTGCACAACAGCAAGTAGGCGCAAGGGGTGGCCTATAGAGTGCGGCATGGAGCCCTTTGTCTCCTTGGTGTGCATCAAAATGTGTCTCCATGACTACCAATGCATTTAACGCGGATATGACCCAGCTTAAGATGCAGGAATACCCAGGTTAGTAGTTTCTTGGGGTTTGCATAGCCATATCATCTCATGATCAGCTGGACATTCCTGGATTAAGCAGCCATCACCATTCAGCCTAGTGCGATATATTCGATGACATCACCCATCTCTGGACAGTCGCCTGCCATATAGACACCATCCATCAGCATTGCGCTATCTGTGTGCATTAGGCAAGACGGGAATTACAATCATGTGTAAATTGCGATAGTTTCTATTGAACTAATTAGACTAAGTGTGAGCGCAGACCCGCCAGCGACCCACACAGCCGTTATTCTCCAATCAGAACACTGATTTCCAGCCTCTCCGCTTACTTGTTGTGCCACAGCAGTGTCTTCAGCGACGTCCAGCTGTTCGAATCCTCATACAAATATGTCATCGAGTTCTTCAGCGAGTTCTGCAGTGTCGACTTGTCGCGGCGGAACAGCACCATGACAATACCCCAGCACAGCGCTGCGAACAGGGCAAACGACTTTGGCGGCGCCTGCGTGTTGGTGTTCTTCATGATTGTGTTGACCAGGCCCATTGCTACGCGCGAAAACAGGTACAAGATGATTTGCTGGTTGACGCTGGTCTTCTCGCCAAACACAAAGTAGCCGCCAATGAACCCGGCAATAAACGTGTGCAGGTCGGTATTCTTGCCCGATGCCGCCATCTTGCGCTGCAAAAGCATCAGCGATTTGTAGATGGTCACAAAGAATGCGAGTCCGCGCGCGTGCTGCCTGGTGGCACTCAGGATTGCTACGATCTTGTCCTTGGCGCTACAGAGTAAAAGCACAGCGCGTTGATTTAGCGATCAAGGCGTTATCACAGAAACCCTACGGCCTCAGCAATGGCCCGCCTGTTAGCGTGCGAACTCTGCCCTGGGGGCAACGTGCATAAAGCACCTACCTGCCGTTGCGGAACAAAAGCGTCATGACAAGGGCATGCGGGAACCGGACTTTTGTGCCGTAGACCACGCCGTTTCTGAAACCCTTGACCAGGGACAGCACGTCGTGGAACCGCGGGTCGAGCACAAAGTTGTTGAGAGCGTCCATTGCTTATCTTGCGTTGGCGAACGGGAAAAATAGTACAGGCTCTGCGCGCGACAAGAAGGGGAAAAGTACAAGAAGAGAGAAAAGATTATTAACAGAAAGTCGACAGAGATAATGAAGGAAAAGGGGGCGGCAGCGTTGTCGTCGGGCAGGCGTCTCCTTTTAAGAAGTCGCAGCGTACGGGAGGACTGCGTTTTTTTTGCCACTTAATAATACCACGCTTGGGCTGCTCAAGCATGCCCATGTGACGATCCTGCTGAGCCCATCGAGAGAAGGCGGATTTCGCCGCATGTGAAAGGCCACTCAGCGCGCGACCGCTCAAGTCAAACATGGGAATTCCTCGGACGAGATCGACGAGCTCCGCTCACAAAACTGACTCGCTGGAGCCATACGACCCGCCGCGCGGTTCAATGCGTCCCGGCCGGAGCACGCCAGGCACCCGGGTCTCCAGACAGCCAGGGCATACCCATTGGGGCGAGAAGAGATGAAATCAGAGTTGTTTGTAATAAGATTCATAAGCACAACCAACCAAAGAGACTACTACACTTGTTATGGCGAGCAAAAAGGCAACGGCGTCTTTTCCTTCTTACATCGCGTACTTGCGGGTCCATTCGCGCGCAGTGGCCTCGTAGCGAGCACGATCGGTCTTGTAGATGTGGGCAATCTCGGGCACCAAGGGATCGTCGGGGTTCGGGTCAGTCAGCATCGAGCAGATAGACAGGAGAACTATAGTGCGATCGTGGGTGGGTTAGTATGCAGCGACCAGATAGCAATGGCAATGATGTAACACACGTAAAACGCGATGGGAGGCAGGGGGCCGGTTCATTCTGTGCTTACCTTTGGAAACGGTCAGGGCTGGCGACCATTGATCCCTGAGGATGTCGAGGCAGATGCTGCCGTTGCTGTTGATGTTGGGGTGATAGATCCTGGTTGTGAAGTTGACCTTTGGCGGCTTGAACGGGTAGTCGGTCGGGAAGTGGATGTTCAGGAAGTACACTCCTCCTGAGTACGGGCTGTCGCTCTACAGGTGGAAAGGGACAAGGCGAAAATGGGTCGAGGGTCACGGGAGTGGGCACATTAGTAAACAGGCGTCAGACGCACTCGGCACCGAAAAGCCCACGGCCGTGTCAAAGCGACGAGGCGACGTGAAGCTGCCAACACTTACCGGGCCCATGATGGTTGCCTGCCAGTGGAAAAACTCGCCATCTTGAATTGGTCCAGCACTGCACGATGAGGGTGGGTCGCGGCCGAGATCCTTGAGTTCCTACAGTCATTGCATTTGGCACATTTTAGGGCATAGGGAAAAGTGCTCGGGTGCATTGGTGTCGGGGCCTGCCACTGCGCGCAATAGGAATAGTGCGAAATTGGCCGTGGGTGGGGCAGCATGCAGAGCTGGATTTGTAATGGCCCGCATCTGCGCATTGGAACACTCGGCGGTGTTCTGCAGGGTTCCAGCGCAGCATGCTGAACTGAATGTGGAGTAAAGCGCAATGCTTACCTTGTTAATCCGCTTGAGAGCCATGGTCGATTGGTGAAGAAAAAGTGAGTGGTTTTGGTAACTTTTTTGTCTACTTGAGAAAATGTGGAAAAAAAAGCAAATGAAAAGGAGAAAACCGCTTTTTTCCACCCGGCGGCGCCCTCGCAGCCTGTATGCCCGTCCGGCGGCACACAAGTCTGGGCCAGTCATGCCCCTGTGCTGATCTGGTGATTTTTAGCCGCTGCCCACAATTTTCCCGCACAGTGCTCAGGCAATGGGCAGCAGGGCAGCAGGGCACCATCATTCTGAGCCGTTCTATGCGCACAGGGATAGTCGCTCGCCACCAACTGTTTCCATCTCTGACACACACAAGCTTTCCCATGGCCATGGCAGACAGTCGCCCGATACCCTCCAACGGCTTGGCCATCCGCAAGATCGCCACATTCCAGCAGTTCGCCGCCCCGCTAGTTGTCCTGTCCGAGACGGCGCAGCAGACATCGCTGGCTCTGCTCGAGTGCCTGGTGCGCGAGGGCCTGGACCGTGGGCTAGGCGTAGCCGCGCTCTGCCTCGAATCCTCGCTGAGCGACGATATCGTGCACTCGCCGCACACTGCCATCATCGACAACCGGCCGTCACTCGAGCAGTTCCTCGCCGGACAGGAGAGCCCGGGCCAGATCGACTTTGCTGCAATCGAGCAGCGCATCCGAGCATCAGTCGAGCAAGTCGGCCGAAGCTGCAGCGGCTGTCTTTTGGTTATTGACAGCCTCGAGCAGCTCCTGTGGGCGTCGACATCAACGACCTTTGTGATGCTGCGCAGCTTGCGCAAACACATGGCCAAGACATTTGGTAGCGACACGAACCACCGCATCCTGGCACGCTACCCGCGCGACACCTTCGCCGGCCACGTCGAGGACGGCAGGGAGCAGAGCGGCTCGCCGATCCTGGCCAATTCCCTGGGCTATATCGCCGATGCCATCATCGACGTGTATCCGACTGATGTGCTGCCGTCCTGGTGCCCCGGGTGGTTCTCTGACGGAAAGCCGAAGCCATTCCTCGCCCTCACGCACAACGACCCGCACCGCTGCCTGCTGAGGTTCGAGCAGCGGAGACAGTCGGGCAAGGTAGGCGTCGAGGTGGTCTCGTTCGAAGCTGTAAAGGGAAGGCCGGTGTTTGCCAATGTGGATGTGTCGGAAATTGTCAACCCCGCGCTGCCTGAGCCTATCGCAGCGCCACTTCCGACAAAGACACAGACTACCACGTCATCGACAAAGACGGCGCCTGCAAAGGAGAAGCAGAACCACCACCAGCAGCAGCAGCAGCAGCAGCAGCAGACGGATCCGACTGCGAACCTGTCGTTCAACCTGACACTGACAGACAAGCAGAAGGAAGACAAGGCCAGCGTCGTGCTGCCGTACACTGACGCCCAGATGGACGAGGGCAGCTCGGGCGGCGAGATCCACTACCAGCTCGACGACGAGGACGACTGGGACTCGGACGATCCTGACGACGACCTGGAGATATGAGTGAGCACGGTGGATATGTTTATTTCTGTTGCTGCTGTAGAAAGAGAGAACAAAGAAGAATAAAAGCTTCGGGCACCCGGAACGGCCATGCTCGCCAGCATTACCCAGCACGCGAGCACGCTTCCAGGGTGGTACATAGGGATGATAACGTATACATACACAACAGCCTGCACTTAGTCCTGGAACTTCCACCTGTTCTCCTGCAGGCCCTGGGCGGTGTCGCGCAGCAGCGTCTCCCACCGGGTCTTGACGTACTGGGTCTTGTCAATGATCAGACGCTTGGCCTCCTCAATAGTGCGCTCGTGCACGGGGTTCTCGACCAGCTCGTTGAGCGTCTCGGTGGCCATCTCGAGGTCAGACTGGTTGTTCTCAAAGATCAGCTTCTGGTTGTCGGACTCCATGTAGTAGGCCAGCACGTACGACCATTTGAGGGTGGCGCGGCAGGCGCTCAGCATGTCGACGGCAGCGCTCAGGAACTGCACCTCAATCCAGGACATGGACGAGTTGCGCTGCATCTGCTCCATGTTGGTCTCGGTGGTGGTCAGCAGACGGCGGGCCAGCTTGGCGCTTCGCTCGTGGTTGCTGAAGCGCGAGTAGTAGTGCAGGTAGCGCTCCAGCAGGGCGCGCGACTTGGAGATGGAGTCGCGGGCGTTCTTGCTCGAATCCTCGTTGTAGCGGTTGCACTGGTAGTACGCCTGCTGGTGCTCGGTCCACGGGCCCATGCATACCCAGCAGAACTCGTGTGCACACTTGCGGCACGTCATATGGTTGCAGCCGCCGTTCTTCTCGATGGTGGCCTTGCACTTGGTGCACTCCTTTGTGTTGGCCTTGAGCCAGTTGGATGTCTCCGAGTCGTCCTTGCACTTTTGCAGCCACTTTTCGACGAGGAAGCACGGCGCCGGCATATGGTCGTCCATATTGCACCCGAAGCAGAACGCCTTGCCGCACCGGCAGTGCACCGTCGGCACGATCGTCGCCCACGCCGACTTGGGTACATGACACTCGATGCCATACTCGCAGTTTGGCGCCGGGCACCACGTGAACGAGTCCAGGTCGTTGACAAAGCTGCGCGTCAGGTTGTCCTCGTACCGCTCCAAGATCTTGGGCTCATTCGCAAGCAGTAGCCGCGCCGCCTGCTCGCCCACCAGCGCCTTGCACTTGGCGCCAGGGCAGCGGATGCGCCATGACATGCCCTCGAGGACCTTGCCGGTCAAGTATGTCACGTAGCAGTCTGTGCAGAATGCATGCCCGCAGCCCAGCCCCAGGTACACTTCCTCAGGCCCGTCGCAGTAGCAGATTTCGCATGTAAAGTCCTCGTTACCTGTCTTGAGTTCGGGCGCGGGCGCATTTGGGAACATGCCAGCGTCGCGAATGGTCTTGTCGGGGTCTGACAAGTAGCGCTCGACCAACGACTCTTCCTTCCACTGGCTGTTGCGAAGCAGAATCGTCGTGATGTCCTTGGACACCGACAGCACCGGCACCAGTCGATTAATCATAGCCTCCTGCTTGTCGTGCAGACCATGGGCGTCATGCACATGGTACTCGACCTCCCAGGGCTTGCGCTGGTCGCGGCTGCTCACCACAGGCTCGAATCCGCTGTCGTCCATGCCGAAGAACTCGTCGTCGTCGTCAAAGTCGTACGTATCGCCGTAGTCCTGTGTGGCTCCATCCTCGTCGTCCGCCGTGCCCTTGCCCTTGTCAGGCTGGCTCTGGACACCGCTATCGCTGCCGAGGTCCTCCATGTCGTCGTCAGAGTACTCATAGACGTCAGACTCGTAGTCCATATCGCCGTCAGATTCGTAGCTGGCCATTGTTTGAGAATGAGGTAAAATAGTGTATCAGTGGGTGTCCGTAATAATAAACCCGGCAACAAAAAAGCCTTGAAATTCGGTGTCAAGAAAGAAAAATCACAGAGAAAAAGATGCAAGATGGCTGACAACCCTTTTATACCAAAAACAAAGTGAGGCGAGCGAAAAATGCGAGCGCCGGCCATGCTCCCTCCGGGACGTCTCGTCGCAGAGATCCGCAGCAGCAGAGCCGCCTAGCAGCCACTGTCGCAGTGCTCCCTCCCCGCTCCACCAGGCCGGCGATCACCGGTTTAAGCCAGCCTGCCAGTTGGCGAGACGTGACGAAATCCCCCATTCCTCTTTTTTTTATTTAAAAAAAAAAATCTTTTCATATTCCTGTGCTAAAAACCCGCCCTGTGCGCACACGACAGCAATGGCGAGGACATGCTACTACGAGCTGCTCGGCGTCGAGCGCAGCGCAACCGACGCCGACCTGAAACGAGCGTACCGCAAGCAGGCGCTCGTCTGGCACCCAGGTAAGGATCGCAGAAAAGCCTTGACGGACGCTTCATAGTCACTCCCCCATGCCGCAGACTAATTCGTCCAAATTCAAACGCTAGACAAGAACCACACCAATGCAGAGGAGGCGACCGAGATATTCGCCCAGATTCGGGAAGCGTACGAGATGCTGAGCGACCCGCAGGAGCGCGCCTGGTACGACAACCACCGCGAGCAGATCCTGCGCGGCGACGAGTTTGGCGTGACCGCAGCACCCAACGACGGCAACCAGAGCGCCAACGTCGACTACACGTCCACCGAGACTCTAATGCGGCATTTTAGCGTCTCGTCGTTCCGCGGCTTTGACGACTCCCCTGCAGGCTTCTTTGCCGTGTACCGCAAGCTGTTCGAGAACCTGCGCGACGAGGAGCTGCAGATCTACGATCCAGACTCTGAGGAGCGCCTGGACATGATCTATAACCTGGACTTTGGCGACTCGCATACCTTGTACGACGAGGACGCAGAGTACGCGCGGTCACAGGGCAAGAAGCGCAACACGTCGCGCCGCGACGCCTCCGGCACCACGCTGAGGGACTTTTACAACTTCTGGACCACCTTCTCCACCCGCAAGTCGTTCGGGTGGTTCGACAAGTACCGCCTCGCCGATGCCGAGAACCGCCAGATCCGCCGCCTCATGGAGAAGGAGAACAAGCACCTGCGAGAGAAGGCACGGCGTGAGTTTGTCGACACCGTGCAGAACCTGGCCGCATGGCTCAAGAAGCGCGATCCGCGGTACAAGGCCTTTGTGGAGGAGCAGAGGGTGCTGCAGGAGGAGCGCGAGCGGGATCGCAAAAGGCGTGTTGCCGAGCAGCGGGCTGCCCTGGTGGACGACGCCAGCACCTATGTGCGCCAGGCGTGGGAGGAGGTCGACTACTCGAACCACCTCGACGAGTACCTGAGCGAGCTTTCTGACGCCGAAAAGGCGCACAGCGATGCCGATGGCCAGGAACCAGACGACGATGGGGCTGAGCGCGATCTCAGCGAGGGCGATGTGCTTGATCCTGAAAACGACCTGCTGTGCATTACCTGCGACAAGGAGTTCAAGACGCCAGCGCAGAAGGCCAACCACGAGAAGAGCAAGAAGCACCAACGGGCCGTGCGCGAGATCCGCCGCGAGA
The DNA here is from genome assembly GCF_002104995.1 of Linderina pennispora. Lineage (NCBI taxonomy): Eukaryota > Fungi > Kickxellomycota > Kickxellomycetes > Kickxellales > Kickxellaceae > Linderina > Linderina pennispora. Next base: position 1,000,619 of record NW_024468251.1, on the reverse strand, counting down.
TGATGCGCGAGGAACGCCGCCTGGCCAAGATGCAGACCAACGGCGATATCCCGTCGTCAGCTGCCAGCAACAACGTATCGGATAATGAGTCGTTTGCGACACCGCCAGAATCGCCGGTAGAATCCGCAGAGGAGCCTGATCTAGAGGAGGAGGAGGAGGCAAACGAGGATGATGTGCTTGCGCAGATGATCCGCAACCTGAGCACAGCCCAGGCCAGCGGCGGCAAGAAGAACAAAAAGAAGAAACGCAAGAACCAGATCAAGGCCCAGCCTACCGACGATGCCAGCGACCTGGAGAACCCACCCAGCGAACCAGCCGAGCCGGAGTCGGCGCCGGATTCAGCCGACCCAGAGTCAGCGCTGGACTCACCGGCTGCACCGAGGGTATCCAAGAAGGAGCTGCGCAAGGAGCGGCAAAAGAAAAAGGAGCTGGCCGAGCTCAAGTGCAATGTATGCAGTAAGGACTTTGCCTCGCGCAACCAGCTCTTTGACCATATCAAGGATACAGGCCACGCCCTGGCCAACAATCTGCCAAAGCACCTCGCCGAGTCCATCATGCAGGAGCGGGCGGCCAAGGGCAAGAAGGGCAAGAAGAGCAAGAAATAATAAATCCCGATCTTTTTTTTTTTTCTCAATAGAACCGGCTTTTTCTGCTCCACTCTGACTCCAATTTCGTAATAATGATTGCGCTGTCGAAATTCACCACCGCTCTTGCCGTCAGCCAGACACGCTTTGCTGCCTCCGCGCCCCTGCAGGTCCGGTTCCTGTCGCAGAAGAAGAAGACTGTCGCACTGAAGACCAAGGAAAAGGTAAGGCGCCCCTTGATAACACCAGGACGTAGCAGTCACTAGAGCACAGAACTAACCGCCCCTTGATGCATTCCTCTCGTGTAGAGCAAGCTGCGTCGGCTGCGCGTAAACAAGTCGGACGAGCCTGTGCAGGCCAAGCGCAACGTGCGGGTATCGAAGCTGTAGAGCAAGCTTTTCTCAGTATCAATAGATCTCAGCACGTCTGTTCTTTTAAAATCGATGATTTAGTTCATTCCACCCAAGATAACCGGGGCCACCGATCTCGTGCCTGAAGTCTGTAGGGGAACCAGCGCCCGCTTCCCCCGCCTGCTCGGTACAAGACGACACCGAGGTAGATCCACCTGGCGCTGAGGCATCTGGTCTCCCCGCAGCTGGGCCCAAGACTAGCCTTGTCCCTGCCTCGGGCCAGATTTTAGTTTTCTGCTGTACTCTTATCACAGGATTAGCCAGGGATGAAATCAGCCTGCCATGTGCCAGTGGCCATGTGCAGGCTCAGAACACTGTTTGCAGCATACTCAGCATTGTCTGGCTCAGGATATGAACTAGTCTATATATTGCAAAAGGCACGGCTATCCCGCAAAGGTATGGACAAGAAGAGAGCTTAGCACTACAACGAGACATATAGTACGCGGAGCTACTAATCCATGGATCCGGTGCAGATGTTGCAGAGGCTTCTTTTATCCAGGTAGATGCCGTCGCTTGGGATGCTGGAAATAACTGAGGCATGCATTGGTCGACTCAAGATGAAGAAACAAAGGGAAAGGTGAATTTCTTTGGCGCTCGAGGAGTATGGAGGATGGAAAACTGCTTTTTCTTCCGGAGGTGTATAGTGAACACTATGCTTTTGGTTTCAGCCTGGCAACCCTGCCCACATGCCGACAAGCGGACCTCATTTCCTGAGTCTCCTGCAAAACGAAATATGCACTCATTCTGTTGCAAAAGAGAAGGGCGAATCCGCCTAGCATTTGCTTCGGTCAAGAATGTAGGGGCAGCTGTGAGGGAAAGGACACACATCCCCAGCACCCTTGGTCGTCCTTTGATATGCAAGAAGCTAATTTGCACACCACATACATGCCGATCCTGCCCACATTCTGCCTCTTGTTCTAAGCCTAGCTGCATGCTCTGCATTTTGGCGTAGAGGCGAGCAGCATTGCTTTTTTTTTTTTTCAGCAATCCAACTCGGAGAAACCCACATTGAGGCTTTGTACCAGGACGACCCACGGGGGATCCGCCTCTGGCTGCCTAGGATCCGCAATATCTGAGCAAATATTGTTACAGATGCGCACCGAATTTTAATGAACTATTGAGATATGTGCCAGCATACACCTGTACTGGTGCTCTCGCTCACAGTACCATGAAAAGGATTCAACGGGGTTCTCCATCACACTCGAGAGCGGCTTTTGCAAGGGCCAATCCTTATTGACGACAAGGAGCATTTCGGCTTCCCTTTCTTCGTCCGCCCACATTGTGTTGAAAGGCAGCTTGCATGGAGGATGCAGAACATTTTCAGCAAATGGGAGGTCACTAAGTTCGACCATGAGAGCTTGGAAATCATGCTGTCACAAATTTTCAGAACGCACAGCCACAAATATCTGTTGGTCATGCATTTGCATATATCAGGCACCTCGAAGGTTGTCAGTTTTTCTTTTCAATAGGAGCATCCCCAGAAGAACTGAAAGCCACTCTCACTATGAAGAGAAAAGGCTGTTTAAGATAATTGCTGTTAGGGTTCAAATGAAAGGCAGCACCCCACGTAAACAATATTGCCAGATACCGTTTTTGCTGAGTGAAAATAAAAGGCAACAGAGCGCTCACCCTGGTCGCGACTCGATACTCTTGGTACATGCCCACAGCTTTCTTGGTGGGTGTCTGCCCTATCACTCTCTTTGTGATTGACATGCGGACAAACAGGTTGCTTCTCTGCATGGTGCATCTGGTGTCCCTCTCCACTTGCTCTTGACCCACTTTTACAGATAGTAGTGAATAAAAAATTAGGTACCATGTGCATAATCGGATATGCATATCTAGGGACAACCATTGCCGCTAAAGAAGAAACCAAAGAAAGAGCCGCTTGTGAAAAACAGAACTAGACCTGCTCTCTCTTGTCGCCACCTGGGGGTTGCAATCCTCCCATCCTGCATCTCACCATGGGATGTGTTCCTTCCCCCAGCCATTTCCCTCACTCTAGATGTTCTTGGCATCATGAGATCTATTGTCCGTACCACCAGACTTGAGAGCTGAAAGCCAGACCCAGCTTCCGGGCATCTATGGGTATTGACAACTCCTTTGAGTAGCATGTGTCTACCGCCATGCTGTGCAATACTTTACAATTCACCAGGACATGGCGAAAGGTGCTGAAAGTTGGTGTTTTCACCCTGTACTGTCAATATGAAGTGCTGTCAACTAGTTGGCACCAACAACGTCCATTCAAAAAGTATTTGATAGTCTTGTAACAAAAACTGACATGTCGGAATAGCCGAATGCCGAGTGACACAAAGCAAACCTGCATACATCCACCGCCTTTCCCATGCCCCAGCGAGAATGGCTGGGCGAGAACACTACTCTCTTGCGTTATTGTGCGGCAGTTGTTGGTTGAGAGTGTGCATGGAAATCCATTTGTCTTACTCTCACTGACCGGCTTTGTCGTATTTTGGAGAACAGCAGGTGTTTTTGGATGCAGTGGAAGCCCCTCCTCACACCCTCCATGAGGTTCGTCAGGTGGTGGCAAAATAGCAAATGCGAATCCGATATCAACTGCTGTATGAGCGATTGGTGGAGGTTGTGATCTACAAATTGGTTTGGAACAGCGGCTTTGTCTAAGCGAGAAGGCGTGGGTAGTAACTTCAGAAGTAAAAAAACAGGGCAAGCTTCCACATCCCAGCACATACCTACCTCCTTTCAACACAAAAGAGAGTCCCGGTGTCCTGTAGCAACAGTGATCTAAGGAGACATATAGGCACTTTTCCTGAGAGGTTTTACATCAGCAGGTGGAAGGGCTGGTAGAGATGCGTGGGGACACCATACGAGTAAGGAGACCTTCCTCTCTTTTTGGAGCATGCGAACATGCCATTTTCTTGATAATCTTACTGACAGGCAAGAGACTATGAGGTAAGGCAAGTGCCAATCGTCTTTATATGAAAACACACAGTCTTTGCGTTATATAGGCAATGTTAGACTCATTTTGGAGTAGTGCGCTGTGCCTTTTGGATAGAGTATGCAACTCTCAACTTTAGTTTCTATTGAAGCGGTATATGATGCTATCAAAACCAATCTCTGTGTAGATAAGCCATCAGCGATCTCTGCCCACAGGAGGCACCATGCCTGTCATCTGCTCCCTCCCCTCATGACATCCAGCGCTGCAATTGCTGTGACACAGATGTGCATCCAAATTGAGTTGGAGAAGAGACAAGAAAGCCGCTGCTGTTTTTTGCGCACCTGCCTTGGTGCTGATTTTCCTTGCCATGCAGGTGGCAGAGCAAGAAATAGAAGGGATATGCAGACCTACTCATGCGCTGTGGATGGGAGGGTTGGGCACTGGCCAGGCTAGGTGAAACACTGCTACCCTTCGAAATCGTGACGGTATTTAAAAGCAGGGCAAGAGGGCCTTGCAAATTCCCTTACCACCCTCTGTCAACCACTAAAGTTAATTCATTTTCAAGCACAAAACACTGGATAACTCTTCCACCCTATCCTTCCCAAATACTGTTCACAATGTACTTCCACGGTATACCCCATGGCAAAGCTACTGAGCTAGTAGCTCCCATGATACACACAGCCTTTAATAAAGCATGCCACAAAACGTCCACTGTGGCGGACTTCGACCAGATAATCGCCTTCCACGACGAGTACTTAGAGTATTCCCTGTTTGTCCGGTCGCTCATGGGCAGAGTCCCTCTTATCCTGGAAGCAACTATCGAGAGTTCGTATGATGACAGCAATAGCGATATAAAACACTGCCGTCGTTGGGTCAGCAACTGTGAGTTTTTTGCACAAGCACAATCTGCTTTCTCTTGTTTCAGAGGTCCGCATAGTTCAGTTCAACAAGTGCCACCAAGAACTCAACCTTGGTCCAGGCAATTGAGAGTCTCGGTATCCCCCTTGGCGCCATAGCCAATACCAGTCTCCTAATGTTCCTTGGTTCTGGTTTGTTCACCGCTGGCAAGAGGCAAGATTTGGAAATGGCGAAGGCCGAGGCTATGGATACAGTAGATACGATTCTCAGCCTCTGCCCGAATGTTACCGGTCTCTGGCATCATGGTCATCGCACTTGGAGCTCGTCGGCTGGGTTTGTTAGGGATATTCCTGGAGTGGGAGGCGAGATTATGCTGGAGCTTCATAGGAGACTGCACTCCCAGCTCACCATGATGCAGGTGATGCGTCCATTTCCAAAAGACATTGCTGCGCCATTTTCAGAGAATTTGCAAGTCCTTGTATTGGACAGCAAGCTGATTCCTGAGCTCGTTCATTTGCCCAAGGATTCCTGTCAGCAACCTGCGCGAACTCGAGATACAGCACAATAGCCGCTATGTTGACTGGACTCTGTTTCGGGCTGGGGCCGACGGGGCACTGAATCTCAAGCGGCTTGACAAGCTTGCCTTGGAGTTCGACAAGCCAGTCAAAGGTATGGCCTACTGCTCTCCATGCTTCGTTGATGTGACATTTCCAGCTGTGACACAAGTGAAGGTTAAAGGGCTCGAGCACTCCATCGTGGCCATGGAGAACTATCTACACACAGCTCAGTGCCGCCCTCTGACGCTTGTCACAGAGCCATATGGGCTTGAGAGAATGGGTCTCCCCATCCTACGGTGCGCTACACTGCTGGCTGTAAACATCAAGGATAGGCATACACATGCTGGACAGGCCTGCATGACTAGGGGTATATATAGACTCTTCAGGCATGGCCAGCAATACTTGTCAGGGGCACGGGTCACTGGCATGTATCACCCAATGCCGCCCTCGATCAAGTGGCCGTGGCTGCACTGGCTTCACTTGACTCCGGTTGTAGCCTGTGCAAATAGCATGCTGAACGTCATCGGCATGCTCAAGCATCTGCATGTTCTCGTCATTGACGCCTATTCCCTTGAGCGCAAGCACCTGATGGTAGTGGGAAGCAGCAGTTTCCTCAACAGCCAGAGCAAGGCGGTTTCGGATATGGACGATGCTGTCAAGGGTCTTGGAAGATGTGTCAGCGACCAAATTGTTCGCCTGGACATTCGGTCGTGCAAGCCGCTATGCGTTTCCACCGTCGTAAAAGTAGTCTCGCGTCTGCCTAACCTGACTAGCCTCGGAGTTAGCCCTGGGTATGTCGATGCTGTGGCCCAGGCGATTGGTGGACGTGCATCTGGTAGCTCTGAGGCGGGCTTTCGTGTGATTCATGTGCGCGAGTACTCTTCACACATAGGGGTCTTCGACGGGTAGCTTTGCTCTATTTCTTTCCTTGTATCCTTCTCCAGATTCGTTGATAGAACGCCAACAGCTCGAGCACCCGATATGCTCCTAGTAACGTCAGTAAATACGGAATGTAAATAAGATGTGCAAACATTGTCAAAATGATTAATCGCCTACGTTATCAGATATATGGCATCGACTAATGTGAGGCATTATGTGTGTACGCAACAAGCAGTGAAAATGTTGAAATGCTAGGATTACTCTCTGTCAAGAGATGAGGCAGGTTGCTCGGGCATCGGGGGTGGTAGAATGAGTGGCGCCCTTGCATGTATAGTGTTTCTATTATTGCCATTCGTGGAAATTGTCAGACACGCATTATGGAAGGTGTCACGCTTAGGCCATCAAGCAGAAGCAACAATGTCGACTTCCTGGTTCAAGGCAGGAGGAATGGTATGCAAAGGAGTATATAAAGCCACTTGGGTGGCAAGTGTGGTTGAAATGGACATTTTGGAACGACGCCCATTTCAACCTTTCCATTTGTATCTTTGATTTAGTCTTTCTTCGTCGACAGCGTTTTCACAATTATGCTCATCATCAATGTTCACTGCCCACAGTTTAGCTTCCACAGGACTCTGTTTGAAATAGAAGATACGAGTCTCCCATCTAGGCGAAGACGAATGGTAGTGCGAGTTAATAGTCCATTTTCCTATCCAGAATACTTTTAATTGCTTAGGAGGTTTCTCCCTATTTCGAGATTACAAAACACGACATCTTTGCAATATATTCGTCACTGATCATCTCTCCGATACCTGCTTCTTTACCGCTATATCATTTGCTAGTTTCACTTGCAGTATTCGGCTTACCTGTCGGCCTCAGGTATCATTTGGTACTGAATCAACTATCAGCCGCTGGTTTTTGTAGTAAAACCAACTGTGGTTCCATCTCGCAATTACGCTGTATAAATCGTCTATTTAAATCCCATTCCAATACAAGGCAGGCAGTGTCTCTTGTGAGGCTTCACCCATTGTCATATGGTATTGGTTTGTAATTTAGGAACGTCAGATCGCGGTGGAAATATCCTCCACCTCAAAATAGCAGCAGGGTCCTAACTAGCACATTTGGCCACCAAGTGGTGGGCAGCCTACTAGTCAACACCATACAAATCCTCATTGCATTAGTGCAATCCACGTGATACCCATACCTTACCGAAATTCTGATATGCAGGCTCTGTGGGGAAAATTGCCTGGCAAAATCTCAACCTCTCAGATCCGCACTTCCACTACCTTCTCAACACAACCTATCTTCCAACCATGAGGACTGATCACACACAACATGCTCAAGTGCAACGTCCGGAACTGCACCGACCCGGACAAGCAGTACCCTCTGCGGTTCGAGAACGCCGAGCTGGAGCAGGTCGAGGCGGAGCGCAACGACGAATTCCTGGTGCGCATGATCCCGCGGTTCGACTGGAACGCGCTGGTCAAGACCGCCACCTCGCTGGGCCTGGATCTGCCCGCAACGGTGCCGGCGAACCCGGCGGATGACGAGGAGTTTTTGCAAAAGTTCCACACGGTGGTTATGGAGACACACGTCAAGGAGGGCAGCATGGTGTGCGATGGGTGCGGCCACGACTTCAAGATCGTCAAGGGCGTTCCCAACATGCTGCTCGCCGAACATGAGATCTAGAGAGAAAATTTTTTTTCGGTTTCAAAAAATTTATATTCTAGTCCATCAGGGCCATTAGCATTTTTGTGTACTTTGCAACGTCGAACACGGCAGATGTCAGACGCTGCTTGAAGGCGGTGTCGCCAAGGAGCTCGGTGACGACGGGGTTGTCGAGCTGGTTGTCGTCGGCAAGCTCCTGTGCCTCAACAATGTCGTTGAGCTGGTCGTTGAGCTGCAGGTGGCCGCTCTCCAGGCCCTCGAGCACCTGGCGCGCCTTGGCGGAATCGTACGCAGTGGATTGCATGTGCGCAGCGAGCTCCGGGCTCTGGTCGATCTCGCCAAACGCCGGGGCACACGCATCGATGATGGTGCGGGCCGACGTGATGACCGACTGCAAGGTAGCGAAGAGCGTTTTTGGGTCGGGGTTGGTCGCGCGCACAATCCGCAGCATTGTCTGGATGCCTTCGACAATTGTGTCTGTTTTGTCCTCCAGGTTTATCCTGAGCATGTCCATCTTCTGCGTGATCGAGATGTCCTGGCCGGGGAGGCGCGGCGGCGCACGGTCGTCGCTGCGGCACACCTTGAGCATTTTGACGAGGCTGACCACGGAGGTGGTTAGATGGCTGGCAGCCGTTTCCAGCAGCGAGATCGGCGACACGCCCATGCTGTCGAGGTGGTTGCTGATAGCGATCTCAAGACTCGACAGGTTCTGCTCAAACGACTCCATGGTCTGCGGCAGCAGGCTGTGCCGGATGTTCGGCGCCAGCGGCCAGCGGGCGGGATCTTTGTCGTGTGCAGCCTCGTAGGCGCACACGTCGGCCCTTAGTTCGCCGCACGCGCGCTTTGACGGAGCTGGCCGCCAGCGTCAGATCGCCGTCGACGTTGTCAGACCGTGTTGCAAGCAGCATTTTGTCGACAGCCTCCTGGAAGCCGAGCACCGAGGACTTGCGGATCGCACCCTCGCTCATCATGAGCTTAGGAGGCGGCTCCAGGTCGGTCTCATGGTGGTCGCGAGCAAACACCGATGTGGTCTTGTACTTGCGGATCTTGGCCCGGGCGTCGTCGAGATCGCGCTTCAGTTCGCGCTCGCGGTCCACCAGCTGTGCCTTCTCGCGACGCAGGGCTTCGTTTTCGGAGCGCAGCGCCGGGACCTCGGCCTTGGCGGACATGAGCTGGTCGCGCAGGATTTTGATGTCGTTTTCAAGCCGCTCATTCTTTTGTGTCAGCACGTGGTTCAGCTTCTCCAGATTGTTGACCTCGTCGACTTTGCTGTCGGGCGAGTCGTTCATGCGGTAATCGAGCATCTGGCTCTCCGAGCTGCCCGATCCGCTTGCGCATGGCCGCCAGCCGCATCTCGTATTCGTTGCGCAGCTTGTCTGCGTCACTCATGGATGTGCTGCTGGTCGTGGAGGCATTGGTTTGTGCGCGAGCGGTGCGGTTGTCTGGCGTCGAGATCCGGCCCGAGCCGCCTGGCTGGCTGATCTGGATTGCGTGGTTGAGGTCGCTGGCAACGCGGTCCACGGAGTCCATCATTGTGCTGCTGCCGGGGCTCAGTGACCGCGACTCGTGGCTGCCGCCATACGCGCTATATCCGCCGGTGCTCTGGTGCTGGCTGCTGGCGTGCTGCTGATGGCCGTAGCTGCTTGTCGTTGTTGTACCCGCTTGATGGCGGCGATCGGTTGTACTGGCTATTGTACCCTTGCTGCTGGTGCATGATCTGGGATCCGCCTGGACCGCCATGCCCGTTATTCCGCATAGGCGGTTTGCCATGATCGCCAGGACCTTGCGGCAGCTACAAAATCCCACGGGAAGCTCTCAGTCAGTGAGGAAAAAACAACGCATGCGTTTGTGCCGATCCTCTATACGTTCATTTGGATGCGCGACGATGAGAGCGACTTGCAAGCGCGTTGGGGACAGGAGTCAATCTGAGCTCGGCAGTCGGCCTGTGAGCGCAGCTGGTGGATACGGAGCACCAAAGAGCACAAGGGCCCCTTGCAAGCGGATCCCGTAGCCAAGCCTTGCTCGACACATGGCACACAGGAACTGAGCCTGTTTTGGGCATCGAATCCTTACCTTGCTGACAACCTGGTTAGGGAACCGGCGCCTCAGCTCCGCATTCACGTCCTGGACAAGGTCTACAAACTTTGGCCGCGACAGCGTGGCCAACTTCTGCCGCGCCTGGTTCCGCTTTGGGTGGTAGTGGTCGCGGACCGGTAGGAACGGGACTACTGGGGGTGGTACGTGTTAGCGCCAAGAAGTAGCCGCAGGCCATTGGATACCAGCACAGCCAGCCTCCTCTTACCTTCATGGGCCTCGTTCATACGCCGGTTGAGTTCGTCGTACACATCTGTAGCCAGCTCCTGGAATTGCAGCTGCGATAGCCGTGCTAGCTTCCCGGGCTCGACGTGCGACATGTTGATTACTCCATGCCGAATTTCCTGTTCAATGAAAATGCCCATCAGGCGGCTGAACTGGCCTGCTGTCGACTCCATGGTGTCGCTAGTGTACTCGGAAAGGAAAAGCAAGGGAAAATATTAAAGTGGAAGCGAAAGAGAAGCTGGTGGTTTCTACAAACAAAACCGCCCCTTACAGCAGGCAAAAACAGGTGCAAAGCGCCCTGGGCGTTCTTTCTGGGGTGGAAACCGGGCTTGGGCTTGGCCATGGCGGCCAGTGCTCAGCTGACGGCAGTCCGCAGAACCAGCGATTGTGAGCTCCCGCTTTATTGCATGCGCATTTAGACTGTCGGCAGCAACAGAAGAAGAAGAAAAAACTGTTTTGTGCAAGTCTCTCCAGGCCCCTAGATATGGCCAAAAAGGGCGGTGCCGCGCGTATCAACTGCAACACTTTCTCCGCAGCTCACAGGCCGAGGTCTTTCTCAACCATGCGCGAGCAGATCGGGTGGTAAAAGTTGCGCAGACGCAGGAACGTCTTCTCGGCCAGCTCGCGGCCCTCAGGGCATGTGTGCAGCAGGCGGAACAGCGGCCGCGTGTACTTCATCCGGCCCTGTGTCGACAGCATATCGACAACGGCGCCTGCCACATGCATGTAGTTGGACTTGAGCGCCAGCGCCAGCCAGCTGAACCGCACCTCGCAGTTGCGGTAGTTGGTCAGCTGGTACACGTCGTCCAGCGCCGCCAGCGTCTCGTGCTTGATCGGCGAGTTCTCCGACAGCCGCGTCAGGAAAATCACCTTCTGCATCGTCGAGAAGTCCTGGATGTCGCTGGTAGAAAACTGCGCATAATCGCCGCTCTCGGACGCCTTGAGCCAGCGGTCAGCAAGATCCAGACACACCTTCTGCGGCTTCTGGTCGTAGTTGTTGCTGACGGGCGGCATCCCCGGCGCATACAGCCACTGGTCCCAGGCCACCTTGTTGAGCAGCTCGACCTTGGATGCGTCGTGCTTGCTAAAGTAGCTGAACAAAAAGTCCTTCCAGTCCTGAGTCGTGATCGACTTTCCGGCAAACTCGGTGATGTATGCCCGCATGTACGGCTCAAACACAGCAGGCCCGCCCAGGTACTGCTCGAGGTAGTACAGCAGGTGCGCGCCCTTGTCATACGGCACTGTCGAGTATGCGTCATCGGGATCGACGCCATCCAGCTTAGGTACGAGCGATGTCAGTGCGCTGTCGTGGCCGTAAAAATCGACAGCCTCGGCAAGATCGCTCTCGCCAATGACGCAGCTCAGCTGCCGAGCATCCTCCCCATTAAGCAGCGCGACAATCTTGCGCTCAAAGAACGTCGTCCAGCCCTCGTTGAGCCAGAAGTGCTCCCAGTTCTTGGTCGTTACCAGGTTGCCTGCCCAGCTGTGCGCAATCTCGTGAGCAATGACATCCGTCAGCGAGCGGTCGCCGGCAAGCAGCGTCGGCGTCACAAAGGTCAGGCACGGGTTCTCCATACCGCCGAACGGGAACGAGGGAGGCAGCACCAGCAGGTCGTAGCGGCCCCACGAGTACGGCACCACCAGCTGCTCAGCATGCGACAGAATGGTGTCCATCTCAGCAAACTCCCATGCGCAGTCCTGGATGTTCTCGGGCTCGGACCAGACAGCGCAGCGGTCGCTGATGTCCGACTTGGCCAGGTTTCCTACAACGAGCGCAATAAGATACGACGGAATCGTTGTGTTCTGCTCGAAGCTGTACACCGTGAACTCGCCGTCGTCGCGCGAGCTGGTCGAGATCGCGCTCATCAGAGCAGTCAGCGGCTTGGGTACGCGGATGTCCGCAGAATACGACAGCTTGACTGAGGGGCTGTCCTGGCACGGCAGCAAGCTGCGCGCGTGGATCTCCTCGCACTGCGTGAACAGATAAGGGTGCATCTTGCCCAGCGTTTGCTCGGGCGTCAAGAACTGAATGGCGCCGCCACTGGGCGTCGTTTCATATTCGATTTTGACCTTGAACTTGCTGCCGACCGACACGGGCTCTGGCAACTTCACCCGCAGCGCTGTCCCGTACACCTTGTGCACGGTGCTCACGTCAGTCTCAAGCGCTGTGGCCGGTGCACCGTCAGAGCTGAGCAGCGAGGCGCCATTGATGACCAAGTGCGCTGTGTCCAAAACGACCTCCTGCGTATCTGCCAGGGTCTCGATTTCCAGCGTCGCTGTTCCCGCCAGGCTCTTCTTGACAAAATCCACTGTGACGTCCATGTGGATATGGTTGGTGGTTACCTCGCCCAAATTGGACTGCGAATTGGGATCGACCTCGAACATTTCAAATGAATAGGCGCTAGTGCTGATAAGAAATAATGGTTTGCTATGTAAGCGGGGGAAAACGGTAAAAGTAGCAGCGTGCGGAGGAGAAAAACGAGTGCAGCACGCATCTGCAGAACCGCTCTAGGCCGTTAAGCTCCGGTTTTTTCTCACGACATTTTTTTTCGGTAGGCCGAAAATGCCCGTTAGCCGCGGCTCAGACGATCAGTGCGGCCCCCTGAACCATTTGCGTGATATGGCACCACAGACCATTTCCAGAGGACTGAGTCAGATACCTGTCCAACCATCTCCAAAGACGCATCTGGAAACGGCAGTGGGTGCTCTTACCAAATAAATCGAGGCATTGCGTGGCCGCAGATGTTATTGCTGGCACATCAGATTGCAAAGCAACCCCAAGCTGGCTTTTGAGGACTTCATACCTAGCCGGCTGCCATTAAACCCCCCTTCCCGACCTTCTGCCATTCAGTTCCGTGACAGGCGTAGAGGGTATAAAGTTAATGTGGCCATGAACCCAATGGTGCGATATTTGCTATCAGCATATTGCTCGTGAATAAATCCATGCCTGATTGCGCTTTCACCAAGCATCAATAGGTACAATATGTTGCCATGTCTTTTAGACTAAAGGAAATATTGAGTGTGGTGGGAGACAGGGTAAGATGCGGGGTAGCATGGCACCACATTAAAGTATTGCCACCTATAAACATGACAATTGCACACACAAGACAATGGCCTCTACCATCGTCGTTTTTTCGTGACTGCTCTGTATCAATCGCTTACTTTTGTTAGCCACTCACACCCAATTGACAGAGCTGAGTTATTCAGCTTGTGAGGCGCCTCTCACCACATAGTCCTTACGATTCTTCTGGCTCAATAATTAGCGACGCTCAGGCTACTCACTACTTTGTATCGTGATGCAGGCGGTAGGACCCTCACTCTTTTGCTTGTTGAGTGAGTCCGTGTGACGAGCGTAGATTCCCAATAGAAGCTGACACTTTCACCTTGCGCCTAGTTTCCTGAATCCTCTCATTTCTTTGGTTTAGTTTCAGCTCCTCGCTTCAGCAATGTCTTTTCGGCCCACTTCTTTTAAGCACCACTGCTTTTTCCTCCGTATACCGGCTCTTGCTAGAAAAGGCGCTATCATGTTTCTAACACCACTAAATAACCTCCACATCTTGCTTACCAACCAGTTCACTTGCAAATAGATAATCGGTTGTGTGTCTAGATCCGGCTTCCACATATCTCTACTCGCCTCTACACTGCCTACCATTTATCGATGTCCTGGAACATGTCAGGCAATATTTCTGGTGGTTCCAGATGCCCAACAAGGGAATCTGTGCCTCGCAGCACACTCACAAGCTCTAACCGATACGCTTGTGAGGTGTGTGGTGGAGCATTTCATGCAAGGAGTAAATGTACTTTGCACCGTCACACACTCTGCAGTAAGCTACGAGTCATCATTCTAACAGTATTGTTCTGGCGGTAGAGAAGCCTGGTCCGGACAGAGCTATCTGTCTACGTGGCAAGGAATATGCCATTTCTACTATTCTCTGCACACATGGATATACGTGCATGATGCTATGGGATGAAGCTCTCCGAAGGATTTCAACCACGAGCCAACGCCCGATACTGCCCAAACCTGAGCTACGCCAAGAAAAATGATGCCAGATACACTATTAGCAATGCCAGTGATATACCACTGAACCCGCCAGCTACCAGTTCTAGTCCAATGCCAACTACATCGGCCAACATGTGCCGAAAGTATCATTTAACGTGTCATGGTTGTACTGGTTGTACCTCGTAATCAATGGACTTTGGAGACAAGCAATCCACTCGAGGTGGTTGGACTGTTTGTTCATCAGCCAGCTGCTTTACTCATTTGTCGTATGTGCAAACAGACTGTCATTGGCTTCAATATTCCTGTGCATTTTGAGTGGCGTGCAGCCAGCACAGATCCATCTAGAGGTCATGCACCAGACGACATTGCTAAGCGGGTAACAGTTCAATACCTACTCACCCATCCGGTCAGAGTTTACACCTACAGCGATGCCAAACAATGGACCGAATCGTGCAGAGGACAGCCTGTTCCGAAGCTTCCTGTCGTACCTGCTATTACAGCACGCAAATGCACCGCTTGTGGATTTCTGGCACACAACCAACACCCAACGAAGGGCCATTTTGGATATGAACATAGAGAGCATCACCGAATTCTAATAAGGTTGCTGTTCCTGCGCAGCATGTTCTCATTCTGCGGAAACTACAAAAGCTTATAGAGGGTTCGGATGACTAACACTCAGCCAGCTCTGCAGGCTCAGATGAGGGGCAACACAGCAGGTTGCTGCATGAGCTAAGGGGATTACTTGTGATACTCAGGAGCTGGCTGCTGGTGGCCATGTGGAACTCCAGTAGGATTTCTGGTAGTCTCCTGGAGGACTATGCCCTGTGTCGGTTGCAGAGTGCGCTTGGAGGTTGGACATTGTTCTTTTTCCAGTAAACTACCAGCAGGTCAGGATAAGCAACTGACAGCACCTTTACCTAGGGCGCTACAAATACCAACGTGGCTCCCAGGCTCATTGTCCAGGCAACTTTAGGAAACACGCTTCCTATGCCAATGGCCAGTAAAGAATCTGTTTCCTTCCCAGTCTCGATGTCCAGCTATACGCCATAGCAAGGTGCTTGAAAGGCTAACGTGCAAAACAGCTGTTAGAGGCTGTCTACCCAAGTGCTCTGTACGTGAGATATAGCGTTCAGAAAGTGTTTTGGTCGACAAAGAGCAGCAGAGGAGCTCGGAGCGCAGATTCATGTGTACCATCAAATATGCTCAAACCCCACGCTAAACACCACCGAGAAGCCATGGTGGTCAGATACTGCGTGAGGTGGTGGTGCCACCATGGCAACCCACAAGAGTAGGCTTCGTCAGGGCCATCTTGCACCAGTACGTGCTGCCGCTGCTTTAGAGAGCGTATATGGCACTTGGTCGTCTTTAGATTCACCGGTCACAAAGCAGTTCTGCCACAGGAGAGTGCGACAGCGTTTGGTGAGCAGACATTGGTGGGGTGCATGAGTCTACTCCGCTAGACAATTCCATTCATAGTCTCACATGTGCAAACCACAAGCCGCCTACCATGGCCAGCATCACATTTATGTAGTCGGCATTCATTAGCAAGAGCCCAGCAAGTATCGCATGGGTATATTCATTTCACTCAGCCTTCTTGTTCAAAAGATTCTCAACCGCCACGGCTGCCTCCTGCTGGAACTTGTCACCGGCAAATTCCCCATCCTCATAGAACCAGGTCGCGGAACGGGCGCCTAACCTCGAGCGGCTTTGAATTAAACACAGGCGGATCCTGGCGGCTGCGAATCAGCATGTGTGTCAGCACCAGCCTGCATTTTGGCTCGGCTGTACTCGCAGCTTGCAAGTACGCGGACAGGGTTTGGCAGCCTCCGTGACACATGTGCCGTCACTGCTGCGCGAAGCGTCAAAGGGTTCACTTTCCGATTGAAAATCCTCGTGGCCGGCTCGACTGACTCGGAAGCGCTTCCCTGAGCCGGGACTGGGTTTAATAGCTCTCCCCATGTCCGGCAGCTTCGTCCAGATTGCTCCACAATGGTTTAGGCAGTGCTCGAAATCGGCATGAAAATTTTTCACAGTGACAGAGTAGACGCGGGGCAGTCTCATACCCCCCGGCTTACGAAACCCGGCCCCGGCATTATCCCCTCCTGTCTTCTCTGGACAAATTTCGCACTTTTGTTTTCTCGTCGACAAATCTAACCACTCCAAAAACCCCCCCAAAATGAGCTCCGACACCAAGGCTGACACCACCATTGCCAACAACGACGTTGTCACAAAGTACAAGGCCGCTGCCGATGTCACCAACGCTGCCATTCGCAAGGTTCTTGCCGCGTGTAATGAGGGCGCCAAGATCCTCGACCTGTGCAAGCTCGGTGACGCTGCCGTCGAGGCTGGTCTGAGCACTCAGTACACCAAGGCCAAGAAGCTGAGCAAGGGCCTTGCGTACCCGACCAGCGTGTCGGTCAACAACGTCGTGTGCCATTTCGCGCCGCTGGAGAGCGACCCGGGAGCCGACAAGACCCTGCAGGCTGGCGATGTTGTCAAGGTGCAGATTGGTGCTCACATTGACGGCTACGCCGCGGTTGCCGGTAACACCGTCGTCGTCGGCTCGTCGGAGGCCAACCCGGTGACGGGCAAGGCTGCCGATGCCATTGCTGCGGCTCACTACGCGGCCGAGACCATCCAGCGCATGCTGAAGCCCGGCAACAAGAACATGGTTGTCACGGATCATGTGCAGAAGGTTGTCGAGTCGTTTGGCTGCAAGCCGATCGAGGGTATGCTGTGCCACGAGCAGAAGAAGGACGTCCTGGACGGCGAGAAGCAGATCATCCTGAACCCTAACCCCGAGCAGCGCAAGCAGTTCCAGGCGTGCGAGTTCAACGAGCACGAGGTGTACCTGGTTGATGTGTTTGTCACCAGCGGCGACGGCCGCACCAAGCAGTCGGAGCTGCGCACCACCATCTACAAGAAGACCGGCACCAACTACAAGCTCAAGATGCAGTCGGCCCGCTCTGCGATCTCGGAGATCACGAGCAAGTTTCGGCTCGTTCCCGTTCTCCCTGCGTGCCTGCGAGGACGTGCGCAAGATCCGCATGGGTCTGATCGAGTGCTGCAAGATGAACGTTGTCCAGGCGTACGACGTGTTTGAGGACAGGCCCTCGGAGGTCGTGGCCCAGGTCACGTTCACCGCCCTGGTCACCCCGAACGGCGTTACCCGCATCACGCAGGGCCTGGCGTTCGACGAGAAGGTCATCAAGACCGACAAGAAGATCGAGGACAAGGACGCCCTGGCTCTGCTGGCCACCAGCACCAAGATCAACAAGAAGAAGGCCAAGAAGACCAAGGCCAAGACCGAGTCTGCGTAATCATATTTCTTTTTGTTTTTATAGCTAAGACAAGAACTGGTTGCTTAGGCGTCAATGAACTTCTTGAAGTTCTGGAGCCAGTTCAGGTACTCGTTCTGCTCCTTGTACTCGATGTAGTCCTGCATGAACAGAGTCAGGGCAGTGTCGATGCCGCGCTCGGTGAAGAACTCGTCAATGTTGTCCTTCAGGTCGTCGCTGAGCTGCCCATAGACCGGGCCAAAGTACGCCTGGCGGCGCGCCCAGTCGGCCTCGACGGTGTCGGCCACAGCGGCCTCCTCGTTGCGCAGGAACATCATGTGGTTGACGCCGATCTCGCCCTCCTCGGTCTCCAGCTCCATGTGCAGCACGGGCGCGCCGGGCTTCGAGAACGTGGCGGTAAAGTTGATCGGGAAGTCCTCGGGCGTGTCGGCCGACTTCTTCTCGGCCTCCTTGACAGCCTCGCCATCCTCGTTCTCGCGGTACACCTCGATGTCGGCGATCGGGTCGTCGGCGTTCAGGATCTCGCTGGTGTCGAACGACACAGTGACGGTCTCGCTACCAAACTGCTTCGTCATCATCACCTGGTTGCTGCCCACGGTGGTCTTGAGCTTGAATCCGGTCTTGTTCGAGAACGCCTGGATGAACTCGGGCACGCCCTCCTCGGCCGCCTGCTTGGTCTCGTAGTCGATCTCCTCGGCCAGCGTGTGCGACAGGTCGCTGTCGACTGAGCCGTTGCCACGGGCAATGCGCGTTGTGCTGAGAGAGCGGATCGCGGGTGTGGTGCGCAGCGCCGAGAGGGTTGTGGCGGCGCAGATGCGCGAGGCAGGGAGCGCCGTGCGGGCGGCGAGGATGCGCGAGGCCGGGGCAAAAAGACGGGTAACGCTCTTCATTTTTTGAATGTTAAAACTGACAATTGGCAGGAGGAAGCAAAGTGTTGACAGCAGAGAAGAAGAGGTTTGGTGATAAGGGCTGGTCTGGGGCTCAGGTGCGCTTTGCTCCAGTTTTTCGCTTGACTGCCAAGCCGCACCCAAGCGCCGCAGTGTTATGCTCAGCAAGAGGCAATTTCACTTATTTTTTGTTCTTAATTTTGAATGTCCGCCTAAGGCGCTAGATTAGATCAGTGCGCTGGCCTAGGTGAACTTGACCTGGATGCCATCGGCGCTCGACGTAGCGGTGCTGGCAGCGAACATCTCGCCCTTGATATTGACAGGCATTCGGGATCGCAACCGACGCGCCGATCTCGCAGTCCTTGAGCTGCGCCTTGTCGCCAATCTTGGCTAGCTTGCACACGACGCACGACTCGAGCTTGACGCCGTCGCCAATGGTGACATGGTCCATGATCACGCAGTTTGTGATCTTGACGTCCTTGCCAATAACGCAGTGGGCGCCGACCATCGACAGCTTGACGGAGCAGCGTTCGCCCAGCTTTGAGTAGGCACCGACCAGCGAGTCGGTGCCAACCTGGATCCGCTGCGCCTGGTCGACAGACTCGTCGATGCGCGCATCGGTTGACACACGGGTGACGACGCGGTTCAGGTCGCAGTACATGGGGATGCGGTTGGCACGGACCAGCAATGCCGTTGCGGCGCAGGTATGCGAAAACCTTGAGCGGATCGTCATTGTCGACCTCGTCCAGATCGGTGCCGTCGGGCAGGCCAAACTGGGCCGACGTGTCGTTCTCGTCAATGTGCCTGGCGTAGCGCGGGCGCATAAACTTGATAATCTGTTCGCGTTCAAGCAGCTGTGGCTGGCTCTGGGCACGCACCAGCATGGGCAGAAGGTCGTCCTGCAGCGAGGACATCTCAGGGTGGGCGGCCAGGTAGTCGAGCACCCAGCGCTGGAACACATAGACGTGCGAATCCTGCATCTTGTTGGACATGGCCAGCGACGGGAACTTGCGCACCAGCGACATGCGCAGCTCCACCTCATCGTCGTCCTTGTCCAGCGGCCGGAGCATCACCAGACGTGACGTTGGCTGGTCGATGCCGATCAGCGGCAGCTGCACAGCAGCCTTCGACGTGCCGCCGCCGCCCTTGGGCCGCATGGTCTCAAAGAACATTGAGGCGACCGAGGGACGCCGCAGGCGGTACATGTCCAGGAAATGCGCAGCCGGCACATCAATGATGAGATCGCATGGGACCACAATCACGTCGGTCTTGATCTGCGGCGCCACCTGGCGCAGGGCGTCGGCGGTTCCGGCAGCGTCGCTCAGCACGCGGACCGTGATCTTGGCCATGCCCTCGTAAACACCACGGATGTAGTCGGAGATATCGGGCTCGCTCTCGCGGACCGTGACAATCTCAATGTCCAGCACACCGCCCTGCTCAAGCCATTGCAGCACATACCAGATCATGGGCTTGTTGGCAATCGGCAGCAGCGCCTTGGGCGTGTTCTCGCGTTCTGTCAGCGGATACAGGTCATTGCCGGGTCCGGCCAGAATGATTGCCTTGAACTCGGGCGTCGCGACATCGAACCCCTGTGCTGTGTTGCCAAACATGCGGGTGTTTTCTTCTGTTTTTGTGAGAAAAGAAAATGAACGTTCCAAAAATAGGTCACTTTCTTTGGGTATGTACAGTGCCAAGAAAGATATCGGGTACCGCGTGGTGCCGACTAGTATGGAGGATATTGGTCGAGCGAAGGGTAATGAGCGAAGGCGGGAAAGAACAGTGACTCTACTGCAGACAGATGGCTAAAGTAGAGCTGGGACGTTGCAACCTGGCTGCCGACTGGCCCTTACTATGGCACAGAGAGCAATGTGTCGATCGCTTTTACCCCACTGATTTTCTGTGCGGATGCCCGCATTGGTAGCTGCTGAGAAAGTTCAGCATTCAGGCTCCTTGCTTTACTCTTCCATTTCAGCTTCTTTTTTTTTTCTCTTTCAATTGCTAGCTCTCCTTTGCATCAATCGAGGCTCCATTCTCTTTCCCTCCTCCTCCTCTTGTTCAGCACCGCATATCATCTTATTCAGCACACCTCTCACGCAAAAGGCGCTTCGGTCCCAGCACAGT
This sequence comes from Linderina pennispora, assembly GCF_002104995.1. Classification (NCBI taxonomy): domain Eukaryota; kingdom Fungi; phylum Kickxellomycota; class Kickxellomycetes; order Kickxellales; family Kickxellaceae; genus Linderina; species Linderina pennispora. The sequence continues at coordinate 980,132 of NW_024468251.1, read as the reverse complement.
TCCGTATTAGTTCTTGGGATACCAGAAACGCACTTTCAGCATAATTTTTGTTGCCTTAGCGTGCAGACCAACACAGACGGCTTTTTTTGGTGTTTGCTAGCTGCGAGACCAGACTGGTCCTTTGGCCTGTGTTGCACTCTTTCCGCTTCTCACAATTTCATAAACTCAAATTCGCCGTTGCAAACCCAGGGGTTTTTCCTGGCAGAGACACGCACGCCGGGCTTCGCTATTTCGATAACAGTATACTGTCTGGAGAGGAGAGGCAGTAAGCGCTGGCCAGCAGACGTATATTTCTCCTTTACTCTCTACTCTCTTCCTACTTCCGCCCCCAAGCGCTGCAGCCCTTTATCTGCGAGCAAAGCTAACGGAACATGGTCTCTCTGCTGCAGAGCGATATCGATTTCACGACGACCGCCGACCCTGATATTATTACATTGAGACCTCTCGAAAGCGACCTTGCAAAGCTGGGTTTGGAGCAGCAGCAGCCCATTTCACCGCCATCGTCCCTGGAGAAGTCTAGCAGGAGGCCACCAGGCGCTGACGACAGCTCATTTCTCATTTCCGGCCCTCTGCTGCCCATCCGGCAAGCCAGGCGCGGAGTGCCCAACAGCAACCGCAACTACAGGATTATTGGGACACACACATTCATGGCATCAGCAGAGCTACAGTCGCAGCAGGCTGACATTGTCACGAGCATGCTGGATAGCAGGTTGCGCGGATTGTACGCAAAGCGAGATGGCCGACCCCGAGATGCAGCAGCAGCAGCAGCAGGAGCAGTACCATCCGCATGTCGACGAGCCGGTGCCGAGTCTGGTGGATTCGGGCAGCAGCAGCAAGTCGTCGTCGGCAATGACATCGATGTCTGTGCAGAGCGAGAAGCCAGCGGCAGTACCGCCATGTCCACCGCGGTAGCCGCGAGCGCCTGTATGACAAGCACAACCCACGCGAGGTGCCTGAGCTGCCGATGCAGCACATTAGTCTGCCGGCAAAGTATAGCAACCCGCAGCTAACCATCGGGAAGTCGGACAGGCAAGCAAGGTGGCAGCGTCGTATGCACCCTACAGCCAGGCCCACGGTCTTGAGCTCGACGGGCGCAGCGGCTACAGTCAAGGTCAGCTCACTTTTGCCTTCCGCCCGCCCATCCCAACCTGCCAATGGCGAGCCAGCAGTTCCTTGTGCAACAGATACCCAACGGTCGGTCGTCAAGGGAGTACCGGAGCTCAATGTCGGCGGAATCGCTCACCCAGATCCGGCTAGCGAGCCCGGAGATGCGGGCGCGGCAGCTCCAGCATCAGCAGCAGTCGCACCAGCAGTCCATATCGCCAGGTAAGAAGCCTACCAATGCTGTTCCGTTTGCTGTGCCCACTCTCGAAGCGTTGTTTATGTGCGCCACGCGCCTCATGCTGGGCACAGCCCGGTGCTCTGACGTGCGTGCGCACAAATATGCAGCGCGGAGAACACCTACCGCCACTGTGTTTGGAAAACAAATGCCAGCTTGCCTCTTGCCACTTCTGAACCTGGGCGCGCAGTATCCTTGGCTGCCGATGCTGCCGATGCTGCTGCGCCCTCCCTCTCCTAAATTGCCGGCTGCTCGCATGACCCAGCCCACCACGAGCACGCCGGCGATGGTTGCTGCCAAGCCTGTTTTGCTGGCTGCCGTGAAAGAGTCGTGCGGAAAAGGCGCGCCGTCCCTCCTTTTTGTGCTGTCTCCGATTTCCCCACTTCAGGCAGCTGACCGCAACTCGCATTATTAGTCGAGTCTCAGATAAGGAGGTGGGCATTATTTTCCCGAGCTGGTTTCAGGGGTGTTTGCTCTTGCCTGCTCTTGGGCGATTTTTCTTTTCTGAGCCAGCTCTGCCCCCTTCTTTATTCTCTCGCCTTCCTTGGCCACGCTCTGCATTTATTTTTAGTGGCCTCATTCGTGCACACCGGCCTTCTCTCCTCTCTTTATATCTTGGCACGCTGCATCCATTTGCTATTGGCATTCTCATACTACAAAGCGCTGCTGCCAAATCGAGCTGCAGCACAAAGGCCCTTTCACTCCTTGTTTTCAAACAATTGTGCCATTTCCCGCCATACTTTGGACATCCGACAGCGACCATCTTCAGTATCCTGTATCCAGAAACACTAAATTGCGTGCATAACCGCTTTTCCGCTTTTCTACATAGACCTTCCATCGCTTGCCGACAGGTTGACGAGCCACGACAACATCCAGACAGGCGCTGCTCAGGGCGATGCACCAATGTACTATGCCGACTCGGAGACCGAGGGCTGCCACGGTGCGGCCCTGACAACCTCCAGCGACCTTACAGCAGCGAGCAACACAAACATCAACACCAACAACAATAGCACAGGCGCGTTTGTAATAGCAGAGTCCAATCTCAAGGCACGCAGTATCAGCGAGGTCAGTCCGTGCGTCGTGGAACGAGCCCAGTGACAGCGAGGGGTCGCACATGTCGGAGCGCCAGCGGCGGCGCCTGGCTGTGCGCGCATCGGTGACCACCGAAAAGTATTATGTGCGGTCAGTAGCCCCTGGTGCCATGGCGGCCAACGGTGTAGCAGCCTCGAACGGCTTCAGCGGTGTCGGATCTCCAGTCTCTGTGGGTGCAGCAGCAACAGCGGTGATGCCACTGTCGCCGCTGACAGACATTGCTAGCGAGCTGTACGAGGAGTCATCGGCAGACGACGAGCCGGTAGCAGCGGACTGCGACCTGGTTGCCGCTCAGGCCGAGGCACAGCGTCGTCAGGCCAGCAAACAGTACTCCCTGAGTCTCGGAGCACCGCGCCAATTCGTTCGACTTTGGCCGTGCTCGGCGGAGTATGTACAGCGACGACGACATGGACGACATGGACGATGGCCACGCGCCGAGACATAGCACTGCAGCAGCAGCAGCAGCAGCAGAGCATGACTGAGCTGGCCCTCACAATGTCGAACCATGTCGCCTTTGACGATGAGTCGAGGGCATCGAACCGCTCGTTTGGCCGGTCCAGCACGCACAGCAGCATGCGCAGGGCACGCGAGTCGGAGAAGCGCGCGCGCAGACCAGAGATTGAGGCTGGGTACGACGGTGACGTCGAGGGCCTCATGCGTTCAGCCGGTCGCGGGGTTCCGATGACCAGGCGCAACACAGTCGCCGGCGACAAGATTGATATGCTAACTGCGTCACGGTCATCGACCAACATGCGGCCGCCGCGCAATACGGGTGACTTCTCAGACATGACCCACGCACGCGACGAGAAGCGGACGCTGCGCGGGTCGCGGCGTCGGTCGGCAGTGCAGGCATTCATACCGATCGGCACGCAGATTGCGCCAGGCCACGTCAACTACGTGCTGATGTACAATATGCTGACTGGCATCCGTGTGTCGGTGTCTCGGTGTGAGTCCAAGGACGCGCGGCCGGTGCGCCCAGAGGACTACATGGCAGCACACAAGTACTCGTTTGACGTTGTGGGTGACGAGATGACGCCGTCGTCGCGCTACGACTTCAAGTTCAAGGACTACGCGCCCTGGGTTTTCCGGTGCATCCGCGAGGCGTTCCACCTGTCGACAGAGGAGTACCTGGTGTCGCTGACGGACAAGTACATCCTCAGCGAGGTCGGGTCGTCGGGCAAGTCGGGCTCGTTCTTCTACTACTCGCAGGACTACCGCTTCATCATCAAGACGGTGCACCACACGGAGCACAAGTTTATGCGGCGGATCCTGGCGCAGTACTACTGAGTTTGTGCGCGACCACCCGAACACGCTGCTGTCGCGGATCTACGGACTGCACCGGATCAAGCTGCCGCAGGGCCGCAAGGTGCACTTTATTGTCATGAGCAACATCCTGCCGCCCAACAAGGACATCCACGCGCAGTTTGACCTCAAGGGCTCGATGCTGGGCCGCGAGCTCAGCGCCGAGGCTGCAGCCAAGCCGCGCGCGTGCATGAAGGACAAGAACTGGGTCAAGATGGGCGAGCGCCTGCGCCTGGGGCCGCACAAGCGGCGCGAGTTTGTGCAGCAGCTGATCGAGGACGTCACGCTGTTGATAAGGCTCAACATCATGGACTACAGCCTGCTGGTTGGCATCCACGACCTGACAAAGGGCAACAGCCTCCAAGCTGCGCGACACGACGCTATCAGTGTTCGACCCGCAGACCACTGACGTGCAGCGCCAGAACCGGCTGACGCGCGCGCACACCATCCGCGATCAAGGTGCAGCGTGTGCACCCCGTCGCGCTGGACGCGTTGCCGCTGGGCTCGGCGCCGCCGCTGCCGCAGTCGATGTTCCGCGAGCTGCGCCACTCGGTGTTCTACCGCGAGGACGGCGGTATTCTGTCGACCAGTGAGCGCGACGAGCCGGCGCAGCTGATCTACTACCTGGGTGTCATCGACATCCTGACGCCCTACAACATGGTCAAGCGCACCGAGCACTTTGTCAAGTCCATCGTCCACGACGGCAGAGAGATCTCGGCGGTGAACCCGCGCAAGTACGGCCTGCGCTTCCTCCGCTTCATGGTCAACTCGCTCGGGCAACTCGGCCGACGTCTTGCCGCTGCTCGAGCAGTTTGAGCGCACAACGTACCAGGAGATCTGCCGCGAGCACAGCATGATCTAACCCCCTCGCCAACCACACCCACCCCACCCTGTACACCTTTTACACTTTTATAGCCGCCTTGGCCCCACTGCCTCTTTTCTATTCTACACTAATTCTCAAAACAGCCTCATCTCATTTCGCTTGCAAATTCGGAGCCATGCCAAAGTCAAAGGAAATCAGCTAGCAAGAGGCAGCAGCAGCAGCCCGCCAAAGCAGAGTCCTGCCGATAATGCGCCGCGGCAACGCAGGCAGCACAAGCAGGAGCAGCCCAAACGCGGAGATAGCCGCAATCGTGCCTGACAGCGACAGCGACAGCGACAGCGACGCCGATGGCGACGACGGGTTGGCTGTCCGGCACACCGCGCGTGCCGTCGCATGTCGTGCGCAAGCTAGTGGCATTCTCGCTGCTCTTGCTTATTATGCCCATCATGGTGTACTTTATGACGCTAAAGTACGTGTTTGCTGGGAAGACAGCGGCATCGGCGATCGCAGCCGTCGTGGCAGCAAACCTTGTGCTGGTCCGCCTTCGTCTACGCAGCATGGGATCGAGGAGCTTGAGGACAGAGAGCAGGACAGCAAGGCAAAGAAGCAATAGATCTTGTTTGGCCGAATGGCTTTTTAAAAGAGTAGAGACACTGAGAAAGAAATGTAAAAGGTAGAGCGAGGGACCGACTTGAAAATGCTTAGAGCCCATCGTCCATCATGTCGTCGTCGTCCATTCCGTCGTCAAACTCCTCGCTGGCCAGCTCCTGTGCCAGCTCGCGCTCGCGTCTGACTGCATCGTTGACATCGGCAATGTCCTTGCGGTGATCCCTGCCCGGATAGCGCATGGCAACCACCGACTCGTTGTGCAGGTTCAGGCAGAACGCAATGCGCTTGTCGAACGCCTGCTGCGGGTCGCTGGTGCTGTACACATCCTGGATCTCTGAGCTCTTGACAAAGCCCCTCTCATGGTCAATCGTCGCATCAATGACGCCGTCGCGGATTGCCTTGGCCACAATGTACTCGGCGTCCTCCTCGCTGTCCAGGTGCAGCTTGTAGCAGATGTCCCGCAGCGAGATCCGCGAGTACGCAGCGCTGATGCTGCGGATACCTGCCTTGATCACGTTGTGCCGCAGGCGCTGGATCAGCACCAGCACCTGGTCCTGCAGGAACTTGTCGCGGTACTGGCCCACCACGCTCTGGAACTGCGCCAGATCGCCGATGCGCACCGCCTGCGTCAGCTCCAGGTACGGCTGCAGCGGCTTCTTCAGGATCGCCTGCCGGAACAGCGAGCGCTCCGGAATGTTGCCCATCAGCAGCTCCACAATCACGTACAGCTTGTGCACCGTCTGCTGGAACCCGGCCGTCGCCGCATTCGATGCAGCTTTGCGCGTCGCCTCTAGCAGGTGTGTGTGCGCCACCGTGTAGTTGAGCTGCACGGCCTCGATCCGTCCCATGTAGTACAGGTACCGCGCCAGCACACTGTTAGGCGCGTCTGTCGGGAACGCCGTCTTCGCCGCCAGCCGCTCAGCCTGCTCATATAGCCTGTAGTAGATGTAGTTGCGCAGCAGCAGCGTCAGCAGCGTGGCCTGCGACTCCTTCATACCCGTCAGGGTTGCTGTCTGCAGCGCGCTCAGCAGGGTCGGCCGCGCGTTGGCCAGCGAGTTGCCGACCTCGTAGAATCGCGAAAAGTAGAAGAACACGCGGCCCGCAATCGGGTCGACGGTCCGCCGCTGCACACTGTTCACAACCCCAATCAGCGCATGCGAGAGCTCCGACCCCTTTGCATATTCCTTAGTGTCCAGAAAGGTGCATCTGCACCAGCAGTCCAAAATAGAGGGCTACCTCTGGCACGCACGCCTTCACCTCGCCCTCAGTCTTGCCGCCACTGGTGCCTAGGGCTGCTGCCGCAATCTCGAGCGCCTTGGCCACGGCCGGGCTATCGCTGCTGCTGTACTCGGCAACTACCTTGCCCAGGACCGGTGCTCCAGGCGCTTCCGGAGAGCAAATGTAGTGCGCATCGCACGGTGGATATAGTGCACCTCTGACTCGCTGGCCCCCCGCTCCAGGAATTTGACATTGCGCACGAGATCTACCCAAATGGCGGTCAGTACGCATGCGTGCAGCTGCGAAATTGCAAGGACCTCACCCTCATAGTATCTTTACCTTCACGTAGAATGCGCTGGGCCTCGGCCACCTTCTGCTCCTCAGTCAGCTCAACCTCCATCGATGCAGCCTCCTCGTTGTTCGTCATTAGTGCTCGGGGAATTTCAAAAAAGGTGTGAAATTTAGGAATATGTGTGAAAAAGCGATGTCAAAGAAGAGCTGCTTGCGTCAAATGTCTGCACTGCACCCTGCCATCGGCTCGGCTGCATACGTTGCCTCTGGAAACTGAAGGGGCTTTGGGCCACGTCAGTAATCGCCGATCTAGGCTACGTGATTGATCAGTCCCTGCCAAGCCCGTGCCGAATCAATTGTGATTTTCAGCACTGACGGTTGATCAATGCTGGTACCATGCCCCTATTTGCAAACTATAAAAGGCACCAGATGCCTGGTGTGCGCTTCTAATTGCTCATAGCTTTATCTTTTCTTTCTCGCACCCCAATCCCACATTGCACAAAATAAAACAAGGCTTTTTCGCTTCAATTGCCAATGATACTGATTCCCCAAGTCCCCCTCGGCGAGAGCGTACCGCCCAACACAAAGTATGCCGTGTCCGTATCACTTCCGACATGGGAGGACAATGTCGACTACGAGAAGGGTGACCCTCGCGTTGTGAACCGCATGGTCAGTGGATACCCACGCTTCTTTATCGCCATGCCCATCCAGGCACTAGTAGCCAATGTCAAGGACCGCTTCGCACTGCCCAACGAGACTGCAATGCTGTTCCCCTCCCAGGCATGCGCAGACCGCTGTGTACAGTTCATCTACGACCAGGCACCCAAGCAGCAGGGCGCCAATTCCTACGCGCTGCCACACCAAGGCCAGGTCCGGGTTGTCCAGCATGTCGTGGAGCCAATTAACAAACAGGCCGCGGCACTTGACACCATGGGCTCGGTATTGAAGAGCGCAGTCACCATCTACTGCGTGCTTTTCCCCGAAGACTTGTTCCCGCTGGCCAAGCAGTACTGGCAGCACACAGGCGACGGAATCTCGGCGCGCTTGGCCGACTATTGCTTGAACATTGCGCGGATTAACGAAGAGTATGAGTCGGCGACCAGCCCGTACACCGCAGTGAACGGAGCGAGCGCAGCGCGCCGCGGCAGCAAGAGCGGATACAGCCGTGGGTCGGTAGCACAGGGCCTGCCATCAGTTGACGCTGCCCTCGAGGCCGACACCTACCTGGAGGAGCGCTTTGGGCGCAACTTTGACCTCAAGTATGCGGCGGAGATGAAGGAGGCACTGCGGCGCCGCATTGCTGATGCCATGGGCGAGCATTCGCGTGCAGATGGCGCGGACGCAGGCGCCAGCAAGGCGGTGGGATTGAGCTCTGACGATGTCTACATTGTGGCGACGGGGATGAGCGCTGTGTTCCACTCCCACCAGGCGCTGCTGAAGGTACGCCAGGGAAAGAGCATCTGCTTTGGATTCCCGTATACTGATACGCTCAAGATTTTGCAAAAGTTTGGTCCTGGCGCATACTTCCTGGGCCATGGCGAGGGCGACGATTACCTGGAGCTCGAGCAGATCCTGGAGCGCCATCACCAGGAAAACGACCCAATTCTGGCCATCTTTACCGAATGTCCGAGCAACCCGCTGCTGAAGACTGCAGATTTGCCGCGCCTGCGCGCTCTGGCCAACAAGTATAACGCAGCACTGGTGGTCGACGAGACGCTGGGCAGCATCGCCAATGTCGACGCGCTGAGCTGGGCCGACGCTGTGGTCTCAAGCCTGACTAAGGTGTTCAGCGGCGACAGCAACGTCATGGCTGGCAGCATTGTGCTGAACCCGGGCCAGCCGTTCTACGGCTCTCTGAAGGCATCGTTCGGCGCGCTGTATGAGGATCTTCTGTGGTGCGAGGATGCCATTTTCCTGGAGCGCAACTCGCGTGACTTTATGTATCGCGTTTCTAGGATCAACGACAACGCGCTGGCCGTGGTTGAGCTTTTGCGCGCCAGCGACAAGGTCGACCAGGTGAACTACCCCAAGTACACGACCCCCGAGTGCTATGCCAGGATCCAGCGCTCTGGGCCCGACGCTGGCTTTGGCGGCCTGCTGTCGGTCGTGTTCCACGGTGGCGAGGAAGCTTCGAAGGCGTTCTACAATCACCTGCTCTGCTGCAAGGGACCATCGCTGGGAACAAACTTCACGCTGGCCTCGCCCTACACCATCCTGGCCCACTTCACCGAGCTCGAATGGGCTGCCCAGTACGGTGTGCGCGCTGATCTGGTGCGCGTCAGCGTCGGGCTCGAGCCCCGACCCCAGCTGCTGGCCATGTTCCAATCGGCACTGGACGCAATCCCAGCCCCGGCTTCACAGTAGCTAAAGTTTTAGAAAATTTTGCCCACTCCCCACAGAAAGCGAGCTTACCATCAACTTTCGGTTTTTTTTTTTTTTTTGCTAGGCGCCCAGTACTGATGATGACTCCATGCACGCGTGTCGGCTTGCTTGCCGTCCCTCTCTCTTCTTCTCGCACTTTTTTCATTGAATTTTAACTGAACTTTTTCGACTCGTTTCTTTTGTCGCAGCTACTTTTGTTCTCTAACTTTCTTATTAACACCGCAAAAACCAAGCGCGCACTACGCCAGGCCAAATCTATATTTTTGACGCCTGCTCGATTAGAACACTTGACCACGCATCTCAGCTCACCAGCAAGCAACAAAATCAGCAGACGGTATCTCAAGCGAGAGCCCAATTCAAACGCCCTTCTGCTCTTTGCATCGCCTATACTCTCCAAAGCAGCACTAGCCACCTTTCGCACCTTGTCTCTTTCTCTGCTGCTGCTGCTGCTGCACTAGCTCTCCCAACCCAATAGCCAGAGCGCCTCGCTATTTCTTATTCCCACTGCTCTCCTCTCCTTCACCTACCTTTATTTCTGTTGTATTATAGCCTTCGTTACAAAGTATTCTCTTCACTTTTTCGACACTAGCTTACGATGGCCAATTCGCATCTGCCGAACAGTAACGAAGACTGGAAGAAGTCGCTGAATCTTCCGACCAAGGACACGCGCCCCCAGACCGAGGATGTCACGGCAACCAAGGGCAACGAGTTTGAGGACTACTACCTCCGGCGCGAGCTGCTCATGGGCATCTTCGAGGCCGGCTTCGAGCGCCCGTCGCCAATCCAGGAGGAATCGATTCCGATTGCCCTGACAGGTCGCGATATCCTTGCTCGTGCAAAGAACGGCACAGGAAAGACTGCTGCGTTCGTTATCCCGCGCTGGAGAAGGTCAACACAGCAGTATCCAAGATCCAGGCCCTGATTCTGGTGCCAACCCGTGAGCTGGCCCTGCAGACGTCGCAGGTGTGCAAGACCCTGGGAAAGCACATGGGTGTCCAGGTCATGGTGACCACCGGTGGCACCACCCTCAAGGACGACATTATCCGGTTAAGCGACACTGTGCACATTGTGGTTGGCACCCCGGGTCGCGTGCTGGATCTGGCGGGCAAGGGCGTAGCCGACTTTAGCGAAGCCGAGACCTTTATCATGGATGAGGCCGATAAGCTGCTCAGCCCCGAATTTACGCCTGTTATCGAGCAGCTGCTGTCGTTCTTCCCGCCGAAGCGCCAGATCCTGCTGTACTCGGCAACCTTCCCGCTGGTGGTGAAGAGCTTCAAGGACAAGCACATGAACAAGCCCTACGAGATTAACCTGATGGACGAGCTAACCCTGCGCGGTGTCACCCAGTACTATGCTTTTGTTGAAGAGCGCCAAAAGGTCCACTGCTTCCCCGTATCTGACCACCAGCTGCTTACTTCGGAGGGCTGGATGTTCTATGAGGATGCCAAGACGCGCCTGGCCGAGACCACACGCGACCCACTCCTGTTTGCCTCGTACGATGTGTCGTCCAAGGCGCTTGTGTACGAGAAGCCGAATGCGCTGGTGTACAACCCCACTGAGACCCAAGACTTTGTCGAGTTCTCGAATGCTGCAGAGGCCAAGCGCTGGTCCCCTGATGCAGACAAGTACGATGCCGATGAGGACTCTGGCTCTGAGCAGAGCCACGCCCTCTCGGTGCTGGCCACGCCTGGACATGACATGTACGTGCAGCTGGGCCATGCCACTCCATCCGACGACTCGCAGGTTGACTGGACAAGCAAGGGCTACACCAAGGTCAAGGCAGATGCCATTGTGGATGGCGCCGAGAATGCGGCTGTGCGCTTCCTCGCGCATGCAGCAAACGGCATCAAGGGGTCCAGCGCTGCGGATGAGCCTGTGAGCGAGGCTACGGCCCTGCCACTCATTCGCGAGCTTGTTTGTGAGCTTGGCATTGCTGCCGAGAAGCAGGTGGACGCTTTCTTGGAACTGTACGGCTACTGGCTCAGTGTGGGTACCATCCAGGATGCTGGCGCGGCCAACGAGGTGTCGGCCATTACGCTTACCGTGCGCAAGCCTGCAGACCAGAAGTGGATCGAGGAGCGTCTGGAGACGCTCAGCCTCGAGATGGGAGAGGACGTTGTCGGCTGGCACGACGAGGTGGTCGACCAGCACCACTACCAGATCAAAAACCCTGCCTGGACTGGCTATTTCGCTGGCCAGTCTGGTGCTGACAAGACTGAGAACACGGATGGCGCCAAGCGTCTTTGGAGCTGGGTCTGGTCCGGCGCGTTCCAAGCAGGGCACGCACGCGCCATTCTCTCCTGGGCTGTGCAAGGCTGGCGGGTCGGAAGGCTCCTCTACCAAGTCGAAGTCGGGCACCACCTTACACCTCCTCAGCGCGTTTCCGTGACGAGCTGCAGACTCTGGCGCTACATGCCGGCTACTCCTCGTCCTTCCGTCTGGTTCGCGGTGCCAGCTCGCCAGCGTCCTCTGAAGGCGATGCCACTGCGGTGGCCAGCCCTTGACCAGTGGGCGGTGGACTATATGGCCGACCCGCTGCCACCCACGGCAGTCGAAGCACCGCAGCGATGTCAAGTACACTTGCCGCACTGACGCGTCGTGGTGTGCGACAATGCCGAGCGGATTCGTGGTTGTGCGCCGCGCTCTCCTGGACTCGAAGACCCAGGTTGTAACGCGCGCATCACTGCCCACCATTCAGGGAAACTGCCTCAACACTCTCTTCTCGAAGCTGCAGATCAACCAGTCCATTATCTTCTGTAACTCGACCAACCGTGTCGAGCTGCTGGCTAAGAAGATCACCGACCTCGGCTACTCGTGCTTCTACAGCCACGCCCGCATGCTGCAGTCGCACCGCAACCGGGTCTTCCACGACTTCCGCAACGGCGCCTGCCGTAACCTGGTGTGCTCGGACCTGCTCACCCGTGGTATCGACATCCAGGCTGTTAACGTGGTCATCAACTTTGACTTCCCCAAGAACTCGGAGACCTACCTCCACCGCATCGGTCGCTCGGGCCGCTTTGGCCACCTCGGCTTGGCCATTAACCTGATCACATACGAGGACCGCTTCAACCTGTACAAGATTGAGCAGGAGCTGGGCACCGAGATCCAGCCCATCCCGCCCGTCATCGATAAGCGCCTGTATGTTGCCCCCAGCGCCATGGACGAGCCGCCCCAGCAGCGCCAGCTCCCTGCGGCTGCCAACAGCAACGCCCACGGCCCCGTGCCTCCTCCGGGCCTGCAGCGCGATCAGCAGCGCCAGGGTCCTCCGGGCCACCACAACAGCTATGGCGGCGGTCCCCAGCACCACTAGGCATGACGTGCTGTGCTTTAACGACACCTCATCCGTCTCATCCCCTTCCCGCTTTTGATGACAATATTCATCCCTTTCCTCAAGCCCGCCAACCCACCACCTGATTCGCATATGACGGCGCCAAAATATTTGTTCTACGGGCGCATCCTGCATACGCTGGGGTGCGCATACACGTTGGGAATAAATATATTGCTCACAACATCGCATTCTAACGTGCAGCTGGAATGACATTGCCGCTGGCGTACTGTCTGATGTCGTTCATGCAATCCCCATCCTGTAGCATGCTTTCGGTAGAAGTCGTCAGCGCAGAGAGCAGCGGATGCCCCATGCCGAAGTCGCGCCAGCGGTAGTATCTGTTAAACTCTTGTGTGCGCGGCGGCTCCAGCCCAAATCTGTTTCCAAGCAGATGCAGTGGGCCAGTGTACACCAGCCCAGCAATCTCTGCCACGCCAATGTACTCTGATCCTCCATATGCTGGGCCTGTGTTGTGTGCATCGGCTGCGCGCAAGAGGTTGTCGATAGTCCGCACCCATTGCCACAGGCGGCTGCGCAAATATAATATGCCGGCCAGTCCGCCATGGTTGATAGACCATGTCTGTAATCAACCGCAGCGTGTAGCTGTACATTGCCAGCAGACTCCCGAGGAACCGCCCCAAGTGCTGGTGGTCGTTTGGATGGAGTGGAAACGGCAAGCGATTAGTAGCCGTATTCAGGTAATGCAGAACACCCATGGTGCCAGGGATGTGCATTGGCGCTGCTTGCGCGCGCTGCTGAGGAACATATAGGTACGGGTACTCGCGGGGGCAAAAGCTACACCAAACGCAGGCATCCATCCACGCCGGTGGCGCAAATGACGGGATCTTGACTTCAATATGTGGAATATCTAGCAGTGCAAGCGCAATGACGGCGCAGCGGGACGGCGGGTAGTACTTGTTAGTGAAAATAGTGCACTTTCCCTCTTGGATGATGCCGCTAGGAATGCAGGTTTCGTAGTGATTCTTTCGAGCTGGGTCAGCCATTTCCAAAGGGTAAAGCAGAGGGCGCAAGGTGATGAAGTTCTGGAAGAATAAAGAAAGCACGCCTGTCCTGTGCAATCGATTTTTGCCACAGCATCATTTTATAGATGCTGCGGGGCGCCATCAAACCCTGGCCATGTTGCGGTTGATATGTCGCACGCAGTCCATTGCAAGGCTCGATATATACCCTCACATTGCAAGTATGTGATAAATCGTTAGCTTGAGCTAATATCGCTGATGCTTGCCCCAGGAGCACTGGTGTCTGCTCTGTAGCGCTACTGCCATGACGCTCTAGAAATAGCGCTGGTATGTATCAGAGCGCTTTGGATGCACTGTGGGCTCAGCACCACGCAACCCTGTCAGGGCTGCTGCAAAAATCGGCCGGAAATAATGGCTCTGACGCCGCAGCTTGCCAATAGCCGGTGACATCTAGATATTGCTATAATCAATTGCTATCATCAATTGCTCCAGTCACCCCAGGCGACAGTGGTGACGCAATATGAACCTCAGACTACCGGTTCTGATCAGGAGCCGAGCCGAGCTGCCAGCTGGGCATTTGGTGCTAGGTATTGGCTCGACCACTGAGCGTGTGCCAGGCAATCGCAGCCTAGTAATCGCCAGCGCAACATCGTTTTTCAGCCGCCTGACGCTGCCTTCTCCAGTTGTGCGTTATTATTCTGACATTTTGGAAGTTTTGTTTTCTTTGGTATTTTCTTGCCTCTCATCACAATTCCAAATGACAGCGACACAGCAGACAAACAGCAGCGGCCGCGTGGTGGTCAACACGTCTAACCTCAGCGAGCTGAAGACGACATGCGACAACTCGCTGAAGGAGTTTCTCAAAAGCAAGGGCTACGACGAAATGCACACGCACACCGACGTAAAGCTTATCCTGGGCTACGTTGGAGTAATCTTTTGTGCTATCGACTTTGCGTACAGCTGGAAGTACCCCTTCAGCCAGACAAAGTGGTTCTCGTACATTAGCGTGTCCATCTATGCGATAACATCGGGCCTGGCGCTTCTCTACTCGTACTTGGTGCAGCGCGACACGTTCTTTGTTGGGTATAACAAGGCCAAGGGCCATATTGTGTCGGCGGGTTCATCGACTAAGCGCAACGAGCCGGTGTACAGGCTGACGCTGACGACAAGGCCGATTCGCGGCCGCCAGGATCCGCCTGTGTTTAATTCAAAGCCGCTCGAGGTTAGGCGCCCGTTCGCGACCTGGTTCTATGAGGATGGGGAATTTGCCGGTGACAAGTTCCAGCAGGAGGCAGCCGTGGCGGTTGAGAATCTTTTGAACAAGAAGGCTGAGTGAAATGAATATACCCATGCGATACTTGCTGGGCTCTTGCTAATGGATGCCGACTACATAAATGTGGTGCTGGCCATGGTAGGCGGCTTGTGGTTTGCACATGTGAGACTATGAATGGAATTGTCTAGCGGAGTAGACTCATGCCACCCCACCAATGTCTGCTCACCAAACGCTGTCGCACTCTCCTGTGGCAGAACTGCTTTGTGACCGGTGAATCTAAAAACGACCAAATGCCATATACGCCCTCTAAAGCAGCGGCAGCACGTACTGGTGCGAGATGGCCCTGACGAAGCCCTACTCCTGTGGGTTGCCATGGTGGCACCACCACCTCACGCAGTATCTGACCACCATGCACTTCTCGGTGGTGTTTAGCGTGGGTTTTGAGCATATTTGATGGTACACATGAATCTGCGCTCCGAGCTCCTCTGCTGCTCTTTGTCGACCAAAACACTTTCTGAACGCTATATCTCACGTACAGAGCACTTGGGATAGACAGCCTCCAACAGCTGCTTTGCACGTTAGCCTTTCAAGCACCTTGCTATGGTGTATAGCTGGACATCGAGACTGGGAAGGAAACAGAGTCTTTACTGGCCATTGGCATAGGAAGGCGTGTTTCCTAAAGTCACCTGGACAATGAGCCTGGGAGCCACGTTAGTATTTGTAACGCCCTAAGTAAAGGATGCTGTCAGTTGCTTATCCTGACCTGCTGGTAGTTTACTGGAAAAAGAACAATGTCCAATCTCCAAGCGCGCTCTGCAACCTGACACAGGGCATAGTCCTCCAGGAGACTACCAGAGATCCTACTGGAGTTCCACATGGCCACCAGCAGCCAGCTCCTGAGTATCACAAGTAATCCCCTTAGCCCACGCAGCAACCTGCTGTGTTGCCCCTCATCGGAGCCTGCAGAGTTGGCTGAGTGTTAGTCATCCGAACCCTCTATAAACTTTCGTAGTTTCCGCAGAATGAGAACATGCTGCGCAGGAACATCAACCTTATTAGAGTTCGGTGATGCTCTCTATGTTCATATCCAAAATGGCCCTTCGTTGGGTGTTGGTTGTGTGCCAGAAATCCACAAGCGGTGCATTTGCGTGCTGTAATAGCAGGTACGACAAGGAAGCTTCGGAACAGGCTGTCCTCTGCACGATTCGGCCCATTGTTTGGCATCGCTGTAGGTGTGAACTCTGGCCGGATGGGTGAGTAGGTATTGAACTATTACCCGCTTAGCAATGTCGTCTGGTACATGACCTCTAGATGGATCTGTGCTGGCTGCACGCCACTCAAAATACACAGGAATATTGAAACCAAGGACAGTCCTGTTTGCACATACGACAAATGAGTAAAGCAGTTGGCTGATGAACAAACAGTCCAACCACCTCGAGTGGATTGCTTGTCTCCAAAGTCCATTGATTACGAGGTACAACCAGTACAAGCATGACACGTTAAATGATACTTTCCGGCACATGTTGGCCGATGTAGTTGGCATTGGACTAGAACTGGTAGCTGGCAGGTTCACTGGTATATCACTGGTGTTGCCAATAGTGTATCCGGACATCATTTTTCTTAGGCGTAGCTTAGGTTTGGGCAGTATCGGACATTGGACTCGTGGTTAAAATCCTTCGGAGAGCTTCATCCCATAGCAGAATACACGTATATCCATGTGTGCAGAGAATAGTAGAAATGGCATATTCCTTGCCACATAGACAGATAGCCCTGTCCGGACCAGGCTTCTCTACCGCCAGAACAATACTGTTGGAATGATGACTCGTGGCTTACTGCAGTGTGTGTGACAGGTGCAAAGTACATTTACTCCTTGCATCAAATGCTCCACCACACACCTCACAAGCGTATCAATTAGAGCTTGTGAGTGTGCTGCAAGGCACGGATTGCCTTGTTGAGACTCTGGAACCACCAGGAAATATTGCCTGACATGTTCCAGGACATGGATAAATGGTAGGTAGTGTAGAGGCGAGTAGAGATATGTGGAAGCCGGATCTAGACACACAACCGATTATCTATTTGCAAGTGAACTGGTTGGTAAGCAAAGTGTGGAGACTATTTAATGGTATTAGAAACGTGATAGCGCTTTGCATGCTGTGTCCAATGATGCTTATACACCTCAGGTACCTGCTTGAGAAACTGAATGGCAGAGGCTTGGCCGATGAGAGGCGAAATGACATTGGGTCGAAAACGATTATCTATTGGGCTTATTCAATGAGTAAACCAACGGGATGCCACTGTACATCGTGGCATACTAAATGCGGTGCCTGTAGATAAATGCTCATATAGCGGAGGACATATGGCTGGGAGTCGTTGTCAAAGTCGATCACAGAGATATCCGTGCTTGTGTTATCAAATAACCAGTCTTACCACTGCTTGCAAGCGACAGACCGTGATACTAACTTCATGTTCTCTGGTCACGCGCATGGTCTCGAAAGTGGGCTGAAATCAATCAGGAGAGGAATTCAGAAGCACCATTTAATTGGTTCAAGCTAGGTTGATAATTTTTTCTCTTCCGGCTGCGGTCGCCAGGGCAGCACATTTTTGCCTTCTCTTCCAGGCTTTCCTCCTCAATTTCAGCTTATCTTCTCTACAATTCCTCGCCAAGAAGAATGAGCACTAGTTTTGTTATTGCGTGCGTTGGAAAGCCGTCGGCAGGCAAATCGTCGTTTCTGAATGCGGTGACTGATGCGACGGCGAAGGTGGGCAATTTCCCGTTCACGACGATCGAGCCAAACCAGGGCATCGCATACTACCCGGTGGACTGTCCGTGCAAAAAGTACAACAAGGCAGACCGGTGCAAGCCGCGGCATGGGTGGTGCAAGGACGGCAAGCGGTTTGTGCCGATCAAGCTGCTAGGACGTGGCGGGGCTCGTGCCTGGCGCGTCAGAGGGCAAGGGCCTGGGCAACCAGTTCCTGGACGATCTGCGGCATGCTGATGTTCTGATCCATGTGGTGGATGCATCGGGAACCACAGACTCGAACGGCAAGGAAACGAAGGGATACGATCCCATTGACGATATCCAGTGGTTGCGTAGCGAGGTGCATTCGTGGATCTACAACAACCTGCACAAAAAATGGGCAGGGACTGTGCGCAGACATCCTGGCAGTCAAGGCGACGGCGGTGGAGACGCTTCATGCGCAGCTAGCAGGATACGGGACATCCAAGGACATAGTGCAGCGCACGATGGACAAGCTGAAGATCAAGGAGGGCCTGGGGCAGTGGGATGACGAGCAGCTGGAGAAGTTTGTGTCAGGGTTCCTTGACGAGCGGTTCCCGACGATTGTGGCTCTGAACAAGATCGACATGCCTGATGCGGACAAGGGAATAGCGTCGATTCTGCGGCGCTACGGCAACAGTGGGGCGCGCGGACAGCCGGTGAAGGACGGGGTGCGCGGGGACAACATCGTGCTGACGTCAGCACTGGGCGAGTGCTTTTTGCGCAAGATGGCGCAGCAAAAGTACATCAGGTATGAGACGGGCGACGACGACTTTATCACCAAAGAGGATGATGCTGACGACGAGTACAAGCTCAAGCCCACCGACGAGAAGGCGAAGCGGCGACTGGAGAACATCCGCGACCTGGTGCTGTTCCGGTACGGCTCGTCGGGAGTGCAGGATGTGATTATCCGTGCGGTGGAGGTGCTGGGCATTGTGCCCGTGTTCCCGGTCAAGAACCTGTCGAACTTTGGTGCTTCAGGCAGACGGCTCCAGCGCGGCTTTCCAGGACTGCGTGCTGGTACGGCCGGGCATGACAGTGCGCGAGTTCGCTGGCAAGCTGCACAACCAGCTCACGCAGAACTACCTCGGAGCTGAGACAGTCGGCAATATCCAGCTGGGCGAAGACGATGTCATTGTGGCCGGCAAGAACAACATCATAAAGTACGACACGAGCGGGCTCCCGACTGACTAATACGGCGTGTGGCTAGCCGAGTTCAGGAATTGCCCGAGGGTCTGTGTGTCCGGTGGGCCGATGGCACCACTTTTGCGTACCAGTAGGCATGCATTTGTAATCGAAGGGGCGGGGCGTGTAGATCTCCAAATATTTTACACTGATAACAGGCTGCGCTACATGGGCGGCTGGCTAGGAATATAAAAAAGCGCTGACTGAATGCACTGCTGCCCAGCTGAGCTCTTTCACTTGTTCACCACCTGAATTCACACACTCTTTAGCTTTAGTTTTAAAAAAAATGTCACCCCTTGCAACCAAACTCTTCGACTTCATCGTCATCGGCGGCGGTAGCGGCGGGCTTGCCTGTGCCCGTCGTGCAGCCTCGTACGGCGCCAAGGTCGCGCTGGTCGAGGGCAGCGGACGGCTAGGCGGCACATGTCGTCAACGTGGGCTGTGTTCCCAAGAAGGTGATGTTCAACGGGGCCAGCATCATCGAGGCGATTGAGGACGCCAAGCACTACGGCATCACTGTAGGCAGCCCGTCGTTCGACTGGGGATTCCTGAAGAACGCGCGCGATGCGTACGTCAAGCGACTGAACGGGATCTACGAGGCGAACGTGACCAAGGACAAGGTCGAGTACGTCGAGGGCATGGCCAGCTTCATCAGCGACACCGAGGTGAAGGTGAACGACAGCGTGCTGACAGCCAAGCACATTCTGATTGCAACGGGCGGTCGGCCAGTGATTCCGGGCGTCGAGGGCGCCGAGCTGGGCATTGACAGCGACGGCTTCTTTGAGCTGGAGACGCAGCCCAAGAAGGTGGCGGTGGTTGGCTCCGGCTATCATTGGCATTGAGCTCGCCGGAATCTTCAAGACGCTGGGCAGCGACGTGACGGTGTTTACGCGCACGCCGACATATCCTGCGCCATCACGACAGCATCATCGGCGACACGATGCTGGAGGAGATGAAGCGCATCGGGATCAAGTTTGAGCACGACTCGCAGGTGCTGGGCGTCAAGAAGAATGCGGGCGCCGAGCTGCCGCTGGAGCTCAGCTGGAGCACCAAGGGCGCTGGCAACTCGTCAGACGCATACGACTGCGTGCTGTGGGCCGTTGGCCGCAAGCCCAACACCGAGAGCCTGAACCTGGCGGCAGTGCCGGGTATCGAGCTGAACAAGACGGGACACATTGTGGCCGACGAGTACCAGAACACCGGCGCTGGTGGCATCTACTCGCTTGGCGATGTGTTTGGCAAGTCCGAGCTGACGCCGGTGGCCATTGCTGCCGGGCGTCGTCTGGCCGACCGTCTGTTCGGCGGCTCGCAGTTCGCCACGTCGAAGCTCGACTACGTCAACATCCCGACTGTGATCTTTGGACACCCTACGGCCGGTACCATTGGGCTGTCGGGGGAGGAGGCCAAGGCCAAGTATGGCGCTGAGAACATCAAGGAGTACCGCACGCGGTTCACCAACATGTACAATGCCATGACGCCGTACAAGCCGCCGACGGCCATGAAGCTGGTGGTGGCGGGCGCCGACGAGAAGGTCGTTGGCCTGCACATCATCGGCCGCGGGTGCGACGAGATCCTCCAGGGATTCGGCGTCGCCGTCAAGATGGGCGCGACCAAGAAGGACTTTGATAGCTGCGTGGCCATCCACCCGACCAGCGGCCGAGGAGATTGTGACCATGCGCTAAGCGACTTTTTATTGTGTCTGCTGAATATAATTCCCGTTAGCTGGATTATGACACCCCCGGGTTCGGGTTTCTCTTTGTGCAAAGCGTTCTTCTTCTCCACACGTTTATATCCTTTACTATCACGCAGCCTGCTATCTCTTTTGCTTTCCACAATTACACTACCACCATGCCAATTCGCGGATTTCGATGGTACTGTGGTAGGGCGTCATTTCGCGTGGGGGTGCTGCAGATGCACTGCTGAATTCACATCCCGGCCAGGGCGGTATTTTGAACCAGTCTTCCAGACAACTAAACCACACGATACCTTGTAGTTTACCTGCAGCAGGCCAGTCTCCTCCAGGAGACGCGGCTCAGCGCGCTCAATAGCACGCGGCTAGGAATCGAGGGCCACAACTGGCTGCGGCTATTGCTGTCGGATGTGCGCTCGGGCGAGCCCACAGCAATCGGCGGGGTGCCGCAGGCGCTGGAGAATGCAATCAGCAATGAGCTCGAGTTTTACAGCCGACACAAGATCACGCCGGTGTTTGTGTTCTCTGGGCTGGCGATCAGCCGCAAGGACAACCGGCCGAACCTGCGCGACGACCGGCGCAGCGAGCAGCGCAACGAGGCGTGGGCTGCACTACTGGAAGGGACACCAGGAGCAGGCAATGTACGGGTGGAGCACAGCGGGGATCCCGGCACAGGCCGACATGGTTCCGTATGTGATGCATGTGCTGCAGAGGCTGGGGGCGGAGTGCATGCGTGCGCCGTATTCGGCGTGGGCGCAGCTGGCGTACCTGGTCAAGCACAAGACGCAGCCGATCCACGCAGTATACTCGTCGACAGAGATCATCATGTATGATGTGGACCGCGTGGTCACGGCGGTTAACGCGGCGAAAGGGCACGTTCACATGGGTGCTGCGCGACAGCCTGCTGACAAACTTCAACCTGCCGTTCGAGCATCTTCTGGATGCGTGTGTGCTGGCTGGCGTCGAGGGGTGCCCGACGCTGCCGCCGCTGACGACCGAGATGGGCTTTACATTCCGGTCGGCCGTCGATGCGGTGCGGTACTACCGCGGCGGGTTCGCAACCGTCCAGGCATATTCTGACCATCCGCAGGTCAAGCCGCTGAACTACGCCTGACCTGTACTGCCGCACCCATGCCGCCATCCGCTACCATATTGTGCTGCAGCTGGATGGCTCTGTGGCCCCGCTCAATGCCGAGTATGCGCCCAATGACCTACATGACATCATCGGGTACCGGTTCCCGAACATAGTGTACCAGCTGCTGGCGCGCGGCGTGATCCACCCGCAGACGCTCAATGTGCTGGTATACGGGTCTTGGCTAGAGTTCCTGCCGCTGGACAATGGCGAGTCGAGCGAGATTCATGGGTTTGTGTCGCAGTGGATGCGCCGATCGGCCACGGCCAGTCTGGATGTGCTGTGCAGCGCGCTGGGCCCCTTCTTCCGCCAGCGCAAAGATTTCCATGTCGACGTGGTTCGATCCGGCCAACGAGATGCTGCTGCACGACGTCAGCCCGGTGCCTGGCCACAAGCCCATCGGCGCGTCGCTGGCGCGCACGTCGGCAGGCGATATGGGGACTGATCTGGCAGCCATTTTGCAGCGCAGCGCCGAGACATCGTCGTTTGTCAGTGCTGATCCCAAGGCACAGAAGACGGCTAGCGCCGAGTCTCACCACCGATGCTTTCGTGTCGACGCTGGCGCTGCTGGGGTTCATCAGCCGGGCGGACGGCAAGCTCACGCAGCTGGGACGGGCTCTGCTGGCCGGTCTGCAGGCACTGCCGGAGCAAAGCACCGCTGCCACGCAGTGGGCGGTTGTGGTCGCTGTGGTCCTGCTCGACCAGGGGCTGCTTGTCGGGCAGCAAGTGGAGTCGTTGCGTACGAGGACGCGCAGACGCCAGCTGGCACCAATGCTGCGCAGCAGAAGCACATCCGGCTACTCTCGCGCATCGCATCGCTGCTGCCGCTGGCGGGCCGCCAGGGCCAGCTGAAGGTGCGGTATAACCGGGATCTGCTGGCATTCAGCAGCGCGGCGCGGCTGGCGCAGAAGACATCGCTGAATGTGCTGGAGTCGGCCATGGCGGTGCAGGCGCTGGGGGAGCCCGAGCTGTCGCAGGCGCTGGTTGGCAAGCTGTGCGAGCTGCGCAATGGCCTGCCGTATGACTTTGCAAGCACTGATGCGTTGGGGCTGCTGGTGCATGCGCTGCTGGCGAGCTTTGCCAGGGACGGCGGGGCCGGGTGCTGGGCGAAGTTTGCCCAGTCTCTGGGCGACAGCGTGGCAGACCCGGCGGCGGCCGTGGGCAGTGCGTGGGCGCTGGCCAATGCAGTGCTGGCAGCTGGCAAGGTGCTTGGGGATCAAAAGGCTGGAAAATCGGCGGGTGCCGGCAGATCGTCGGCTGTCGCGGTGGCTGGCGATCTCAAGGCTGCGTGTGAGTGGGCGCGGCCGCTGTTTCGCAGCGTGCCAGGTGGCAAAGCGTAGCCTGTCTTCTGTTTTCTTACAAAATACAGCATGCAGATCTTGTTCAGCCCACGGCAATAGTCGGGCACGAGAAGAGGCTCTGCGCCTGCCTGGTCTGGACATGTACGCCCGAAAACCAGCCAGAGAAACCTGCAACAGAAAACCGTCAACAACAGGCCGTGTATATTGGCAATCTCGCGGTCTCGCAGACAAAAGTGTGCTGTTTCCTGTCCCTTCTTCTAGCGTGTCTATTTCTTATTCCTCTTCTCCCTTTAATTTACACATCTCCCTTTCGAATTCCCTGTGCATCCCGTTGTCAGACTTTTAGGTATCCTCGGTATATTTTACTCGCAGCCTATCAGTCGCACACAGCGTGGATATATTTTCACTGGTATCACCTTGGAACTCTGTTGAGTGAGAGAAGCACCTGTCCCGATATCACGCCTACAAGGGAACACAAGGTATGTCGCGCTTATTTGCACTGGTTCTGGCGATGCTACTGCAGCTGTCACGACCCCTTTGGTCACTGTGGGCATCTGGGGGAGGTGGAGACTGACTGTGGGGTCGAGTTCCGCATACATGTTCCCGGATGCACTACTTTTTTCTCCCTCAATGTTTCTACCGTCTGGTAGCCCGCCCCTCATTCGTGCCTCCCTGGTTCTTGATGATGATGGTGATGATGCGAGCTGCTCCCAGCCATGTCGAATTCTTTACACGACAACAAACAGATGAAGCCTGAGCTTGGGAAAACAATGCAGCTCTTTTTTTCTACCATTGCGTCAGGTCCCAAATACGCTTTGCACTAGGGAGCCATGTATAAACATGCATTGTGCTGGCTCTCTTGCTGAACGCCAGCGCAGTGCGAGAAAGAGTCTTTTCCAGCATGTGAGCTGGGTCCTTTGCCGCCCCTTCCCCAGATCCCCTTCCCTTGGAACGAGGAGCCAGTGTGGAGAGGCGCAATCCAGCACCAATTTGCAGCAGTGTTTGAGAAAGAGCAGCGCGAAAAAAAACCTCATGCAGATCCGTGGTATTGCAGGCGGGCTGTTGATCCCTTTTCTTTCTTGGTGGTAGCGAAAACAAACCGAAATTGCAAGAGAGGAAACGGGTGTGTTTTTTGCTGCCATCTGGGCATAGTCTTTTGAGGCGAAAAAGCTGGCTGCAGCGGGTCGTCCCTCTGGCTGCCTTCCAGATTCAGCATGGGACGAGGCGAAGGCGAGAGAAGAGCGAAACCCCCGGTGCTAATAAAAGAGGAGGCTCGGGTTAAACTGTCGGCCTATCGGCTTCCATTAATGGCTTTGTATCAATTGGGCCTCACTTTATATTTTTCGCTTCCTCCATATCCCTGTGCCCTTTTCTGCTTTCCTTGCTTCCTCCGTTCCTCAGTTGTTTTCTGTTTCGTATTTCCCGCTCTTTCTTTCAGCGTCGTATTTTAGCTCATAGTAGCATTATATATATCATTCTCGGGAGACTACTTCAACAATCTGCTCGGCTCTTATCTGGCACACGCACATACAAAGCAAAGCCGTTTATCAGCGCTGGTTGTTTGCAGAGCCCACTTTTATTAATACCGCACTCTTCTACAACGTGTGACGAGCCCAGGGGGGCAATTTTCTTATATAGCAAACCTCAGCAAAAGCAGCCTTTTTGAGGTTCATTTATTGGATACGCAGAGCCCCGCAGAGTAACAGGAACTGATGTCGTTCTTTGTTCGAGCAGTGTACGATTTCACGAGCCAAGAGACCAGCGGGCTGTCGTTTAGTCGTGGCGACGTAATCGAAGTGCTTGCGCGGCTGGAGTCGGGGTGGTGGAACGGAGTCAGCGGCGAGAACCGCGGATGGTTCCCGTCAAACTACGTCGAGCTCCTGTCGCCTGAGCAGGTGCAGGTCCTGCTGCAGCAACGAATGCTCATGCAGCCAACAGCAACAGCAACAGCAGCAACAGCAGCAGCAGCAGCAGCAGCAGCAACAGCAGCAGCAACAGCAGCAACAGGAAGTGGTGGAAGAGCAGGCTGTGGTGCCAACGTCTCCAGGTACGAGCAACGCTTTGCGGGCTCAGCACGACGGGGCGGCGCCGGTCGAGGTGGGGGCAATCCAGGGCATGGACCATTCGCTACTGACAGCGGCAGCTAACGAGAGTATCTACCGGCGTGGATCTATTGCGATTGTAGATGGCTCGCCAGGCGTGGCATCAGCGGTGCCGCCGAGGCTGCGCATGAACCGGCGCGCCTCGATTCCGTACAACCCCATTGCCGAGGACAACGAGCCAAGTGAGCCAGTGCAAAGTACCAGCAGCGGAGCCGTGGTGGCGACGCAGCAGGCAGCAAGCGTGGCAGGCAGCGGCCACAGCCTCAAGACACCGCAGGTGAGCGGCGACGCGGAGCCGCGCATGGCGCAGTGGGAGAGCCGCATGACGATGGACGGGCGGACGTACTACTGCAATATCTTCACCGACAGAACCGCGTGGACGGTGGACGACGATGGAGCGGCAGCGGATGCAGACCGGCGGAGTCCGGCGCTGGAGCTGATCGGCGACGAGATCACGCTGGTGCATGTGTCGACTGCTGATGGGGCAGGCACGCGAGGGCGGCGGGCGCTCGCACCAGCGCTCGCTGTCGCACCGCAGCGGCCAGGGGCTGGCGGCGGGCGGCGGCGCCTGGGAGCAGCTGTCTGCAGGCGTCTCGGCGGCGGCCTTCAATCTGGCGGCAGCGGTGGGCGCGGGCGCCAAACACGAGTTCTTGCCGCTGGTGGCCCAGGCAGTGGCAGCAGTCAAGCGGCTTCTGCTGGCATCGGCGGGTGGGCCGGCGCACGACGGGCCGGCGTTCCGCACGCACCGGCTGCTGCGCGAGCACCACCGCGCCATCACTCACGGCGTCTGCGCGCTGACGCTGTCGGCCAAGGTGGCCGCCACAGTGTGGCCGCCGCCCGATGCCGCCGATGCCGTCCATGCCGACGTTGCCGGGCTGGTGCGCGCAGTGCGCCGGTTCATCGTCGAGGCCGAGAGCGCTGGGATCCCTCTGCGCGCACCGGCGGCGGCCGACGAACAGATTGACTTTTTGCCGGGCATTGCGCCGGAGGCTGCCGGGCGTCTGCGCGGACTGTCCGTGACACAGACGGGCGCAGCGCCAGGCCACGGACGTCGGGCTAGCACGGTGGTGCGTGACGAGCACACGGGTGCTACTACACTGGTTAAGGACCGCACCGACGGCTCTGTGGGTGAACCGGTAGCGGCCAGCTCACTGTTCGGCAGGGACGAGACAGGCATCCGCCAGCGGCTGCGCCAGCACCTGGCCGAGCATCCACCAGCGCAACCACAGCCGCGCGACGTATGCAGGAGCGCTGGACGACGGCAGCGCGTCGGCACTGGACGGCGCATCGGCGACAGCTGATGTGCTGCTGCAGCTGGACGACGGAGCGCGCGAGCTGGCGCGTGTGATTCTGGCCTTCGACCGGTACCTGCGTAAGGTCGAGCGCTTCTACAGCGACGAGTCGAGCGGCGACATGCCGGTCTCGCCGGGTCGTGGGCCGGTGCCGCACCGCGGCTCGGTCAGCTACATGCGCGCGGCGGCTGATGCGCGACTGATCGCGTATGCCAAGGGCCTGGTGGCGGCGCTGGCGGTGTTCCTGCAGGTTGTCGATGACTTTGACGCGTTCAGTGCGGCGGTGGTGGGTGCGGCAGCCAGTGACGACGAAACGGCACTGGAGACCGGCCCGGCGTCGCTAGTCGCGTCGTCCATGGTGGGCATGCGGACTACACGCACGCAGGTCAGCGAGAACGTCGGGCTGCTGGTGGCTAGCCACGCAGGACTTTGCTGAGCTGGCGCACCGACTTACCGGCGGCGCGGCCGAGCCGCTGGACGACCCCGAGTTCCCAGCGTCGGATGCCGAGTCGAGCTTGATCACCCCGCCGCTGCCTGAGCGCATCCTGCACGTGCTGGTGCAGGTGGGCGAGTCGCTGCAGGCGCTGAACCACACCACCATGGCGCTGCACATCGCCGCCAAGCGTGTGGTCGAAGCATGCGACGTGTGCGATCTGCGCGTGCTGTGGCTGCGCGTGGCCAAGCTGCACGTGCCCGCCGACGCCCTGGCCAGCGTGCCAGTTGGCCCGGCAGCTGCCGGTCTTGCACTCGGCCCTGGTGCCGCGTCACCGCACTGCACTGGGCTTCCGCCGGTCGATCTCGCTGCCGCACCTGCGCCGGGCTGCGCTCGAGAGCGAGCCATCGGAACGAACACTGCTGGCGCGGCCACGGGCCGACACTGTCGATGCCGCCGATCACTTGGCACTGCAGATGTCGCGACGCGTCGACAGCGCGCAGCCGCGTGGTGAGAGCAGTCGACTCTTCGGACGGAACGCCGCAGGCGAATGCCACTGTACGTGATGCCCGCGCCAAGGACAAGCTGAGCCGGTTCTTCGGTGACGACGCGGCGGGCGCGGCCTACCGCAAGACCAAGCGGCCGTCGCAGCTGTCGGACATCACCATTCCGTCTATTGGTGGTGGGTCAGCCGGATCGGTGAAGACGCCAACCAAGGCCACCGGCGCGTTCGGCGAGGAGCCAGCGGGCGGTGCGGGTGCGTCATCGATCGGCCATGCCCACTCGACGATCTCAAGCCGCGCATCGGCGAAGATGTCGGCGAGCGGCGGGCTAGCGTCGCCAGCGCCCGCAGACCAAATCCCGTGGTATCTGACGTACGACTCGTCGCCAGAGGACCTGCTTCTGAGCGCCGAGGGCCAGGTGAAGGGCAGCACGCTGCCGGCGCTGATTGAGCGGCTGGTGGCACACGACGTGTCTGACCCGAACTTTGTGTCGACGTTCCTGCTGACCTATCCGGTCGTTTACGACGACGCCGGAGCTGTTCGAGGGCCTGTTCCGGCGGTTCCTGATCCAGCCGCCACCCGGGCTTACGGACGCCGAGCTGGCAGACTGGACCGAGCGCAAGCAGAAGCCGGTGCGCCTGCGTGTATTCAACTTGTTCAAGACGTGGCTGGAGCAGCACTACGTGGAGCAGGTCGAGGGCGACCCGCTGGGGCTGGAGCTGCTGCGCGAGTTTGCCTGCACCACGCTGGCCGAGCACATGTCGGCGGCGGCCGACCAGCTGGTGCGGCTGATTGACAAGCGCCGCGCGTCGCAGGGCGGCCTGCGTCGCATGGTGCCGAATCTGCCACATGCGGCGCCGCCGCCGATTCCTGCCGCGGTCGCTGAGCCGTCTGCGTCTGATGGACATCAATCCGCTGGAGCTGGCGCGGCAGTTCACGTTGATCGACTCGACCATGTTCAACAAGGTGCGGCCGATCGAGTGCCTGAAGACCGCGTGGTCGAAGAAGCCCGGCGACCCGAAGGCGTTCAATGGCCTGACCGTCGAGATTGCGGTCAATGTCAAGGCCATGTCGACGCTGAGCACGCAGACCACGCTGTGGGTGACGGCCAACATCTTGCTGGAGCACGAGATCAAGAAGCGCGCTGGCGTGATCAAGTACTTTATCACCTTTGCCGAGTACTGCCGCGGGCTGAACAACTTCAACACGCTGATGAGCGTGCTGGGTGCACTGACGTCGGTGCCGGTCGAGCGCCTGACGCGCACCTGGCAGGCGGTGCAGCAGAAGGCGCTGGGCACCTACAGCCAGCTCAAGCAGATCATGCGCACCGACCGCAACTTCTCCGAGTACCGCGATGCCCTGCACTCATGCAACCCGCCGGCCATCCCGTTCGTCGGCATTTACCTGCAGGACCTGACCTTCATTGAGGATGGCAATGACGACGCCATTGCCAATTCCCCGCACCTAATCAACTTTGCCAAGCGCCAGCGCACCGCCGGCACCATCCGCGATCCTGCAGCAGTTCCAGAACGTGCCCTACAATCTGACGCCCGTGGCCTGAGATCCAGGACTGGCTGCTGAAGCGGCTCGAGGAGCTGTGCCCGAACGGCCAGAGCTCCGACCGCCTGGTCGAGGAGTTCTGGAAGATGAGCACGACGCTTGAACCCAAGGAGAAGGAGAGCGAGCGGGTGCTGCGTCTGCTGACAGGAGTCGGGCTTCTTGTAAGGCCTCCCTCCCCTGAGATGAGTTGGCTAAAAAGCAACCGGCTGCTTTGCAAAATATGATTGCTGTTCTTTCGTTTCTAAACCCCTATTTTCTTCTGGGCTCATCATCACCGCCACCCTTAATCCAATATTCTTAATCCAATATTACCAAAATTTTCTTCTACATCTGGGTTGAAAAAAAAAAAACTGTCCAAAAGGCACGCTCGCCGCTCTCAGCTTGTTGCTCTCACTTTATTCCAATTCAACTGTATTCCCCCTACCTTTACTTTCGCTTCTTCGTCTGCGTTTCTGTTCTATTTGGCATCGTACGTTTTTGCTCATAAGGGAGAAATAAGGGTCTCAGCAAAACACAAGCAAATAGGTAAGGGTGTCTTTCTACTCTCGATCCTTCGCACACTGATCGCCAAACAACGGCCAGCGGCTCAACCCCCGATCCCCACTGCCCTGTAGACGAAAAACACCACTTATACATATTATCGAAAAAGAATGGCGGGAAAGGGCGACAAGAAACACAACAGCAAGAAGGGCGAGAAGAAGGCGTCCAAGAAGATCGCAACGGAGGTCGAGGATTTCCCGCGCGGCGGCGCCTCCGGGCTCACACCGCTCGAGTACCGCGAGGTGTCGCGGCAAGCCGAGCGCGAAGTGCTGTTCTCCGACGGCGTTCTAGCGAGCGACGTCGCCGACAAGAAGAAGCAAAAGAAGCACAAGCGCCGGTCCAGCGAAGACGGCGGCAGTGTGGAGAAGAAAAAGAAGAAAACCAAAAAGTCCCAGCCCACGGAGGACGTGGAGACGGAGACTTTGGATCAGATCATCGACCGTGCGGCGCCAGTCGAGTCGCTGTCGTACAAGCGGCTGACCAAGGGCGCTCTGGTGCTCGGGTGTGTTTCGGCAGTGCGCGGGCTGGAGCTGACGGTGGATTTGCCGGGCGCCATGACCGGACATGTGCCGATTACTGCGGTGTCGCCAGAGCTGACACAGATGGCGGAGAAGATGGCGCAGGGCGATGATAGCGACGATGAGGAGGATGGCCTTGATCTTGGCTCGCGCTTCTACGTCGGGCAGTACGTCAAGTGCGTGGTGGCGGAGATCAGCCAGACGGATGCATCGGGGAAGGCCAAGACGCGCGTGGAGCTGAGCCTGATGCCAGGTGATGTCAATGAGCGCATTGACGTGGACGATATCTGTGAGGGCCTGGTGATGACGGCCAGCGTGAAGAGCGTGGAGGACCGCGGGTACGTGCTGAACACGGGTCTGGCGACCAGCAAGATGGCGGCGTTCCTGCCGACCAAGGAGGCGCGCAAGTGGCTCGAGCGCTGGATGCCCGCGCAGGGCGAGCTCAAGGTCGGGCAGGTGATTGAGGCGTGTGTGGCGAAAATCACCGATGGCCGGCGCTCGCTGCAGATGACGCTCGACCCCGAGTCGGTGGCTGAGGCCTTACCCAAGGACACGTTCAAGACCATGGCGTCGGTGCAGCCCGGACAGCTTGTGTCGGCCACGGTCATGAAGGTGTGGGACCGCGGGCTGTCGCTGCGCTTCATGGGATTCTACGACTGCTCGGCCGACCTTGTGTCGATTGGCCTGACGGGTGCGCTCGACAAGAAGGATATCGCGCAGACCTACGATCTCGGCAAGATCGTCAAGGCGCGCGTCATGTACGTGTCGCTGACCACGGCCTCCAAGACTATCCTGGTGTCGCTGCTGCCGCACATTGTCGAGATGTCGCCGCGTCCCGGCATCACCGGCTACGAGACACCGGCAGCCGCCCAGCTCGTCACTGGCTCAGCAACGGGGGCAGGCACAGGCAAGTTCAGCACAATGGATGTGCGCAGCAAGTGGCCAATTCCCTACGGCACTGTGCTGGAGGAGGTGGCGGTGGTGGGTGTCAACCCGCACATCGGACTGACGCTTGCGGTTCCAGGTGTCGAGACTGTGCGGTGCCTTGCGCGCAAGGGCGATCTGGTGGACAACAAGGACCTGGTGCCAGCGCTGAGCCGCACCGCAGGTGTATTCCAGCTCGGCTCGGTCCACCGCGTGCGTGTTCTCGGGTACGAGGCAATGAGCGGGCTGGTGCATGTGTCGCTGAAGCCGTCGGTGGTGGACGAGCCGCTGTTCCGCATCGAGGATGTGGTGCCGGGCGCAGTCATCACGGGCACGGTGCGGCGGCTCAAGGACAGCCGGCTCGTGGTGGCTCTGTCGGGGCGGCTCACGGGCACCGTGGCTGGCGACCAGCTGTCGGACACGCACCTGAAGCACCCGGAGCTTGTGTTCAAGGCCGACCACCCGGTGGCCTGCCGCGTGCTGAGTGTGCATGCGAAGAAGAACGACATCAAGCTGACGTGCCGCAAGAGTCTGGTCCAGTCCAAGCTGCCGGTGGTCACGGGATTCTCCGCCGAGCGCGGCGCCGTGCCGGGCGTCATCACGCATGCCACAGTCGTCCACCACACCAAGGCTGGCGTGCTGGTGTCATTCTACCAGGGTGCTGCCGGTATGATCCCGATGGCTGACATTTCTGCCAACACCAAGGGCGCCGGCAAGATCCCGAAGCAGCTGGAGGTTGGCAAGGTCGTCAAATGCCGCATCGTGCAGGTCAAGCCGAAGCAGCGCCGCATCACCGCCAGCCTGAACGTCGATGCCGACACGAGCATCGAGGACCTGCAAGCCCGACCCGCCAAGGCCGCAACATCGGCAATCAGCAAGGACCTGTCGCAGGTCAGCCCCGGGCAGATGGTCAGCGGCTCAGTGGTCAAGGTTTCCAGCGACCACTTCACGATTCGCTTGGACGGCAGCGATCTGCTGGCGACCCTGCACAAGGGCCATCTGAGCGACCACACGGGCTCTGTCCTGGACCGCATGGCGGCGCGGATTGCCGTGGGCGTGCGGTTCGATGACCTGGTGGTGGTCGATCTGGTCAAGAAGCACGGAACGGTCAAGGTCAGTGCCAAGCCGGCCGGTGGTGCGTGCAGCCAAGCAGCAGGTGCTGGTAACAGCCAGCGAGATGCTCAAGGTGGGCAAGACCGTTGTTGGCTGGGTGGACGGCACGGCGGCGTTCGGCGTGTTTGTGCGGTTTGCTGGCGGCGTCACCGGACTGGCGCCGATCAGCGCCCTGGGTGACCGCTATGTGGCATCGACCGAGGGTCCTGTTTGCGGTTGACCAGACGGTGGTTGCCTCGGTGGTCAGCGTCGAGGACAACCAGACGAAGCTGTCGCTCAAGGGCTCGGTGGTCGATCCACTGGCCTCTGGCTGCATTGCTCCGGAGGACTTTGTCGCCGAGTATTTCGCGCAGCTCGAGGGCCCGCTGGCCGAGCAGATCGGCGAGCAGAGCCTCGTTGTGGTCAAGCAGAAGCAGCCGTACGGCGTGTTTGTCGAGCCGGCCGCCTCCGAGCTCTCTGTGTTCCCAAGCCGGCACGTCGGGCTTCATTACTACCGACCAGGCCAAGGAGCGCCTGAGTGCGTGCAAGGACGGCGCTGTTCTGGCTGCCTGCGTTCTGGACGTCGATTCTGACAAGAACATCGTCGATTACTCGCTCAAGGCCACGCTGGTGCCGGACCGCAAGGCCCTCGAGTCGCTGGGCGCCTGCCAGTGATGCTGAATCTCGGGCCACGGCCGAGCAGAAGCTGGCCGATGCACGTGCTTCTGCCGAGAAGAAGCGCAGCGAGTTCCGCCGCGCACTGGCCGAGCTCAGCAGCAAGAAAAAGACTGGTCAGCGTTATTGTCGAGGTGGTCAAGGAGGACTACCTGGTTCTGTCGATTCCATCACTGGGCCACCAGATCGCGTACGCCATGACTAAGACCTACAATGACCGGTCGAAGCCGTTTATGCGCTACAAGATCGGCCAGCGCCTGTCGGGCACTCCGTACCAGTCGGCCGGCTCCAAGCGCACGTTGGTGTACTTCCAGTCGCGCCACAGCGGCAACGACGACGAGACCCGCCGCAAGGCCATGGAGCCGGTCGATCCGGCGCTGCAGTACTTTGAGGACCTGCAGCCTGGCTTTGTCACGCGCGCCAAGGTCACCGGCATTTCCGGCACCCAGGCAAACCTGAGCATTGCGGCCAACATCAAGGGGAGGCTGCATGTGACGGAGCTCTTCGACGACGACGACGTCGCCGATCTCGGCGTCAAGGACGCCAAGGCGCTGTTTGCCTGCAGCCGGAGTCGCCAAGGGTGAGACGATCACAGTCAAGGTCGTGGGTCTGCATAGCGCCAAGGTATACAAATACCTGGCAATCACGCACCGCGTCTCGCCGCTCAAGTCGGTGATCGAGATGACCGTGCGGCCGTCGGAGCTGGCGGCATCCGGCACGCTTGTGCACCAGGCCCAGCGCCAGATCAAGGCTGCCAGTGTCAAGCCGGGCCGCGAGTTCAATGGCTTTGTGGCCGAGATCACCCACCCGCAGAAGGAGGGCCATACAGGCGCGCCGTTTGTCAGCGTGGCGCTGAGCCCGAAGCTTCTGGGCAAGTTCTATGTCACCCATGTCACGGGCTCGTATGACGTGGCAAGCCGTCCCGAAGACCACTTCTTTACTGGCCAGCCGATCAAGGGTGCAGGTGGTCCGTGCGGCGCGGGACGGCAAGTCCCTGGCTGTGCAGCCCGTCGGCGCGTTGCCCGGCGTCCCGCCGCTCCCGGCGTCTGCGGAGGACCTTGCCGGTGGGTACGCGTGTGGCCGGCACAGTCCATACGATCGGCGATACCTCAATGACGGTTCAGATCAACATTGCCCAGACAGCCACGGACAGCGACTGAGGGCAAGTCGCGCCAGTTCATCCGCGGCTTCGTCAACCGCTTCCAGGTATCCGACACATTGATCCGACAAGCCCTTTGCTTCAGTTTAAGGTCGGCCAGCTCGTGGACGCCGTGGTGGTGCCAGCCGGCAAGGACGTCGAGTCCGCCAGCAAGTTCAGTCCTGTGGATCTGTCGCTGCGTCCGTCGCTGGTGCACCCCGAGAGCACACAGCCAGGTGATGTTCTGGATCCCAGTGGTCATGAAGGCGTCGGATCTGCACGAGGGCCAGATTGTGCATGGCGTGGTTGCGCGGACCACCGACGTGGGCTGCTTTATTGAGGTTGGAAACCACGTGCGTGTCCGTGCTCTGATCAGCGAGCTCTCGGACGAGTACATCCGCGACGTCAAGGCTGCGTTCCCGCGCGGCACAATCGTCAAGGCCATCGTCACCAGCGTCGATAAGGCGCAGGACCGCGCGTCGGTTTCGCTCAAGGCCTCGCGCATTGGCGGCGACACGGCGCACCGCCGTCTGGAGCAGGTCGAGGTTGGCGAGAGGCTCAAGGGCACGGTTACACGGATCGAGGAGTACGCCGTGTTCATTAAGCCCGACGATGTCTATGTCACGGGTCTGTGCTACGACAAGGAGATTGCCGATAGCGAGGCTCCGGTGGATCCGCGCCAGCTGTATGAGATTGGCGACCGTGTGCTGGCCAAGGTCCTGCGTGTGGATCTGGAGAAGGGCAAGCTGAGGCTGGGCCTCAAGGCGTCGTATTTTGCCGAGGGTGCAGATGACTGACGAGGAGAGCAGTGATGAGGAAAGTGATGGAGGAGGAAGAGGAGGAGGGTAGCGAGGCCGGTAGCGATGCTGATGAGGATGTCGAGATGAAGAGCGATGCCGAGGGACGCCGAGGAGGATGCTGAGGAGGATGCCGAGATGGAGGATGCGTCCTCTGATGAGGAGGCCGATTCTGAGGAGGAGGAGGAGGCCGCGCCTGCGCTCACTGTCTCCAAGGGATTCCAGTGGGGCGACGCCGAGTCCGACTCTGAGGCCGCGAGCTCCGACAGCGAGTCTGAGGCCTCTGACGCCGAGCAAGACGCGCCGCGGAAGAAGTCGAAGCGCAACAAGTCGAAGCTGCAGACCGTCGACCTGACCGGCGACCTGGCTGACCAGGCACCGCGGAGCACGGCGGACTTTGAGCGGCTGCTGGTGGGCTCGCCGAACTCGTCGTTCCTGTGGCTGCAGTTCATGGCGCACTACCTGGAGCAATCTGAGGTCGATCAGGCCCGTGCCGTGGCCGAACGCGCTCTCACCACCATTTCGCCGCGCGAGGAGCAGGAGAGGTTCAATGTCTGGGTGGCACTGCTCAATCTCGAGCACCGCTTCGGCACCAAGGACTCCCTGGACGGTGTGCTGAAGCGCGCAATCCAGTACATGAACGCCAAGCACGTCTACCTGCAGATGGCCAAGATCTATGAGCGCGCCGGGCAGACCAGTCCGGCCGAGGCCATGCACAAGACTGCCACGCAAAAGTTCCCCGGCTCCTGCAAGGTCTGGGTACTGTTTGGCCTGTTCTATTTGAAGAACGCAAAGGTCGCCGAGTCGCGCGACTTGCTGGCGCGCGCCCTCAAGGCCCTGCCCAAGCGCAAGCACATCAAGGCCATTACGCAGTTTGGCCAGATGGAGTTCAAGCATGGCGAGCCCGAGCGCGGCCGCACTGTGTTCGAGGGTGTTCTGGGCACCTACCCAAAGCGCGTCGACCTGTGGTCGGTGTACTTGGACATGGAGGTCAAGGCCGCCGCGGACCGCACCGATGACGCCGAGGACCAAGTGGGGGGCCACGCGCAAGCTGTTCGAGCGGGTGACGTCCATGAAGCACTCGTCAAAGAAGATGAAGTTCTTCTTTAAGAAGTGGCTGGCCTTCGAGAAGGCACATGGTGACGATGCGCATGTCGAGCATGTAAAGAACAAGGCTCGCGAATACATCAACTCGCTGTAAGGCATTTGGGGGTGGTATTTTATTACATCTTTTTCAAAAACACACACATTCCCTCTTGCTTTTGTCGCTTGCGTGCAGCACAACACCCAGCTCATGCTGACCATGAACATGTGTTGGTTTTTGCGTCACCAGCGATTTTTGCTTCAAAGATCGATCGGTCAGGTCCCAAATAATGGATGGCAAGAGCGCTTTTGGTAGCCGGAGCGGGGAAGGAGCATTTCGATATTCAGGCAATAATTGGCGGCAAGTCGGCATAATACTGCTGGGCAGAATGCGAGGTGCCGCTGGTACACTCTCCCCCAGACGCCTGCGTTTGGCGACCCCAGACAGTGGCTTCTCGATTGCCCGCTGTCTCAGCCACCTTGGGCAGTAAGCGCTGGTGATATCTCTGCCCCTACAAGCCCAGGATTCATCCATTGAAAAAATAGTGCCTTTTTGGCCTTCCAGATGCTTGCTCCTTCCCCCCCCCTCAAGTTTTTCGCCTTTATACTGACCCACGCGCTTATTTAGGTCTTTGAAGAAAAGAAAAAAGTTTCAGGCACTTTTTGCGTTCTTGTTTGAGCACGCCCTTTATTCTCTTTATTCCCCCTTCAACACCCAGGACTTTTTTCCCTCTACCTTTTT
This sequence comes from Linderina pennispora, assembly GCF_002104995.1. Taxonomy (NCBI): domain Eukaryota; kingdom Fungi; phylum Kickxellomycota; class Kickxellomycetes; order Kickxellales; family Kickxellaceae; genus Linderina; species Linderina pennispora. Next base: position 944,014 of record NW_024468251.1, on the reverse strand, counting down.
CGCAAATAATTGCCTTTCTTTCTGCCCTTACTAAAATACCAGAGTGCAACGCAACCAGACCGGTTTTGCAGCCCTTTGATTTTTCTGGCCCTGGACACAAAAGATCGGAACACTATTCTGTCCAAGGTTTGACAGGCTTCTAGGACCAGACCGTGTGATCCGGTATCCCTTCTGAATATTCTCAAATAGCCAGTCCCAGGAACTGTAATTTTTATCGCCTTTCTCTCCCTCTCTGGACCTTCCTATTTCACCCATCTCCTGTATAGCCTCATTAATATCCGCCTCACCTATTTTCACAGACAATGCCCATACAAGCAGCACAAAACAGCAGATCCACACATGGCGCGCACGAGCGGCCGAGCACGGAGACCCAGGAGAGCCCGCATGTCATGGATATGCTAGAGGCGATGGCCATAGATCCGACGACAGCAGCAGTGTATCAGTCGGGCCAGTTATTGCAGTACCGGCGGAAGGCCATCCAGTATACGGCCATCCGATCCACTCCACGAGGTATGTTTTTGCTCATGTGCCGTTGTTTTGTTTTGATGTTGTTGTGGTGAGACTCCCCCGAGGAACAAAAAAACTCCCCGGTTGCCATGGCATTTTTTAGCTGGCAATATATCCCCCGGTATTCACGCCTTGCTGCACATTGCTCTTGCCCCTACTCCCCCAAACTCACTTTGCACGATGAGGGGAGAGGACTGAGGACTGGCCATCGTTGGTAGGTATGGTGGCATTGGCGGGGAAGGCATGAAGCAAGCGCCTGTAGATTATAACTGCTCTTGGGCAACTATATCCTGATGTGGGTTAATGAGAGCGAGAGGATTTGTAAACAGATTCCTCGAGCGCCAAATATTGCCGGTTGGGCTTGCAGTACCAGGCAGGCACTAGTACTAGAGGCTTTAACTAGCCCAATGGCTGGAACTACTGCTTTGCGTGGTCCTACTATATCGCTGACATCCCTGTGTTTTTTTTTTCACGCATTGCGCTTGTAGATGGCACAGTATCAGCATTCGCACAGCCACTCCAGCACCATCAACAAATCCTTGACAACGATGGGATGGACACGGCGAGACTGATCATTGATTCACCGCAGCTGCTTGACAGTGCCCACAGTGCAGCGGGCAGGGCGGAGACCGGCTGTGCATTGGAGTGCATGGGCGGGATGGAAATGGCGGGCGATCGCAATGGTAATCAGCACGCGGTGGTACAGCATGCGCAGGCTGGGGATGTGGATGATGAGCTGTACCTGCGGCGGGTGTCGATTCTGTACCATGAGCTGTGGAGCGGCGAGTGGGCTGATCGGCGCGTGTCCAGAGACGACGACGTGGCGACCCAGAGCGGCCCAGACAATCAGACGCAAACAAACCCAGTGCCGGGCCACAGCCGCGTGCAGTCGGCGGGAGGCTCTGCAAGCCATTCGACAGACAATGGCGCGGATAGTCCTAGTGTATCGGCAGGCGACTCGGCAACGCCCCGGATCTCGCTGGACGAGATGGCAACAGCAAGCCCGACCATCAACCGGCAGCAGTTGCTGGCGCAGTTCACGCCGCCGGACCTGGCGGATGCGCTGACGGGCACAATCCACCGGTTGGAGGACGACCACATGCTGGTGCGGCACAAGCGGTGGAGCGTGGTCAAGGAGCTGGCAATGACCGAAGCGCAGTACCTGCGCGACCTGCTGCTGCTGCGGACGACCTTCATGGAGCCGCTGGCGGCAGTGATGACGGCGGCAGACGTGCGGCTGGTGTTCTGCAACCTGGACCAGGTCATCGAGTGTGCGCGCGCCCTAGTCGAGTACCTGACAGTGGCCGTGGTGTATGAGGGAAACCGCGAGCGCAGCAAAAAGCACCAGAAGGACGACAGCTTCGAGCTCGACCACAAGCAGTGGCAGTGTGCCAGCCGCCCAGTGTCGCAACCCGAGGCGCCGCGTGCAGTGGGGGCGCCGGGTGCCGGGCTGCGCAGCAGCGCCTGGGCGGACATTTCGCTGGCCCGTGCGTTTTTGCTGATGGCCCACCGCATGGAGCGCGTCTACACAACCTACTGCCAGAACTTTGACGCAGCCAGCCAGCGCCTGATCGACCTGAAGCGGCTGGCGGCTGGTGGACAGACGCCGAACACAACGCCGGCCACACCGCACATGCCGTCGGCAGGCAACTCGCCGTTCACCGACCACGCTAAGGGCTGGCGGCAGTCACACAACGAGGATACCGACTATGCAATAGGCGCCCACCAGGTCATTAGCGACCAGGCGCAGCAGCTTGCTGGTAAGACCACCAGCTGGGACCTGGCGTCAATGCTGATCAAGCCGGTCCAGCGCGTGTTAAAGTATCCGCTGCTGCTACGCACGCTGGTCAGTCTGACGCCCGCAGGCACGTCGGACCGTGCGCAGCTGGAGAAGGCTGCGCAGGGCATCGAGTACATTGCCGAGGCCATCAATGCTGCCAGCAGTGGCTCGGGCAATATGCGCGTGTCGACAGCGTCGGCCAGCTCAGCTCCCCACGACGACGGCCACGGGCGGATTGCGCGCGAGCTGCGGCGCGTGCTGCGTCGCAAGCCAGGCGCCTCCGGCCATCTGCGCTCCAAGTCCAACTTGGAGGGAGTGCCTGGCAAAGTGCTGATACGGCGGAAGGTCAAGGACGTGATTGACCAGGCGATAGACGTACGTGACCGGGTCCCCCAGCTGCCGGTGCTGGCAGCCGCCTCGCCGCTGGCCGAGCTAGGCACGCAGATCCAGCGGCACGAGACGCAGCTGGCCGACATGATCCACAGGCTGCGGCTGTGGGAGCAGGAGCTTGGCTCGGCGCTGCTTCGCCAGTGCACCCTGGTTGCGCGGTGGCGCGACCTATACATGCTCAGTGGGCCGGATGTCAGTACCGACTCGGGCGGTGAGAGCGATTCCGAGGGACTGCTGGACCGCGAGTACCAAGCGTGGGGCGGTTTTGATACTGACGAGTGCCGCCCACGTGCAGCACTGGAGAGCCCGCGTGGCGAGCCCATGCTGCGGCCGAGCAAGTCGTACGGGTCGCTGCGGCGGCCCGGTCAGATCCCCATGTCGCGCCTGCCCCATGCAGCTGTGAACTGGACGCCGCGACAAGGCATGCTAGCCAGCCATCACTCAATCATGGACCTCAAGGCGTCCGATCTGCCCGAGACCCCCTGGCAGGCGCAGCGCAAGGCGCAGGTGGCCAAATGGAGCGTGGCCATGGAGAACATCAGCAAATCGTTGTTCCCGGATCTGATCACCCGGCCCCTGCAGGACAGCGTGTATCCGGTGCTGAGCTCGCTGCTGCAGGCGTACCGCGACGGCCCGCGCCGCATCCTCAACGACATTGCGCGCATGTCCAATGGCTCGAGCACCGTGAACAGCTGCCGCAGCTCGCTCAGCGATTCTGCCAATGAGCCGTCCGAGGCTGCGCGTCGGGAGAGCCAGCTCGCCACCGAGCTGCCGCAGATGTTTGAGCACGAAGCCGAGGTCGTGCATCTGCTAACTGTGCGCGTGGTCGCGCTGGAGCGCGAGTTCCTGAGCCAGGTGCTGGCCGAGATGACGTGTGCGTGCGTGCAGCCAGTCAGCTCCCTGCGTTTGCAGTCGCCTTTGGGTCGCCAGCAGCAGTACTGGATTGACACCCAATGGATTCCGCGCTTCACGGCCATGGCCGCTGTGCCGCCACTGCCAGCCAAGAGCAGTGCGGTGTCTCCGCGCAACACCACTGCGTCATTAGGAGCCGAGTCTGCCAGCTGGGCGAAACAGATTGCCGACGAGTACGAGCGCCGGGCAGCCGTCGGAAATGTGACTGTCAGCGGCCCGCTGTCACCGCCGGCGGCGAACGAGTGCCTGGAGGAGATTCAGACGGCTGTGAGCATTTTTGGCGGGCTTACCGGCGGGTCGCAGCGCAATAGCGGCGACAGCGCGCCTGTGGAGACCGATATGTGGACGTCGGCGGTTGCGAATCGCTTTGGCACGGCTGAGGACAATTTTCTTCTGGCCACTGTGCCCACCTCTGCCTCCGACACCACGGCGGTGCCTGCCCGCTGGAATCACAGCGAGTCGCCTGGCAGCACCTCAGGCAGGGCCAGCCCGAAGAATAGCAAGCTCCGGCACCTGCGCAAAAAGTCTGGCGGATTCAAGGACAAGCTGTCGTACCTCAAGACCAATATGCCGCTGCCGGAGCATCTGCGGCTCAGCAGCAAGCGCGGCTCGGGGCGGCGGGTGGCCGAAGAGCTGGCAGATCAGGTTAAGGCGCGCCCGCCGCTGGGGCTCGCCATCGATGTGCCCACAGAGACTGCAGAGGGCAAGCTGGCGTCCAGTGTGCCCAACCATCTCAAGTACGATCCGCTGCCGCACATCAGCTCCATCCGCTTCAGCCGCGGATTCATTGACAGCGCATTCATGAATACCAGCGCAGACTCTGCGCCCGCAACAGGCAGTGATGGTGACATGGGATGTCTGGAGCCCGACGACCACGCCGTATTGGTCGACCGTTCACTTGCCTCTCCTCAAACCAGCAGCTACCTGCAAAGCCCATCGAATGCGGGCAGCAGCTCGCCTTTCGCTAAGACGTTTTACTAAGTCCTGCTTTACGATTCCCTTCATTTCCCTATGACCCTAACCTTTTACCTGCTGCTTCTGTATGGACGCACATGTCAGATCCTCAATTCTCGAATATATTTTTTCATATCGAATATCCGCAAATCATTGCTGAATATATCTCACATGCCGGCGAGCCATGTGGAAAACAAACATTTATATACGTCTGTTTCCTATCGCATAAATAGCGCGGTCATTCCTTAGCCAGCCCTTAACCCGCCCATTGCACCGGGATCTGGATGCGGGGGAGAGTGAGGCATTTTGTCTTTATTTTCGCATATTCTACTTTGACCCACCAAGCATACTGCGGGCAGTGAGCTGGTGCAGATCAATGCCAAGATAGTGGCGTTTGTATTTTCACCTGCAAGCACGCTGATATCCGTGTCTAGGACAATGCCATTGACAAGACGCCACGGCCTGCATCTATTTGGCTCACTATACCGCCATTATTGTGTGCGGCGCATTCACCTATTGTATTCCCACCCTGTACACTGGCCTCGTATTGCCAGAATACGTGCTGCCGTTCTGCCAAGAGCAGATTTTTTTCCATTCGATAGTATGTGCAAGCAGTAGAGCAACCGACTGCAGAAGAACTGCACGGATCCAGTGCCGCAGAAACTTGGCAGTATACATGGGCGCCATGGAGGTCTGGTCTTGGGATTATGCCACAAGCATGTCTTGATGTTTGTTCCTGGGTTGCACGCTGGAACAACATTGCGCAGTTGGGAACCAACTCAGGAAACACGTACTGCTATTCAAAGACAGCGCCTGTTGCAAGATGTGGAGTGTTTCCGGTGAATATTCTCTGCATGGTCTAGATTGCTGGGAACCACCTCCTCTATTCGCCAATATGAAATAGCGAGCAGAGAATCTGAAACACGTTTATTGTGTGAGCATCAGAGCTAGTACTGGCAGATTTACCTGCTGCCGAGAAACTGTGCGCGCTGCCAATCTTATTTGGTCGATGAAATCCAATATAATATCCATAGCCCGTGTCTAGAGCCTGCCTACATCTTCCCAGTGATAATCAGTCCAAATGTAGATGGCACATTGGGGCAATACGGAGCATCGTGTGCCTGCCACCAATGTGGGCATGCTGTTTGCGGGGAGAGGCGGGTATAGCACATCCGCCTCTGCCTCACTGCTCAATGGCTTCCACGCTCGCCTGCCGGTGAGCCAGTTTCCCAAGCAGCGCGCCCTTCTCCGCAAATAATAAAACAGTGTTATATATTCCTCCGAGTCAGCCAAACTGCCTCTGCTGAGATTCTTTTTGCAATGTCTATTCCCCTCCCCCGATGCACTGACCCCTCTATTTTTAGCACTTCACACTCGTATTCTCTCATATACCACTCCTTGCCGCTTTGCATACTAACGGTGCCCTATTCACTGCCTCAATTATTCTGCATAACTCTATTTCATATCTTGTAACTTGCCCCCTCCCCTCCAATCTTTGGTTCCAAGCGGAGGCTGTTGTTGTTCTATAAACATCCGGCAACAATTGCCTCAAAACGCCTGCCCCCTCCGAGACGCAGTAGGCTGTAAAACCTCACAAAACAGGGAGGCTCCTCTGACCTATTTTTCTGAACAAAAGAAGACATTCTCGTTTTGGCATATTTCCAGGCACTGGCATTTCCAAGCTCCGTTTATTATTCAAGCCGTCTCCAGCCGCCCCCTCGCTTCTGGCTTCCCAGCCTGATATCAACGCACTTCCTCGCCCTCTTCTACTACGGCCCTCTTCCACCGTATTTTTATTCCGCTCTATCTTACCCTTCCCGCATCAACGTCTTGCTCCTTCCCTACCTCTCCGACCTTATAGACATACACCTCCCTCCTTTTTTGTTTCGCTTAAATCATGACACAACCTGACGAAAAGACATCGCCGTCATCACTGGGCTCGTCAACGTCGTTCTCGCCAATCCAGGATGCACAAAAGCCCGAAGAGTCACAGCGCTCGCATTACCAGCGTCTGAAGACACCCACATCGCAGATACCAAGCGGCAGCAATGTGGGCCAGACACAGCGCAGACACCTGTTCCCGCCGCTGTATCCGTGCCACTTCAAAGATGCAGCGTGCAGGCTTCATGGGTGTGTGGCTGGGGGCGCATGCAACTATTCTTATCTATTTTCTCGTGAAGCACTCGCCGCACGACTTGCCTGAGGGGCTAAACCAGGCGACGCAGTACGGCATTCTGACATCCGTAATGGCCATCCTGGTAGCCATGTCGCCGACATTTATCGGCTTGCTGCGGCGCACGCCACTCGACAATGTGTTTACGTTCGAGAAGCGCGTGCATGCGCACAAGTTCATTTCGTATATCCTGTTCTTGTGGACCATTGCGCATGTGTCGCTGCACTACTACACCGGAGTCGGATATGCTGAGGAGATCCATGCTGCGCGCTGGTTCGTCTTTTGGGGAGACCGCCTTGGAATCACAGGCCAACTCATGTGGATGTTCTACTTGTTCCTAGGAATCGCGGCGCTGCCTCCCGTGCGCCGCGCATACTACGAGGCTTTCTATTACCTGCACCACTTGTTCTTTGTGAACATTGTCATGCTGTATCTGCACTCTGAGAACGGCAAGGCAGAAAAGTACGTGACTGGCCCTTTGGTCATCTTCCTGGCCGACTACCTGTACCGCGCCCTACGCAGCTACCCGGTTATCTGGAGCCGGCGCGCCCGCATCCGCTATGTGCGGCTGCATCAAAGTGACGTTGTTGAGATCGGATTCGACCGCAAGGAGCTATGGCAGCACACGCGCACCGGCCAGTATGTCAAGATCTGCGTTCCCGAGCTTGGCATCTTCCAGTGGCACCCGTTCACATTGACAGCGACCCCCAGCGAGTGCAAGGTGCTGGCTGATGGCAAGTCGCACGAGCTCTGGCGCATCCACTTCAAGGTCGTCGGCAACTGGACCAAGCAGTTTGCGCAGCGTTTGCAGAAGGTCACGGCGGGCGGTGACATATACAATAACGCATATGACCAGGAGGCCCGCATCGGCCGTGTTGTCAACGACGTGGTCGTGCCTGAGGTCATGCCGATTGACTGCGACGAGGAAGATGCCGAGTACATCATGGCTATTGCCAACCGCATCGATTCGGGCGATTCGGGCGTCGCTGTGGCTGCCAATGCCAGTGATGCCCGCATGCTTGGCGGAGAGCAGGTCGCAGTTGAGATGGAGAGCGCCATGCTCAGCACAGGGCATGTGCGGCGTGAGGTTCTGGTGCCAAAGAAGAGCGCGTTTGACCCGATGTCTCCGTCCAGCAGTAGTGACAGCGCGTTTGACCAGGCCTGGGGCGAAGCCACATTCTCTGGCACCCAGGCACAGGCGCTTCTGCCGACCATCCTGGTGGACGGGCCGTACAATGCGCCGATGGAGTCTTTCTTTGAGCAGAAGGCCAGCATCATCATTGCAGCCGGAATTGGTATTACACCAGTACATTGCAGCGCTCGAGCAGGTGCTTGAAATGTGCGAGAACCGCATACCTGTACGCACCACGCAGACAACGCGCGAAGACCTGCTGCCGCAATCAATCTACCTTGTGTGGGTGTTCCGAGACATCAGCATGATCAACATCCTGATGGACACGCTGAAGCGGCTGCGCGACCACCGGCGCGCACGTGACATTGTCGTGCCATGCCTCTACGTCACTGGCCAGGTTGGCTTCGGACTGCGAAAACACACGCTCCGATGTGTTTGGCGCCCAATGGTGCGTCTGAGCAACGGCATCCGCTTGTCGTTAGGCAGACCGCCTCTCCGCCGCATGATCCCACACATGGCAAGCAAACATGAGAACAGCAGGATTGGCGTGTTCTGCTGTGCATCCAAGGAGCTGACATCGCAAGTGCGCACCACCGTGCACGACACCAATGCGGCCATCTCGCACCTGGGGACCGACATGGTGATGCGTGCAGAGTGCTTCTCGATGTAGTTTGCTCTCGACCACCTGCCCAGCCCCCAGATCTCCCCGTAGTGCCAGTGCTGCTGCTGCTGGTGTTGCCTGCTGCATCGGGCAATTCAACTCGACAGCCCACCCTTCGCATTGTTTTTCTGCTTAACATCCTTTTTTCCGTATTACGCTGTGCCAATAGATATGTCCCCAATATATCCTTAATTTTCCGACGACAGCAACGGCGGCGGCGATCATGAGCGCAAACTTACACGGGTCCCGGCTGTCAATCCAGCACATGCGTGCGCATGGGCATGAGCGTGCGTGGATGAGGGGCTACATTTGATGATGTAGATGGAATAGTCCTCTAGAACTATATGAAATTATCAGCTTTAGGCGGGTAATTGGTCTCTCCGGCACTTGTCGGATATGTGGTGGACAGTGCGGTCCCTAAGACGGTCTGCGTTCTGGCTGAGGCTTAATGACTGATACTTCCTATTTTAGCAGCCAAGCACAGAACCGGGTCAGCATTTGCGTGCTGGCCAGGAAATTACTGGAGCATTTCGGTATTCCACGCACAAAAAGCCAATAGCCGCAGGTACCACCACGCTTGGCTAAAGCTGATTTCGCTGGTAGCAATTCCAGCGGGCAAAAGATCACAAACGGGAGCTGGCTCCTGGCCACACACGAAATTGCCTTGGGTGATGCTAATCTCCAACACGCTTGAAGGCTTTGCTTGCCGGATATATTGCAGGCTGTCGATCAAGCTAGCTAGGAATTTTCCCGGCTGGCTCGGTTGGGGCGCTAGAAAACCAGTTTGGCCGCACTGACTTTTTCCCCTTGCGCGACAGGCTGCTGCAGACGATACGAGAGGGCCAATGGTGGGGAGCCCTCTGCTGTGTGCTCGCCTGTGGCAAGTGTGAGCACTTGGTAGACGCAACTTTGCGCGCACTCCCCAACGGCTTGTCCCTCTCCTTTACTTCTTGCCTGCTGTCCTTTGCTCTCAATTAATTTAAATAGTACCGTCCTTGGCCGGCCATTGGTATTGAGGTCTCCACAGAAGCCCTTTCGCGCACACCCTTCCTCTTCAACAATAATCCCTGGCTATAATGGCAGACGACTCTTCTGGACCCAAGGTCTCGGGGCCCGCGGCTAACGCCCTTATCTATGTTACGCTTATCCTGTTCCTCATCCTCGGGATATTTGCTGGCTGGCGGTCGCACCGCAACTCGGGCCTGTTCTTAAAGGCAACCAGATCGCAGAGCAAGTGGTCTCTGGGCCTGAACTTTTTGGCAATTAACATCGGCTCCGGTATCTTCTACAGTCTACCCGAGGTCGGAACGATCGCCGGAATCACTGGCGTGTTCGCCTATGCGTTTGGAGCAGCTGCCCCGCTGTTTATCTTTGCAATTGTCGGCCCCATGTTCCGCAAACACAACACGCGGCAATGGTCGATGACGGCGTTTATCATGGAGCGCTATGGCCGCCCAATGCACATCGTCTATAGCGTTATCTGCACTCTGTTCGTCGGCATGTACATGGTCAGCGAGCTGACAACCATTTACGGTGTGTTCGAGCTGCTGACGCCTTTGAAGCCGCTGCCACCGATGATCATTATCTGTGTTATTACCACAATCTACACCGCGTTTCGGTGGTGTGTTCGCATCGCTGATGACTGATGCAATCCAGTCGATCCTCATCTTTATCTTGATCCTTGATCGCTGTCATTGTTGTCGGCGTCAGCGTCCACCCGTCCAAGGAAGACATTGAGCGCGTTGGTCTGGTCAAGCCCACCAAGATGGGCGGCGAGCTGTTTGTCATCCTGACGCTTGCCATTGGATTCTCGGACATGTACCACCAGGGATTCTGGCAGCGCACGTTTGCCTCGCGCAACGACAGCGATCTGCGCTGGGCCACTCTGATCGGCTTCTGCCTGGTGTTTGTCGTCACTACTCTGATCGGAATGGCTGGACCCTTGGCTGCCTGGGCTGGGACGTGGTCTTTAGAATCCGGCGTACCGGGTTCTAGCGCATTCTTCACACTGGTGTCGTCGCTTGCTGGCTGGGTGTCGGGGCTTGTGCTGGTTACCACAGTTTCGCTCAGCTGCTGTGCCATTGACACCTGCCAAACAGCCATGTTTGCGTCGCTGTATGATCTGGTTGAGCAAAAGGTCAACATTTGGGTTGTGCGCGCCACTGTGATTCTGCTTAACGTCCCCGTCATTTTCCTGGCCATGCGCGCGCCCGACATTCTGCAGGTCTACCTGATGGCGGATCTGCTCGCGGCGGCAACCCTGATGCCAGTACTGTTTGGCCTTATCAAGCGCCTCAACTTTTTGCACTGGACCGATGCCATTGTCGGCTGCTTTGGCGGCATCATTACCGTTGGCATCTTCGGTCAGATCTACCTGGGCAACCGCCATGACGGCTGGCGCCTGCTGCTGATTGAGGGCGGCCTGTACACCACTGATGAGCGCGTGCTGGGCGCCTTCTGCCTCGCCCCAGTTGGCTCGGTCGTCTTCACGTTCGCCTTTGCCTACGTTCGCAGGGCTTTCACCAAGCTGCTGGGCCGCGAGCAGTACTTGTATGTTAACACTATCCGCACTGACGAAGACGACGAGGACAACGACTCGGCCAAGGACCGCGCCATCGACCAGTCCTCCAACGATGACACGGCACATCACCAGTCACCCGAGTCGGACCGCGACGACCAGGCCAAGCGCAGACTGGCTGCAGCCAGCCACTGAATTAGATGTGGAATCTGGTCTCCAATTACTCTCTCCTTTCTGATATGGACGACTACAGTCCGAAGAGTATTTGCTGAATAGCTCTTTTGGTTTGTTTCTAATATTCAACTCCATTGTCCTTTCATCGGGAGCCGGAAGCAGGTCCGGCGGAGGCTATTGTTGGTGCAGATGCGCTGGGCCTGGGTCCCGACAGTGTCAGCCTTGTCCTCCATCGCCCAGTGCTGACGGTGGAGAGGCGAGGGCAGAAACCAGGCACACATTTCAAGTCGCTCAAATCTGTGGGCAACCTCGCTGACAGTATCTGACAATCACCCTGGACCCGAGTTACACTAGCTCCAATTTGGCTCGTAGATCAGGTCCGCCTTTTTCTTTTGAGGCGTCCGCCAGTCATGGCATTGGTCAAATGCTAGCAGAAAGGGTTGGGCCTGCTAAGCCAAGACTCGCTGGAACAGTGATGGTGGTGGTCCAATTTATAGCCACGCCGCAGGCACAATACCACTTTCTATGCGTGGACTCAGCGTTGGGCCGCGGATCTATTTTTGGACTGGAGCTGGTTGCTCTTGACTGCCAGCAAGAATTGAAGCATGACTGCTGGTACTCGCAGCCAGCAGCTATAAATGTCTGCCAGTGGCCTCTTTGTGTGGTCTCGCTTCTTTCTCTTTCGTCAAAATACCCACTTTTCCCTTGCACGCTCGTACATATACACGCATACACCCCCGCTTTTCCGTATACCATGAAGTATTTTGCCTTTATCACCGTTGCTGCTCTAGCCATGGCCTCGGCTGCCGCACAAAACACTCCGGATATTGGTGACGCCCTGGCTGCCAGTAATAGTGACGCTACAGGCCAACAGACTGCCAGTGACAACACGGCCGTTGCGGACAACACGACTGTTGCGGACAACACCAGCTCTGAGAAGGCCGGTACATCGGCAACCCCAGAGTCAAGTGCGCCTGCAACCTCGCCCACATCAGGTAAGCCCCTTCTTGCTGCTCTTGCCCTATTTCTATCCTATCTCCTAAGCGAGTAGTCTAAAGCCAGGGCGTAACCTTGGGCATTGCCCTGGCTGCTGCTATTTTTGCGCTGCAGATGTGCTGCCACATGCGTGGTCCTCTGGAACCCCGCCGTGAACATTGATTTCCTTGCACATCTCGGCCATTTATTTTTGCTGATGTCCCCAAGCAACACCTACATTTCCCCTTCCCTTCATTGCCGTGCGTGGAACGGACACTGCCATTGCAAATATAGAAACCGCCGCCAGCAGCGCCTCCACGCATGATGCCGCCCCGACATCGACCTCCGCAGAATCCACTGAGCCAATCACCTCAACACCTTCATCTGAAACCGCGAACACCACCATACCGATAGATCATAATTCGACCCCCACCACCTCTACCCCCGATGACGCCACATCCGACCCGACAACGGCCTCTGATCCAACAACCTCCTCTGCCCCCGACTCTACTTCTGTAGACCCAACCACTTCGTCAGACAAGGCAACGCCGACATCTGAGACCAAGGCTACGCCCACCTCGTCGCCAACCAAAGAGACCACGCCAACCAAGGAAACCACGCCAACCAAGGAAACCACGCCAATCAAGGAGACTACTCCGACCAAGGAGACTACACCGACCAAGAATACTACACCGACTACAGACCACCACACAACACCAACCGACACATATAGTACGCCATCGGCATCAAAGCCTGCCTCCCAGACCTCGACTAGGGGCAGGCATACTGTGGTTCAGGTTGTGACCGCCGTGGTTAGCGGCAAGACTAGCGTGTCGTCAAAGACAACAGTTATCGATGACGCAACCGCGACCGGCGACAACGAGTTCTTCACATCCACTATAATTGAGAACGGCAGCACAGTGGTTATCACTGGCTCCAACCGCGACATTTCGAAAACCTCCAGCGCCTCATCTATTGTGAAGCGTGCCGGCGGTGGCGTAGTGTTTGGTCTGACCGCGCCAATTGCCGCTCTTGCGGTTGCCGCTCTCATTTAAACTCCATGAGTATATTCACCCGGGCCGAGCTATGGACTAACTTATACTACAAGCTATCAAACTGTTTCTTATACTACGCAACTCTTTAAATATACACTCGCTTGACAGCATCTACTTGACGTGGCACATTTGTGGCGGTATTTGCAAATGCCAGAGATACGTGCTGCGCCGTGTGGGACTGGGTGTCTTGTCTCCTGTTCACCGCAGACATACTAGTGGGAAGCAGGCAAGCAGCAAGGGATACCAATAAATACAAGATAGAGGAGACGAGAAGAGTTCATATAGCCAAGCTCCAGACACCTTGATACAGCAGGATAAACCATTTTCTTCTTCCACTGACATATCTACACATAAAGCCACTGCATTGCAGTAGCATCATGCTATCCAGTTTCCTATACTCGCTGGCTGTGTGCGCCTGCATCATGTCTGTATCTGTTGTCAGCGCACTGCCTGCCCGCGACTCCACTTTCCCGATCGACTTCCATGTCGAACAGCCTCTGCCGAGGCGAGACATAATTTTTGTATAATCTCCCTTGTTCAATACTGATAGGAAAAAGCAATAAATACTGCTACTCGCTGTCACACAGCCTGAATGTGGCCAGAACATACGGGTATCCACGCTGGTACCAGTTTCGGAATGTCTGGCGGAGTGCCATGCGCGGGTGAGTTGCATAGGAGCCGCCCTTGACCACATAGTGCGTCGAGTCGCTCTCGGCGGCCTCGGGTGGATCAAAGAAATCTGCCGAGTATCCCGGGTACATTGGCGAAGCTTTAAAGCCATCAAATGGGCGGAACGGCGTCGAGGTCCATTCCCAGCCATTGCCAACAAAGCATGCATCGGGGATTCCACCGCCTGATTCATACACGGATGGAGTCGGATGCCAGTGGGCAAACCCGACATTGGCGCTGCTCGGCACAAACGCATCGTGGGGATGCGACAGCACCGTGCGCAGCTGGTCGAGTGGGATAAGCGAGCGCAGGTGGCTGTCGACCGGCACACCACTGCTCGCCTTGGTCGGTGCCGTCTCGTCGAGTGCGCGTACCATGTGGTACACACGAGAGGCATACGACCATTCGGCCTCGGTTGGCAGGCGCTTCCCCTTCAGTTCGGCGTACTTGCTGGCCTGGCGCTGGCTAACAAACACCGGCCACAGCGCGGCCACAGTTTCCGTGACTGAGGGTGTGCCGTGGACTGTGCGCACGCCAAAATCGTCGTTGTCCAGTATGACCCAGGATTTGGGCACAAGCGACTCAAATTCCTCGGTGGGCTGTGACAGCAGAAACTCGAGGTACTGCTTGTTGGTAACCGGGTGCGTGCTGACTGTGAATCTGCTGACTGGTGTGGTCGTAGCAGGGCTCTCATTATCCCAGCCAAAGACGTGGCCATCATGCAGCACTGAGTCACCCAGCTGCTCCTCGCTGTCGTTGATAAGCCCCATGGTGACATTGCTGTCGCCAGCAAACCTCAACCACTGGTCGGCAGGGTTCACAGGTTTTTGCCAAGTCCGACAGAAGCGCAAATGAGCTCTTTAGCGGTGGGCTCATGCTTCCTGGCATCATCTGCAGCACCATGTACAGCATGGTCTCGGTGTGCATGGCCTCGTGCTCAAATGCCATCCACACGTGTCTGGCAGCGCTGGCTGACACCGGTTCCAGATCGCCGTCCATGGAACCTGGTGACCCAGCTGCGGACCCTAGCACGCACGCGGTCGCGATAAGCCAGAATATCGGCCACGGGTGGCCACTGATCAGGGACCTCGGAATGGTCGTGGCAGATCTCTGGGTTCTCAAGGTTCGGGTCGATGCCGCGCTCAAACCACACTGGCATACTGACGCGGTTCCGTCAGCGGCGCATGCTCCGCAGCCGCCAAATGGATGTCGGCGAACACCGGCAGGTGGCCCAGGTAGAATACGAATGGGTGCCGGCAGATCGATCGGCTTGTCGAGCAGTTTGTCAGCAGGAATGACGTGCAGTGACAGCGTGTCCCATGCCTTCCAGAGCTGCTCCCACTCAGCGATGGGCGGGATTGCCGAAAACTGCATGCTGCGCGACAGGTCGAGCACACGCTGCGCAGGCTCACTCCACCCGCCTAGGCTGGCTGATTCGACTGCCAGCGGCAGACCATCGCCCATTAGGGGCAGAGACCAAGAAAAGCGCGGTTTGCGGAACAGGTTCAGGCAGTAGTAGTCCCGTGCCTCTGTCCAGCTTGCAGTGTGTGACAGGCCAGTTGCCTTGGCCAGTACCTCGGCGGCATCGGCGGCGTACTTGTACGACGATTCGATATAGATGCGCTCGCCCTTTACAATAGGCAGTGTTGTTGATGTGCTGCCGGTAATCTCGGCGACGTCAGCCATCACCGCATCGGGCCACTGCACCACAGTGTCCTCGGTGCACTCGATAAAGGCGTCATGGCGGCCGATCACCTGGTCGTACTTGCCAGCATAGCGGAATTTGCCGACATCAAACAGCTGGGCTGTAGTGCCATTGCCTGCGATGCACCCGCTTACGTAGTCAGCGAAAATGCGGTTGGCATGGGCCAGCGCATTAAGTTCGAATTGATCAGTCAGCCCTGGCGCATCGTGGTACGCATCCATGATGACTTGCTTGTCCTTCTGCTTATCCATGCCGATCACGATGGCATCACCAGGCAGCAGCGCGTTGGACGAGATCCCGGCAATGAAGGTGGTGGCCTCAGGCAGCGTGGAAGTTGCCAATAGACGAGCCCAGCCAGAGCACGGTCTTGGGACGCTGCGACTTTCGGAAATGGACCAGCACCTCGTCGTAAGTGCCGCACAGCGCAGTCAGCGAGAGGTTCGGGAACTGCGGCGCCAGATCGCCCATGGATTCGTGCAGCGGCGCTGGCATCACGTCAATTGCATAGTAGTTGACCCCCACACGGCGCTCGTTGAGTGCGCGCAGCAGAATCTCAGTCTTGCGCAGAGAGCCGCAGCCAAGCTCAATTACGTCCGAGTCGTCAGGGATCTCGTCGACGATTTGAGCAATGTTGCTCTGGAGAACCTCGATCTCGCACGAGGTCAGGTAGTACTCGGGCAGATACGTGATTTGGTCAAACAGATCCAGCCCGTGGTTGTCGTAGAGCAGCAGGGTGGGTAGGGAGCGCATCTCCTGCGTACTACCAGGCAGCGCCTTGTGCGTGGTCAGCGACTCGATGATCTGCCGGGCAATTGCCGGGATGCGCTTGTGGTTGTGGTCAGGGCGAGGCTGCAGCACGGTAGTCGATGAACTGGTACAGCTGGGGAGAGCCATCGTCGGAGCTGGACTCGATGCTGACCTTGGTGTCCAGAAGCGAGGTGTCAGCGAGCAGAGGTGCTGGGGTAACTGTGGTGTTGGGCTGTTTGCTTACAAGCATTGGGGCTGGAGGTTGGGTTCTTGCGGAGAAAAGTACTCGTGGTTGTGAAGAGAGCTAGGAGCTACACGTTTGCGTCTGGCGTGCTGCATTTATAGTTTCACACAGCATCCCAGGATTGGTCCAGGCGCACGATGATGACACGCACCCCCAGGGGCGCCTTGTCTAGCCGCCTGCCACTAGTAAACATTTCATGCACTGAAAATTGGCTTTCGCAGATACATGCTGCGTGCGGGAAATCAGTCAGTGAGAACGAGTTCGCACGCTGTCGCCTTTTTAGCCAAGCAGCCCACAGTGGCGATTGGGTGATTTGATCTGGCGACACGTCACTGCCGAGCGAGAATCAGCATCTGGCGCAAACAGAAAAATGGCGGCGCTCTGTGGCCTGGCTGTTTTTTCTTTCTCCTGTCAACAACGACATTTTACGCGTTTTTCTATCATTTTCCGCACTAACAAACAGCCAAAAAGCACGATCATCACCTAGGACACCATGGGTCGCAGCGCCAAGAGTACCAACAAGACTAGCCGGGGCAAGGTGACGCCATACCGGATCTTCTTCGACCAGGAGCTCAAGCGTCTCAAGGAGGAGAACCCGAGCCTCTCGCACAGGGATGCCTTCAAGCAGGCCGGCCTCAACTGGAGGACCAGCCCACAGAACCCCAAGGTCAACCCTGCTGCTGCTGCTACCTGGGAAAAGACCAAGACCGAAAGCCGCTCCTGCTGCTACCACTGCTCCAGCTGCTACCGAAAGTGCAGCCAAGGAGAAATCCACAGCTTCGGAGGATACAGCTTCCTCTACTAGCAAGGCGACTGCTGACAAGGCAGCTACCTCCAAGCCTGCTTCGGCACCCAAGGAACCCAAGGAACCCAAGGAACCCAAGGATGCTGGACTGACCTCGATGGCGGCCCACGCGGTCACGGGGGCGGTTGCGGCCAAGTGAAACACAGGGACGCATGCACATCTGCTCCGAGCTGTGCAAATAATTGTTTTTTCTCATTCCGCTTTCTGAATCATTCTAGCGTATGCATGGCGTTTAGAAATCTGGGAGCTCAAATCAAATATCAGAAAAACCATTTGTCAGAATCAGCTGTTTCATTAATGCGTGTGTCAGATTGTCCGCAGAGGCAAACGAGAAAGGGGTGACCTGGACCATGTCTCATGCAGCATCTACATGCGAACCGATCCTGTGTCTAGGCTAAACCCGCTGGGCTTGGGTGCAGCCAGTGGCAGAGTTTGACGTGAGGTTTTGCAAACAATGTAGTATATGCTCTTCTCGTTTGATCATATCATGCTGCAATATTGCCAAAAACAGGTAGCTTGTGTGTACGTGCTTTTTGTGGGCGATCAGCAGTTTGTGATGCAGCTTTTCTTTGACCAAGACCTTTTGAGCCATGACCCCTTGTCCTGGGTTTAAAACGAACGGATTTATAGGCTATTTATCGCAGCCGTTTATCGCAGGGGCGCAGTGGATAGCCATGACGCGCTGACCCTGCCAGGATGGCATGTGGTGTGTGTAGCCGTCCCCAGCTCCAAAACCCTTACCACAGTTGGCGCACTCGATACACGGCCGCATTATTCGAAGGTGGAGCAGGTCAGTAAAAATATGTGCAAACCGCTTGAGTGCATGAACACGGCAGGGCTTGAGTATCCAGCGGGTCTGCTTTGACGGCATACCAAGGAGTAAGGGGAGTTGAAAGGAGATGCCAGGGTGTGGGTATCTTTTTTTTTGGATACGCGGTAGTCTTTGAGGACTTGTAAACTGCATTCTGGCCCCTCTGTCCAATAATGCAGACTGGTGACCGCATGCCGTCGCAGTTCAAAACTTCGCATATAAAGAGCGCATTTGTATATTGCCAAGCCCCTAAAACCATGCGCTACCGCGTCTGGCTTCCTACTCGAGTCTGTCGGGCGGCAGTGCGTCCTTTTGATGCGCCCCGATTCACATCGGCTGTTTCTTTGATGTGTCTTCTCAGCGACTTGAGCTCACGGCGCGATGGTGATCCATTAAAAACATAATCGTTAGCGGTCACGTCGATCGACCCCATCGGGCAAGCGGCAATCGGTCCAGATATTTCACCTTTTGCCACGTTGTGGACAAAGTCCGAAGCATGGACAAACAGAATGCCTGAACTATTGTGCAAATCCTGGGTGTTGGCTAGCACTGCGGGTTTTTGCTCGGGGCGGTGATGCCGACTGTGGAATATGGCTTCTGCAAAATGGTGATGCCGGTGATGGCTGTGGTTATTTGACATCATTCGAGGCTGTAGACAGGCAGTGGTGGCAGTTGAAGGTTGTGTTTTTTTGGGGAGTCAAGCAGTTGGGAAAGAAGGTGGTAAAAGGTGGTGAAAGCAGATCGCAGGAAGGCGGGCGGGTGAAACAGGGGTCCAGGTGTGGCATGATGTTAGTCTTGCGTTCGCTGCAAGGGGCGCCGCGTCACGCCCAGCGGGGTCGCATACAGCCAGGCATGGAGAGGCGAGGTAGTCTGGGAGTTTATTTATGCGGGCAAGGGGCTAGGAAATTCGTTTATGCGCGATCGATTGAATCGGAGTGGTTTGCAGTCCAAAATGCGGAGGTCCGCTCATCGCGCAGCACATCTTTGCCCGCATATGGCGATTCCAAGGATATTGCCTGTGGTGGATATGGAGGAGGCGGTATGAGTAATTAGCGGCATGCAGAGAATGGTAACTGCCAGTCTGAACGAATGCCTCAGCGCCTTATGAGCCACGACTGGCGCCTGTGCGCCGACCTCCTCCCCCAAACACCATGTATAGTCACCCACCGGCCATGTGCAGGGAAAGGGGAGAGCGATTGGCGGTTTATCGGCACGAATCAATTTCGCAGCGGGACACCGATTTCCACCGAAAAAGCCGGAGCGTGCAGGCACTTTCATGCTGCTATCGATCACCTTCCCGCCGGTCCGCTTTTGGTAATGGCGTCGCTGTTGTGTGGGCACAAGCTGGGAGGAGTGCGTGCTGGGGACAGCCAGCAAGCCACCAGCTAGGTAGTCAATGGGACAGGTTATGAGTAGAAGCTTCCAAGGAGTCGGCGCTGTTGTCAGTGGACCATTCAATGGCCTGTGTACTGCACTCGTGTTGTTCGGCAGAGAAGGCGGCGGTTGCCTGCTAGGAGTCGTCAATCATGAGAGCCCTTCAGCCGGGTCTTTTTTCCTGTGCAGCCAAGGTCGTTCCTAGTAGGCGAGAAAATGACGAGTTTTCGCTGGCCAAAAAAGCGTTGGGATTGCCCCGGAAATAGTCATCCCGGAATCGCAGCGCCGCCATTGGCCACCGCGGCGGGCAGCTCGGGATGGGCTGGGCGGGCGGGAAGAGTGGGCACGTAGGAAAGCGCCCGGCAGGCTTCTTACTGGCGGCAGGCTGGTTCCCACAGCCACCCCTGTTTTCAGTACCTGGTAGTCAAAGTACCTCGGCGGAAGTAGAGTACCCCCACGCCGCTTTTGTGACGATGGGTATAAAGACTGAGGCGCCTGGCGCTGTTGTTCTTGCCATGCGTCTATTTATTTTCCGTACTTTCAGAAAGCATTCATGTCCTTTCTCTGACAGCCAGATTCCGACCTTTTCTCTCGACACACGCTCTTTCTGTTTGTTTGAAGCCTAGATCTCTCTTTCCTCCACATACTTTGCAAGAAGCAGCCCGCCTTTTCGATATTCAATCCGACATGTTCTTCAGCAAGACCAGAGCCGCCAAGCGCACCAACTCGGGCTCGTCGACCAGCAGCCGCGGCCACGGCGCCCTGTACGTGAATTCGTCAGAGTTCATCAACTATGTCGAGAAGAGCCAGATCTCCGGGCCCATTGCTGCCCAGCCCATGGGTGCCATGGACATCACCGCCTGCGACGTGATCTGCCGCGGCGTCCCGTCCAGCGACGAGATCAAGCTGCTCCGCCGGCGTGTGCGCCAGACGGCATCGGTGCTTGGCGCGCGGGTAAACAACAGCATCGAGCAGAGCATCTCGCTTTGACATGATTGTTGCGGAATCCCGTACATACACATTACAACCCCTCCCCCTTTTATTCGCCCTTCCGACGCCTTACGCTGTTTCAGACCTGCAGCCAGGCCCCCATCCCGGGAGCGTTTCCGGCGTCTCCTGCGTGTGGGGGGAATTGCATCACGTCCCAACCCCCTCCGCCTTCCCCGTACTTTTACAGAATTTGCTGCAACGCTTGACAGTTTTTCCATTTACCCCTTGTAATATAATTATCGCAGCACTTTACCAAAGCAATTAATAATTGGCGAGGCTTTCTTGGCTCCTTGGCAGGTTTTCTAAAGCTGCTTTTGATGACTAAAGTGCATGAGGCTGATGATGCACCGGCTCGGTATTCGGCCCTTCAACCTGCCGGAGAAGATAGGCTGTTGGCGAGCAGAATACCAGCAGCAGTGCCATTTTCCGAAGCGCTACTGGTACGCCAACGGGTGGCAGGTCCGAGACTGCTTGCCAGGGAAGAATTTGCGCGCGTCAGTCATGCAGACCTGTCAGGTCACTCTCATTCGCGAATATTCCCGCCGGACAGGCGCTTGACAGAGCGCTCAGCTGCAGCAGGGAGCTGTCGTGCATCTCCATGCATGCGGCATGAAACCCCTGTACATACAGCAGGCAGAAAGTGGCCATTGCGTCTGATGAGCCGCAGCCTCGCCGCCGATACGCGCTGCATTGGTGAGGTTGACGTCGGTATGATGTGTGTAGGACAGCAGGCAGTGAGCCGGTAGGATCCACGGGGTTGGCGGGTACTTTCTGAGCTGATCTGCCAAAAGAGTGGCCCCGGCTTAAAATCTTACGTCTGGCTAGAGTGTGCGTGTGACAGGATATGCATAGAGGAGCGTACGTGCATCCACCATGCAACGCACTTTGTGGTAGTGTGGCCCGTCTGCCAGTGAGGAGACAGGAAAAGCGTAGGTTCCTCTGCACTTTTTGGGCACCGAGCTCCGCCCATGCCCAAAACCGGCCCAAGCGTGTCACATTGCCCAGGCGCTGGTGCGATTCTCACAGCGAGATTCTCACGCCAGCAGCAGCCCGATCCTCATGCACACGCAGAGACTTGCATGGTTCTGGAATACCTGGAGGAGAGCTTCCTGTCTAGCCGTAGCGGTGATAGGCTGCAGCCGAATTCGGGTGAACCCAGATGTAGTCCAGCCAGTAGGCCAGCCCTCCTGACATCATTTAGGTCTGTGAAAAAGCAATAGCAACAGCAGCTCTTTGGCGTGGGCCCTATCAATGGGTGCCTGAGGTGGGTGAGCTTCGGCTTTTTCCCTGGCGGTATCCCGTTCCACAAATACACCTGTCACTTGCGATCACACTTCAAATCCTGTGGGCCAAGAAATGGTGTCGGACAGCGTGCCGCTGACTAGCAGCATGTCTTTTGTCCGCACTTTTTTGCTTTCAAATTTCCACTGCGCCCACGGGGCTAGCGGGTATGTGCAAGCCGACGCTCCGGCCTTTGGCCATGTGCTGCGTATGCACTGGCAGTGACCCGACTTGTTCGTGGTGGATCCACTACCCTGTGCGTCTTGCCGCCTTTTAAAGCGAATGGCGATAGGCCAGGCAAGTATAGGGCCGCCGCATACTCCTGGACTAGCAGTGTCAGATTATAAATAATCTCCAGCACTACGCTTGCTGAAAAAGAGGGGGAGCCACGAGTGGTGTACGTGATCTGTAAAGCACACTAGCCCAGAGCACGCCACTATGCTTGCCCAATGGCACCCAGCTATCATTGGTCTAATGGTGGGCGAGCGAAAGTGGTCGGTTTATTATATTCCCTGCTGAGCGCCCAGTGTGCTGTCTGCTCTGGCTGCGGTGGAGCATGTCAGAGACAGATGGACGGACATCACGGGTTGCGCGCAAAGTGTAGGGACAGGGCAGCGGAAATACGAGCACACAGGTGCAGTATCCTACTGCAACAGCACGATTATGCATATCGTCGACTGTCAAACCAGCTGTCGCGCTGTCTGTCCATGTGGACTGATCGCTCCTGAATATGCGTATAAAAATAATGTGCCTGGCGCCAGGCACCCTCCGCTCTCCTCTTCATCCATCTCCTACCACAAATTACTCTAGCCATTTCTACTATTCATCAACAAGCACACAATAAGCCCTAGTGCCCCTTATTAAACTTCAGTAAGCACATGTTATTATGACTGAGACCAGCCCCAGCCCTGCCATGCTCAGCGGCTCTGCCTCGAGCCACAGATCCAACAGCTTCAGCCAGTCACCGCTCATGTCGATGTCGCCGCCTGCGCAGGGTTCCTACACGACCAACATTGTGCGGATGCCCGCACCCTCGACGACGCCCGGGAAGCCATCGCCGTTCCCCTCCAAGGTGACTGCTGATGACGGCACCCGGAAGCAGTCTGGCATCGGTGGCCCTGTGAAGCGCCGCGAGAGCCTATCCGGTATCGGCGCCAACCTGCGCAGCGCCCGTGTTGCCGGCATGGGCCGCGCTGTCAGCAAAGGCGTTGCCGACGAGCAGAAGCCGTCTGGGCTCTCCAACCTCCTGCGCCGGGCCAGCACACGCAGGACCTCAGGGGCCACATCCAACATTCCGTCGGCACCCACAACAGTGCAGCGCCGCGGCTCGGTCAGCTCCAGCGCCGGCCGCCATGTCGACACGACCACCAAGCATGCTGGCGTCACAGTCGCCGCGACCTCCACCGCATACACGGAGAAGCCCCGACTGACCCGCCACAACTCGATCAGCGTGCGCGTCGACTACCCAGACAACGCCTCAAACCGCCTGAGCAGCTCGGCCAGCCCGCCGCCTGTTCCTGCTGACTCATCGAGCCGCAGCCCATCAGCCATTCCAGCCATGGGCTGCCATCGGTCTACCTCGCAGGCACAGTCCTCGTTCGACTCCGGCCCGCTGAACATCCGCATGGTGCGCCATGGTGATGATGCCGCAAGCGCCGGATTCTCGCCAGTCAGCCCACAGGCATCATCCAACCCTGGCATGACCGTGGGGTCCCCCAACGCAGGCAAGATCTGGGATGTTGTTGGGTCCCCCACAAGCCCCACCGTCGTCTACGCACCCATTAACAAGCTTGCAGGCATTGGTGGTGTGGCCGGTGGCAAGAAGAAGATGCAGGCTCAGGGCGCTGGCATCGGCGGCACATCTGGCAAGGACTGGATGTCGGACCGTCCCTCAGGAATTGGTGCGCCAGTTGCACACCGCTCGCTGCCCAAATCCAACCTGACCCAGGCCCTCAAGTCCCTGGTGATTGATCGGAAGCGCAGCGAGTCCAGCACCGGCAACTCTGCTTCGGTCTCACCCAACCCTGCTGCTGCCACCAGCACTTCACCAGACGCAAACTGAAGCAACCCATCCTTCGGCCTACCACGTCTGCTTCTGCTTGTTTCTCCTCACTCTCTCCAACCTCCTTAAAACGATTATGTTTTGTAACTATGTGATATTCCCCCGAACTCAAAAAGACTATTTTCTAACATGTTTATCGAGAATATATTGAAGACATTTGTTCCCATTCTCCGGCTGGCCAGCGCTCAGGCTCCATACGAGCATATTTGGGCTATCGCTAGAGCAATCGCTCAAGCAACAAAGACGGGAATGGCGAACAACAGACAGCCAACCTTTCCACAATCAGGATACCTGCTGTTTTCCTTTTGGGGAGTATCATGGAAAAGCGAAATGCATATCTAGATTTCATATTGAAGATCTCATTAGCTGGCATGCATATCTACACAATGTTCGTGTCAGTTGCTGAGTTAAGCGCCTTCATTTTTCTCTATGAACAGGCTTTTTACTAAACTAAATAACTTATCTATGCAACTGATATAACCGAGAAACCAATTTTTAGAACAGAGCAGCAATAGCCAGAGCAGCAGCAGCCGACGAGAGCAGACCCGAAGCACGGAAAGCAGGCAGGGCACCCGATGTGGCGGTGCTGCTACGGGCACGATAGCCGGTGACAATCTTGGTCTCGCCATCCTCGATGTAGGTAGATGTGTACGGGTCCCCGTTCGACGTATTGGCCTCGTCGTCACCGTCGACTGAAGTGCGCGTGCCCACAGTAGTCCTGCCGTCAACAATAGCGGTGACGACCGGCAACAACAGTGGTCTTCTTCTTCTTGGAGCTGGTCTTGGCGGTCGTCTTGTCATCGTCAGTCGTCGTTGGGGTCGGACTAGACGTCGCGCGAGACTTGGTGTCTGTCGACGACGATGAAGTGGGAGTGGTCTCCTCAGTGGTATCATCCAGTGGTGTTGCTGGTGGACTCTGCGGTGGTCGAGTCTGAGGACGTGGTCTTCTGAGTATCGGTGGTGCGCTCAGTAGTTCCCGAGGTGTTGGAGGAGCTATCTGAGGTGTTGGAGGAGGTATCCGACGTGGTATCGTCGGTATTTGTGGTCTGCTCGGTCGTCGAGTTAGTGGAGCGCGAGGACCTGGTGGAGTCCGACGTCGCACTGGTGGGTTCATCGGATGTCGAAGGGGTGGTATCCGAGGAACTGGTGGTCTTATCAGTAGTCTTATCAGTAGTCGAGTCGGTTGTTTTGGTGTCAGAGCTTGTGGTGAACGTGGGCACCGATGATGTTACATCGGTGTTATCCGTTGTACTGTCGGACGTGCTGTTCGAGGTACTGTCGGACGTGCTGTCCGAAGTATTGTCCGAGGTGCTTGACGTAGTGGCTACAGTTGGCGAGTCAGCCGAAGACGAGTCAGTTGTCGAGTCGGCGGAAGGTGAGGCGGAAGTAGAGGAGCCGGAGGTTTTTTCGGTGGTGGACGGCACATCTGAGGTGGTGGACACGTCGGAAGTGGTGGGAGCATCTGAAGTGGAGGAATCAGCGGTGGACGAGGAAGAGGTCGTATCAGGTGTGCTGTTGGTATTAGTATCAGATTTTTCAGTGGGGGTGGTGGATGTGGGGGTGGTGGGGGAGATAGAGCTCGATGTGGACGCCGATGACTCAGTGGTGGACGAGACAGAGGTGGTGGTATCAGCTACTGAAGTGGAATCAGTGGATGTTGTGGATGGTTGGGAGGCGGAGGGTGTGGTGTCGGCGTTAGTATCAGCAGTTGAGTCAATTTCGGAAATCGTCGGCGCATCAGATGTAGTCGCGTCGGCTGCCTCCGTCGTAGACGGCTCAGATGTTTGGGGTGTGGTGGTCGTATCGACTATATCGGTCGTTGGTAGATCGGTCGTGGTAAAATCAACAGATGTGTGGAGTAAGGTGGTGGAGGTGGCGGTGGAAGTCACTGAAGTATTAGTACTAGGTGTAGACGAGCTGGTCACTGGTGCCTCAGACGTAGTGGGCGTGATTAGCTCTACTGCCGAGGAAACAGGCGTGGTGGCAATAGACGATTCAAGTATGGCGGTGCTACTCAAGACTGGCGCAGTCAAAGCGCTGCTGGAATTGCCAGTGGTTTGAGCACTACCTACAAAGCCCACAGGCGAGAGCAGATTCCGCGAATACAACCACCAAAAAAGATGCGAGAAAGGGGTCCACCAAGAAAAAAAAAGTCAGACAGCTATCTTTAACTACCAGTTCATGGATATTGCAAAGGGGTGTGAACAACAATAGGCGAGGTGCTTACCATCGGGAGTAGTGTTGGCGTCAGGCGATGAAGCCGTCGCTGGCGGCTCGGATGTGGTCGGGTCGGCATTGGTGCTGGAACCAGCTGACACCAGCGAATTGTCGGTACTAGCGCCGCCGTCCTGGGCAAGCACACGCGGAGCGGCCGAAAGCGCGAGCAAGCAAACAATGCCGAGTGTCTTCATGATGTGTGGGGACAAAAAAGTGCCAGATATCCTGAGAAAGAAATCCTGAGGTGCAGAGCTAGGTGTTGGTTTAAACTCTTATTCCCACTAGAAGATAGTATTGGGGAATAGTACAGGTATATTGTCTTCTCGAGTAAAAAAGGCGAGAAAAGAACGAAGGAGAGAAAGCGGTGCAAAAGAAACCATGCGACATTGCGGATTCCGCCAGAGGCTGCTATATAAAGAGCCCAAAACTCCCTTCCCCTGGGCGGGGTTTACAAACACCCACCCACTCTTGCTGGCATCGCTGCAAGCTCAATGGATCTAAAAACAGAACCACAGTGGGTCCGTGAATAGCAGAGGCCCGTGAATTCCTTGAGACTTGGCTCCCAAAAATCTAGCCATTGTGCGGCGTTCACAGGGATTCGCCTTTTGCTGAGGCAGTTGCGGTGCGACCATACAAGTCTCACAAATGTCCCATTGTGCTGCCTTCTATTTTAAGCGCGCCTGGACACGGACAGACTGTGCTGGACGAGCCAGGCACAGTGTCGCGATTGGCCTGAGCAGCAGGCGAGAGGTTGTGTGGAGATATGTTGGGAGCATGCCTTGGTTTGCGGGATAGCAGCCAGGGAGTGTGTCAGTTTGCCAAGTAACGTGTAACCGGTATGACGCACAAGCACACCTCTCCAGGAACTAGAAGCAGCTCCCGCACTTCCACTCCTATAATACACAGTCTACAGTGATACATTTTGCGCAAAAGAGGAGAGATGAGAACGGTAAAAATAGAGGAGCTCAGGGCGAAGGCTACTAGCAGAGTTGGCTCGGAACACATCTCGGCCAAATGGGATTTTTGGGGTGGTGATGGTTGTGGTGGGCATTTCCAGCAAACAAGAACGCCGGACACATCCAGACCAAGGGCTTCCTCACGTAGCAGAACGAGCCATTGTCGCACGCGCCTATTCCAGAACAAACAGAGGCCAGTTGAAAGCGAAGCAACCAGCCTACTGTCTCTGCGGCGGCGGAGGAGGCAGCGGCCCGCTGGCGCTGCCCATTTGCTGCGGCTGGATCGAGAGACCCCCACGGCTGTGCATTGGCGGGGGCCCACTGACGGCGGGTGCTACTGACATCATCAGCTGCTCATTCGACAGCGATGCAATCGATATCGACGAGCCGCTGTGCGGCTGCATTGAGGTGTTCGGCTGCACCATCTGAGACGGCGACAGCGCCTTCGGTGGGTGCGGTGCGTGGGCGTATTGGGAAGGCGCACCCGGCCACCCGCGCTCCGGCGGCTGGTGAGGGTCGGGCGCTGAGACATTAGGAGGCGCTGGTGGAGCCTGGTGATGATGCGGTGCATGCTGCTGCTGTGGTTGGTGTGACTGTGGCTGCTGTTGCTGAGCTGGCGCTGGCTGAGGCGGCCTAGCCTCTGGGATCGATGCTGGCGGCGGCAAGTCATAACCCTCGATCACACGCCAAGACTCGCGGATCTTGGAGATGTGCTCGGACACGCGCCAATATGGGGACATCTCCTCCAGAACCTTCACCAGCGCTGTGACACCCTCGCGCGCCTGGTCGGGCGTGCAGGGTGGCGGCGGCAGCGGCGGCGGCAGCGGTGGTGGGAGCACGCCGATGTCGCGCGGGTTAGACAGAAGCCCCATCTCATGTGCTGCTGCAGAGCCACTGGGTATGCCCCCGTCGCGTGCAATTGCCAAGGAAACACCGCCCACGGCAGGGCTGCGCATGTCAGCCACACCGGCCACGGCCTCGTTGTGGCGACGCAGCGCCTCCTCCCAGCGCGGCGTCAAGCGCAGGTTCTGCAGGTGGATGCGCGCTGCTACATACGTTGCTGAGCACGTGAACATACTGAACCGCATAAAGAACGTGGCATCGCCAGCAACCTGCCCCGGGCCGCTGGCCGAGTCAACAAAGCCGCTGGCGCCGCCGCTCATCGACACATTGGGCGAGACGCTGGGCTGCTGCAGATACGGTGACGACTGCGACTGCGTCGGCTTGTGCCGCGACACAGCCGGGTGCATCGCGCTATCTCCTGCGTTGCCACTGCTGCCACCCGGCACGCCTGGCTGCTGGGGCGACGCACGCATCTCGCCAATGGTCGGCGTCGGCCCACCGCTGCGGTCATAGCGTGACGACGACATCGACATTGACGGCCCGCTGATGCGGCTGCTATCACCATACGACGTGCTTGTGCTGTGGCCGTCGCCCGATACCACATCGCCACGGTAGGGCGGCAGCACCTGCGGGCGGAACGTCGGGTCGTAGTAGCCGCTGACTGGGTTGGACGACGCAACACGACGCACCTCAGTAGCTCGCTTTATCGCCGTTGACATGGCGATTGCAGCCTCGGTGCAACGGCGCCAGGCAGCCTGAACCATACGCTGCAGCTCCTCGCGGATGATCTCAGGGCTGTTACCGCCCTCGTCCATTGGCGTCAGCCCGTCGACCTCGTCGTCCTCAATTCCCTTCGCCAAAGGCGTCGCCACCGGCACTGTATGACCGGCGAGACGACCAGCTTGAATGCAACCCACCAAACTGGCGGCGGCGTGACGCATACGGGGAGTCAAAGACCTCACTGGTATCCCGCATATGGCGCCGGCCACGGCTCTCGCTGGCTGGCAGACTATCGGACTCGATCTCCATCAGCGAGCGCCACAGTACATTTGTCAGCGCACCCAGGCCAAATCCCAAATCTGCGTCGGCCGCGCCGGGCGATCCAAAGGTAAAGCCGGCGGATCCCGGTTCGTCGACACAGTCGGGGAGCAGCAGGCCCTGCAGCATAATAACCAGGCTCTGCAGCTGGATGACGCCGCCGTAGTACATGATCTGCTGGTGGAAGTACGTGATCCGGTCCTGCAGCGGCAGTTGGCTGTACAGATACGGCTTGCGCGCGTACTTGGCAATAGGCAGCGACGAGTACCAGTCAGTGAACTGCCGCTCCAGGGCCGCAGCACGCTCCTGCACAACACGCATGCGCGAGCGCCAGTCGGGCGGCCACGCTGAGCTGACCGACGCCGACATCCACCCGCTACGGCTATTGCGCGCAAACTGGTTGCGTGCCTTGCGCGATCCGAGCCACAGCGCTGTCGCCGGCAGCTTGTGGTCCGACATCGAACCCGATCGCCCACCACCGGCGCCGCTAGCCATGTTGACCGACGCAGGACCATAGCGACCATAGCTACCGCCCTGGCCGTAGGGTGCATGCTCTGTGGTCTCGCCATCCTGCTGTTCTGCCAGCAGCTGCGCCAGCAGCTCCGTACCCTCCATGGCTGGAGCCGATGCCAAAGCGCGAATATCGTCACCAAAGTCCACCACGCTGTCCAGAAGACCTGCCAGAACTGCCGAGTACCGATACACGTTCGGGTCGTGGCTGGGGGTCGCGGCTATCTCATTCGCCGCCTGCTCAGACAGAGACGTATGCATGACTGCCTCTCGGAACGTGCGCACCATGAGCCCAGACTGCTGCGAGTTGCTGCCCAGAGTCGCCGAGGACGTGCTGGGCGACACAGGTTGTGGGCTGTGCGTGCATTGAATCCCATTCAAGGTCGCTGCACGGCAGGCGCACGCGGAAACCCGAGATGTGAAGCATGCGGGGCGACCCAGCACAAAAATAGTACATGCGGTCGAGGATATACATCGACCACCACAGCCGCCGCAGCGTCTCGTTCTCAATCCACTGCTTGCGCAGATCAGCCGGCGACGTGATGTTGACGGCAGCCGCATTGTTTTCGCCCGGCGGTGGCGGTGGCGGACCGCACTCAGTGCCCTCGTGTATCCCAATGTTGTTTGGGCCGCTTGGCAGAGGGGCTGGCCCAGACCGCGAATGTATGGCCTTCCATTGGGACGGTCCGACCGACGGCGATACCATGTCGCGGGCACGCTTGCGTTGCTGTTTGGCCGCACGCGAGTTGAAAATTCCGCTGACATCCTGCAGCTTCGTCGGGTCGTCCATCAGGTGCAGTCCGATCCGCTGCGCGATCCGCACTGCCGTTGCGTGTGTCTCAACAGCGAGCTCCAGCTCCCAGTTCCCGGCATAGTAGATACTGAGCAGAATGTACGACTGAAGCAGCTCAATGACCTCACGCTGGCACAGGTCCTTCTCGGCTGCGCTGGCTTCCTGCGGCGCCCCATCTCGTGCAATAACCATCCGCCCGCGCTCGTTTCGCGCCCACTGTGGCCGCGTCTGCCGGTGTCCGAATCGGTTGACCAGCATCGCATGCGCTTTCTCTGCATAGATAGCGCCTACGGCTGTCGGCCCACCGCGCTGCAGATGTGGTGGCAGGTGCATCTGCTGTTGCTGCAGCTGTTTGTTGCCGTGCTGCGACTCGAAACGCGCTGATACCGCATGGATTGCGAGCCATAGTGGTAGTGTCAGCGACCGGTCGCGGATATTCTGAACCAGCGTCTGCCGGTGCACGACCGGGAACCCGGGCGTAACATACTCAAACAGATCCAGTACAGCCTGATCCACGCCCAGCGGTGGTGGTGGCAATGACGTTGGGTCATAGGGGCCTCGACCTACATGGTGTGCTCCAGGGTGACCATGGCCACCCCGGCCAACCGCATAGCTGAGCGGAGGGAGTGCTGGCGACGCTTCGTACTCGCTCTGCGAATACGCTGGTGTCGATGCGCCGCTCATATCACCCTGGGGGTAACCAGGCTGGCCCGGCGTCCAGCCTGCATACAGCGGGTTCCCATGAGGTCCAGGCTGTCCGGGGGCGTTGGGGGGCGGGATCATTGCGCTGGCGTTCATGTTAGCCAGCCCCTGCAACTCTGGCGGCAGCGGCTGGCCCGGCAGCGCAAAATCAGCAAACGTGTACATGCGGGGCGGGCGCCCGCGCTTCCTGACCTCGGGGTAGATGCACTGGATGCCGCGCCGCTGGCAGTTGGAGCAGCTTGGATGGCTACTGTCGCAGCGGATCTTCTTCCGTCGGCACAGTAAGCACGCCTGATTTAGCCGCCTTTTCTGAGACTGGTGGCTACTGCTGTTCTTGTCACCACTACTGTCCTGGCCCTGTTTATGTTTTGGATCAGACTCCGAGTCCTCCGCAGCATTGTTGTCGTTGCCTGTGGGCGTCGACGGGTTGATCGATCCGTCCCGGTTGGTGCCTTCGTTCAGCGTCTCCTCACTTGTTGATCCGACTCGCCGCTGTGGTGCGCCATTCGGGTTGTTGCTGCCATTGTTGTTTTCGTTTGTGGATTGGATCGGTGGCAGGGTCACGCCCGCGGATCCATTATTGTGCATGTCACGAGCAGTGCCTGCTGCGGGCGGCACAGGCGACACTGACAATGACGATGGCCGAGCCTGCACAGCGGAGGTGGAAACTGCAGGGGCAGCTGATATGGGGGGTGCCTGGTCCGCCCTTGATTCCTCAGGAGTGTCGATGAAGACTGGAACATATTGCCGCCGGTACTGAAGTGATTCGAATCGACCTGCCTGGTTTGTTTGCCCTGGAGGCGAGACCGGGTTGTCTGGTCGGCTGGAAATAGCCGTGTATGCTGGGAAACGAGCGCCGCCCGCATGTGATTGCTGCTCCAAATCGTTGCGTGCCCGCTTGGCACTCTCTAGGCGATCAGCAGGCGATAAGCGCCGAACAGCCACTGCATTGCCCCCATCGCCCGCCTGCGATTGTCGCCCATACCAATCGCTGCTGTCTCTACCAGTCCCCGGTTGCGTTCTCGGACCCCCTGCTCCTGCTGACGGCGGCAAAGGGTACTGCGTCTGCTGCTGAATCCCCCGAGCATCTATGGCTGATACTGGAGCTGAGCTCTGCGGGAGGAGTCGCGCCAGAGGACGGTCCTCATTTGGCAGGTCGGTCGACTGCGACATTGATATTGCTGCCACGAAGAGTATGAAATATAAACCGAATAGGTGCTTGTGTCTGGCTACAGAGGAGAGAAGAGACCTGCCTCAGTAAAGTGTAAAGTGCAAAACGACTGACAAGAGAATGAGCTGTGAAATTCGCATTAGCCAGCCGCTTTTATCATTTGTGTCCACCTGTAGAAGAGGGTGTTGGAAGGAGCGAGCAGGTGGAGTTGGCGATAATGCAGGAGGGGAAGCCCAATGTTTGCTGCGATGGAAGCTCTGGTCCTGCTCGCCCACCCCGCACCAGGAAGGACAAACACCAGGGCTCAGAATAAAGCAGCGTGAGCAAATTAATACAGGGTTCGCTGGCGATAAAGAATAGTACTGCACAAACGTACGTTCTACGGCTATTTCGTTCCCGTTCAACCAGAATAAAGCGCTGGTCGGTAAGCCTGGTTCGAGGAGATATAAGACAAGTACTGCAAACTAACAGAAAACAGGGCAATTCGCAAATTGGAGAAAAGGAGAAGAGAGGAGAAATGAACGCAAAAAGTGTATGTGCAACAAAGAGGGGGTTGATGCTGTAAAAAAAAGTTCTAGGATGCCGCACCTGGCTCGTTTTATAATTTTCGCTGGCGCCAGCAGACACTCGGGACGATTTAAAATAGGAAGATATTAATATAGGGCGCAACCCGCGAGGGCTTGTTGCTGTACAGGACAGGGAAAAAGGCAAGAGTTCGGAGGATAGAGAGGAGAGAACAGGCTGCCTGGCCCATGTCCGAAGGTTGGCGAAACAGCCGAGCCGGCTTTGGCCATTAATGTGCAAATGATGAAAACAAGATGCCACTGCAGGCTTGCTTCGAACCCGACGGGCTTTCCAAAAAAGCCATTTTCCTTCTCCGGTCTGCCGCTCTTGAGCCATACAATCCCAGCACCACCTTCATCCACTGCCTCGCTCTACACTTTGCCAAACATGGCAACCCAAACCACGCTGTGGTCAAACCTTTCTTCCTCCTGCCCATCAAAAGCCATTGATAAAATAAGCCGGGTCGGAGAAAAACGCGGGCCATTCTTGTGCCCGCTTCGCCAGCCAATCGCGGCAATTCTACAGTCCACAAATTCACGCGCTAGCCGGGAATGCCTCGACGATCTCGTCTGCGGGTCGTGCTTGCCCTTCCTTTTGTGGGAAATATGGCCAGTGCTTCCGAAGGGTGTCAGCCTGGTTGCCATGTGGCCCGTATGTTAATATACGCTGCCTGAGCCAGCCTTCATGGTCGGTTTTGCGGCTTGCTGGTATATTTAGGTTTTTTTAGCTGCGCCCTGGTGCAACACTGGATGATCATCATAGCCCTCAGCCTTCAGCTAATTTTCCACACTTGCACCGCACCCACTAACACATACAGACAAAATCCAGATGTTGCATTTTCTCTCCCACTCTTCACACAACAGCCTTTGCGGCATCCACACTTTCTTGCCTTTTTTGTTTCAGTATGGCGTTTGCTGTTATGCAGCAAATCAATATCCATACAGGCGATGACGATTCGGCCAAAAACGCACAGACGCATACTCTATGCAGCTGAACTTCATTAATGACAAATGTGCGATTAACCTTGGCAGAGCCGTTAGTATTACATTCCTCATTTAGACGAAGCGCTCCACACATAAATAATCTGGTCTGATTTGTGGCCGCCAGGATCCGCCTGTGTTTAATTCAAAGCCGCTGGAGGTTAGGCGCCCGTTCGCGACCTGGCTCTATGAGGATGGGGAATTTGCCTGGTGACAAGTTCCAGCAGGAGGCAGCCGTGGCGGTTGAGAATCTTTTGAACAAGAAGGCTGAGTGAAATGAATATACCCATGCGATACTTGCTGGGCTCTTGCTAATGGATGCCGACTACATAAATGTGGTGCTGGCCATGGTAGGCGGCTTGTGGTTTGCACATGTGAGACTATGAATGGAATTGTCTAGCGGAGTAGACTCATGCACCCCACCAATGTCTGCTCACCAAACGCTGTCGCACTCTCCTGTGGCAGAACTGCTTTGTGACCGGTGAATCTAAAAACGACCAAGTGCCATATACGCCTCTAAAGCAGCGGCAGCACGTACTGGTGCGAGATGGCCCTGACGAAGCCTACTCCTGTGGGTTTCCATGGTGGCACCACCACCTCACGCAGTATCTGACCACCATGCACTTCTCGGTGGTGTTTAGCGTGGGTTTTGAGCATATTTGATGGTACACATGAATCTGCGCTCCGAGCTCCTCTGCTGCTCTTTGTCGACCAAAACACTTTCTGAACGCTATATCTCACGTACAGAGCACTTGGGTAGACAGCCTCCAACAGCTGTTTTGCACGTTAGCCTTTCAAGCACCTTGCTATGGCGTATAGCTGGACATCGAGACTGGGAAGGAAACAGAGTCCTTTACTGGCCATTGGCATAGGAAGCGTGTTTCTTAAAGTCACCTGGACAATGAGCCTGGGAGCCACGTTGGTATTTGTAACGCCCTAGGTAAAGGTGCTGTCAGTTGCTTATCCTGACATGCTGGTAGTTTACTGGAAAAGAACAATGTCCAATCCCCACTCCAACCGACACAGGCATAGTCCCAGAGACCGGATCTACTGGTTCCATGGCACCAGCAGCTCCTGGTATCACAAGTAATCCTAGCACCAGCAACCTGTGTTGTCATCGAGCCTGCAGAGTTGTGAGTGTTACCATCGACCTCTTAATTTTGTAGTTTCCGCAGAATGAGACATGCTGCCAGGACATCACCTTATTAGTTCGTGATGTCTCTATGTTCATATCCAAAATGGCCCTTCGTTGGGTGTTGGTTGTGTGCCAGAAATCCACAAGCGGTGCATTTGCGTGCTGTAATAGCAGGTACGACAGGAAGCTTCGGGACAGGCTGTCCTCTGCACGATTCGGCCCATTGTTTGGCATCGCTGTAGGTGTGAACTCTGGACCGGATGGGTGAGTAGGTATTGAACTATTACCCGCTTAGCAATTTCGTCTGGTACATGACCTCTAGATGGATCTGTGCTGGCTGCACGCCACTCAAAATGCACAGGAATATTGAAACCAAGGACAGCCTGTTTGCACATACGACAAATGAGTAAAGCAGTTGGCTGATGAACAAACAGGTCCAACCACCTCGAGTGGATTGCTTGTCTCCAAAGTTCATTGATTATGAGGTACAACCAGTACAAGCATGACACGTTAAATGATGCTCCCGCACATGTTGGTCCGATGTAGTTTCCATTGGACTAGAACTGGTAGCTGGCAGGTTCACTGGTATATCACTGGCATTGCCAATAGTGTATCCGGACATCATTTTTCTTGGCGTAGCTTAGGTTTGGGCAGTATCGGGACGTTGGCTCGTGGTTAAAATCCTTCGGAGAGCTTTCATCCATAGCACCATGCACGTATATTTATGTGTACGGAGAATAGTAGAAATGGCATTGAGTCAGTACATACCTATTGAACATGTTCAATGAGAGCATCACTGGGATGCCACTGTACAGCCTGACTAACTAAATGTGGCATTTGCAACAGCCAGCGCAGTGCATTCACATATATTGCTCAATCTGATTCCTAGACCCATCCTTGGAAATGGCTGTGTTGGTATGTAATGCTGGACTCCCTGCCTCTTATCCTGTCCCTCTGGGTCCACCGGGTCAAATTGGCTGTGGTTCCATGATCTGATCTGATCGCCATCCGGCGTGAATGTGATGTCGTGTCAGGGCCAAGCCCTTTCCTCTCCTGCAGTGCATACTCGCACCTCTCAACTGCCAGCTGCTTCCCTTTCATTTCCCGTCGTCGGCTACACTTTCTAACCACCTTCCTGCCTTCCATTTCCACGCTCTGTTCCATACCTTCTTTCCTACATCCTTGACATCATTAGAATAATGAGCCGCGACGAGAACTTTATTGCCACGGACGATGACTTTGGGTTCGACAATGGCACAACACCAAAGGCCGATTTGAGCGGAAGCATCGGCGGTCGTGTGGGCGAATCCTCAGTCGGTCCGCAGACGTCTTACGCCTCCAACACACTTCCGGGCGGCTACCACAGCAACACGCTGGACGAGCCGATCCTGACGACGATCGGGCGCGACTTTGGCAAAGTTGGCCGCAAGACCATCCAGGTGCTGTACCCGAAGGGCCGGGACAATGCATTGCGGGAGTGGGATCTCTGGGGCCCGCTGTTCTTCTGCCTGTCACTGGCGGTGACACTGAGCTTCTTGGCGCCTGGACAGCAGGCGTCGGCAGTGTTCACGGGCGTGTTTGCGCTGCTGTGCTTTGGCTCGTGCATTGTGACGCTGAACTGCAAGCTGCTGGGCGGACATGTGTCGTTCTTCCAGAGCGTGTGCACGCTTGGGTATTGCGTGTCGCCGCTGGTCATTGCCACCCTGGTGTCGCTGTTTGTCCACCACATCATCGTCACGCTGCCTGTGGTTGCTGTTGCCGTGGCGTGGAGCATATCCGCTGCTGTCGGGTTCCTGGCAGGCGCGCAGCTGGCCAACCGCCGTCTCCTGGCTGTCTACCCGATCTGCCTCTTCTACATTTGCATTGGCTGGATCATCATCATCTCTTGAGCCTTCGTTTTAAATAAAAGATATGCTGTCGCTAAACTCGTTGTTCACTCGCTGGAGGCAGGCAGCAGGTCAGGCCGCTTGGACCGGAGGAAGTTGGCGAGCCGTTGCTGGTGCAAATCGAGTCTCTGGAGCAGGTTAGGCGACGTGCGCTGCACAAACGGCGCCTCCCAGGGCTCCGGGTCCTCCTTGGTCGAGCACTTGGCGCGCACTGCCTCGATCATGCCAAAGATGGTCTGCACTGTTTCGCGCTCCAGCGGCAGTTCCATCTGGACATCCATGAACTTGGCCGGCGGCTCCTGGGCCTCATTCTTCTTGAACAGAGAAAACAGGCCCGTCAAGAAATACTGGTCGTTGTGCTGTAGCAGCCTTGCGCGCTTCGGTCCCCCATCTGGTCCGCTCCTCAGCATCCTCATAGCGCCCAATGACCATGTCCATTGCCTCTTCCAGGAACCCAGTACGGATCAGCGCTTCCAGCAGGTGCCGGTAGTTTGCCATGTTCAGCTCCAGTCCGGCCTCCTGCAGCTTCCTTCAGCGTCGAGCCCAGGTAGTGCAGCTGGAAAAACGGCATGCCTGTGTAGACATGGTCCTCGGGCTCATTGCGCTCAACAAACTCGCTCTGTGGCTGCATATCCTCGGCCCAGTGGACCCGCTCGTTCCACGCGCATGTATCGATCAGCAGCGATGCCGTGATGTTATCGGGCTTCACGCCGCGCTGTCGCATCATCTCCCACGCCTGCAGCGCGCGCTCTGGGCTGCCGACACGCCCGTATGCCTCGATCTGGGCATTGAAGTAGGCAGTGTCCAGCGGCAATGGCACTCTGCTGCTGCCATCCAGTCCATTGGCATGCATATTGTTGTCGACATTGGCCAGAGCGATAATGAGCTTCAGACCGTCGAGACTCCGCAGGACTGCTCATCGACTTGAGCAGCGTGGTGTATGTCTCAGTTGATGCGTGGACCTTGTGAATGCGCATTTCCTCTAGAGCTCGCAGAGCCTCGTTCGGCTGCCCGTATGCGCAGTATGCCTTTATCATACAGCTGTATGTCTCCCGAGTCGGAATCTCGGCATCCCCGTTATCGACGCCTTCCTTGACAATGGCCCGGATGCGCTTGCTGACCGACACCGCTTCTTCAAAGTCCTCGGCCATCACATACACCTGGAGCACCGACGACAGGATCTCGAGCGTAATCTCGCTAGTCTCTGCTCCCTGCATGCCGGCAAAGAGCCCCAGGGCTTCGTTGTAATCTCCAGCGCGACCGAGACCGAGGATCAGCTCGGCCAGGCTCTGGCTAGTGATCAGGCCGGGGCGGTCGGCACTCCACAGCTCAGCCAGCTCGCGCGCCCGCGTGATCTCTCCTGCCGAAATAAACGCACTGACAATGCTGCGACACGGTTTCGTCCGAGATTGCTGCTCCGTTATCGGCTGTCCACGAAGTTGCTGGTGAGTCAGCGCCGGGGAGACCTGCAAATCTGCAGTGCACACTCGTTGCTCTTCGCGCCTGGGTGCTGCAGCAGAGCCCGGATAAGTGGTTCTAGGATATCTCCATTGGACGACAGCACGCTAGCACCTCCAATAGTGCTCTTGAGGCTAGCAAGCGATTCGTTTAGCGTCGCTGGCTGGGCGATGCTCTCTAGATACAAGCGGTAAATGTTCTCTGAGGGGGTCCACTGATCACCAATAAGGTCGCCTATAACGCGTTCCATCAACCATGTCTGTTTGATGGTCCCAATCGCCTGCGCAACGCTGCACCAGCTTTCAAAGTTCAGCTTGTGCTGAGTGTCGTTGGACTGCTGGCTCAACTCGCCTTGCGGCAGCAAGCAGTGTATCGTAAAGAATCGCTGTATGCTCCACGTTGCCAGCATCGCAGTTGATCTTTAGCAAGCTGGCCAGCATCGTGGTCGACGGTGTAACCGATCCCTGAAGCGCTGACTTGGGGGAGTTGTCCGGCGACGGCACCTCGCTGATTCCAGAAGAAATATACATGCGGTAGATGCTCTCCGAAGTCTGCACACGCCACTGAAGAACTGCTGGATCCACTTCTGCCACCGAGCGCCCAAATGCCGATGCTGCCAGCGACTCGAGCTGCTCATTCGAAATCTCGTCTTGTGGGCCGTCCGGGTACACGCTGATATCAGCTGTCTGTGGATCCTGACCGACAGGCTACCAGCTGCAATACTTTTTCCACAGCAGCACGGCAGTTGTCTGAGTGCGCATCGCCTGAATATCTTTGTCTGAGCTGGACTGGAGCCAGGCATTGCCGGGTCGAGCACGGCGGCTAGATCGGGGTAAGGTCAGGTTCAGGATATCGCGGGCCTGCAGTCACATCTCCTGTTGCAATAGCGATGTCAAGTGCATCCTGCACCATACGAGGCGAGGCAGTCACACCGTCCTGTGATGCAGCAACAAACAACAGATGCACGATGCGCGAAACCGGGGAATCTTCGATGCTTAGAGCCATCTGCTCAAGCGAGTCTGTAGCCAGCACGGGCGAATTTCCTTTTGAGATATCCGACCTTAGCCCAGCCAGCACTTTGTCCAGAATGCACTCGTACTCGTTGGCCGACTTCAATCCCAGTCCAAGACTGCACTGCGACAATTCAGCCTTTCGGCTCAGTCCTCTTGCGATCCGGTATCCCTCCTTATCATCATAGACACCACGCACCGAATCAACAAACAGTTGCTTTGAGAGCAGTAGCGACCCTATACGATGCAGTCTCGGCCAGCCTCACCTCCTTACCCGTATCGACTGGATTGAAGATCGAGCTCGACGGCTGCTGTGCCTGCGATTCCGCCAACAGCACAATCAAGTCGACCAGGTCGCGCCGGGCCGCCTCGCCATTACGCGACTCAATGTTGCGCTGCCCGCGGTTTGTCTGGAACGCCCAGATATTCCACGCCAGCTCAGTGTTCTTCGCCTTTATCGGCACATAGGCAGGCATGCCAGCATCGTTTTTGTAGCCGCCCCTCCGCTGCCTCTCTGTCAAGCGTTTGATGGAGGGGACATTGGGCTTTGTCAGGGGATCAGGCACCTCCTGCGCGCTGGCGATAAGCTCCTTGATTTTGCTGCCAAAGATCCTATGTGCAACCGCAGTGCTGTGCATGTCGGCACGACAGAGCCGCTGGGCTGTGGTGATGCGGGCTGCCGATAGCCGTGCGCGAGAAAGAATCCGACTGCTCATTGGCAAAAATGAATCCGTAAGAGAAAATAATTGAAACTGGAAGATAAAAAAGAAGAAAGGAAGGCCACAGCGCAGATCGAGATCTGAGCCGGGCTCTAGTTCATCGAACTGAACCACGGTCCAGTCCAGCGTTTTTTTTTTTTTTTTCACTTGGCGGAGATCAAATTGCAGTCCTGTGCTGCCTCCTCCTCGCTCGGCACATACCGTGCGACCTGCTTGAAGAACCCGTCCAGCGTACACACTGATGAGCCCAGCTCGGTATGGTGTGCCCCCGCATCGCGGCAAGCAGGGAGCCGGATTTCCCGGTCATTGTACCAGACACGCACGTAGTAGCCACGCAGGGCCCGCGGGTCATGCTGGGCAGCACCCGTGGCTGTGCCACCGATCCTCTGGGTCGTCCAGTGGTACAAGTCGTCGGGGACGTTGATGGGGCGCACGCGGCGCTCGGGGGCGATCCTAGTCAGGTCGTCTGAGTGGTCAGCCTGTTCGTCCTCCCACGCCGGCCGCACCGTCGGGTACGGTGTCTTTGTGTCCTTGAGCAGCTCAATGCGTATGCTGGCCGAGAACGGCGGCCACAAGAGTCCCACTGGAGCCTGCACCGCGGGCCCAGTCTTACGGTCACCAAAAACTGACAGCAGTGGCCCGACAGTGGTGTCGTGGCCAGAGTAGACGCCCATCTTGGGTGGAGCCTTGGCCCCGTCGCGGTCCGCCTTTACAGCCGTGACAAGGTTGCCAACAAGCTCGTGGACCAGCGGCCCGATTTGCATGCGAGCCAGTCTCGGGGACAGCTCCAAAGAGTACATGTACTCTACTACAGACATCATCGAAAGGCGCGTCAGGATCTCGTCAGTAACGCCCTCGGGCATCTTCATGCCGTGGGCACGCATGGGCCACAGCGTATCCATGGTTGAAATGGCAACGCGATGACGTCCAGGATTGAACTCGGTGTCGAAGAACTCGCGCACAGCGGGAATTTTCTCCAGGTCGCGGCGCAATTGCTCGTACTCGCCAGCCCACAGCTCCAGCGACTTGTTGTTGAACTCCATGAACATGGCCGGCCATGTTCTTGCAGTCAAAGTTGGGGAACATGTTGTCGCGGTTGGCAGGCCGCACATTAACGCGGTAGGTAGGCGCGTTGGCAGGCAGATTGGGATACAGCCCGCCCAGCAGATGCTGCAAAGACTCGAATGCACGGGTGAACGAGGTGCTGCGCAGATACAGGTCCTCTGCATATCCGCTGTGGGACTGGGGCAGCGTGGACGGAAGGAATCCGAGTGTGTTCACGTACAGATCGCGCAGATGTGTGCCCAGCGCCGACATGCTCTGGCGCCCAACATCCGTGAGCTGCCCGAAGCTACAGGTAGCCGCCGTGGTTTTGGACGTGTCACTGGCGTGCTGGCCTTGCGACTCTGTGGTGCCAAACACCTTCCCGACATCGCGCTCGTCGCTCTTGAAGATGTACGACTGCCATGCGGTTGGCTTGCCGTCGCCGGTATGCGAGTCCACAGCCTTCAGAAAGTCAGCGTGCATTCTGTTGGAGTCGCCGCAATAGTTCCAGTTCCGGGGCGTGACATGGGGCATCTTGTGTGTGATGGGCGTGCGCTCGCCGTGGCGGTTCAGCACGTCGACGTGGATGACCTGGAGTCCGCTGGGGTAGTGTTTCTTCACAAACTCGCCGGTCAGCTGCGGCAGCCGTGCCTTGGTCGGGTTCGGGATGGCTGCGTCTCCGGTGGGCGCTCTGCTGGCCTGCGAGGGTGACATGACTAGGGTTGAAGAATAGCTGAAGCGGAAAAAAGAAATAGTGCAGTCCCTTCTGCTCGCCGCCTTCGGCGTCCGTTTTATACCCGCGCGAGCTCCATCTCTCCTGAGCACGGCTGGCATTTGAGCAGAATGGCTGCATGGCGAGGAAATCACGAGGCCAAGTGGCGGGACTGCATCGTCTATCCACGCCCGTCCAAGAGAAAACAGGTTTGCCAGAGATAACGGACTGCAGCTTCAGAGACAAGCACGTCTCGTGAGAACGAGCGCGGGGACAGTCTGGCTTGTGCGCGGATTACGGCCAGCGCCATCTCGTATAAGGAAGGTGACAGTTGGCAGTCACCGGCGTCCATTTATCGTAAGGATCGTCACTGCCATAGTAAGCACCGTGGCCGGTCGGGGGGGCGGGCAGCCGGGTGGGGAGTATCAAGACACGTTCGAAGGCATGCACTGTATTCACATGGAGCACGAATTGACATATGTCAAAAGCAGACCCTGGGCCGGCACATAAAACTGTCTACTGGCGCGCCTGCCGGAACTGCTCAACAAACGCAGTGATCTTTTCGACATTGTCCTCCATCTCATCAACCGTGTTGCTGGGCAGCTCCATGATGATCTCCTCATCATAAGACTCGCGCGCCTCGTCCAGCACCACCTGCATGATCTCGCTCTCGATATTCTCCGAAATCTTGTTCTGCTTGTATCCGCGCTCCGTCAGTCTGTCAAACACCTTGTCGGTGGTCGCACGCAGAACAACCACCAGGTCAAACCACCGCTTGGGGAAGAAGTCGCAGGTGTGGTAGTCGACGCAGACGCCGCCGTCCGCCAGCATGTCCTCCATCTCGTCAACGACCTTGTCCTCGTTGAGCCAGTACGTGTCGAATTCCTCGTTGTAGCCGTCGTGCAGGGTGCGCTCCTTGACTAGATCACCGACCGTGATCTTCTTCAGCCCAGTGGCCATCGCGACCATCTCTGCCGTTGTCGTTTTGCCCGTGCCCGGGGTGCCAGTGATCAGCACATTAGGGGTGCTCCGTGGCTTGCTCTGCGGCGCATCGTCACTGTTCATTGCGAATTATGTGTAGGAAAAAAATTGCGTACGTGGTGCAACAGGTGAAGGAGAGGAAAAGCGTGCTGAGCACTTGCTGCCAAAACCCAGACGCGGGTCAGATCAGCTTCCCGATCAACCGATTATGTGAAATTGATTTCTGGACTGTCTTTTTTGGGGTGGGGAGATTTATGCTAATGCCCCGCGCCAGGCACAGCGGTTCTGCGCTATCTCTCATCTGCGATCGGTGCCCGCTTTCATTTTTCTCTCCACAGCCCCCACACCACCTTTTGTCGAATTCACAAACAAATGCTGCAGTCTTTCCTTCGTGTTGGCGGTCGTCGCGTT
This sequence comes from Linderina pennispora, assembly GCF_002104995.1. Taxonomy (NCBI): domain Eukaryota; kingdom Fungi; phylum Kickxellomycota; class Kickxellomycetes; order Kickxellales; family Kickxellaceae; genus Linderina; species Linderina pennispora. The sequence goes on along the minus strand of NW_024468251.1, from coordinate 900,965 downwards.
GCCAGGCCGATCAACGCTCAGCGGCTGGGCCGTAACAGCGGCTCGCGCTGCCTGTCGATGCTCTCGGGCAAGCGTAGTGTTGGCGCCTTGAGCGGAATCAACTCGCAGAGATATACTGCCTCTAACGTGGCTGTTAGTACCAGGGCATCTGCTGGCATTCGGTTCTACTCTGCTGCTGCTGCAGAGGCAGAGACTACCTCGTCGATCGATCTGGGAGACATGATTCCAATGGACAAGATCCGCAACATTGGAATCATTGCTCATGTAGATCATGGTAAGACCTCGCTGGTGGACTGCCTTCTGAAGCAGTCCGGTGCCCTGGCTGGTTCCAGCGCGATGCAAGAAACCCGCGTCATGGACTCGAATGCGCTAGAGAAGGAGCGCGGAATCACAATTCCTGTCCAAGGTCACCTCTCTGGCGTACAACGACCACCGCATCAATATCATCGATACACCGGGGCACGCTGATTTCGGTGGTGAGGTCGAGCGCATCCTGTCGATGGTTGACGGTGTTGTTCTGGTTGTCGATGCCACTGAGGGACCGATGGCTCAGACCAAGTTTGTCCTGACCAAGGCCCTGGCCCGTGGCCTGAATCCCGCTCGTGGTCTTGAACAAGGTTGATCGCGCCACCAGCCGGCCCGACGAAGTCGACTCTGAGCTGCTGGAGCTGTTTATGGCTCTTGGTGCCAGCGACGAGCAGACCGCGTACGACATTCTGTATGCGTCGGCCAAGGAGGGCTGGTGCTCGGGTGACTTGGCCCAGGCCAATTCGTATATTGAGGCGACCAACGCCAATGGCAAGTCCGGACGGTAGCATGGTGCCGCTGCTGGACGCGATCCTGGCCAGGGTGCCGTCGCCCAAGGGAGAGCGGGACGATGTACCGTTCTCGATGCTGGTCACGCAGCTCGAGGCCAACTCGTACCTCGGAAAGTGCGCATTGGGCCGCATCACCAGTGGAACTGTGCGTGTCGGCGACAAGATCCGCGTTCTTGAGCCTGGGACCGGCAACGTGAAGGAGGAGGGCAAGGTCACCAAGCTGTTCCTGCGCAGCGGTGTGCAGCAGGTGCCCATGGCCCAAGCTGGTGCTGGCGATGTCATCACCATCAGCGGCGTGCCAACCGTCAGTGTCAACTCGACCGTTGCCAGCCCTGAAGTCACCGAGCCGCTCGAGTTCATCCCTGTCGATCCGCCTACCATTTCGATGACCTTCTCTGTCAACGACTCGCCGCTGGCCGGCCGCGAGGGCTCACAGCTGACATCGAGCATGATTCGGGACCGCCTGCGCCGCGAGGCTGAGACCAATGTTGCGCTTCAGATCGTCGACTGACGGCAAGTCCGAGGCGCTTGAGGTGCACGGCCGCGGAGAGCTGCAGCTGTCGGTGCTCATTGAGACTATGCGCCGTGAGGGCTTTGAGCTGTCCTGTCACTCCGCCGCGCGTGCTGTTCAAGCGTGATCCCGACAACCGCAAAAAGATCCTCGAGCCCTACGAGGAGATCACAATCGATGTCGACCATGCATCCTCGGGCACAGGTCATCGAGAAGCTGACCAAGCGCAAGGCCGAACTCAAGTCGTTCACTGACATTGCTGACAAGGCGCGCATTGTGTTCCACATCCCGACGCGTGGTCTGCTTGGCTACGCGTCCGAGTTCAAGAACGACACCCACGGCACTGGTGTCATGAACCACGCGTTCCTCCGCTACGGCGAGTATGCCGGCGCCTTCGAGAAGTCGCGCAAGGCCAGCATGGTGTGCCTGTCGTCTGGTACCGCTACCACGTATGCGCTGAACATGCTCGAGCCGCGTGGCCGTCTGTTCATTCGCAACGGCGAAGACATGTACCCTGGCATGGTTGTGGGCGAGCTGAGCAAGGATGGCGCCGATCTGGATGTCAACCCGACCAAGGCCAAGCAGCTGACCAACATCCGCGCTGCAGGCAAGGACGAGACTGTCCGTCTGACGCCGGTCAAGCCCTGGACGCTCGAGGAGGTCATCGCCTATGTCAACCCCGACGAGGCGATCGAGGTCACGCCAACCCAGGTCCGTCTGCGCAAGCAGATTCTTGATCCGATCAAGCGCAAGCAGCTGTCGCGCAAGCGCGTCAGCGATATTGATGATATGCTCGACTGAGCAATGTACACACTAACCAGGGGTGGGTTTTTTCTGTGTCGCAGAAGGAAACTTGTCGAATTGTATTTTTGAAAGATATCAGCAATAGACCGTTACTAAATCTGCAAACATGCCAAGCACTTGCCGCCACACTGTATGATGCCGCTCAATGTCTGGTAGTGATATGCATCAGTGTGCTTTTGTATTCGCCGATGGCTCATATAAATTTGACGCTGGGTGTCTCTGGCGGATCGAGTGTTTTCTCTTCCCTACATTCCACTTCAGTAAATATGTCAGTCAGATCCACTCATAGTGATAGCGGTCGCGCCACTACCAACGATGCCCTCCTTTGGTGAAAGCCTCGAGGCCCGTGTGTCTCGTTTCGAGGAGCACCAGGCGACCCAAGCCTACATGCAAGACAAAATCGAGCAGCTTGAGCAGCGCCTCGAGGCTATCGAGTATCACAGGAGCTTTTCCACGGGAAGCTGGACACCCGATGCGCAGGCATACTACTGTCCGTATCTGCCGCTGCCCAGCAACAACCTAAACCCGACGTGCCACGATCTGAGGCCCAAGCACCTGCACACCATGAAGGATCTTATGTGCCTCCGCCAAACCAAGTCCGTTGAGCACTATGCCACCACGTTCCAAGAGCTCGCCCAGACTCTCGAGCTAGACCAACCTATGCTGATCGAAATCTTCTACCTCGGTCTCAGGGAATCGATCCAGGAACTAATGGCGCCACATGGCTCGTTCATCTCCCTAGAGCATTTTATCGACAAGTGTATGGCCATCGAGGGGACCGTTGGCTACTCCAATGTCCACCGCGAGGGTCCGCTAGCCCCAGAGGAACGCCAGCGCCGCATAGAGTATAACCTATGCCTGTACTGCGGTGGGTTTGGACACAGGAAGCCGTAGCTGCGTCAAGGGCAGACGAGCTCATTTTCTGAGGAAGAAACATGCGAGCGCAAACGCAGCTGCAGATGTATGAGCTCCCAAAAGATAAAGATCGAGTGAGACCCCATCATGTCCTGCCCCACTGGATTGGACTCCCACGACCTTTGATGCTATCACTTCTCCCCCTGTTCCTACCCAAATAACACATACAAAAGACCCCCTTTAGGCGATGAGTCGCAGTGATACGTGTGTAGCTTCACCAGCAAAGAAGCCAAAGGAGGCAAAGCGCGATCTAACGAAACCGCCTGGAGCCGGCGAGAATCGCTGCCACCACTACGTTGCTGATAAGGGCAGATACTGTCCGTTCACGAACCAAAGCAGGCAGCAAGTACTGCGGCGAACACTCAGTGCTGCAGGATGGCCAGAGCCAGCGCGTCCCGTGCCCTTACGACCGGTCCCACTCGGTCGATATCCACAGGCTAAAAAGGCACATGGCCAGCCTGTGCAATGCGCGACCCCCTGCAGTCCAGCCTGCATATGTGAATCCTGATCTCAATGTGTCACTGCCACCGCCCAATTACGGAACAGGCACATTTGCTGAATGCGGAAAGACATGGAGCGAGGAAGGGCTAGCAAAGGCAGATGCCAGACTAATAGGTCAAGCCAGGCGAGCTTTTATATCTGTCGCCTGAATCCGACTCGTCCGATTGGTACGCGACGCAACACCTAGCAGTTTGTCAGCAGAAGCGATGGAGTCCCTTGATGCGGCCTATCATTGCCAAATACCTTGAGGGCGTGCCTTGTGCACAACTACCTGCTGGAGATATGGCAGCAGCATCGTTTGCAGACCTGCTCGATGCGGTCCATGTTTCGGCAGAGTTCAAAATGGATGTCACCTCACACACTGCAGTTGACCAGCCCAAAAGCTGGAAGCAGAATCAAAAATATGCCCGACAGCAGTCGTCGCTAGTCGGCCACATGGATCAGCGGGGGATGCTGAACCCAGGAGTTCTGTTTTGTCGAGTTTGGAGCCGGCAAGGGCGAACTGTCAGTATACGTCCATTCGGTGCTTGAGACGAGGCGCAAGGCCGGTAATACGAATCGTCCTGGTGGACCGTCAGAACGCACGCCGGAAGTTCCAAATCATTCAAGAAGATTCAGGCCAAGAAAAATCGGCGCACGACCATTTCCACCGCATCCTCATCGATATCCGGGACCTCGACCTTGGCCAAATCAAGGAGCTGCAGTTCGTTGATGAAGCAACTGGGCAAATTCGTCTGCGCCCGATAGTCGCCTACTCGAAGCACCTGTGTGGTGCTGCTACCGACCTGACCATCAAGTGCCTGGAAAACTACCAGAATGCTGGTGGTAAGGTGGTTGGAATGGCGATTGCACTTTGCTGCCACCAGGTGTGCAAGTACTCGATGATGCTGGACCATGACTATTTGTCACAAGCTATTCCCCGCACTCAGCCAGATAATGATAATGCATGGGACGATGGCCAGCGCGAGTTGTTCTATCGCCTAACCTCCATGTCCAGCTGGGCGATCAACGTGCCTGCGCAGCTGTCTGACGCAAAGCAAGACCCGTCGCTGTTCACACAAGACAGCCGCACCCGCATTGGCCACGCCATCAAGCGGTTTATCGACATTGGCCGTGTCCAGTACGTCCGCCAGCATCTGGGGCTGCCCAATGCTGAACTGGTCTACTATGCGCCGCGTGCAACATCCCCTGAGAACCTTATGCTGGTTGCAACTGGCGATGCCTGCTTCTAGCTAAATGGCAAGCCGATTTACCCACTACTTCTAATAATAGGCCTTCAATATAGTGATCGACGGCTGAATCTCTTCAAACGCGTGTACACCTGATTGTAGCTCGGTGCACAGCCATGCATCCAAAAGTGGTTTCCAATACGTCAGTAGTGTCAATCATTCCAAGACATAAACGACCTGGTGGGAGACCGCGGTCTGTTTACCTGTTCCCATTTCCAAATTTCGGTGCGAGGAGCGGCTCGCAGTGCGGCAGCCTGCGCATCCTCGGGGATGCAATTCCTTAAATCCTGTTGCTGCCTCATCTCTTGCATTGCTCTTTCACTTGACCACCATATCTCCTTCACTCTCTTCTCTACCTGTTCCCTCTACTTTGTGTCTTTCCCGCACCCTTTCCCGCACCCTTTACCCTAGATTCTCCTCTTTTATAACGAACACCCCCGCGCCTTTTTATCAAAGATGAAGTTCTCCACTACCGCTCTTGCTCTTGCCACCATTTTTGCTGCCTCCGCCGTTCAGGCCCAGAAGATTGATGCCGAGGGAGACACCCCTGCTCCCGCAGGCTCAAACGGCCAGATTGATCCTGTTGCTCACAACGGTGTCCTTGGTGAGGCTGTTGTCGTGACCAACACTGCTGTTCCCCCTCCCGCCAAGACCCAGAGGGCGGCTGCTGCTTCTGAGACCCAGCCAGCATCGGACAACACCAGTAACAACACCTCAAACAGATGCCTCAAACGACACTACGAACGACACCTCGAACACCAACAACAACTCGGATAACAAAACCCCGAACACTAACACTTCGAGCACCAGCGTCTCGAACACTAACAGCTCTTCGGGTTCTTCGAACTCGTCGGGTTCGTCGGCGTGACTTCGGTCGTCGGGCGCTGACACTTCGAGCAATAGCTCGTCAAACACTAACGCTTCGAGCAACAGCTCCTCGAACGACAAGGCTTCGAGCAACAACGCACCAAATGCCAACGCCTCGAGCAGCAACTCCTCGAACTCCAACGCATCTAGCAATGACAGTTCGAAGAGCAATGCCTCCAGCGGCAACTCTTCGGGCAGCGGCAACTCTTCGAGCAGCGGCAGCTCTTCGGGCAGCGGCAGCTCTTCGGAGAGCGGTAACGCTTCGGGCAACGGCTCGGGCAGTGGCTCGTCGGGCGCTCCTGCCGTCTCTGCTCCGGCTGGCTCTGCTGGTTCCTCCGGCTCCCCTGTTGCGTCGGGTGCTGCCGATGTCTCTGTCGCGGTTTCGGATAAAGGCTGAGGAGTCAGACGCTGCCAGCGAGCTGGACTCGATCGATGATGAGGAAGAGGGCTCTGCCTCGTCGGGACACTCGTCTGCCGCCCCCAAGTCGTCTGCCGCCCCAAGTCGTCTGCTGCCCCCAAGTCGTCGACCGAGTCGAATGGTGCCATGACTACTGCCCCTATGATGGCCCTAGTCTGCCTCTGGTTGCCAGTCGCTGTCTCTGGTGTCATGTTCTAGGACCCCACTCAAACTTTAATGTCTTTTTACAGAGTGTCTCTGACCTCGTCCCTCCCCGTGTCATGCTCAATGTCAATGACAACTGAAGGCCATTCCTTCCGAGAACAATGGTTAACCCATGTATTTTTGCAAAAAACTATGCAGACCACATGTCCACATAGCGCTATAATGGAACAATTTGCTGCCCACGCATTGCTTTGACGTGCATACAGGTAGTCAGCAGAGGTTTTGTTTACCACGCCTGAGTGTTGGACACACTCACGCGCTCGGTCTCGCTGGCCTGGGCATCGACAGGAACAACGCTACCGATGACATAGGCACTCTCGCCGCTCTGTGTCAGCTCGGCGACAACTGTATCGACATGCTCCTGGCCACAACCATCACCATGCCAATACCGCAGTTAAATGTGCGCGCCATCTCCTCAGCTGCAACGCCGCCAGCCTTCTTGACCCACTGGAACACGGCGGGGAACTCCCACTTGGATGCGTCCACCTGCACGCCCAGATGCTTGGGCAGCACGCGCGGGATGTTGTCAGGTGAACCCACCGCCTGTGATGTGCGCCATACCCTTGATCAGGCTCTTGTGGATCAGCGGCAGCAGCGGCTTGACGTAGATGCGGGTCGGGGTCAGCAAAGCCTCACCAACCGTGCGGCCGTCAGAGGTCCATGGGCACGTGCTATGGAAGTCGAGGCCAGCGTGGGCGAACGACCTTGCGCACCAGCGAGAACCCGTTAGAGTGCACACCCGATGAGGCCAGACCGACCAGCACATCGCCAGCCTGCATCGTGTCCATGCGAGGCAGGATCTCGGACCGCTCCACAGCGCCGACCGCAAATCCAGCTACATCGTAGTCGCCCTCGGTATACAGCCCAGGCATTTCCGCCGTCTCGCCGCCAATCAGCGCACACCCAGAGTCAAGGCACCCGTCGGCAACACCCTTGACAAAGTCGCGCGTCGCCTCGACATCCAGGTGCCCGCAGGCATAGTAGTCAAGGAAGAACAGCGGCTCGGCTCCCTGCACGATGATGTCGTTGACCTGCATCGCCACAAGGTCAATGCCAACGGTATCGTGGATCTTCATTTCGTGGGCAATCTTGAGCTTTGTTCCCACACCCGTCGGTGGCCGACACCAAGACCGGGTCCTTGTAACCAGTCGCCTTAAGATCGAATACGCCGCCGAAACCGCCAATATCGGAGTCAGTGCCCGAACGGCGCGTGGCCTTGACAATCGGCTTGATCAGATCCACCAGGCGATTACCAGCATCAATGTCGACACCGGCGTCAGCGTACGACAGGCCGGACTTGCCAGCCTCGCCCTTCAGATACTCAATCGCGCGGAATCCAATGTCTGACCGGTAGAATCCACCATCGAACTTGACAGTCTTGATCGCTGCATATCGCACGATCCAGCGCTCCCTGCAGCGTGGCATCGACGCCAGTGACCGTCAGCACACGGCCACCCGAGGTGCTGACAATGTTGTTCTCGCGCTTGGTACCTGCATGGAACACGACAGTGTTGTCCAGCGGCTCACCGAATGTGATCGTGCGGCCCTTTGGGTATGAGCCCGGGTATCCCTCTGACGCCATGACAACCGTTGCCGCATAGCTGTCCTTGAACTTGAGCGGCACAGCATCGAGCCGTCCCTCAGCACCAGCCAGGAATACCTTCAGCCAGATCGCACGAGTCGTCGAGGAGCGGCAGAACCACCTCGGTCTCGGGATCACCGAACCGGCAGTTGTACTCGAGCACCTTAGGGCCATTGGGAGTCAGCATGAAGCCTGTGAACAGGCAGCCGACAAACGGGAACCCGTCCCGCCGCATGCCGTCGATCGACGGCTGCAGCACGGTCTTGTGCAGCTCCTTCATCAGCTCCGGTGTCGCAACCGGGGCGGGCGCATAGGCACCCATGCCGCCCGTGTTGGGACCCTCGTCGTTGTCGTATGCGCGCTTATGATCCTGCGCTGCCGGGAACGACACGACTGTGTATCCATCGGAGATCGCCAGCACGCTGATCTCCTGGTCCGACCAGCAGCTCCTCAATGACCACCTCGTCGCCGGCCGCGCCAAACTCGCGGTCGACCATCACCGACTTGAGCGCATCCAAAGCCTCCTGCTTGTTCTTGGGGATCAGCACGCCCTTGCCGGCTGCCAGACCGGAGGCCTTGATCACAACATCAAACTCAGCCGTCTCGATGAACTGACGCGCCTTGGCATAGTCCGGTGAAGTTGCCGTACTGTGCAGTTGGAATGTTGTGCTTTTGCATGAAGTCCTTGCTGAACGCCTTCGATCCCTCAATGTACGCCGCCTTGCTCGACGGGCCGAACACAGGGATGCCAACCTTCTTGAACTCATCGGCCACGCCGTCAACCAGCGGCTGCTCGGGGCCAGGAACAACCAGTCCAACCTACAGTTTCGCGTGAGCAAGGCACAGTGGAATCTTTTACGACGGTGTTAGCTTGGGGATCGTCCAGCTGGGGTTTTTTTGGGGGGGATAAGGGAAACATTTGTGAGCATTTTCAGGTTAGCGACTTGCCTTCTGTGACTGAGCAAACTCAACCAGCGCCGGGAAATCGCCCTGGCTGTGTCCAATCGGGACGTTCTCGATCTTTGCGCTCGCCGTAGCGGTACCGCCGTTGCCTAAACGAGCAAATCCAAAGAGCGCACCTTGTTAACTCGGTTCCCACACTATCTACCAAAAGGGTTGCCTCTCTGTCTGTGATCTGGTACCATCACCGCCGACTGGCGCGACCGCACATCTCCCGGGCACTTACCTGGCGCAACAAAGACCTTGCTCACCCGCGCCGACTTGGCCAGCGCCCACGCCAGCGCATGTTCGCGTCCGCCGCTCCCAATAACCAGAACCTTCAGCTCTATGCACGGGATTCGATCTCGTTAGTTGGTATTTGATCCAGCAGAATATGCCTGCCCTCGGACAGCAGGGCTACTTACGAGAATCGGCCATGGATATATCGTTGATGCTCGTAGTAACTGTTGCTAGGAACACTTGAAAAGTGCTTTGGAAAGAAGAAATAAATCGGCTTTGTGGAGGAAAAAGATGTACGCTGACCTCTCCTTTCTTTCGATCCTGCTGCCTGGCCCGCCAGCCTGACTTTTTATAGCCCAGCCAGAGGGTCGGCAGGCACTCTGGCTGCTGGTCGCCCCAAAAATTATTCCGTAGTATTTTCCCTACTCTTTGCCACTGCGCGTGCTGGCGAAGTGGATCAGGGGACGGGGCTGCGAAAGTGCCGCACAGGAGATAAGCACGCTGGGATCTTGGTTTCTGACTCGGCTCAAACTCACACCCAATTCTGGAAAAGCCAACGACTTGACTTTCAGGGGGACGACGCTGCATGAGACACTGCTACATTCGCCACATGCACATGCCACACCGGGCGGATCGGGGCGGAGCCATTCAATTTGCATAGTGTAGGAAACGCTGCTATTGAGCATGGCCCCGAGCAAGTCCAGCAGCAGCATCCAATATGTAGGGTTCCCAAGGAGGACTTGCAGCTCTCAGTCTAAATCATATTCAGAATAATGCCCCTGTTGCCATTAGGTCAGCACAGCTTAGCACCAGTTGGTCCACATATTAAAGCATTGCTCACGCCCCCAGGCAAAGGCTAGAAAGACATTCTTCCTAGGCTTCTTTTTACCCACCACAAGCTGTATACTTCATCTCGCTTGGCCAGCGGTCATTGAACTGGCAAGCGTAGGCATGCACATGATACATCGCAAGTGCTGGCATTGGATATTAGTCTGGTGCTGCCAGACTTCAGGTGCCGAAGGAGGGACAGGCATGGACTAGAGGCCCTAGCTTTTATGTGCTTCTATGAGCATGAGGGAAAATGCACGATTTTACCTTTTAATAGCCACGGCCGTTGCTCTTGGGTCTGGCACTTGGTGTCGCAGGAAAGCTGAACTGCTTTTCGAAAAGCTACGGCCACGCCAGTGCTAGACCATCCATATGGTAGGATAGAGTTGCAGAGGCGATAGACCCATGCCACTTATGTCATACTCGGCTCCTATCGTAGACTCTGCGCGTACGGGTTTCATTTTATTTGGTAATAAAACAGCATTGCATTGCAGAAACTTTCTTGGGACCCTATACCTGTTTAGTAGAAAGTCGAGGGGCGCTGAGCGATCAGGAGCGAGCGGTCGGCCTTGCTGGCAGGGCGCTGGACGCGGTGGGGCAGCGGGAACTTGAGGCTGCGGCTGACCAGCTGGCTAATGTACGGGCGGCGGACCTCCGAGGCCTTGACGGTGGCGACACGGATGATCTGGACCGAGCTGAAGCGAGCGCGGTGGCGGGCAGCCATGTCCTGGTAGCAGGACTCGACGGCGGCAGCGCGCGAGGTCTCACGGAACTCCTTGTACATGTTGTGGGTACCCGAGCGCGAGTCGTAGCGGAGCCAGATGCCGTAGTTCTTGACGACCAGGGGCTTCTCCTCGAAGATCTCGTTGATCGACACGATCTCACCGTTGGCGCGCTTAGCCTTGTGCAGCTTCGACAGGAAGTACCAGTAGCGGGACTTGGCAACAACCTCGTTGGGAGCGAAGATGCGCATGCGGAAGAGCTTAGGAGTGGGCTCCTGCTCGGTAGGCAGTCTGCGGCCGATAACCTGGTACTCGTGGAGCTACATTGAGTGGAAAAGGTACGCACGGGCAGCATAGTGTCCGGAATTGGGCGTGTTTAGTCTCTGCTGCAAATATGTCCTGTTACAACCCGCATTCATTGTCCGGCGGCCCCTTTGGGCCAATCTGGAATGTGGACCAGCGCATTTCTCCCTCAGCAGCATGCCCCTCATTGCAATTGTCTCGAATTTCGGGCTCACTGTCCAAGGACCGCGTTTTGGGGGAGAAATAGCGATTGTCGCATCCATTCTTCGATTTAACGCTGCATCCATCGCTAAGCTGTCCATCGATTCAGCAGCCATCCATTTCGACACCTACGCGAACCATTGTAATTTCCAAGGTAAATGAGAAATCGTTTAGAAAAGAGGGCAACACAGGCGTTTCGTCGTTTACCCGGTCGCTTTTACCGTTCGTGATCACAGTACAATGGTGATCTGGATATTTTTGATCTGGTGATTATCAGTGGTGATCGATCAAGGACGCATACTTGTCGTATCGCAGGTGTAGGCCAGGCATTGCACCGCCATGTTGCTCCCAAGTGCTTACAACGGTGCCATAGACATGGAATAACTTGAAACAGTGGGGTCAGGTGCATTAAATACTATGTACATTCCTACTGTTTTCATTGTGCTGAATGTAAATATATAGGTCGTTCATAATCGTCATTCATTACTATAAATGCCACCAATACGTGAAGCTGTATTTCAATAGAGAATAGCAATGAAGTGTTGCCTGCGTAGCATCATGTATCTAATCGGGAGTGTTTCGCTGTCACAGCACACTACATGCAGCAGCTGTGGGGTTGTTTTGGGATAGTGGTATGAATATATCCTGGTAAAGTCAATGAGAATCTATTTCACTTTTTGGCACACAAAACTGCTGTTTCTGTGCATGCATTTTACTATTGGATAATGTCTACGACGGTATCTTTCTCCCCCTTTCCATGGCTTGACCCTATGTATATTTGCTAGCTTTTTCCTGTTAGCTATCTTGGTTAATGGGTATGACGAGTGCCGGGCTTATTCTCTTTTTGCAAGTTTGCTACTGCCACAATATGAAATGAAGTCAGCTGGGATCTTCTCATTGCTATTAACGACAAGCTTGTGCTGTGTTGAACTCTGGAGAAACAAGGGCTGGAAAAGAAATATTGCAAATGTCACAATAGATCATAAATGTTCTGAACAAAATAACGTATAGGTTGCCGTAACAGGGGATGGAGCAGTCAGATATTTGATTTTAAAAAACACATATAATCCACACCCTGCTAGCCCCAATTCCACAATTGTAGCCATTCCGGTAGCCTTATCCATGTGGTGTTGAAAGCAGGCACCTATTAGTGTCTGGCTCGTTGCAGCGCCATGAAAGTGGGAAAGGACATATGTATGTCCCCACCCCCATACCCCCGTATCCCGTATGCCAGGAAGATTTCGTTACCAGCTTCCCTGTGCCCGCTCTAGTTTTGTGCTCTTGCCGAAACTTTAATTAATGAGTCCTTGCCCAAGTACTGCCCAGGATTCTGCCTGTCGGCTGCCTTGAAATCCGCATGACATTCTCAGCCAAGCTGCCTTGTCAATTTTTCTGCAAATCCTGGCTACTGGCCAGGGATGTCAAGGAAAGGAGCATGGATCAACAAAAGCCTCCCTGTGTGGCATGGGTTTCGCCCTTCCAGTCGTGGGAGTCTCTGGTGACATATTCATTCAGGCTTGCTGGGAAAGCCTAAGCTGATGCACGCTGCATGCTGCCAGAGGTCAAAAAAGTCATGGTAGCTTTTGCACTCATCTAACCGGGCGAAAACTACATGTGAAAACATATGTAATGTAGCCACAGGTCTATCCTCTGTATTGAAAAGCACTGCCTTTTCCAAGAAGTACTGCTGCAGCAATGGGGTTGATAACTGGGTGCTGTCTGCCGTGCAGGTTGTATGCTAGTGTGAGCACAGGTCCTGTTGCGCTTTTCACACATGCAGGAGCAAGCAGCTGTCATGTCGTAGAGCAGTTCTTTCTTCCTTGACAAGAATGATGCTGCTTGCCGGGGACAATTTTGAATTTAAGCAAAGGTGCATCCGCTGTGCATGTAACTCATGTGGGATGGGTTTGCTCCCCCTCCTTCACCAGAAAGCCCTCTACACATGATTTTGTGCGAAAAGAATCACCCTCAGCACTCCGATACACCCGGCCACTGACAAAATTTAGGGGCAGATGACCCTTTTGCACGCCACGCATGCGGACACTGGTCATCTGCCAGAAGAAAAAGATGCTGCGGGCATGACAAAGGCGGCCAACACACCCATTCTTATCTAGGCACATCACTCTCAATACATGTATTTGCATTGGTTGGTTGGCAGTGTACCTGTCTTCAACTACAGCGACCTAGTGTAAGTTGGATTGTGTGTCTGTGACAACGATGGCCAAAGCATTCCAGGTCTATCGTGACCGATGGATTGCATTGTTGCACCCGTCCTTAAAACAGGGTTCTGGTAGCGACCACTGTCTCCTTTCTACTGGGGACACAGTTATCACGAGGCAGTGCAAGGAATGTATGCAAAGACAGCAGCTTGTTTTGCTGGTGGTAGAGCCGCAGACATAATATTTGAAAGCAATGCCGTACCGAGGGTTGTCACAATGATTTCTAGCAACGGTAGAGTTGTATGGCATGGCAAACATTAGGGCTATTGATTATATAGAGAAACAATTTTGGAAATAGAGGCCGTGCTATACACTGTACGCATCTTCCTCGGTGCTTGGCATGTCTATAAGTAGGAACTCTGCCCGGTCAAAGCCAACGCTCTTGATCGAAAACTTTGTTCCCGGTACAATGTTGATCATGTTGATGCCATCACCGTTGGAGATGGTGACGTCGCCAGGGAGGTACAGCTTACCGCCGCCCCGACCAGCGATTCCGTCCTTGTCATAGGTGCTTGTGACATGGATGTATACGCTGCGCTTCTTGCTGCGCGCTTTGCGGTACTGGAGACTGTTTTCATGGTCACGCGACGTTTGGCGGTGGATACTCTCGGCTTGGATGGATCCGGGCTGCGGGAACACAACTCTGTACAGCGCGCGATGGTCAGCCTGCAGCGTGGTGGCCCGCCGCAGCTTGGTCATGTTGTAGGCAGGCGGCGTAAGGCCGCGCGACCCAGGGTCCTTGGCCGTATATTCAACGCTGGAGCACTGCGCCAGACGGCACACATAGATGTACACGTCGCTGTCGAGCTCAAATACGCCCGACCAGCTAGATGCAGACGAAAGATTGGGCTTCGTCACCAAATCCCGCGTTGTGTTGTACAATTTGTTGTAGTCTGGCATCGGTCCCGCGATTTGGCAAAGCTTGTTGTACCGGTCCGAGGGGCTGACATGCATGGTCTGGATCCATGGACCGGAGATGGGCGCACTGCCCTTGATCCAGAGCTCGGTGCCTGTGAACGCGGCAGTGTCGTTGATAACCTTGCAGCCGCGCTTGAGCCCGGAGCCAGTGTACAAGCATGTGATATCGTGTTTGCGCAGGGTATGCAGGTATGATTTCCCCTCAGTGACGATATTTCCCTCAAGCTCGTTTGCTGCAACCATGCCAATCGCAAAGAATCCACCCAATTTGTCGCATGGTGTCTCGCCAGTCCTCGTGAGCCAGACGTCAAATATGCCTTTGAGGCGACCAACGCCCTCGTCCTCCAGCGCAACCAGCGAGTTCGATGCGAACGTCTTGTAGATGCGGGTGTGGTTCATACAGATGAACTGCCGGTCGTGGTTGCGATAGATGTTTGATTGTATGAACGGGCCGTGAGAAGCCGATGCTGGCAGGCACGCAACCTGCTGCTTGCCGCGGCCTGTCTGCGGCTTCTTCTCGTCAGCCATCGGGCTGTCCCGGCGCGACGGCCTGTAGTTGCGGCGATTTGTGGGCTGGCTAGGGGTATCGCAGAGCGTGCTGCTGGCGCTGCTCTGGTCTCTGCCAAAGACGAATGAAAGGAGGCCGTTTCTGATCCTGCCCATCGTGAATAAAGCTGTGCTGGCTTGGATATTATAGAGCAGGTGTATATAAAAGTATAAAGGTGTGTAGCGAACTGAAGACGAGCGCCTGGGCACGACAGATGGGAGGGTGGCCTTCTTATACGGCAAGCGCAAAATTTTTTAAGGTTGGTGGTGGGCATGGGCGCCTTCCAAGGGAGCGCGTATTAATAAAATTCAGAACGCCCAAGCGCATTGGTGGACGACTGCTGTAATAAAATTTTCCTTCTTGGGAAACTTGTTCAGCGCATCGTCTTTTGCGGCACTCTACCACTCTGTCAGTAGCAGCCAGCTTCGCTGTCTCACCTTGCGCTTGTCGCCTGTTTTTCCGTGATTTTTGTTGGTGGAGGTCAGGTCAAACAAGAAGACTGTTCTCGACTCGATGTGAACCCGCAAAAATTCGTGTCGCCCGCGTGACATATGCCTGCCATCCAACTGCCTCGCCGTCCCGTGCTGGCGGTCTGACGTTTTTATTTCTGGAAATGCCTAGTGAATACTAGAAAAGCCGGTACATATCTGCCTCCAGTACGGGTAGTTCAAGGGGGAAATATAGTGGGTGCCTATATCCGCGAGGGCATGTTCATACCAATACCGTTGAGCGGCTGGCTGTACATGGCCATGAACAAGAACGGATCACACTGTGCCGGGGTCTGTTGCCGCCGCTGCACCGGCCATCGGGCGACGCCAGTCGCTGACACGGCTATTGCGGGCTTGTCCCCGTCAATAAGGGTCTTGTCTGAAATTGTTTCGCAGAAGCTGCTCCCGTCGCTGCTACTGCAAAAGTCGACGTCAGTGAGCATTCCTTGGCCGCTGTCCACAACCGCTCCTTCCTTTATAAACATCGTCATCACACGGTGCCAAACATGCCGGATGCCAATGGCCATTGCTCAAATACTGTACTGCGGAGCCGGATGGGAGTATATGACGGCTGAGTAATGGTCGGAATTGTACGGACTCAAGAAGGATGCTGCCAGAGAGTTGTTTTGCGCCCAAACCAGGGTATATTTAACCATGGAATCCTTCGATATAAAATCATAACAGGCAGATAACGCAAGCCCTCATAATATTTATTGCACTTGCATTCCATCCAAGTGTTGGTTACTACTGCCCAGGCGTCGGCATCTGAGGCACATCTGTAGGCGGCATTGGAGAATCGCAAGCCCCGCATCTGAGCAATGGACTGCCATACTCAGTATCGCCACACAATATTTGGCATGTTTGGGTACAGAAGGCGTACAAATGTTGACCATGCGCTACACACGACTATGACATTCATCCGCCACCTTGGATCTGAGACCCTTGCTTTTGTAAGCAGCGCTGTACTCTGCAAGCAGATCGATATCCGCCGTATTAATAATCTAAGCGCGTGCGCAGACAAGGTGCGGTGGACGCTTTGTGTGCACTGTTACATCCATCCCGCGTGTCCTCTCAGGGAGAGTTCAGAGCCCAAAACAGAGAATTTCCATGTGGAACCTTTCAAGCCAAAGCATACCTTCTACCCCTTCCTTGGTTATAGCACAGGTGTGACTTGGTTCGCTCCTGACTAGCCATTACAGTAGACTCTGGGGATTTTTCCAGCCGGGTTATTCCGAAGAGCGGGTCTGTAGCTCCTCTCCTGCAGCAACAACCCGCTAGAAATGTCGAAATGTCTAAATGTTTATTGCTTGGTAAACAGAACCGCTATTTTTGCACTGGAAAGGGCTGCGAAAGGGCGAATACCAATAGGACTTTAAGCACATTAGCTTCATTAGGAGTAGGACCATACTTGCTCGATAGTGGCCCTTACCTCCGTCGGTCCATGATGTCTGCCACCTGCAAAAGAAATATACGATTCCCCGTAGCCTGTGGAACACCATGCTTTTTACAATAGTACCTAGCGAATAGCTTCATGCGCTGTAGGTCCGCTGCTTTCTACAGCCACGCGAACAGAATATAAATCGACCTGGCTTTCTGTCGCTTTGTAAAAGGAATTTCACTATAGGATAATTACCGTTTTTCTTTCCTGCATTGACCTTTATTACACAGAGCGTTTTTCTTTCTAACAATAGCAATGCCTTCCCAGGTTCACCACTTTTTCAAAGCCGTGTCGAGTGCATTTCAAAGCATTCATATCTACACACGGTATCGCCGCCGAAACAAATCTGGCCATGCTGGAGATAGAATGATCTCGACCCAGTCTGGCAAGAACACTGATATCCAGAACTGTATCTGGAATCCGCAGAGCGAAACCTGCGTACATCGGGGGCATGAGTGCGGGTTCTCCAACTACGGGTTCTTCAAGCTATACAAAGCCTTTGCCTTTGGTCTGTTCGAGTCCACCGACCATCAGGGATTTGGGTCTCTGCGGATACTCAATCACGCATGGCTCACCAGCGAGGGCGTGGTGCCTCCACACGAACACGCCTCGTTCTACATTGTCGCCATTCCTCTGAGCGGGGAGGTTAATATGCGAGTGAGTAGGTATTGCGCACTTTTTGTCAGTAGCTTCTGCCACAGATTCCCCTCCACCGAGCGCTGCTAACAGTCGTATTCTGGCCGTGTTCAATTTTTTATTTTTAGAATTCGGAGACAAAACCTACAAGCACACTGTGTCGCCGGGGCAGATCGAGTGGACGTATTGCGGCGACGGGATCGAGCGGTCATTTCTGGTGGAGCCAGGAAAGCCTCCATTGAACGCAGTCGAGTTTTGGATCCAACCAAGCACTAACAACGGAGTTCCCGCAGTGCATCTGACGGAAGCAGCCGACGTGTTTACGCAGCCAAACAAGTTCCGTCCAATCGTAGCACCAGCGCCATCCTTTCTTCGGCGTGACAGCGACCAAACAGTGGTTGAGCCGTGCCATTCGTCTGACAAGTACACTGGTGAGCACTGCGACCCCCGGCGTTCGTCGGATGCCACCATACAGCCGCAGAGTGCCAAGGACTCAGATATGCCTCAGGCTGCACGGGTGCTACAGGTTGATTCGGACACACATGTTTGTGCAGCCCGGCTGACTCCAGGCGCCCGGGTGGCATACAGGACGGCCCAGATGGTGGTGGAATGCCGAAGCAGGCAGTGCGGAATGAGGAAACAGAAGTCAGCAGGCTGGCTGAGCTTTTTGTCCAATGACTCGGGCTCCCTTCGCAGTGCTCGGTCGGTGACCGAGACACCTGGCGAGGACAGGACAAAGCAGGCGGGTGCCAAAGGCGCAACACTGCCTAACCGCCGTTTAGTTTATATTGCGGTTATCAACTCTCTCGATGAGTTTGGCGATGCTGCAAAAGACATCGGCCGCATCGTCATCCCTGGCCAGCTTGAGCTCTCATACGGCGATGGCGCATATCTATCGAATGTGCCTTGTGGAGCAAAGCTCGAAATCTTCAACCGAGGCAAGGATCCGGCCAACATCCTCATTTTCGACATGGATTCAAATAGCGCCCTAGAGTGAGACCCAATGGCTGCTTGTATAGTGTTTATTTATTTTGCATGCCTCAGCCTTCATACAAATAGCCGTTCTCGTCTGCTGCGTGCTATCGCTGCACTGTGACTCAACTGGCCGACTGACTAGGAAGTACCTGTGTGCCGGTTAGCGGGCGGAGGTCTTGAATACTCGCCATCGAATTCACTGGGTTGCCCGAGTCATGCTATCTACTGCGCCCACTTACCACCATTGGTCGCCGCTGGCAGCACATTCACAGCCAGAGACAGCCCCTGGTCAGAGTGACAGCTGCAAAGTCACCAATAGCAAACGGAGGCGGTCATGGCTTTGTATAACCGTGCGAGTTTATCTTAGCGGCTTGCTAATTTATGTGGCACATGAGGATCCGTTCCTGTTCCTCGTAATTGTAGTTGCATATCAGGCGGTGCATTAAAAGCCCACTGTCTATATGGCAACTCAACACTGTATTCGCGGAAGAAAAAGGCTGTTGCCAGAAACAATGGCCAATTGAGAACAGTAGCTGGTGCGACTTGCTTCTCTGTGGTGGCTTCATATCCGGTGCTTTATCACACAACCGTACCACCTGCCGGGCAGTGACGACACAGGGAACACGCTACTTATCTCCAGATGATACTTGGGTGCTGGAAGGGCAAGCGGTGGCAGGAATGTGTCATTTGGCGGTCGTTGTTGTGATCAGCATTCCCAAATTGCGATTGTCAGACCATGCAATGGCAAGGGAGAGAGATATTCTAGGTGGGCTCTGCATCAAGGTCGCCCGCACTGCTTCTTTTTCTTTTGAAAGGCCGATTGACCACTCGTTCCCCCAAGATTACCGCAGCACATTGCTCTAAAGGATGTGTGTCATGAGCATGCTGTCTTTGCCAGAAAGATGACTGCGAATATCACGGCACTTTCCCCCTGGAAAGGCATCCACAGAGAATCCCGGCTATTGCATGATATTGGCTGAACAAAAGTGTGCCGTCTCCCGCATTCCGTGGCGCCACGGAGCCCATGCATACCTGCGCTTCCTACTCGCCAATGCCACCAGGCACCGAATGGTGCTCAGCAATATTAGCCGAAGCGCATGCTTAAATTGCCAAATCGCAGAGCACCAAGGTGAGAAAAAAGAGCAATACTGGCAGACGGGATCTATGAATGCAGCGATCCACCAAAAAATTTTTTGCAGCAGCATTTACCAAGGCTCGTTTGATGGATCTCATTTTGATCCGTGCTATTGGCAGTTTGCCAATTCGCTAAGCCTCAATACGGATAGCTCGAGAATACCCGTGCTATCCCTCCTGCCATTGTATCCCAAACAGAGAGAAAAAAAAGTTTTTTGATGGTGATTGTCAAAACACGCAAACAACCTGGTCGGGGATGCATGAAGAACAAGCGTATGAACATGGGGGCGCTTGGCTACCGCGAATGTGCTGTGTTTTCCTGGCGCCATGTTTGGGTTCTGGCGCAGATTCTGTGGCCCACACTGCTGATGCCCAATGGGCCGCAGTGGAGATCGGTGGTGGGGATCTAGAGCGGAGACTGCGCCATAGCATCGCCCTCTCTCTGACAGACAACGGGGCGGTTCTTTCGCAAGATATCCGAGGGGGTGTTCATGATGGCAACACATGTCGGGTCCAAACAGACATGTACGAAAGAAAAGCATTATATTGACAGATTATTGAAAGGGTAGAAAAGAACCCGTAACTGAGCTTCCTATGCGCTCACAGCGACAAATTGCTCATGGGCATCGGGAACGTATCGCTTTTGCGCGGCCCGGACGGACTCTCGCTAGGCTCGCCATGGGCATTCCGCGCCCGCCGCTTCGGATTCAGCTTGCGGCACGCACTCTTCAGTTTCGACGAGAACTCGCGCACCCTGCCAGCTTCGGCTGCCGCGATCTTGTACGATTTGGCGCGCGTCAGTACCTTGTGCTTGCGCTTGTCCGGTGGCGGATTCGCCAATTCCTCGTCGTCGTGGATCGCGTAGTTCTTGTTCAGGATCGAGTGCTGGCTGAACCGGCTGCGCACCTTGCCGAGCTGGTCCGATAGCCGGTTAGGGTCGGTCTGGTACCGCGTGCTCTGGCCCATTGGCAGCAGTGGCGACTCGCACCGGCTGGGCATGGACTCGATGGACTCGACCACAGACAGTGCGTGCGTCCGCAGTTGCGGCTGTTCGGTAGTGGAGGTGGTGGTTGTGGTTGTGGACAGGCTCATTTCGGAAAGAAAAATGTGGATAGAATATAAAAGCGGGATAAGATATAATTGAGAGAGAGAGAAAATATAAGGAGCGGGCAAAGAAAAAATACAGAGCGGAGGGGCAAAAGCAGGATATGAGTAGAGGGGTGGAGAGCGGCGGGGGGTGTCCGTCAACCGGTATTTAAGGCTGGGAGAGAAATTTGGGGGAGGTGACACTAGGGCAAAACAAAAACAGCGCTTTAGGTTTGTGGGAAACAGGATACTTGTGAGTCTGCTGGAAGGGGTTGGCAAGAGGAGAAAAGCCGAGTATCTTGAACACTTGGCAAAGCCTATTCCCGGTTGCCCAGCTATTTATTTCGGCTCCAAGGGCTGCTGAAGAGGATTGGTAGCTGCACCAGATGCGCTACACAGGGGTCACAGCAGGAACAACCTCACCTGCTTGCCACGATGCACACACGCAAATATGCACACACAAGACTGATACCCCATGACCAAAGAGGGTATGGCCAGCTAATGGCCATGGCGGCATAGGCTGCATATTGGCGCATGATCGCCACCGAGGCCGCAAAAACAGGCAGCCCTGGCAAATGGCAGGGTGGGGAGGGTTTGTCCAGGCTTTGTGGCAGGCCCATTCTACATTCATCAATCGCACATAAAAACTAGGTGCTGAAAACAACATTTGACGAAAAATCCTCCGACAGGCCCTCGTGGACAGGCCACGGCTCGTTGGCGAGCTCGGCGGAGATGTCGGTTGACACCGGGTCCTCGTTGGCCCACGGCCCGTAGTTCGACATGTTGCGCAGCTTGCGGCTGCACAGCACAAAGTAGTCGACGCTCATCCAGTACTTTTGCGACTGGCGCAGGGCAGTCAGCACAATCTCCAGACGGTCCTGCATGCGGCGTATTTCGCCCAGGGTCTTGAGGGCGGGCGGCGGCGACAGATCCTCCATGAACTCGGGCAGCAGCATGGCCTCGGCCTGCAGGTCGTGCTGCAGCGTGAACTCGTCGGTCGATGTGGTAGAGGCGCGGCGGGATCGGCTCGCCGGCCTCGCTGCTGCTGGCTACAGAGGCAGCAGCCGGGTTCGCCTTCTTGCGGGCCAGGATGAAGGCCGACATCTTGGCGTGGTGCAGGTACATGATCATGGTTTTGGCAGCCAGGAAGATAAAGTACGGAGTGCTGGCCAGCTGCATGCGGAAGGGATCCATGGCGGCTTCGTCAGGATCCATGTTGTCGTCGGTGGACTCAAAATCGACATCGACCTGATTCGGCGTAGCAGATGGACTGGCTGGTGACGCGCGTGTATGTCCTGGCCATGCGGCCCTGGCGGCGGCTGGCAGCGCTGGAGCCGCGGCGGACAGCGCCGGAGCCACTCGCCTTGCGGCGCATCCTGCGATCCTGGTGGTCGGCTGGGTTGCCCATGTCGCGCGCGTTGGCGTTAGTCTCGATGTGGATGTTGGAGTTCATGCTGGATGCCAGGGTCAGCTCGGCGCCGGCCTGCTCGCGCGACGCATCAGCGGACTTGATCACCGCCTCGAATCAGCGGGTGGTTGATCACCAGCATCGGGTAGGGCGGCAGGCGGTGGGAGAAGAAGACCTTGACGTCGGCGGCCACAGCGCGCTGGCCGGTGGCCTCCTCGAGCGGGTACATGCGCAGGTTCGTCTCGGCATTGATCTTGGCCTTGATCGCGTTCGGGGCGTGCCAGTCGGGCTTGATCAGCATGCGCATCTCGGGCTTGCTGTGCGGGCGCACGCACCAGTGGCTCTCGAGCAGATCCTCGATCTCGCAGGCCTGGCGCACAATCACCTTCCAGCACTCCTGGCCGTACTGGCGCAGCGACAGCATGGCGGCCTCGTCGGGCTGGTTGGGCAGGATATGGTTGGCCAGGGTGCGCTTGGCAGCCTCGTCAATGCCCGCTTCCTGGGTGGCATTGCGAATCTTGCGCTCGCGGCGCGTCAGACAGGCCTGCAGCTGCAGCACAGTCGAGCGGTTCTGGATCAGCAGCGCAGCCAGCAGGAAAGCGGTAGTTGGCGTACTCGATGCGCTCGCGGTGGATGGCCTGGTTCTCCTCGTCGGTGCGGCCCGAGCCCTCCTCGTGCTCGCGCAGCGGGAACATGGACTCTAGATACACGCGCCACTGCACCAGCTTGCTCTCGATGTCGCCGATCGTGATGCGCATGCGGCGGAAGCGCTCTTCCCAGGTCAGCACCACCGGGCCGGGCGCTCCGCCGCCACCGCCCAGATCAAGCTCGCTTTTCATGGGCGCCGCCCACCACGCCACCGCTGCTGGCCATCAGCTGGCTGGGCCACCGGCATGGGAAAAACAGACGGAACAGCGCCAGGCGTGCGCGCGTCATCTGGCCGATCACGATCGACGTGTGGGCGTTCAGATGGATGCGGTTCTTGCGACCGGCGCACGCTCACCAAGCATACTGGCCACACGGTTCGGTGTCACGCCTGCGCCTGCCTTCCACCGCGCGTATCGGCGAGCCGCTGGCCTTGGACGATCCCTGCGACGTGCTCAGCGGCTCCGTCCCCTGGGTGACCTTGGTCTCGGTCGACGCAATGTTGACAGCGCCTGGCTTGGAGGGCGCCGGCTCGACTGCCGACTGCGCAGCTGCGGCATCCACTGCGGTTTGATCGGATGTGGACTTTTTTGGTACGTGTGCCGTCGCTGCCGTCCTCGCCGTCCTCGGACTCGAGCGACTCGTTGGCGCTGTGCAGCAGGCTGGCAGCCCGGCTCGACGTGGCGCTGACGCTGGCAGTGGCCATGTCGATGCGCAAACTGCCGCCGGTGTCGACATAGTAGCGGCCCATGTGCAACATCAAGCGCTCGTACTCGGCTGCACGGCGCGGGTTGGGCAGCTCCCAGAGCGCATCGCTGCACGGCATATGCACCCAGCCAGCCTTCCAATGTCACCAGCGGCGGGTTTCCGCTGGCCAGGCTGTGTATGCGCTCGGACTCGAACAGCGCCCACCGCATGCGGCGCTCCATCTCGCGCTTGATCCATGTTGCGTTGTTCAACGTCGGCTTACGCATCTCGCTGGCGTAGTTGGCTGGACTTTGCTTACATGTAAGAGGCGAGATCGCCGACTCGTGCAGTCCCAGGTGCGACGTGTATGCTGGGAACTGGAACGCCTCGTCGGTCAGGTGCAGGTGCAGCTGGTTGAACATACGCACGGCTGTGCCCCAGTATGTGCTGCCCTCTAGCCAGTCGCCAGTACCGAAACTGGTGCTCACTCATCAGATAAAGCGCCTGGATCACCTCGATCGTCGGCGTCCGCGTGGCCTTGGGCAGCATGGCATGCACCAGCTCCGCGTGTTTCTTGCCGTACTCGTACGGCCGCGGTGCGCGAGCTATGCGTGTCTTTGGTGCTGCTGCTGGCGCCGCCTCGCCTACATCGTTGCTGTTGCCGTTATTGCTGCTGCTCTTGCTGGGCCGGCCCTCACCCGCCGGCGCCGAGGCATATCGTGCTGCAATGGCTTGCACCGCCTGCCACAGAACCTTGTTGACGCTGCCGTCGCGCACAGTCTGTTCGAACGTATGCCGGTGCAGGATTGGGTGCTGCGGGTGGAAGTACGTGAAATAGAGCTTCATGCATTGTTCAGCGTACGACGTCGGCGGCGCCTTTTCCGTTTTCTTCTCTGAGCCCTTGGCATCGCCGCTTGTGTCCACCGGTGGTTCGCCGGCGCCCCGCCCGTCGTCAGCCAGGCTCGCCAGCGTCGCAGGCGGCCACGCCCTCAGCCAGATCCAGATCAGCGCGGCTCTCAAGGATGCTTTCGAGGCTAAAGCCCGGGCCAACGTTGTCGGGCAGGGCGATTTGGACGATTCGACAGCGCATCGAGGTAGCCGGAGCTGGGGTCGTCGGCAGCCAGGCCGTCGGCGCTGTCATTGTCGGAGCCGTCGGGGCTCTCGCCTAGGTCCATTGGCGGATTGTTGAAGCGCTGCAATTTGCCGAACCGCCGGTCTGCGTGCTCGTCATCGGCATCGCTGACCGAGCCGAGCATAGAACGCGCCATGCCCTCGCCGGATGTCGACCGGATTGACGATAGGGGTCGGGCACGGGTCCGCCCCAGCGCATCGACATTGCTGGAGGCCACCGACCCAGCGTCCGACGCCTTGGACCGCCGCCCGCGCTTGCGGCCGCCAGGGGCTACGGGCTCGTAAACGCACTCGAACTTCTTGGTTTGGCAGAACGTGCAGGCTGGCCGCAGCCCGTCGCAGCGCACCTTGCGGCGGCGGCACATCTTGCAGGCCTGGTCGATGCGCGGCGGAGCAAAGCTCACAGTCGGCGTGTTGTGTGCGTCCTGGCTGTGGGCGCTCATCGGCCCGCGGCTCGTGGGCACCGCTGGGAACTGCATGCCCAGCGGCCGTGCTTCATTCAGTGCGTTGTCTGTGACGTCGGCCAGAAACCGGTTCATGCCTGAGCCACTGGCCATTGACGCGACGTCGTCAACGCCGGTCAGTGAGCCGATCCCACTGTTATAGTATCCGTCTAGTTGCTGGATCCCGCCTAGGCTCATGTTGTACAGCACGTTGTTCAGGATCCGTGCCCGCGCCGCCCGCACCCGCGCCGCCAGCTGCCCGTTCATGTCTGTTGGCTGTGCTGCCCGCATTGCCTGTTGCTGGCGTGCCTCTCCGGGCAGCAGCCCGGGCGGAAAGCCGGTCGCCGCACCCAGCCCTGGCGGCGCTCCACGGCCATACACGAGCGACGATGCAGTCGCATACGCCAGCGGGTCTGTGCGCGCCACAGTGTCCAGCAATGCAATGTCCATGGCCAGGTCCTCGGCGCCCATCTGCTGTGGCTGCTGTGGCTGCTGTGGCTGCTGCGGCTGCTGGTCGACCACACCCGGCACCCGCGCACCGACGTCCTGCTGCAGGCTGCCCAGCAAGCCCTGCTCGAGATTCGAGTATAGCGGGTCGATGCCCAGGTTGGGTGGAGCGTGGAAGTTGAATAGCGATGTCTGGTCGGTCAGCGGAAACGGAAAGTTCCCGGCAGTGCTGGCCATGGTCGCCGCCGATACTGCCCAGATCCATCAGGCTGAGCGGCTGCGACGTGTCGAGCCCGCGGGTGGGGTTTGCGATCCCTGTGTCTTCATCCATGACTGATGCGGCTGATCGTGGTTGCAGGTGCTCGCTAGTCATTAAGCAGCTTTTTAGGAAATAAGACTACAAATAGGGGAGAAAAGTACAGAGGAGAAGAGTCTCGGCAGTATTTAGCTGCTTGCCAGTGTGAGAAACACGCATTCAGAGCAAATAGAGAAACTTCCCGGGATGGGGCTGGCACGCGGCAAAAGGGAGCCTCTGTGCGATAAGACCGGAACAAGGAAGCTCTGGGCGGGTGTGTTGATCGGCAAGGCATAGGAGCCATGTATTTTTCCAGCTTAGGAGTGGTAGGGCGGGTGAGGCTGCAAAATTAAGGCTGGACAATGGCTAGAATGGAAGACATTCAAATAGCGGAGATTTATTGCTGGCAGTTCCGCAGACCGCAGGACGGGGCAAGGTATGGATTTTTATGCTGTCTGATGTGATTCAGCAGGCATTGGAGATACGGAGCCTTCACCGCGGAAGCGCCGGGCTGGAGGCAAGTCATTTCTATTAATAATTCACGTAAAAAGTACATCTCTACTCGATGAAGCTCACAGGGAAGGGAGGTGCATCACCCCTGGCTGCAGTGAGCTGGCGAGAGGGCTACGTAGGCGTGGGAGGAGGGACCTTACCTGCGAAGAACAGACGGAGACTGGTAAATACAAGGAATTGGAGAGGGATAAAAAGAAACAGGAGTCTCTGGTGGCAGCGGAAAAGAGAATAAACGCCGGTCTAAATAGGTTTACCGGAAAGCAAGTCATCGCATGCAAGCCAGTGCACTGGCAGAAGCGAGAAGGGAAACAACACCACGCACACGCTGCCCATCCCACCCCCACTCAGGCCGAAGAGGAAGTGCACAGGCGATAGGACTTGTTAGCAGTCTCATGTTTATTCAGAGGCCAGATCCATTGGCCGATAAAATTCGCGCGCTGGGACGCTTTGCAAATGGGCAGGCAGGCTCCTCTTTTTGGGACGCCCAACCCCGATGTGGGCCATGTAGGGACTTCCACTGTAGGCCGGAGGGGAGGGCAGTTCTGGCTAAAGGGCAATTTCTGGCGCCCTTCCTGCTGAACGTCTTTACCACTGGAACTGGAAGTACGGGGCGTGGTTTTGTAACCCGGGCCACTGCGTAGCTGCTGGACATTGACATTGCATACAAATCCCGAGATGGACGATCGAGCATTTACAAGCGAATGGGGGAGTTTCCTTTGCACATCTTTTTGCCAGCATTTTGTTTTGTCTGCTCACAGGGACAGCAGTCAGCTTTTTGAGCTTCATTTCGGCTCAGCAGCCGATCTGCAATAGGCGGGATTCTTTTTGGACCAGCTGCTGCGTGGGACTGTGGAGGTGTGGGCTTGAGCGCAGCTAGGCCAGTGCAGTTTTTCTACGGCAGCGGGCGATTGCACATCAACAGATGATCTCGTGCCTCAAGGTGATGCTCCTGGTGTGCATGGCCATTTGCGGCTCAACCCACGGGAAATGGGGATCATCGCACTGTTCCTCGCTCTTGCGCATGTGCGCTGGTGCGCGGGCGGGCGAGGGACAGGGAAGGAGAAGCGGAGCAATGCGATACTGCGCAAGCATCACAGGGCGGATTGTGATGGGTTCAGAAATGCGCACCAGGCACTACAGCAGGGGTTCTGTCCAAGAAAGACATTTGCGAGCTACTAGTTGGTCATCAGCACGGCGAGAAAAGCCTTCTTCTGCCTGGGGAGGCGTATTCGATGAAATTCTCCTTTTGGGCATGGTTTCGCCATCAATTGCAAGGCGGCAGAGCGAAAATGGCGCTTGGATATTTTTTTTTTATTTTTCGGTCGCTACGTCTTCGGCTGGGCGAGGAGTCGTGGGCTTGGTAGATGAAGGGCCAGCTTACAGGAGACTGGACGATTGGACCGCAGGATGGAAGCCGAAACAGGCAACTGGGCTTCGCACAAGAGGTGGGGAGGTTCCCGCCCAGTGGGAGCGGCAGGAGAAAAAAGACAGCATAAAATTTTTGGGGAGGGAGGCAAGGAGATAGGCACAGGGGATTTGGAGCAACAGGAGTCATTTTTGTATTCGCTCAGATAAACACCCGGTATATTCCACTATTACTCCCAATTCCACAAGACTTTTTGCACAAATGGTCGCGGCTTCGGACAGCAGCTCGCGGACAGACAGCAACGGGGCAGCGCGGGAGGGCAAAGCGCAGGCCAAGTGCCAGGCCTGCACCAGCTGCCGGCAGAAGAAGGTCAAATGCGACGGCGGCAAGCCCGCGTGTACGGCATGCCAGCGCAGCAGCACCGACTGCGTGTATGTACCGTCGCGGCGACGCGGGCGGCCGGCTCGCGCCCACCGCGAGTACGAGCGCCCGTATGCCAATCCGCTGCCGATTCTGCCGCGCCAGCCCAAAGTCGCCGTGCATAACCCGTCGGCTCAGACGCTGCCGACGCTGCCACACGTGCAGCCCGCCGGCCACGGCTCACTGCCGCCACCGCCGCCGCCGCCCAGCGCGCCGGCTCGCAGCGCTCCGGCAGTGGGCATGCTGCCGCCGATGCAGCTGCAGAGCCCACAGAGCCCCCAGATCCCCCAGATCCCACAGAAGCAGCAGATGCGGCGCCCGCAGAACCACAGCCAGCAGAGTCTGGCGCCGCTTGGCAGTATCTTGGCGACTGCGTTGTTCCCTGGCAGCCCACATTCAGCGGTATCGGAGGACGACGCGGGTACCGGGCATCGGTCGTCAGGCAGCGAGAGCCCATTGCCCCGTCATGTGCAGCCGCCCTCGTTCCTGGTACCGGCGGGCGAGCGCGGTGGGCACCAGACAATGGCACAGGCCACGCCGCTGGTGATCCCGCGGACGACGCAGCAGGCACCGCAGGCATACATGGACCCGAACGTAGTCGAGTTCTTCCACTACTTCAACGCACTGTTCCCGGTGGTGCACTGGCCGTCGTTCAAGGAGGCCTACGATGACGGCACCGTGCCAAACTACCTGATCCTGGCCATCCGCGCCCTGTCGAAGCGCTACTCCAAGCAGCCGTCGGTGGTGCTATCTGGCCAGCTGTATGCTGCTGGCCAGGACCTGGCTGCTATTGCCACGTCGCTGGCCGAGGTGGCCACGCGGGAGGACCCAAACACCTACCTGATCCAGACCTGGATTATCCTGTCCATGTTCGAGTTCGGCATGGGCCGGACCAAGCAGGCCGCCGATAGACGGGAGGTAGCAGTAAGGTAAGTTTTCATATTTTGCCCGTTGTCTCGCTTGCCCTCCTGCGCGCGTGAACCCGCAGAAAACCCACAGCGCCGATCCTCACAACCCACCCAGAGCCCAGCTCAGATGCTGGTCCGCACAGGCGTGACTTGCCTGCTCCGCCATTTGCTGGGCCCACCCGTCTGAAATGCCCCGAGAAAACAAAGGCGCCATGCTTCCTCTCGGACATGCTCTCTCCAATGGCATCCACGCGGGGCCTCGCCATGCATACCGGACCACACGTCTGCTAACACCTCTTTCCCCTGTGTGCTAGGTTGGCGTACAAGCTCGAGCTGAGCCACATCGAAGTCCGTGCATCGCAGCGCCGCGCGCGGTCGTTGATCGTAGCCGAGAACTGCCGCCGCGTCTGGTGGTCGCTGTTCTATGCCGACCGCTATTTCTCGCTGGTCTCTGGCGATCCGGGGATCTGTCCTGTGATCAACGAATCAACATACCGCGTCGGCTTCCCGCGGGTAATGCGCGAAGCAACGCCGCCGCCAAATGCCCCCGCGCCCCTGGACGTGGGCTTCCCGCGGTACATGGACCACGACGTGATCCTGTGGTTCCAGTCCGCAATCCCGCTATCGCTGATCATGGGCCATGTGGCCCACCAGTGCCGTGCTGCCGAGCAGCTCTTCCGCAACGGCTACGCCGAGCGGCCCGAGCGCGAGCTGTGGGAGGACCCGGCGTGGGTCGATGCGCTGTCCGAGTTCGTCAAGAACTTTTTAGTAATTGACGCAGAGATCACGCAGTGGCGCCAGCAGCTGAATGCTGCCAGCGGTATGGGTGCGCCGGTCGACGCGAATTCCCACAGCACTCGCGATGTGACGCTGTTCCACCGCGAGCTGCAGTTCCACGGCCTGGTGATCATCCACCAGTGTCTGGCCCTGTACTCGTACGAGAAGCTGCGCCTGCGCCTGACTGCGCTCTCGTCGGCCTGCACGCCCCTGCTGTGGCTTGAGAGCACTGCCACGCAGGCCTGGAAGAAGGTCGTGCGCTCGGCTGACACCATCCGAGCCCGCGCTGCTGCCCGTGCTGCTGAGCTCGCCACCGCCCGCGCGTCGGCCTCGGGAACTATGCCGATGGCGCGGCTCCCGAGCCCGAGTGGGAGCTGTGCGCTCCCCACATGCCCTTCCTGCTGTACCTGGCTGCCAAGGTCCATGTCTGCCAGTACCACTGGCAGAAGATTGCCCTGGCCCGCACCCGCGCCGAGTCACGTCGACCGCCACCGAACACCGAGCACCTGACGCCCGCCTTCGTCCAGCCCTTCAGCCAGCCCCCCAGCGTCGTCGCCACCCCCACCCCTGCCCAGGACTCCTGGGGAATCCCCGCCGCCCTCGCTCCCGCCGATCCCCCTGCATCGCCCGCCCCCGGCCCCCACACTCCGGTCATGACCACCATGGGCGCTGCCGCTCTGGCTGCCGCCCAGGCTGCCGCCAGCAAGCACACGACGCCGCTGCCGAGCCGCGGCAGCTCAACCACCCACCTGAACATGATGAACGGCTCGCACACAGACGAACCGCTGCACAAGAGTGTGTCCAGCGAGAGCCACCACAGCAACCCGATGCGCGACGAGCACACTATGCTGGTGGACGGCGACGATGACATCGAGGCCAAATTAGTGAAGCGCGTCGAGAGCTCCAAGGAGCGTCTGGAGATGCTTCTGAAGCTACTGGCCACCTGCCAGGAGTACTGGGCTGACCACGATTACGTCAGTCTTTTGCGCAACATGCTGGACTGGCCCGACGAGTGGACCACGTCCATGCAGATGCTCGAGCGCCTGCTGCTCGAGCTGCGCATCGACTAGCCCCACACCCCTCACAATTTGTTCATACACCTTCTATTTCTCGCAAGCCTCCCTATGCTTCGTAATAAACGCTTAAAAACTCCCTCCTAGCAAAAAGCCTTGGCTTCATGGGTTGATATTGGTGACCGTCCACGTCGTGTCGCCACGCCGCTTGTACAGCTTCCGCGTGTTATCCTTGAGATCCACTATATCCACCTTCGTGACGTCAACAAACACCAGCACGTAGTTCCTGCGCGCCTCATTGCCGTACTTTTCGCGCATCTCCTCGTCCTTGATCCCGGGGATCTCCTGCGGATACAGCGACGCATCGCCCGACCGCACGCGCCCCGGCGGCGGCCACGAATACCACGCCTGGATCACCGGCGAGTGATTCAAAAACGCCTGCTCGCGGATATACTCTGTATCCAGCTCCACCTCGCTATTATC
The DNA here is from genome assembly GCF_002104995.1 of Linderina pennispora. NCBI lineage: Eukaryota > Fungi > Kickxellomycota > Kickxellomycetes > Kickxellales > Kickxellaceae > Linderina > Linderina pennispora. The sequence continues at coordinate 869,906 of NW_024468251.1, read as the reverse complement.
CAGTCCCGCCTCCCGCTCGTCGCGCCGCCAGATCCGCTGCCGGATATCCAGCGACAGCGTCGAGTAGTGCGGGTTGTCTGGGTGGAACAGCATGTGCGCTTGCCCCGAGCACCGCACCTGCACCTGCGCGTGCGGGAACCAGTACAGGAGCTGCACGTCGCTCACCCCCACCAGCTCTTGCACCTTGATGCTCTTTGAGTGCGTGCAGAACGTCATCACGTCCGACGTCCACTGCCCGCCATCCTGCGGTGATAGCCGCAGAAAGTCTTCGCCTACGAAGCCGCGCGGCGTCACTAGCCGGGCCGCCGGGTGCCCGTTGCCGTCAACCGTCGATAGCACACACGTTGCGAATTTCTGCGGGCTCTCCAGCTCCAGCGCCAAATGCCTGTTGAATGCTTTCTTCCATTCCGGATCGCTGCTGGTCTCCACAATGCTCAGCTGGCCCATTTGCTAATTTCTTCTATAAAAACGATGCGCTGGTGCTGAAACTATAAGGAATGCAAATAAAAATTCAATGTGGAGCTGAAAGCGTGCGGCTACAATCAATGTGACCCAGATAGCTAGTATCAGCGAAAAAAAGACCAAGCCAAGGTGCCCGGTTCCCCTCACATTCCCCGCAGATGAACGCCCCTCCCGGCTGCCACTCACAGCATCTCCTCGTCCAGAATCTCGCCAATGGGCTGCGGGTCTGCGCGCGGATACGTCTTCAGCTCCCTGTACTTTTCTTCCTCAATGCACTGCACCAGCTCCTCAGGCTCTGCACACACCACAAACTCCCTGCCCGCTAGCTCCTCCGCAATCTCGCGCTGGTGGTTGTCCATCAGCCTCCCGTTAACCACCACAATCGCTGGCCGCTGGCTGTGCAGCGTCTCCAGAATCGAGCCCGTGCCGGCATGGCAGATCACCAGCCCCGCCTGCTCAATGTATTGCAGGGGCCGGTCTGTGTAGTCAAACGAGTCGATGCGGATTCCATGCTGGTCTTTAGCGCTCGGTGGCGGCCGGAATGCATCTGTGGACGACCCGTACTGGACGGTTAGCTGCGTGAATCCGCGCTGCGACAGCGCAAGCAGGAACGCCTTGGTGCTCACGGCTCGCACCAGCTCGTCGAATCCCGTTGATCCGACCGTCACATATACTGATGTCATATTGGCGCAAGAAGAGGAATGGAAGTACCGTATGCTGGAAGAGAAATAAAAGAAATGCGTGCCACCGACCATTGGTGACAGTCGGATTTCTAGCGAAAGCGCTTTGTGGGTGTGCAGGATTACCACTCTGATTAGGTGATGACGTAGGCTGCTAGCCTATATATTCCAGCTCGCGCCTAGTTTGCGCTCCTGTTTCCTTTGGAACACAGGAAGTCTACTGAGCAACACATCTTTGGTTCAAATTCTTGCCCTGCTTTTGTCATTGCTAGACATAGCGCGAAAGAATTCTGCACAGAAGCGTTTGTGAGCGAAACTGCACCACTCTGAGCTTTGTCTCTTCCAGTGTACCAATACACGATCCATAAATTTGACATGGCAGAGATCTGACGATTCTCTCTCCCAGCTGGCGTGGATGGTGGAGATATCTGAGAGGACTCGGCACTGAGCAGTCATGTAGGGCACTTCAGCAGTGCCCGTACTCTCTGTGGAACTGCTGCCTCCCCTTCACCTTTTCCTCACCGTCCCATTTATTTTTTTGCCTACACCTTCCTGGTGCTATGAGTCGGCATGTCTGGTGCCAACCTAAGCCATCTGGGCCGAGACATAATTTCGTCTAGAATGTCTCTAGCGTGCAACAGCATACTTGTGGACAGGTGCGGCATGCCCGAGTATGTCCAAGTGGCAGGGTTCGCGATAGTGTGCAAGATGTAGAATAGCTGCACCTTGCCTTTGGCTACCCACACACTTATTCTGGAACGCATGCTCATGGCTGGCGGCACTGCTGACGACTGTGCACATGGCTATGCGTCCAGCTGGATTTCAAACATCGACTACATTCGCACGCACAGGCGGGAGCACTTTGTGCGCAAAGTGCGGATTATTTTGGATGACGAGTGCCAGTGCACGCTCGAGATGACCATGACGCTTGTTAGCTTGCATATCTCTGATGTCTTGTGGAAAGGTATAGAATCCCTTAAGTTTGTTGGGCCTGGCATATTCCCTGCTAGCGCCTACAGCTGTCCGTTGATATACTGACCATTCCTTCGTTTGAGGGACCCATCGTGCAGCTATCAGACCTTCGGTACTGCAGGATCTATACACCAATGGACCCTGACAATCAAGACAGCACACGCTGAGAGTCTGACGGCCAAGAGGTTGATTCTGCCCACAATACCAAGGTGACACACGGGCAGTCCGGGCAGTATGCCAAGTATTCCACATCTGCTGCAAGGCGGAAACACCGAAAGCACATGTGCCACGACAAAGAGCCATTTGCCAGAAACACCCAGCCTCTGCAGTGCCGGAGGGTTGTCGGCAATCCCCAATATGCACAAGGTCTCCTCGCTTGATCAGGAACGCCCATCCCGCACTTTCCAGGGGATCGCCGCGTTCCAAATGCATATCCCCCATCCCGGCCCTCCATCCAACAGGCACGACAAGAGCAAGCTCCGGCTTGCATCGCTTTCCTTGCTTCTCTTCCGAGACTAGCAGCAGGGATGTCAATATCGGCTGGAAAGGAAGTGCTGGCCTCTTTCCACAGCATCAGCTTTCCACTCAAATCTTCCGCAGTTTCCACACCATAGACATCTATCCACGAATGATGGGCCCTTAGGACGTCTGATGCACCATTTTGCAGACCAGATTGCCACTCTAAAGGCAGCGCACACACTGTAAAACTCAAGGAGCGTATAATTTATCCATGTATCTGCTATGTCAGAAAAACGGGCACGGTTCTGCTGCTCACAGTGCTGCACATTCCATCCATGCCATGTGCCCTCTTGGCATCTCTACCCTCCGAGAATTGGCACGTACTTGCTGCTTTCACCAATTTAGAAACACAGTGTTGATTTCGGCACATCCGAATACGCTCTTATTGGAAGGCAGGTTTCTGTAGACCTCTTATGTCTTCTGTTGTGCCGTTGCAATTTGCAAGGATGGATCTGTGCGATGAAAATAGGTACAACCCCTCCAAAACCCATAGTGGCCACAACAATATAAAAGGGCAATTACCTCCCTGCTCGTGGATTTCTTCCCTATGCCATTTTTAATCCACATCAGACAGACATATACCAGTCAGGCTCTGCTAACACTACCACCATCACCTCGCCACAACCCCTTTATCTACCATGGATAGTCTTAATCTGCTTGGCGCCGCCATTATCTCTAGGGTTTTGGATATCGCAACGAACAACACTCTTCATAAACACTCCGGCATGGATGATTTTCGACATGTTGTAGAGCTCACTACTGTATGCAGGTATTGGAAAGACTGTATGCCACCATACGCTAGTGAGACGCTTATTGCAGAACGTTCATACTCGTGTGACGTGGCTCCTAGAGATAGCTGCATTCCTGGCCATGAAACTAAATGGTCTACCAATCTCAACTACATAGTCACTATGGGGAAACGAAATCTTGTGAAGGAGATGCGAGTGGTAATGCTAGGCTTGTGTGGGTGTAGATTACGTCTTACATCTGCACTTGCAGCATTAAATATTTCGACCGCGCAATGGACAGGGGTCGAGGAGTTATTCTTTATTGGTGAAGGGGTATTCTATGCAGGCATGAAAATTGCGCTCGTGGAAAAGGCTACACACTTGCACACTGACATTTCCCGTATGGTCTCCACATTCCCCGGTATCTGCTCTATGGGGTATCATGCATTCCAACACTCTTGCTTTAGTTCAGGGTATCCTTCGCATCCCGATGGTGCCTCTCCTTTTTATTTTACATTACAGCGTGCAATGCTCAATCGAGCTACCAAACTTTTATGTATGTTCCCATTCCCCTCTGATTCTCTTTTATACTTTACAGGTAAACTCTCCCGTCTTGACCTAAACATTAACGTCGTGAAGGACCTTGGCCGTGTGCCTCTCTTTGACCCGGACATTCTCGAGACTGTGAGGCTTTACGAGCTGACTGCAACTAAAGATCCTTGGTATTTGTTTAAACCCAGCCGCAATGGTGCCCTCACGTTTCCCTGTCTGCGCGAACTGGTTATACTTTATTACAAACGACTTGAACAAGCTACGCCCTCACTCTATTCTACAGGCGGACTCACAATTGTGTTCCCAGCCCTCGAAAGATTGTATATCTCTGATTCCACTAAGCATGTGGTAGGGTTCCACGGCCTGTTTGGAGAAGCACCATACCTTACAAATATCTCAGAGCCCATCGATCGTCTACCTTTTATTGATCCTGAAATAGTGAAAACTGCTAGCATTCTGAGGTTTTTTGGCGAAGAGCCAGTTAACCCTATTGAACCGCGGCCACCGAGGAGTAGGTTTACTCAGTTCTACGAAACACCATCAGTGGCTATTGATGCATTTCTAACAAATGCCACATTCCCGTTCCCTGCACTTACCAGGTGGTACAATCTCCGGGTCCTCGATTTCAGAACAGATGTTGCAACGCTGCCTGAACTCACCTGCCTCCTTTCACAGCTCCCAAAGCTCTGGTACTTATCCATTGTATGTCTGACCATGGATCGCCGCGACGTAACCAGCTGGCAGTGGGACCGCAGCACTATTGACGACGAGGCGAGACAAATCCCCATGGTCGACGACTTGGAGCCAGTCAATATCAAACTGCAGAGCCTACACTTCCGGTCAGATCGGTTTATTGACATCGAAGGTTTAGCGGAGCTGACCAAGTGGCTCCCCTCGTTGCTGGAATTGACAGTTCTGAATTTTTACGTCGACGAAATGAGAGAGGAGCTCAAGAACGTGAATCGGGAGGATGTCGAGGTCAGCGAGTTTCCGCACAGGGGTTGAGGACCAGTAAATTATATGTCGGTCCAATACGTCACTTAACATGTACTGTTTACCAGATATCATAAGCTAATGCTGCTAGTGATCGGTATAACTATGTACCTTGTAACGGGTCTAGGTGTGGCAGAATCTGCAGGAGACATTAGAATTAGGCAAAGAGATCAAGAATATATGTTAGTTTGGAGTAAATCCGAGTGAGAAGTTGGCACGGTTCTTGCACTTATTCACTCTGGGCTATCAGTATTCACAGCTAGCACTACATCCTGCATAAATGCATGCATGCGCTGCTGCTTGCAAAACAGCAGACTCTGCCCCGATTGTCTGCCTTGATTGGTGGTCAGGTTCTGTCCAGATTTCCACTCACATCGCACCCGTGACAATAAACAGGGGCCGGGAGCGCTGGCAGATAAAAGTAGGATAGGCGGCCAAATGCCACTCACAGTCGGCCATATATAGACAAGATGCTCGCCTTCGCTTGATCCTTTTCTCCTTAATCAATTCCCTGCTTTCACAGGTTGCTCTCCATTTTCTCTCCCCAAAATATTACCATCACATCGCCGCTATCAGCATCGCCCCACCACTGCTTTCATTTCACATGGACAGCATAAACCTACTTGGCGCAGCTATTATCTCCAGAATATTAGACACTGCAACCCACCAGCACTTAGGCTCAAACTCCGCTATGGATGACTTCCGACGCATCGCTGAACTCACCACTGTGTGCAAATTCTGGAAAGACTGCATGCCGCTCTACGCTACTGAAACGCTTGTCGTTGAACGCAGTGCCATTAAACATACAAACACTTCGAGTAACAGCCAGCCACTCCATAGCCACAAATGGGCCACCAATCTGAGCTTCATCCTCGCCATGAGCAGACAGCATCTTACGAGAGAAATGCGGGTGGTAATGTCCGGTCCTTGCCACAGCAAGCTACTCTTAACATCAGCGCTAGCAGCCTTAAATATTTTGGATACGCCATGGACTGGGGTTGAGCATCTATTCTTTCTTGGCCAGGGCGTCCATACCGCCGTTAGAGAAGATGAGCAGGCAGATGAGACTACAGATGTATACGCCAAAGTCTCACTACTGCTTTCCATACTTCCCAATATCAGTTTTGTATGGTATTATCTATATGACAAAGTAGGCTTTAGCCCTGGAATTCTTCAGATTGGTGACAGATATTCTTCCTTTTATCTTACTTTACAGCGCGCATTGCTTGCTCGTGCTACAAAACTCCAATGTCTTCTCCCATTCCCTTCTTATGACCTTTTAAATGTTTCAGGCACATTATCCTGCCTCGACCTAAACATTAACGTCGTGAAGGACCTTGGCTGTGCAGCTCTCTTTAACCCTGCCACTCTTCAGACTTTGAGACTTTACGAGCTGACTGCAGCTAGGGATCCTTGGTATCTATTTACATCTGACTGCCGTGGAAACCTCACTTTCCCTTGCCTACGCAGCTTGATTGTACTTTATGATCCTAGACAGGTTGAACCATCTCCAGCAATTTACTCTACAGACGGACTCACAATTACGTTCCCGGCCCTCGAACGATTGTATATCGCCGATTCCACTAGACATGTCCTGGAGTTTTACAAACTGTTTGTGGGAGTAAGACAGTCCAGAACAAGCTTTCTTGAGCCAGTCAATCGTCTTCAGCATATCGACCCTCATTTACTTACATTCACGCAGGCGTTTAGCATTTTCGCGCGGGACCAGGTTTGTCAGCCTACACAACTGTTGCCTAGACATCATGTTACTCACCTTTACAAAGCACCTTCGATGGCAACTAAAGCCGTTCTAACAAATTCCACATTCCCGTTCCCTGCACTTACCAGGTGGTACAATCTCCGGGTCCTCGATTTCAGAACAGATGTTGCAACGCTGCCTGAACTCACCGGCCTCCTTTCACAGCTCCCAAAGCTCTGGTACTTATCCATTGTATGTCTGACCATGGATCGCCGCGACGTAACCAGCTGGCAATGGGACCGCAGCACTATTGACGACGAGGCGAGACAAATCCCCATGGTCGACGACTTGGAGCCAGTCAATATCAAACTGCAGAGCCTACACTTCCGGTCAGATCGGTTTATTGACATCGAAGGTTTAGCGGAGCTGACCAAGTGGCTCCCCTCGTTGCTGGAATTGACAGTTCTGGAATTTTTACGTCGACGAAATGAGAGAGGAGCTCAAGAACGTGAATCGGGAGGATGTCGAGGTCAAAGAGTTTCCACACAGAGATTAGTGCTCGATACGTAATATATGCACCTCACCCAGAAAAATATGATTACATATCGCCCATCAAACCCTCGCCAATGAGTTCGTCGACTGCTGCATTTAGCCCCTGCTCGGCACGCTCAAGATGCCAGTTGGCAAGCTGCATCTGCCCGTCGGCCTTTTGCACACCCCAGTTTGAGTACGCCAGATCGAATCCAGACCTACGTGTCGCTGCTGTCAGCTCCTGCACACGCTTCGCCTGCTCGCGAGCCTTTTCCCGGGCCTCCAGCCATTCCGCAGTATCTGCTCCACGAGCAATGCATAAATCGCTGCCGATTCGCGTCGGCTCTGGCGGTGGAGGAGGCGGCAGCGATGTCTGCTGCTGCAGTGGTTGCTGTGCTGCATAGTGGCTGCTGTTTGCCCGATGCATGGCAACTGAGCCTGGCGACTTGGTCGCGCTGCTGCTGGTAGCCGTTCGGGTACTGCACACTACCCATGCTCTGCTGACGACCATGGCGCGGAGGCGGCGGCTGGCTATCGTACTCGTATCGGCTATTGTACGGCGTACCTGTCTGACGCCGCAGGGTTGCGCGACGAGTACGACCGGTAGGGCGCGTCAGGGTAGCTGCCGCTGTGGCTATGCATCGACTGAGAGTGAGGTACCATTGGAGGTGGCGGGGGTGGTGGGTTCGATGCATCGTCGGCAACATTGGCTGAGCGGCTGGGTGAGTCGGCGTAAGCATGCCGGCCTATAATCATCGGTATTGCGACGGTACACGCCGGGTGACCGAGACCGCGACATCGACCGAGGCATTTGGCGTGCCGGGCTTGGTCCGCGCGGCTCAGCATAATCGGCTGGTCTTGGCGGTCTGCTTCTACTTCCGCTTGCCTCACGCGAACGGGACCGGCGGACAGGGCTGCCAGCGCGTTCCTCAGGCGACCGTGCACCGCCTGCCTCATACCGATCATACCTCCCACTATAGTGTCGACGGTCGCCGCGGTACGGTTCAGGGCTGTGCGGTGTACTACCTATATAGCGGGATGAGTAGCCGCGATCATACCGGCTGTTGTAGTATCTGCCGCCGCGGTAGTCACGGCGGTCTGGATACTCCTCATAGCGTTTGTTGCGCTCATAGTCGCGGTATCCAGGCGCTCTACGCCCGGGGTCCTGTGACTCAAACTCGCCGTAGCGACCTCGGCTGCGGCTACGGTCGCGGAATGCTGGTCGCCCACGGCTACGGCTACGCGCCGAGTACATTGGGTCTCGGTTGTAGTGGCTCTGGCTATGGCTGCGACTGCGGTCACGGTCACGGTCGCGGATCACGGTCTGATCCTGACGCACGCACGCTGTATTGGGGCTCAGCGGGCTTTGGAGGTTCCTCATCCGCTACCCCCTCGACGTGCTCTCCTTCTTCGAGATCATCTGGATCCACTGCCTGTCCCGGCTCGATTGAAGGATTGGGTGCTACCGTGGGTGCGGTGGTAGTCTCCGCAGGCTTGTCAACAGTACTGGGCACTGCTGTGTCGGCTGCTGTGCTCCGAGGTGTTGGTTGCGCAAGCGGCGGTGCCCCAGCCGGCTCCTCCCGCTCCCCGCCTCTTGCGCGCACCCTCGACCTGAGTTCCTCAATTGCCCTTTCCTTGTCCATATCCCGTCGGGCCAAGTCCTCTCCGTCCGGCTCCTCCCTCCCGTACCCGCCCCGGTAGTACCTGCCTGCCTCCCTCCGGCGGTATCTTCCAGGATCGCGCTCAAACCGCTTGTAATACCTCGGCGCATACTCTCTGTCGTTATACCGACGCCCGCTGTACCCGCCCCGGTGCTCTTCCTCCTGGCGGTATCCGTCCCGCCGCTGTGCATCGTAGTACGCGCGCCGTGATGCATCACGTTCGCCAGACCGCGACCGCGACCGGTTGTCGCGCCGATAGTACTCGTCTTCGGGGCGCTGTGCCCAGCCTTGGCCAGGCGAACGCGGCGGGTAGTTGGCGTAGCGAGAACTGTAGTCGCCGCGTCGGCTGCTGCTACGGACGCTGCGCGAATCGCCGTTGCTGTCGCCAGCTATGGAGGGCTCACGCGTGTCTTGCACTGGCTTGCCTATGCTCGCACTTGAGGGGGGGCGCGAAGTTGCAGGCGGCGGCACAGGTGCTGCTGGTGTGGCCTCGGGAAGCTGGCCCGGGTCGAAATTAGCTTCGCCTTCTTCGCTCATTTTGTATAGGAGATTTGTGTAGAAACAGTACTGCTGGATGCAACGAATAGAGAAACAAAAATACAGGATGCGCGCAATTTTGGTTGAGAGAAAGGGCGACAGTAGGTACGGAAATGCCCCGAAATCGCTTGGTCGCTGCTGGCCCAAAAGCGCACAATAAAATTCGCCTGCCAATTTCCACAAGCCCAGTGCACTGATCTGATATTAATCCTAGTCCATTTGAATCACAGCCCTGGAGTTGTGCCGTTTTGGCTGAGTCCAGCCTTGGCTTGATTTCGTGGGTGTGTGCGGTGCGCCCTGCGATCCATCTTTCACCTGAGCTAGTCCAGAATTATTTCGGTAAGAAGAATGAATCCATCCGCGGCTGCAGGATGACGGGACTTTGGACGGGCGCGTTGATGGATGCGGCAACCGCAGGTTTTGGGCTCGGCGGCAGTTTGGAGGAAGGGCGATTTGAATTGAGAAAGAAGGCAGCGACCAATTCGAATTGGGGCGCTCTGAAATGCGAGTTCGCCAATGCGGTTGCCGTTGACATTTGGGTTCGAAACAGCCAGTGCTAATTCATAAGGGGAATCGCCACCAACATCGTGCATATTGTAGCTACCATGTCGAAGTCGAAGAACCACACGAACCACAACCAGAACAAGAAGGCTCACCGCAACGGCATTAAGAAGCCCAAGGCCAACCGGTACCCTTCGCTCAAGGGTGTTGACCCCAAGTTCCTGCGCAACCAGCGTTTCGCCAAGCGCGGCACCTTCAAGGTTGTCCACAAGGCTAAGATGGCTGCCAAGGCTGCCGAAGGCTGCCCAGCAGTAAATAGCCCAATGGCGCGTGAAGCTTCTTTTTTCTCGCTCATTTTTTTCTCTGCTCGGCGGGACATCTCTTTGCGCCAGTCTATTAGGAATGGCATTCAACGAGCGCTCTTTGGCCCGGGCGGAGTAGAAGGAAAAGTGTCAAATGGAAACTTTAACATGATAGTGAATAATGTGAGGGAACATGTACGTAACATGGTGCAAGAGGGGCTGTGTATGTGTATTGGGTGGAATGTGCTGTGCTGGACGTAACTGTCGAGATACATAGCATGGATGGGTCGGAGGCATCAGCAAAAGAGTGAACTAATTAATTATGTCGGCGCGCATCACGCCCTTGACCAGCGACACGTAGTCGGTGTTCGAGAACGCTGTCTGGTGTGTCTCGAGGAACCGCACGATCTCGGCCAGGATCCAGGTACGCGTGGACTGTCTTGCTCTCCTGGTTCTCCTTGGCCCACCACTCGATATTGTCGATGTGGATCTTGGCCGCGAGCAGCAGCGAGTACGGCAGCGTGCGGCGGTAGGACGCCAAACACCGACATGGCGACCTGGCGCAGGTGTGCCTCTTGGGCCTTGATCTTCTCCTGGAACACCTGTTTCATCCGGTCCTTGTGCGACAATGGCTTGACGGGCTCCGTAGACACCTCGGAGTCAACGTCCATTGCGTCGCTGTTCAGCGAATCGGGGCCATCACCGGGCACGTTGTTGGGCGTGTTGTGCGAGCTGTCACTGGGCTTGCGGATGCCCGCCAGCGCCAGAACCGACGGCGGGATGCCCGGGTACTCCCCGCGCAGGATACGCGACACCTGCTGGGCCGCCGTGGTCGTTCGCAGCCACAGGTCCTTGACGTACTGGTCAAACGCAGCCAGGAGATCCTTGTCCTCCTGCACGCGCTGGTCGGGCGCTGGCAGCGAGCTCGAGTACTCATAGTGGATCTGGAACACCATGCGGTACAGATGCATGTTCAGTGCCGAATACAGGATCAGCATGGCCAAGTAGTGCAGGTGTGGGAACTCGATTCCAGGCGCGTACACCTCGCAGTCGAAGCAGCGGGTCGTTGAAGCCGTTGGGCCGTGAGTTGCGTCGGCTGCTTCCGTCGGCTGCGCTGCTGTGGGTAGCCGAGCCGGGCTGCGAGACCGGCGTCCAGGGTTTGCTGTTTTGGTTGACTGGCGTCGCTAGCCGCTGCAGGTAGTCCTGGCGCACCATCTCGCAGATGCGCTCGACGCGCTCGACATTGGCACGCAGGGCCTTCATCTTGTCGGTCCACGACATCTGGATGTACATTGGGGTGTAGTCGTTACCGATAGGGCGACCGCGGGCGGAACAGCGAGCTCATGTCGGCCAAGAATGCGACCAGGTGGCTCATGGTGAAGCCGTACTCGATCTCAGACATCATGTACAGATTGTCGTTCTTGCGCAGACGCATCTCCTGGCCCAGAGTCAGCTTGTACAGGTCGTCGCTTGGCCGCGTGCGCGTGTACCCTCGCGCAGATACCGCGGCACGCGATCGGGTGCCTGATAGGTGAAGACTGGGCGGTCCCACTCGCGTGCGTTGCACGGGAAGTGCACAAACATGCGGCACTCGTCGACCATGGTCGGCAGCCGCTCGGCGATTGAGCAGAACCGTTCGTTTGTGAATAGCACCCACCACAGGCGCCGCCGCAGCTCGGCCTCCAAGGGCGTCAGCGCCAAGCGACAGCGGCACATACTGGCCAGCGAAGTCGCCGGGAGTCAGCGCCAGATCGTTGCTGTGTGTGCTGCCCTGCTTGGGCGGCTCGAATATCCCAAAGTGCATCCGCGTTGCGATTGAACGCGTTGGGGCGTCAATCACATGGAAGTCCATCAGCTGGGCCAAGCGTGTGGCCTTGCACCAATACATGGACGCCTCCTGCCAGCGCGGCGTTCCGTAGACAAAGAGGGAAAGCAATGCCAAGCCCTGCACAACCTCAACGCTGGGCCGGTTCAGCTCAGATGACAGAGCAGGCGTGTGCCTTGGTGGCAAAGTACTCCTCCTCGATGAGCACCTCGTCGTTCTGCAGCATGTGCGTGTTGAGGAATATGCGCGAGGAGAGAGCGCGCAGTGCGAACCACACAAAGTGGTTGACGGTGCCATCACGCAGCTGGGAGATGAATGTGGGCTTGTGGATGATTGGCATCTGGTGGTGCAGGAAGCAAAAGTAGTTGTGTACGGCCCTCTCTGCCAGCTCGACGCGGCGCTCCAGGCGAAGCAGCGACTCGTGGATTGGGGTGTGCACAGCCGTGATCTCGTCGGGATCCCTGTGCGCAGACGTTGCGACAGGCCTCGGCGGCTGCCTCTTTGGCATGCACCAGCGCATCCTGGCTGGCGCTCGAGATGTTCTGCGTCACATACGACAGGTGGTCGAGGGTGCTCTGCACATAGTCGGCGTTGGTGTCCTTTTTGGCCATGGCAATCGCGACGTTTCCGAGAGTGAACGATAGCGGCGTCGCGCTCCATTGCGTGGGGCCGCCGAGAGCTGACTGCCTGGAAGGCGGGGATAGGAGTGCGGCATCGTTTGAGGCTGCAGCAGCGCCGGCATTGGCGGTGGCACAGTGAGCGGGTTAAAATAGCCATGGGTGCCGCTGAAGCCAAATGGGAATGTGGTCGTTGCTCGGAATCGTCGATAGAGGCGGTACGATAGCACCCATATGGTGCATTCCCGGGTGGTCATCGCCACCTGGAGTTGACACTGCAGTCCCGCCGGTGATCGCCGCCGATGTGCCGGCTGCACTTCCAACTCCGGCGGAAGCAGCTGCCGCTGCCGCCATAGCCGAGCCGTCAAATCCCTGCAAGTTGGTGCCGAAGTTGAACGAAAAGTTCTGCAAATCGATGTCATCTAGGCTGCTGCGTTGTGGCGCATCGGGCCCGGTTGAGAACGAGCCAAAATAGTCAGATCCATGCACGTCGGTCTGGGCCGAGCCCAAGTAGCCCGATAGCAGCCCACTGCCCTGCTGGTTGAGCGAATCAAAGTCTAGGTAATTTGAATTGTTGTACGGCGCGGTCTGTGGCTGGCCCAGGTGGATAGAATTCGGCGCTGCGTCGTCGGCGATCGCAGGCTGCATCTGAGCTCCGGACGACTGATTGCCGAATGGGTGAGGCTGGCGCTGCTGCTGCTGTTGCTGCTGTTGCTGCTGCTGCTGCTGCTGGGATCTGAGTTTGCATACTGCCGGATAACGCCGCATTGCTGCTATTGGCAGACTGGTCGATTGGGTTTGCAATAGCGGGTGATGACCGCTGTTGCTGGTGGTGATGGTCCGCGCCTACCGATGTTTGTAAACACCCGCTGTCGACGGCTGCGTTGCCGTTTGTGTTAATGCTGTTGCTGCTGTTGGCGACGGGGACAGCAGTGGTCAGGTGGGCTGCAGCAGAAGTAGCGGCAACGTGCGACTGATTCAGCGGACCCGGGCCAGATCCAATCGACGACGAGTATAATGACATTGCATGATCGGCCCCAGAGAACGTGTGCTGTTGCTGCTGCTGGGGATCGATGGGGATTGTCGACGTGGTTATGATGGACCCGCTGTGAGCTGGATACTGTGCAGGATTGGCCGACGATACCCACTGGCTAAAGTACTCAGGGCCTGATACCATCGAGCTAGCAATCGACAGCGCCTGCTGAGCCTGGCCAACTGGGAACCCGGCGCTGGCAGGCGGGGTTTTGGGCCCAGTGGGGACAAAATGCGTGGTCGGTGCGCTGTTGCTCGGCCATTGTGACGGCTGCTGCTGACTGCTGCTGCTGACTTGACGACGGGGCGTAATACGGGATACCTGTCTGGCGCTGCTGGGCCTTGGGCGGGCGGCCGCGCTTCTTTTGTGCCAGGTACGTGCACTCTACTCCGCGGGCCAGACAATTGCCGCAGGTTGGTTGGACGCCGTTACAGCGCACCTTTTTCCGTCGGCAGCTGGCACACGCCTGGTTGACTCTATTCGCCGCTGAGCCCACATGCACCGATGCAGACTGGGAGGTTGGTGTGGTTGGGCTCGGCATATTTGCTGCGTTTCCAAAAACGTGCTGCGTAGTGTGGGTGGGTGGGTGGCCGCTGGTTGGCGTTGTCGAAGCGCTCATTCCCGATTCGAGGTGAAACCAGGTGGGAGTTGTAGCCGAGGCGGGAAGGGAATTGCGAAACTGCGATTCGTGAGGAGTTGAGGAAAAAATAGGGTGTCCAGAGTCGGCGGTTGAGTGCGGGGAGAAATAGGAAAATAGGTTAGGAGCGGTGCTGTTGAGGACTGGGAAAGAAGACAGGTTCGCCGCAGGAAGGGGCGAAAGCAAGGCTGGGTTTTTGTGAGCTGCTACCGCGTGGGTGTGTGCCACGGTCGCCTGCGAGCCTTGATTGCTGTTGGTCGAATGGCGGCGCGTTGAGCTTCCGGCCGCTGCCGCTCCTCCGCCTCTGTGAGATACAGTGATGTCGATCCCACTGGCAATAGCCCTGGGTCCTCCTGAGCTGCTGGCTCCTTGGCCATCAGACCTGGGGTCGGCCGCCTGCTGGACCTGGCGCTGGTGCCATGCGAGTAGCCTGTCGCGATAGCTGCTGTGCGATAAGCCCTGGCTATGTGCCTGCAGGTGGCTCCTGCTGCCGCTGGTGCTGGTGCTGGTGCTGCTGATCCTGCTGGTGCTGCATAGGGGTGCTGCTGAGGACAGATATAGTCGACGATAAAAATAGATGATATGCAGGCGCGGGCATACACAAGCGTCGAGATGCACGATTCTGGCCCCCTGCTTCGAAGTAGGCTCTACAAGAGATGACAGTGCGCTTTTTAGTCAAAAAAAGTTTTTTTTTTTTGCACGTATGGCGATTGCGAGCTGAATGATACGAGTCAAAAACAAGGCGCGATCAGCACCAGCGCTCAGTGAGAAGACAAGAAACTCTGGCGGATCTCCATTGACGCGCATACTGCGCCTGGCTAAAAGTGGAAGGGACGAGGCCGCAAATGTACATGATTTGCGATTGCTCGCTGCAGTTCGCTTGCTAGTCGGCCATTCGGCCACAGGGTAGTCTATAGTTTGTGCTGCCATCATTCTAGGCTAGTCTTGCTTGGCCGTTACCTGAGTGTGTGGGAAGTAGCGTTTGCCGTTTCTGTCTGGGCAAGTGCGTCGAATAGTCAGTGCGCGAAAAAGACAGCGTGGTTCAATGAGTAAGAAAATTAGTAAGGCGATGGATTCCAATGAGAAGAAAGGGGGAAATCCGATTGATTGGAATATCGCTGAGCGTAGGCAGACGGCTGAATAGGGGATGAAGAAAACAACAGTGAGGGGGGAGAAATGAACCAGCGCGAGAAAATGGGTGCCTTTTTATTTCCAGTAAAGATGGCGGGCAGGGGAGAAAAAGAGCACGTCTTGCATGTCTGCAGACTTTTATATCAAACTACCTGCGCAGGCAATATCAAAGCCAAATTCCGTTTTCTTGCCAGCGACTCTATGAATACTGGCAAAGGCAATTTTTGAGGGACAGGCGCGTGCCGTCTCGCAATCTCTTTCCCTCCCGGCAAACGCAGAATGGGTAGATTGTGACTTGCCAAGCATGTAGCAACTCCAATTTAGCAGCATCCGACAAGGGTCTGGGATACATGTTTTGCTCTACCCAAGCATAAACAACGAAAAGGCGCCCCCGTCCGATTATAGAATAGTCAGTGGGCTGGCATTGGAGTTCCCGAGTTAAACTTTTATTCAGCAGGCAGGGAGCGCATCTGTCACCCACACATGTATACTATTTTTGCACGCATGCGCGTATATGCATTACCCTACAGCGCACACCCCAAGGACATGGCGGAATTGCTAAAGACATTGGGGGTAACATTGCGACGCTGAACAGCCTCTATTTTTGTCGGCATCAGCTGGAAAGCAGATGTACGGGCCAGGTATCCTGCACTTGCGCAACAGCACCGGACATGGTGGGGGAGGGCAGATGCAAGAGTGCAGGCACACAATAAGACCACCGAATCACCTGCAAGCGGCATGGTGAATGAAGAAATCAGCACTGCTTGCCTCCACCTTGCTCCAGGAACGTGTCAACACTCGGCAACAATGCACTATCGAGAGCTGTGGTAAAAATAGCTCTTTGCATATCGGACTCCTATTGGGTCCTTTGACCTAGCGAATCTGCCAAAGGCACCAGCGACGGCAGCTCCCTGTCCGGGAGTTCTGCCTTGATTTGGTTCTAAAAGATATTTCTCCCGAACTTTTTTGTTGTCCTGCTGCAGTGTGGCGACCAGCAGAATCGACTAGGCTCCTGGGTTCCTGGCTGGCGCGCAGCGAATCGGTGGGCGTCATGCCAGTGTGTTCATGCAGGACGGGCAGTGTTTATTTGGGTTGCGGATCCTTGGTTGCTGTGCCGAACACAAAGCATCGCCATTTGTTTGCGTTAGGAACCCTCTGTCAAATTCATAGCCGTCGCCTGTCACCTGGGAAATAGACGCGTGCCAAGTGCCAGATGCCGGAGGGACAAGGCCAGCCACCAGCAATATATTATCTGCTCGGGATTACAAGGCATTGGCAACATGCACGCCACTGATGGTCATCGCAGAGGGAGGGAATAGGCTGGCCTGTTTTTGGGTTAGAATATGTGGGAAAAGATAGGAGGAAATGATTTACTTGTTGTTCTCGGGACGCAGGCTGCGGACAGTGCTGCCGGCGCGCCAGATCTCCGAGTCGCGGATCTCCTGGAGCTCGACCTCGAGCTGCTCGCGGTAGTCGGGCTGCGAGTTCTTGTCCAGAGCACGCTTGGTCTCAGAGCCGTTCTTGACCGACTCGTACAGCTCGTTGAAGACGGGCAGCGACGCGTCGTAGAACTTCTGGTGCCAGTCGAGGGCACCGCGCTGGGCAGTCACCGAGCAGTTGGCATACATCCAGTCCATGCCCTTGGCGCCGATCAGCGGGAACAGCGACTGGGTGGCCTCCTCGACGGTCTCGTTGAAGGCCTCCGAGGGCGAGTGGCCCTGGGCGCGCAGCACGTCGTACTGGGCGCGGAACAGACCCTGGATGGCACCCATCAGGACACCGCGCTCTCCAAACAGATCAGAGTACACCTCCTTCTGGAAGGTGGTCTCGTACAGGTAGCCCGAGCCGATGGCGACACCGAGAGCGACAACGCGCTCGTGGGCCTTGCCCGACACGTCCTGGAACACGGCGATCGACGAGTTCAGGCCCTTGCCCTCGAGGAACAGGGTGCGCAGGGTGGCACCGGAGCCCTTGGGAGCGCACAGGACGACGTCAACGCCAGCAGGAGCCTCGACATGGGTCTGGTCCTTGTATGTGATGGCAAAGCCGTGGCTGAAGTACAGAGTCTTGCCCGGGGTGATGAAGGGCTTGATGGTGGGCCACAGGTCGCGCTGAGCGGCGTCGGACAGCAGGTTGAGCACAATGTTACCCTTGTCGGCGGCCTCCTCGATCGAGAACAGGTTCTTGCCCGGGACCCAGCCCTCGGCGACGGCCTTCTTCCACGAGCGGCCATCCTTGCGCACACCGACAATGACGTTCAGGCCGTTGTCGCGCAGGTTGAGGCCCTGGCCGTGGCCCTGGGGGCCGTAGCCGAGGACGGCGATGGTGTCGTTCTTAAAGTAGTCCAGGACCTTCTCCTTGGGCCAGTCAGACCGCTCGTAGACCTTCTCCTGGGATCCTCCAAAGTCGAGGGTCTTGAGGCCGCGGGTCTGCTGGAAGCTCTACAAGCGGCATAAACAAGTTTTAGACAACGGCTTGTGGTGTGATTCGCAGGTCAGATCGGGGCTGTGCGGCCAATCACAGCCGCGCACAGGCGGCCGAACGAGAGCAGGCATTTTCTCCCTGTGCCTGTTTAGGCATGCTGGCAGCGCAGAACGCATTCACATGGGCACAGGAGCTGGAGTTGAAAAGAAGTCATCGGCTCGCCCCCAAAACCGGCGATCCCCAGAGGTCGGCCGATCTAGGACCTGGGTGCGCAGAAGGGGCAGGAGCTGAGTCACAACAGATCGAGGAGGATACTTACGGCAGCAGCAGGAGCAGCAAAGCGGGTGGCCATGCGGGGAGCAGCAGCAAAGGCGCGGGCGGCAAGAGGAGCGCGGGCAGCCATAGCGGCGCGGGCGAGGGTGCGGGTAGCGGTGCGAGAGGCCATTTTTATGATGTGCTTGCTTCCAAAAGAGACAAGAAAAAGAAATGATACAGAGAAGAGAGAGGCGAGAAGAGCGTTTTTGGTTCGAGTATTGAAATGGCCGTCTCGTCCTCCCTGCAGACGCCACGCTTTATAGGTGAGCCGCCCTCATCCCAGCGCGCTGCTCTGCTCGGGCAAAGTGGGGCCAGGAGATCGAGGGCGATTTGCTGAGTCACATTGCTGGGCGGAGGCAGGGCCATGGCCCGCGCAAAAGGGGAGCCTGTGCTCCAGACCACGACGCCGACATTGAGGGACTGCGAGATAGGCAGGTGCGAAATTAGCGCTCGACATGAGAGCCGATCCCTCCCGCCGAACCGCCATTGGGCACACACATGCCCAAAGAAGAGATAAAGGCAGGCCAGTCCCGCGATTATCGATCGATTTCGCTCTAGCCTGAGTGTGCTTCATCCCGGCGCTGGGCTGAGCCCACGTTGGTGACGCACTTAGCTTGCAGTGCGTCTGCAGTGGACGGACTTGGACAAGGTCCGAACCACGGCGAGGTTTGTTTGCGCGAAAGAGATAAGTCATAATCCAGGGGAGACGGACAGAGACAATGCGCTCTGCAAGCCGATGCAGACGCGTATTTCACAAGGACGTTCGAGGGGTGGAGGGGAGGTCAATACATGGACATCCATGCCTTCGCCATGGCAAACAGGCAGTCGCAATTTATTGCTCGGCTGGCGCCATCCCTTGTCCTCGCCACCGACCAACCTCTTCTCTACCCCCGCTACTAGTTCATTTCCAGACAGGATATTAGCGATGATTGCTCGCCGCTCCTTTGCAAAGCTGGCCACGTCGGCTCTTTTTACTGCGCGGTTCAGCACCAATTCCTACCGGTGCCACTCCCAGACTCCGCAGGACGACATGGAGTCATGGTACAACGACCACCCGACCGCCCTTGCCGTCTCCAACCTCATCAAGACGCCTGCCGCGCCCAAGGCCCCCAGCACAATCCGCACACTCAACTGCTTCATGCAGGACGAGCCCGGCGCCCTGACCCGCACCACCGGAATTATGGCCGCACGCGGCTACAACATCGAGAGTGTGGTCGTCAGCCGCACCGAGATCCCCAGCCTCTCTCGAATGACCATCACCGTCAAGGGCGAGCCAGCCGTGGTGCAGCAGGCACGCAAGCAGCTCGAGGACTTGTCTGAAGTGTGGGCGGTCGTGGATTTGACCGACACAAGAACCGTGGGGCGCGAGATTCTGCTGATCAAGCTATCGACCATGGGACCAGACCGCATAGCGTGCGGAGCCAACTCGTGCACTCCACGCGAACGCACGTCGCCCAGGAGCCATGAGAAGGCCGTTGAGCTGGAGGCTGAGCAACCGCAGCTCCAGATCCTCGAGAGCTGCGAGCGCCTCGAGTACATTCGCAGTCTGTCAGATATGTTTGGTGCCAAGGTCGTCGATGTCGGTGCCGAGTGCTGCATCGTCGAGCTGTGTGCAAAGTCGGAGCGCATTGATGCGTTCATGAAGCTGGTGGCACCGTTCGGGATTCTCGAGGCAGCTCGCAGCGGACGCATGGCCATGTCACGCACAGCGAAGCTGTCCCTGTTTGACCAAGACCCGCCAGAAATGCAAGATGGCGAGGAAGCGCAGGCACTGCCAGCAGCTGACTTGGCCAATCTGCCGCCCAGCTAAACCCGCTTCATAGTTGTTTCAATGCACATTATTAGCAAATGTTTTCTGGATGAAGAGACGCTATTTTTATTCTAAGCAATAACAGGTGCCTACGAGGGAGGGAGGTTGGACAGATCCGGCGATTCCATGACCAGAGCCTCCTCCTCGACAGCAGTCGCGTCGTGGTCCTCGAACAGCGACAGCCTCGCTGTGCGCGACATGGCCATGCGTCCGCTGCGAGCTGCCTCGAGAATCCCGAACGGTGCCACCAGCTTCATGAACGCATCAATGCGCTCCGACTTTGCACACAGCTCGACGATGCAGCACTCGGCACCGACGTCGACGACCTTGGCACCAAACATGTCTGACAGACTGCGAATATATGTCAGGCGCCGGCCACTCTCCATCATCTGCACATGGGGCTCACTCATCGACAGCGGCAGCTCGGCCTCCATCTCCTCCTTGCGCTCTTTGATCAGGTTCTTCTCGATCTTCTGGATCTCGGATGGCGCCATGGGCTGGCGCGGCGTACACGTGTTGACGTTGCAGATGATGTGGTCCGGGCCCAGCGTCGACAGCTTGATCAGCAGCACCTCGCGCTCCACTGCCTTGATGTTGGTCAGATCAACAACCGCCCATACCTGCGGCAGGTCCTCCAGCTGCTTGCGTGCCTGCTGCACCACGGCCTTCTCACCCTTGACCGTGATGGTCATTCGAGAGAGCCCGGGGATCTCGGTGCGGCTGACTACCACGCTGTCGATGTTGTAGCCGCGTGCCGCCATGATGCCCGTTGCGCGCGTCAGGATTCCCGGCTCGTCCTGCATGAAGCAGTTGAGGATATGCACGCGGTTCGTGGTCTTCTTGACCGTCGGCGTCTGGTACAGGATGTTGTACACGGCGTCGGCCGTCGATTCTGTGGTGTACCAGGTGCCCAGGCCGCCGCCCGTTGCCTGCCCGGCCTTGTGCGAGGCGATGCGGGTGCTGGTGCTGAACCGCGATGTCAGCGCAGCCGAGCGCTTGGCCATGCGCAGCGTGGAGGTGAGCGCGTGTCTCGCAAGCATGGGTCGATTCTTGATGGGGACTGGAGATAACACAGGGTGGTGGTGCGATTTTGCGAAAAAAAAAGGATGAAAGAGAAAAGGAGGGGGATTTGGATCTTGGAGAGCCGTCTTAAATCGTTTTGCATACGTGCGTCACAATCATTCGCAAGACCCATCCCCTGGCGTCGGCGGTTTTGTGAATCACTGCCGGCCATAGGCGCAGGCGCTGCCGGCCAGCACACAGGCACTGGCAGTCTCCTGTATATCTCTCTTCCGAATGCTCCGATCCGCATATGGCAAGCCGTATTTAAGCGTGCGGCGCCGTGTAGGCGACAAGCTGCTCGGCGACATCGCCTGGCATGTGCTTCCACCAGCAGGCTTTACGTGACTGGGCCGCACGATCCTGCATCGCCCCAGGCCAGCAGCACAGGCCTGCCACTGGTCATGCTGCCGTAAACCAGGGACCGGCCTGGCCAGTGAATAATGTCTAAGTGAGTCAAAAACATGCCTCCCCTTGAGATGACTCACAAGCACATCTGCGATATCTCCGGGCTATCTATCCATGCACGACCAGGGGGAACCACCGCAACACCAACCAGGCTCGGAACGAAGCCAGCTAATCCCAGTCCGGGCTCGCACCCCCAGCCAACGAAAAATGCTGGTAGGTGCGCTGTTTCGCTGTCACAGGCATATGCTTGGACAACAACTTTCCTTTTGTTGTCTGGACCCCACCACGCCTTCCCCCCAGTCGAATATGCCGGGTCTGTGACTGATTTGCTCGCGACCGGGGGCTGCATCGGTATTTGACCTCGCCTGGCTGCCAATTTGCCGTTTGGTATAAAGGGAGGCCCTCTGGCGCTGCTCTTCGGTGTGCCCAATCTCCCTTTAATTGACTCCAATATATTTTCTCCTTTCTCTCCCTTGCCTGGGATTATCAACCACCGCTTTAGCCTTCCAGCGTAATCGCGCCAACTGCCGCCTCCCAGCATTTAGCAACTATTACGGCGTCCTGTCTTGATCGAGCACACCTCCTAGTCTTCCTGTCTGGCCATACGCTGCAAAACCCAATTTCTTCTTATCGGCACACTCCCTCCTGTCGTTATTTCACTTCTGCACCTCAAAAAATACCTCGCAATGTCACTTGCCTCTGTGTCTAAAACAGCCATTGCTACTCGCACTGCCGCGGTCTCGTCCGCACTCGCCCGGAACGCGACCGTCGCCATCACTCGCCAGCAGCGGCGGTTTAAGGCCACCAAGCCGTAAGTATCCAAAATGAAGACTTCATGTCCCCGTGTCTGTGGTACCTCCGCTGCCTGGCACAGCGGGTGTTGCTGTCTCCCTCTCAAAGCACAGGCAATCACATTTTTTCGCTGCACGCCCAGCACGATCCTCGCATTCTGTGCACAATCAAACTGCTATCTTATCGATCGCACTGCATCGTCCAATCTAGCGCCTTTCTGACTGGCTGACTGGCTCTGCCACGCATTTTCTGCATTGCTTTAGTGTCCAAGATAACGCACAGCCTGCCGCCCCCAAATCCAGTGCTGCTGGCGCTACTGCCAGCAACCCGGCAAAAGCCCAGAACTGGGCAGCACAGCCGCTGGCCAACCGGGCCGAGAAGGAGCTCGACGACAGCTTTGTGGGCATGACTGGCGGAGAGATCTTCCACGAGATGATGCTGCGGCACAACGTCAAGCAGGTGTTTGGGTACCCGGGCGGTGCCATTCTGCCTGTGTTCGATGCAATCTACAACTCGAGCTACTTTGACTTTGTGCTGCCGCGGCACGAACAGGGAGCAGGTCACATGGCCGAGGGTTACGCGCGCGTTACTGGCAAGCCCGGCGTCGTTCTGGTTACATCAGGCCCTGGTGCGACAAATATCATCACGCCGCTGCAGGATGCGCTCTCGGACGGCGTGCCCCTGATCGTGTTCAGTGGCCAGGTCCCCACCGCCGCCATCGGCACGGACGCCTTCCAGGAGGCCGACGTGGTTGGCATCTCGCGGTCATGCACAAAGTGGAACGTCATGGTCAAGGACGTGGCCGAGCTGCCGCGGCGCATCAACGAGGCATTTGAGATTGCAACCTCGGGCCGGCCTGGCCCTGTGCTGGTCGATCTGCCCAAGGACATCACCGGTGGAATCCTGAACCGCGCAATCCCGCGCATCCGCTCGTCGATCCCGTCACGGCCCATCCACGAGAACGTGCGCCACGTCACCCCGTCCAGCGCGTCGCGCATGCACGAGCAGACCGTCCAGCGCGTCGCCGAGCTGTGCAACACCGCCAAGAAGCCCGTCATCTATGCCTGGCCACGGCGTGCTGTCGTCGCCCGAAGGCTGGAAGCTGCTGCGCGAGTTTGCCGACAAGGCCAATATCCCTGTCACCACCACGCTGCTCGGCCTGGGCGCCTTCGACGAGACAGACCCCAAGAGTCTGCATATGCTGGGCATGCACGGCAGTGTCTATGCCAACCTGGCCATCCAGAGTGCCGATCTGATCATCTCGCTGGGTGCCCGCTTTGACGACCGTGTCACCGGCAGCCTGCGCCATTTCGCGCCTGAGGCCAAGAAGGCCGCGCAGGAGGGCCGTGGCGGCATTGTGCACTTTGACATTCTGCCCAAGAACATCAACAAGACCGTGCTGGCCGATCTGGCCGTCGAGGGCGATGTCGGCGAGAACCTGCGCATGCTGCTGCCGCAGATCGAGCACCGCGACCGCAGCGTGTGGTTCGACAAGATCAACACATGGAAGGCCAAGTATCCGTTCCAGTACTCGCCCGAGGAGGACCCGTCGCGCGACCTGAAGCCGCAGTCGGTCATTGTCGAGCTCAACCGCCAGCTCGAGCACCAGAAGCACAACACCATCATCACCACCGGCGTCGGCCAGCACCAGATGTGGGCCGCTCAGTATTATCGCTGGCGCACCCCGCACTCGTTCGTGACCTCGGGCGGTCTGGGCACCATGGGCTTTGGTGTGCCCGCGGCCATTGGCGCCAAGGTGGGCCAGCCCGACAAGACCGTGATCAACATCGACGGCGACGGCTCGTTCTCCATGACCGCTATGGAGATGGCCACATCGGCGCAGTACGGCATTGGCGCCAAGCAGCTCGTGCTGAACAACAACTTCCAGGGCATGGTCAAGCAGTGGCAGGATCTGTTCTACGAGCAGCGCTACTCGCACACGCCCATGCGCAACCCCGACTTTGTCAAGCTCGCCGAGGCTATGGGTGTCCGCGGCCTGAAGGTCACAAACCTCAACGACCTGCCAGCTGCCATGGAGGAGTTCCTGAAGGAGCCTGGACCAGTTATGCTGGAGGCTGTCGTCGATGCCACCGAGCACGTCTACCCGATGGCCCCTGGCGGCAAGGCCCTGCACGAGATGGTGCTGGGCACTGGCCAAAAGGTCGAGTTTTAATGTGTTTTTCTAGCTGCTTCTACATCATAAACCATCAAATATCCCGTCTGCCATCCCTTGGCACTATGTCCAGTGTACTGGAAACGCGTATACCGGAGCGGATGTCGTTTGTACACGCTGCGTGGATGAACTGTGGTTATGAATATCCTGGCATATCCACCCACTACTGCTGCGGACTTGATGGGAATCTAGTGTGACAAGCAGTTGGCATTGGCCATACTTCATGCACAGATTAGGACGCCATATCCATCTTTGAGGCACTGCAGTCTTGATACCTGAACAGCTGAAGATGCAGCATTGGTCTATTTCCACTACGTTGCACTTTCCTATTAGGCTGCGCTTTTTCATTTGGATCTTGCCATAGGGTTGCCGTGGCTTGCCCTGATAGGGCTTGCAGCAAAAACAAAACTCGCTCGTGTGCAGGACGGAATTTAACCATCCTTTGCTCCACTTCCGCTCGGTTCGCTCTTTGTTGCTTTTTGAATTCGTTTTCTCCAATGTCGGGGCTGTCGAGCTATCTATATTCGACGCTGTCCATCGTCAGCAACATTAGCGGCATTGGCGGCAGCGGAATTCCCGACTTTCACTTTACCATAGGCGAGGCTATCGAGGAGTATGCGGGAAAGTCAATTTGGGAGCTGCATCGAGCAGTCAGTACCGTACGTTGGCTCATTTTCAAATTGCCACCGACTCATCCAGCCAACACAGCACCAGCTAAACCACCCCTTACGTGTAGAATGACAAGTCAGAGGCAGCAGTGTTTGTATTCGACAAGAACCGGGGATCAAGCTACACAGCTGTGGCCCAGAACACACTGAAGCGGATGCGCACGATCCGGCACCCGGGCGTCCTGCGCTACCTTGAGGGCACAGAGACAGCCGACGCAATCTACATTGCCACCGAGGCGGTCACGCCCCTGGTCATGCACCTTGAGGGCGATTATTCATCGGAGCTGAAGCGCTGGGGCCTGTACAAAATATCTGACACCCTGCGGTTCATCAACGAGGACTGCAAGATGATCCACGCCAACCTGTCGTCCAGCTCAGTGTTTGTGACGCGTGCGGGGGAGTGGAAGCTGGGCGGATTCGAAATCATGGATACGCAGGCCGGGAGTGAGCAGATTTTCCGGCATTACACCAGCGTGCTGCCTGGGTATGCGGCACGCATGGCACCCGAGTTTGAGAGCCAGGCATGGGACAAGGCGACAGGTAGCAAGCCTGGCGTAGTCGACGGCTGGTATCTGGCGTGCTTGATCCAGCAAGCATATAACGGTGAGGTGCACTCGGCAGCACAGATGAGCAGCCAGGGGAAAGATTCCGCAGCCGTTGTGGCAACTGTGCCAAAAGCTGCTGACGCCCAACCTGCGCCTGCGTCTGTCGCCAGCCAAATTCCTGCAGATGGCGTCGCGGCCGGGCGGTTTCCTTGACTCGCCCTTCATCACCACCAGCCTGTTCCTAGAGAACATCGCTGTCAAGGATGACGATGAGAAGGCAGAGTTCTTTGCTGGCCTTGATTCAGTCATTGAGGGATTCCCGCAGGATTTCAGCAAGTACAAGATCTTGCCTGAGCTGCTAAAGATCATGGAGTTTGGCGGCGGCGACGCCAAAGTGCTGAGCGGCATCATTCGCATCGGCCAGGAGATGGACGAGGAAGAGTACAACCAGCTGATCTCGCCCGCCATCGTGCAGCTGTTTTCGTCGAATGACCGGCGGCTGCGCTTCAGCCTGCTCGAGTATATGGGCAGCTTCATCCAAGCAATTCCGTCGTCAGTGGTGTCCAAGAAAGTGCTGCCAAATTTCCTCAGCGGATTCTCTGATGCCGCACCGGCGATCCGCGAAGCCACAGTCAAAGCGTCGCTGGCAATTGCGCCCAAAGCTGTCGCAAAAGTCCTTGAACTCCGATCTCCTGAAGCAGCTGGTACGGATGATTGCCGATCCTGAACCCGGTATCCGTACCAACACGCTGGTGTGCATCGGGAAGCTGATGCGCAGCCAAAGAGGGCGTTTTGGATCTGGACGGTGAGGGTGTCAACGACAACTCGTACAAGTACGTGATCTGTCCTGCCGTCATGCAGGCATTCCGCGACCAGTTCCCGCCTGTGCGCTCGGCTGCCCTAGCTGTGGCCAGCGCGTGTGCGGCCAAATGGGATGCTCTGGAGATTGCGCGCCGCGTGATCCCATCCATCTCTCCCCTGCTTGTCGACGGTGAACGACCGGTGCGCACGGCAGCGCTGAAGACTGTCCAGGCCATGGTTGCTAGGGTCGAGCAGCACGCGAAGGACATGCCAGATACGCTGGCCAAGAAACCCCCAGCACCTACTGTTCCGGCAGCAGCAAACTCTGCGCCCACAACGCCGCCACCGGTGCGCCCTACCTCAACTGCATCGCCAGTGGCCAAGACTAGTGTCAGTGGCCGCTCCCAAGCCCGCCAGCAGCGTATCGATGCCGCCATCGTTTGCGAGCAGTCCGGAAAAGAGCGGATGGAACGATGACGACGATGACCTGCTGGAAAGCGACGATGATAACGACGAATGATGGCGATGATGGCGGATGGGGCAACTGGTGAAGCGCCGGCTTGTTGAAGGCATTGATACTGCGTTTTGAATATATTTATGTATGCGCTATGTGTGGTCGTATATTGGACAAGGTATGCGTGGGACATATCTGTATGGATCAGTATAATGTTTCTTTGGAACTACCGGACGTTAGGATAAATAGCCCAGTGTTTCCTACACTCTTGCCCTCTATCTGTTGCCTTTGTACCTATCCTCACCCGATTCTATCCATTTCTATAGAATGCAGTTTTCACACGCCGCCGTCGCTCTGGCCATCTTCGCCGCTGCCATGGGATCCCCTATGCCGACGCAGGAATCCGGCTCCAAGCCCAGTCGCTGATGGTGCTGCCGCCGATGCCACGCCTGCAGCTCCGGCTGCCAGACCACCTCGTGAGGGCGGACTACTGGGTCTGGGACTTGGAATCGACCTGGGGCTTGGCGCTCTGAACATCCACCTCTAGATCAGTTTTTGCAGTATTTTCGCTATTAATTCTACGTTTCCATATGACCGAAACAATTTTGACTCAGGGAAACCCATGTGCATCAGTGGCTACTGCGGACCTTGTGTCCCTGGATATTAAGACCACGGTGTTTGAAATTCAATGCTAGCTGCACAAAAACGGCCCCATTGCCGTAAACCCATATAAACGTACAGAATTGGCCGCTGCTGCTCATTCACTATCGCCGACAGCTGCCAATAAAAAGTACCACACTCAACACCACTTACCATCATGCAGTTCGCCTACATAACCGCTTCTCTGGCTATACTGGCTGTCGTCCTTGCCGCTCCCGCCCACCCTCGTCCGCCTGTTCCCGTGTCCTCTGCCTCCGGAATTAGCCTCGGTCTTAACGTGGGTCTTGGGCTTGGTGTTCACCTCTAGCAACCTAAAACAAAGGTTGGCACTTGGCCACTCACGCTGCCTTGTGCCACTATTCTCAAGATTGACCGCACTCTTAAAAGAGCCACCAAGAGCCCGACAGTCCACCTTTTCTCTTCAGTTGATTATACATGTACTTCCCCATACATGCTGATAAACACACATTTGTCTGGTTGTTAGCAACAAATATTCAACATATTCACCTGTACTCAAGGATTCCCTACAAAGAAAACATAGAATATTCGGCTGCTACTGCCAGTCAATGCAATATTTTGTTCAATGTTTTTGCAGGAGCGGTGATTGAAAGGAGCAATCCACTGCACATCCGCCACGTCTTGCACTAGCTACTCGAGCTGAGTGCAATTGGTAAACATACTGGTGATATTTAATAAATGTAAAATGCCAATATATCTGGAGTCCAGGGCGTATATAAACTCCACTAACTTCAGCTGTGTCATCTCATTTCACCACACACATGCCACATATCTGACCTTTCATCAATCCCCAGACGAATCAGCACTCGAACCATGCAGCTCTCATTCATCAGTAACCGCTATTGGATTCTTCACTACTGCTCTTGCTACGGACGCATCCGATGTTAGCCACCCACCGCATCCGTACTCAGCCCTCCCTACCCATCCCATCGACCCGGCTCACCAGACACGCCCGGTGTTCCTAATTGTCCCGCTACATGCAACGCATACCGGGGACATTCCCGAACATACCGGACTTTATTGATATTGGCCTTGGCCTAGGTCTGGATCTGGGGCTTGGTATACATCTCTAAATAACCGTTGGTAGCCATGCTGGTTGCATTAATAATCAATACAGGTATCAACATCCTGCTGTACATGAGATGGATAAACACACTGCAATGACGCAATGATTATGTATAATACCATTTTACTGACAAATATAGTCCAGGCTATCCATCAGCAGGCAATAGCATGGCACATATAGCATTAAAGGAAATATTCCATAAAGCATCTGTACTGTAGTGTGCATTGTTAGTGGGACGTTCACCAGGATTGATTCAATAAACAATCCACTCAGTCAGTAATGGCTTGTCGAAGCTATTTTCAATGCTTCAACTTGCCAAGCACTCGCAAGTAGAATGTCTAAATACAATCACTCTTCATGATGCGCTTTTCATTCGCATAATGGCCGGGGATGATGCAGGTCTGCGAGAAAGGCGTGACACCGGCCTCTCGCCTTCCGACGTTCACGAATGGCGTTCGCGATTGTGCGGCCACCGCTCCGCAACTTGCATGCAGTGTGCGATTGGCATGCATATGCGTTTTTATAAAGCCTTTTCGGGATGGCCTGCAGCCACAGCCCACTGTAAGCCTTTTTTTTATTACAAAATGCGCCTTTGCCACTCCCCGTGTCTCCTACTCTGCTACGCATGAAGCATTCGCATTTAAAAGGGAGAATAGACGCATTTTCAACATGAAATAAATACACGAGGAAAAGACGTGGTGCAGACAACGCAGTGGACAGATTAACAGACCGCGCTCCATGGTAAAGAGATATGGCCGTTCTGGGCGAAAAATAAAACCGCATATTGTCGGAGTTTAAAAATCACGACCAAAGCTGTCTACACTAAAATCTGCATCCTGTTCACCTTGACACGGGGTTCCTTTTTCAGACACAGGCGTTCTTCACACAGAAAGCCCTAACTGGCATAATCCACTCTGGTCATAGAACGTTCCCAGTCGCACATTCGCAATGCACAACGTCCTCCTTTTGGTTTTACAGCTCTCAGTGAAAAACCAGCGGCAGCAGATATGCCCTTGGCCACATATCCGACTTTCTACAGGTATACGCAAAAAAGTATCGTCCCTCCTGCATATTGGTCAAAGACAACGATCAGCGGCGTGCATCCTGCACAATTCGAGTGACATTTTTTGTAGGACAAAGCAGCGGCTGTTGGGCGTGCTTGTGCACGGGCATCTTGCGAGGCAGGCCATTCCATACAGTAGGTGCACATTCGGCGGAAGGAAAAGCTATTTTCGCATACAATGGGCATATTGCTCTTAGCCGTTGTCCGCTTACTCGTTCCCCGTATAATCCATATCCCCAAAAGCGGCATGTCTGGCGTGCATGTTTTGAGCCAGCTCAGCCTTGTGCATCTCGCGAGAAACACCCGTACATTCCCACCCAAACATCATGAAAATGTTTAATATGTACTTTTTCGGGTGGATGTCATGTGGAAAGTGGAGAGGGGGCGGCCAAAGATGCAGCGAACATGCAAGTATTTTGTGCTGGTCGGGAATGGGGAAACACAGTACAGCTGCAGCAAAAAAACCCTCACCTTTATATAAACCAGGGCGGACGCGGGCAATCCTGGGCAAAAACACCACCCTTTTTCTTTTCCTCTCCCTTTCAAAAAAAAAAAAAAAACTCTTACACCTTCCACGTCGATAGCCATTCGCGCCTTTTACTTTATACTTTTCTTTGCTGATGGTGGAGATCAGGTTTCACTGAAGGCAACCAGCACAGCATCACCGGCACCAGAGGTAGGGTGGAGAGACAAAGTACCTTGCGTTTATTGAGCTTCATTGACTACTGCGAATACGCGAGATGCTTCTTTGTTCCAACTGACATACTTCTGCTTGTCGGGTTAGGCACTGACGCTCGAGTGCAAGGTTCGAATGCTCATGCAACCGGCGGGCATGCCCCAAGAGCCATGCGCGTCAGTGGACCACCAATTACAAGGAGCTCAAGAGGCGAGGTACGCTGAACCAGGTGGAAGAATTCCAGATAATCCTGCTCAATCAATGCCGGCGCGAGCTCAACCTCGACAAGGAGCTTGAGACAAACGGCCTGAGCGCAATGAGGCTGCCGAACGTGAACTCGCTCGTATTTCTGGGCGAAGGTGTGTTCACGGCCGGCCGGTACCAGGACACAAAGCTGTCCAACGCCGAGGTCAAGCGCACCGGCATCCACATCATCAGCATTTTCCCAAATATTACGCGGCTGGAGTATTTTCTCAGCCGCGACCGGGGCCCAGCTCCGGGAATCGCAAACTACTGCCCGGCATCGGCACCAAGATCGTGTTGAGCCTCCTGAACCACTTCATTTCACAGCTCACCACGGTCCAAATCCTGGTGCCGTTTATGGTCGGCCGGTCGTTTTCGTTCTCAAATAACCTCACCAGCCTGACAATCAACGACAGCTACCTGCGACAGCTCACGCCATTCCCCAGCATCCCCGTGGCGGCCCTGCGCAGGGTCCAGATACTGAAGATTGTCGATAAAGTGAACTGGGGGCCATTCGAGAAGATCAATGACAGCCTGATAGTGTTCCCGCATGTCGAGGAAGTGACATTGCAGTTTGTGCGGCCCGATCGCCTGGTCACGCTACCCGAGGCGCGCGACTGCGACACGCTGTTTCCAGCGGCTTAATGTGATTTCAGTGATGGGAGTGAACTTTTCCAGCATGGATTTCCTCAAGGCGTTTGGCGACAATGCGCAGTTCCTGCGGATCTGTGATAACCCGCGAGCACTTACGAGGGTCAGCTCGGTGCTGCTAGACTGCGCACAAAACCTACAGCTGATACACACGGACCCGCGACCGAGCGCGCGCTCGTACAGCGTACTGCATATGCGGGCGCTGTACGAGGCCGATGCGGGGTCTTTGTATGGCGCGCGGATGCTGGGGATCGAGTATCCGCTGCCCGAGACCATCAACTGGTCGTGGATGATGTGGCTACACATGACGGCGAGCATTGCAGACCCAAAGAGCATTGCGCATATGGTGGGGCAGCTGCCAGCCCTGATGACGCTGGTGTTGGAGTGCTTCTCGATGAACCGCGATGACCTGCTGATCTCTGACCGGAACGAGCACTTTGGCGACCAGGCGTACACGTTTGTGAAGGCAGATAGCAACTTTTACCGCAGCGACACGCGGCCAATCTCGAAAGGAGCTGATGCGGTTTGAGATTTGCTCGCACAAGGGGCCTGGATTTGGATGGGCTTGTATACCTGGTCGGGCGGCTGCCGAGCCTTGTGTCGCTGGGTGTGGACAAAGAGATGGTGGATATTGTTCAAGAGGAGATTGAGAACTCAGCCGAAAAGAGACGATGTTTCTGTGCATACCTTTTCTTCATACATAGCAGCAATTGACTAACATTATTTCTTATGCCCGATACCAATATTACTCCAATGTATTTATGCAAGACGGTCCCTATGCTATGATCTTGAATGGCTTTGCCCTGCGCATGTAGCGTGCGATTCCATATATGCCCGACGCCAGCCGCAGGCACGCCTGCTGGGACAAAGACTCTTAGTAGGATAGCTAGCATACTGGTACTGCTTGTGTCCATGTGGCATTTGTTCTGGAAGCGTATAATGCAGTACATGGTTGGTGACGGAGCCTGAGACATCAATACAGGCTCTGTCGCAGATACAGTAACGGTAGCCGTCGGCATATGGTCATCAGTCATGGCATCTGGAGCAAGGGCTTAGGGAGTTGTGCATGCCAATGCAACAAACGTCAAAAGTACTAAGCATATGGTGAACGACAATACGGGTAGTACGATAGTGAGAAGAAAAGAAAGTGATGGATGAAACACAGCTACAAAAGCAGCACAGTCCGATTTACGCTCCTGGTTTTCGTTTACTTGCGAACGTCAAGAACAAAATTCTGTGGGCTATTCAAAATGAGCAGGATATCAGGAGCGTACTTGAAAGGAGCCTCCATGGCCTGCTACAGTGGCCGATAGGTGGTCCGGAAATGCACAGCAATCGCATATGCGACATACGCCAGCGCCAGCACGCCCAAGGGCACAAGAATCGCCAGCATCAAAACCAGGATCCGTTGCTTGTGAGCGGACGATGTGTCACATTGCACACCAATGCAGTCGCCTGGCTGTGGCACCCCAACGGTAGATACTGTGCTCGTATGCTGATGCGTGGAACCCAATGTAATTGGCGATGTCTCGACCACAATGACAGGGCGTGTAGTCGTGCTTTCGAAAATCCATGCGGTGTGGGTTGCGAGAGCCATGGCTACGGATGACCCGGTGGCACTAGATGCTGCTGGCTGGGGACACACGGACCACGGCACGGCAAGTAGCAGGCAGAAGAGCGAGAGCATAGAAGCATACAAGAAAGTTATTAGACGACATAAGTGCTATGAAAGACGATAAATGCCATATGTAGTAGAAAGAGGCGGGGGCGCCACCATGTTCAGCACAATGCTGATATCCAAATTCGGTTCATCAGTGCCCAAAAATACATGCCAGAAATCAATGCAGAGCGCAACCTTGGCGCATACGCTATGCCTCGATGACCACAAAGCGAGCATGTAAGCGACATGTCACCCCAAAGGCAGTGTGCGCATTATGAGATGTATTTAGCGAGATTGAATTAGTAAAAGAGAAAGATAGTGTGGCGAGACCCCACGCAACAGCAGGGGGGAGACATCCTACAAAAATAAATTTTAATCGCGTCAGTGCTGGCGCCGGCTCTCGCGCCGCGATGGTCTAAGGCCGGTGCTCCGGGACTGGCTGCGGCCGTTGCTGTGCGATGAGGGTTTTTCCGCCGGCCGGTGATGGTGGTGGTGTCTGCTGGACGACACCGAGCGGTGGTCACGCGAGCCGTTGCTGCGGCGACGCGCCGCGCCATTGGCATTGGCATCGGCCATCGCCATCGGCGAAATCACCCTCGTCCTCGTCGCCGCGGCTCAGCGACCGCTTGCGGTAGCGCTCGGTGTCCTCGCGACTTCTGCTGGGGCTGACCGAACGGCTGCGACTACGACTCCAGCTGCGCCCGTGGCTGCGGTGGCGGCTGCTGGTCGGGCTGGCGGCAGAGTCCTGGTGCTTTGCGGTGGGCGACAGCGCAGGGGGCGGCGGGGCCGACAGGCTGCTCTCCTCAAGGCGCTCAAAGAGATGCACCAGCTTCTTGTAGTTGACGGGGCTACGCCAAAAGTACGTGACAAAGACCCACAGGTGGCGGTAGAGGCGGTCGACGTCCTCGACGGGGTCGCTGGCAGCACGCGAGCGCTTGCGCTCAATGACCGAGCGGATATGGCGGCCGATGGGCAGCAAGCAGTCGCTGATCAGCTTGACCTTGCTCTGCGACGACTTTGTGTGCTCGGCCTCGTCACGCAGACGCTGCAGGTAGCGCTTGACTGGGCGCATCAGGTCCTTGCAGGCGCGCTCGTCCATCGACTCGGGCTCCGACAGCTCGCCGTCCTCGACGTCGCCTGGCGGCCGCGCGTCCATCTCGGACTCGGGCGCCTGCTCGTCGTTGTTGATGCCGGTGCTGTTGGCGTCCGAGTCCTCGGTGAACACGCGGCGCTTGCGGGCCGGTGCTGAGCGCCGCGGGGTCAGATTCAGGGGTGCGGGGGTGCGGCGCTCGTCACCTTCACGCAGCACCTTAAGCAGGTACTCGCCACGCCGCACCAGATGCGTGGCCTTTGGTGCGACGATGCGTTTACCGGCAGCCGCGCCCGACGCACCGCGGACGGTTCCGCCGATCGACTGCACGCTGGCGGCCTTCTCGTCAGCGCTGGTCAGGAACAGCTTCTTCTGCAGGACCCAGGTCAGGGTCCGCCTGAATGCGGTCCCAGTTGCCGAAGCCGTGGCGATAGATGCCCACCAGCAGCATGGCGTCCTCGCGCTGCCCCCACAGGCACGACCAGTGGTGCACCGGCTTCAGTGGCACGCCGATGCGGAAGCTGGTCAGCTCGTCGCGCTGCCCGGGCTGCTGCAGCCGCCGGCTCAGCACCGCCAGATCCGTAGCGACGCTGGGCCACCACACCGGCGTTGACGCTGTGGACGCCGCGGAACGTCAGCAGGATTGCCTTGGCGTTGCGGCGGAATCCACCCACCAAGATCCTCGTCCTCACCGCCGCCTGCTGCCGAGTCGTTGGTGTCGCCGTTGGTGCCGTGCAGGTGCGAGCGCAGCGCGTCCTCGCAGCTCTTGATCAGCTCCAGCCCCATGGCCTTGACCGACTCGGCGTCCTTGCCCTCTAGCTCCTGCCTCGGCTACCACCTCAGTGAACCGGTTCTCGGGGCTGCCGAACTTCTGCACGCCACGGATCAGCGCCCGCACCTCCTTCTCGCCAAATGCCTTGGGGTCATTGGTGCGGCCCTCGTTGCGTCGCCGCGACGACCCGCCCTTGCGGCGCCCGCGCATGCTGCTGGCCGTCGATCCGTCCGAGCTGTTGCCGTCGGCCACGCTGCCGCCGATCAGCGTACCGTCCTCTGCATACGACACGCGTGCGCGCCGGCCGCCGGTACAGCAGCTCCTCCTCCTGCTTCTGCTGCTCCTCGAACTCCACGCGCTTGCGCTCGTCCTCGGGGATGATCTCGTCCCACGACATCCCCGAGCCACCATAGTCGGCCACCTTGAACTGGCTCAAGAAGTCGTCGGCCACGCCTGCCTCCGACGTTTCCGCCTGCTCGGCGTCCTCCAGCATCTTGTCCAGATCCATGTCGTCGAGCTTGTGCTGCTGCATCGTGACGCTGTCGTCTGCAAACATGCTGCTGGCTCCAAACTTGAGAATCGCCGCCAGCTCCTCGCGCGAAAACGACGACGCCCCAGAGCTGTTGCCCACCAGCCCGCCGCTCTTGCCCTGCTTGGATTTCTCGATCTGCTTGCGCTCTGTGTCCGTCACGTGCAGTCCCGATGTGTCCATGCCCTTGATGATGCAGTATTCGAGCACCATCTTGCGCTTGGCACGCTCCAGGATCTCCTCCTCGATCGTGTTCTTCGACACAAACCGGTACACTGACACCTGCTTCTTCTGCCCGATACGGTGCGCACGCGCCATCGCCTGCATGTCCGCCTGCGGGTTGAAGTCCGAGTCATACAGCACGACCGTATCGGCTGTCTCCAGATTGATTCCCAGCCCGCCCGCACGCGTACTCAGCAGGAACACAAAGTCAGGCGAGCCCGGTGCATTGTAGTGCTCGATCGAGCGCTTGCGCACCTCCGACGGAACCGACCCGTCCAGTCGCTGGTACGCGTACCCGCGCATCGCCATGTAGTCCGCCAGAATGTCCAGCATGCGCACCATCTGCGAGAAAATCAGCACCCGGTGCCCGCCAGCCTTGAGCTTGGCCAGCAGCTTGTCCAGCAGCACCATCTTGCCCGAGTGTGTGATCAATCCGCGCAGGACCTCGTCCTTGGCCTCCGCCTGCGACTCGGCGTTGGGGAACAGGTATGGGTGGTTGCTGGCCTTCTTCAGCTCCGCCATGATGTTCAGCAGCGACATCTGCACCGACCCCGTCGCCCCGCGGTTCAGCGCCGCGTAGTTGCGCGTCAGAATATTCTTGTAGTAGTGCACCTGCATCCCCGACAGCTCCACACGCAGAATCCGCTCCGTTCGGTTCGGCAGCGACTTCTCCACGTCCTTCTTGAGCCGCCGCAGCATATACGGCTTGAGTCGCCGGTGCAGCTCTGCAATCTTGCCCTCCTGCTCGGTGTCACCCGCCGTCACGCGGATGTCGAAGTCGTCGTCCAGATCCGCAAACCGCTCGGGGTTCAGGAACCGGCACAGCGTCACCAGCTCCTTCACCGTGTTCTGCAGCGGCGTGCCCGTCACCAGCAGCCGGTTTGTCGTGTGGAACGACGACAGCGCCTCGTGCAGCTGCGACTCGCTGTTCTTGAGACGGTGCGCCTCGTCAACTGCCAAAAAGTTCCACTTGATGCTGCCAAGCAGATCGCGGTCCTTGAGCACCAGCTCGTATGTTGTCAGCAGCACATTGAGCTTGACACGCGGTGGGTTCCCCGACCCGTTCTTGTAGAACTCGTACTCGCGCATGATTGCGCGGCTGCGGTTGTCGTCGATGTAGCACAGCGTGTTGAGGTCCGGCGCCCACCGCGCAAACTCGCGCTGCCACGCTCCGATGGTCGACAGCGGGACCACCACCAGGAACGGCCCGTAGATCTCCTGCGTGTGGAACAGGTACGACAGGAACGAGATCGTCTGGATCGTCTTGCCCAGCCCCATCTCGTCTGCCAGAATCCCGTTCTCGTCGTTGCACCACAGATGCGCCATCCAGTTCAGGCTCGTGAGCTGGTAGTCGCGCAGCTCGCCGCCCACAAGGTACTCAGGCTGCTTAGTCATGCGCTGGAACTTGGGCCGCTTGGCCTTGGCTGTCGGCGCGCTGCGGTGTGCCAGGCAGATCGACTGCTCGCGGTCCAAAAACGCGTCCAGCTCCACCTGCTCCTCGGGCTTGATCTCGTCGGCAGTGACCCACGAACACGAGCTGTACGGCAGCCGCTTCCATTTGACCAGATACTCCGTGCCATCACCGCCCTGCGCGCCCATCTGCGCATTCTCGCCTGCCTGCGACAGCCCGTTGCCCAGATCCCGTACCCGCCGCCCGGCTGTCGACTGCCGGCTGGCCACCACGCGCTCGATGTTGGTGTAGTCGCGCAGCGTGTCGCGTTCCATCTCGCGGTTGATGTCCAGCTGCTCGATGTCCTCGCGCGACACCTCGGGATCATTGCGGATCGCATAATCGAGTAGTACCGTCGCCTTGAAGTAGTTCTCTACCTTCTTGTAGCCCTTGAAGTCCTTCAGGAACTCGGCTGTGTCCCATGTCGCGTGCCGATACGACCAGCCCTTCCACTTGATGTAGAACTCCAGGTTCCCGATCTCGTTGCAGTGCTGGCCAGCCGCGCCCTCGCGCAGCCGGAAATCGCGCACCATCTCAATCGCATCGATGCCGGTGTCCTCGTCGATCAGAGGCTCCGCGCCCTTGCCCTTGCCCTTGCCTTTGGGCTTTGAGTCCAGGTCATCTTCAAAATCGACGCCTGGATAGTCGCCCTCGTCCTCGGCATAGTTCTTGACTGTGTGATCGCGAGTTGACTGCCGCAGGTTGCGGTAGTCCGACGACCCGTAGTCAGAGTCGCTGCCCAGAAAATCCTGTAGCTGTCTGGGCTTGGCCTTCTTGGCCTGTTTCCGGCCAGCCTTCTTTGGCTTCTTTTTGCCAATGTAAAAGTCTGACTCGCTGCTCTCCGAGAAGTACTCGGGCGACCGCTGCCGGCTGCTCTGTTGCGATTTCCCTGCACGCGAGCTACGCCCACTATTGGACGCCCTTGCACGCTTATTTGCTGCGGGCTTGGCCTTTTTTGTCTGCTTGCGCTTGCGCGACTTTACGCCCCAGTCGTCGTCGCTCGAGTCCTCGAACGCGTCCGACTCTGGCTCCTCAGCCGACACCTCAAAATCCTCCTCCTCGATCTCCGACATTGTAAAGTCGCCGTCGGAGCGGGCCGACGCCTCCGACTCCGACTGCATCCGATTCATACTTTGGCACTGCTGCTGCCGCCGCTACTGGCAGATTAGTGCGTGGCGCCTTCATTGCCACTGGTGGGTGCTTGGCGTAGCCACCAAAGTCGCTGTCATCGTCTGCTTGTGGCCGATACGCTGGCTCATCGTCAAGCGACGACAGCTCGCTGCCTGTATCGCTGACCACCCGCGCGTGCGATGGCCGTCCCTGCACCAGCCGCCTCCGGGGCTGTGGGTTCTCCAGCGACTCGTAATCGTCGTTTGCTGCTGTTGAGTTTGTGTCTGTGGTGTCGTCAATTCGCCGGACAAACCCTGACCCGTTGGTGCTCGTCTGCCCTACCGCGACCTGCCCCACGCTGCTGTTGATGCTTCTGTTGCTGCCGTTCGCCTGCATTGGTCGCTGATTTTCATGAGCCGCCAGTACGGGCGAACGAACTACTAGAAATATGAGAATGGGGGGATTTACACGGAGAAAGACTGTTAGCTTGTTGGATTCATCAATAGGCGCAGGGGATGATTCCGGCGATTTGGGCTGTTTTGCTGGAGCACACAAGGCGAAAAAAAAAACATTCTTTGCGACTCCGAATCAACAGATGATCGGTGAAGGGCGCTCGAGATCTGCCGCTCAACAGCAGCAGCAGCAGCTCCTGAGCTGCCCACGCGTGACAGGACCCTCCTAGCACCAATTCTCCACAGCCCAAACAACAATAACAACAACAAAACAACACAGCAGGCAAGCAGGCAGGCAAGATAAATGCAAACGACAGATTGGCCATGTTCGCTCAATCCCACCCGGACCATCCAGAGCAGGATCCACCACCACCACAGCCGCTTCGTAGGAGAAGCACCGCAAGCAGAGATATGGAGCAGATGGCTGCAGGTGCTGGAAAAACAAATGTGCTGCCCACATGCTCAAAGAACAGCCGGCACACAGCAAATCGTGCATGATAGATCCCATGCCCTGCAATGCCGTGTACTGGTCCCAAATAAGCGCAATAAAGAACACAGCTTCGCCAACAGGTTTGCATCTGCCCCCGCCTGAGATAATGCAGCCGCAGGTGAGGGGAGGAAAGAGGAGCAGGGCGCGAGCACGATTTAACCAATGGCCGATGATTTGGCTCCCAAACAGCGTGAGCACACGGAGCATGGAGGGCAATGGGAGGCTGACACCCATGCGAGGCAGAATACAATAATAACGCTCTTGCAGCCGCCGGGACAAGGTGGGGGAACGCCAGCAGCTCTGCAGCCGACGGAACACGTCAGCGAAAGAAAGGCAGGCCCAGAAGCAGCACCTGAACGAACGCGGCATTTCGACAGGCACACTGTGAGGAGACGCGCGACATTTGCGTGGATTACCCAGCTGACAAAAAATATCGCCAAATGAACAGGTGGTGTACCTTGGGTGTTATGAAGACGAAGGGGGAATGAATGTAGACAGCTGCAAAATGCCCACACCCAAATGTGCTGCGACGAACGAAATAATTACAAAAATTCTGCGCCGAATGAACTGTTGCAGCGTAGAAGGGCCGACTTTTTTTTTTTTTTTTTTGAACAAGACCGAAAAATACGTGTCGCGAAATTGAACAGCGATTTAGAGACAGGGGAATATAGTGGAAAAAATCGCGAAAAGAAGACGAGAGTATCCACATGCTCTGGGAAAAATAATCGGCTCAGCCAATACACCGCAGAACCCCAGAACAAAATTTTCTCCTTGGGAGCTGGAGCCAGCAAAAGAGCGTGTTACCTTTAGTATCCATGTATCGTCCGAGGAATAGTGGTGCAACTCCTTTGAGCAGGCCTTGGTGGTTACGTGTGCCTTACGTTATAGTGCAAAGTGCTGGATTATTCGGAAAGACAGGAGGCTGGTAGAGCTGAAATACAGAGCGCCTCTCTTGTCGCTGGGTGCATGGCGCTCACAGTTCAGAGCTATCCGAAATCCGTCCCATGATTGGCTGCGATGACAACGACAACGGCTCAGCAGGACAGAGACGTGGACAGCACCAGTAACAACGGGATGAGCTCTTTGTGCAAGCTCCATCCTCCTCAGCGATTTATCGCCACCGCAGGAACCATCCGCTGATGGCAAGGACACAGCGCCGGCTTATGCCGTCGATCCAGCAACGGCCCTCAGCCGACAGCAGTAGCAACACATTTTATTTTACAGTGATAAATTACATTGACGGCACCAGGCCAATGCGCACGTTGTGCTGTCTGGCTGCCTCGTCGTTCTCAGCGGCGTCAAGCATGCTGAAGATTGTTTCAGCGTCATCGTCCGCCTCATGGCTGTCGTCATCGAGACCCGAGCTGGTGTATCCGTCATAGCTGTCATCTATGTATGCAAGCTTTGTGCTGGCCGGGCCATGCGGGCTTCTACGGATGCTGGCCGCCAGCTCGTGGAACCACAAATCGGCAACGATCCTCGACCCAACATCCATCTCTGCAGCCGTGCCCATGCCCTGCACAACCACACGCCTCCCTGAGCCATGCATCACCAGCTTCGTGTGCGTTCCCAGCCGCATCCTGTCGACCAGCTCAAACGACAGCTCGCCCTTTAGCAGGCTCTTGCGCACCACGTACCAGCGCACCATGCCTGCCGACATCACGGCCAGCACCCGCCGGCTGCTTGATGTCTGGCGCGAGCACAGACGCACAACAGACGCCCAGATTCCGCCATTCTGCACGCCAGTCACCTGGCCGCCACGGAGAGGCGATTTGGCGGCTATTTTTGGCCTCCAGGAACGATACGTCTGCAAAGCCAACAACAATGTCATTGCTGGTGTCGCTGGACAGCTCGTGTGCGTGGGCAGACCAGGAACGCTTCAATGTCAAATGCCTCCAGGATGGAAAACTGCGGCTCCAGCGTGGCCGGGCAGGCAAAGTGCGCGTCGAGAGGCAGGGTCAGTGGCTGCTGGCAGTGTGTGCATAGCAGGGCGTGGTGGATGTTGGGTGTGACGAGGCTTGTATGCTGGCACGCAGTGCAGATCGCGGCGAACCCGCCTAAACACCGGACGCGGAATGTCTCCAGCGACGCTGTGTATCGGCCGCGCACAGTAACGGTTGTCCATGCTTTGAACGACATTGTAGGAAAGACGTAAGTATAGAGAAATGGCTGAAAGAGCAGCGACGGGAGGAGAGAAATGTGGCCCCGATACGGCAAATGGGCAGTGGAGAGAAAGAAAAACAGGCAGCTGAGCAGATTTGGCAACTCTCCGTCGTTCCCCGCATGGCCACATTTATATGGCAGCCATAGAGCAGGCAGAGTAACCCGGGAGGTCTAGAGACACACACTGGCCAGCGTGTTTGTTTGCAAGGAACAGCCCGGGCTGATTTCTTTGTGTCAGAGGGGCAGCCCCGGATGTTTTGTTTCCAGCAGTAAGTTTAAATATAGAGCACACCTGCTTGGCTCCTCAACCAGCTATCGAACAAGCCGATGGCGCGCCTGCCAAGATGAAACGGAGAGCAGGGGGCAGAGTAGAACAAGAGCCTGCACGGCCATGCATCACATGGGCATTTGGCAGCGCCTACTTTTTGTCTCAGGGATAACTGCGCACTAGAACATCTCCGCCCTGCTGCCGCAATGCGAGACCCAGTTCTCCTTGGCTGGCGGGGGCTATGGTTTTATTTTGTTGGCTAGGTCAGAAAGCGTTGAATAGAGTTGGATAACAGGAATAAGAGGTGTCGATATACAAGGAGGGAGATATGTGAGTAGAAGGAAAGAAATAGACTTGGGTTTATGTATATATGTTGCATCAGAGGCGACAGTGTGAGGGTGGGAGGAGGCGGTGCGGAGGCGTGTTGGGTGTTGGGTGTGGGTGTTGGGTGCGGGTGCGAGAGCTGGGAGGGAAGGCGGTGCGGAAGGGGGGATGTAAGGGCATGTGTGCGGGAATATATGCAAGACAAGTTCAACAAAGAACGTGGCCAGCGACACGCTAGTCTAGCTGGCGTTTGAACCCAATCAGGTCGTCGATGATGCTTTGCCAAGGGATGCTAACGAACGTCATGCTGGCCTGCAGCGCCTTGGGCGGCGGCGGCGGGCTGGTGGCCTGCGACAGGTTCTCGGCAATCGACGGTAGCGAGATCTTCTTGAACCAGGCCGACAGCGACGGCGACGACGGCGTCGAGTTAACTGCCGACCCCGGAATCGCATGCGGAGCCAGCGGAGGTGACGCCATGCCAGGAATGCGTGACGAATTGATGCCGTTATTGGCGCCAGCCGACATCAGGTTGCTGACTGCCTGATGCTTAGGCGACATGACCGGCGAGTTGAACCGCGCTGTGGATACGCGATCGCTGAATCGATGTCGTCGGTGCTGGGCCTGCCTGCAATTGCAACCTGCGCATGGCCCTTGCCCCCTGGTCCACGCATCATAATGAACTCGGTCGGGATATGTGGGCTTGCGTAGGCGATGCAGCATGTTGCGCGACGACAGCCGCTGCACATATGTGTCGATCAAGGCGCCAAACGACGCCGCGCCCTGGAACAGCACGATCTTGGATGTGCCTGATGCCGACGCTGATGATGTCATCCGGCTGCGTACCGAGTTGAATGCCGAGTTGGTGCCGTCGGGGTTGGTAGCCAGACTCACGGGCTTTTCGTTGCTGTCAAGCAGCGACTTTGTCGCCGCCACGCTTTCGGGCAGGTTGGGCACAGGAATGCGTGCCGACAACTCCACGCACAGGTACTCGCCCTTCTTGACAAACATGTCCTCAAACATGTCCTCGTAGTCATCTATCACATAGTAGATGTGCGGCCACGAGCATTCGGGCGGGCTGGTGCTGTCTTTGGGCCGGTCCATGCGCGACTTGTTGGGCAGCGCATAGACGCGCTTGCTCACAGTGCCTGCGCACCATGCTCAGTCCGCCGCTGCCGCGCTGGCCCGCTCCGCCCTGCCGTGATCTCCGGCGGCACACAGCCACCGTGAGCTTACACGGCATCTGCACGATCAGGTTCAGCAGGAATGTCTCTTTCCACATTATTATCTCGCTGATCGGCGGTAGGATGTTGGGCGGCGCCTGCTTGCGCAGCACAAACACTGGATCCTGGTCGCTGCCATTGCTCTCGTCATAGTCGTCGATATGCCGCACAAAGAACAGCATGTCGTCATGGTTGGCGTCCTCGCTCTCCACAAAAAACCGCTGCAGCATGTCGTTCCACCTAAGCAGTTGCAGCAGTACCGGGCATTTGGGTAAGCAACAGCAATTCGCACGTGCACCTCGAATTTTCCAAACAACATGGAAAAGCCCCTCTTACCTTGGGTCGCTCGAGTCGTCGACGTATTTGTCCAGCGCCTGGCTGTCTAGTTTGAGCGAGCCATCCATGGGCAGCGGGCCCGAGAGTCCTTCCTTCTCCAGGGTCTCCAGAATGGTGTAGACATCGCTCATTGCTGCAAAAAGGGGGTTGGCAGGGCGCGCGGAGTGGTTAATACGGGTGTGGAGGGGGAGGGGATGGAATAGGTTTCTGGCAGAGCGAGATTCGCAATGAAATAAATATGGAGGGCTGCTAGTCGTCAAATTGGAAGTAAAGGGGAAAGGCAGAATAGAGAAGTGACGATAAAGAGAGGGAGGGGAAAGGCTGCTGAGCTCAAAGCTCCAACCGAGAACCCCTTTTTCTACTCAAACACCCAATTCTTCGATTTTTCGAGTCACAGCCAGGAAAATATACGCTCGCTTGCCTTCTCGGAACTTGTGCTGGTCCCATGGCGGATTCCCCTCGCTAGTTCCAGCCTGAGAAGACTCACCGTCGCCAACCTGGCACCATTCCCCCTTGCCGCTCCTCCAGCCAAGCAGACCTGGCTGTAGATCCCCAGGCTTGAAGTGAAATCGTCCACGTCAAGCGGAGCGGTGCTGATCACGCAAATTTGATTCCGTCGCGATAATCAGCGCCGAGCAGGTCGGGAACTCCGAGGCTGTGCTGATGGAAGCACAGCGGGGCTGTGGGTGGGCGGCCGGGTGCATCTCTCCTCCCGCTTCTGTATTCCACTTCCTGCACACTCTACGACCATGGTCCAAATCGACTCGCTTCTGCACGCTGGCTACCACAACCCGACCACCCGCCCCTGGCAGGTTGAGCGCACCCTGACCAAGGGCTCGCTGATGTACCCCATCTTCATCACCGACGAGGCCGATGCCAAGATTGCGATCCCGTCGATGCCCAACCAGTTCCGGCTGGGAGTCAACCGCATTGAGGAGGTCATCGGCCCGCTGGTGGCCAAGGGCCTGAAGTCGGTCATGCTGTTTGGCGTGCCCAGCGACTCGGTCAAGGACGCATTCGGCACTGCCGCCGACGACCCCAGCGGACCTGTTGTGCTGGCTATCAAGGAGCTGAAGCGGCTGTACCCGGCCCTGCTTGTGTCGTGCGATGTCTGCCTGTGCGAGTACACGTCCCACGGGCACTGCGGGCACCTGAACCCTGACAACACGATCAACAACACCGCCAGCGTCAAGCGTCTGGCTGAGGTCGCCGTCAACTACGCCAAGGCCGGCGCCGATAACGTCGCGCCCTCCGACATGATGGACGGCCGCATCCGCGCCATCAAGCAGGGCCTGCACGACGCCGGGCTGAGCCACCGCGTGTCGCTGATGGCCTACAGCGCCAAGTTTGCGTCGGCCCTCTATGGTCCGTTCCGCGACGCGGCGTGCTCTGGCGCCCAGTTTGGTGACCGCTCGGCGTACCAGCTGCCGCCGGGCGCGCGTGGCCTGGGCCGCCGTGCCATCCAGCGCGATGTGAACGAGGGAGCTGACATGATCATGGTCAAGCCGGCCATGTTCTACCTGGAC
Organism: Linderina pennispora; assembly: GCF_002104995.1. Lineage (NCBI taxonomy): Eukaryota > Fungi > Kickxellomycota > Kickxellomycetes > Kickxellales > Kickxellaceae > Linderina > Linderina pennispora. The sequence continues at coordinate 825,088 of NW_024468251.1, read as the reverse complement.
ATCATCCGCGATGCCAAGGAGCTGGCGCCCGATCACCCGATCGCTGCGTACCAGGTGTCGGGCGAGTACGCCATGATCCACCACTCGGCCAACGCTGGCGTGTTTGATTTCAAGACCGCCGTGCTCGAGAGCATGACCAGCCTGCAGCGCGCCGGGTGCAACCTCATCGTTACCTACTTTACTCCGGAGCTGCTCGACTGGCTGGAGCAGTAGGTTTTGTTTTTCTTTTTGCTCCCAACCCACAACGGGTCCCATCATGCTGCATCTTGGTGGTCGAAAAAATTATTTTTGGTAGAATTGTTTCTAGCGTTTCATACGACCCTTACATCAAAAACTTTTCTGGAAGCAAAATGCAAGTCGATAGTGAGCCTATGGACGCCGGGGCGTCGAACATCATCTCGCGCATCGTGACGCCTGGCACACTGATCACCAGCGACAATGCATACATGCGCGGACACGGCACATTCGCCGAGCACGAGTCGATCTACTCGTCAGTAGCTGGCGCCGTTGAGCGCGTCAACAAGCTGATCTCGGTGCGTCCCCTGAAGCAGCGGTACGGCGGTGAGATTGGCGATATCGTCGTGGGCCGGATCACTGAGGTATCCTCGAAGCGGTGGCGTGTGGATGTCAACGCGCGCCAGGACGGCGTGCTCCTTTTATCGTCAATCATCCTCCCTGGCGGCATCCAGCGCCGCAAGTCCGAATCCGACGAGCTGCAGATGCGCAGTTTCTTTGCCGAGGGTGATCTTGTATACGCCGAGGTGCAGTCGTATTTCGCTGACGGCGCCCTGTCGCTGCACACGCGGTCTGTGCAGTACGGCAAACTGCGCAATGGCACTATGGTCGCTGTGTTCCCGCAGCTGGTCCCGCGCAGCCGCACCCATTTGCATCGGTTGCCATGTGGCGTCGATGTCGTGCTGGGTGTCAATGGGTATATCTGGATCAGCAAGCACGTGTCGGCCGCCAAGGTCGAGGCGAACGCAGAGCACATGTACTCGGATCAGAACGAGCTCATTTCGGATGAGGAGCGCGAGACTATTGCCCGGGTCGCCAACTGCATCCGTCTACTCAACCGCATGTATGTCAAGATCACTGAGACATCGATCAACTTTGCCTATGAGTCGAGTCTGCCGCACGCCGTCAAGGACTTGCTCAAGACCGACATTGCCCAGGAGTTGGCCGACAGCGTCAAGGCGCAGCTTCTGCAGCAGGCATAATGCTACAATACATTCTATATGGCAAAAACATTGGTAGCAATGAGCATGATAGTAAAGCCGTGCTATGCAGAGTACCGACGAAGGCATGCCTATTAAGCACAGCTGCTGGAATGTATAGTTGAATGGCGACTAGATGCAGTGTTGTCTGCTCTGGATCACCCAGCATGCAACATGGATCTCTGGACGACCACTGGCGGAAAGCGAGCACCATGGCATGCCAAAGTGAACCTGTGCCGCTTCTCCAGGTCTTTTGTTCCCAGGCTCCTTTTTGCAGCAGTTAGATTTCACATTCCCCGACCCGGTTGGGGGAGATTTGTCGGCATTGCTGAAAAGCGCCCGGAGCTCGCCGATCGCTCACAGCTTGCAGATTGAAGCACCCAGTCCTGGATCAATAGTGGGTGTGAGCTTACAGAAAGCCAGCTCAATTCGGAATGGCACCATCGCCGAGAACCGCAACCTGGAAGGTGCTGCATCGAAGCTAACAGCGCCTGAGCGCCACGATTCGCCAGTGCGGTTGACCTCTGTTGCCATTTCGATGCAAAATAACACCAAATCCAAGCTGCAGGGTAAATCCCCTCTTGCGAGGAGTGAGTGAATCTGCCTATCGCCAATTTCTTTCTACCCGTATCGCGTTTCCAGGTCACATCTCAGCGGCGGTATTGCGACCGGATGGGAGCATAGAGGCGTCACCGAGTCCTGCCAGCTGGTTATCGCTGGTTTTTCCAACAGGGCAGTCTGGCGGAGGCAGCGGTAGCTTTTCTGGTATAAATTGGCCTGCAGCCGCCGTTTGCCGCGCTTCTGGCTTATGACAAACTGTATATTCGACTCCTGTTACTATCTATTCTATTTTACTTTCGTTCCATCTCCAGGGAAGCGTCACAAGTTGCACTCCCTTATTGTTACTAATACCCACATATACACGAGCAATGGCATCCGATTCAACAACCACGCCATCGCTGGCTGAATTCGCCGACAGGAAGGGCACAGCGATCGAGGCTGTTGAGGGCAACGTCTCAGAAGATCTCTCACAGACGCCAGACGGCATCTCGCAAAGATCACTGTCTGACAAAAGGCAGCCAGGTAGCGGAGTGTCTGCCAAGGTCAAGCAGCTGTACGAGCAGAACAAGAAAGTGACGATCGGGCTGGTCTGGGTCCTGCTCACTGCTTACTTCATTGCGTCGCTGGCGCTGAAGAAGAAGACCCAGACATCTGACATTCTTCCCTTCATCTTCCTCTATGTGTTTATCACTGGCCGCATATTTTTCTTCTTTGTGCCGACCACCATCGTCTCTGGCCCGATAGGCAACGCTTGGGATTCAGCCATACAGCCAGCTGTTGACAAGCTGTCGCTGCGTGTGCGCTACGCTATCGGCACTGCCGTGCTGATCGCCCTAATGCTTTCGGTCTCGCTGGGTCTGCCGACAAGGGAAGGTGACAGCCGGCTGGCACGCATGCAGTCGTTCCTGGGCATAATCGTAATCACGGCGATCATGGTGTTGCTGTCCAACAACCGGCGCCATATCCAGTGGCGCACCGTCATCGTCGGTTACCTGATGCAGTTCTGCCTGGGCTGCATCGTGATGAAGACCAACTGGGGCAGCGACCTATTCCAGTGGCTCGCAGGCATCGCATCGAGCTTCCTGGGGTTCGCCAACTACGGGACTTCCCTGTTCTTCACCGAAGGCGCACTCACCAGCGGCGCTATAGCCGCAACCATGTTCCCGGTCATCATCTTCTTCTCAGCGTTCGTCCAGATGATGTACTACCTGGGAGGTGTGCAGTGGCTGCTGAAGCGCATGGGCTGGCTCTTCTACAAGGCACTAGATACATCCGGTGCTGAGTCAATTGTGGCCTCAGCATCGCCCTTTGTCGGCCAGAGCGAGAATGTTCTGCTGGTCAAGGACTACCTGGACCATATGACAAACTCTGAGATCCACGCGTGCATGGCCGCTGGCTTTGCCACTATCTCCGGCTCTGTGTTCCAGTCGTATGTGGCTCTCGGCGTCGATGCCAAGAACCTCATCACGGCCTGCATCATGTCTATCCCGTGCTCGCTGGCCCTGAGCAAGATCCGCTATCCCGAGACTGAGGAGCCGCTGACCAAGGGCAGGATTGTGTTGTCGAAGCGCGAAAAGGAGTCCAACGTTCTGCACGCCTTGGGCAATGGCGCCGCAACGGGAATCAACCTGTCGCTGCTGATTCTGGCCACCGTCATTGCGCTTGTGTCGCTTGTCAACGCTGTCGATTTTTTGCTGACATGGCTTGGCCAGTTCATTGCTATCCCCGACCTTACATTGGAGCTGATCCTCGGCTACATCTTCTACCCGTTCACCTGGCTCCTGGGCGTGCCCGGCCAGGATGTGCTCAAGGTGTCAAAGCTGCTTGGCCTCAAGCTTATCAGCAACGAGTTTGTTGCATACTCATCGCTAACTGGCCTGAGCGGCGGTCCGGCCGTCCAGGACAGCCTGTCTGACAAGCGCAGTCTGCTAATTGCCCAGTTTGCGCTTGCTGGATTCGCCAACCTGGGCAGTGTTGCCCAGCAGATTGCTGCGTTCGGCAGTCTGGCGCCCTCGCGCAAGGCCGACTTTTCGCGCCTGGCTCTCAGCGCCTGCTTGACCGGCGCTACAGCAACCATGCTCTCGGCAGCCATTGTGTCGATGATCTTTTAGAATAGCTGATGCGCCACTGATAATAAAACCGTCTCTCCGTTATCGATCAACTGGCAGACAACCCCTGTCCGAACTGGTGGAGGGCAAATGCGACTTTGGGTCCACGATGAGCGAATACCGATGGTCATGCATGGATTATTTGTGTCCTTGATTTGCACCTAGGCCCTTTCAGTGTCCATCTGCAAGCGAGAGACAATCCTGGGAGCTGCTTGTCTAAGTATCCGCGTGACGCAGCAAACTGCCTTCACCTGACTAAATAGTGCTGGTGCGGAGAATTTTGCGCCTGTGGGCATGCAACGGGATATGTTTGCTTTGCAGCTTGCATCACGAGCCAAAGTCCATGCGCGCCTGCTGTTAGAAAGCGGGCGCGTAGCCAGTTAAAGCGGCTGGAAACCCCGACAGCACATGACCGCAACGTGCAGCTCTATCCACCATTCTCTAGACGAGCGCAAAAGACGTATCTGGCAGCCAGCTTCCAAATGCCGCGCCAGGATGCAGTGACCCCACGCTCGCTATTTTTGCAGTTGTGTATAGCAGCGACGCTGCATGCGTCTGCATAGTCCTGGCATGATCCCGATTACACCCTTGGGAAGCTGAAAGGACAGGCAGAGATGGGGATGGGAAGCGCGAAATACAAGCCGGTCCGGCGATCTTCGTACAAGTAAGGCAAACACATTTTGCCCGTTCTCAGCTCGTTCTTGAATCCCACGCTGAACTAAAAGGGGACATTGAGGACTGCCACCCAAGTTTGTTTAGCTAGGCTTGTGCGCAAAACCAAGTGCTGGAGCAGCAAGGCACTGCCGTGCGAGGTAACGTGCAGCATATGCGCTCTGCCAGAGTGGCACAGGTGCCCAGGCTATCCAAGGCTTATTTGCTTGATCTGCTTCCCTAAACACCAGCTAGTAGTAGTAGTAGTACTGCAGCAGGCAGAACAATGCTTTGTGTCTGTGACAGGCTCGATTCCGTCTCCCACATGCCAGCTGCAGAACAGCAGAAGGGATCTACGCGCTCGAGAAGCGGCTGCCCATCAGCGAAGTTCTGCTAGCTGTCTGTGCAACTGCTGTGTGAGGGGCTAGCGCCTGTTGCACAGGCTGTCGTAAAGCGAAAACAATACCGCCCCGCTTTCGGCCACTTTTGCCAACGATCGTATCCCCATCGTCGCCACACGGCGAATCATCTAGCTGAACTGGGGTGAAGCTGTGAGCATTGGCAGCAAAAAGGCAACCGCCGGTGGTAGCTGCGAGTATTAGCGACGTGGTCCCAGTCGGCAGAATCACAGCCTGGCCAAGTGGATCCAGTACTGGCCGCACACCAGCTACAATTGCGCTCAGGCAGCTAGCACAGGTTAGACAAAGCGTGCCAGCCGCTGCTCCGTGCCGTATCTCAGGCCATCCCGCCCAACAGCAAATCCGAACGGCCGGGCTAGTGAAAAATTTTTTTATCCCACGCGAATGAAAACTGGGCGGAGAGTCCAAATGCACACTAATGCTAGAAAGGATTGCCCATCCTTACGACGCTCCTCGTCCCCCCGGCCCCTTTTTTCCAGTGTGCGCTTCAGAGGCGTTAGGCCGGCTGTAGGGCTAGCCGGATAGTATATATAGTCACCACAGACAGCCACCCCCCACTGCTCATTCTAGCACAAGCTCTTGTACTATTCCCACAGCCCCTCCATTTTTTATCTATTAGTTGTCTTCCTGGTTCCTAGTTTTTCTTCCCGGCAAAACTGCTACCAGAGACGTTAAAGAGACCTGCTAATATTCCATACTCCCTGTTACTTGGCAACCGCACGCCCCCCGCCCCTTCTATCCTCATATAGCAAGCCAACCACATCATTTAATAGCCCTAATATGCAGCCGAACGATCAGTCGCCGCACTCAAATAGCGCTGTGCTTAGCGGACCTGGCGACTTCAAGACAACGGCCGACCTTGCGCCCAGCGGCCATATGGGCGGTCCTCAGGCACCATACAGCGTCGACTCGGAGCCGTCTGGCAATGAGAAGCAGCAGATCCACGATGAGGGGGAGAGACGCGTAGAGAGGCCGAAGAGCAAGTTCGACATCTTTGGCGGGATCAAGTACGTCTGGCACACACACAAGTTCCTGTGCTGCCTTGCCATCTGGCTCCTGATTACTGCCTACTTCATCGCTTCTGTGGCCCTGAAGAAGAAGACGCAGCTGTCCGACCTGCTGCCATTCATTCTCCTGTATGCGTTCATCTCGTTCAAGATGCTGTTCGCCTTTGTCGATACTGCCCTGGTCACCAAGCCCATGAGCAAGATCTACGATTCTGCTGTGACCCAGCGGGTGTCCCGCATTCCGGTCAAGTTCCTCTACATGTTTGGCGGTGCTGTTCTGCTGGCTCTGATCCTCGGCGTGTCGCTCGGCCTGCCCAACAGCGAGAACGGCAACCGTGGCTCCCGCATGCAGTCGCTGCTGGGCATTGCCGTCATCACAGCCCTGCTGGTGCTCACGTCGCGCAACCCGCGCGAGATCCAGTGGCGCACCGTCATCGTCGGCTACCTGATGCAGTTCTGCCTGGGCTGCATCGTCGTCAAGACCAACTGGGGTAACGATCTGTTCAACTGGATCGCAACCCGCGCTGCCGACCTGCTGCACTTCTCGCATTACGGCACTGAATTCCTGCTCGGCGGCAAAATCGCGAACATCGAAGGCGTGTTTGCGATCTCTGTGTTCCCAGCCATCGTCTTCTTCGCTTCGTTTGTGCAGATGATCTACTACCTGGGAGGCATGCAGTGGCTGCTGAAGCGCCTCGGCTGGTTCTTCCAAAAGTCCCTCGATACCTCGGGCGCCGAGTCCATCGTAGCTGCTGCCTCGCCGTTTATCGGCCAAAGCGAGAACGTCCTGCTGGTCAAGGACTATCTGGAGCACATGACGAACTCGGAGATCCATGCCTGTATGACGGCCGGCTTTCGCCACCATTTCCGGGTCGACGCTGCAGGGATACATCGCGCTGGGCGTTGACCCTCGCAACATTATCACGGCCTGCATCATGTCTATCCCGTGCTCGCTGGCCCTGAGCAAGATCCGCTACCCTGAGACTGAGGAGTCGCTGACGCGTGGCAAGATGGTCGATCCGCCCAAGCGCACGGACGAGGCCAACATCCTGCACGCTCTGGGCAATGGCGCTGCTGTCGGCATCAACCTGTCGCTGCTCATTGCCGCCAACCTGATTGCCATCATCTCGCTGGTCAACTTGGTCAACTTCTTCCTGACGTGGTTCGGCCAGTTCATCACCATCCACGAACTGACGCTCCAGCTGATCCTCAGCTACCTGCTGTACCCCTACGCATGGCTCCTGGGCGTGCCCAAGGTCGACATCCTCAAGGTGTCGCAGCTGCTGGGTCTCAAGTTTATCACCAACGAGTTTGTTGCGTACATGAACCTGAACGCTAAAGATCCGCTCACTGGCAAGAGCATTGCTGATACCCTGACCACCCGCGGCCACATCATTGCCGAGTTCTCGCTGTGCGGCTTCGGTAACCTTGGCAGTATCGCCCAGCAGATTGGTGCCCTTGGCAGTCTGGCGCCCTCGCGCAAGGCCGATTTCTCGCGCCTGGCCCTCAGCGCGTGCATCACCGGCAGCATCGCCACCACCCTGACTGCTGCCATCGTCTCGATGGTTATGTAATCAATATTCATTTATTATTTTCCATTTTACAACAAGGCCATTCGAGAGGACTGCATGCACGTTGATGTCTGCAGAGCTTCACAGAAAGATGAGAAACAAAATTGAGTTACAGAACATGGGATGAATTGAAAGGGTGTGGTGGGTTAGAATCTTGACAGTGGGATGGTGCGAGTCGCCTTGGGCGAGGTGCTGCCGGCCATGTCAAAGCACATCATGCCGACAACAGTGCCGACGCCGAATCCGAGGATCGCGTACCCGGTGTACTTTACCAGCCTCTGCATGCCGCCGTTATTGCTATTGCCAGCGGCACCTGCATCGTCGTTGCCGCCACTACGCAACACGAGGATACCGAAGAAAGAAAATTAAAACTGCTCATGTATGTATATGGCTGGACGTCCATATTTCTGGATGTGCTGCCATTTGGCCAGACATCACCTCCTGCTGCTGCACCATCATTCTTACCTTAGCAGCACTGTCTTCTCCAGGCTGACAGATGTTCCACTGGGACACAGAATTGCCTGGTCCAGGGCCTCCTCGGCCTGCGCACGCTTGACTGACGTGGCATCCACGGACACCTGGCCCGTCGTTGTACGGCAGAATAACAGGCGAGATTGTCTGGATCGACGCGAACGGCGACCGCGTGTTTACAGACGATATGGATGCGAGCCGCGGATCTACCGGCAAGTAGTGGCTTGGTACAATGGCATCGTTCTCGCTGTTCATGCTGCCTGAGGTGTTTGTGCGACGGCGGAACGACAGCTGCTGCGCATTTTGCGCCGTGGCGTCTACCACTCTGTTATTGGTGCTGCTGCTGTCTTGCCATGCTTGCATGCCTACTCGTCCTGCCTGGCTATGGTATTCCTCATACGGCGGGAACATGGTCGGGTGCGGGTGCTGCGGTGGCGATGACGACGACAGCGCAATCTCCGAGAAATGGTCAAAATCCACTGTCGGCCGACGCTGGCCCGACGGATAGCACGGCTCGCTGACCTTTGACAGGTGGCTCGGCGAGCGTGGCACGTCTTGCTGCTGGTGCTGCTGGCGGCGGCGGTCAAACCGTGCCAGTTGACGCGAGTGTCTGCGGGCCGGATTCGCCGATGATGTGGCTGACGAGGAGCTCGAACCGGCGGTCAGCATGCTGGCAACGCTCTCGCGCAGCATGTGCACGGTCTGCGCCGGATCTTCCGGGGTGGCATCGAATGGGTCATGGGAGCTACTGGCTAGACGTGTGTATTGCGGCACTGGCATGCTGGCAGGTCTGACATCCCGGTACTGCGCATCGACTGGCACGCTGAAGCCAATGCCAAACTCGGATGTCTGGCTCTCCTGCGCCTGGCTCTCCTGCGGCGGAGCGCCTATCGCCGAGTCTGGACGGTCTTCTTCATTATCGCTGGATGTCAACGAAATGACACCGCTGCTGGCATTGCCCACCGCAACCCACTGGTCTACAGTTGCAGGTATATGTTGAGAACAGACACAGCCCACATTTGGCGAGGTGGAGGCAGCCGCAGAGGGAACAGGAGCCGGCAAGGGCGCATTAATTAAAAGGGAGTAGTGTCGGCCATTGCATGATTCTGCCAGGAACACCACGTATCGTTTGTTTATTTTGCGACTCATAGTCGAGCATTTGGACGCAACCAGCTGACGAGATGCGGCTGCAGTAGGAGTAGAGGGGCGGAAAGGTGTGATAATTTTTCCACTGCCTTCATGGCCAGGGCGCCCGCTTGCCAAGAAAGGCTCTTTGTATCTTACCTGTAGGCGTCAAGTGGCCACTGACACACACCGACTCTGATAGCGAGTCGAGCGGCGTGGCAGTAGCAAACACAGCATGGATATCGCGGTTGCGCTGGTCGTGGAGCGAATTGAGGTCTGCCAAAATGCCGGCGCCACCACCATGCTGCTGCCGAGATGCAGATGCGTCATTCGGTGGGGCTCTGGCGTTTCCCGCAGCAGCGGTGGTACCACGGCGTGCGGGATGACGCAGGCGGGTACCGCGCTGGGGTGGTGGTGGTTGCGACTGCGGCTGCCTTCTTGGATACGACATGGCGCAAGTGGGTTGAGAAATAAATGGAAAGTGGTGGGAGGGTTCACGTTGTATTGAATAGGTTTGAAGTCAGAGCACCACTGCAGCGTGCTAAGAGTGCGCAGTGATGAAAGAAAAGGGAGCTAGCTGGAAAGAGAGGCAGAAGAAATGCTGCGCTAGCCACCGGTGCTACTGTACGCGTGTATTTATACCGGCAGGGAGTATGTCAAAAGGAGCACAGATGTGCAGAGCAAGCAAAGAGAGAAGGAAAGGAGAGGGCTGGGAAGGAAAAGCTCATCGAAGGCTGCTTCCAAGAAAAAGCAAAAGCGTCAAGCACGTTGGTTCAGGTGACCGCTGCTTCACAGCCAGCAAGCCAACACACGCTTCAGAAAGGCTGATCAAGTGGCGAATCAAGTTTATACTCGCGATTGCGCAAGAGCAAACGCCGAAGGTGATTAATGTTACAAAAAGGAACCGCACATGCCGCACTCAGAGAACCGGGAGGAAGTTGCCAATGATGGCCATTGGGATGCCAAACAGATCGCGCTTGATGGTAAACGCAAAGGCGCACGGCACCGGCGTCCCGTCGGGCCGAACCAGGCAGCACTCGCTCATGACCGAGTGCTCCGAGTTCTCAAAGGCGTGGACAGCAAACTGCTCCCAGTACCGCACCGCCGACTCGGTGTCCATCAGCTCGAAGATGAATTTGCTGCCGGCGGTCAGCGTCTCGCGGTCCCACTGTGTCAGGATTGAGAACTCCTTGCCGACCAGCGCAATCTCGCCCGAGCGCCGCCACACCACCGTGGGCGTGCCTGTGAAGCCGATGAGTTTCTCGTACTCCATCAGCGCGCGCTGGAACGACTTTTCCATGAAGATCAAGTCGTCGCGGGTCAGGTTCCGCAGCAGGGCGACCAGGGACGGGCGGAAGTGCGCAATGGCGCTGCTGACACGTATAATGTCGCGCTTGTCCATGCTACAAATGTGAGTGGGAGGTTAGCAGGAGCGGATCGTATCAGCGCGATATCAAATGGCCGGCATAGGTAAAGGGCGATCAGCAGTCATGTGCTGATGCCTCAGATGTAGATACATACCGCCCTTGGATGTGTCTAAAGAAATAGTGGAAGCCGTTAAAGTACTTGTAGGGCTCAGTCACCGACGAGTACACCTCGGCTGGGCTCTGCGGGTAGACGGGGTTCAGGCCATGCACGGCGGGGCCCGAGGTGGACAGGCGGCTCAGCGGGCGGCCGTCTTCAGATGCCGGTGCATGCATGGTGGGCGGCGGCGAGTTCTTGATGATAGTGGATGTCAGCGTCTGCTGTGCGTCGCTGAGCATCGACTGTTGCCGCTGCGGGTCCCAGGTGTTCTGCTGCTGTGGTTGGACGATAGAGTCCAGCGGATTGCCCGCCTGCATGTCTTGCTGCCGCCCAATGCTCATCGCCGGCTGCTGCTGAAGTGGCGGTGCCCAGAGCGCGCTGGGAATCGAAATTGTGCCAGCTCCCGACGTAGGGCCTGCCTGCTGCATCGCTGGGTTCCCAGGCAGCAGGGTGCCAGACACGCCTGAGGACATGTCGGTGGAGCCGTCTGTGGATGGGGCCTGTGTTGAGCGCCGAGTTGGCAAACATTGGGTAGGCGAGCATGCTGGACAAAAAGTCGTACTCAAGGTTGACCGCCACCGATCCGAAGCCCACAGCCGACGACGTCGAGACGAGCGGCAGCGGGCTGGAGACCAGGCCGTTGGTAGCCAGGGGCGGAGCTTGTGATGCATGCACCTCGGGAATGCTTGCGACCGAGTCGTTTGTCGGCGTATTGGTCTGGGAAAAGTTTGGCAGCTGAGAGAAGACCTGCAGCGATGGCTGCTGCTGGACGTCTAGGAGCGGGCCAAAGAAATCCATTATCAGGAATGCAGGAGATACCGATGTTAGTAATTGCAGAGCGCCAGCCAGGGAGATGCTTTGGGGCGAGAGAGGGGAAAAGGGTATGCGGAGGACAGAATTGGAAACCTGAAAGAGAACTGTGCTCTCTGGTTATAGAGCAATGGGATGGGTCGATTTGCCCCTTTTAACAGGAGGGTCAAGGTTGGGCTGCTACCCGCTGGACGTGCGATGCAGAAAAGCTGATGTTCGTCGATTGCAATCCAAGAGTGTGCTGTGTTTTGGTTGGGCAGAATATGTATGTTGCCTGCCAAGTAGCGGAGAATATCGACGAAAACAGGAAGGCAGAGAGAGGGCGTGTGCCAGAACGTAAACAAGCAAGCTATATAAAAGCGATGTGACGAAAAGCAAGAGGTGCAAAGAAGGGGAGGGGGAGCGACAGGCAGGGAGCCGGTGGTTATATATACCGACGCTGGTCGGTGCACGCAAAGGCGGCCCAAGAGTTTGAGGACGAGCCACTCGGCTTGCTCCTATTGTGTGTGCTGGTAAAAGACAAACTTGCTGGCGAGCTGGTGCAGGAGTGGGGGATGCAATGTCTGCTGTTGCTGCTGCAACAGAAGGCTGCTGCTGAGAGGGGGTTGCTAACTCATGCTTGCCAGCGGCCGCAATAGGCCTGCTACAGCCGGCGAGTCCAAGCATGGCGATACATGGTACCAGAGGTGCCTGACTTCAAAAGAATGCCAGAAAAGAGTGCCGCGCCGCAGCTGACCAACACCAATCCTCGCTCATCTGTCCAGAGTCAGGCAAAGTGCAGAGGGGAAACCCGGGCAATCGCCAAATGAATCGCATCGAGGACGCGAAACAGATCTTGTCGATAGACAGGATAATTTCTCCTTATAGACGAGGCAGGTCACAGCGACGCATGGCTGCCAGGTTTTTTCTCCGAATAGATGTGCAGGCGGTCGCCTTAATTTTTTGGGGAGGAGGTAACAGAAGACAGAAGGCTTGCTCACAGATGCGTCAGCTAGGCTGTCTCTCGCCAATTGCCGGGGTTGCTGACTTTTCGCCATTGCGTCAGCTTGTCTGGAAACAGCCAGAGATTGGCGCGACACAGGACCAAAGCGGCACAGTGAGCAACGCTGCATTGGCAATTCCCAGAAAGGAAACAGACACTACTTACCATTTGCATCTATCCTGGTGGGTTGTACGTCTGCGCTGTCCTTCTTGCTGATCTCGGCGAGCTCTTCCGCCTCCAGCAGGTACTTGGCCTTCTTCCGCACGCCGTCCTCGCACGTCGCCTCGAGACCCTTCTTCACGCATCGTCCGCACGGGCGGTGGTCGTCGCATGTGAGGTGCGATTTCTGGCAGTGGATGCATGCACGAACCGTCTTCTTCTTTTTGCGTTTGCCTTTCTTCTCTGTCGATGTGCCGATCTCCTGAGAAGGTGCGGTATGGATCTGCTGCTGCTGCTGCTCTTGTTGCTGCTGCTCTTGTTGGTGCTGCTGCTGTTGGTGCTGCTGGGTGAGCGGTGCACTATTCATGTATGCGGTTGCTGGATGTATCGACATGCTTGATTAAATCGCAGACATGCAGCTGCCTTGGCCAGTAACCCCGGGTGGTTATGATTGCTGTTGGTCTTTGAATAAAGCCTCGGTGCCTCGGACCGGAAATGTAAATGGCCTGAATGTGCCAAATAGCAAGAGGAACCCGCCCAGATGGAAAGAGATGGAGGAAAAGTGCACAAACGCAAGGAAACGCCTCTCTCCTGCGGGCAGCAAGACAAGAACTCACGAAAACGAGGCGTCGTCCTTGCGATTCAATTGACTAAGCAGCGGGAGCTGCGCGATATGTGCCTCTGAAAATAATGGAAGGCAGCCCAGAGTGCTGGTTCGTTATCTTGGTGGCGATGACTAGCAGTGACGCGCGCGCCTCAGGGAGCAAAGTGAAGAATACAAAAGTGTGGAGAGTCGGTATGAGCAAGAAAAAATTCGGAGCCAACCGGGTGCGACCGGGAAAGGAGCCTTTTATACCCTAGGCTGAGGAGCAGAGCAGAAAATAGGGGGCAGCCGTAGTCTAGATTTCCCAAGGGGGATAAGCCAATCACTGCGGTTTCATGTGCCTTTTTTATCCCCCACAGACGCAGCAGACAGGCGCGCTTTATCTCTGGGCTGGAGCCCAAAGGCGGTGCCTACGGGCACTGGCAAATGGCGCCTTTAATTGCGACATGCGCTGCGTATTTAGCGCGGGACCATGAGAAAACCTGGGTCGTCCATAAAAGCAGTCACAGCCAATATATGCAGCAACGAAAACAGGGGTATGCGGTTGTTCCATAAATGATGCATTCAGTGCAGAGGGGACAAAACAGGGGTTAGGTTGGCCGAACCCCGCTCGGAACCTCCATATCACGCACTCCCACACAATGCCCATCACGAAGCGCGGAAAGAGATCGCGGCCCGGCAGTGCAGCCGACACGCCGAATGCGCAAACATCGGAGGTTGTCGACTCTGTGCCGCTCGAAAACTACAAAGACACTGGGCATCCACAACCTGCTGGAGGTGGCCAAGCCATTCAAGAGCGCATCATACAAGAGCCAGCGGCGGTGGAAGAATCTGAAGCAGGTGGTTGCGCAGGAAGAGCAGCGGGCAGAGTGGCCGGTCGAGTTTCCGACGTACTGGTCGGTGGATGCGCCGCCATCGCTGATGCCGCAGAAAAAGTACTGCGACCTGACTGGCCTGCCGGCAAAATACACAGACCCAAAGACCAACTTCAGGTACTGCTCGGCTGAGGTGTACCAGATTCTCAAGACGTTGCCGCCGGGCGCTGAGCAGCAGTACCTGGCGCTGAGGAATGCCAACGTCGTGCTGAAATAGCCTCTGCCAGCCAGCATGTGCGGGGAGGGGCGATGAAAACCGCTGCTTACCAATAAGGGTTGCAAATTTTTTTATCTCTTTGTTCCTTCTTTTTCACTTCACTGGTCAGCTCAAACGCACAATTTTCACGCTCTTCCTAGTATGCCACTGAACCGCCTGGGCCCGCGCTTCCGCACCAGCGTTGCACCCATGATCGATGTCACCGACCCATGCTTCCTGCGGCTCTTGCGCCTGATCTCGCCCACGCACAACCACCAGCTGTGGACAGAAATGATCCATGCCAACGCGTTCTCGCGCGGCCGCATCCACACCGACAGCGCCAAACTGGCACAGAGCATCCCACTGCACGAGCTCCCCGATTACTCGCATGGCGTAGTAGTGCAGATCGGCTCGTCAACGCCCGGGGATGCTGCGGTGGCAGTCCAGGAGCTGGGTAGGCTGGGCGTTCGGCACGTAAACCTGAACTGCGGGTGTCCGTCGCGCAACGTCCAGATGGGCGCGTTTGGAGCCGTGCTGATGCAGAGCCCTGAGCTGGTAGGGCAGATTGTTAGCGCGATGGCGGAGGCAGCCACTGACGGGATGCAGGTCAGCGTCAAATGCCGGATCGGAATCGACCACGACGAGTCGTTCGGGTTCTTACAGAGATTCATCGAGACGGTCAGCCGATCGACCACCCACCCGGTCAGCTTCGTGCTGCACGCACGCCGCGCTTGGCTCGACGGGCTGTCGCCAGAACAGAACCGCAAAGTGCCGGTGCTCAACTACGAGCGAGCATACGAGATGATCAAGGAGTTTCCACACACATCATTTGTGGTCAACGGCGGCATAGACTCGGTTGATTCGGTGCAGCAGCAGCTGGACAAGGCCGACGGTGTTATGCTAGGCAGGAAGATCCGCGAGGACCCGTGGTTCCTGGCGAGCCTGGACCAGCACATCTACGGGGTATCTGAGTCGCAGATCCCAGTCGCAGGAATCGGTGCTACCGCAGTACCTGCGGTTTGCCGACGCTATGCACAGCGACTATGCTACGCGGTACACAGTCCTGGCACGCCCGCTGTACGCGTTCTTCCGAGGCGGCAAGGGCAGGGCGTTGCGGCGGCACCTGGGCCATGCGATTTCGCAGGCAAAGGTCCGCAATGGTGACAGCGTCACGTATACGGTGCCGTTCAGCGACGTAGTCAACGGTGCTGTATACCAGGCCCAACAGCAGCACACGCACGCCACCGAAAACCCGGCTGTGCAGCAGGCTGCGCAGATGTAGTAGGGGGAATGTAGTTGTATTTATATTTCTTTGCTCTCGTCCTGCCACAAAAAGATGCTGGGCGACACACGGAACAGCAGCAGCTTGACGCGGTCCAGCATTTCCAGCATCTTGTGCTCAAAGTCGGCGTGGGCATGTGTCGACGCCACCACCTTCAGCACCTTGCGGACTGCAGACCTTGAAATGCCGTATGCCAGGTTATTGCATGATCCGTCATCGACTCTCCGGTACTTTAACTGTGTGCCGTGGATCGGGATGTCGTCGTGGTGCCCCGAGTCTGTCCCGTTCTGGGCCGGCCCCAGCTGCAGCACATCCCAGTCGGGCGGCACCTCCCTTAGCGCGCTGTATATCCTTAGCTGCACGCTGGGCCCGGCCACCACATGATCCTCGATAATCAGCGCGTCCATGTAGCCCTTGTCCTCCATGTCCCTGTATATGGCCAGGTGCGGGCGCCAGCACTCGCGCTGATGCAGCATGACCTGCATCGGGTCCACTGCGTTCGGCGCCTGCACTGGCCACGACTCGTACTCGATTCCCAGCTGCCTGCCCACTGCTGACCACCGCGCGCGGTGTGCCTCGGCGTCGCTGTGCACCGGCCGCTCCAGGATGTAAATATGGTCGAAGCCCAGGTGGTTCACACGGCTGCGCAGTTCCTCGGCAGAGAACCGGTGCAGGAACTGCTGGTATGTGTGCCGGTAGTAGAGGAGCGTCAGGGCGATGAGCACAAAGGTGGTGGTCGAGAGCACCGTGAGGACCCAGAACATGTCCAGGTTGCGCAGGCCCTTGACGCAGGTGCGCCATCGGGAGGTGCGGAGGCGGTGCCGCCGCACACGCTGCTTGCGGGCGCGGCTCTTCTCGGCATCGCTCAAATTGTCGTACTGCAGGGCAGTCTCCAGGCCGCGCGTCACCAATTCGTATGACGACAGCTGGTGGATGTCGTCTGCCAGCGAGGCCATTTCAGCAATGCAAAAGGATAATTGGTGTGGTTTTCTTAGAATACAACAAAATATGGCGGACGTGAGAGGCTGTCGATAAGCGCCACTGGTGATGGCTGCCTGTGGTGCCACGCCTTGAGAATATAGCAGTTGATTTTCCTCATCATGGGTCGAGGCTTTCTGGAACAGTAGAGCAGGCAACTGGGTGCTACAGTTAGGGTCGTGCGCTGAGATACAGCTCCCGGCTCACCGGCCCAATATAGTGCTGGCCGCCGAAGCCGCCCACAAAGTACAGGCTCTCGACCTTGAGCTCGTAGAACCGGAAGTCGGCCCAGTTGACCCAGTGCCTGGTGTCTGCGTGCACATCGACATACGCCTTCCTGACGGCCTCTCTGTCCTCTTGCTCGACCACCTTGAGCGTCCCAATCAGCGTGACTCTTGGATTCGTCACCAGCGAGCCCTCCGTTGAGCTGCTCTTGACCATCACCGAGGCGCCGTCGTGGTTGCTCAGATTGTGCACAGCCCGGCTCAGGTCAGTCATGCAGAGGATGACGTAGCCAGGAGTCAGCGGCGACTCGCAGATGTACTCGGGGATGCCAAAGGCGGTGCCGCCCGGCAAGGTGGTGGAGAGGACGCCGTCGGACACTGTCTTGAGCCAGTGTGCGGGCGATGAGGGCGGCATCTCGCTCAGACTCCTGAACGATGGCTGTGCGTGCGGGCAGCGGTACAAGCATCGCAAGCAAGGGCAGGTAAATGGGTGTTTAATTGAATAGATGGCAAAGCAGAGGCAAAAGGCAGGAGAGGGCTGCTGCTGAAGGAGCAGGAGTAGGGAGCAGAGGGGGTCATACGGGCAGTATTGAATGCACATTCGCAAGCGGCTGGCAAGGAAAAATGCGCAGGGCTCTACATGGCTGCTCACGACGTCAGCACGTCGACGCCATGGCTGGTGACCACCAGCGTGTGCTCGTACTGCGCCGACCGCCCGCCGTCCTGTGTCGCAATCGTCCACCCGTCCGGCCACATCACGCCAGTCGCCACCCCTTGGCACACAATCGGCTCAATTGTAAACGCCATGCCGGGCTCCATTGTGCCGGGCTCCTCATTCCAGTGATGGTAGATGAGCGGGTTCTGGTGGAACTCGCGGCCCACGCCATGGCCCGTCAACTCTTGCGAGACCGTGTACCCGAGCGGCTCTACCAGCGAGCTGATGGTCTCGCCGATAGATGCGAACCGCACACCCGGACCACATGCCTGGATTGCCAGGTCCAAGGACTCCTTTGTTATGTCCATCAGGTCTCTGCCTTGCTTGTCGACGGTGCCGACGCTGAACATGGCCGAGTTGTCGCCGTGGAAGCCATCCTTGTACACGGTCACATCAAGGTTTATAAAGTCGCCGTCCTGCAGTGGCCGCGTGTCGGGGATGCCGTGCGCAATAACGTTGTTTACGCTGGTGCAGATGGCTTTCGGAAACCCCATGTAGTTGAGACACGACGGATATGCGCCTTGAGAGATGATGTACTCGTGTACTCTCCTGTCAATCTCCTCGGTCGTCACGCCCGGCTTCACCAGGCTGCCGCCCAGCCTGAGTGCGTCGCGTGCAATCACCGATGCATGCCGGAGTCTCTCGATCTCGACTGCACTGAGGATCGGGATCTTGTATGGCCACGCGGGTGGAGTGCCAGTTGCTGCGTACTGAGGCCGCGGGATCTGCTCTGGCACGCTGTCGAACGAGGGCTCCTTTGGCGCGGGCTTGGTCTTGAGCAGCGAGGCAGGCACCAGGCGGCTGTACTTTCCAAACCTTTGCACTGACTGTTTTGACGACAGCGACGACGCCAGGGAGCGTAGGCTGTGCCGTGGCTGGTGCGCTGTTGCCGAGGTTGTGAACGAGCGTGCCAAGTGTCTGAATGGACCAGAAGCCGACATTTTGAGATAGCAAGTACGTGTTGAGATAGCAAGTACGTGTTAGAAGAGAAAAGGGGTGCAGCAGGGGCAAGCCAGCGATAAGGTCGACAGACAGCTGCGCTCAGCAACAGCTGTTTTTTTTTTTTTGGCTCAGAACTCTGCAATTCCCGCAATTTGATTTTCCATTCCAGCCATGACACACAAGCACAGCCAGGACCTCGACTCACAGCTCCTGCAGGTCCTTGACGGTGTGGCCGAGTATCAGCAGCTGCAGCAGTCGGCTGGCGTGACGCTGCGCAAGGCCTGGTTCGATCTGGCCCAGGCCCGGCGGTCTGCCGGCTACCGGTGGATCTCGCCCGACCAGTACAGCGGCAACATGCGGGCCACTGCCACAGTAGATCCCGAGACCATGCAGATAGTCCGCGGCGTGCCAGTTCCAGAGGAGAGTGAGGCAGAGTCGGAGTCTGAAACCAGCAAGCCAAAAAGCAAGAGCAGCAAGTACACGGACCCGCTGCACTGGTTCGGCATGCTGGTCCCGCCCTCCCTGCGCGACTCGCAGAGGGGCTTCCAGCTTTCGCTCGACAAGCTTGTGGAGCTGGCACAGCTCCAGCGTCACGTGATGGAGGGCCAGCGCAGGCTGGCTTCGGCGCAAAATTAAGGTCAAGGCATCCAGCTCACTGCCAGCACATACTTCTCCCCCGTCTCTGTATTCGTTGATACCTTTCTTGCTCTTAGCCGAAATTGACGAAACGAGCTTTTACAATTCGATATCCTGTACAGAATGGCCGACAGCCACTTCAGCACGCATGCGGCAGGAAGAGTGCGTGAAATTGGTCAGGAACTGCATGACCTCGAATCGCATATACTGTATACGTCGCCGCTGTCGCACACCACACACACACGGATGGCACACAGGCAAAGCCGCTCGGTGGTGTGCTGGCCTCACTGCTGACCAGCCCATCGCATGGGCTCTCGCTGCTTTGGACGAAAGAGGACGACATCACACCTAAGGCAACTCAGCACACGGCTATTTGACGCACAGACCGAGGCACTCGTGCGCGGCATGGTCTGGCTGTCATGGGCCGACTGCCATAGCCTCCTCGAGATATTCCGCCACTTTGAGTACGTGGACAGTCGCGGCCAGCCAACATCGCTGGTCGACGGATATGCGTCGCGGCTGACGGGTGGCGAGCGCAAAGCGCCAGAGACTGGCACGGGTAAATGGTGGTGGAGGTGGGGTGGCAGTAGCGAGAATGATGATGGTGATGAGGAAGGTGCAGTGAGACGCGCTGCATGGGACCTGGTCTCGAGCGTGTTCGCTAGGGCCACGGCGCTGCAGATTACGGCCGAAGCAGAGGAGGTGTCGGAGAGCGACGCGCAGGCGGTGCTGACGTGGTTCCCGCGGCTCGAGTACCTAGACATCCAGGGCATCCCGCGCAATGCGCTGCTGTTCTGGGAGACGTGGCTGCCGGAGCGCGCGTCGTGTCTTGTTGTGCGGTACGCCGGTGTTGATCTAGTGAACCTGCTTGATATCAGCGCGGAGGCGAAGCAAAAGTGGCAGCATTTGGTGCTGCTGGACTTGTCGGGAAGCCCGGGCATCAACCTAGCTCCGTTCAAAGAGCTGCTGGCACCTCAGCTGCCGCAGTTAGAGCGCCTGTCGCTGGCATCATGCGAACTGACGCAGATCCCGGGCACGCTCGCAAAACTCTACAAGCTGAGCTGGCTCGACTTGCATGGCAATGCAATTGACAACACCAGCGATATATCGCTCCGACTGGGAAATATCCGCCGCCTAAACCTGTCAGCAAACCGCTTGTCTAGCCTGGCAGGGATGCAGCGGCTGTGGGCGCTCGAGCAGCTTGATATATCCGACAACCTTATTGAGAATTGGGAAGCGGTCGCTGTGATGCGCAATTTGCCCTCGCTGCGGGCGCTGAGTGTAGCAGGAAACCCGTTTGCCACCCAAGACAGTAGCTACCGCGCAAGAATATTTGCTGCATTCGACCATCGTGATATCGGGTTGCTGCTGGACGATGCACCTGCCCAGCGTCAGTGAGCGCAAGGAGATGGCAACCGATCCCACGGCTGGCAACAGGCCATTCTGCTAGTACGGTGAGGGCATCTGAAGCGCCGGTGACCAAGGGGCGGCGACCCAAGGTTGCGCTGATCGAGGAGTCACCTGAAGGCGATGCCGAGCCTGATTCAGGCAATCAGGAACTCGTTACAGAACCGCCGGTCGACGAGATCCTGAGGTCATTGGAGAAGACGCCTCGCGTTCTGCGAGCCTCTGAGCTGCAGGCTGCCACGGTATCGTCATCCCGACGACGAAGCCATGTCACGGAGTCGTTGCTGAACTCGCCAGTAGCCCGCAGCATCCACGTCAAAGCGCAAGCAGCGCCGCCGGACCACGCTTGGCAATGGCCTACCTGCAAACAACATTTCTGATATCGGCGGCTTCGGTCAATCAGTACCGGCCAGGTACTCGCAGCGGCCCACCAGCCCAGTCCCAAGTGTCAGCGGCGCAAGCGTCCGCACCGGGTCGATAATGCGTGATCCTGAGCGCTACCGGCGCAGAGTTGAGATGATGCGTGCAGAAGCCGGGTCTTCGTGGCTGCGTGCGTTTGCTGAGCTGCAGGCCAGCTCGTCGGTAGTGCCACAGAGCCCGATCCTCGAGGAGGACCAGCAGTCGAGTGAATCTGCCGATGCTTTGTCCAAGGCTAGCGTCGAGGCATCGCCCGAAGTCGGTGTGGACATCGAGGTCGCTGAGCGGTCTGCAACGGCGTCACCGGACACACAGCTACCAAGCTTCTTGTTCCCACGCAAGCGCGGTGCCAAGAAGAAGGATATTGCGAGGCTGCCGCACTATACCGACCAGAAGAGGCCAGAGGAAGCCGAGGTCCTGAGCCCCGAGGATGTAGTTAGTGCCGCTCTGGATGCTGCTGGCAAAGGAATGCAGCCACTAGAGGCCTGCAACGGCGCAGGAAATGGAGGCTTATTCGGAGAGTGCGTCGTCGCGTGAGGTGCCAGTTGAAGAGGAGGCTGTGAGTGAGATCCAGATGCTGCTTCGTGGAGAAGGGGTTCGGACAGCTATCAGTAGCGTCAGCGTATCGGACTACAGGATCGCACCTGTCGCTGAATCGGCGCCAGCAGAGTTGACAGATGCTGCAGGCAGCAGTATTGTCCAGCGCTCACCAGCGGTTGTATGCACACTATACTTTACGCAAGATGATGTTGTCGAGGTTGCCGGTATGCATGGGACCGGTCTCCCTGATGCTGTATCTGGTGAGAGCGCAGATAGCAAGCGCATCATTTCAAAGAACCCATTATCGTCAATCACTCGTGTTGGACGAGTCAGCAGAGTAATTCGCACTGAACGCAAGGCTGAGCGGTTTCGGCACGCCTGTCTGGACCGACTACTGCGTTGAATCCACCGACGATGACGCAAAGCTATTCATGCAGCTGTCAGCTGCTGCTGACGCAAACAACGAAGCCGGCCTTTCTGAGAACGTCTTTAAACAAGCCGAGTGCCTGCGGTGCAATTGGCGTGGATATATCGACAGCGAGCGCGAGATCTTCGATATGCTGCAAAGTGAAATGACTGTAGTTAAGCCCACAGGCGAGTTGCAATGCCCGAGCTGCAAGCGCAGCTACCTGCGTGAATTCTATGCGGCTGACGAGCAGAACCTTGACGAGCCGATCCTCTGTGTCGCTCGAAAATCAAAAGGGACGACGGCATTTGGAAGCAGCCCTTCATGGCTCGTCGTAACCGCAGCAACTCAGCGTCGAAGCAAGCGGAGCAGGAAAGACATGCCGAGAAGGCTCGGCGGGCTCGCCACGACGAACACCGGAGACAGGCTTTGGAAGCCCTGGCACTTGATCTGCAGATACTAGGCGATGCTGCTACCGACGGCTTCCTGCCGTTCGCCAAGGTCACCAATGCAATCAGCCTGTTTCTGCAGCTCAGCGTATTTGAGGCCGACGGCGAGCGCCTGATGCAGTGGGTCCCGGCCGGCCTGGTCCGCCAGATCCGGCCCCTGGTCCCGACTGCTTCGGCTACTAACCGTCGGCAGAGCAGCGGCACCAGCAAGCAGGGGACCGGGAAATGGGGGCTCTCGTCGCTGCTGGGTACTGCACAGACAGCCGACGAGGGCAAGGCAGAGGAGGAGGCATTTGCTGCGGTGGAGAACAAGCGGGCATTTATCATTGAGCGTGGGTGGAAGGCCAGTGCTATGCTGGCACCCGAGTTGTCTGAGCAGGCCGTGTATTTGGCGCTGAGCTCGCATGCTGTCTATGTGTTTTCACCTACCTGGCACGCGCTGCAGGATGTGTCAGCAGCAGCAAGAGCCGAGATCGACTTGCAGCCCGAGCAGCACCTGGGTCCTTCTGTTTTCGATCCCGCTCACCTCCCTGGGCCGGATCGACATTGGCCCGAACCGACAGTATCTGGCGCTCCACTCGTCGTTACTCTCGCTAGACAAGTCTGGCGAACAGTGGTCGAGAAGGGAGCTTAGCCAGCTGCTCAGCACTACCCACCCGGCGTATCCGACGCTAGGGTACTCGCAGCTGTTGCCAAGCGAAGCCAAGGACTCAGTCGCGGCTATGAAATGCAAGGTGGCAGCACACCAGCAGCGGTTCTCGCTGTTCGTTGATGGACTGCGTCTCTTCATGTGTGTTTATGATCCGTGACCGCCTGTCGTGCTCGGATCTGCTGGACAGCCTGGTAGAGATCGGATACGAGACACGGGCACTCGACTCGCGTGCTGGCGAAGGCAGCGGCCGGCTGCGCGGAATCAACCACGATGTCGAGTGGGCCATGCACCATCTTGTCCAGCAGGTGTTCCTGCGCCCATCGACATTCGACCCGCTCGACGAGGCGCCGCTGGTGGGTGGTGACGAAGGCAGGTCGATAAATTCCGTAACCTGACAGGCTGATCCGCGATGACCATACTGCTGCGCTGAGAGAACTGCATAGCGAGCTGCTGCACACAAAGAGTGGGCGGGTTCCCGGAGCCATTGTCGACAGTGCAAGCGGCGACAATGTCATCGTTGACAAGGTCACGTACGAGTTCCTCAAACTCTATTTCTGCGTTGGACTTGCATCTCCCACAGGGATTGCGCCGGTCTCGCTCGTGGGCTCGCCGCAGTTCCTGTATCTAGTCCGCGAGCGTGTTGACGTGTGGCCACCGCCCGCCCCCGATCTGCGCGCACTGTACCGCAAATGGCAGCGGGTAGCACCGCCCACCATCGTCACGTCTGACCCCTGACACATACGACCCTAAGGCACTGGAAGAGGAGCTGCGCCAGCGGTCCAATGCGCCGAGCTCGGCCAGCTCCAAGCCGACGTCAGCTCGATCTGGCACGGAGGAACAGGAGGACGAGGAGACTGAAGAGGAGATCGATAACAGTAAGCTTGTAGCGCAGCTGATGTCGACAGAGGTCAACCAGTACGACCGTGTCCAGCACGCACGCCCTATCGTCGATCTGCGCCGGGTGGCATTGCTGTCGCGGCCCATTGCGGTGTTGCCAAAACTGCAAGCACCACCGCAGGCGTCTTCTGAGAACCTTGTGCAGCTGGACACATTTGGGTGCACAGGTACCAGCTGGCGCGCAATGCTGCGGATAGAGTTTGCCACGGCGGAGGGCGCAGAGCCGGGCTGGAATGTATGGTTTGGGACCAGGGCGAGCGCGCAAGAGTGCGTCGAGTCGCTGCAGGTGCTGGCCAAGAGCGTCGGTGCTGACGCGGACTTTTGCGAGCTCTGACGATCCGCGCTGCCTCTCAGCTGTGCTGCTTCAAGTGTGTGAAAGTTCGGTCTGCTGTTGGGTCGTTCTCTTCTTTCCGTTTATCCTAAAAAACATTTTCTGTGAAGATGGTTGACCCTACTTTTGCTAGTCTCGCGTTTCCCGGAACTGCAGAGCGACCATGTGCACCCGCTTATCGGCGGCGAGGCCAAAGCACGGCTGGTGGCGCGGCTCCATGAGCTCGGAACTACGCAGGCGTACCGGATGCTTGGGAGCATTCTGAAGCGCGACCCAGACGATGTGCCACAGGACGAGTTTTGGGCGCACACAAGGCAGGGCGTGGCCAGTGGACAGAGCGTGTGGGAAAGCGACGTCGATTTCATTGTGGCCCTGACCACGTTCCCTGGTCTTGGCTCGTCAGTGATGACGGAGGTTCGCGTGGCCATCAACAGCTGCGAGGAGGCAAGTGGCGAGACCATCGCGGCATTAACAGTGTTCTTCAATGATTTCCGGGTCTTGAGCCCCGAGCCCGTGTTTGTCATGGGAATTGACGAGTATCTGTACAGAGGGCTGCCGCTCACGTGCGAGGATGAGAGCATATGCGACGGGTACTCGATGGGCATTGAGGAATGGCGTAGGGCTGAGCCGCCCGGTCCCGTTCGATCAGTCGCCGGCTGCCCAGGAACTGGGACTGGAGTTGTCGCAGATGACTGCGGACGATTTGGAGGTCGTTGAAGAGAGCAGCAAAATCAAGTACCCACGCGAATATCTCGAGTACCTTCTCCCGTGCTCTGTGTGTATTCGGACGCAAGTCAGACCAGCAGATTGTTGCGTGGGGCATGGCACACCGCGACTACCAGCTTGGGCTCATGTTCACCGATCGACGCATACCGACGCAAGGGGCTGGCAAAGCGCATACTATTTGCACTCGGTGACTGCATCGTCGATACGTTCATGGAACGGATGCGGATCACCGACGGTCCATTCACGTTGAGCTTGGCCATTGAAGCGTATAACGAGCAGTCGCGCAGACTATTTGGCGGGGTTGGGTTCGTGCCAACTTCGCGGATCATGTGGGGAGTAATGTAGAGTAGACTGGAATATATTAGTTGTTCTCCACATATGTCGTGTTGCCCAGCTTGTCGATGACCATGCGGTAGAGGCCCTGCCGCACCAGCTCGGCCATCTTACGATCCTCGTCGTCTTCGTCGCTGACTTCTGGCTCCTCCTCTTCACTCTCCTCCTCATCGCTGATCCTCATCGTCAGACGGAACCACGTCGTTAACGCCATGGCGGCTGGAGTTTGGGTTGGCTGTCATCAGCTCGTCGTCTGTGTCCTCCTCACTGTCAATGCCGGCGCCAATGTCCGCATAGTCATTGACCTTTGACCTCTCCCTCTGCTCGTTCTCCTTGTCGATCATCGCAATCCAGTCGTTCTGCACTTTCAGCACCTCTTCGTTCGTATCGCATGCTGCGTACCGTTTCAGCAGCTCGGCGTTCAGCTCCTTGAATGCGTGGCCCCACTTGAACCGCTCCATCAGCAGGTCGCCGACCTCATCCCACCCGACAATGTAGAATGCTGCAGCCAGGGCCTCGACACAGTTCAGGCGCCACGGCTTGCCGTAGTTCACCGGGTTGGCAGCAACCAGGTATGGCAGCAGCCGGTTGTTGTGCGCCTTGATCCGGCTGAACGGGACCTCATCGACGCGTGCCCACGAGCAGTCGATCATGGCCGCGCCGTGCTGCTGCATTATCGGCAGATCGGCCTTCGACACCACCTGCGTGCCCTCGGGGCTCATCACAATGCCCTTGAACACCTGCGTGAGCTTGAACACCTCCACCAAGCCCATGCGGGCGAGCTTGCGGCCCGAGCAGCGCTTCGGATCGCAGTGGTCAAAGTCCCACATGCCGAGTGGCACGGGCGCTTTGATCGCGGGTGTCTCAGGGGCCTCGTCTGCAGGCGCGCTGTAGCCGGCCATCCGCCGGTCGCGCTTGTGGTTGTGGTGTGAGGCCTTGGAGTGGAACGAGCCCTTGCCTTTGCCGCCTGCCATGGGTATGTGTCAATGCGCTAATTGGAATGTGGGGAATTGGGAAAACTGTCGAAAGGTAAAACTCTGCCGCGGCTCGAGACCCAGACTTTTGCTGTCTTGTCTGCCGAGCCGAGCTGGGGAGTGCCTGGCCAGAACGGCTCGCCCACTGGTTGTGCTCAGCCGCTTGGCACAGGCTCTCCGCCGTTAGCTCACTTCTTATTCTGCACCTTGGCATTTTCCTTCAACACGCGCTACCTCGACAGTTTCCCTTAAGCAATGAGCACCGGGTCGCCATACTACCCCATCGCAGGCCTGACGCCCGATGCATTGTCGCCGCGGAAAGAAATTTGCAACTACTTTTCAAACTACCCTCTCTACTCCCTCGCATGGTCGCGGCGAGAAGACCGCAACAGAATGTTCCGCATGGCGCTGGGTACGTTTCTGGAAGAGTCCACCAACAAGCTGCAGGTTATCCAGCTTTCGCCACACCACGACACGACGCCAGCAAACGACACGCCCGGACTTTGGGCTCATAGCCGAGGCAGCGGTCGACTACCCGGTGACAAAAATACTCTGGCATCCGGTCAAGACTGGGTACTCATCGGACCTGCTGGCCACCACCGGCGACATGCTTGCGGATTTGGGAGTGCGAACAGACGGCAGAGCCCGCAGAGCTCGGTCTGTATAGATCGAATTTGAAGTTGCGCGCGAAGCTGACGACGCGCGCTGACTATGCTGCACCAATTACATCGTTCGACTGGAACAGCATAGACCCAACGGCTCATTATTACCTCGAGCGTCGATACTACGTGCACAGTGTGGGATATTGAGACGAACCAGGCGAAAACGCAGCTGATTGCCCACGACAGGGAGGTCTTTGACGTGGGCTTTGTTGCAGGCAGCCAGGACGTTTTTGCATCAGCGGGTGCCGACGGGTCGATTCGCATGTTTGATTTGCGGTCGCTCGAGCACTCGACGATTTTGTTTGAGGCACCGTCCACCACCGCACAGTCAGCAGCGGATCCCAGTAACTACAGCAGCACTGCTCGGATCACGTCATTCACACCGCCGCTGCTGCGCCTTAGCTGCAATGCTGTGGACCCGAATTATATTGCGACGTTTGCCTTGGATGCCCACCAGGTCAGCATCCTGGACGTGCGGTTCCCTGGATCCCCTGTAATCCAGCTTATTGGCCACCAGGCACCCATCCACTCTGTCGCATGGAATCCCGGGTCCTCCAGCCAGCTCTGCTCGGCAGGCGCTGACTCACGCGTTCTAGTGTGGGACATGCGCCAGGCGCTGGCAACGCGGCAGCACCAGCAGCGACAGGCGGCGGTGGCTCAGGCGCAGGCCAAGCAAATGACACGGCTCGGCAGGCAAAGACGAGTACGACGAGTCAATGTCGCCCGGGGCGGTGCAGGCAGTCGCTCAGGCTGCGGCGGTGCAGGCTGCGACACAGCAGCCGACAAACGCTGCGCCGTCGCTCACATATGCAGCACGCCTGCCTGTCAATTCGCTGGCGTGGCACCAAAACTCGGCCGAGTGGGTCTCCATTGCATTTGGTAATACTGTGCAGACGCTGCGACTTTAAAGCCTAAAATGCTGGGTTCGGTTGCTTTTATATTGAATGGCCTGTGTTGGTGTAATGACATGTAGCTTAATCATATTGGCAGGACATATAGAGCCTCATAGCCTAGGCGAGCGAATGATTTGGGAGCTGGAGCTGCATCAGTCCTCCTTTCGTTCAATTCAAACACTAGACCCGCCAAATTGATATAAACTCACTTGCTGGACGGGATCTTGGTCGCGATGCATGGAGCTAATGTGGAGGATACTAGCCAGAACTGCTCCAATCTTCGATTACCAGCTACCCACTCCATACCAGCAGGTGGATGCGGATTGTTGAAAGACGTTTCAGCAAGCCAAGGCGTGAAGGGTCTATCGCGCTGCTCTTGCCAGGTACCGCTTGACTGGGCAGGCAGCAGAATAGGATGGATGGATGGTGCCTTCACACTGACTGGAGGCTGATTCAAAAAGGAATTAATCTACTCCTATGACGAGGAGCGCGAGAGCAGCCGCGTTGTTGGACTTGCAAACTCAAAGGAAAGATACAAGTGGATAGGGGCTATTTTGTGAACTGCAGAATTGCGTCGGATGGAGAAGGACATTGCACACTTGCCTGAGAGATGCACATATGGATATGTTTCCGGAGGTGTTCCTTAGGAACAACTCGTTTGAAACATATGTTGACATGGCATACAAGAAACTGCTCCAGTAGCAGTGTTTCTGAAGCACCACGTCCCACTTAGAGCAGCAGCCTCCGTCGATTATGCCGATTGCACAGAGTATCAGACAATCGTGCTCTGGCCGCTGAATCCGCAGTCGGGCTAGTGGTGATTTTGCTCTTAAAGCGCAACACTGAAAATACTGCTGTCATCGTTTCTCTTTTCCACAACCTAAACAATTGCAATAATTTTTCTTCACGCCTCGTTTTAAATGAGCCAGCGAAATTCAGGATCAGTCAGTAATGAGCTGGAGGACCTGAGTAACCTGGGTGTGCAGGTCATAGACCAGGCAGTGCTGGAGCGCACGGTCCATGACCAGGCAAGCCGCGACATGATCGAGCGCGGCATCGATACTGAGCAGAAGCGCCTGGCTAAACTTGACGCAGCCCTTGCCAGACGGCGTCAGATGCTGGCAAAAGCTCACGAGACCATGGGCAAGAGCTCCCGGCCAACAGCACGTTACGCCAGCGCCAGCAGCCGTGCTGAACGGCTTGAGGAAGAAATCGACCAGCTGACCGACGACCGGAACCAGGTGGTCGAGCGACTGGCACAGGCGCAGGCACGGCTTTCAAGCATGCCGGACACAGCAAGTTCTGTCGATGCCAACGCCAACCATTGCATCGATGATAGTGCCCCAGCGGCGCGCTGCTGCTAAGGCCATGGATGCTGCCAAGTCAGACGATGAGGACTCGGTGGGCGCCAATAGCGAGCAGGATAGCCAGGAGGTGACCAGGAATGTGTCGACGGGGGACGACAGTGACGCAAGCTATCATGAGGAGGGCAATGATCTCTCTGACGGCCCCGACAGCAATGCGGATATGAGCGGCGGCGTGACCAGCCGTAGGCGGTCCCCAAATGTACAGCTGACAGGGTCAACACGGCTTGGAGTGCATGACTTTGACGACGGCAACGAACATGCCTACCAGGAGCGCGTTCATGCATGGTGTGTCGCCCGGTGGCACGAGCGCTGCGAGCTGGGTGACAGCGCCGATGTGACTGAGGGTAGTGACCCAGACAATATGTGGGTAGCCGACGATGGAGCTAGGATTCCGAGGACTGCGTTGGCCCAGGAGCCGTTTCTGCCGGACCCCGGGACCACAGACCACTTGATCAAGGCGCATGGACGCGGGAAGCCACCTCTGGCAGTCCCGATGCAGATATGGAGCCGTCTGCTCGAGTACCAGAAAGCAGCGCTGAAGTGGATGTACGTACTGCATGAGCAGAATGCAGGAGGAATTCTGGGCGACGAGATGGGTCTAGGCAAGACCGTACAGGTTGCTGGGTTCCTGGCATCGATGTATCACTCCAAACTGTTGGCCCGGCCAAGCATCGTTGTTTGCCCGGCCACACTGATGCGCCAATGGGTGCGTGAATTCCACGCGTGGTGGCCGACGCTGCGCGTTGTCATCTTGCACGGAACCGGCTATGCAATGCAGGCTGGCAACTCGGGTATGCCCGGCGAAGACGGTCTTGACGAGCGATTGGACTTGTCGAGTGAGCTGACACCGCAAGAGGAGGTGAGCATCTGGGAGGACTCGCGAGCTAGCGGTATCCACATAAGTGCAAGCGAAAGTAGACCAGCTGACCACAACGCATGGAGTTCGGCAGCAGGCTACAGCAGTGCCGATGAGTACGAATACGACGCGTATGGATCGCGCATTCGTCGCAAGCGCCAGATCCGCGGGTTACCCCGGTTCAGTAAGAAGCAAAAAGTGGCCAAGCGCAATCCGATATCGAGTAGGGCATCGCGTGAGAGCCGCAGGCGCGCCGAGCAACTGGTGGAGCGGGTGCACAGCAAGGGCCACATCATTGTAGTAACGTATTCCGGGTTGCAGGTATACCAGGACGCGCTGCTAACACGCAAATGGGGATATGCGGTGCTTGATGAGGGCCATATGATCCGCAATCCGGATGCCGAAGTGACGCTGGCATGCAAGCGGCTCGATACGCGGCACCGGATCCTAGTAACTGGCACGCCGATCCAGAATAACCTGACCGAGCTGTGGTCGCTGTTTGACTTCATTTTCCCTGGTCGCCTCGGCACTTTGCCAGTGTTTAACAACCAGTTTGCGGTGCCAATCACCGTCGGTGGATATGCCAGCGCAAACAGCCTACAGGTGCGCGCTGGGTACCGCTGTGCGTGCATTCTGCGTGACCTGATTGACCCGTACCTACTGCGCCGCATGAAGGCAGATGTCGCGCAGGATCTGCCACAGAAATCCGAACAGGTTTTGTTCTGCCGCCTGACTCCAATGCAGCGAGCTGCGTACACATCGTTCCTGCGCAGCAACGATATGGAAAAGATCCTTTCAGGAAAGCTGCAAATGCTGTTTGGTGTCGACGTTGCTCGCAAGATCTGCGACCATCCAGATCTGCTCCTGCTGTCAACCCTGTCAACTGCAGCGTCAACACATAACGAGGCACGGCTGAAAGAAAGAGATAGCAACGATAGCGATGTGGACTACGAGGCAGCAGCAGCGGGCATCCTGCCAGCTGACTATGGCGACTACCAGAAGAGCGGCAAGCTGTCGATTGTGCGCGCGCTACTAGATATGTGGCAGCCCCAGGGGCACAAGGTGCTTGTTTTCTCGCAGACCCGGCAAATGCTGGACATTATCGAGCGGATGCTGCGACAGATGCCAGCATGTGTGTTCCGGCGCATGGATGGCTCGACACCCGTGCAGAACCGCGCTGCGCTGGTCGACGAGTTCAACACCAACCCAGACATTTTTGTGTTTTTGCTAACTACCAAGGTCGGCGGCCTGGGCGTTAATCTAACCGGCGCTGACCGTGTCATCCTGTACTCGCCCGACTGGAATCCAAGCAGCGATATGCAGGCGCGCGAGCGTGCGTGGCGGCTGGGTCAGACTCGCGATGTGGCCATATATAGACTCATGACTGCTGGTACGATCGAGGAGAAGATCTATAACCGCCAGATCTACAAGCAGTTCTTGTCAAACAAAATCCTGTCGGATCCGAACCAGAAGCGCTTTTTCCAGGCGCAAAGCCTGCGCGACTTGTTTTCGCTATCAGGTTTCGATACTGGCGAAGAGGTCGTGGCTGGTGCCAATGCCAGTGCCGAGACACGGTTTGGTAGGTGCACCGATTCGACAGCTGACGACCAGAGACAGCAGGCTGACATGGGTTGTGGGGCCACTGAGACTGCTCGCATGTTTGCCAATGCACAGCTGCTCCCAAAGCCTGACGATGCGGATGACGCTAGTATGCCTGCAGATATCGTAAGAGATTGGCGGTGTTGTGCGGCTGGAGCCCTACCGGCCAGTACGAGATGAAGATGGCAGCAGTGCTGAAGTCAGTGATGCCGCAGGACCCAGCAACCGACGAGATCACAAACCAAATACCAACGCAGACAGCCCTGGGAAGTTATTCACAGGCAATGGACTGGAAGAGGAGGACCGGGTTCTCCAAAGCCTGTTCAAGATGTCTGGTATGCACAGCGCTCTGAAGCATGATGCAATCATCAATGGCAAAGACGTTGATGTAAACTATGAGCGTATTGAAGCCGAGGCCGAGCGTGTCGCCAGCGGCGCGCGCACAGCGCTGCAGGAATCTCGCAAGGCGCGGCGCCAGCTCGATATCAGCGTTCCGACATGGACAGGAAGCTCAGGCGAAGCAGGTATGCCTGGCGGCAAGCAGCGGTTTGGTACTAAAGTGAATCCCAATCTGGTTGCGCCCCCGCCCAGTGTCATCATGAGCAATGAGCTGCCCGACGAGTTCAAATTCAAGGGCCTGCAAGCCCTGGGCGGATCACGGCCCCGCAACCTGCCGCCCGCGACATCGGTAATCAGCGACAGCCTTGTGCAGAACGCCGTAACCATGGTGCGCACGGCAAAAATCGGCCGTGCATTGCCCGCTGGTCGCGCTGTATCATCGCTGAGCCTCCACCATAGCACCGCTGAGCGGAAATTGCACCAGTCCGCTAGCACGTCTGGTCCCCCCTCACGTTTTGGCAGCCACAGCACCTCGGGCATGTATGGCGGAACAGCACCATCTACGTCATCCAACCTCTTGGCTAATTTGCGCGCCAGATCCGACGGTATACCTGCAAAGAAAACCGGAGCTGAGCTTGCTCGAGTACCAACTCGCCAGGTCACGCCACTGGCGCGGCGCTCTGCACATGAGTCCGCAGCCAGATCACCTGGCTCCCGCGCGGCAGTGCACACAAACAATGGGTGGCCCGGAATCCAGTCGAGCGCCAGCCGCATGGTGCGTAAAGACACAAGCACCAGGAGCAGAGTAATGACTGAGCAGGAGCAGTCGGTTGTTGAGGCAATCCGCACGGCACTGGAGGATGCCTGGAGGCGAGATGGGCAGTCGGGAGCTGATTGGGCGGTTTGAGAGACAGATGCCTGAGGGCAGTACCGCCAGACTCAAGGAACTAGCCACGAGGGTTGCTGACTTGGTGTCGCGTCAGCCGCAGGGAGCGAGGCACACAGGGATTGGGCGTGTTGTGCACAAGGTCTGGGTCCTCAGGGAGAAATGTGCCGATGAGGGGCGGTGAGCCGATTCACATTCACATCAACCCTTTGTCACATTGTCAAGCCGTGGCCACTACGCCAATACATTCCGTAGGCTCTAATTGCAAGGACAAACTGCTCTGTTCGCTGATGTCTCGCCAAAAATGGCACATGGCACTTTGTTTATCTGTAGAGCGTTGAGGATGGAAACTTTGGAGCTGGAGCGCATGGCAGAGATCTGCTCCGGTAGAAGCATGCGCTGTGTCCGCATTGGACGCAGGAAGATGGATGCATCCCAATGTCGCCTAATTGCGATAATTACCTGCAACTGTTCCGAGGCCACACAGCACTGTATATTGTGCACGCACGAAGAAATCAAGAGAGCGGTTCCGGCATTTGGGTGGCTCCGTAGAGCAAGATAATACCAACCACGCACAGCATGAAGGATTGTCAGTCCGAGCTGGCACACCCGCGGCACCCGCAGTGCACGCACTCGACGGTGCGCCCTTCCTCGAGCTTTGCCTTGGGAACGCGGCAGATGCAGGCGGTTCCGTAATTTGTATCACGCGGCTGAATGCACTGCAAACAGCACAGCTTTTCGAATCCCTGTTTCCTCCATTTGGCAATCAGGTTGCCGTCGGCGTAGTTGCGCTTGAGGCAGTAGTCGTAGAGCTTGCGCGAAATCGCCTTGCGTATGTAGAACAAGTCGTAGATGTACCGCGACCGCTGGTGGTGGATGCGCATCACAGACCACGTCGACTCGACCCGCCGCTTTCCGGTTGAAGTCTCGTTCTCGGCTATAATTTAGGAGCTCTGACAAATGCTTAGCTTAGAATCTTGCCAAAAATAGAGAGACCCTGTCAATATTGCCTCCGGCCGGGACAGGGGTTCGGCGAATAAAGAGGGACCCCCTCTGGCGGAAGAAGAACGGTGCTGCGGGTTGCAAATTTTTGCACCGCCTGTCTGCGGCAAATGAGCACATGGCTCGGAGGCGGGGTGGATGAGGAGGGGAAGTGGGAGCATTTGGCTACGACGCTGGGAAAAAACGGCCCATTCAAAAAATAAGATGAAGCCGCACAACAACCAATGCTGCATGTGTACCAACTCGAGTTCCTGGCATATGATCTGGACTCGGACAAAAAAGATCGCAATTAGCCAGAAATGCACAATGGCAGGCACAGAAACGGGATGGTGGTATTGCCAGCTGATGGAGGCGGGATACGGCACTCGTAGGAGTGGCCGCTGTCCAAATGATTCGTCTCTTTGCTTTACAAGGCTGCACACAGCAGACGTCGAGGGCCGCGTGTAGAGATGGCACAGGGCTAGAAGGCAATGCGGGATCCATCTCTTGTAGCAAAACTTGTGACGAGTGCAAATAAAACTGTGCGACAATCGGCGCAGCCAAATTGGAAATGCTTCCCGGGACGTGTGACGCTTGGACAGACACTCCAATTCAGCTCAATGAACATGCTGCGAGCTGATCTTTTGCCGCCCACAGCAGCAAATTACACACTGCATATTTCGCCTCCAAGATATGCCAGCATGGGATTCGATGAAGTATACATCCACAGCGAGGTGCCTTTGCCGAGAGAGGGGCACCTGCACTGAATTTATGCAGCTCCAGCACCATTGTACTGAGCAGCATTGCATTGATGCCGCCAGAGTAATTCTCTCGCGGCCAGAGAAACGGTATGGAATTGGTCAGCATGCGGGCTGGGTCTGGGCAGAACCGAGCCAGGAGCCAAGATAAGAATCGGGATCTCGCACAGCTTCTCGGGGATATCGACAAAAGCCTGTCGTTTCCAAATGCCCACAGTCATGGCTCCATGCCTGTATCGGCAAAGAGGAAGTTGGGGCGCCTCCACCCCGGACTCGAGAGACATAGAAAGAAAGCGGGTTTGATTCAGGTCCAACCGGCAGGGCATAGCGGGTTGCGGAGTAAGGCAACAAGGGGCAGCACATCCACACATGCTAGAAAGCGCACCCACACATACAAGGCTATTTGTTCAATAAGGATCCAGGTTGACAACTGGCCCCTCCCCCTCCTACCCCTTCCGGGAAGTTTGAGCCCATGTGACCCCTACCATGCACGCACTGTCAGCGGTTTTGGTCCTGGCCGGCATAAATGCAGTCAGCAGGTCCCGGTAGCCATGGCAGGGGGAATCAGCGGTTTATGTCAAAACTATCGCACAGCTATCATATCGTGGAAATTGCGATAGTTTTTCCAGCGTGAACAGGTGTGATCCACATGCACACACATGTTCAAGGCTGTGTATCAGCGACTTACCGTCACGCATCTTTTGCTCGAACTCTAGCAGCGTTGGCTCGATTTCGTCCCAGCCTGAGGGAGGCGGCTTTGTACGTGACGTCTTAATTTTCGGCATGAGCAGTGTACGGGCGTGTCACTCTGCGGCTTTTCTATTCGACAAGTGCTGCGCTAGGAAAATGCACCAAGTTACAAAAGCTGGTGAGTAGAAATAGGGAAAGTTCACTGGAAAAGGACTCAGGAGCTGCGCAGATCCCACATTCACCGCCCAGCCTATATAACACGTGTTTCCAAGCGTGTGTTTTGGGAGACCCCGTGTGTATTATTTCTTGAATAGTAAATCACCTTCCCCTTGGCACATTCTTCAGCGCAGCCTGATGCCTGCCTTGAACAGCAGCAATGCTGGCGTCAGAAATAGCAATGTGTAAACGACCAGGATCGTATACGCCTTGGCAGTCCCGCATAGCAGCGTCTCGAAGAAAATGTTGGTGGCTCCGGTGAGCAGATTCGCGACTAGGAACGTTGTCAGGCTGTTTTTGTTGATGGCCTCAAGCAGCAACGGCACATCGTAGCCCTTGGGCCGTCCACTCCGCATCAGCAGTGGTGGCAGCTTCGAGTCGATATCCTCCTCGATGATCAAAAATACCCAGAGCATTGCTGTGTTGAATGCAGCAACCCACAGGCAATACGGTGCATTGGCGAAGCGCCGTGACACCTCAATGCCACAGACAAACCATACCAACACAAAACTAATGGCTGCTGTGACCCAGGATGCCAGCACAGCAATGATGCGCATCCGTCGGTTCTCCAGGGTTGACGCATCAGGTAGCACCTCCTTGCCTAAGCTCATACCCATCAGGAACATGGCCAGGTACCCGATGAATGAAAAGATGCCCTCGCGGTTCGCTGCGACCAGGCCGTCTTCACGGTCCGCACCCTCGAGCCATTTGCCAAATCCGGTCAGACTGATTGCACCCTGGTACAGCACCAGCAGTGCCATCGAGGTGACGCGCAGATCGTCGTACACATACAGGCCAAGCGGCACAAAGATCGGGAGAAATCCGAGCGTGAAGAAGAAGTTCCAGTGCGTGCCGTACTCGGACACATGCTTCTGGTATTCAGCAGATTCAGTCATGATGTAGCGGATAAAGCCCAGTGCCAGGATTGGAAATGCTGTCCATAGCCCAGCCTTGAGCTGGTGCGCCAGCGATGTCTTGACGACCTTGTCTTTGACATGTCGCGGCAAGAACGGCTTGGCACCCACAACACCAGCCGAGAACACGAACGACCCAACACCCAAGTCCATGACCGACGTTCCATTTGTCTCAACCTTGGCGAACTTTAGCGGGAACACCCAGAAGTCGACTGCCAGGATGCAGAAACACGTCATCAACATCATCTCCCCGCGGTAAATGCTCAGATAGGGCTTGGCCGTGACTCTGCCAGGCACATAGCTCTTGTCGAACTCCACTGCCCGCGGGTCAGGAGCCCACTTGTCGTGACGGCGTGGCGCGCTTGGGACCTGCCACCGAAAATACACACCGGCTGCAATCAGCGACAGGATCACCAGCACTGTGTGCTGCCCAGTAAAGGCTAGGAATGTTGGTACCAAGAATATAACCAGCTCAAACACCAGGTGTACTATGCTGCGCCCTGTAAAGCTCACAGGGTTACGGTGGTACTCGGCTGCGGTCTTGCACTTCCAGCACCAGTATGACAGGGCCAGTGTTGAGACCACAACGTGGATCTCGGTCATGCTGCTGCCTTCCAAACCCGACACGCGACTTTCTTTGAACTTCTTTGACGTATAGTCGTCCATGATATCCGATGGCAATTGCATTCAAGTGTGTTCAAATGCGTAAAATGAAAAAGGCGGAAAGAGGTCCTAGCTGTTCACAGCCAGGGCCCGACGCCCAATGCATCGGCAATTAGCCACAGGATCCGCTGATGCCAAAATATGGTACACGGTTTCATATCATGGTGTGAAGCCGATTTGTGACAGGATGATTTTTTCCATGTTGACAACAAATATACGGGAAACATATCTAGTAATACTAGTCGGCATCTACTCGCTCTTCTTCTCGGCATACGCCTCGGCCCAAGACTTCTTGACCATCGGCTTGAGGTCGACCTTGTCCTACAAAAGAAAATAGCAAGGCTTTCAGCGCTTATTTGCCATTGGGCAGGAAACCCTCCCCCTTTTGCATGGCACGATTCAGCTGACCTACCTGAGTAGCAGAGGCAAAGTAGAAGGTCAGTGCTGGGACGACCAGCCCGAATGTCACCAGTGCGGGAGCAGTGCGCCGGGTGAATTTGAAGTACCGGTGCGTGTTGTTCCTCATCCACACCCACTCCTCAATAGCGGGGTCCTTCAGAAGCGTCTCGTGTCCGTGTGCGCCCATGTCTGAATTGTGAAATAGCTGCGTTAATACAGGGCTTAGAAAATAGCTGAATTGGGGTGAGCTGAATTGGAAAAGGCCTCGAAAGCAGTCTCTGGCGTGCAATTGCCCAGCAATTCAAGGTTTGGGAGAATGGAAAGGCTGTCGAGATCGAGAGATGATAAGGCTGATCATCGCGTGATCGCGTGATTAGCTGTCTTTGCGGAAAGAGGTAGGCTTATACATGCATGAATCGGACTTTTATTCAATGAGTGCGGTACCGAGTGCACGCCTCTACTGCACTCCCCCACTGCCAGTTTAGCCGTTGGTGATGGGGAGCACTCGTCGCTTGGCCCCTCAACTGTGCCTCTCGGTCCTATGCTAGCACCATGTCGCACTGCCAATAGTTACATCTACTCGTGCACCAAGTGAGACTGTATTGTCGCCTTGTTGCAGTGTTGGGCAAATGCCGAAATATTCTAGAAGACTGCCCCCCAGCTTATGTTGCTTAAGTTTCAATACCACAAAAGCGAGCCCTTAGACCTTGTACCCCTTGTAGACAATGGCATGTTTTTTGCGGCAACCTCAATCACAAACACAACATTGGAGTCATATCGGAACTCACCCGCAAACAGAATGAAGTCCACCACCTTTTCTTACATTAGACACCCTTTCGAATGCTGGAGCAGGTTCCATAGAACTGTACTAGGATTTGAACCTAGCGTGTTAGAGAATCTGTTCCGTTTACTCCCTCACTTTGTTTAATGCCACTAAGCGGATTGGGTGACGAATTGGCATCCCGACTGCCATTTGTGGGCAATTGTCAGGGGCTACCAGCTCGGTCTGCACTACCGGCTACGTGGACTTGGTGTGCCAATAGGTACCCAGCGTGTTAGGAAAGCCGCGCTGTGAATCCTCTTCCGATTTGCTTACCTCGGCCGTAAAGTGGTGCTCACAATCCCAACCGTTGGTTTCACACACGGATATATTTGCGGCCACTTCTCTTTTACATGACATCACCTCTGCAGCTTTGTTTGTTCGCCTGCTCTCCCTTTCTGACCGGTCAGCGCTGATTGAAGGACGCCAGTATATGGTACCTTTGGGGGTAGGGTGGCCTCAGCCCATTGAGTTTGGGGGGGGGGCAATTGTCTGCCGAATCCCCCTTCCCTTTATCCGATCACCTACAACAATAAATCGCATTGACGAGTATGCGTGCCAGATGTCTGATTTCAACATACATACGTGCTGGTATGTCCTGTCAATTGTGGATTTCTTGCATTAATACAATGGAAACTATGCATGTCGGATTTGGATGTGGTTACTGTAACCTGGAGGTACCGATATGGCGAATGGTCTTTTGGATACCTGACAAGCATTCAGTGGTGATGGTTGCTGTAAACCAATAGACTACACCAGCTACCGATGGAATCGCCGCGGAAAAACTACGGACTGCAAATACATTAAGCACTGTGCCGCATTTTCGGTCTCATTGGAGTTTGTTTAGCACGGCCACATTGCCACCTACTTTTTGGTGACTATCATGCGGCCCGAGGCGAAGCTTGCCGAACAAAATTCGCATCCATATGAACTTGCCCAGTGAAGCCCCTTTGGCGCGCGCATGCAAGGAGTATGTCTAATTGTTACCCTACCACGTACGCTTCTCGGCAAAAGAATGCCAAACCATCGGGCAGTAGTGCCACACCAAGATGGACTATCCAACCTATCCTTTACATGTAGGGCGCTAAAACCAATATAACATTTTTCTTGGACGCATGACATGCATCTTTACACGCCTTGTGATGCAAACATATGCGCGGATCTACATGTGCATATTCCAGTATCCATGGTCTGCTAGCGAATAGGGATTGGCGTTGTTTCCGTGCTAGTACCTAACACTAATTGAACATACTTTTCTGATACAGTATGCGCAGGATAGTAGAATCTACCTCCGCAAAACCTAAACCCTACAGGCTTTTCTCAGTTGAGCTGCCGAGTTAATTATGTCAACAGGACCCAGGCAGCTATATTGCAATCTCCTGTGTGGGGAGGAGGTGCTGAGTGAGAGCGCGAGAGTTCCTTTTGGATCGCGGGCCAATGGCTATGTTTCAGACTCGCCCCACATCTCTTGTCAGCATGCTCTTTTTTCGGAGAGATGTGGGGGACAGTGCACATGGAGTATTGACCGTGTGGGCCACCGGGCACAGGCACCAACGAGGACCAGGGAAGAGATATGCAGGACGAAAAAATATGTGCGGGGTAGAAAGGACAAGGGTGTAGGCGTCAATGGAAGCATCAACGCAAGCGTCAACGCAGAGCTGCAGCACTGCGATAAAGAATGGCCTCATTCCGCCTTATCCAGCGAACACTGCATGTCACTCTGGTCCCGGTGCTCGGACAATGCCTGCTGGCTGTGACACTGGTCATCGGCCTAGTGATTTTACGCCCTTGCTACCGAGATAACAGCAAGGGCACATGCTGAATTTCGTCTCTCTCTTTTGATGGCGATGGCCGGCATCAAATCCGTGGCGCACCGATTTTCGTCCCTTCAGAAGAAGGAGAAGTCGAGGCGGTGGGCAAGCAGCAAACAGGGAGTGAGGCTAGGGTCAGCTACCCGCCCCCGCAGCCCATGTATTCGCCCACCCCTAGTGTCTGTGCTGATGTCCCTTTTCGCATCTCCTTGCTGGTCGGGTTGCTCCCCCTCCCCTCCCCCTCCACAAAACAACTAGACAATTCCACGCGCTTACGCGGTCGCGAAAAAATGAGGAGGCGTGGCAGCAGGCAAACACGCCTGGCCAAGCGGCTAGTCGGGCTTTGCCCGGCGTTTGCTTAAAAGCAAGTTCCTTTTCCTCCTCGCGCGTGCGGCGGCCCTGTTTTGCATATCCACATTTTCTCTCTGTCCCCCGTTTTCCTTTTCCTGTTATACCGCACACCTCTCGTTGCCCATTTGCAGCCAAGAGGTCCAACGTGCTGCATATCTCAGTTGTTCAACATCCGCTCGGAGAGAACACAGCATATTCCCCCTTCCTGCTGCTTGCCTTTTTCTCTATACGTGCCGCTTTGTAGGTGCTAACCACGGGCCACATCGTTTTTTGCAAAGGCCACTGGCTAGTACACCCATTTGGGCCCGAAGTGCCATTTGCTCGTCTATACTCCACTCGCTGTAGAATAGCGCACCTGACATAGCGCCGTACGGCCATTCAGCTTTGTTTGTTTGCGCTGAATCACTCCTTCCATCCTACCGCCAGCATTTTTGCCCTGGCCCTCGTAGAATACCAGTGGCTGCACACATATTAGG
Organism: Linderina pennispora; assembly: GCF_002104995.1. Lineage (NCBI taxonomy): Eukaryota > Fungi > Kickxellomycota > Kickxellomycetes > Kickxellales > Kickxellaceae > Linderina > Linderina pennispora. The sequence continues at coordinate 784,221 of NW_024468251.1, read as the reverse complement.
GCATTCCCCCTTTTGTCCTGTCTTGTGTTCTAGGTGCTGCCGTTACTCTGTGGCATCCAACATTTCGCCCTCCCCCTGTCGCAGGCTTAACAGGTTACCGGTATCCGATTTATCCCAGACTTCTTTTGCAGCTCCGGCTGGTCTGATCTTGCATACATCCCTCGGACTGTACGCTTTTTGCATTATTCCACGTCTTCCTGTGCACCAGGTGTCGGCAAAGCGTCCTCTGTGTTTGGTTGGATAATCTTTTCTCGACCGCGAAACTATCCGGCCTTTACCCTTCGGATTACCTAGCGTACCCCCTTTCGTTACCAGCTGCGCTATCCGCCCGGTTCTAAGTTCAGACATAAACCTCCGGCTTCCCGCACCGCGCCTTCACAGTTGTTTTCTTTATCCCCACTCATACATAGCCCTTGAAATTAGTTTGGCAGTTCTGGCCACCGGTATTAGCCCTGCTCATACCCACACCCCTATATCTTCCAGCTTCTTCTCCATATCTTTCTGCAGTAGCTTTCTTTTTGCGGGGCTGGCGATCTAGCTTTCTTTCTCCTTTCACACACTCGGCATCCCGCCTGTATCCCACTCTCGTCGCATACAAAATCTCTCCCACTCCACACTTTTCATATCGACGGCAATTAGCAGCTCGTTCTATTCTTTTTTCCCAGTTCCACGCAGTGTTCCTGCCCCCACTCACCCTCGTCAAGCACGCTGCAATTTTTATATTTACTGCCACTCCCAGCCTCCAAATTTGTCCTGGCAGCACTCCCCGCTGCTGCTTCTTGCCTATATTCCATCCTCCTTTTCCATCCTGTTTGGTCGTTGACCAGCATTTCCACCTACTCTTTCTTTGTCGTTATATACGCTTCGGATATAGTTCGGTTGACATTGCAATGGATTCGTTTCCACCACAGCTGGTGAACAGCTTGCTGTGGCAAACACCACAGCTGCAGCAGCATCTCCAGCCGCAGCCACAGCCCCCACAACCACATCAGCAGCAGCACCAGCAGCAACCAGCAGCACCAGCAGCCGCAAGCCTTCCATGGCTTTGGGAGCCAGCATCATCACAACCACCAGATGTCGCAGTACCCGCTGCAGCTTCAGCAACTGGCACAGATTGGCCAGCGACAAACTCACCTGACGCCAGCTTCCGACATCCAGCCTCCACAACTCTTCCCCCATGTTGACATTGGAGGCGGAGCGAGCTTGCCAATGAAGATCGACAACTCGGGCACCATCTCCTTTGCCTCCTTGTCTGCATCAATGACTGCTGGCCCGTTCGGTTCCGCGGCGGCGGCGCCTTTTCTCAGTGCCAACACGACCACTAGCCCATCGTTCATCCGATCAGCAGACCGCCACAGCCTCACCCGGTCTACGTGTGACAATACCGAAGGATCTCAATGGGCACAGTACTTCACACCAAGATCACATTTCCTCCGGCCTGGACAGCAGTACCTCGCCGGTGGATGCCGACGAGACCAGCAGCCAGTCCGGTGTTGCCACAGGTGAGGGCACTCATTCGCCAGAGCCCAGCGGCGATAGCTCAAGCAAGAAGCGTCACCGCCTTCGTCCCGATCAGACACGGCGTTTGCTCGAGGTGTTTGAGAAGACGACCAAGCCTGACTCGGAGATGCGCAAGGCACTGGGCAAGCAGCTTGACATGGCACCGCGCACAGTGCAGATCTGGTTCCAGAACCGCCGTGCCAAGCTCAAGCGCGAGAGCAACGCGTCGGACCCACTGAAGATGACCGGGTACTTTGGCTCTGGCATTTATGCCAACCGCGGCCGGCTTAGCTACAATCGGGCATACCTTGACCGTCGCCATATGGGAGGTCGCAATGTCTCTGAAGGATTTGACCACTTCCGCAGCGCACATGGATTTGAGCCTTACCCGCCCCAGGAGCCCTTCCGCGGCCTACCGCTCCAGAATCCGTCGCAGATGGCCACCAGCAACAGCACTACCGACATGTCCCCTCACTTCACGCTCCAGTCGATACCTGGTGGTCCGCCGGTTTTCAACCAGAGTGCCATGGGTATCCCCGCTGGCCAGGGCCCTAACGGCGCTGCTTCTACCCACCTGCTGTCGGGAGCCATGGCTGCATCTGTAATGCCGCACCATGCCTCGGCTCATGCTGCTACCACAGGCTACAAGGACCACACAAGCCCGCAATTGAACACGGCCCAGAACCAGGTATGTGTCCAGCCGGTGGCTCTGCAGCTGCAGTCAGCCAACCAAGACGGCTCTACACGTGGCCGCCAGGCACAACCCCACACCTCTGTCGATGGCAACATGGCTTGCGACGATTATATTGCCAGCATGGCCTTTGGTACTCAGCGCTCCCCGCAACAGCAGAAGCAGCAGCAGCCGATACCACACTCGCGTCAAACACATGGCTTCTCCGCATCAGCTGTCCCTTCCGCCGAGGTCCTTCTCCAGTCCCGCCGTCGCCACTTGCAAGACCTGATGATCATCAACCAAACCCATGCTGCTCGTGGCATCAACCCAGCTGCTCTTCCAACATCTGGCTCTGACATTGGCGACGGCGGTATGGGTAAGCCATTGCTATTTTCTGAGCTTACCCAGGCATCGCCGCTGGTATTGGCTGCCACCGAACCTGCATCGCTGAGTATGCCTCCTCCGCCGCTAATCACCGCCTCTTCATTTGTCGATGCGACTACTATGCCCCATGCTTTGGCGTCTGCTGCCGCAGATGTTGCGGCAACTCCCGCGCCGTCGTCACAACTGGCTACACTCCATCAGCCGGCCACTCTTGACAACGCTTCGAGCGCCGCCAATATGCACGGCACCCTGGGCTCGAATACCAGTAATGGACGATGGCGTCATGATGGCTACTGCTTCGCTGGATAGTCTTGTTGCTGGCAACGCAATGGTCGGTATTGGAGATGCCGGCCAAGGCGGCGGAGACGCCAATGCCCTTATTTCTGGCTCTTCACTGACAGGATTGACAGCTGGCATCACCTCTGTCGCTCAGACGCCATCGCTCGCCTCGGCAGCCTCTGCTCCTACACCCCACCCGGCTGGACCACTGCTTTCACCCAATTGTCCGGGCTCGGACACAGCAAGTCCTGGCCAATACCAGATCCTCAATGACCTGCTCCTTCAGTGCAACGCCTTCGACTTTCTGAACAACGCCGGGTTCGGCAGCAGCGATATGCAGAATAGCGTCAATGGCACTAGTATGGCAGCCGGCATTGTCCAGTTTGGGCAGCAGCAGATCCAGCAATCGTCAGATGAGCTCTCGCCATGCGCCAGCAGCGCGCCAGCGGTCCCTTCCGCATCTGGAGCCGAGTCTGCAGCTCGCGCCAGCTTTGACAATGGGTTTGGTGATATCTCGATCGCTTCAGCAGAGTCGCTGTTCTCAGATACATCGGCTCTTGCGAGTGCTGTTGCTGCTGCGTATATGCACAACGAAGATGCGCCCTTGTCGTCAGCATGCAGCACATCGGGTCCGCCAACGGATTTGTCAGTTACCCCGCCCTGCACCCATGTAAAGTGTGATGGCGCTGCTGCCACCGTACCTTCGTCTGCTGAAGACTCGTTCACCGTTGGTTCCATATCCTCGTCTTGTGCGATGGATACCCCGCTAGCTGCCGTCTTGTCTCAGAAGCAGAGTTCCAACCACCTGCCTGCTGCACAGTGCTGCCCAGACAGGCCTTGGGCCCGGCAGCATGCCAAAGATGGGGTCGAATAGCTCTGTCGCCGTGGTAACCAGCAAGCGCCTCATTCTGCAACGAGACCCCCTGATTGAGCAGATATACACCGAGAACCTACAGTTCTGAGAAGACAGCACCGCTACATCTCGTTATCCACACACACCCCTGTTAGCGTTTGCTCCCTGTAAAATAATGTTCAATTAAATTCCACTTTACTCCTCGCTATCCTATAAAAATAACCCTTTACCAACACTGGTCTTTAGCGACGCCGTGCCAGCTTGGGCTTGTGCATACACGGAGTTAGGGCAGTCCGCTTGTCCGTGTCCGTGTCCTGCATTGCTGATGTCGATCACTTGCGTAGGAGAACAGTAGTATTTTTTTGCTAGCAGGGGTATCACCCGCCCCACGGTTATCGATACCCATCGGCCGGGTGGAATTCCGTGGACCAGATGGCCTAGCTCAACCGCCGTCTTACTGACCACAACCTCCAGTGCTTGGTGCCGTGCCGACAACTTGTTTTCTGGGATAGCGCGGATGTCTGTTGACCGAGTGGGTGACGGGAGTTGGCTTTTAAACCACGTACGGTGCTATCGAGACACCACCCCGCTACCTATACCGAGCTTTAGTGTATTTTGTCCGATCGATGGTCAGATATCGAATATGTGAGGGCAAGGGAGTGTCGCAGCTGTTGCGCCAAGCACCGAGGGGCGCTACACATCCTTGTTTTGTTATGCCGACGAGAGATAAAAAGGTAGATATTGCAAATACCCGAAAGCGGCAAGCGCGTGCGACCCTGGCCTCGGCGGATAGTTAGGCCAAATACTACCCCAGATCAGGCATCTGCATGCCAGCTTGTCCCAGCCCAACAGGAAAGAATCGAACACCGTGTCAAAACAGATTGCAGATCGGGGAATTAACTCCCCTGACTTTCGGGCTGGGCTCAAGCGATATGCGTTCCTCTGCGACTTACACATCGTCTAAAAATAGACCATGACCAAGGACACGGGGATAGGCTTCAAGGAGACTATATCGCCATGGTGCGATCGTTGATTTCCTCAACAAAATTTCGTGGATGTGCCAATAAGAGCCCTACTGCACCACTTGCCGCAGCTTGGCTGTGTTCCTGCCCATTTGGTGGAACAGTTAGACGAAGCCAAGGTGGCAGCAAATAGATAGCCAGCCTCCACGTGAATAATGCTGATGCAAATCCTGCTCGGGCAGATCCAGCGCTGCACTTTGGCTGCAAAGCTGATGACAGTGGTGTGATGCAGTGAAAGTAGCTGCCACGGGTTACAGAAACTTGGCAAACAATAATCATGTCTCTGCCATTTGCGGCCCTCAGCATCGCCTCCGTGGCATAGCTTTAACAAAACGAAAGGCACGCATCCAATAACGTGTATGATCTAAGGTGGTTTCACCAAGGAATGTGATCAGCCTCCGTCTCCGCTGGCAGTGTATTCTCGGGAATCACTGGGACGAACCAGAACAGGACAGATTGGCGCTCTCCGGCGGCTATGTCGATGTTCCGCTCAGCTTCAGATGGGGGTACACGCGCTAGCTCGTATTGCAGCTATTTGTCAGCTTGTCAGCATGTTTAATGGCCGAACTCAGAGAAGATGTATACATTAAATTATTTCGACAGCTAAAAAATTCTGCCAGTGTTGGGTTTCATTTCTTCGCCAATATCTCGATTGTCGCACAGACCTCCATGGGGCTTGCTCAAGAAAATGTGCTGGCTCAGAGATCCCACATGAAAGGCTGTGGATGGAGAAAACAAAGTGCAGCGTACCAATGGTTCCGGAAAGGAAATACACCCGAGCATCTTGCCGATATCTTCTTGCACACTGCTTTGGTCGTCTCAGGGTATCGGAATGAGCTGGCGCTGGCAGAAAGCGCCTGCATCCAATCGCCAATCTCCCTATGTCTGGCACAGTGCCTGGATGTTTTTGGGATGCTAGAAACGTCCTCAGCGATTACCATATTCAGCGAGTTATTTTAGCCATTGCTTTGGGAGCGTAAAAGGGTTGGTTGATCCACACTGTTAGGTCAGCAAATCGGCTCTGGGTGATGGGATGCCTGGAGTGCAATTTTGGACCCGGGCGCCTACACCTCTCCTTGTCAGTATTGGCATGCGGCGGAGATAATGGTGCAAACACGCACTCGGATGGCCGAAAAGCACATTGCGGGAACAGGGGGCGGAGAAGTGAACCAGTGAACCGGCACTGAGCATGCTGCAGTCCTTACTAGGCGTGCATCGTCTAGACGCGCAGCGGATTATCAAACCATATGCTCGGCAAACAAGATTGGTTCCCTGCTGGCCCATGGGTGCGAACCGCCAAGAGGGCAGCTGCACCTGTTGGCTGAGGCATGGCTGATGGCACTCGTGTGTGTGTGCGCGTGTCTCGGAACTGAGCAAACAGACGGATTTTCCATCTCGGCATCACTTCATGTTTAGTCAGTCAATCCCCCATGCTTGCAGTATCCTTGTTTGTATGGCTGGTGGTATCTCGGGTTCCTTGGTCAGAAGGGTGTTTACCGCAGGAAAAAAGCGAGTCTGTTTGAATCATGCAAAGCGCGTTGGCCTCCCATTGTTGGCCCTTGTTTGCGCAATTGTAGTATATACATGCGAATAGTGGAAACAAACGAGATTCTATTTAACAAAAAGCAATAAAATAATAATTCTGTGAGTGCGAGGGGATGTGAGAGTGTAGGGGGGTATGATGAAATGAAACGTGCGCGGTGGGATTTTTTTAGTTGCCCGTTGCTGCCGTGTAGACGTAGCTGCCGGGATTCAGGAACTGCTTTTGGCCAAAGACACTGGACGGATGAGTAGCCTCGACAACGCCTGCCTTCATGCCCTTGTGTCGGTCGGATGTTGTGAATGGGTGGTACCCGAACAGGCTGTTGGCTGGAGTAGAGTCGCTGAAGCCGGATTCGGCGGAGCTCAATGACATCGAATCTGCACCATGGCACATGGTTGCTGCCGGAGATGGCTGCTGCGCCACTGCCGGCGAGATCCTGGCGGCTTGCATCTGCATGGGCTGCTGCTGTTGGTAGGCAGCAGGTTGGGGGACGGCCCTGGGCCGAGCCTGCTGCTGCTGCTTAACAGAATTGGCTGCAGGTGCATGCGGGACATGCCGTGTGGCCAGAGAGGACTTGTTTACGAAGCGGTGGCAGTTCTGGACCAGCTGGCGAAGCTCCTGGAGCGAGCAGCGCTTGGTTGGATCGACCTCAAGGGTGCGGTGGATGATGTGCTGGAACTCGGGCGTGGCATGGATGGCATTGCACAGGAAGTACTTGTCGGTGAGGTACCTGTGGAAGAGCGGGTCCGAGACGTGGGCTTTGTTCCAGGGATTGCGGCCGGTTGCCAGGTTGATCAGGATGACACCAAGCGCCCACACGTCGTTCGGGGCGGCTGCGTACTGCTGCACGTTGCCGTTGATCCCACCTTGGCACTCTGGACTCATGTAGTACGCCGAGCCGCAGCCGATCTCGCGGCACCAGGGCTGATCGGTAGACAGGCCAAAGTCAATGATCTTGACGTTGAGGCCATCGCGCGTCACCAGGACGTTCTCGGGCTTGATGTCGCGGTGGTAGATGCCGTTGTTGTGGCAGTGCTCAATGGCCGATACCAGCTGCAGAAAGAGCCGGCGGATCAGTGCATCGTTTCCAGGCAAGTGGAAGTACGGGTTGTTGGAGATATTCTCATACAGGTCGCCGCCGGCGCAGTGCTCCATGACCATAAACAGCTGGTCGTGTGTGTGCAGCATGCGCTTCAGCTGGATGATGTTGCTGTGCGGCGGGATGCGTGAGTACAGTGCCACCTCGCGACACAATAACCGCGCATCGACGTAGGGCTTGTCTGTGGGCATCGGGCTGGACCGGGCAGGAGGGGACTTGCGCGGCAGGACCTTGACTGCATAGACTTCGCCAGTGTTCCTGTCAGCTGTGTGGTACACCTCCCCGTAAGTGCCGACGCCTACCAGCTTGGTGAACTGCAAGTTGCCATTGTCGATCGAGTGTCCGACCATGGCCCCCGCCGGTGCCTTGCTTTCGGGGATTTGGCTGTGAGGCATGTTTGATGTGGGCAAAAAAACAGTAGAATAGGGGAAATACAGGTGTGGAGGGAGTAGACGCAAGGGTGTATGTGTACAATAAGGGAGGAGGGAGGAGGGAGGAGTTGGGCTCAAGTGGTGAGAGAGGGTTGCCAGCCGTTATATAAATGGTCTCAAATAGGCGTGCTGCAGATTGATACAGAGTTTATAAATACGATTATTGAAAATGGAAAATGTGTATACAGAAAGACAGGTTGAGAGGGAAGGGAAAGGAGAGCGCCTTTGCCGGCCGTATTTATAATAGCGCCGGCATCTTGCAGGGCAACAATCAATCAAGACCAGCAAATATCTTGGAAAACAGCTGTAAATGAGATAAACTGTGGAGCAAACAAGCGACGCCCGGGACGGGGGTGGGTAGCCAACCCGCGCGGGACCCGATCTCCTGCTGCCCACAAATATTCACTGATTGCCAAACGCCTGTTGTCTTTCTTTAGAGGACAAAGGGGGTGGGCAGGGGACGGGTTACAGAGTCTTCTCTATCTCCCAAACAGCATGCGCCCACTCGACCGCCCAGTCTATCTCAATTCCACCGACGCAGTCCGGACGGGCTCGCGGAGGAAATTTTTCCAAGGCTTTGGTGCTGGACGGAGAGACGGGCTCAAAGCAGGCGTTTCTGCACTACTGTGCTGAGGCACAACGGCCAACCACCGGACTGCTGCTGCTGCCACCAGGCAGGCAATCGCCTGGTTTGCGTCTCCGCTGCCTTGGGGCAGACGATGCTTCCTCCAACATTTTCTGTGTGGCTGTCTCCCTGAGCATTGAGCAAGTATACTCTACTCCGGGGTCCGTAGAACTCCCGGCGGCTTCTGTTGTACGCCGTTGCCATTGAGATGCGGTGTGTACTCCCTGGCACGCAGCTCCAGAGTGGCGGACTATCTTTGGCTGTGCACCTTTGTGGGCTGTATTTGCGAGGCTGCAGAAAGGTGCTACAGTTTATCACAACGCGGGTTAAAGTGCCATCTCCTCTGCCTCTCTGCGCTCTTGCTCTTGCACAACCATTGTTCCCCTTTGGCCAACACCGTAATCCAGCCTCAGTTCCTTCAATATTTTTTCGCCGTTAAAGATACGGACTGGTTTTGTCCCACTGATCAGAAGAGATCATTATTTGTGCTCGAGCGTCATTGGCCTTCCTTGCCGGTTCGTGCGACGCACGCCACAGTAACGAAGCGAATACATTCTTATAGCCCTGTGGTCCACGCAAGCTGACGCCCCGCACACATGCAACCAGCACACACGCAGCCCAGCAGGATCGCACAAGGTTAAACCAAGCAGGATGGGGTGAAACGCCGCAGGTGTACAGCCACCGCCTTCTCTTTCTGCATCCAACCACGGCATGTACTGAAACCACCCCTGCAGCCAGTGGCCAAATAAGGGAGACCGCACAGACACGCCATATACTGGTGGCTATTTTCGTCACCATATCTAAGGGTTCTTTGACATGCAAGTACAGTGACATTAGAGCTCTGCTGTACAGCAAGTGTGGTGTGCTTTTTATGCCAGGTGTCAGATATTGGACAGAAGCGGGCTACCTTTGTTTGCTGATAGCAATGGCCAGTTTCGCCCAGATCCGACTACTTCCCGCCATACCCATGGGCTACACCAGTGTAAATGCCAGGTCTAGCCTGGTGCTGACGGGACCTAAATTGCACATGATGATTCTTGCACTCCAAATCAAAGCACATGTTCACAGTGGCAATAGTCCGTCCGTTGTGAGCTTCTCTGCTGAGCTTGAAGGGTGACTCGAAATATGAGACGATTTTACACTGCACCTATGATAGCGTTCGTGTGTGGTGTGCACGTAGCACATGGGGTACCCCCTAGTTGCCGGATTGGTTAGCAGTGGTTTGAGCTGACGACTCAGATCGTCCTTGCGTGACTTTTAATGTCCTCAGGAAAATGTACCTTGATGGACATCACGCCATTTGCTCTTTGTGATATCAACATGGACACCAAGGGTTCCAAAGAAGTTTTGACTGGCATTGCTGAATTTCGAGGAAAGGAAACCTTGCGATCCATTAGAAAAAGAACCTGCTTCAAGGGAAGTGGGCGGTCACACTGTTCGTCTGTTTCGTACTTGTGCGACATCCCTCTGCCATTATACACAGCTGTTGGATATCAGTAATCTGAGTGTATATAACCGCCTATCACAAAACCGCAGTGTGAGCTGGCACTGGAATTCAACAGTGTTGTGACATCAAACACTCAGTGAGCTCACCATCCACCTTTTCCCAGCAAACATGCTCATTCTCGGTAGAAAGCTTGCCCCCCAGAGTATGTCGAGGGATGGGCTTGGCTGTAGGGAGAAGTGGGTGGCTGTACACATATACCCTCTATCTGGTGACTGCACTTTTTTAGTGCCCAATCGCAGACATTGACCTAAAGGCAATGGCAGTCCACGCTCGGCCAGATGGGCTTTGTTTGCCTCGGACTGGCGGCATATACAGGTCGCCGGCAGTTGTATGTCGGCGAACGGAAAAGAGGGGGCGATTCGGACACCAGAATTCATTCCGAGAACGGCTACCTACAGATGACTTACTGCGAATGCCGCTGCTGCGCCATGCATGGTGCGCAATGAAATGGATACTAAACGCATTTAGCGCATGTATTTAGATATAATGATTACTGCCCACACCATATTGCGCGCCAACCAACCACTACTCCGACATGTAGCACTAATTGCTCTTCCTCCTTTCCGAGCCCCCTCTCTTCACCACCCATCTCTCCATGGGTAAACTATTTCGAATAAATTCCGAGTGCTCTTGTTCATATAAAGTGCAACAGTCCCTGTCACATCCCCTCCCCTGGTACTCCAAACACAGCACCAATCCAGGCTATTTTGTTCAACCTAAAGCTTACACAATTATCATGAGACTTTTACCTTCACTGTTAATATTTATCCTGGTAGCTCTGGCTACGAATAGCCTGGCAAGTGCCGAAGTAAACCCGCTGGACCATGTCGAGGTCGAGCGTGTCAGACGGCTAGCTAATGCATTGAAGGTGTCACAGAACGGCACGGAAGACATGCTGCGGGCAGCGGGTGACGCCAAGCGCGAATTCCCGCATCTGCTGCGGCTAGTGGACGATGTCCTCGCAAACACTATGGTCAAGCGCGTGGTCGACCCAATTGTTGATCGGGTACTGCCCACCATGTCGAATGTTATTAGCCCAGAGCGCCTATACCGGTTCGCAGACAATGCGGTAAACGCTGGGTTCGAGGTCACAGACGGAGTACTGCGTGCTATTTTTGGCAGCGAGTCTGGTCTTGGCGATATCCTCACCCGACCCCGACCGAAAAAGCCCGCAATGGCCGTCCCTGTGTCGTCTGTACTCTCCCACATGGAGACGCTGCTATGAGGTTTCCGTGCACCTGCCCGCCTGTTCTGCAACAAACACTAGCCTACCAAGTTTTCCTCACGCTCAGACCTTCACACACATCGCAAATCTCACACACGTACATTGTCGCCGTTATCATAACACCATGGGCAAGCCAGTTTCTGGCTACGTCGACAGAGAAACAATACCGCACTCACTTTCATCGATTTCCTCCGCCCGTACACACCTGTCCTCATCACTGTCCCTTACCCCGCCCTCGCAAAGTATTCTCTCCAACCACTGAAATAAATTTTCTGAATATCTTCTCACTGGTCGTTGCCAATGTTAATTTACCATGCGCATTTCTTCGCCGTAGACGTCCAGTAAACCTAATAGCATTACAATTATTAAGATCTCAACCCCTCCTTCCGCTGCCTCGCAGCCTGTTGTGCGTATCGCACCGCCAATAGGTGAAGAGGTAGCTCGATAGGCATACTGCTACCATCTAGGAATCATGCCATGCATTTCCCGGTGTGCACTCCACTATCAGCCGCACATGCCTTATTTGATTGCCCTAGTATGTTGTTGGGTGGTGCGGATAGATACCAAGCACCCTCTACTGGACCACTGTGTGGTGTCCACTTATCTGTGTCCCAGTCATGACCTTGGTCTGTGTCCACATTTATTATCTATTGATCCAACCCAACTTTCTGGAAAGTATATACCGACTGAGGAAAGATGTGCAAAGCGCTCTATAGTTGTCTCCTTATTTTCAGCAAGTCTGTGTACGCTGGCTTTGATGCCAAATCAACCTTACATGTGCTTTCTCTGGGTGTCAAGAAAAGCAAGGAGAATGGCAAGATGTGAGGATGCGCCGCTCTAAGCCGCTCCGTCTAACAACACTGCATATGCAGTCATTATTGCCGCTTGGCTGGCGGGATGTTGTCCACTCCATGCAAATATATTACCCGGACGAGGCTGAAATATGCCATGCACACATAAGCTGTCCCAGCCCGAGAAGTAATAGTGGGCGTATGTGTTGCCGACACCCGGCGCCTGGCATCCCCTCCTTCATTCGGCACCATTTGTCAATCAATATACTCTCTACCTCTGCAGCCCTCGGCATTTTCTACATCCACAGTCGATAGCAATACCTTGCTCCATCTACAGGGTCGGCCAAACAAGCATACGCCAAATGGCAAGAGTAAAAAGTGTACCTATACATCTGCGCACTGCTAGCCACAGGCACATATGGTAATACTGGTGCGGCGTCAGCAATTCCCGGGCTCTCACCTGAATTGTCTCCAGAAACACTATTTCTCAGCACGCCTGCCCTTAGTACCAATCCCTTGGCCACAGCCACGCCGGCCAGCATCCAGCCATGCCTGGCGTGTATGCTCCAGTCGTACATGTCCAGCGAGATGGTACACGGCCGCCTCCAGCACGCTTCGTTTGTATTCAATCAAGACATCGAAGACACATTCATGTCGATAGTCCGCGACGAGGCGGCTCAGGGATCAGTTGATTACGAAGATGCGCTCAGCGGCGTGGTCAATGCCTTCCAGGAGGGCATTGAGCGGCGGCGCAATGACAGGCAAGGGGCAAAACGCGCCCGCGAGCTGCTCAACACGCTGTTTGGCTCGGGCACTGACCGCGGGATATTGGGAAAAACATTCGACAATATGCGCGAATTAGTGAAGGTTATCATGGTCGGTCTAGCTGACAGTCAGTCAAGGGCGGCAGAAGAGTCTTCCAAAAGCGCCACACCGGCTCCGGCCCCGCCCCCTCCAAAGGAAGACCAAGACCCACCGCCAGGACCAAAGAAATCAAAGAAGCCGCCTCCACCCAAGAGTGACGACGACGACGATGGTGATACGGGCGATGACGATGATGACCGGGACGGCGAAAATGCGAAGAAACAAAAGAAAGCTTCTTCGCCAAGGCCAGCCACTGCACCCAATCATGCCAGCGGGAACAAAGGCGGTGGCAACACCGGCAGCAAGAATCCACCAAACAACCAGTGGAGCCAAGGAAACCCGAGCCCGAACAAAGGGAATCCGGGCAGCGGCAATGGGCCAAAGGGGAGCCAGAACGGCAATGGTAGCCGAGGCAACAAAGACGACGAGTTCGACGACTTTGACGACTTTGACGACGACGGCAGCGACAAGGGCGGCAGACACGGCAGCGAGGAATGGCACAACGCGTAAATGCCCAGCTTCAGATTCTGGATATAGTGGCTACTTCTTTTTTGCTATTGTTAAAGACAAGTTTATGACTCTAGACCAGCCCCTGCTCACTTCGGCACAGTGCCGACGCCGGGCTGGGCCATCAGGCGCGGCGACATGGTGACAATGACTGGGTCTTTGAAGAACTGGTTCGCCCTCTCCGACACACGTTCCTTGGACACTGGCTCTGCAAACAGCCGGGATGGGGTGTCCTGCAGTTTGCCCATCCGCCGTAGCGACTCGACCATCTGGCTGCCGCTCTTTTCATTCATCACCGCCCGCTGCTGCAGCGGCTGTGGCAGCGGCGGCGGGAGCCCCAATGCCGAGTCGCTGCTGGCATGCAGCCCTTTAACACCGTTCAATAGCGACAGACGCGGCGCACGGACTGTGCCCGCCATACCATCCTTGCTCTTCAAAATAAAGCCGCTGCTCCACCGCCGTTGGGGTAGGGCCGATCTAGCCTGTTCGATCGCAGCATGCAGCTTGCCTGCAAACACAACTGTGTCCTGCTGGGTCGACTCGTTGTCGTCATCGTCATCGTCACCGTTCCCCGCATCACTGTCATCGCCATCTTTATCGCTGCAGCTGGAGCTATCCAGCACCTCGCTCTCGCTGCTGCTCGAAGATGCAAACAAGCGCTGGGACTTGAGGCTGCTGTGTATGCGGGACCCAACGTCTGGAATCAGACCTGGGCTGCGGTTCAGATCCAACCGGTCCATAACCACCGCTGCATCCTCAAACTCCTCGTCTTGCAGCAGATCGTCGCCGATGTCTTGTTCCTCCTGTGAAATAACACTGGCGGCATCGGCGTGGTCCAAAAATTCAAACTCGTCGTAGTACCCACGCGACGACCGGCCACTCTCATTCACCACGATCCGATTCTCCTTGTCGTCATGGTTTTCGCCGTCGGGACTACTAGTGATCCTACCCCAGCCACCAGAGCCAAAGCTTGCACGGCCATGGAATGGATAGTGCGGCCCAGTACTCGGGCTACCTGGCTGTGAGTAGTTGGAGTTCAGCAACAGCTGATCGGGCTCGCCGATGCTGACAACCGTGTGCGACGGGTGGTCGTCCACAGCACCAAACCCAGGGTCATAGTCGTCGTAGAGATCTCCCAAATTGCTGTCTTCGTTGAAGCGACTGAGGGATGATGCAGACCTAGATGGCTGAGTCAGCGGCGCGGACGATTCAGAATCGGCACTGAATCCAGCGCTGCTGGCAACCGATCCAGGCCGCGATGACATGGGCGAGGGGCTGTCAGGGCCAATGCTGGGGCCAGACTCCAACGAAACAGGCAGCCTAGGATGGCGCTGCTGGGTGGTCGATCCGGGCGTCGATGGTACAGTGAGCGGTGAAAAGTTGCTAGTCAGCCGGATGCTGGCAGCCCTCTTCATTGCCGGCGATGGCATCAGGCCGATGCTGCTGTTGTTGCTGCTACCGCTGCGATTGCTCATTTTTGTCAAACCAAATGCCTGCATAGATTCGCTGCCTGACCGAGCATCGCGGTACGATGCCAGGTCGATTGAGGACGAGTCATGGGACGGCCCGCCGGTGCTGCCCCCGCTGGCTGATTGGGGCAGCGGACCACCTATGCCAGCAGATCCATAGGAGGCGCCAAACTGCCGCTGCACATTGTGAAGTGCCGAGTAGGCAGCCGATACTGGTGGCACTGGCGGGTTGGTGTCCATAAACGATGTTCCACCGATGCGGGAACCATGACCCAGTGACCCATGTGCCGAAGAGAACTCGGAGTAGTCTGACCGACCGCTGGTACCAGTTGCTGCACTCCTAGCACTGCCAGTGTTGGATATCAGCGTGTCCAGGCGGCCCTGGCCAACGACAGGCAGCGGCACTAGATCACTATCATCAAAGTCGTCAGAGGCAGAGAGGTCATCGTTGAGCGCAATGCGGTTCAGCTGGCGCTGCTGGGCCAACCGCTGCAGATGGCGCTCGCGTGCGCGAAACTGGCTCTCTGACATGGGTTCGGCGCCAGCAGCCCCGTACAAGCTCGCAATCCCGCTGCTGCCATCTTGCCGCCTGGATAAGCGCGAATGGCTGCCGGCTGCCCACTCGCTGCCGCTGTCAGACAAGACATTACCGATACTGTTGCTGCCACTGTAGGCAGCGTGTGCACGACCCGGCGCAACCCCCGAATCGCCATCGGCGGCGAGCGATCCAGTTGAGTGGGCAGCGCTCGGGTCAACGCCTAAAAAATGGCTCTGCTGCTGAAAAGTGGCAGTTGATGACGAGAGCGACGATACATCGCTGTTGTTTTGCACGTAGTCAACCTGCGGATACTCGTTTGCGTATTGCTGCTGCTGCTGCTGCTGCGACGCACGAGCTGCTGCATTCCGAATGTGCGCAAGCCCCGACGGGTAGCCTATCGTGGTTGCTCGTAGCCGCCGATTTCCATTACGCCCAGCTGTTTGGGACTCAGCACTCGTGGTCTGCTGTTGGGTGCAATTTGTACTGTTCCACTGCGTTGGAGTCACAAAATTGCTGTTGGCAGGAAACGACCCAGGGATGGTAACGTGCTCATCTGCTGTAGCCAGGGAGCCCTGGACAGGCTGCTGCTGCTGCTGCTGCTGCTGTTGTTGTTGTGCTACACTGTAGTTGCTGTTGTTGTAGAGCGGGAGCCCATGGCCAGAGTGTGTGGCTGCATTCCCGCCCTGCATTGCATACTGCCCGTTGTTCACGCCGCCATACTGCTGTTGCTGCTGGAACTGGCCCAGCTGCTGGTTCTGCTGAAGGCCACCAAAGGGGTTCGACGATCCATCTGACCCAGACTGGCCTGACCCATAGTGGAAGTGATGGTTTTGGTGATACTGTGGCGGCGAGGCGCTGGGCACTATTGGCTTGCCCGTGATGAACGGGTGCTTGATAGCTTCGGCAGGGGTCCACCGTCTATCGGGATCTAGCTGCAGCAGGCCACGCAAAAAGTCAATCAGCGCGACACGCGACTGGTACTCACGCACCCGGTCCGGGTCAGACAGCGGGCGGCGTATCGGGTACGTGGTGATCAGCTCCTCCATCGTTGTCGCGTTAAAAGTAGCGCTTCGACGGCTTCTCGTCGACCTTGCGCTCATGCGAGTACTGCTCAAGCGGCTTGAGCTCCCACGTGCTAGGCCCAACGTAGTTGAAGAACTCGTCGGTGCGCCGCGCCTTCTCAAGCATGTTGGTTGGCGGCACGCCCAGCAAATCGACGATTCGCGTCAGCTGATTGTACTCGGACGAGCCCGGGAACAGCGGCAGACCGAGGAACAGCTCGGCCACGATGCATCCAAGAGACCACATGTCGATCTTGGACGAGTACGGCAAGCCAAGCAGAATCTCGGGCGACCGATAGAAGCGCGATTGGATGTATGTGAACGTGGTCTGCCACTCAAAGCAAGCCGAGCCAAAGTCGATGATTTTGACCACGGGCTTCTCCATGCCCTCAAGCAGGATGTTCTCTGGCTTTAGATCTGCGTGGATGACCTGCGCCTCGTTCAAGACAATCATTGCATCAAGCATCTGCTGCACCAGCACGCGCACCAGGTTGGTCGAAAGGCCGTGGAACTGGTTCTGCCGCAGCAGATCGTACAGGTTGATGGACAGCAGCTCGTTCACAAACACCAGGTGGTTCCGGAACACAAACCAATCCTTGAGCCGCAGGATGTGGTGCTTGTCCTCGCGGTCGTGCTTGTTGTTGAGAAGATTGAGCATCTGCACCTCCATCATGCTCTGGTTGTAGTACGCAGTCTTGTTCTTGATGATCTTGACCGCAGACATATCGCCAGTCTTTAGGTTCTGACACTTGACGACCTGTCCAAATGTACCGCTACCCAGCATTTCGATGATCAGGTACTGCTTTCCCTCCTGGTCGCCAATGACGTCGTTGACATACAGGATGTAGTCCGAGTTTTCGTTGTCGAATCCATCGTTCTTGACACCTTCCGACGGCTTGGTCAGCACACGCCGCGGCCGACGAGCGCTCTCGTACCGGAAGTCTGGGCGACACTTGCGGTACGTATCAACAATGTCAACCGTCAGCTTAAGCAGTGGATTGAAGTTCTGGTAGCGGGCCAGCTCTTGCTCCTGGGCCCGCTTCAGATCGCGTCGCTGCTGCTCGATCGTCATCTGCAAGTGCTCCTGCTGCAGGCGCTGTAGGTACTCGGCTTGTAGCTGGGCATTAATTTGCGCCTGCAGCTGCATCTGTGCTTGAGCCTGGGCCTGTAGCTGAGCCTGAGCTTGAGCTTGGGCCTGAGCTTGAGCCTGCGCCTGAGCCTGCGCCTGAGCTTGAGTATCAGGCTGAGTTTGCGAGGTAGCATAAGGTGATGGGATAGCCTGTGGTTCTGAACGCACCTGGATCATGGGCTGCACATAGCTGTGCATGTTTGAATCCGCCACATTGGCCTCTGTGGTCGGTAAGGCATACGGCTGTGACATGGACATCTGGCCTTGCAACGCGGCGTATACATTCGACTGCTCAGCTGACAATATATGTTGGTCCTGCTGCTGCTGCTGCTGCGCAATAGGGGCATCCTCTATGCTGCGGTTGCTAGCCCGCGAGTTGGCGCTAGGCGACGACAAGGGCATCGCGTTGCGCGACACAGTTAGGCGTGCAGCCGGATCGTTGACGCCACTGCTGCGCTGGCGGTTGTGGCGCGTCTGGGTTAGCCGACGCCGCCGACGCTGTAGGTACTCTTGCGAGTGCGCAGTCAGTGCATCCATGTTCGAGGTTACTGGGCCGCGCATCGCCTGGCTGACCTCGGCCATTGGCAGCAACGAGTTGCTATCCACCGTCGGCGAATGCAGCCCAGCCGACTGGAGCTCGGTGGGTGAGTTGACCATGTAGTAGTCATTGAGAACATTGGCCACAGGCCGGTTATGTGCGCTCTCTGTCGACACGGCCAACTGGTGCTGCTCCTCCCCCATCTGAGCACTCGAGGCGTTTATATGCAAACCCGGCAGATCATGCTGCTGTTGCTCGGACATTGAGTGCGGGCTGTGGTGAGATGCATCATCCTGGTAGCTGCCAGTAGCCAGCTGGATGGTCGGTGATGCCTGATTGATGAGGTGCACGCTGCCATTCGCACCCGCGCTGCCAATACTGTCAGTACTGCCAAGGCTGTTTCCGCTGGCGTAGTACTGGTGTGTCTGGTGCACGGCAGACGACGCTACAGGGGTGAGCTGCGGCGACGCCTGGGGCCAAGGCACCGTGATCGACTTGCGGGTACCCGTCGCGCCCGACCGGGGAGTGGTAGCAAGCAGGTACTTCTGCTGCTGCTGCTGCTCGAGCGAATGGGTGGATCCACTGGCCGCCTGCTGTACCGTCCCGCCAATGGCTTCGATCTGGCTGATCTCAGATCGTAGTGGCGAGCCTTTGGATGTCGGGTTCCAGCGCATGTGTGGCATTGAGTTGATGGTATTGGCATAGGCGCCACGGTGCGCATCGTCGCTGCCAGCTGCTGCGCTCGAAGGATTAGACTGGTGAGCTCCAGGCATTTGAGCACTGCTGTGTGCGGCATTTGCGCCGCTAGACTCCGAGCCTGGGCTGATGCTAATCACTGATCCGCTTGCGTGTGCCCCAGCAGGCGTCTCCGAGTTGCGTCCGCTGCTCAGCGACGACATGTGGCTGATTGGGCGGTATTGCAGGCTCAGTGACGCCGCTGTGGCGACCGGCATGTCCCCATTAGAGCTGTACTGCTCCGGAGCTGCTGTGTACGCTGCGGTTGCTGGACGATACTCCATCTCTGGATAATGCCGTGAAGCCGAGCCAGGCGATACTGCAGCGCCCGGAGTAGAGCTGGCGTTTGGTGTCTGCTGCAGATTTTGCTGCGCAGCTCCTGCATAGTTTGCAGGGTCAACATCTGAGCCCAAAGACCCGCTCAGTGACATCTGCGACAAGTCCTGCTCACCTACCCGCCTGTGCTCACCATAAATAGTCTGCTCTGCACCCGATGCGCTGCCATCATCTGCCACTCCGTCGCCTGAGTGCATAGCTTGCCGTAAACTGGGTGGCAGTACAGGCGTCTGCCCCGGCGATGATCCGGATGAGTACGCACCGTGCATGGGTGAGTCAGCATAGTCGTATGTGTGGTGCGGCCGCCGACGGCTACGGCCACGCGCAATATATGGCGAGTGAGCACCCTGCATGTATGCAGATAGACCGGCTGAAGCCGGGCCGGCCGGCGGCAGCCCCGGCTGCGACACCGGGTACGCTTGCTGTGCAGTCAGCAGCTGGTCGGCTGCCTGATAAGACGTCTCCATCGCCAGCGACTGATAAGTGGGTAATGGCGGCGAGGCCATGTTGTGATCGCCTGCAAATTGTCTAGCTGCATCGTGAGCTGCATCAAGAGGAGCCGCCTGGGTTGGTAGCCTCTGCATATTTGCTTGACCGATTGGCGCGCTGCTTCCATCCCACTGCGGCGCCTGAGGAGAAAAGTTTGATAGCGACGAGACACTCAGCGACGCCTGGTGACTGCTGTGCGCAGGCTGTAATGCAGGGCCAGTGGCTGTCGAGTAGTTGTAGCCAGGTGTCAACTGCGCCTGCATTGCCGCCAGTGGGTGGACTGGCTGACCATTGCCTGTGGTCACGCCTGCAGGTGGCAGTTGTGTTCCGGCAGCCAGCGTTGCCGCGTGTGAAATGGCTGCTGCCGCCGAAGCCAGGCTTGTGTTCCAGCTGCTGCTCCCAGCCATATCCAGGCCAGCGGACAGCGGCGGGTAGGCAATGTCCGAATACCCGCCCGACATGTGGTGGTGATGGGGCAGACTGCCAAGACTACCCGAACTACTATGTAGGAACGGATTATTCGACGGCAGCGACGATGACAGTGCTGTCTGCAGCGACCCAGAGTGCGGACTGTTGGCCATGTCGAAGCTCTGCTTTGGCCGCAGTCCATGGGCCGGATCATATGTTGGGTGCCCGTGGGCCGTGCGGGGCATTCTGCCGGAATGGCTGTCGCCGCCTATTGCAATGGCATGGAACGAGTCGTCGCTCATCGTGCTTGCTGGCTGCCCCGAGCCGATCATAATCGGCTGGTGCCGCCGCGACGCTGCTGTCTGTGCCGATAGCGACGGCGAAGACACGCTAGTACCGTTTCCGTTGCCACCGTCTTGCTGCCGCTGATCGCCGCTGTATCCGTAAAACATCGGCTGGCCGATAACGTAGGGTGTGCCAGGAAGATTAGCCCTGTTGTTGGAGTCCATGCTTGCTGTTTTCTCGCTGCACCTGCTGGTACGACCCGCCAGGAGCGCAGAAGTGGAGAAAAGAGTGAGGGGCTGCGGTTGCTGCTTCTGCTGCTGCTAGTGAAGGGCTGTGTCCCTTTTTCGCGGCGGTAACAAGCTCGAGCGGCAAGAGGAGGAATATAAATAGCGCGCGTCCTTCCAATTACGTCAATGTATATGCTGCTTTATCCCTACATGTAGCGACATCAGTCGCGATTCAAGTCAAGTAGGAACCGGGCTAGTTAGTACACAAGTGAACGGTGGAGCGTAAACATGAAGCACCAGCGGCCCCAGTGGAAAGGGAGCAGATAAAAAGGTTGGACCGGATGCCCGCTTTGCCCCACCGGTTCTCGGTTGGCCAAGAGGCCAGAGAACAGCCGACATTATTCGCAGTGTGCGGGGAGCGGGCGGTAGATGGGACCCAGGATATTTTCGATTAGGGCCAGGCTGTGCGTGTCAAGGCTGCTGCTGCTGCTGAAAGCAATGCAGTGGTGTCAACCTCTGCGCGCAGAAGGGAGCATTTGCCGAAAGAGGCAGTATTCAACACCCAGTTGATGAAAGACCCGACCACTGCTCATTGCCTAGGTGCCAACAGAACTCTACGAGGGCCAAAGCAAACGAGGTGGAAAATCCGGTTGCCAAGCACCCGTGCAGCGGCAGTCCATCTCTGGCAAGACGGGGATGAGCTGCTGCTGCTCTCCATGAGGGGTTACAAGCTGTAGGATGTGCGGCGTCCTGGCTATGAAGCCAAATGGCAAAGGGAGCGAGCGGTGCACAAATTGGGCTGAAAACGAGTGTGTCGTCATGAAAGTGTCTATGGATTCTGTACCTTTCTATAGCCTGATTCCAGCCGTCGCTGCTGCTTGCGAATTCAACGAACGTCGTAAAATGGAGTGCCCTTTGGCTAGTGTGTGTAAGTGCGCCGTGCGTAAAATTGAAATACGGACCCCCTCACAAATAACAACGAAAAACGTTCCTAATTGCTAGGCCAAATAGAGGGACACAGTGCCGCAGGTAAGTAGTAAAGGCGCCAGAATAATAGGGAAAAGAAGGGAGGGAAAAGGAAACACAAAATGACCTAGATTGAAGAGAAAAGAGAAGCGGTTAGTGAACAGGTTACAGAAGGAGGTTGGCAGAGTCCGCAGGCACGCCAGCAGCAGTGCTCTTTCAAAAGGGTGGGCATGGCGGGCTGACGAGCCACTTGGAGACACAAGGCAGGCCCACAACAATACCGCAAGGCAAAGGCAGTTTTCACCCTGCGCTTATGAGCGAATTGCGCAAATAGTAGGACTGCCGGTCGCCTTTTTGCGCCTGGCGTCGCTGCATGCGAATTTCGGGCAAACCACAGATGGAACGACGGGCATTGTCTCCTTGGGCCGGTACCGCTCGGGCTAGGGGAGTAGCGGCGCTGTAGGCGGCTGCTGGCCCGGTTGGTGTGCGCGTTCCATCCGCCTGAACGAGCTGCCTCTTACCTTTTTGTGGTAGACTAGTCTGCCTGTTCTATAAACGAAAAATAGAAAGGCCCAGAAATGCGCGTGAGCAAATAATGTTCAAAGCGAGAACTGAAATTTTGGAATTTTTGGACGGTTTCCCTAATTGCTGAAAACATGTTTTGGCGCGTAGGCCGCGGTGATGCCGGATTTAATCATCGAACCACAGCCAAGCACCATGGCACCCCGATCGCCTCTGCCGTCATGGCAGTCCGATCGTTTCTGTGGTGGGGGAGGGCCGGCGGGCACGGGCTAGAGAATAGCCTGCTGGGGATGTCAGCAGCCAGCAGCAGCTCCCCGGATGTCTGGCCTGCCGCAGCACTGCCGCCGCCTTGGGAATCGCAGCGGCAATTAGTAAGCATCGTTTAGCCGCTGATTTGGCTGCTGTGGCAAAGCTCGCCCGTGCGCTCACACACAGCAGCGGCTGCTTTGGACGATAGATTTGATCCGATGATGCGGAATGCACGCGGAGGGCCGTGTGACCGTGCGGTTCGGAAGTGGTGACTGATTCGGGGCGAAAGGCGTGCTGCGCCAGTCATGCTCTCTGGACTGCACGCTCTTTCTGCCATGGAGGATCTGCTGTGGTGCGGGGCTCACTCTTCCCCGTCGCCATTTCCTCCTCTCCTCTCTCCTCTTCTCTTCTCTTCCCAATCCCAACCTCAATACATCGCCTCTCCTAACAAATACACGCACATGTCAGTGCCGTCAGCAAACACAGAGAGCTCGCGGCTCCTGCATGAGTCGTCTGAACCAACAGCATTGCCCATTGACGACAATGGCCCTGCCGAGCAGCCTCAGACTCGACATCGCAAGCATGCGGCACTAGCATATGTTGGCGCTCTGATTGCCCTTATTTTCGTTGGCGGGATACTGGCCAAGGCAGCTTCATTTGGCGGTAAGCATCTGCACAAACGGTGTGGCCACCACTGTGGTGCCGCTTTGTTATGCTTGTGTTCCTAAATCCCAAACACAAACATTTACCTGTTTAGATTCTGATACGCGCTCGACCTTGGTGACTGCAAGAAACGGAGCTGTTGCAACCGATGAGCCCCGGTGCTCAAAGATCGGAAGTCAAGGTATGTCGACCATTTACATCGCATCTTGCCAACGTCACGTACGCCTGTGGCACATCTGCCTTGTGCTCATGTTTCTTATTTGCCTCTTTGTGCTCTCTCTATAGTGCTTATTGACGGCGGGAATGCAGTTGACGCGGCTATTGCCAGCACGCTGTGCATCGGAATTCTGCAGGCCCATTCATCAGGCATTGGAGGCGGCGGCTTCATGCTGATCCGGCCTTCGGATGGTAGCGCGCCCGTCCTGATCGATTTCCGCGAGGCCGCTGGTTCTGCTGCCAAAGCAGACATGTTTTTGCACAACATCACCCTGGCCCAGGTTGGCGGACTGGCTGTGGGCGTGCCTGGGGAGATCGCTGGTCTCCACAGTGCGCACAAGCGCTTTGGCAAGCTGCCCTGGAAGCGTCTGTTTGAGCCATCGATTAGCCTGGCGCGCAAGGGGTATGCGCTCAGCAGCGTTGTATACGGACAACTCAAGAGACTCGAGGCGCATGTGCTGAGCTCCCCTGGATTCAATACCACCTACACCGACGGCCGTGGCCATTTGCTGCAGCCTGGCGATATTGTGCGGCGACCCGAGCTGGCCAGCACATTGGAGGCTATCGCAAACCACGGGCCGAAGGCATTCTACTCGGGCAAACTTGCACAGAGTATGGTCAACGCCATTCGCGAGAACGGCGGAATCCTGACTATGGAGGACTTTGCGGCGTACGCTGCTGTCGATCGCAAACCGCTTGAGACGTTCTACCATGGCCGGCGGGTGATCACGGGCTCGCCGCCTACCAGTGGATCGATCCTGCTCAACATGCTTAACGTGGTCGAGGGATACCCGCTGGCACGCGAAGGGCAGACTGCACTCAGCTACCATCGCATTGTCGAGGCCATGAAATTTGGCGCTGCGCAGCGCACGGTATTGGGCGATCCGTCATTTGTGGACGTCGCAGCCAATGTGTCCAAGCAGGCCAGCAAATACTTTGCCTCAGATATCCGCCACAACATCTCCGATACGCACACCTTTGGCGTCGCGCATTACGACGCAGAGTACGATATTCTCAATAACCATGGCACTACACACCTCTCAGTGCTCGACAGTGATGGTGCCGCTGTGGCACTGACCTCGACAGTCAACTTGGAATTCGGCTCGCGCATCATGGACCCAGTCACCGGCGTGATTCTTAACGACGAGATGGACGATTTCAGCACCACAAACCAAACCAATGGCTTCGGCTTACGTCCATCGCCGCACAACAAGATTGTGCCTGGCAAGCGCCCGCTGTCGTCAACCTCAGCCAACCATCATTGAGCACAACGGCGATGTCGAGCTGGTTGTCGGTGGCAGTGGCGGCAGCCGGATCCTGACCTCGGTATTGCAGGTTATCGTCAACGTGTTTGACTTTGGCATGCGTTTAGATAACGCCATTGACACGCCACGGCTTCACCATCAGCTTCTGCCCCATCAGCTCAGGCGTCGATCCGTTGTTCCCAGCCAGCATTTCGCATGCACTGGCCACGTCATACGGTCACGAAATCGCGCCCTTAAAAGCACGCCAGCTCAGTGGTGCAGGCTGTGCACCGCCTGCACGATGGCACGATACATGCAGTCAGCGATGCGCGCAAGCACGGCCTGGCCGCTGGCTACTGATATCCGGCGCTGTACTCTTAGAGTTGCCCGAAATGAATGCTTTGAAACTGCCATTCTATTGAATTCTGATAATGCTCTCAATATCGCCCAAGTGTACTGGAAATACTGCCTGTGTATGTCCTAATGTTGGCTCATAAAAAGAAATAACCTGGTGATTCTGGACAGCAGTTACCGGGCTGGATTGACTGCAGTGACCACCCAAGCAGCATTATTTGCTTGTGGTATTACTAACATCTGTATCAAATGTAACGCTGGTGATACCGCTACTGTCTGCCATACATATTCTCCCTGCATGTGGAGGGTGCACAACAGCGTGCTGAACCATGTACTGCTGCTTCTCTTACGGGCACAGGTGGCAGAGACATTTGGCTATTTATATATCAATAGCCGTTCCCTATACATCGCCCTCTGCGTTCAAGCATCTTGCAAAATCTGACACATACCCGCTTATCCTCATCTGAACATACACTAATAGCAATGCACTTCAAGACCATTGCCATCCTCGCTGCCTCTGCCGGCTATGCCACAGCCACCCTCGACCTCCTGTCAGGCAGGCCGCTGTCCGAGGCATTGTTTGGTCTGACTCCAGCCCAGGTTAAGAACATTGATAACCGCATCATGCGCGCAGAGACCAACAGCATGGCCGCTGTCGCCAACGCCTACAGCAATATTGGGAAGACCCTGATCCAGATCTTCACTGAGGTCGACAAGAACAGCGCCCCGGCATTCAATGATGCTGCTGCTGCAGTCTCCAAGGCATTCACTCCTGAAGTCAGAGCCAAGGTCAAGAAGGCCATTACCACCATTGTCGATTCGACCCTGGCGGCCGCTCTCTAATCAAACACCCGCTTTCGAATAAATCTGATCATTTATTTTCTACCAAGGCTGGAAATCGGCACTAATGCTGTGCGATTTGCTCGGTGCCTGGCCAAGAAAAGCAGGACAGCATGTGTATGGTTTTAATTAAAAGGTCTTCAAATAATGCTGTATATCGCTAGCTGGAATATACTGCTCTTAGAATTTGTTGCCATGCGTACGCCACTTGTGAGCCGCGTTTGATGTAGTTCCGGTAGTAGTCGTCATATGTCACTATGTGTGGCTTGAACGGCACACAGCATTCGGGATTACTGACTAAGGATCCGTGTGGGTTGTATTCTCCGGTATGCATATCAATAGTCATCCTACTTTTCCTACTGGCCATAGCCAGACAGCCCAAAATTGAGATGGCTGCATTTCTCCACACATGCAATTATCGGTATGCATCCCGGGAAATTGCCAATACGCCAAGATGCATATGGTGGGTTGTTGATACAGGTGAGAAAAATATCGGTTGGTGGCATTGCACCTATCCATATTTTGCAAGTAGGTGTAACTATCCTAATGCATCAGCAAAATTGCAAAACATAGTGCTGCTACTGGTATATGCAGCTTTACACCATCTACTTTGCAACGAACCGATATCGCAGTGCTCTGTATAAAAGGGATAGCCTATTTCGCCTCAGATTTCAAAGAATACCATCACCAGAGATTACTCCAAGCAATCACCTCTTCCCGACAACCAAACCAAAAACACAACTAGCTATGCAGTTCAAGATCTTCGCCATTGCCGCCATCGCCAGCCAGGCCGCTGCCACCCTCGACCTTCTCACCCACTCGCAGATCTCCGAGCGTCTGTTCGGTCTGTCGACCGAGCAGGTCAAGAACATTGACCGCGCCATCCAGGAGGCTGCTGCTCCGATCGCCCAGGTTGCCGGCCAGATCGTCCGCAACATGAACGGCTCTGGCGAGGAGGTGCTCCAGACCGGCCAGAAGGTTGTCCGCCAGGCCGTCCAGGCCGTCCACGAGGCTCTGACCCCCGAGGTCCGCGCCAAGATCCGCACTGGTGTTTCCAACGCTGTCAAGACCACCCTTGACACCTACTTCTAAACCCCTCGCCTTCCCTTTTACTTTTTAAAGCTCGCTTTCGTGATGGCGGCTAGCACCAATTGACTTTTCGTCCTTGCTGTAGTTTGCACTGCTCGCTTCCTGAGTAGGTAAACCCGGCTCGATGTGGTAGTCTAGGTCTAGCTGGCCGCTATTGCTGGAGGGGGTCCAAGCAGCCGACGGGTATGTTTTGCTGGAGATGCCGACAGCCTTCTTCTTCACTCATTCGCCTCTAGGTTGCTTTTTCACTATTCTAGTTTTCTCATCGCGGATTGAATATACCAAACTAGACACATACACATGTAGCATGGGACACTTATTAGACTGCGCTGTGGCCAGTGTTATCACTCGAGGCCAGCAATAACCTTGGTTGCCTGCTCCTTCAGGATCTTGAGCAAAAGGTCGATGTTCTTCTGCGTGCCGAAGGTGGATCCGACGGCAACGCGCAAGACATCGTTCCCGTTGAGCTTGGTGCCAACCAAAAACACACGGCCATCGTCATTGATAGCCTTGATCAGCTCAGTGTTGGCCTTGTCGACCATGGCTGGGTCGTTCAGCGCCTCGGGCTTGATCCGGAGCACAGCCAGACCAAAGACAACAGGTACAATCAGCTCAAAGCGGCCATCGGCCACCAGCTGGTCGGCGAGCCACTTTGCCTGTGCGACGTCGTCACGGATGTGCTTGCGGATACCTTCAGCACCGTACATGCGCATGACAAACCACAGCTTGAGCGAGCGGAAACGGCGGCCCAGCGGCAGCTGCCAGTTGCGGTAGTCCTTGATAAAGGCGGTGTCGCCCTCGACCTTGGGGTAGTACTCACGGTGGATGCTGAGGGCATTGACCAGGTGGGTCGAATCGGCCACCCACAGCGCCGAGCAGTCAAAGTTGGTCAGCATCCACTTGTGCGGGTTGAAGTTGAACGAGTCAGCGCGCTCGCTGCCTGCAGCCAGCGGCCGGAACTCGGGGCACGTCAGCGCCGAGCCGGCGTACGCAGCATCAATGTGGTGCCACAGCGACTCGTGCTGGGCGACATCGGCAATTCCAGGCAAATCGTCGATGGCTGTCGTGTTGGTCGTGCCAAAGGTACCGCACACGAAGAACGGAATCAGGCCCTGCTCCTTGTCTTGGGCGATGGCCCGCTCCAGCGCCTCCTTGGTGAGCCGGAAGTCCTCGCCCGTGGGTACGCTCGTGGTCTTGCAGCCGATGACGTTGGCAGCCTTCTGGCCCGACGAGTGCGTCTGGTCCGAAAAGTACGCGACCAGCTTGTGTCGCTGCTTGTCGACGTCCTCGCTGGTGGCGCCGTCCTGGGCCTTGAGACGCTCCAGGGCCATTTCGCGCGCGGCGATCATGGCGACAATATGCGCCTCGCTAGCACTGCCCTGGATCACACCGCCGCCATTGCCCTCGGTGCCGTCCTCCTTGAACGACAAAAAGCGCTTGTCAAGCCCGATCAGCTTGCCCAGCCAGTCCATCACCACGGTCTCCAGCTCGGTGGCTGCCGGGGAACATAGCCAGTTGAAGCCGACCACGTCAAACATCGAGCTGTACATGTCGCCCAGAATTGCCGGGAACGACGAATTGCTGGGGAACCACGAGAAAAAGTTTCCAGACTGCCAGTGCGTCATGCCGGGCATGATCTTGGTTTGGAGGTCGCGCTGGATCGCGTCAAAGGACTCGGGCGATTCGGGGGCCTCGTGTGGCAGCAGTTTGTACAGATATCCTGGAGACACTGTCGACATGGGCGGGATATCGTTGACCGCCTCGTAGTAGTCAGCAATCGCATCGATGACCTCCTTGCCGCG
Source organism: Linderina pennispora (assembly GCF_002104995.1). NCBI lineage: Eukaryota > Fungi > Kickxellomycota > Kickxellomycetes > Kickxellales > Kickxellaceae > Linderina > Linderina pennispora. Next base: position 755,758 of record NW_024468251.1, on the reverse strand, counting down.
CTTTCTAAACTCGTTAACGTCCATGGTAGAGTTGGCCGGCCGGTTTGCTTAGAATGAAATAAAGGGTAATGAGACGTATTGCCAAGGGCAGGAAGGAAATTGAGAGTACAAAAGATATAGCTTCGCTGATGTCCTGCGCACAGGAAGCTGCACTTTTATAGCGGAAACTGCTCCAACGATTCTCCAACCTGTCCTTTCGGCGGAGCAGCACGGACTCCATGGCACACCTAACCGCAAGGAAAATGGCCCGTCGATCGGTCAGACAATTGCAAGTGAATCATTGGCATTTACATACGATAAATAGCGAAAGTCCAAGGCGTGGTTGTGTCGGATTGGAGAGAATCCAACAACAGCGGATCTGGCAAGCTTGTGCGAGGGAGATGGCCCTGGGAACAGTTTTATTGGAGATTTTCGCACTGACTTGCGTGCTGTATTGGGAAGGATTTGTCATCCTCCCAGGACACCTCGGAGCTCCAATGCTCAAGAGGGCACACCGCATACATATTGGGACCAGGCACGGCGTGGCACACCCGCATGGGTAGGCTGCGGCTTGGTAATGAAGTCAGGCAGTGCATAGACGGGAATTGCCACACCACCTGGCAGCTGGCAAATACTAGTTGATCTGGTCAGATTAACTAGTATTTGAGGTCAGATTCTGCAGCTGCATCATATGCATACACACAATATAGTCGCTGATGCGTGTGGCAAAATATCTATTTTAGAGTATTTGGCATGTGTTGAAAGTTATCTCCGGGAATCAAGCCATCTGCGCCTATTGTGCACACGTTGATTGTGGCATCATGGCCAAGGGGTTTAGTTCCATGGGTATCTAGGAACTGCTTTGTTTCATGTGGTAGGTGGCCAGCGTGTGGGATCCTCAGGTGTAGTATGGCGGGGCCATAAAAGCGCATTCTTTTGGTACAGCTAATTCTGCTTCTGCTTCTGCTTCTGCTTCAACACTGTTTCCAGACAACATTATGAAAATGAACTCCCTAATAATAGTCTTCCTATTTACGCTCCTCCAGTGGTCAGTGCAAAGCGCAGCCAGTGCCCCATGCCCCGGATATACGGCCAGCAACATCCAGACGCACTCTACTGGGCTCACTGCAGATTTGACACTGGCCGGCCCGCGCTGCGACAGGTACGGACACGACATCACCAACTTGACGCTGCAAGTGCGGTTCGATTCGCGTAGCCGGTTGAATGTTCACATATTCGACAGCTGCCGAAGGCAGTATCAGATTCCCCCGTCCATTCTGCCTCTGGATCAAGGTGCAGGCGTCACCAAAGCGGCCAGCAAACTCCAGCTCAGCTATTTCCACGACGCGCAGCATGGCTTTGGTTTCAGAGTGTCGCGCGGCAAGGACACGATTTTCGACACCTCTGGTCACCCACTGATCTTCGAGGACCAGTATATTGAGGTGACATCGTGCTTGCCCCATGATGCCAACATCTACGGCATTGGCGAGACACCCGACTGGTTCCGACGCGACACTACCAACACTACCAAGACGTTGTGGAATCGTGATGCTCCCGACCCGTTCCGTGAAAATGTCTATGGATCGCACTCGGTGTATATGGAGCTGCGCAATGGCAAATTCCACGGCGCCTACCTGCACAACTCGCACGGCATGGACATTGTGCTGGCCAACAACACAATCCAGTACCGCGTGCTGGGCGGTACCGCCGACTTTTACTTCTTCAGCGGACCGACGGCGCTCGATGTCATTGACCAATACACGGAGCTGGTTGGCCGTCCGAACCGCATCCCGTACTGGGCACTGGGGTTCCAGAACTGCCGGTATGGCTACAAGAGTGTCTACGAAGTCAACGACGTGATTGCCAACTACTCCAAGGCCAGGATTCCGCTGGAGGTTGCTTGGACTGATATCGACTACATGGACCGCACGCGCGACTTTACCTTCGACCCAGTCAACTTCCCCCTCAGCGAGATGCAGAAGCAGCTCAAGTACCTGCACGCGCACAACCAGAAAATGGTGCTTATGACCGACCCAGCCATCCAGCACAACTCTTCCTACGGCCCATATGCACGCGGCCATGAGAAGGACGCATTCATCAAGAATAGCAACGGCACGACCTATTTCGGACAGGTGTGGCCTGGATATACGGCGTTCCCGGACTGGTTTGCGCCCAGCACCGACAAGTGGTGGGGCGGTGAGCTACAGCGCTATTTTGATGCGCTGCCAATCGACGGCATGTGGCTGGACATGAACGAAGCATCAAGCTTCTGCACTGGTAGCTGCGGTTCTGGTAAGCCGGAATCCGACGTGCCCCCGTACCCATGGACACTGGATCCGCCGCCACCTAACAGAGCGTTGGATAAGCGCAACCGGCTGTTGAACCCGCCATATGCAATCCACAATCCACAGAGTGAGCTATCAGAAAAGACCATCGAAACCACGGCCATGCATGCCAATGGGCTGGCAGACTACTACGTACACAATCTGTACGGATACATGGAGACGCGGCTGACGCACAAGTTCCTACTTCAGTACCGCCCTGACATCCGCCCGTTCCTGCTCTCTCGGTCGACTTTTGCAGGGCTCGGGTGCTATGGCCAACCACTGGACCGGCGACAACGAGTCCACATTCAAAGACCTGCATGTTTCAATTGCGTCGATGCTGGATTTTGGCATCTTTGGCATTCCAATGGTCGGCGCCGATATTTGCGGGTTCAACGGCAATACCACTGAGGAGCTGTGCGCAAGATGGATTGAGGTGGGCGCATTCTATCCGTTCTCGCGCGATCACAATGCCAAGGACATGGTGCCGCAGGAGCTGTATAGATGGCCAAGTGTCGCCGAGGCAAGCCGGCGTGCGCTCCAGGTCAGGTATGCACTGCTGCCGTACTACTATACAAGCTACCAAATGGCGGTTGAGCATGGGTGGCCGGTGGCAAGACCGCTGGTGTTTCAGTTCCCCGAAACACCAGCAGTGCTTGGGAACGACTGGCAGTTTATGATTGGAGATGCGATTTTGATCTCGCCAGTTCTTAGCAAGGGCGCCAGATCCGTCAGCGCATTCTTCCCAAGCGGCTTCTGGTACGACTGGTATGATCTCTCTGCTGTGTATGGCTGGGACACAGAGGTCACTCTTGGTGCTCCACTGGAACACGTCAATGTGCATCAGCGCGGCGGATCCATTGTCGTCGGCCAGGAGCCGGGATTGACCACATACGAGTCTCGCCGCAATCCATTCTTTGCACGTATTGCCTTGGATAGCAGCGGATGCGCCGAGGGCAGGCTGTATCTGGACGACGGGGAGACGTTCAGCTCGCCGCACAGGTGGATCCGGCTTTCATTCAGCAGCGGGGCGCTATCGGTGGTGCAGGAGAGCGGGTCATACACGGTTGGGCCGGTGCTGGCCACGATTGTGCTGCTGGGAGCTCGGGTCTCAGGCGTACAGGGCGTGCAGGCGGGTGTCAGATATCGCACCTTGGGCAGCAGCACCATTATCAAGAACCTGCACATCGACCTGAACAGCAACACGCAAGTCACATTCATTTCGCCGTAGCTCTATTTGTCAATACTAAGCTGCAGATTTAGAGGCCGGGTACGGGTTTGCGGGTTTTAGATTATCCTCAAAAGATGTCTTCCTGGGCATCAGTCTCGCGCTGGTCCCTAGCAGCCGCATGCTTCGGCTCAGCACCATTCTCCTGGGTTGCAAACTTTGTTCTTGCACGCGATGGCTGCACCAGCGTCTTGCCGTTGATAGACTCCAGCAGCGGGATCCGGGGCGGTGGCCCGCTGTTGCGGCTCCGCGACGCCAGCGGGCTCAGCAAGTTAATGGCGGAGTTGCGCATAGAGCGCGAAGGCCGTGTCGGGGTCTCGAGGCCGAGCCGCGGGGGGTTGCCGAGTGTCGGCTCGCCAAGCAGCGTGGCGTCCTGGTCGTAGGCGTTTGTGCGGTTGCGAAAGTCTGGCGTCTCCAGAGAGTCGGCCAGGGACTCAGCAGAGTCGATTCTGCACCGAGGCGCCAGCGCGGGCGTGGGCGCATGGCTGGGAGACCCACTCGATGAGTTGGTGGAGTATCTCAGGTCGATGATGCCGGTATGCGGTGCCTGCTCAGTGGTCTCGGTGCTGAGGCGGCCCGATGCCAGCATGTGCATCTGGGCGCCATATTCGATGTGCTGGCGAACATGTTGCCACCCCACGCGCCCAGCGACGGCGGTGCAGACTCGGTTACATGGACTGCATCGTCCGATGACAGCAGGTACACGACTGGATGCGCCGGCACTGCTTGGTGGCTGCTGCTCGGCCGCTTGACCTTGTCCAGAAGCGCGTCGAGTTCGAGCCAGTTGCGCTCGTTGGCGGCAAAGCCCTTGTGCTGCGCGGTCTTGACGTGCTCCAGCATGTCCTCATATTTGACGCGGCAGTTCTCGCAGTACCCGGGCCGCTTGGCCACGGGTCGACGCATTGGCACCCGCGGCTTCTTGGTGCGCGGCGCGGGCGGCGTCCTACACGCGCGCGTTGCCGGCTGCTCCATCTTCGACAGCTGCGTGACTCGCCCGTTGTTGAGATTCTGCAGCAGGCTCTGCTGCAGCGCCGGGTCCATGGCGCTCAGCTGGAACGCCGTAGATGTCGACGTCACGTTGCGCGACTGTGCTACACCTGACGCATTCGAGTCCACCAGCACTGACGCCATCATCGCATTGGCAGGCGCCAGCGCTGTCGCTCCAGACCGCGAAGGACGCGTCGGCGTCATCATCGCGTACTCGTCAGCCGCCTTGCTGGCTACAGTCGGGGTCCACGGCCCCTTGGCCGGCGTCTTGCTGGGCGGCAGCGTAGCCTCAATGGTCTCGGGCTCCGGCGACACATTCTCCTTGTCGGCATCAGACTCGCTGTCCTTGCTCGACGTGGTCGGCTCCTCGTACTGCACAAACGGGCAACGGCCCTGCGGCACCATGTAAAGCTTGGGCCATGGCGGGTCGCGGCCTGCTTCAGGCTGCCGGAAGTCCTCGATGATTGCTGGCCGGCTGAGGTGCGAGGCATCTTCAGCCAATATATAGTAGTACTTGAAGTAGTAAAAGTCCACGCTGTGTGCAACCGCGCTGCCCTCGAATGTCTTGTGCCGCATCGCAAGCATCTTCTCGGCACTGAACGCCTCGCTCAGCTTGCGCTTGGCCGACAGCACCGAGGCGCTCTGTGCTGTGCCGACGCACTATACCCGGGCAGCAGAAACACCAGCACCCGGTTCTCCAGCTTGTCCAGGTCCCAGATCTTGAGCTGGAACCGCTTTGCCAACGAAACCACATTCGACGCGTCGCTGTCGCCCAGCTGAGGTACCAGCACGTGCGTGACTGTCTGCGCTGAGAAGAACGCCTCGACTTTAGGCCCCTAGGCTCCGGATGGGCACCGACAGCCGCCGCTGGGTGGCCTCGTCGACGCCGTCAAAGTAGAACACAAACTTGGGGAATGCGTGCCGGTACGCGTAGATCCACTCGGCCACGCGCGCCTTCTGTTTGGCGTGCTCGTCCTTTGAGGCCTCGTGCTGCGTGTTGGCGCGCTGCCTCTCCTGCTCCGTGATCGTCTGCAGCGCATTGCGGCGCACTGGCTGCGATACGCGCTGCGATACCCGTGCTGGAGCCACGAACCCGGCCTGTGCTGAGACCCGGGCCGTCGCCGGTCCGCCCAAGCTGCGCTGTGGTTTGGACGCGTCGAATGTCAATCTTCGACTGGCCATTCCAAACCTCAAATATAAATATGTAGTCTACACTGTGGGCAATAAGGGAAGGGGAGGAATGAGTTTTGAGCGGCCAATGCGATAAAGGAAGAGGGAAGGAATTCGTTGGGCAAATCAAGGCACAGGACAGAAGAGGAGAAAACAGCTGTGATTATTTTTCTCAAAAGTTTTCTGGCACGAGCTGTTGTCCACAAGCCTGTACACACGCAAACAGACCCCACTCGTACAACTTGCCTTGTCGCTTCTGGCAGGCGAACTGCTAATGCGGCCCTTCCTATATTGCGAGGGTGAAAAAGAGGGCTGTGGTAGTAAGAAGCACACTGAAATACGACAGTAAAAGTGCTGCGAGCGGGCCTTCCCAGGGCTAGGGATGCGATGGGCTTAGTGTCTGAGCAGCGTTTGCGATCCAGGCATCCGCCGATGTCAGCAAGGGTTAGAGGATGAGAGCTAAAAATTGACCAACGTTACGCTAGGCAGGTTCACAGAAAAGCTAGTGCGAGGAAAGAAAGGGCGGCAGCGGGTATCCTCAGGTCCTTTTAACTGCTCAGCAGGCTCCACCCGCCCTTGTTTCCCCTAAAATCTGGCGTGTTCCGGTGGGCAATCTACGCGTAACAGTCGCGTCGGTCGCGTTCTCAGATCAAATCACGTGGTTTTAGCGAGTTTTTTTTTGATGTGCCTCTATGGCAATTCTCTACTGGGCCGCCTTTCGCTTCCTGCCCTGCTCGCGCATCGTCATTTTGCCCAGCGTCTTGGCCATGGCTGAGTCATCGACCTGTATTACGCCGCTCGGTCTCCTCGATCCGCCTCTCCTTCTTTTGCGCGAGCTCGTCCTCGGCCTGCTTCTCAATCTTTTTGTTGAACGACTTGAACGATCTCCGGCCCACGCCCACTGCGGAGCCAGGCATGTTCAGGTAGCTCGAGTCGTAGATGACCTTTGGCTTTGACACTGCCTTGGCAGGCAGCGCCTTGTACGTTGCGCGCCAGTGCGATTCGCTGATCTGCCTCTTTTGCCGCGTCTTCTCTTCCGCCTCCTTCTCCTGCTCGATAGACCGCTGCATGAACTACATCGGGTAGCGGTTGCGGATGCGCTGTTAGATATACCCTGTATTTGGCTGGGCTGATCCAGACTGACTCTGCTTGCTCGGGATATGGAGTAGCTCGTTTTTTACCTTCATCTGCTTCAGCGTTCTCGACATGGGCAGAGCCTTCTCTTCGGCCACCTTGCCTGTTGCGCTAGGTCCATTCGTCGACATTATAATCCTGGATGTATGCTATGTGGAAAAAAAGAATGTGGGTTGGGCTTTGGCCAGGCTGCTGCGCATGTCAAGCCCAATTTTGGTGGGGTAGGCCAGGGCATCTCGCAGCCACAGATATGGGTAGGGGTACACCCCAGATGCCACCCGCGGTAAAGCTGACTACGTAGATGCCCTCGCACTGGCCATTGCTGCCAGGTGCGTCATTCGTGGAGTCATATTGGCCCTCTTCTCGGACCCGTAGCCCTGCCCGCACCGAATATATCACTAGGAATGCTTGGGTTGGTATTGCCTGACACTGAATGTCATGAAACACGGGTCTGTATGATGCATATTGAAGCGAGTGCGTCTGCTTGCTCTCGCCATTCCAGCTCTCCGTTTCTACATGAGCATTGACACCATATTACTGGCTTGATTCCCCTCCGACCAGCGTGGGTGACGTATCGCTAGTCGTGCAAAGGACGGACGAGGCGCAACTGCCGCCAAACCAATTGCCTATCTTTAGCAAGCGTGTGAACCTTTTTATCTCCGCAATTCTGTTTTTGAAACAGTCCTATTTTCTACTCTATTTGAAATGCACCTCAGCAGACGTACATTGCTGAAGCCCCTGCCAAAGCCCCTGCGCACTCCCCGAGTGCTCCTCCACACCAGCTCCCAGCTCCAAAAGGCCACCACTCCGACTCCCGACGGCTCCGAGCTCAACCAGCCGCTGGAGCCAGCCGACGTGCGTGCGTTCTGGTCGAGCCACAAACAAGAGACAGCAAAAATTGCCCGCACGCCCACGGCCACGTCCCAGCTGGACCAGTCTGCGATGCGCGAGCTCCTGTCAACGATCATCGAGCAGCACACAAACAAAGGCGCAGTGACGATGGGTGTCAACACGCAGAGGTTCTGCGAACTGTACGAGGGTCTGGGTGACGACGGAAAGCTGCAGACGCTGAAGCTGCTTGCTGCCGAATTCTGTGCGACCAAGGGCGATGCGCGGCAGGCGGCCATGGCGTATCTGGCCAAGGCTGAGGCCACCAGCGACCCGGCTCAGCATGCGGCCGAGGCACGGGCACTACGTGACGGCCTGACGCCCAAGTACTCGGAGCTGTTCGACCAGATCAACCGGCTGCCGGGCGGATTCGCATTCCTGGTGCACCTGCGCGGCGACATGCTCAAGCACGCCAAGAAGGATGCGGCGGTGCGCGCCATGAGCGACGTGCTGATGCGGCGGCTCGAGACGTGGATCATCGGCACGCTGGATCTGAAGCGCATCACGTGGGGGTCGCCTGCCTACACGATCGAGAAGCTGGGCGAATACGAGGCGGTGCACGCGGTCAAGTCGTGGCTGGACGTCAAGCGGCGGCTGGGCAACGGGCGCCGGTGCTTTGGGTTCTTCCACCGCAGCGTGCCGCTGGAGCCGCTGGTGTTTGTGTGGGTTGCGCTGACCGACGAGATCTCCAGCAACGTGCAGAGCATTCTGACTGAGCCCGAAGGCAAGCCCGACGAGAGCTCGGCCAAGTGTGCCATCTTCTACTCGATCAACTCGCAGCCCGGCCTGTCGGGCGTCGATCTGGGCAACTTCCTGATCAAGCGTGTCGTTGGCGTCCTGCAGTCCGAGTTCCCGAACCTAACCACGTTCTGCACCCTGTCGCCGCTGCCCCGGTTCCGCAGCTGGCTCGAGCAGTGGCTGACGCCTGAGCGCCTGGCCAGCCCGCCCGTTGACATTGCGATTTCTCCGGCCGAGCAGGACGCGCTGGTGGCCCGCGTGCCAGGTGCTACCACATGGACGCAGGCGCTGAAGCACATCTCCGAGAGCCGCGGGTGGACCAGCGACCCGCAGAACCTGGCAGCCATGGAACCAGCGGTACGGGCCCTGGGCGCTCACTACTTGGTGAACGCGAAGCGCGGCAAGGGCGCACTTGATCCAGTGGCCAACTTCCACCTGCGCAACGGCGCCTGCCTGCACCGCGTCAACTGGCGCGGCAACACCGCGTACAGCGGACTGCGGCAGTCGCTGGGGCTCATGTGCAACTACAACTATGTGCTGGACCGGGTCGAGGACAACAACGACCGGTATGTGCGATTTGGCGAGATTGCACTGTCGGGCAACGACAAGTATGTGCAGGCTGCGCAGGCCGCAGGCGCCAAACCGAAGCTGTAGAGGTGCGATATCGCTAAACCGCAGTTGCGGATGGGCGATCTACCTGATATTTTTGGCAATGCCATTTGCGCCCACAACTCCTAATGCTGGCTCAGACTTGCAGCCAGTATAAAAGGACTCCCGATCAGGGCAAGGGCCGAAGGGCTGTTTATTTGCCATCCACTTCTCAATACATACCTCGATACACATCCCCGTGGCCGCATTGGTGCTAGAAGTACTCGGCAATGACGACCCCCGAGGCCTGCAAGTTCCGTACCTGGCTGCCCGTGGCGCCTAACAGTCAGAGCACAGCCAAAAAACACTCATTTACCGTGATGACCTACAACATCCTGTGCCAAAAACTGATTCGGCGCACTCTGTTCCCGTATGCCAACAAGACGTGTCTTAAGCGCAAGCAGCGCAACAGCAAGCTTCTGTCCGAGATCTCGCACTGGAAGCCAGACATCGCATGCATGCAGGAAGTCGAGACTGAGTACTGGCACACCGCCATGCACCCGCACCTTAGACGAAGCAACTACGAGTCGCGGTTCTTCCAGAGCCTGGCCAAATCACACGGCGTCAGCATCTCGTGGAAGAAGCAAAAGTTCCACATCATTGACGAGGTCAATGTGTCCATGGATATTTCCATGGAGGTCAATGGTGAGCGGCTCAACACAGACAACGTCGCGCTGATCACTGTGCTGGGGTACGGGCCAGGAGACGAGGCGCTTGACCCGTACGCTGACTCGGTCGACCCCGAGTACCAGATCGGGACGCCCAAGCCCGACGATGCAGAGGAGGGCGGCGTCATTGTGTCTACTGCGCACTTGTTCTGGAAGCCGAATGCCTGCTACGAGCGTCTGCAGCAGCAGCATGCAGTCATGAAGGCACTGATGGAGCTGAAGGCAAAATACCCAGGCTTCCATATCATTGCATGCGGCGACTACAACACCACACCCGACGATGCCGGCTACGACCTGCTGACCAAGCCGCGGCCAGTCAGGCTCAGCGAGGAGCAGCTTGACAATCTCCTGCCGTACTCGGTCGAGGCCGGCGATGGCGAGGATGACGACGAGGCTGATGACGACAGGCCGCCCGCCATGAGCTATGCCAGTGTGGTTGCTGGCTCAAACGATTCTAGCACTGAGCTCAAGCTCCTTGAAGAGGAGCGCAGACTGGACGCGCAGCTGCAGCGAGACATCGTGCGTGTCAACTCTCTGGTCGATCTGTTCCAGACCTCCTATGAGCCACTGCGCAGCGCCTACGGCAACTACGTCGACTTGGACCCGACGTACAAGACGCCGCAGTGGGAGGGCGAGCCGATCTACACAAACTACGCAAAGTGGAAGGGCACGCTGGATTACATTTTCTTTGACGTAGCACAGCAGGGTGGCAAGAGCAGCCGCCTGGCGCTGTGCGATGTGTTGGGGCTGCCGCCTGTGAAACGCCTGAACCCCGGCCTACCTAACGATTTGTTCCCTAGCGATCATGTGTCGCTCATGGCGCGGTTCGCGGCTGATTAGCCGCTTTTTTTTTGCAAGAGGCTTTGTAGCTCTGATTATGTGGCAGAGCCTCCAGCCCGCTTCTTGTTTCCCAAATATATTGTTCTCTTTTATCGATATTTTTACTGCACATAGAATAGCCATGTCCATTGAGATCCGAAGCGCCGACGTCGATTCTCGACCAGGATCTGTACAAGTTCTGCATGCAGCAGGCGCTGCTCGAGCACTACCCCGACGTCGGGGTCGAGTACGTCTTCATCAACCGCGATCCGACAACCAAGCTCAACCAGCAGGCCGTCGACTGGCTGAAATCGCGCATCGCCGCCTTTGCCAGCCTGGTGCCGCAGCCCGACGAAATTGCATACCTCAAATCTGCCTGCCCCTACCTGTCATCGGCGTACCTCGACTTCCTGGACCGCCTTCCGGTTCCGCCCGTCCGAGCAGGTGGTATGCACGCTCAATTCACACGGCGACCTGGAGATGAGGATCACGGGCAAGTGGAGCGAGGTGATTCTGTACGAGGTGCCGCTGCTGTCGCTGGTGTCTGAGGCGTACTTCAAGTTTGTTGACACCGACTGGTCGTACGAGGGCCAGCAGGACAGAATCCTCGCCAAGGGCACGAAGCTGGCTGCAGCTGGCTGCAAATTTGCAGAGTTTCGGAACACGTCGGCGCCGCGACTTCCGTACGCAGGACACAGTTATGGCCGGGCTGGCGCAGGTGCCCAAGGCTCTGCCAGGTATGGTCACTGGCTCGTCAAACATGTACCTGGCGCGCAAGTACAATGTGCCGCCGGTCGGAACCGTCGGGCACGAGTGGACCATGGGGATTGCAGGCGCTCGAGGGCACGTACGAGAACGGCAACAGCCTGGCGCTGAAGAAGTGGCACCAGACGTTCAAAGGCAGCCTGGGCATTGCCCTGACCAGACACTTTTGGCACCAAGGCGTTTTTCGCCAACTTTGACCGCAGCCTGGCCACCCTGTACAACGGCGTGCGGCACGACTCGGGCGATCCGTTCAAGTTCATCGAGTCTGTGCATGCGCACTACACGTCGCTGGAGATCGATCCCAAGACCAAGGTCATTGTGTTCTCAGACGGACTGGATCCGGATGCTGCGATCAAGATCAAGACGCACTGCGAAAAATTTGGCCTCAACTGCAGTTTCGGCATTGGCACAAACTTCACAAACGACTATATGAAGCTCTCGAACCCTGAGCAAAAGAGCAAGGCTGTCAACATTGTCATCAAGCTATTCCGCTGCAACGACAAGTACTGCGTCAAGCTCAGTGACGTCAAGACCAAGCACACAGGCGATCTGAAGGAGGTCCAGCGGGCACAGTCGGAGCTGTCACTCTCAGGCATGCTTGAGTAGATAAATATACCTGATAGTCATAGATGTAGACGCATCTGGCAACCCGTCCAATGCCACACCCACCGACATGCTGCCCCACTATCACATATTGGAAGCGTATATGTGTGGAGATTTAATGATCTGAAACATGCCTACTTCCCATCCCTAAATTATCGCCCTCCCCTCATTCGGGTTCCTGGTAGCTGCACATAGCCCCCATTGCCCCTGAAATTTTCTTTGGTGTGAGGAAGGGAATCATTTCAAACAAATATTTCGCACTGTTCCCTAGCAATATCCCAGCCAGGATTAAATATCTGGAGAAGGGACTGATATTCACAGCTGCTTCTGAGAATAAATGATATAAGCGAGTATATTAACCCAGCACCGCTGCCCACTCGTCCACCGTTTCTCAGTAAGCAAAGTCGCTATTCAACTGTTATTTCTGTCTATTTTGTTGTCCATTTTCCCCTCAACTCTGTGTATCGGGATTTATTCGCCACCAATCCCAAATCCCTTGTCTTCCCCAACTAATCGCTTTGTTAAACACCATACGCGAAACTATACCCTATTGCATAAATAACCATGGTCGGCAGATCTGTCTCCATATACGCGCTTCTGGTGGCTACCGCGACCCAGTCCTTCATGGGTGCATCCGTTATGGCCACCCCGGCCCACGTCGCTCCTGTTGATAGGCCACTGTTCTCGGGACTCCAGCTGTTTGATCATGCGGCAAAGCCGAGGATTGTCAACAACTTCAAGGCGCATATCCAGGATGCTGATGTTATTTACCCAACTGCTGCTCCAGCCTACTCCCCACCTGCTCCCGCCTACTCCCCACCTGCTCCTGCCTACTCCCCACCCGCCCCGCCAAGAAGCCGGCCTCCTCCTGCCCCAGCTCCTACTGCCGGCTACGGATCAGCTGGTATGGATGACCAATCTGATGCATTTACTCCATATGGCGGTTGCGCTGGACCGGCCCCGCCAGCTCCTGCAGCAGATTCCTACGTAGGGAACAGTGGTCCCAGCGACGCTGATGGCGCGAATGACTACAACGCTCCACCACCGCCACCTCCTCCCGCTCCTCCCGCTCCCTCCATGCTCCTTATGCTCCTCCATGCTCCTTATGCTCCTCCCCCAATGGCTCCCCCACCACCAGCTCCTGCTCCCCCCGCGCCGGTTATCAGCCACTGCTTCCGGCTCCACCTACACCGTGAGCCCGCCGCCTAGCTATGTCACTGGCCACCAATCCACCTACACTGTCAGCCCGCCCCCTAGCTACATTGCGGCTCCTCAGACAACATTCTCCGTCTGTCCGCCACCCGTCTACAAGACTGGCAAGCAGAGCACGTACACCATCTCAGGCCACGCCCTAGTTACATAACCGAGCCCGGGGCTACCTATACTGTTACCCCGCCTCCCTAACTATGTCACTGGTTCCCAGACAACTCTGACCATCACCCCGCCCCCAGTGACTTCGGTGGCTAAGCCTAAGACATACACTACAACCCCGCCCCCAGTGTACACTACCGCCACCTACGCTGACAACGGCAGTGATGATGCCCCAGCCTATGGCAGCGGACCAGGCCCTGTTGCTCCTGGATATGCCGCTTCTGCTCCTGCTCCTGCCTCCCTGCTCCTGCTCCTGCTCCTGCTCCCGCCTATGCTGCCCCTGCTTATGCCGCCCCTGCCCCTGCCTATGTTGGCACGCCCCCTGCTGCTGGTGGCTATGGCTCTGCTAGTCGCCCTGCTGCTGGCGGATATGGTGGTGGTGCTGGCGCTGGTGTTGGCGCTGGCGCTGCAGCTGGCTGCGGCGGTGCTGGTGTCGGTGGGGCCGGTGCTGGCAACGGTGCCGCTGGCTGCGGGCCCTCTTCTAGTGAGTCACCGACCCGGTCTACCAAGACTGAGACCGCCACTTCGACTTCGACTTCGACCTGGCTGACCACTCTCTCATCGCTCACGACCTCGACTACCACTGCTACTCTGACGTCGGTTTGGGTCACTACCGACCACCTCTGCTCAGAGCCGAGCACCTACTCGTTCACCTACACCATGACAACGACTCGCCCTATCACTAAGACCTTGACCACAACCGAGGATGCCGAGACCATCACCAAGCGCAGCACTGATACTACTTCAGTCACGATCGACCACACGTACACCCAGACCACGCCGACAACGGTCTACCACACCAAACCCACCTACATGACTGTCACAGAAAACTTCACCTATACCCAGACCAACCCGACCACCATCCACCACAGCGTGCCGACTTATCTGACCTGTCACTGAGAGCACATTCATCACCGAGACCACCCGCTCGCCAGTCACTGTCACGCGCAACGTCCCGACCACAGTCATCGCCACCGAGTACCACACGCAGACCCAGGTCCAGACGCTGCTCACCACCATCATCAACCTGGCCACATCATATGTGACTGCCACCGAGAAGCACACTCAGACTGTCACCGAGGTGTCGGTTGAGGTCCAGACCAGCATCAAGCCGTCCTTTGCCACTGTCACTGAGGAGGTCACTGCGATCTCCACTGCCGTTGAGACCCAGTGCGACACCGTTGTGCAGTGCATTCCGATTACTGTCTGCCAACCTGTGTGCGGCACCTGCTATGTCACCTGCTACGAGACATGTGTTGAGTACTGCATGGAGACTATCGAGCACATATGCACCCAGGTCATCAGCTGCCCCGTTACAAACTGCGAGACAGAAATCCAGACTGTCACCATGTGCCAGCCGGTCACGGTTACTACCGGTGTTACTGAGTACGACACAGTGTGCCAGCTTGTCACTGTTGAGCGCACTTCCACCCAGACTAAGCCCGTTCTTGTCGTCCAGAACGTCTGCACTGACTGTTCTGAGAGCTGCGCCCCCTGCTCCTCCTCCTTCCCCTGTCAAGTATAGGCGCCCAGAACCCGTATGACCAGCTTGAGCTGGACGATACCGAGGATCCTGGCGCGCTGAAGCTCAACAAGGCTGTTCCTGCCAAGCACGCTGATCCCAAGAAGGCTGCTCCCAAGAAGGCTTGTTGCCAAGAAGGCCGCCGCCGCTGCTGTCAAGGCGCACAAGGCTGTTGCTGTTTAAGCTTGTCGTTTTCGCTTCTTAACTTTTAGCACAATTGTTATCTCTTCAATCTCCTCTCCTGCCCTCATTACTTGCGTTCAATACTTCTTACTCCTTCATAGCAACAACTTTGAACACCTTTCCTACCCCTCAGCATAGCAATTTATAAGAAAGCCTCTTGGAAATATAGCCATCATGTATTTTATTCCATTTTCATGCCAGAAGAATGCTATGTGAGATGAGTTAAGAAAGGGAGTATGAGCGCACCACATACAATTCATGCGGTGAAAGTAAAAAAATGAGCGTGCTTTATCCTATACGCAAAAAGGATAAGAAATGAGATGGAATGATGAACTAACAGATAACAAGATTAAACAACATTGGCTGCACAAAATGAGCCTCGTAGATAGCAACCAGCCGCTGCTAGTTATTCGTCGACTTCAGTGACGAACTTGACAGCAGGGGTAACAAGCTTGGTTACCATCATGACCGACTGCGACGGGGCTACATTTGGCATTGGGAGGCAATGGGCCCTGAGGCATAGGACCCTGAGGAGAAGGGAGAGGTGACCCCTGAGGCGCTGACCCCTGTGACGCAGGGCCAGCGGGAGCAGGAACCGGTCGGCCATGGGCCAGGAGGGAACGATGGTCCCTGTGAGCTAGGCGGGGCTGTGGCTGCACTGATTGTGCTCATGACAAACCGGATTACTGGGTGCATGTCCTCAGCCAAGGTCGGTGCAAATGGCGACTGCGGCATAGTCATCACCACTGGATGCGCCGAAACGGGCTTGTCGGCAGGGGCCACCAGCGGCAAGTCCTTGCGGTGTGTGTAGATCTCGCTGCCATAGCTCAGCGGATCTAATTCGTTGACAGCACGTGGTTCGTTTCCTGCGGCGGCGGTGGTCGCCGAAAACATAGGTGAGTTGCTGGTGATATGGCTGGGCAGTGCTAGGTCGGCGTCGTGAGCGAAAGCTGCATCGCCGTGTACATTCACAAAGTTGTTCGGCGCGTCACGGTGCCCAGAGTCGACAGCTGAATGTCCGTTCTCGCCTTCAGAGTACGCTTGTTCATGCTCGCGATCGGAGTACAACTGCTCGTGCTCAGGATAAGACTGCTCGTGCTCAAGATATGACTGCTCGTGCCCAGGATATGACTGCTCGTGCCCAGGATAAGATTGCTCGTGCTCGTATTCGTAAGCACTGTCACCATGCATGTTCACAAAGTGGTTTGGCGCCTCGTGGCTCCCGCCCTCCCCTGCTAAGCGCTCTTTCTGGTGCTCGTAGTACTGTGTTGGGGTCGCCTCAACGAATGTCTCCATGCCCTCATGGCCCCGACTCTCCCCAGCCGCTGCGTACATGGTGGCACTATCACCGTCATAGTGAACCTTCATCTCGCCCGCTGGTGTATCGTTGACGACAGTATAGCTACGCACACCCTGGGTCGCCATCAGCGCAGAGATTCGCTCCTCGTTGTCCATGGCACTCTCAGCGGCTTGCTCACCAGCACCCATCCTTTCTGACTCAGTCATGTCAGTCACCGTATGGGCGTGAGTGCGCGAATCAATCTCAGATACTCCGTCGAGCGAGCGGCTGACAAAGCTATGCTCATCATCACCTATCACCGTATGGGGCGACGAGTCGCGCGCTTCGGACCGCAGCTCTGATGCTGCTCCATATCTCTTGGGGCTGATAAGTGTGTCCTGGACCCGGGGGTAATCTGAAATGCTCAGCTCCGAAGACACTTGCGCAGCCGCCTCCACCGACGCTTGGGCACGGATTTCTTGAATCACAGCCTCACGAGCCTCAGCTGATGCCTCAATACGCGTACACGATCGGCCTCATCCCTGATGTCCTCGTTGTAGTTGACGCGGGGGCGAGAGCCAAGAACTCCATTGGCGGCAGGCTCCACGGCAACCACACCAGCAGCAGCTACATTATCTGCGGATGGGTCAGCCTCAGGCTGGTGATAGGTTAGTGAGTTGCGGTAATGCTTCACTTCAGCCAGCTGCGACTCAGCAGCCTCGCGTGCCAGATCGTCCTTAACACTAGTACTGCCGTTGTGCAGTGGATAGACAACCGCCACGAGTACCTGCGCTATTCCCAACTACCACACCCTTACCAATACTCTTACCGTTGACGACTGGGACAGTGGGAATGTCATCAGCATCTGCAGATTCACCAGCCGCACTAGCTGGCCTCTTTCCGGCACTAACTCCACAGGTGCCCCTACTGCCAGCAGAATCAGCAGGATCGGCAGCAACAGCAGCAGCATCAGGGCAGCAGCAACAGCAGCAGCATCAGGGGCGGCAGCAACAGCATCGGCATCAGCAGCGGAATCAGCAGCGGCAGCATCGCTGTCCGAAGCCTCTGAGGTAGCTACCACTGCAGATAGAACAGTAGCGTCGGCATCCGCATCAGGCATAGCAGCAGCGTCAGCCGCCACAGCAGCAGCAGGCTCACTACCAACTACAGATGTGCACGTCCCAGCACCAGTCACACGAGTGGAGACAGGGCGCTTCAACCCAGTGCCCTTACTTGTCTTGGACCACCTTGCTCGCCTTTGCTGTCTGTTTCGCGGCTGGCACAGCAACTGCAGGGGTGGCAGCCTGGTCTGCTGAAAGCTGCGAATCATTGGAGACGGCGGCAGCGGCAACAGCAACAGCTGCATCGTCAGATACAGTGCCATCAGCGACTGGGCTGGGAATGTCTGTGTTGGCGGCAGCAGGCAGCAGCATCAGCATCAGCATCCACCGCTGCTGTGGTCGCAAGGGCATCGGCGTTGGAAGCAATGGTAGCAGCTACAATGGATATAGATGCAGGAGCAGCGCTTGAGATTTCAGCCGGTGTGTCGCGGGCAAGTCCATTGGAAATTGCCTGGTTGATGGTTGAGATGGCCTGCGGCGTCAGCCCATTCGGGTTCAAG
Source organism: Linderina pennispora (assembly GCF_002104995.1). Classification (NCBI taxonomy): domain Eukaryota; kingdom Fungi; phylum Kickxellomycota; class Kickxellomycetes; order Kickxellales; family Kickxellaceae; genus Linderina; species Linderina pennispora. The sequence goes on along the minus strand of NW_024468251.1, from coordinate 737,831 downwards.
ATAATGGCGGTAGGAATCGGCGGTACTGCTGGTGCCAAGACGGCTGGTGAAACTCCCTGGTTAGCAAACGAATCGTGCGCAAGAGCCTGGTTGTTGCCATTAGCGAGGAATTGGGGGAGAATAGGCGGAGAAAGCTGCGCTGACAGAGGGCCATCCTGAAGCAGCTGCTGGAGCGGGTAGGCACCGCCCTGAATGATCTGGGGTGCTTGAGGAGCAGGCACAACAGGCGAGAGCACATCAGGGGCTACTGCAGCGGCAGGGAGGGGTTATGACAAGCGGTGCTGCAGCTGGTGCAGGATCCAGGTACTTGCGGGAACAAGGCCTATTGGCGCAGCAGCAGCAGGGGCACTAGCAGCAAATGGAGCTGGAAGCGAGAACCGGGGCAGGAGCCGCTGCCGGGATCAGGAACTGCTGGGGCAATTGGAGTAAGCGGCGTGACTGGTACTTGTGCAGGAGCAGCAGCAACGGCGGCAGGAGGCAGCAGTCCAGGTCAGCAGCTGGGGCCAGGACTGGAGCCACAGCAGGAGTGACAGGGGCCTACAGCAGCCGGTGCCAGCAACTGGAGCAGTTGGTGGTACGGCTGGAGCAGCAGCCGGCAGCAACTGGCAGCAACTGGAGCAGCAGCCGGCAGGAGCGGCAGCGATAGCAGGAGCAGCGGCGGCGGCAGCAGCAGCAGGAGAAGCAGGAGGCAGGGGCTGCTAGGCTAGCAGGAACGGCAGCGGCAGGGCAGCAGCGGCGGCAGAAGGCGGTGCGGTAGTCACAACAGCAGCAATTGGCGGTGAGGCCATGACAGCTGCTGGTGCCTGAGCTGCAAGGGCAGAAACCGCTGGTAGTGAGACTACAACTGCAGGGTGGAGCAGCGACTGGGACAACTGCTGCTGCCGGAGCCGCGGGAGGAGCTTCAACAACAATCTGCGTTGAGTCTGTAGCGTGCAGAGGCATGGCCTGCGCAGTACCTGAAAGGATAATCTGGGGTGCAGCAGCAACCTGGGCCTGGGCTGGAGGGTCAGCGAAAATAATAGTAGGCTGCTGAGGCTGGGCAGCAAATGCCTGGGCGGCAAGTGCTGGGGGCTCTGCCTGCTGCTCGGCAATTAGCAGCTGGGACTGCGAGTTGGCGCGCGGTACGGCCTGGTCGGCAAGGATGAGTGGTTGGTCGCCGAGCAAGAAGCCGCGCTTGCCCAAGAGTTGGTCCTGCTGATCAGCTGGTGTCGCCGGCATATGCAAAAGTAGCAAGCGCTACTATGAAAATCGATATTTTGGCCTGGATATGCATGAGGGGCCAGGGTGGATATTAGGCGAATAATAGGACTAGAGGTAATATTTTGGTACAGTAGGGTGTATCTAGTTCAGGGCACCTGTGAAGGCACAAGCGGGAAAGGGGAAATAGTATAATGCGGAGGGCGAACGCAGAGAATTGAGTGAATACGCGGGTCTTTTTTGCAGATGATAGCCAGCTATCGCCGATGATAAAGAAACCGGCCATGACAGCGGGGTGCTCAAAAATAAGCCCAGCATAAACTACAGCAACTAGAATGCTGGTAGTTTGAATATAGCAGTGAGTATTCTTTACCAACAAGCAGTATACGCACTCGGTTTATAGCATACCTGTTCGAAAGGGGCTCCAGATTTGCGACCCAGTGCGGGGAGGGGAAACCGTGTTTTTTGTGAGACAGTTTCCACGACCTGCTATAAACCTCATTCATTATCACTCCTGTAGCTCCCCACGCAGAGTTCCTGACTAGCCACCCCAGATGGCATGTCGCACCTGTCGTTACTGTAAATACTCACACTAAATGATATTGTGCAAGACTTTCAGGAAAATAAATGTATCGGACATATTGGCACTTTAGAAACATAGAAAACAATATCAGCGCTAGTCTGGGATGTCAGGATCGTCTATGCGGATGGGCTTTCTGCTGTGCGCGCTTGATGACACAGACTTGGAGGGAGCCTCGTTGATCGGCTCCTCTTTCTGGTTGACATGTCTATGCACAGGAAGATCAGCGACAGGCATTTCAATGTCCTTCTCATAGTCGTCATTGTCGTCCATTGTTGTCGTCTTGTCTTTGTCGTCTTGTCTCGTTGTGTCATTGTCGTTGTTGTCGTTGTCGTCGTCGTCGTCGTCGTCGTCAGCATCCTCATCAGGCTCGGAGTCGTTGCTTGTGTTTTTGCTGCGTCTACCGCGGTTGACACCACCGTCATTGTCCTCCTTCTCCGAGTCGTCAGCGTCGACATCTCTCTCCGAGTTCTCCTTGTGGGAAGCTGCGAATAAAGCAGGCTGACCTTTAAGGATGTTTGCAATGGCGCTGGCGATGTTGCTCACGTTGATAGGGTAGTTGTTAGAGACAGAGAACCTGCCAGGTGACTCAGCTGGATCACTCGTTGGCTTTCCACTACTGTTATTAGTGAACGGCGGGGCGAATATATCCGTAGGTGACACTGTCTGTGGGAGGTCAGAAGACAACTGCTGTGACGATGAGTCAGACAATGTCTGGGGAGATGTTGGATCCGGCGATGACAGCTGCGTTAATATAGCAGGAGATGTTTCTGGTGCTGGATACTGGATGCTGGTGCTGGGTGCTGGTAATGGTTCTGATGCTGGTAATGGTGCTTGTGCTGGTGCTGGTGCTGACGTCGGAGAGGACGATAGTGATTGATTTTGTGGATGTGGTGGTGCTGGTGTGGGCGATGGCGATGGGCGAGGAGCTGACGATTCTGGCTGAGCAGTTGCCAGCGAAGATGGAGGTGGCGGCAGTGATAGTGGTGGTAATGGTGCAGGCGGTTTTGTCGGTAGCTGTGTCTGTACATTCACCAGTGGCTCCGATGCAGGAGTTAATGACAGTGAAATGCGCGGCAGTGGCAAGGATGGAGATGAACGCGGTGGGGGTGGTACTGGCGAGGACAGCAGTTGCTTAGGCGCAAGCTGATTCAGGCTGCCCCTTTGACTTGGAACGATTCAGTACTGCGCTGACCAGGTCAGATAGAGTGGGATTCTTCTTTGCTGAAGCCGCTGGAGGTGCAGACGAATGTGCCGCTGGAGGCAATGATCGCGATGCTGCCGACCTTGGAGAACCAACGACCATCCGAGCTAACTACTGCATGTGGAAGCAGCACTACTGAATGTGCAGACACTACAGATGGCTGAGGCAGTGGTGACGGCGATGCAGGTGGCAGCGGTGGTTGTGATGCTGGCAGAGGCAATGGCGGGTGCTGTGGCTGCTGCTTGGGTCCCGGGGACGGCGCCGGACTGCCAAGATAGGAACCGGAGGCATAGTATCGGCTGGAAAGTCGAAAGACTGGTGTGCATTTTTGGCAGTGGGGGCGGTGATCTGAATGACCTTGGTTTCGATGACGGGAATGCGCTCGTAATCAATCGAATCACTCATTCCAAACGACTCCAGAGAAGCACTCTCGCGGGATATAATACTGGAAAGCAGCGGCGCAAATATGTTCTTTGGCGGCAGCACCGACTCGAGAATATCTGTAAGGCGGTGGATCTTGGCTAGCCGATCGCCTAGCGGGCCCAGGAACGACTCACTCTCCGATACTAGTGACACAGGGGTCATGGATGATATGGCCATACGGTCCACTTCTATCACAGCAGTATCATGCGGCGGTGGTGCAGATAGTGGTGATGGCGTCGGTGCAGGCGTTGATGATGGACCAGTTGTACATGTGGATGCTCTTGTATCTTCAGTAGTGGATGGTTCCCAGCAGCATGTCGGCTATCTGCGATGCCTCCACGTTCAGCGAGCTAATGGTCAGTATTGTTGCAGACAAGCTATCGTCTGTCACTGTAATCGTAACTGTAGGCAGCACAACTTGCAGCGATACCAGGTGCGGCGGCGATGAGGCGGGACTCAATGAGTAGGAGTCACTTGGCTGATCGGTGCCCACAGGGCTGCTGTCGCCATCATGCTGTGTGCTGGTATTGGTGTTGTCGTCAATGGCGGATATGACGGAGCTCCGGCTGAGGATGGCTTTATCGTCTGGGTATGCACACTGGATTCCGGCGTACTTGTTGGGAATCTGGTAACATTTGGTGCCCATGATGCATTTGAACAGGACGCTGCGGGATCCAATCTGCTCCATGTACAGGTTGCTCAACCCATCAGCGTAGATGCAATGGAATCTTGAAAGGGATGTGTCGCCCAGCGCGGCGGCACTAGCCATAGCTAGAGCTGCCAACACACTGAAAAATGGTGGCATTGAGGCGTGAAAGAAGGTTGGAATTAGTGTTGGTACTGTTGCTGCTGGAGATAGAGGATCAAAGGAAAAAGGAAGCGCGGCCATCCAGAATGGTGCGGCGGGGCGCTCTATACAAAAGGGAAGCGAAGGCTGCAAAGTGGCCTCTATTTGGCAATATCCAGTTCTACTACCAGCATCGCGTGTAATGAAAATAGGAGCTTTGTATTTTTCGGTCTTTGGGCTGATTTCAGTCGCATGCAGCCAAAAGGCGAGCATGATGCCGAGGAATAGCTACCCCCGCAAGGGGTGCGGGGACATAGGTGTCCAAATTGAAGCGCATCATCCAACCTCACATTCTTGGCCATGTCTACTTGTCCTCACGCGGCAATTCGTATGTTGAGGCACCGCCATTGTCAATGTGGCGCGAGCTGGCGATGTTGTCGAGCAGATAGGCGCTGTCAACACCACCCTCCTTGAACGTGCGCCGCTTCTCTTCGCCCAGCACCAGGCGCTTGTACAGGATGTTGGAGTACACGACGATGACCGGGATGGTGACAATGATCACGGTCCAGCACAGCTGCCGCCGCGACATGCCGCGGAGCTTGTCCTTGGGCACGTTCTTCATGCGTGGGAGGTTCCGATCGCCGAACCGGATCTTCTGTGCAAGCAGCGGCCGTGTGTAGAACATTGTTGAGATATAGCAGAGAAAGCGCGGCAGTCCAGATCAGGAGGCAGCTCAATCGCTGCTGCGCGGCCAGGACCCGAGGACCTGCAGCAGCAGCAGCAGGACAACTTATGGATGGGGTGGATTTAAGCGAGGAAAATTTAATGTCGAATTTCTTATTAAATTTTTTAGAAAGCCTCAACAGGGGCAGCCTCGGCGGCAGGAGCCTCAGCAGCGGGAGCAGCCTCCTCGGCGGCAACCGGGAGCTTGGACTCGGAGACGGGGCCAGTGATGACCTGCTCGTCCTCCTTGTCGTTGCTGAGGATGGTGACCAGGTCGGGCAGCGGGTTCTTGGGGCCAACGCGACCGGTGGGGTCCCAGTCAAGCATGATCTTGACCTTGATACCAAGGACACCCTGCTTCATGTCGACGTGGCGCACGGCGTAGTCGATGTACTCCTTGGCGGGGTTACCCGAGTGGACCATGAAGCCCTCGCTGAACTTCATAGCCTTGGCACGAGCAGCGCGCAGCTTACCCGAGACAACGACCTCGCAACCCTTGGCGCCGGACTCCATGACGTAGCGGACGACGGAGTAGGCAGCGCGGCGGACAGCAAGACCCTGGAGGAGCTTGAACTTGAGCGACTCGCACTGGGCGACGGCGCACAGACCGCGGGCAGCGACCTTCTCGGCGTAGAGCTCGACGGTGCCCTCGGGGAAGTTGAAGCGCTTCTGGACAATCGAGGTCAGCTCGCGGATGCGGCGACCCTTGACACCAAGCACGTCCTGGGTGTGGGTGGCACGGATGATGATCTCGGTGCGGGCCGGGGTGACGCGGACCTCGCAGCCAGAGTAACCCTCGGAAGCGAGCTCACGCTGGAAGAACTCGTTCAGCTCAGCGTAGAAAACACCGTCGGCAACAAACTATATACGTGCATAGTGATCGTGGTTAGTCAAATGTGTCCGTGGCCAACGCAGGCAATTTGGGAAAGCACCGGCGCACATGGTCTCATTTGCCGATTGGCGCGGGTGATGCTGTTGGGGCTCAGAAACGAGTCGCGTTCAGTTGGCACCAAGGCCATCAAACAATAGGTATCAGAAAATATAAATGCAACAAAGTGCGGGTCATCACAGCGCCAACAGCACCACCTCCATTCTGCGAATGTGTCCAGGTTGGTGAATTCGTCCAGCCGATTCTAGCGCTTCGCAAAATTTCCGTTCTGCGGATGCGCGTATCCGCCGTGCGCGTATCCATCGTCAAATCCGTCCGTGGCAAAAACGCACCTTCTTCTTTTTCGCGATCTGGGAAGCCATTTTAATCGAGGTTATGAGGAAAGAGGTCGAATCGCAGCTCCTGGCACAGCCAGTGTAGTTTATGTCTCGACCCCAAGCGAGGTTGCAGATCTGATCCACAGCGAAATATCAAATCATGTGGGATCAGACGGCCTAGATGATCAATATCCGCAGGCACCTGTGGCTGCAGATTCTGGCGACGGTGCTTTCAAGGGCAGATGGGGCCGTGCGGCGCCCGACATTCGATAGGTAGCTGGCACATGTGGTGGCTGCCGGGGGATACATGTGCATGTAGGCAGCCATCGGCGTGCGGCGAATGCACGCATTTCATACTGCCGATCGAGCTGAGCCAGCTGACACACGAGCCGGCTGAGATGATCTTTTCTCGGATATATGGTTTGTCAGCACCAGTGGCTCTGCGGCACGGCCGCTTTTCTTCGCTTCAAACCCAACAATTCGCTTTTTATTTACCTTCTCCTGTACAATTGAACATTTACAATGGCGTTTTCTGGAGGGCTTCGTCTGACCGACTTGAACGATTACATCACGCCTGGCCAGGAGTGCATCAAGCCGGTAGAAGTCAAAAAGACTGGCAAGTCGGACGGCTCGCAGATCAAGGTTGATGGCACTGGCGGCTACTATGAGGTCAGCAAGGACGGCGAAGAGACCAAGCTGGAGGCTGCACGGATCACGCTCAATGACTGCCTGGCCTGCAGCGGCTGCGTCACATCAGCAGAGACGGTTCTGATCACGATGCAATCGCACCACGAGTTAGTGTCGGTGCTGAAGGAAAAGAGCAAGCAGTTGGTGGTGGTTACTATCGCACCGCAATCAGTAGCATCTATGGCGCAAAAGTATAACATGTCGACGCTGCAGGTTGCGCAGCGCATGACAGCCACACTGAAAGGCATGGGAGTGGATCATGTCTATGACTCGGCGTTTGCACGGGACCTGACCCTCGTCGAGTCAGCACGCGAGTTTGTCGAGCGCTTCAAGGCTAGCAGCCAGCAGCTACCGGTATTGGCCAGCTGGTGCCCCGGCTGGGTGTGCTACGCCGAGAAGACACACGCGGAGGCGCTGCCATATATGAGCACTACCCGGTCGCCGCAGCAGGCCATGGGTGCTGTGGTCAAGAACTATATGGCTAACAAGCTGGGAATCACACCTGACCAAATCTATCATGTGGCGATTATGATGTGCTACGACAAGAAGCTCGAGGCGTCGCGCGACGACTTTTACAACGACATCTATAAGACACGCGAGGTCGACTGCGTGGTCACCACCGGAGAATTCGATCGCATGCTGGATGAACAGGGCATTGCATTTGCTGAAATCTCGCCAGCACCACTCGACTCACTGTTCAAGACAAATGGGGACAGCACTGCCCTGTATACTAGCGCAGGCACCTCGGCGGGCGGTGGGCTCGAATACATCATGTCGTATGCGGCCCGGACACTGTTCGGCGTTGCCATTGCACCCGAAGAGATTGCTGATGCTGGACGCGGCACGCGGGCACACGAGCTGATCCAAGTCAAGCTAGTGCGCAACCAGTCCGACCACCGCGAGATGGTGCTGCTGGATCCTGAAACCAGGCAGCCAGTGCTCAAGTTTGCTACCGTCTACGGTTTCCGTCACCTTCAGAACCTGGTGCGCAAGCTAAAGTCTGGCCGGGCCACATTCCACTATGTTGAGGTAGCAGCGTGCCCCAGCGCCTGCTCCAATGGTGGCGGTCAGCTGCAGCCCGAGGACCCGAGTCCAGCGGTCCAAGAAGCAGTGGGTGGCAGAAACCGAGGCAAAATATACCACGTCCAGTGCCAGCCAGCTCCCAGAGGATAACCCGCTGGTGAAGGAGCTGATTTACGGCTGGTTCGGCTCGGAGGGACTAGACTCGCCCCTGGCCAAGGCACAACTTCACACACAGTTTCATGGTGTCGAGACCAAGGTGAACCCGCTCGGCGTGAGCTGGTAGAGTGCCCTGAACATTGCACTAAACCTCCCAATAAAAAGATCGATTCCCCAGGCGGCAGATGCGCGTGCGATAGCATTCGCAGTGCGCCGCGGCTGTGGAGAGGAAATTTCGACCAGCGTGGCACAACAAGAAATGGCCCGGATGCCATTCTCCCTGACTCTCCTCTCCCACACGCGATGGGCATAGATAAAGCACGAGGTAGGGCGGCTTGGGCTTCTCTAGCCCCGATCGATAACAACCCGTCGCAGTAGAGCACCATTTTGCTGTTCACACGACTCACTAAGAACTGTTTTTACCCGCGATCGCAGAATGATGCTTTGCTCGCGCAAAGCGTGGCCTCTCTTTGCCGTCCCGCTTGAGCATATGCTGCATATTATTGTTGCTACTTTTCTGGTGCACACGGTAGCTGGTGCCCCCTGGTGTGGCGGCCACTCTCTGGCCACGTATAAATTCCCTAGGGCCCCACCTGCTTGTCAAGTACACGACAAGACATCGCGCCCACACAACATCCGAAAGTAGTTATACCTCCACACCAATATGCTGCACCAGCTCCTCGACACCGCTGATGCCAACCGGCCAAATGCGCTCACCAAGTCCATGTCTCAGCTCTCGCTCTCCTCCGACGACTCGGAGCGGGTCTCGGTCCGGTCAACACTGGTCAGCATGTCAGAAGCCACCAAGACTAACAACAAGCACAGCCGCGAGGTGGTTTTCGAGGACGTAGACCCTGAGGATATCAACTTTGCGCTGGCGCTAGGCGACCGTGCGCCTGAAACCATCGAATGCGTGCGTATTAACCGGTGTCGCATGGACAGCGCTGCCTTTGCTGCCTTGGTCGATAATATGTGCCAGGTTGACCTCTGCCGCTTGCAGATACTCGACATTGCCCAGAACAGCATAGGTGGTGAGCTAGTAGGACCAGCACTGCTCCGACTGATTCGCCACGCCAGAAACATCCGGCACCTGGCCTTGGGGTGGAACAAGATTGCGCTGGCAGACCTGGTTGCGCTAGCACCCGCCGAAGGCCCAGACGCAGCCTTTTCCATCAGCCATCTGGACTTGCGCGCAAACCCGCTGTCACGACCAGTAAAGAGCTCGTCACGGCGCCCAAGCAAGAGCACCAGTGGTGCATATGCGCCAACCGACCTGTCTTGGCTGCCATCGCTTATCGCCGCTATGCCCAAGCTGACACATATCCTGTTAGCCCAGGCGTCGCTGAGCGACACCGACCTTGTCGCGCTGATTCACGCGCTGGTGCCCGCAATCCCGCCAATCGAGTATATCGGCTTGGAATGGCTTGGCCTTGGAAGCCGTCTTTCAGCATTGAGCACGATCCTTAGCGATCTCTCTCCCAAACTTAGCACCGTTCCCCACCAAAGCTGCACCTGAACTTGTCCGCGAATACCCTTGGTGACAGTGGAATGCGGGTCATCTCTGAATCTACTGCAAAGCTGTCGTCGCTCACGCTATCTTGCAACTTTATTACTGAGCGCGGTACCAGATATCTAGCCCAGTGGCTCCCCAACTCAGGCGTGGTTGACCTGGACCTGTCCGACAATCACTTTGGAGACCAGGGCGTGGCTGCACTGCTGTCACCAAGCACCGAGTCTGTGCACGACCAAGCAGATGCTGGTTTGGTGATCGGCGGCATCCGCTATTCGACCCAAATCAAATGCCTCGGGCTGACGAGCTGCTGTCTGAGCGACACCTCTCTGCGCATGCTCACGGAAGCGCTTGACGGACACTGGGCCCCGCTCTCGTCGCTGAAGATATTACGGAACAGCAGGATCTCCCATGGAACAAAGATCGCCGTGTAGTACTGGGCACGGCTGTTTTCATTTTTACTCGTACATTATGAAATATCGCTGATCTACTTATTGCAATCGTCTACCGCTCCCAGCGGAATCTTGGTAATTTTGAACAAGGTCGGATGTCATCAGTCCCACTAATGCTGGCCAAGCAAATGTTGAACTTTTCTGGGCATGCTGAGTTTCGAGGAGATATTCTTTTTGGAAAGATACTACGCAAAGAGGTGGTAAGGATAATAATAATAATAAATGCATGAGTTTAGAAAAGCTAACACTGAGAAAGAGAATGAGAGGGGATATGTGCAAATATGAGCAGAGAGAAACGAAATGGAATGGAAAGGTCGAACGCGGATATCCGGCAATACTGTTTGGAATGCGCAAAAATACACATGGGTGATGGTATGTTCAATGGTGAGAGATGCAATGCAAGCCCCGCAGAAGCGCTGCCACAGCTTGCCTAGTTCTGCATATACATGCCATTCGGAACGATGCCTGTACCGGCGCCATTCCCACTGACCATCGACGCCTCCTCAGGCGAACCCATGGGCTGCTCCCCGGTCGTCCACACGGCAGCGGCAGCGGCAGCCGCGCTAATCTGCAGCGATGCGGCAGCGGCGACAGCAGCCTCATTCGACAGCGGATTGCAATTGTTCACAAATGACGCATTGGGCGTCAGATAGAACGGACTCGACAGTGCGCTCATCTGGGCGCTATGCGCGCTGCCTGGGTATGCCAGCGTGAATCCCTCAAGGCCAGCTGCAGTCGTGACCGGGGCGCTGGCCATCGGTGCCATGCTCACGTACGGCGAACTGCCACCGCTAAGACTCATAACCGGCGACCCATTGCTGACGGTGATGCGGCGCAGCGAGTCTGGCGGCGTGTTGGTCACCATCGGCGTCGCACTGATCACGGCGGTGTTGATTTGCGGGAGCGAAAACTCTTGGAATTTGCGGCGCACCTGCTCGCTGGAGACCATGGGCTGGGACAGCATCGGCGTCTGCGACGGGTAGAGTGCGGCCATGTTGCGCGGCAAAAAGGACGGCCGAGTCATGGAGGACGCGTGAAAGCCTGAGTTGTTGCTGGGGACACCATACCGGGCGCCGTTTTTGGAGGTGCTGCCGCCAGCCTGCACTGAGCTCCCGGCCTTTGAGTGCGGTGGGGACAGAGGGCTTCCGCTGCTGGTTTTCAATGCCTTTGTGATTGCTTCACTGACAAGTTCCAGCTGGCCACGAACGAACACGAGCACTACAGATATATACAAAGGGCAGGACAATCAGTACAACGACAGATTTGCTACATGTTGCTTTCGGTAATTGGAAACATGGACATATGCTAGGACATTTCTCCCTCCACCTGTCCAGTCAAAGCAATATGTAGATCAGCATCGTCCGCGGCGAAATGTGACAATGGAGCATTGCAGCTTGCACAATAAAGCGAGTGTGAGGGTGGTGCCAGCATTTGAGCGCTCTCCTTGGGAGATCGGCCGCGCGAAGGTAAGAAATCAGGAGTGACACGAAGTATTGGAAGAGACGCATAAGGCAATGTAGAGGAATCCTTCTGCCATTTTGCCCGATGGATTGCTGACACAGCAGCTTTCATGTTCAGGTCGCAGCCATCACTGGGCAAAGCGTTTTGGACACAATAATCGACAGACGATCTGAACATTTACCACCGCTGCGACACTCCTCTGGTTGTTGGGACGAGATGTTAGTCTGGAAAATCAGCCGGCGACTGGGCGATAAATAAATCGCTCAGTTGCCATATATGGGCTCCTTGGTGAATAATTGTGAGTGACACTAGCAATCCAGTAGCCCAGTATCGGGGCAGACAAAGCGCGGAAATGCGTGTAGCTCCTTTGCTATATTGGCGATCGCCCGGCCGACGGATTTTAAATAGCCTGAGCTGCAAGAGGCCAGTCTGATTCACGCAGGAAGGATGGTGCTGGTGAACCGTGTTCAGCAGTCGCCAATCCAGTTATCTGCTCCTCTGGTACAACAGGAGTCGGCATGGACTGTCCGGCCAGAAAAAGGGACCACCATGCATGGGCAGGAAATATCCTAGGACACCAGACAACGAGTGTAGAGAGGAATGTGACTTACCTGTAGGTTCAAGCTCATCGACGACATCCACAAGAGACTGCAGAGCAGTGACTGCCTGTCTGGCCTGGAGCGTTTGGTATTCGGGGGCACTGGCAGCTTCAAACTCCATCGGACTCGGGTCCTTCTCTGCCATCTGCACGGTCTGAGGGAACACGTGCGGCGATTCAGAGAGCTCATTGAGCTGCTGGTGCGGCAACGCTTTGTCGTCCTCGTCCTGGACATTCTCCGACGATAGCTGGATGGGTGGGAGGGTCACCGCCTGGGTCGAGGCGTATGGGTTGATGCGCATGGTCTCGTCGTTGGCAAGCATGCCCGACGACATAATGTCCTGCTGGGCCGACGGGTGCCGGGGAACTTTGACACGGGCAATTTTGTCAAGCAAGTGGGGGTGGTTACGAAGGAACTCTGGGTGGCGGAACCGGCAGTGGCCCTTGAGCGTGCGCTCCTTGCGGCCATCGGTGACGCGGCGGAAGCCGTAAAGATGGAATTGGCGAGTGAAAGACTGGTACTTCTTGGTGCCAAAGTAGCGTGGCAGCACCTCGTCGGCAACGGTCTCAGGACGCTCGATGACGACCTCAGTGCCATCCTCGTTCCAGTGAAGGCACCAGTATTTGCCGCTCTCCAAGATCCTATAAATAGAGATAAACACAAGTTAGCACCATGCATCAACATGCGCGTGGCGGCGGCATTGGAGGTATTGGATGCCAGATGGTAGCACAGCTCCAGGAACATGAGTGGACGAGCGCAAAGATCATGCAGGAGGCGAGGCAGGCAAAAGGCAGGACTACTTTCTTCCTATAGTGCGCAAAAAGCCCGTGCAATGCAGCAAATGATCGGGGCTGAGACTGCATATTGCGCGGTTCTTTGTGGCCAAAGGAAAATTGAGCCATTCATGAACAGGTCCCACTCGCCACACCCAAGGAAAGGGCACTCTTGCAAAGCAAAAAAGAATTCGCATTCGCTCTGTGGCTGTGCGCAAGGACTGTGAGGCGCGGGTGGAAAAATAAAAAGGAGCGGCATGCAATCGGTAGATACATGCAGCTCCCGGGAGAGGACTATATGCAGACTTGCAGCATGCCTCAATTGTACTAGAAGAAAAGGAGCAGCCCCTTGGCCGAGAGGGAAGGAGATAGAGCGGCAGTGTGCATGTGCGATTGGATGGCACGGTGGCAAGGCGTGATGGAGCAGCAGGCCAGCGGCCCGTTGGCCTGCACTTGCACTGATGGTGGATGTGGTAGCAGCGATGGCCATGCAGCACAGCATCAATAGCTGGTTTTTTTGAAACATACCTGTACAGGATAGTGACAAAGTTGTCGGGTTTCGAATGGCTGTAGTTGCGTTGGCTCTTGCCCATTTTAGCTGAATTGGTGCGATGTCGTGATCTTGAACCAAGCGCGAAGTATGAAGGAAGAGTTTATAAAGCCGAATATGGTGATGGTGAAGAAGAGGAAATAAGAATTCAATAAACAACAAGGTAAACGGTCTATCACAGGAGAGCAAGTGTGTGCGTGCTGTTGCTGTTGCTGTTGTTGGTATAGGGAATGAGAACGTTAGCCGCTAGTCGATTTCGAATAGCTTATGTAAAACTGTATGTAACTAGTAGGCGATGGTGTTACAACAGGGCGCCAGACACATAGGATGCTTGGTACTGATGACAAGCTTTGCTGGCACAAAAAAAGACGCGAGGAGGAGAGAGAGAGAATGTCTGGAGGAAAAGTGGAATAGTAACAGGGACAGCCCGCGACCAGGAGATTCTGGTTCGACTTTATAAGGCAAGGAAGGTTATTTCCATTTCCAGTGCTGGGCAAGGGCAGCGAGGTGGGTGTGCGCGAGAATGGCCGTGAAAGGCACTTGGTTCAGGGAGAGAGGAAAACAGGGAGGGGGTGGTCAGGGCAGGGTACATGCCCGGGGGCAATCCTAGAGGGCCAGTATTTTTGCTCTCCTGCTGTGGCAGCGGCAGATGGATGAAGGATGGAAGGCGTGTGCTGGGCAGCGGGCAGCGAAAGGGTGGGGTCTTTGGGCGGACACTCGAATGGGCAAGCTGCAGCACGCCGAGGCAGAGAGGATTTTTCTCTCCCTGCTACCCAGCGTGGAAGGGAAAAGGGATTTTCTCCGGAGAGAAAACAATGCTGCTTGTTCCTGGGTCGCTGACCACCCCCGCCGGCCCGCACCTCTCTTGATGTCGTTTGTTTGCTTCATGGCTCATGCATAAAGTGAAAGAGGAGGAGCAGGACACACAAAACAGGCGTATCTCCGTTTGCTCCCCTTTGGGCGCCGTCACCGCAGAAAGAGACTTGTGTAAAATTCACGATCGGCCCAAGTCATCCAGCAGTACCTGAAAGGCAGCCGCGAGATTCACTCCCTGTAAACATATCCACAGGGATACCAAGGTCCACATCCACGCGGCGTGCTGAGCGGGATGGGTTGCCACAGATATGGAGACGTGCCACTGGGGAGGGCAAAAGTAAGTTTAGCCAGCATCTGAGCAGAACACGACCGAAAGGGAGGATCGGCGCCTTTACTATAAACATCCCGCATTATCGCGTACTCAATGGCGACCCATGTCCTGACTGGTTCTCGCGAGTCCGGATGCAGCACACCTCTGGATCTGCTTGGGCCATTTCTTTGCCATAGTCTGGGGGTTCGTTCTATTCAGCAGATAAAACAGATCCGCCTGTCTAGGCATCTCACACCGTTTATTTGCGCGTGTATTTAGTCGCAAAATAACAACAAAGGTGCAGAACAAAAATAGCCACGGCAAACGACCCAGGTCTTCCTTCCAGTCCGTGCTCCCGTGGCCTGCTTGCTGGTGCGCCCAATTGCCAAGGCAATTGCAGCATTCAAGCTCGTCCCAATTGCCAATTCAGCAGCACCGCTATTCCCCAGACGGGTCACTCGAGGGATGACCACGATCAGGCGGGCTGGGAATCCATGCCGGAGTCATCCAAAGCAGCAGCACCGGCGTACGAGCTCCATTGTTTGGAGTGCCGGAATGCGGAGCAGCCATTAGGATGGCAGGAGATGTGTCCATGATGATGCCTGTGTCGTTGTGTGGTCTGCCCTGCTGACTCCCTAGACGAGGATTCGAACATGTGGGATCCGGAGGAGCTTGTGAGGGCGATCCATGCGACAGTCCGTGATTTCCCCACATATGCCGAGGGCAAACTCCATGGACGCATTGCGTGATTTGGCTCGTTGGCTCTTTGGCGACCTGCCTTGACCAGCGGCGCTGGCCTGCGCGACCATGCACGGTATAAATAAACTCGCCGCCGGTTTGCATTCCCTTTCTGGCCGATTCAGTAAACTCCTTCAGGTACGTCCTGGTTCACAAGTTGGAAGGTACCAGTCAGCACACATCGTGCCAAAACTGCGCTGACCCTATCTCCATCACGGACGCATACAGGAAACCATCCTGTTTGTGTGCTGCACCACATGCTGATCATTTGGGCTACTTCTTCTGTCATGTCCTGCATGCTGTGGTGTAGAGGACAATGGCGCCCACGCCCCTCATCCCCATTCGCAGCTCTTTTCGCCCCCAGGCTTGCGGGCTGTGCTGCTGCATTTTTGTTGGGCTGGGTCCGCAGGCACACGGATGAATGGCCAAGACAAGGCCTCATCTGCAGGCCAAGATGGGGGATGGGGATTTTTGTCTATTTTAAACAGCCTCGGCAGCATTGATTTTTCCTGTTCGCAGATGTTGTGGACAGATCATACGTAAGCCTTGCAAGCTGGACTGGCGGGTCTAGTCTGCATTATTCGTGATAATGCGAACAGCGGCAGCTGCTGTGGCCGCGGTTTAAAATAGAACACGCCTTCACCATTGGCGCGGATCCTCTTCGCTGGTATGTGTGAATGTGCGTCATCGGTGATTGCGGAATGTGACCACCAGTCCAGGACAACCATGAACAGACCCGCCATATGCATGGACGTGGCCCATTCGGCGCTGCTGGTTCGAATACTGTGCCATTCAATTGGTGTAGAATATCAATTTGCGCGAGGCCTATCACCCACCGACTAACCCATGTATCCTGAGTGGCAAGACTAGCTTGCTACTGAAATCCCTCGCTCTATTTTTATGTTCGCCCCGGTGGAAGACAAAGTGCGTGGGATTGTCTTATCCACAGTCGTCCTGTTGGGAACGCCATATATGCGTGCCTGCGTAAATTGGTCTATTTTAAATAATTTTATTCAATCTCCGACCCGGGAGAGCATCTATTTTATATTCAAAGCTGACAAAAGCATGGTTGTCGGCAGAACGGCAGGGGAAACGCCAAGTACTCGCCTGTGCCAATTGCTGGCTAGAAAGGCCAATTAATGTAACCTGTACACCGTAATGCATACTGGACAAGGGCACCTAGCGCAGCATCACGCGGCTTGCGAATCCGTGGAGTATACAGTTGCCAGTGCTCAGGCATGACACCACAATGACCTGCGGTATCGGGAAATGTGGAAAAAGGGAGAGCTACCCGGCATTTTTGCCAGCAGCACGCTTAATGCCAAGCGCCCTTTGCCTCTGTCTACATGCACTGCATAGCCCCCTTTCCCCTAAGCCAGGACAATACAGACTGTGCATGCGCATTAGACCTGACCCCCGGCAGATCCGAGAAGCGGTGCAGACAAAACCAGGCAAACAAACCGAAACAATAATGCACCGCTTGTTTGCGTCCTATGCTGAGGATGGCTTTATGCTGATGGGATGCGCGGCCGAGGGCTCCAGCCAGGGCGAGGAGCGGATGTATTATTTGGTTTTGGGCAACGCTCTGGGGACCCCTATTGCCAGATGCAACCCACCTATCCCTAGTTTGTGCAAACAGGAGGTGGAAAACATGCACTTTTATGTATGGTTGCCAGCCTTGTCGCTGTATGTGTTTTTTAGATCGGCTGCCGCGTGAAAGCGCCTCTAATGACCTGTACTTTCCATTTTTGGCCGAGTATTTATCCACCAGGCATCGGCAATATGTGTGAGGCCGGGTGACAGCAAACAAACGCAAGGGATGCTACGAGTCCGGCCGCTCACTGCACGTATTGTCCGCTACACGGAGTCGTTCACTGGTATGTGACATTCCAAGACTTTCTGACATGGTGACGGTACCTCCATGTTGCACTTTAATTAGCCAGCTCTTGTGCGCATTGATTGTGGCCGTGGACGCTTGCACTTGCTCTCCCCTTGGTAAGAAAGTCTTATTTTCGTCTGGTACACGGTAGAGGCGGACAACTTTATAAAAACAACCGGCACTAGAAAAGCAATTAATGCACGTCACGCACCGAGAATACAATAAAAAATACATACTAGCCGATCCCTGCTCGTCACAGCTGCGCCTGATTTTTCCCACTTGCCACGGCTGTCTTTGCTGTGGGGGAAACGAGCAATTTATCTGTGTATCCGTGTAAGCCAAGCTGTTCGTTTCAAAAAGCTCCCCAAACAGGGGGTAACAGCATTGTAGTTATTTGCCGGGCATATTCACAGCAAGAGTCCTCAGAGAACAATGGTGCAAGACATAGCCTAAAGATACACTGCGGTTTGGCTGCGCACCGTTTCTCTGAGCAAAAAAAAGGCAATCGCGTTCAATCGCCTGCCCAGACCCATTTGCCGCATGTACCAGACGTTTGCAGGTTCAGTAAAACCATAGAGGTGCACTAGCCCGGCTCCCTTTGTTGAATAAATATAGCCTGCAGTGGCAACCGTGAACCAGTCCACGCAATGGTCCCGCCGTCCTTTGGCTTGACCAATGTTCGCGGTTGCAATGTCAAGCCAGACCATTGTATATATTCGCACTTGCCTCACCTGTAAAGCTGGCTTTAGCGGCCCAATGAGACTGTGGTCGGATGGGTTCCAACATAAACATAGGCCATTGATGAATACCCCTTTACATCGCCTTTCTGGCATACAAACAGCGAACTATCCCCGCTTCGAGGTGCAACAGCAGGCCAGCCACGCAGCGGATGGCCTGCACACGACGTGCATAACTAGTACGTAATAGTGAATGTTGCCAGCCAAAGCCCTTTCTCGGATGGCTCGGTTCTAGCGATTTGCCTTTGCAATTAATTTACGCGCCTCCTGTCCATCGCTCGTGGAATGGTTTTATAGTGACCAAAACGGAATAGGTGCCATTCAGGTAACGGCCAACCTGCAACATTTATTCTTCACAGGTCGCGCATGGGATAGCCGGTCTATCTCCCCTCTCCCGCCCTCGCTAGAGCAAAGAGACGATCTACTTCCCCACCGTGCCGTAGTTGCCAGCAGAACAAATGTAACCACAATCCCCACCCTGCTATTCGCACTCTACTGTGAGAGCGACAAGTTAGGCGTGAGCCAGGATTTCATTAGACCAAATCTGGTCGCCTGCATATTCGACTGGCGGTGTAGGGGAAATAAAAGGGTGCATGAGCAGCATTGTGTGTCGCGGCATGCTCGACAGCGGAAAATCGTTGCATGCATTATAAAAAGCGACTGAACTCCTTTGCTAGCCAGCTGCTAACTGGGCTGCCTTCGCAGCGCTTGGCTGGCAGAGAGGATGGCAAAAGTTTAATTTGCTGATCACCCTTTGAAGGGAGGACAGTGGCAGCGGCAACGGCGGCAGCAGCAGCGGGTGACCGGGGCTGTTTGACAGTATAGGCAAATCCATTGCACCACATTGTGCATACTGCTCCCTTTATGTACGCAAGGGGGCAGATCCCCTCTGCTGCTGCCGCCTTCTCATGGCAGGAACTAGTGACTGGTCCATCCGGTGGCCAAAAGAGCGTGCTTGCGCCAGCGTGCCCTCGGTGCTTGGCACAAGGAGACAGCTACCGCATGCGAGGTGTGGATCCCATGTATTTGGAAGAGGGGTGCGAGAGAGGTGCGACAAAGATGTAGGTCTACAAAAGAACAGGAATTTTTTTCAAAGGGAAGGTCGAAAATACACAAGGGGAGCAAGGCAAGAGGAGCAGAGAGGGTGCCAGGGTCGCCGGCGCTCCTCTAGGCCAGCTTGGCCATCAGCTGGAAGATCAGGCGTCTGTATGCAACGTCCTCCGCCAGCACCTGCGCAAAGGTCGAGTTCCTCAGGTGCTCGGACAGGTTGGCCTGCAGCTCCTCCTTGGCCTTCGGGTTATCAGCAAGCCGGATCAGGCACTTGGTCACGCTCTTGAGCAGGCGGCCGGATGGCGCAGTCACCATCTGGCCGATGACATTGTCGAGGATAACCAGGACCGTGCGCAGCCGCTTCGGGTGCGATGTGACATACTGGAAGCCACCCTCGTCGAGGATGATTTTCTGGAAGATAAAGGTGGCCACGACCTTGCACAGCTCGCTGCCAATGTCCATGATTTTGAGGCACAGCGGCAGGAACTCGGTGGCCACAAAGAAGCTGATCACCTCGTGGTTGTCGTACTTGACCAGGGCGCCAATGACGCCCAGGCTGGTCAGACGCAGATTGTCGTACTGCTTGTTGCGGCTCGTGGTGCTCAGGAACGGGTACAGCAGCTGCGGGACGTTCGCCTTGAGAAGCTGCATGCGCGTCTGCTCGTGCGTGGCCACCAGCTGCAGCAGCGCCAGCGAGTTACATGCGCGGTTCGACACAGCCATGGTCAGCGCCGGCGGGTTGAGCAGCGGGTAAATAACAATAATCTCCTGGTACAGGATGGTCATCACACCGTACGCATTCCACAGCGCAACGCCCAGGTCCGGGTTGTGGTCGCGCCTCCGGCTCAACTCCGCCAGTGCACCCTCGCGGTGCGTTGCAGAGAACAAGTCGATCATCAGATTGTACAGCGTCTCGTTGTCGGACCCCATCATCACCTGCTGCCCGCCAGCGCTGGCGCCGCCCATGCCCATTGGTGCGCCGGCCGAGGTATTGGCTGGCATACCTGCTGCTGCCGCATACATGCTGGCCATCTGGTTGAGTCCAGCTGCTGCGTCCAAGCCTGGCTGTCCACCTAGCTGTGCATAGAATGCCTGGTTCTGGTACCCAGCTGCATCAATCCCGCCAGCCTGCGACATGGCTGCAGCGTGCTGAGGTGCATAGCCGTAGCCCTGCGAAACTACGCCAGCAGCTGGCCGTGACCCTGCAACTGCATTTCCACCGTTCATTTCTATTAAGCGTAGCTCCTTCTTGGCTGGCAAAAAAGAGCGCAATGTCCGATGGAGCCGACTTTCAAATTATACACCTGTGGCCCTTTTGTTCTACGCGACTTTTCTGGACTGGTGAGAGGAGGCAAGCGGAGAGGAATCACGGGAATTCTGTGAATGTAGCCGGTTCTAACACGCGACGAGTAATGTAAATTAAAAGATTGCGAGATGGTTCAATGCTGAAAAAAAAAAAAGGCGGAGGGGAAAATGGAACAAAGCCCTCGCCTATAGATGGTGCGCCGACGTGTTCAGTCCCGGAGTTTTTCCTTGGGCCAGCAGGCATCGCGTGTGATTGGCTGTGCCAGCGGCTGCCAATAGTCACGCTGTGAGAGGTAAAACTGATGGCCATAGCGGTGCAGGGGTTACTGTTCTACATCCGTTCTAGGCAGAGGAGGGCGGCGCGCGACAGCAGTGCTATAACATCATATCTCGAATTCGCTTCCTGCATACCTCGGCAGAATGCCTGACCCAAAGAAAGAGTGTGTGCTGGCCAAGGTCACGCAGTTTCAGTGCAAGCGTGGCAAATACATCGTGTGTCGGCCGATCGAGCGGCTCTTCAAGCAGTAGGTTACATAAGCGCCAACACCGGAGCTCGATCTAGTGCATACAATGCTTATGCGGTACATATGTGTAGGTGTCCTGGAGTCCCGTCGGTCGAGCTTGTACAGCAGGGCGATTCATATGTCGACATCAAGACGCACAGCGATGTGAATGGCTTGGAAGGCGGAATCTAGCAGATATTACCAGAGAGTAGCTGTGCGTTGCCGTGCCTAGACGTGGCCTGCTACCTATGCCTGTGGTAGAGTGTATTGACCCCCTCGCCGACACATTGCTTTTACACGCAGAGATAGCGAGAGGGACTCCAGGCGCGGCTACTTGATCCGGAATTTATCTGATTAACGCCGTCATCACCCGATGCGCTGGATTAAAACTTTTCTCTCTCTGTCAACAAGCGGCCAAACACGCTTGTACTCCCGCTGTCCTTCAAAAAAGAAACTATTTCCAACACTATGTCAGGCACCCTGTCGAATTCAGAGAAGCTCCAGCGCCTTTTGGCCTGGTTCAAGGAGAACAAGGTGACATACAACGAGGAGGCGATCCAGATTGTCGAGCGCACAGCGACCAAGACCCACGGCAACATTGTGTCTGACGGCTTTGGCGTTTTGGCACGGCGCGATCTGGTCGACGAGGAGCCGCTCGTAGTGAATCCCAAGGCTGCTGTGATTTCTCCTGCCACCAGCCCGCTCGCCAACCTCTTTGACGACGAGCAGCTGGGCGGCAGCCTGGCATTGTGTATCTCGGTGATCTACGAAATGTCGCTGGGCGCCGACAGCCCATGGTCTGGCTACCTGCAGTCGTTGCCCCGGCGTGCGGACATTCCGCTGTTGTGGAACGACGAGGCCAAGGCGTGGCTCGAGGGAACAGATGTGGGCAAGGTGGGTGGAGCACGATCTGGCCAACCTCCGCGACGACTTTGAGCAACTGCAGGAGGTGGTGAGCAAGTATCCGTACGTGTTCCGGTCTGAGAATGGCGTGGAACTGGAGTAGCTTCGAGCAGTTCCTGGATGTCACGAGTCTGGTGTCGTCTAGGGCATTCATGGTTGACGTTCCATCGTGACAACTCGATGGTGCCGTTTGCCGATATATTCAACCACAAGACTGCCGGGGAGAACGTGCACATTGAGAGCGAGGAGATGGTGTGTCCGCTATGTGGTGAGGCGTTCGGCTGCGAGCATATGGACGGTCTGGAGCAGAAGGAAGAGGATAGCGAAGGTGGCGAGCACGATCATGATGGGTGCTGTGGTGGCCATGACCATGGTCACGACCACGGCCACGACCATGACCATGGTCATGATGATGAGGAAGGATGCCGAAGAATGGGAATCAGACGATGACGAGTCTGATGAAGAGGTGGGGGAGGAGCTTCCGCTGCTGATCGACGACAAGGGCAACGTGGTCGAGGATCCCTGAGTCTGAGGCCGAAGGCAACGGCGGAAATGTCGAAGATGACGATGCTGCCATGGCCGGAGCCGACTCTGACTACGAGAACATGGACAGTCGACGATGAAGAGAGCGACGATGACGACGAGAGCAAGTGGATTGATACTTTGGATATGGTTGTGGTCCAGCCGTGCCGTGCCAACAACGAGGTATTCAACACGTACGGTGAGCAGTGGGTCGTCATACCTGCTCCATCGGTATGGATTCTGCGACGCTGGCAACCCGTTTGATTCAGTGCTGTTGGAGATCGACGATGTCCTTGAGGCATTCAAGGTTGCTGTATCGGAGGATCGCGCCATGGCTGTCGCCGAGCTCATTGCTGAATACCCCGAGTCCTTCCAGATCAGACATCGGGCTATGGCCCAGGAGGAAGAGGAGGAAGAGGAGTGAAGAGGAGGAGGGGAGGAGGACGATGCTGAGGATGGAGTGGATATGGAGGACGAGGAGGACGGTGATATCGAGGATATGGACGAAGAGGATATCCCGATGATGGAGGAGGATAGTGAAGACGGATGAGGAGGAGGAGGATAAGACGCCACCCAGGTTCTCCATCGATGCGCCCGGCCACCCGAGCCTGTCTCTGGCCGTTCTCCTATCCCTGGGCTTCTCTGACGAGGCTGCATTCACCCAGGTGACATCCTGAAATGCAGCTTCTCCTGCACTATCTCCCCCTTATGCGGCAGTTCTGGAGCACCTTCCAAGACAAGCTCGATTCTGGCGTCTCTGTCGCTGCCGCCTTCCGTCACGGCCAACAAGGACTCGCTTATGAAGAAGAGATCTGTCTCGCTGGTCTGCCGTGCCGCATACATGCTGGCCGAGAAGCGGCTAAGCATGTGCAATGACAATGCACTGGGGGCCAAGCCCACGGATCTGGCGCAGCTGGAGCGGTGGGAGACAGTCAAGCAGCTGAGGGCGAACGAGCGCAAGACGCTGCAGAACTGTGTCAAGACATACAAGAAAGCAGTTACCAAGCTCAACTAGAGAGTATTTCCGACATTCATTACAACTACATAAAACCTAGTCTATGCGGATCAAAGACCCGGCCGTGATTGCCGCTGCCGTAGTGTCGCCGGCCAGCGAATCAAGGTAGATGCCAAACACGACCTTGCCGTTGATGCGCATTTTGCGCGCCAGCGTTGCGTACGGTTCCTTCAATACTTGTGCTGACTCTTGGTTGACGCCAATCATCTGGCATCGGCGGCATGGACCCGAAACTTGGAATTTTTTCTTTGCAATCGACACCTGCGACCATTTGAGTTCTTCAAATGGCGCAATCCGCGCGGTCTTTTTGGAGCCCACAGACTTGACCAACGATATTGGGCCGGTACTGTGTAGGACCAAACCTGCTCTTTGCATTCTCGAGGTCGGATTCTTCAAGCACCCAGTCTTCGACCTGCTGCGCGCTCTCACGGGTGACCAGCAGGATCTGCGATTCGTTGGCAAACGATAGGTCGCCGCGCCGTGTCCGCGCAAAGCACGCAGAGTCGCGGCGCTCCAGGCTGTGCAGTACAGTGGAGCCGTCAGCCATCCCAGATATGAGCAGAGTGGGCTCACAGGCAAGGTAGCAGGGGACTGAGAGGACCGAAGACAGCCAGCCAGAGACTGCCGGGCGAGCTGATGCGGAACACGTCCATGCGGTCTCCACATACGCGCGACTCGATGTGCTCCAGGTCGAGCTCGCTTGGATGCAGGCTAACCTCGAGTGGGCTGAATCCCTTGGCGTGCAGTACGAGTGCGCCGTTCTGCGTGTCAATCTGGGGGCGGATCAGTGCCATGCGCGGGTACCGCTTCTGCTGCATCGGAATCGTACTGTTTTCGCGCATAACCATGAAGCACCTGTCAAACCGCAGCCCATGCGGGGTTACATCCCATGGCGTGTTGACAGGCACAGTGTACCCATGGCACGACTTCACTGGATACACAATGAGCTGGTCTACCTCGACACAGGCTGCTGCTTGCAACTCGCAGTCGTCGCTGGCAGCTTCAGAAACCCTGGTTTCGGCGTCAGAGTCCACAGAAATCCCTGCTGAAGCCGCTGCGTTGACTGTCTTGGCATAGTCACGAAAATGCCGCACCAGGAAGCCCACAAACATGTCGATGTCTTCCTGGCTAGTCATAGCGCCGAACGAAATGCGCAAGGCGCCCACAGCCTTGCCTTCAATAACGTCGTTGTCGTCTCCGCACACGACTCCAAGCGATGCATACCGGATCAGGTCGGATGATGACAGATTGAGCCATTTCTGCGCAGCGCCTGGGTTGCAGAATCTGCCTGTACGTAGAGCGATCTTGCACAGCACTGCGAGGCGCTCAACTTCAGAGTATCCGATGTAGTCGTTTTTTGGGTCCTTCATGTTGAAGGCAACGATGGGCCCTTGCTGGCCACTGTCCTCAGTGGCATAAATCTCGCACATTGGTATGCCATTCGAGTGCGTTAGCCCCCTGAGCTTGGCCATCGCGTACTGTGTGGCCGATTGGGCATGTCTAGACACGGCTGCTGGCGAGCCAAAGTTTGCTGTGTATGCGTCAATGGCATGGTTGACCGAGAGAATGTCGATGTAGTTTAGCGTTCCATCCTCGTAGCGGGCCTCGGCGTCAGCGCGGAATTCCTCAAACTGCGTATCAAACGCCAGCACGCCGATGGTTCCTCCACCAAAGTACTGCTTGGGGCGCAGGAACGGAATCGACGATCGCTTAATCAGCAGAGCTCCGAGCCCAGTGGGCATGCCAAAGATCTTGTACAGTGACAGGGCCACAAAGTCTGGACCGCTGGGTAGGTCGTCGAGCGCGAGCGGCGAACTTGATACAAAGCCAGCAGCGTCCAGCAACACCCACCACGGCGCATGCGCGTCCGAGCCGTCCCTCTGATACAGGCTCTGGATCTTGCCTGCTACCGTCAGCGGGAATCGCTGGCCTGAAAAGTTGCACTGTGCTGGGTATGCCAGCAGACTCGTGCCCTTTGTATTCTCTGGTGCCAGTATCTGGTCGAGATCGCCGAACTGAGGCTGGAACAATGCCGATGCCCCTGTTACTAGCCAGCTTGCGCACACCGACAACGCTGGTGTGCGATTCCTGTGTGTAGCAAAAAATGCCCTTGTCGTCCATGGGTGCCAGCTCGCCCGCTAGCTTGATTGCTGCGGTCGCATTGGCAGTGAACACCACCGCATAGCTCTTCTCGCTTGCCCCCAGAAACTGCAGAAGGCGGGCGCGCGCCTGCTCGATTCCTTGCGTGCGTCCATTGCGAGCTCTCATGCCGCGAGTGCGGGTTGGCGGGGATGTTTGTCAGAAGCATGTTGGTGTGGTTCCGCACGTGCGACGCAGAGCAGAGTGTTGAGCCGGCATGGTCCAGGTACACAGTCCGCAGAGTGCCGTCAGAGAAAAGCTGTGGGTAGTCTGTGTGCCGAATCGCGTCCAGTCGGCCGCCGTAGTCATCGACTGGTGCTGTGCAGTCAGTGGCCATATTAAAAAAGAGTGGTAAAAGTACAGGGTGGATGAGCTAGTTGAGAGAGAAAAACACAAAAGCCTCTTTGCAGTGTCTTGCACGTCGCCACATGTCCCTTGCCCCTCATGTCCCTCGCTATTTATACGACGGACTACAGGATCCCCCTCTCTGCCACAGGACGAAGGGCTGTTGTAACAGCTGCACGCCTGCGCAAACGGAACGAGGCGGGGATTTTGCAGTAAAGGCATTTTCCATTTGCTTGTCACGAGTATAGAAACAAATGTGATCGACTTCCGTTCTATAGGCCCATTTCGCAATGCGCCTTGGTGCGTGCGACCAATTGCGCCTGCGCATTGGGCAACTGTAGCTGTGGAAATGTCGCCGGCGCCCAACACACCCGATGCCGGCAGTGCCGAATTCGACGGCCTGGTGTGGTGGGTCACATCCGCAATCAACCGTGCGCACACTGCATAGATCAATCAACCCACGTAATCTTCTGGAGATCACTGGCGCTCGCGTCTTTCTATGCCCAGGGCTTGCGAGCGGCCTACGTCAGCGAGAGAAAAAACGAGGTGCAGCTCACCTTCGCTTCCCTCCTTGAATTACTCCATACTTTTTTATTTACTTGCTTGGCTGCAATGACCTTTGTAACAACAGCCGACGACGTTTCGACAGCAGGCAGCATCCTGGTTCTCCCGGCAGTGTCGATCGGCAACGTGCCCCAGCTCAGCATCGACCTGTTTGTCAACACCTTGCGGCTGCCGCGCATCGGCATCATTGACACTGTCCACCTTATACCGCTGTCAGGACCCGCCGGCTTTGACCACCAGACAAGCACACGGTCGGTTCCACTAGAGGTATACCAGACGCCTGACAGAAAGTGGACGATCTTGCAGCAGCGGTCACCGCCCCTGCCTCACCACCACCGAGCCTTTGCGCAAGAGCTCATCGAATTCATCAAGCAAGGCAGGTTTGCCAAGGTGGTGCTGCTGGCCAGCAGTGATGCTGCGCTGCGTACCGATAAGCTGATTGACGGCCCCCAGATCCGCACGATCTCGGTCGGCGAGGATGAACTGGCAGCGAGATTCCGCGCTCTGTCACTTACCGATCTGCATGAGGCGGCGGGTGGAGAGGACAGTCAAGACGCCCTGAAGGGCGCCCTCGCACACCTCCACTCAGCCGGCGTCACCAAGCACCTGGCGCGCATGTGTCTGGACGCCAATGTGCCGCTAACTGTGTGCGTGTCGCTCGTCAATGAGGGAGACAACGTGCCGGATGCTGTGCTGATGGCAAATGCAGTCAACAGTGCACTTGGGCTGATGACTGAAGCCGCAGCGCAGTGGCAGCCGCCGCGGAGCTGGGAGTGGCTGATGCCCAACAACACACCTTCAGAGATGTTCTAAGGGGACTAGCGAGAGCCACACTGATGGCTTTCAGATGGGTGCGTTGTAAGAGATACTGAAGGACGGTTGTCCAAGATGATGGCTGCGGCGGCTGCGCAAGCCGTAGCGCGAGTATTTGAGCGAACTGCCGCGTATTTTTCCTTCGTCTAGCATTTTCGAATATAGAGCTTATCCTACTCTACAACACAGAGACATAAGGAATGGCCCTATGCAGTACGAATTATTATTTTTTTTTTTTGAAAATGGTTTACTATTTACGCAGATAATGTTAGCAGACGCTAGGCCTGCGAGGAAGAGCTAGCTGACGGGCGGATGGGCTCGTGGAACGGACTAGTTCCATAAAAGCCCTCACCCTCGCTGGCAGCATCACTATCGGCAGCGGCAGCGGCAGCAGATGCGGCGACAAATGTGCGGATGTGCAGGTCGGCGAGATCAAACTCGTCGCCGTGACGCGCGACCCAATCCTGACAGAACAGGCTGGCCCTCAGGAACCGGCGGTGCGTGTACTTTTTGAACACAAACTCGCTTTCCTTGGCGTGGAGCAAAGCGCTGACCATGATGTCAATGCATGGCTGCAGTTCCCCCTCGGTGAACCCAGAGTAATGGCGCAGATTCGCATCCCACTTGCCAGACCTGAGCATGCGCCGCGCCAGGCAGATTCCCGCTGCAGCGACGTGGCTGGGCGGGAACACCATCAGACGATAGTCGATCAGGACCAACCTCCAGTAGGTACTTGGCGATGGTGCGCGTCTGGATGTTGTATTGCTCGGCCTTGGACACGCGCCGCAGGAACGTCATTGGGTTTGGATATGCCATGTCGAACCCCAGCGCGGTTAGCATGTATACCTCTGCTGCCATAACGTCCTTCGTTGTGTAGCAGTTGCCAGCGAGAAAAATGAAGTCATCGATGTGCGGTGTGGTCGTCTCCTCGTACTTGGAGGCGATCAGCAGACCAGTGAGTCCGGCCAACTGAAGCCTCGACATGGCCACATGCCGCTTCGACAGGAAGCGGTCCACGATGTTGATTGCCAGGAACAGCGTCTCGGGCTGCATGCGGAACTTGTAGTGGATCTGGATGATCCAATCGACCAAGATGCGCCGCATGTCCCAGGTCAGCGCCCTCTGCTTGCTCATGTACTCGGTGCACGGCAAGTACTTGGGCTCAGCATCCCGCAGATATTCGATAATGTCCTCGATATACTCGGAGACCATCATCGGGTCATCTGCGTCATCAGCATCCAGATCATCCCAGTCGTGCTTCTCCTTGGCTGTGGGCGCCTCCTCAACCTGTGTAGCACCCTCGGCCTGCGTTGCATCCTCAAACGGCGAAAGCTCTCGGGTCGTGAACCCACGCGCCGGCTTGCACAATCCGGCGAGCATGTGGCGGGTCATCTACGACTGTGGCCTGAGAGTCCCGGCTCTCCACCGACGTTGTCGAGTACGCGTCATTCTCATCCTTCTTATTCGCCACATGCCGGTGGTGCTCAATCTCATGCCCCACTGTCGGCTCGCGATAGTCGAATTTGTGGTCCAGCACGCGCCGGTAGCTCTCTCTCTCTTGGCTCAGTGCCACATGGACGCGAGGCTCAACCCGGGTGTGCGCATTGCGGACCGCTACTGGCACACGATACTCGAACTTTTGGTCCAGCACGCGCCGGTAGTTCGCGCCTTCTTTGTTCAGGCACCACGCGGACCTGAGACTCACCCCGGGGCCGCACATTGCGGGTTGGCTCCGCCGCAGTGTCGACAGAGTTCGCCCGCCGCTTACGCGTCTCCAGAGGGACCGGCCTCTCTGTGTCAGACGCAGATGTGTATGAATATTTCGGCGCCGCGCCAGACGATGCAGATGAGGAACGAACAGCCTTGATTGGGCGCAGTGCGGGCTTTGAGGTCAGCGATGCCAATGCCGGGGCGGCCGCCACGCGGCGCAGGACGCGGTATTTGGCTGTGTGTGCTCGAGGAGCTACTCGCAGCAGAGCTAGTGGGCAGGTCGCGGTACACCTTAGGCTTGGCTGGCTCCACCGGAGCCAGCGGAACCCGCTTGTTTGTGTTGAGAGACACAGCCATTCGAGCAGCCCTTGCGACTGGGACAGCAAGGAGCCTTCCAGTAGAGCTGACTTTTGTGGCCGCTGTGCTTCCGGTCTTCTAGCGAAAACAGGAAGAGATATGTACACAACGTTATTAGTTTGAGGCTGGGTAACAAGCAAGTATTGGCAGCAACACCCGTATCCAGCACTGAATAATATTAAAAGGCCTTCGCAGGCGAAATAAGTAAATATAGAGAACAAGAGCAGATGCAGGCAGCAGAGGAAGCAAAACAACTGGCAAAAAGGAACAGAGCACAAAATCAACGACAGCAAGCCAGGCGCTGCTCTGGGGAGAGTAGCCGCTAGTCCACGTATGAATTTCTAGAGTATGAGGGATCACCGAGGACCACGCAATTGCAATCTTTGCTAGCAAAGGGGAGCAGGACTTTCAATGAAGCAAATCGCTCCCAGGCCCGCCGAACCGCTTTTGCAAGCTACGACGTGTCTGAATACTGGGGTCGGTCTGCCAGAGGGCACAGACTGCACAGCACAATGTGCGTCAGCAGCCCTGTGCTCCTTGCGCCAGCGGAGATGCTGGCGGCGACGCGGAGGCGCCTCCTCAAAGCTGCATGTGGCGACAGAAATACAAAAATAGAGCCCACGCCGTCCCCTCTTGGGAACAGACAGGGCGTATAGTGAAATGTGTCAAAGAACGGCGGAATCTCTAGACGGAAACACAGCCAGAACGCCCCTCATGCAACAGCATGCTGATTTTCTTTGTGGGCCTACAGAAGCCCCGCTCGAAGCACGGATTTTGGATGTGCGGCATAGAGAATCGCTGTGCAATCGGTCTTCGGCCTGCTTCGGCCAGGTCTAGCCACCCCCCAAAACAGCAGACTGGATCACACAGGCGAATAGCATGGGTTCAGGCAAAAACGGCACACTGCACCTGCCTGGGCGGACTGCAGACGACATACTGCGAGGCAGCAGAAGGACAATAACAGCACATCGGTACTCCATATACAGCATCGGATGTCTGGACGAGGAGGGGAACGCAGAGGGCTTCAGAGATAGACAGGGGATTGCATGCCGTTCATGTGCATATTGATAGGTTGCCAGATATCGCATGGCAATCGCAAACCAGACGGGCTGCCAGCAAACACCCAAAAAAGACGAGGAATAGTGTGTTGGCATGTACATGATGCAATGCATGTTGCGCAGTACAGACATCAACATAAAACCAAAACAAAAGGAACCTTACCTGTGTGCGGACGTTAGTCTGCGAGACTGCAGCGAGCGCAGTTCGGGACGAGCGGACATTAGCGTCCTTGCTTCTTGATATGGGGCGACCCATTGCTGAAGCAACAGATGCCGTGCGCGAGCTGTGCACACCCATGTTCTCAGTCTGCTCTCATATCAGACTGCTTGTCCGAGCCGGTGGAGCGAAGAGTTGACTAAATAATGCGGGGTGAGGGAAGAGCCAGGTTCGGTTAGAGAAAAGAGAAGGATTCGTACGAGGAAAACGGGGTTACTGATACCCCCGGTCTTGGTTTACGAGGAAAAGCCATTGGGCAGCATGCAACAGAAAGGTACATGGCAGCGAGGGCGCTGAGCCGTGACCACATGAGCACCGCTGTTGCTGTGCATGTTGTTGATAAGCTCCATCCTCCAGTAGGACGTGCAGCTTGCTCATAGTAAACACCAATCCCGCCAGACCATTGTTTACTGGTATTACCACAGTTCCCCCGCGAAAGCGATCTGGGCAACGGAAAAAGGAAGAGGTGGCACACCCACAAAACCACACCTGCCCAAGCAGTAGGATCTGGGTACTGCATCTGTTGCCGCCGATCTGGTGGCGGTGCGGAGACATGGCAGGATCAAATCAATACAAGCAAACTTACCGAGCGTGTGTTGGGAGGCATGTTTGCGAATGCTGTTGCAGTTTGTGAATTGCCGACCAAGGACTGCGAATTGGAGTGAATTGAGCAGTGCGCCCGCTAATGTACGGGAGCGACGACGGGTGTGCAGAGAAATGAAACGAGAAGAAACAATGTAGCGCTACAGGCTAAATAATATTACATAAATTTAAGTGACGAGAGGCAAGTGGGGAGAGAGCAAGGGTGCAGGATGAGAGAGCGATCGAGGAAAAAGGACCAGCAAATGTTCTGAACAGGGGCGAGAAAGGGCGCTGGCCGTTGGGGAATGGAGACGAGAGAAAAAAGGCACACCCTGTATCCCGCTCCATAGAGCCAAATAGAGGGCGGTTGTACACAAGGCCGGCCTAAGCCAGGCACTGGCGAGCATTGCGTGCGCCCACGGCCACACGACCCCCCCTGCTCTCCGCACCGCCTTTTGCGCTGAATTCATGGAAAATTCCAATTTGAACTCCTGCGCAGGAAACGCTATTAAAGCACCGCCGCCCCCCTTCATGGTACTCTATGAAAGTGGCCAGGCAGTGGGCTGTCGCTCAGGTGGGTGCCGGATTGGACGGCGGTTTATCAAACAGCAGCGTAGAGTCTCAGGATTGCGCTTCTTTCAGCATCTAGATCGGGGCCCCGCATATTAGCCCGGAACTGGGGATAGGTGCGTCTCTCTGGCAAGCGCACCCCACCAGGAAAGGGGACCAAGGCAGAAGAAGCAGTGTCTGGCTCAGCACAGCAGAGGCTGAAGACAATGGCAGCATGGGCAGCTCGGTTTTGTGTATTACATGATGTCCCACATCCTGCACTGGAACTAATGCGGCTAGCGAAACCTGAAACGCAGCGCTCTGCAAATCGCTGTCCCCCCACACGTCAAAAGCAGAAGGCATGGAAAAAAGTCAGACACGGCCCACAGGGAGGGAGAGGGGCGGTCTCAAGCCCGGGCAGCACAATCGGGCCCACCCAAAGATAATCAAATGCATTCAATGTCCACCATGAGCAGCGGTGCTGTGTGGACGAGCCAATATAAAAGCCAGGTGACCCGGCAACCACTCAAACAAAGAAGATCCACAACACGACCTGGTCGCACCTACCTGGCAAAGCTGATTTGTGGCCTATGTCGTCGAATGAACCGAATGCGGTGCAATCTATGATGCAGCCAGGACGGAGAAATAACCGTGCAAGAGTTAGTCTAGATATGGGGTGCAATATGCAGCCTATGCTTCAAAATAGTGGAGCTCGAAGGGCCACAGGACACTGGGCAGGACCAGATGTGCAGACGGGCTGCAGAAGGAGCAGGATAGACGCAAATATGCGACTAGACAGAGTGCAAGAAGGAGAGGGGGAGCAGGCCGTGTCAAAATGTTCAGGAAGCCGGGAGGATTAGGTAAAATATAAAAGCGGCAAGGCGGACAGCAGCCGACATTTATTTGCGTCTGGTTCGTCTGGCAATGCTATGCAGCGCACAGCAAAAAGCCCGCCTCCCCGAAATGGTGACGACTCAGCACTAACCTTTATGTTGTCAACAGACGCTGTCGCTTTCCGGCAGGCAGTAACGGACGTATATTTGTTTCTGGCCAAAGGCAGGTGTTGTCTGGAAAACGGACCCCCCTTTAATAGTCTACTATCTTCGTCCGGTTGAGCGCTGCCTGTGTAGACAGATACGGTGTGCAAGTGGGGACTGAAAGAGAGTGCGCTGTGCTTTATTTTTTGCTAGGCAAAGCCTATGGTTTCTACCAAAGAATAGCTGGGCCGGGCCTCCTTCTCCAAAACAAAAGGCGATAGTTGCAAGTAGCGAGGCGGTAAAAGGCAGAGAGTGAAAAGAAAGAGTGCGGGTCTACTGTCCTGAGCAAAGCCGTTCGCTTCTGTGCCCTCAATCGCACCTGCTTTATATAGGTGGCTCGAGAAGCGGGTGCTTTGTAAAATTTTGGAGCTGCAAATTTTTTTGAGCGAGCTGACCTCCCCCTTTAAAGGAACCGTGTGCCATCCTAGCCGCGGTTCTCCCGCTCCTCTTTGTTGCCCAGTCCCGGCCATGGATCGGCTACAATCGAGGTGACGTGGTTCAAGCGATCGGTGCGATGGGTCGGGCGAGGCCCAATATTCCAGCTCCATCTGCTCGGGCACGTCGCCAGGAACATCGCGGATGTTGGTGATGCTGCCAAGTGGGTGCCCGTGCATATCGTGCGCCCCACCCATGCACAGATCACCGGGACCCTTCATGGGATGTCGCCTGGCCACGCTGCTAGACACACCGGCCTCATGGCAGCTCCTTGCCATGTGGCCTTTTCTTTAATCGCCCAGTAGCCTGTGGAACCACGCGCGGCACCGCTGCATGTGTTTGTGTCAGTGCGCAAAATCAAAAAGGGGATGTGTTATGTGTGAAGGATTCCAACACCCCTGGATGCATTTGGCCCTCAACCTATGGCTGAATTTGCCCGAACGCACTTCCAGCACTCGACAATCGCTGGCTCTACACCACCTAAAAACTCGTTGGGTTAAAAACAGATGTAAAAACAGGTAAAAACATCGAATTACCCGTCCTATCAGGCCGCTGCAACAGTATCTGAAAGGGAGTAGGGGGTTCGCGCGCAATGGTCAAACAAGCATAAGAAGACCAGGTGAACAAACCTGCCGGCTGCCTGGCGGGCGTCGATTCTGTTTTGTGGCATCAACGCCGATTGTCTAGATACATTTCTTCAGAGATGTGCCTCACCAAGCCACAGACACGTCGCTCGTGCGCCGCACCCTCCTCCCTCCTCCCCCAATTATCTCCGACTCCCAACACTCGACGTCGCCCGTTGGGCCAGACCGGGCGGGACGGGCTTTTTCTATTCGTGTGCGATGCTGTGAGCCGACTGAGAATGGCCTCAAAGAAGATCAATCCCGCATGCAAGCGCATTCACTGTTTATTACATGCAGGCATTGCTGGAATGGGCATGGTGTACTCTACTACTCTTGCTTGCGATACAGCCTGAGCTCGCTTGGCATCGACTCCTCGGCCAGGATCGTGTCGCTGAACAGGATGCAACGGAGGCATATGCTTGCGTTAACCGTAACCCGCATAACCTCTCGGTATGCCGTGCCGTAAAGCCGCCTCGTCGTGGCTGCCAGATCAAATGTCAGGTGGTTCCAGCCCGATTCAAGCTGCAGTGGCAGTGTAGTGAGCTGGTTGTCCACTGCCGCCGCGGATTCAAAGTTTGAGGCGCGGATATATCGAACAATGCCCCTGTCGTCTGCCACCTGTACCTCGAAGCTGAACAAGCGGTCGATTGATTTAAGCGACACTACCATGTATTGCAGCTTTATTCCGAGCGACGCAGATGGGTTTCTTGGGCAGGAAATGTACGTGGACGGCAGTCGGGGACTCATTATTTGGAGCACTGGGCCATCAGCAGTGGCGTCACCAACCAGCCCAATTGTGCTCTCTGCACCAGTGCCAGTGGCCAAATGCCACAGCTCCAGCGGATCCGATCCCGTGCTGTTGAACACGCTCAATATTCCTGACTGATAGACGTTGCGAAGCATGTGTTGTAATATGTAATCAATGTATTCACTTTGATAGCAGAATTCACAATGCAGCTACAGCTTCCAAGCCAAGGAAGAGCATTACTATGGCAAAACAAAAAAGCGTCCAGCGTTTGCAAGCTGGCACTTGTGATGCTGCTCACAAAGTGTCTTCAGCCTTTGCTATTGGATATCCTTCAAAGAAACGAGAAACGAGAAACGGCACTTAGCCCATCCGCACAATACCGGCCGCCATAAGCTTGCGCAGGTTGCTGGCAACAGCCGGGTTCTTGAGGATGCTCACGGGCAGCACGAGGGTCGTCCTGCATCTGCTGCAGAATGCTCTGCATGACCGGATCAGACAGCAGTCCGGCGATCTTGGGGTTCGCCTGGGCGCGCTTCAGGGCCTCCTCGGGCTTGAGGTTGGCGTTCTGCTCGCTAATAGCGCTGTAGCACTTGACTGTGAGCTGCTCGACCTCGGCCGTGTGCTTGTGCTCCGTGTCCTTCTCCTTGGCCGCATCCAGCGTGTCCAGAGCCTCGGCATAGTCGCGCATCAGGAACTGCGCGTTGGCCTTGCGCGTGTACGCCTTGATGAAGTCCGGGTCGATCTCCAGGCACGTGTCGCAGTCCTTGAGTGCGTCGGGGATGGCAAGCAGCTTGGTCAGGCAGGCCGCGCGGTTCGAGTAGTTGCGCGCATCCTTCGGGTTACGCTTGATAGCCTCGGTATACTCCTTCTGAGCCTCGGCGTATTTGCCGTCCTTGAACAGCGCATTGCCCTTCTCGCGCGCCTCGTTCGACCTGTCCTCGTCGAGGTAAGCCTCGGCCTCCTGCTGCTTCTTGGTCTTCTCAGCCGTGCGCAGCTTTGTCAGGATGTCGGCAGTGCGGTGCTCAGTCAGCGACTTGTTGAAGTACGTGATCGCATTGTCCAGGTCGCCCTTCTTGCTGTACGCAGTGCCGATACGTCCCAGAGCCTTGGCAATGTGCTTGTAGTCGGCACGGTGCTCGCGGCCAACCTCGACCGCCTCGTTGGCGGTCTCAATGCATTCGTCATACTTGCCCATCTCAAAGTACACCGCCGCCTTGTTGTTGTAGAAAGTGATATCCAGTCGAGTCGAGCTCAATGGCCTTGGCGTAGTGCTCCAGCGCAGCGTCAAACTGGCGCTTCTTGTAGGCATCATTACCCTGCGCCTTGGCCTTGGCCGCCTCGGCCTTCTTGGCTGCCTGCTCCTTCGAGTCCTCGTCCTCAGACATGGGCTCATCCTCAACGACGGGCTCGGGCTTCTTGGGCTCGGGTGTCGCCTGCTTCTTGGGCTCGTCAACATCCATCTTCTCTGGCTGCGCCGCGGGCTCCGAAGCATCAGCAGGGGGCATGTTGCTCAGAATGTCACCCATGCCAATGAGCGAGAACAGAGTCATGGTGATG
Organism: Linderina pennispora; assembly: GCF_002104995.1. NCBI lineage: Eukaryota > Fungi > Kickxellomycota > Kickxellomycetes > Kickxellales > Kickxellaceae > Linderina > Linderina pennispora. The sequence continues at coordinate 701,988 of NW_024468251.1, read as the reverse complement.
CGCTGGTCAGAGGCATACTCCTGCAGCTTGTTCGGATCAGCCTGGATCGCCTGCACCTTCTGCACGTAGTCGGGCTGGGCCAGGAAAGGCGAGAGCTTCGGGTCAGCAGCGATCTTCGCCAGGACATCGCCCTGGAACGCACTGGACATCTTGGCCGCAACGTCGCCGAACCCTAGGCCCTCAGCCTCCTGCTTCAGCTCAGCCTCGGTATCGCGCAGACCCTTCTGCAGCATCGCATTTGACGGGTCGTGCTTCAGACCCTCCTCGTACGTGGCCACGGCCGCGCCGTACTTGCGCAGGCCAAACAGAGCAGCACCCTTGCGGCCGTAGCCCTTGGCCCAGTCCGGCTTGATCTCGACCGTCTTCTCTGCGTCCTTCAGCGCCTCGGCGTACCGCTTCAGCGAGGCGAGTGAGGCGGACCGGTTCGAGTACAGAACATGGTTTGTCGGGTCAATTTCAATGGCCTTTGTGAAATGGTTGATAGCCTCCTCGTGGCTACCTGCGGCGAAGGCCTTGTTTCCAAGTGACTTGAGCTCGTCGGACTACATGGCAAGCGCAGTTAGCAACAGTTGGTGTTGGGTGCGTGCATGCTGCATGCTCTTGCTGCTGCTGGTTATCGTGTAATACTTACCGTAGACATGGCAAATGACTGGCAAATGAAAGTGTCCTTTTGGCGGTATTTGAAAAATGAAAATGGGTAGAAAGGTGAAGAAGCACCCGCGTTGCTGGGCGTCAGGGCCAGACACATCACCTCTGTGTTTAGCGATCGAGCTTCTCGAAAGATCCCCGCCCTTCGCAGATTAGATCAGATCACATCATTTTGTGATGGTAGGGGACAATTAGCAGATATCCTTGTCATATACACGTCTGTGCACTGGTATCCGGTATCCAGCAGCCGAGCGGCGGATATACACCAGCCGGACAGGTAGCCCTGGCACAAGTAATCGCACCTGCGCTTCCTGCCTGCACATCTTCTACATGCCAGCCACAGCATAGACAGATCCGCTAATTTGATTCCTGTGCTGGCTCACTGTTTTCCTAGCCTGTTGCAGGCTTATGCGCTGGGGATTCCGGCGGCACACATATCGCAAGCGGTATTACCCGCCATTATGCCAATGCCATTAGCCCCTCGTTAAGGTAACCTGGCCCTTCCAGCAGCATCCTGTCGAGCAGGGAAGGGGCTGTGCACGCAGGCGTCAGAAATACAAGCTCCGTATTCCCTCGCGTGGAAAATAACAACACTGCGCCCGCTCCATGAAAAATGCACCTGTATCCCTCATCCTCCTCTCCCTTTCCCACCATCACACTCTATTTCAACTCGCAAAATATTAACGAGACTTTTCTCTTTCCCTTTTCATTTCGTATATTTTTCACATTATTTTCATACAATTAGAGAGATGTCGAGCGCAGAGAACACCCCACTGGCCGTCAATGCCGCTGCCAATGACGCGCAGCCATTGGAGTCGGGCACTGCAGCAGGCCGGACCAGCGAGAGCAGCTCAATGAGCGGCGCACCTGTGGGCACGGACATTCACCTAACCCTGCTCATGGTGTCGAGCGCGCGAGTGTCGCTGACGTTCAAGCCCGAGGACACAGTGCTGTCGGTGAAGGAGACGCTGCTCCGGAGCTGGCCCAAGGACTTTGATGCGAAGCCGGCCGGGCCCGGCAACCTGCGGATAGTGTACCTGGGCCATTTTCTAGAGGACGGTGACACGCTGGCAGGTAAGTTGTTTCTATCACTGAGGGAGCTCCCTGTTTGCTTGCCAGGAAAGGGGTTGGACACTGTCGGACAACTTGCGCCATGAGGAGCAATAGGCAGACTCGCTTTTCATGCCAGCGTCCCTGTGGGCTGCGGTAGTGTCCCCGACCTATTGCCAGGCCTAAGCGGTGTGTTGTCTTCTTCATTGTCAATCTCCCACCCAGTGGCCGGCTTGCTTCTGTACAGTGCACCTCGAATGCAGCAAGCAGCGCATCAGGCAATGGGGTGCTTCCCAGGCTCTTCATAATCGGCGCAACAGCAGCTGATTGCTCTTGCACCATCTCGCTCCATGCAACTCATCCTCTGTTGTCCTTCGATTGTAGAGAGCAAACTGCAGCCCGGCAATACGACCGTCCACCTGACAATCAAAGCATCGGCCGCACCAGAGAAAACAGGTATGTCGAAATATGGAGCTACAGCGCAAATCCCTGGTAATCACCTGTACGCCTGGCTGTCTCAGGATGCAGTCTGCGGCGACTTGACATTATTTCTCACATGCCCTTTTTTACGCCTGTCTGTAGCCAAGAAGGACATCGACAAGGCGCCAAAGTGCACATGCACTATCCTCTAAATAGCTGCACTGTACGCTTTGTGTGCGCGGTATCTGGGATGGCAATGGATGTCATCCTTACCGCCCGGACCATTTGTTGCAAGGCACAAAGCCTCCGCGGCTTGTTTGACATGCCGCCCATGTGTCATGCCGTCGACGGCTGGCATTCCTGTTCCCCACACCCCTTCTGGATTTCATATACGCATCACTCCTTCTCTCAGCACCCTGCTCCTGCGTTTCTGTTATAGCTGCCACCCTCTCTTTCCTGTGTTTTTCTAACTCTTGTGTTTTCTAACCCTCCGTTAATTTTGGTCAATGAATATTTATCAACAACGAGGCGTAGCCATTGTCTGGAAGCACCTTATATTGTTCGGCCGGTGCCTAGCAGATCAGCTGCGACATGCTCGTGTGTGATACTCGCTGGGATCGACTCGAGTGTATAGACAATGAGCAGGCGCTCACGACAGCCTAGTCCCTACACACCATGCCAGCAATGGCCAGATCTGCAATAGTGGGTGTCGGAAGCCAGGCTCTTTCATTTCCATGAAACACATGCATTTCATACTAGGGGCTAGACCCTCGGCTGGCCGATGCATAGCACGGAATATGAACACCGGGATGTGCGTATAAAACGGCCACACATGTCCGGCCCCTAAAGTACCTTTATGCACAACAGCAACAACAACTGATACACCCCTCCCTCCCTCCCCTCTTCTCCTTCCCCGACAACTGGTACTCATTTTAATACCTTAATACCACCGAAATCAAGTTCACCATTAAAATGCGTAGCTTTTCGATCTTCGTCATTGCCGCACTCCTCGGTCTCGCCCATCGCCAGCAAGCCCACGCCCACAGCGGACGTGTATGCTGATGCGGGCGACGACTACCCTGCGGCAACAGCGCCCTATGCGGGCGATGACGAGACCACAACGGTTGTTTTGGAGGGAGAGTCCCCGTGCGAGCCAGTCGTGACGCCATACGTGCAGACCGTCGTGGCCAACATCGTCAACACGGTGGTTGCAGTCAACACGGTGTACGAGGTGCAGACCAACGTGCAGCAGATCCAAGAGACTGTCACGAACGTGCAGATGGCGGGCATTGCTGAAGACACCACCGAGCTGTATCAGGTCACGCAAATGTACGTGTGCCCGCCCCCCGCCACGGTCACGGTTGATGAGATCCAGACACTGTGGGTCACCGAGACTGTCACGCCCACAGTGCAGGTGGTCGAGACGCAGTACCAGCAGCAGGTTGTGCAGCAGGTTGTTACTGCCACGCAGCAGGTCAACCAGGTTGCGTACAATGTCGTCACTGTCCAGCAGCAGGCAGCACAGGTTGTCGCAACCAATGTCCACCCTGTTGTCCAGGTTGTCCAGGAGAACGTCCAACAGGTCCCGTATGCTGCTGGAGTCCCTTATGCGGGCGCCGTCGACTGTGAGACGCCTGTCTACGCTTAAGCTGCATCGACCCACGTACGATTAAGCTGTAGACCCCTTCCCCGTACTGTTATTGTTGTTGTTAGTTCATATCCACCCCCTTTCCTAATCATCCGCCACCCATTCCTCTCCTCCTTTCCCTCAACCCGCACTCGCTAATACCCTTTCCATCCCTATACCCCAATTACGCTACCCACATCCCATTTCCATCACCAACCGACCATTCCCTTACCTCGTTTACCCGTCATCTCTAGTTTCATAACCTCTTAATTTCTTGACATACATACATGTGACATGACATCTACCACTGCAGGGAAATCGTGCCTGTGACATTACTACAAGCAATTCCGAACCACCAGCAGTGACATCTACCTCATCCTATGCATGTCAGCTATTTACTTAGGCCAGAGTTAGACCTGATGCCATTGTGTATTGTAGAAACGTTGAACTTTAACTAGATACAGTTCCAAACGGCCATCATAAGGATCCATCCCTATCTGCAAATGCAAAGGATATATACCCTCGATGATCAAATCAATGCTCATAGGCATAGCCAAATATGTCTCAACAAGAGAATACCAGGGCGTGTCCGTCGTACTCTATATGGGCCACTCATGTTTTTCAAGAATATCAATAGTAGGCTCTATAGAATTTTGGCTTTCTTTTAGATAATGGACGTACTTGTCACCATACTTGAGATGGACAGTGTCACCAATGGTTTCGCAAGTAACTATGGCATCATCACCAGAGTGCATCATCACTAGAATGTATCATCAAAAATCTGCAGCTCATCGTTGATTTCTTTGTACTCTGGTTCATAGTTGCTGTGGTCGTTGCCGCCGTCCCCACTGCCGTCATTATGATCCTCGCTTGGAATACTATGAGTGGTGGTGTTCTATATCTCAAGTGGGTCGGACCGGTTCGCCATCAGGTTGCTTGTTTCCGAGGTAATCTTTGGGCTTGAATTGCCTGTTTGGTAGGCGCTTGAAAGAATGGTCCTTTCAAAAGTCGGCCAAATTCCATGCGCCTTGCAATAAAGGCTGGGCCGTTCAAGATCCTTGAGGTATAGTAAGCGGTATTGCCGCAGCTGTATACTGCTCTGTTGCTCGTATTATACCGTCTCAGCGCATTCGAAATCATTGTCATGCGCTATGACAAAAAACTCCTGATGGCACCTGGCGATTTTCTTGGTAGTCTGGGCGAATTGCTCGAAGTTGATGGTGGTGTAGAAAGTTACAGCCGTGTTATTCACAACAGGGTGACTATGGTCACCAAAAGTAACGCCCGATTGGAGAAGGTGCAAGATTGGCGATCCAATATATACCTTACGCCCATTGTGCTCACGAATACAGCTGTGCCAGTATTGGATATTAGTGTTGCTGAGGTGCTTTGCAATACTGTTCCAGGACGAGTAGTTGCCCTTGATGGCTCCTTCCGGTGAGTTGTAGATGAGGAAATGATCCTTTTCGTAGGCGAAGGACAGGGGCGAATTAGCCGTCTCGTGCTCCACAGCCTCCTGCTTCGTCCCAACGCCGATGAGTTCGATGTCCTTATCGACATGGTACATGTGACAATGTTGCCCTAGTTGACATGTTTCAGGATGTACACGGCGGAAATTCAAGCTGGTAGGCATTTTAAAATAGGAAAGAATCGAAGAAGAACGATGTCGTGATAATGAAAATAGGGAAGGTGGGCAGGAGCTAGGATGCCTTTTTATAGCTGAAAAGTCAGAATCGTGGCTGCGCAAAGGACATTGCTTTCAATTTGGATTCCCTCCTTAATAATCCAGGGATACAGGTCAAAATCTTATGGAATGTACATGCTCGCTCAGATTCCGAAAAATCGCTTTCAATTGGCCCAAGAGCACAGGCATATGATCATCTTCCAGCGGAGTATATTGGGACTTCATCCATTATGCAGCAGAACTGGTGTATTAAAGATTGTTTTATATCTTAATCTTTGACAATGTATAGTTTCATACGAGCATTGTAATATTCTTCCTCATCTACACATGGAAATGATGTGTAGCCTCTATGATCAACCCAGTCTTCATAGGCATATCCAAATTCGCTCCACCGCGAGAAAATAAGCGCATTTCCGTCGAATTCCATATGTAACCTCTCATGCTTTTCAGGAAGCTCTGGCTTGGTTGATATCCCTGGGCATTCGCTGCTCAGGTAGCAGAGATATTCGCCATCGCACATGAGATATACAGTATCGTCGATGATCCTGCATATAAAGATGTCGTCAAGCCTAGGGGTGTAAACAAATCATACTGGCACTTGCGCCGACTCCTTTATAATCAAATTCGCCATCGTCATCATACCGCTCCTCACCCGCATAAAACGCATAGTAACTAGCGAGGTTTCGGACCAGTCGAAAGTGCTCGCCATCAAGAACCTCGTTTCCCTGGTAGTCTTTGAGCCTGAACTGTCCATTGGGCAGACGCTTAAGCCAATTCTCCTTCATAAAACGTCACATGCTTCATGCGCTTCTCGATACGCGTCAGATCCTTTGAAAACCACTGCGTGTAGTAGCCAACATTATCAGCGCTAACATCCACCCTGTTGTTTGTATTCTCCGGCCTCAACGCATTCGAACTTGTCGTTATGCGCAACGAAAAAGAATCCCTGCTGGCAGGCGGCCATCTTCTTGACAGTTTGAACGAATTGCTCGATGTCGATATCGTTATAGTAAACCGAAATGTTGTTGGATCTCAGAGTTAAACTGGCATCACAAGTGCCATCACTTGGGAGAAAGCACAGGCCTGGTGGCTCAGGATATACCTTCAGTCCATCCTGCTCGCAAAGCAATTTCTGCCATGATAGGGATTGCGGGTAGAGGATATCTTGCGTGATCCTGTTCCGGGACCAGTAGCTGCACTTGACAGTTCCCTCTGGCGAGTTATACGCAGTGAAATAGTCCTTCTCAAAGACAAAAAACGGTTTCTCGCTAGCTGCCTCACGCATCACAGCTTCCTGCTCTGTTTCAACACTGACAAACTCGGTGATCGAATCGGCGAAGCACTTGACAATGTCCATCCTGGATGATATGTTTCGGGATGTAGGCACGGAGCCTGGGTCCAGTGGACATTTTAAAATAAAAAGAATCGAGCCAGACAGGTGCGGGGATAAGGAAAGAATGGCAAGCAAGCTGGGGCTGAGGCGCCTTTTATAGGCAAGCTGTCATGAACTATGGCTGCGCAAAAAAAGTCGAGTGTCTTCCAGCTTGAAGAGCTCCCACTAAATATTGGGGATGCAGATCATGAGCCAGTGGAGAAGTCATTTCTCAAGCTAGATGTTGCTGCGACTGACTGCCCTATCATTCTGCGGTGTTCAATAGTTAACCAGGCGTACCTTTGCCCATGCAGGCATCATCTGAACGTGTATTGGGATTGTGTGGTAAATGGTTTGTTTTGTAGTTTTCACGAAGCCAAATTAGAAGCAGCTAGACATCGGGTATACTTGCTTGGCAGCCACCGCAAACTTGTCGATATCGCTCGGCTCAGCCCCAGCCTTGATCGCCAGTGCCTTGGCGGCCAGCAGGCTTTCAATAGTACGAGCGCTGCCGAATTCCGGAGCCGCAGCCGACAGCATGGCAGCCTTGACGCGTTCCTTGTTCGCATTAGCGTCCATGGCCAGCAGGGCATGGCAAGCGGCCAGCACGTGGGGCAGCGACGCAGCGTTTTCGGTCATGTAGGTGTCGAGGCCGCTCAAGGCACCGTAGCTCTTAGGCCAGCTGTGCATTCAGCGCAACCTTCATGGGCGCCGCAAACTTGTCGTCCTTGGCCAGCGCATCCTGCATGCGCAGTACGCACGGGATCAGGGCCGGGTGGGCGGGGTCGGCTGTCTTCAGCGCGTTGATCGCCTTGAGCACAAGGAAGTACTTGTTCATGCGCAGATGCACCTCAAATGCCGACAGATGGGTCTGCGGCTGGTCGCCAGCAAATTTCTCCAGCGCTTCGACAAACTTCAGCCCGTCGGCCAGCAGGTCTGCGGATTCGACGTACTCGGACCCGCTCGGGTCCTTGTCGACAGCCGCCGGCTTGGCCTCGCCGACGCCAGCGGATAGGGTGTGGTTGCCCTGCTTGGATGTGCCGTTGCGCGTCACACGCTTGTTCTCGTCTGAGGCCGGGATCGGCTTGAATGCATTGCCAGCCAGCCTGCGGTCATAGAGCTCCAGGTAGCACTTGATGGCGGCGTGGGCCGAGGCAGTGTAAACCGGGTGTGAGTACAGAGTGTCCTCCCACTGCAAGGATGTCGACGTATGAGCGCATGGTGAATTTGCGTAGCGAGTACTGGTGGAAGTCAAACTGGTCGTTGTAATACGCGTCGAACGACACCTGCACCTGGTGGTACTGCTTGAGCGCACGGCCCAGATCGCCCAGCCGGTTGTAGGCATCGCCGCGCTCCTGCATGTACCAGATCGCCTGCATGTCGACGATCTCCTGGATCTTGTGCGGCGCGTCCTCGCGCACAAACATCACCATGGTCTTCTCTGCCTCGTCGACCTCGCTGTTGCGCAGCATGTACTTGACAGTCTTCGAGTTGACAAAGCGGTCCTTGATGTCCATCTGTCGGGCTACGTCCATCGTGTCGCGCGCGCTCTGCGTGTCGCCGGCATGCTTGAGAATCTTGGCCTTGACCATAAACAGCTCGACGGTCTCGGGCGACTTGGAGATGGCCATTTCAATGTAGCTCAGCGCACGCTCGTAGTCAGTGTGGTAGTCAAAGTGCTGGGCCAGGTAGAACAGGATCCAGACCAAGGCCGATTCGGGCTCATCCGCGGTCGAGTTGTCGAAGCGCTTCGAGCTGCTGATCGCGCCGTGGTACTTTTCAAAGAGATCCTCGAGTGCCTTGCTCTTGGCTGCGTCGTTGTAGAGGCTCTTGAAGCTGGTGAATAGCGATGGGATGCCCTTGCGCAGCGCATGCTTGGCCATCTTGTCGGCAGCACGAGCAAAGTTATCGCCTTCGCAGAAGGTCAGTGGCAGGAATTTGAGCGAGTTGGAGCGCGGGAACTGCTCCTCCAGCATTTCCAGGACCTCGATGATGGCGGAGTGGTCGGCCGAGTTGGCCAGATCCAGGCCATTGCAGGACAGATACCCACGCACATACTCGTTATTGTCCGGGTTGCGCTCGATCAGATCCTGGTAGGCAGCAGCAGCGACCTCCTTGCGGCCGACCTGGAGCAGCAGCCTGGCCTTCTGGACCTTCCACGCGGTAATGTCGACAATGCGGCTGTGGATCTCCTTCAGGTTGTCCAGGGCGTCGTTATAGTCGCCGTTGAGCTCCATCAGCCAGTTCTTGTACAGAAGCAGCTCACTGAACTCAGACTTGCTCAGCATGGCAGCCACGTTGAGCTTCCACTTGCTGGTATCCAGGCCTTGATGGCCAGATCGTACCGCTTGTTCATCTGGTGGGCCACGGCCAGCCCGAGCCAGAACATGGGGTCACCCGGGTTGACCTTGACCAGTTTCAGCCGCGTCTCAACCAGCTGGTCGAACTGGCGCAGCTGGACCTGCATCTGGGCCAGATCGCGCAGGATCTGAATGTTCTCCGAATCGGTCTTCAAGGCATTGGCGAAGCTCTTGGACGACTCGACGTAGTTGGCGTCGAGGCGGTGCACCAGGCCGCTGATCTGCCAGCACAGCGAGCTGTTGGGGTCGATTTCCAGGCCCTTTCTCAGACTCGCATAGCCCTCGTCCTTGCGATCGAGATTGGCCAAAAACAGACCCTTCACTGCGTGCGACTCGCCGTGTTGCGGGAACTTTTTCAGGATCTGCTCGACGGTCTTCAACCCCTTCTTGTATTGTCTAACCTCAAACAGCTTCTACACATGGGAATAGTCTTTTCGGTTAGTGGGAGGGTGGGGCATATAGGGCTTGCAGCAGGCGCCAGAAGCTTGTCGAATGAGTTTCTTACCAGAGCTGATCGGAACAGCGTCTGCTCCTTGTGCGGGAGCTGAGAAATTTGGAGCGGCATTTGTCTGGTATGGGCGGCGGCAGCGGCGGCGGCGGAGTCAGCAAATGAAGAGCAAGAAAAAGAGGAAAAATACGCCTGATGCAAGTCTACAAATGGCACGAGAGAAGGACGCAGAATTGAGGAGGAGCTTTACAGAAAAAGGGCTGCTGCTTGGGGCGAGCTGACTTCAGGCTGCAACATCGCAAGCGAGGCCAGCAAATTATTTTTTCTGTCCCTTTGTCTGCCGAGTGGCGGCTTGCTTCCAACTAGCTGCCCCGTGATGAGCCGAGCCGAGGGTGCCTCGGTTCATGGAACGCGTTCCAACCCCCGACGCGTTCAGGCAGCCGGCAGGCAAGCAGAGCCTATTGCTCGCCACCCCACGCCTCGACTTTCTTTTTTTATTTCCCTGCACTCGTCACTGGCATTATATTTTTGTATACTTTCTAACATTCAGGTTTAAAATGGATTCAGGACCTACGGAGCTGACGTTCCAGCCCAAGCTGTTCACGAACGCGACGCTGAAGAAGACGGTGGCCGTGTCTGAGCTGTTCAAGCAGCTGAAGCGGCTGTCGAAGGAGCTGAACGCGCTGGAGCAGGAGACAGTAGACACGCAGTCGCTGGAGGCAGTGACGAAGCAGATGCTGGCAGCGTCGCTGTTGAAGCACAAGGAGGCCGGGGTGATCTCGTATGTAGCGTGCTGTGTGGCAGATCTGCTGCGGCTGTACGCGCCCGAGGCACCGTACAGTGACAGCGAGATCAAGACAATCTTCAACATGTTTATCGACCAGCTGCAGCTGCTGGGTGACACGAACAGCCAGTTTTTCCCGCTGCGCGAGTACCTGCTGACGAGCCTGGCGACGGTGCGCACGCCAGCGCTGGTAGCGACGCTGGGGGACGCGGACGAGCTGATTACGCGGTTCTTCACGGTGTTGTTTGGAGCTGTGTCGGGGGACATGGCGCACAATATGCAGATGCAGATTCTTGATGTCTTGCAGCAGCTGCTGGAGGAGCCAAAGTACGTGGCGCAGGGAGTGATAGACGTGATCTTGCTGCAATTCACCAAGAAGCGACAGCAGGACAACCGCGCCGCCCACCAGCTGGCGTGCGATCTGGCGAACGGCACGGCAGATGTGCTGCAAAAGTACATATACCAGTACTTCAACGACATCATTGTGGGGGCAGCACAGCAGCGGCTGGAGCAGAGGGGGCGGAGGGCGAGGGCGCACGTGGGGACCGGGCGGTAGCGCGCAGTACGATGAGCGACCTACGGTCGGCACACTTTCTGATCCTGGAGCTGAACAAGTCTGCACCAGGGACACTGCTGAATGTGATTCCGCAGCTGGAGGAGGAGCTGGGAGTGGACGACGTGGATATCCGGGTGCTAGGGACGGAGGTGCTAGGGGAGATGTTTGCAGACAAGGGCTTCACGCTGGCCAAGCGGTACGAGTCGACGTGGCGGGCGTGGAAGGGGCGGCGGGCAGACAGCTCGGCATTGGTGCGGATCCAGTGGGTGGAGCATGCAGTGGGGCTGTACGGCAGCCAGCCGCAGCTGGGGCGCGAGCTGAACGAGGCGATTGTCGAAAAGCTGCGTGACGTCGACGACAAGGTGCGGCAGGCAGCGTGCCATGCGCTGGGGCAGCTGGAGTATTCGGCGGCGGAGCAGGCGGCGATTGGCAGCGCAGTGGTGGATGCGCTGGGCGAGCGGTGCAAGGACCGCAAGCATGTGGTGCGTGGTGAGGCGATCATTGCGCTGGCGACGATGTATAGCCAGGTGTATGACTCGCTGGCGCGCGGCGACCAGGCAGCACGGGTGAAGTTTGGCGGGATCCCGTCGGTGATCTTCCAGCTGCGGTACATCAACGATCCGGATATTGACTCGATGGTTGACGGGATCCTGGCTGGCGCAATTCTGAACTTTGCCAAGATCAAGGACGACCGGGCGCGGTGCCAGCGGCTGGTGTTTGTGGCCGACGGGCTCACAGCCAAGGCGCTCAATGGGCTGCTCAGCTACATGCGGCGGCAGCGCGACATCATCCGGTTGACAGAGGTGTTCTTGGGGCTGTGCGAGCGGCAGTCGGAGGCCACAACGGCGGAGGCGCAGAGTGTGCTAGGCGAGCAGCTGCGCGTGGTGGCAGGGAAAATGGCAGGGCACTTCCCGGACCGCGCCAAGCTGGAGCAGGCGCTGGTGCAGCTGGGCGGGCTGCAGAACAGCGAGGTGTATACTGGGCTGCGGGCAACAATGGATCCTAGCAATGACATCAAGACAGTGCGGCGGTACCAGAAGAGCGCGCTGAAGACGTTGTCGGGGCTGGCACCGGCGCTGCTGGACGCAACAGCGACGGTCTGGAAGTGTGTCGGACTGACAACGATAAACCGCGCACTGGTGCCGCACCTGATCACGTTCGCATCGGGCGGGGCCCACACGCCGCTCAGCAGTACCGCAGACAAGCTGCTGCGGTTTGTCGCCGATGTGTTCCCGGAGATGCTGCAGTGCAGCTCAGCCGACCTGTTCGACGCAAATGAGCTGCAGGGCGACCAGGTGCTGGTCGAGGAGCGACTCGCGCTGATGGTCAAGTTTGCCAAGGCACTACCGCGCGCAGTGCCGGCAGGCGAGCGGCAGCAGGAGCAGCTGGCAGGGCTGGTGCGCACGGGGTCGCTAAGGCAGGCCAAGTATGCAGCGTTCCTGCTGACGCAGATGGAGGGCAGCGCGGCACTATGCAGTGTGCTGGTCGGCGACATGGTTGACAACCTCGACAATACGCTGCTGGAGCGCCGCTCACCGGCATTTGCAGCGCTGTCGCGGTTCGCGCAGTATGCACCGCTGGCATTCGCCGGATACGCCGACCGCGTCAGCCAATATCTGGTCCAGACGGTTCTGATGGGCTCAGCTGGAGCCGAACCGCAGGATGAGGACGCCAGCATGGCCGACGGCAAGGAGAATGTTGCGCCTGCATGGGTGGCTCGCGAGGACCTGGACGAGGTGGGGCTGGCCAAGGTGTATGCGGTCAAGATCCTGGCCAACTGGCTGGTGGGCACCGACAAACACGCACTGACGCGCGATTCCGTGCAGCTGGTGCTGGGCATGCTGCGGCAGCTGGTGCGCAATGCCGGCGAAATCCAAGCCGACGGACATACACCGGCGCTATACCGGCAGCACGTGCGGCTGGCAGCGGCCACATGCATGGTGAAGCTGGCGCGGCAGCCGCACTTTGAGCGGCTGTTGAGTACGCAGGACGCCGTGAGCCTGGCACTGGTCGCGCAGGACCCGTGCTACGAGGTGCGCGCGCGCTTCCTGCTCAGTAAGCTGGCGCCGCGGCTGGTGGCCGGGCAGGTACATGTGCGACACGTGCCAGCGCTCTTCCTGGTCGCCCATGACCCGGAGCGCTCCATGCGCGACAACGCCCGCCATGTGGTCACCCAGCGCCTGGCGGGCGTGCGCCCGGCGCCCGGCGCCCCATCGGTGGCAGAGGAGAGTCTGCCGCGGCTGCTGCACGTGCTGGCCATGCATCCGGACTGGGACGATGCGCAGCCCGTGGCCACACTGGAGCTGTTCGCTCCCTACATCGAGTTCTTCATTTCGGCCATCGGCGCCTCGCACAACGTCTCGCTGCTGTTTGCCCTGGCCGGAGCCCTCAAGACCCACCGGAGCCGCCCTGCAAGCGATGCAGTGACGCAGCGCCTGTACGTGCTTGGCGAGCTGGCTCAGTACCTGCTGCGCGAAAAAAGCATTGCTGCCAGTTGGCCCGTCAATGTCTATCCAGGCCAGCTCAAGCTGCCAGCCGATATCTTCGAGCCGCTGCCGGCCGATGCCCTGGCTGGCGTCCCGGTGGGCCCGCTGCTGGACCCCGAGTTCATTAAGCGTCGCAGCAAGGCCACGGGGAAACGCAGCCGCCCGGCCCGCGACAAGCCAGCGACCGTCCAGCACGACGCCAAGGCGCCACAGCGCAAGCGCAACAAGACCGCCAGCAGCGACGCCGAGATGGATTCTGATGCCAGCGAGGTGGAGGACAGCGATCTGGAGTAGTTTTTTTTTTTTTTTTTTTCAAGCAGTTGTTTTATTCATTTCATTCAAAGGTACAGCGCCGCCGCTGCATCTCTGCCAATACTGCTGTCGCCAGCAAGCTTCTCGTCGGGCCTTGCAAACAGCCCGTCGACATCCTCAGCCGCAACGCCGCTAGGCCTGCGCACGTGCCGGAACTCGACCCGGTAGGTCTCCGCGTAGTTGGCCGCTGCTGCTGCCACGCCCACCACCAGCACCGACGCCAGCACCGCCGGCGCGCAGTACATGCCTGGCGCTGCCAAGCTATCCACGACCACCAGCCGCTGCGGCTGCAGCTTCTCCAGCACCGCGCGCACCCACCCGTGCTGCAGCTCCACCGGCAGCTTGGCGTCTGCCAGCACCCGCACTGTGCCGTCAGCGTGCTGAACGATCCGCGATAGCCCGGCGGTTGTTGCCAGCGTGTTGCCTACTGGGTATTGCGCTGAGGCTGTGGGTGCATAGACGACTCCTACGGGGGATGTGCCCGGGCTGCTGGCCGCCGGCGTCAGATCGATGATCACGGTTTCTGGGCGTGCTAGGTCGGCGGTCGTGCGCACAATGAAGGATGCGGCGGCCAGCGTCCGGGAGAGCGGCTGCTCGTCTTCGCTGTCGCTGCTGTCGTAGCGTGTGGGGCCCAGGTACTCGAAGCTCATTGTGGATTGTGCAGAGTAACTAAAAAAAAAGTTTGCTTTGGGCTGAATTACAGGAGAAGAAGAACCCACACGCAACCGTGGTGCTTACGTATCCTTAAAAATCAATCACCGCACCGCCAGTCATGTGGCGCTGGTGTCTTCAAGCCCGCATTTCTGGGCAGAGAAACCCCCCAGCAGGCACGCGCAAGTGAGGCCTGGTCAGCTTTCATCTCTTGTCTATTTTCCACACTATTTTTTTTTTCACGAACCCTCATTTATACGCACGACACCCCCCTTTACATGGCTTCCGCAGGCATCATTTACGCCCTTGTGGCCCGCGGGCCGGTTATCCTGGCCGAGCATTCCAACACAACCGGGAATTTCCAGCAAATTACGCAGGTAATTCTGGACAAGATTCCGCCCAATGACTCCAAACTGACATACGTCTACGACCGCTACCTGTTCCACTACATTTCCGAGAACGGCCTGGTGTACCTCTGCATGGCCGACGACAAGTTTGGGCGCCGCGTGCCGTTCGCCTTTTTGCAGGCGGCGCAGGAGCAGTTTGTATCATCCTTTACCGACGCCGAGATCTCCTCGGCCATGGCCTACGGGCTGAACTCGTTTGCGCGCACGCTGGCAAAGCAGATGGACTATTATTCGCGCAACCCGCAGGTCGACGCAATCCGGCAGGTGCAGGGGGAGATTTCGCAGGTCAAGGACGTGATGGTGCAGAATATCGAGCGCGTGCTGGAGCGCGGCGACCGCATCGATGTGCTGGTCGACAAAACCAACAGCCTGAACAACGCTGCTTTTGCCTTCCGCAAGCGCAGCACTGCGCTCAAGCGCCAGTACTGGTGGCGCAACCAGCGCCTGCTGGCGATCGTGGTCGCCGCCATCGTCGTGTTTGTCTACCTGATGGTCTCGTCCGTCTGCGGCTTCCCCACCTGGAGCCAGTGCCGGGCGTGAGCCTCCCTTCTATGTAGTCATTCGGCTTGTTGGTAAATACACACTCTAGCAGCAAAGGGCCTGGTAGAAACAGGCTATGGAGCTGATCTGGTGCACACGAAAGCTTAGCAGTAAATTGTATTCAATTGGTGGGGGTGTGGGTTTAGTCTCTAAGAATTTCACAGGTTGGCCTTGTTTTTGGCGTTGGCGATCTTGGCCGCATGCTTGTATGTGGCCGCTGCTGCCTTGCGGAAGTCGGGCGTCTTGGTGTGGGCAACGATGTTGTAGTGGTTGAACGCATCCAGCATCCGGTCATTGCCCCAGTACATGTCGTGGTCGCCGGTGGTGAAGCTGGGCGCCCCAAACACGCCCTCGCCTACCGCCACCACGCTGTTCTGCTGGAACCCCTTCTTCACCTCCTCCCTTACCGCCAGCTCCGCCGCACGCGCCCCGCCCGGCACCCGCTCGCCCAGCGCCCGCATCTGGTCCACCACGCACCTGTCCCAGATTCCCGCCATCACCGCCGGCTCGGCAATATCGTCCTCGATGAAAAACTCCGCCTCATACACCCGCCACACAAACTCCGCCAGCACCCTGGTCGCTGCCTCCCCCAGCGGCGCATTCACCGGCTCCGGCGACTGCCCCGCATCCAGCCCGTTCACGTACGCTGCGCCCTGCGCCAAAAGCCACGTCATCCGCCCCGCCAGCACTGTGTTGCGCGGCCACGTCTTGGGCGGCGCGCGCGGGAATCCCTTGAATCCCAGCTGGTCCAGCGTCCGCGACACATCGTGGAACAGATACGCCGCCTTGATCGGCACCCGCATGTTTGGCAGGAACCCCTGGCCCTGCATCTTGAACACAGCCCCCAGGAACACCGGGCGCACCACCAGCTGCACCTTGTCCAGGTCCGGGATGTGCGTGGCCGGCGACCCCGCCGTCAGGTTTGTTGGCAGCGTCTTGCGGGTCGCGTGGAAGATGCGCAGCGCCGACAGCATCGAGTACGGCGATGCGTATTCAAACCAAAAGTGTATCGGGTGGGACATGAGTGGGGAATTGGGAAAAATCGTCTTTAGGAGCATTGGTACGTGTTCGCCGTAATCTTGGCTGGTTTATAAACCGGAAGGAGCAGAGGAGAAAGCTGATGTCCGGAGCCTGGTGCCCGTTTTGCCTCCGCTCGTCCCCTATTTGCCAGACTCTGAACGCATGCACAATGTGCATATCATTTTTTCCAGCTGCTCCTAACCACACCCGAAAAGTAAAAAGCATGCAAGATGTGCAAGTCGGGGGCAGCCGAACGGCATCGCAGAAGCGATTGGTCAGGAGCCGCCTTCTTTTGGCAGGTATTGCATGTAAATTTGGCATTTGCTTCAGGTAGACGACGTGTATTCTGCTGATGCTCTGTGAAGGGCTGGGTTCTTTTTGGCTCCCCGTACACCAGGAACAACATGCCTTCCCCGCATTTAGAAGACTTGCACGTACAGGGAGAGTGCGCCAAGGGTGGCAATCCTAATTCCACAAATTACGACCGTGCGATATTGGGCCCACAGCGGTCCATTTTCCTTCTCGTACAGGCGCTCCTTTCACACAAGGGGAGGAGCAGCGCCCGTACACGTCAATCTTAGCCTCTGGAGGCGGCAACCGAAATGTTCTACAGAGCCGATGGGATTAGCACTAAATGTGAGTCTGCCGCCCAGGCCGTCTGAGGCACCATCCAAAATCGCATCGACTCCCGGTGCTGGGGTCGCCCGGATCGCAACCCTACTTACGCTGCTACAGTATGGGCATCTGCCAAAGTACGTGTCGTAGCTCTGCCGCGTATCTTCCTTGGACGTCAGCCACTATGAAAGGGAATTGCTTTCCGATTAGCACAAGAGCAATCAACAGCGGAGTACAAAATGTCAAATGCCCCCGCGTCCGTTCCATGTATAAGGACGTGGGCCCTCTCTCGCCTTCCCTCCCCCAACTCGGGTCACCCAGCCATAGGCAACCCAGCCCCCGCCTAGCCATTGAAAAATGGTCAAAGAGAACTCTGTGGGGATTGTCGGACCGCCAGTCTATTTTCGTTTCCTGCGCGGGACCGTTAATGCAAGGCCTAATATAGGCTGCATGAAATTGGGAGCACGCTTTCCGCCCCCGAACCCCTTCAGACTGCAGCCCCCAGAACCAACCTACCTTCACAAGGCACTGCCGGTGGAACGGCTGCGCACAATGGTCATTGGAACACGTCTGATCTGCGCATTCGTCGCCGTTTCTGAACGCAAAGCATATGCCGCACTGGATATTCGCCTCGCCCTTATCCACGCCCTTTTGGGGCAGCTCCACCTGCAGAATGCCCTCGAGGTTCTCCCGCACCGACCGCCCCAAGTCCCACCGACTGCGAATCCCCCGCGCTCGCGCATTCAGCGCCTCGGCGCGCGCCCTCGGCCCATATACCGTGATCCTGGGCACCGGTCGGTCCGCAGACACCTCCAAAGTGGCCCGTCACGAAGCTCGCCCAGGCTGATGCGCCGCCAGAGATCGTACCGTCTCGGGTGCTCTGGCACCAATACACACATATCTTCGTCCACACTATCCAGCACTGCCCAGCACTCCTCCATCGCTATGCATTTTTGCCTTAGCCCGGAAACGTGCCGCGCCAGATCCACGGTAATTGGCACTGCCCCGGTCTCAATGCTGCTGGCGATCTGCTGCTTTCGCAAAATCCACCGTCACCTGGTGTGTACGCCCAGCATGATCGTGGATCGTGAGCGTCAGCTTGTCAGAGGCAAAGCCCGTTACGTTGTCCCAGCCAAGCATGTCTAGGGCCCGGATAATGGGCGGGTATGCGGAGATGTCAGGTGGTCCGGTGGCCGGCTGAGCGGCTGCAATGCGTGGTGGAGCTCCTGCATGAATGTCAGCGCGCTTGTGCATTGCTGGAAGCGCACGTTGAGCGATGTGCGCTCAGACTCCAGGTGCTGCATGACGTCTTTGGTGCTATGCACTATCTCTGTACTGTATGTTTGTGCGCCGGCTGCGTCTATCCGTATCTCTACCAGGCTACCCTACAGTCAAATCGGAAAAAACGCTGCTTCAATGCGCGCAAATGCAGGGCTGCCAGAAACGCCAGTGCTGGGTCTGCCATGTTACTTACATTTACTTCTAAGAAGCCCTGCGCCTTGAGTGGATCCAGGCTCTCGGGAACCAGCAACGGGAATTGCTCATAAAACGCCAGATGCTCCGTCATCCAAAATCAGAAAATCAAACAGTCACAGCAGATCGAAAAATAAAAGCACATGGATATATAGCACCACCCAAATCATTGCGCCATTATAGCCTGGCCAGGGACACTGCCAGCTATGGTCCTTTTTTGTCTGTGACGCTTTAGATTGCAGAGTAAAAACAGGGAGAGAAAATATATGTAGTGCGACAACCTCCAGTCTTTCTACGCCGACGAGTTCTTGGCAGCAGCCGGACGGCCCAGGGTGCTGACCGAGTCAAAGAGCCTCTGAGCGTCGGCGTACGCAGCACCGACACCGGCGCCAGTGAAGAATGTGACAGGCCACATCCGCCCTACAGGAAGCAATATTGCCAGTTAGTGTCTATCCCTACGTATCTTTTCAAGCATGCAGAGATCCCACATCACTCCTCCTGCAATAGGCTTTCTCGCTACTTACGCTTGAACAGCAGGGCCGACGCAACAACACCGACGCTGAGGCCGAGACCGGTCTTGACTAGCAGGTTAGCAGTCGCCTGGTCGAACTACAAAGAGATAATGTTTTGCCGATTGGTAGCTGAACTTTTTATTTTCCATATGCTGCAAAGTCGCACATGCGCCTTCAGCGCCTTCCAGGCCAATTCAGTATGCTTGCCTTCTCGTTGACGATATCCTCGGACGCAATCTTCTTGTCGACAGCCATGATTCGTTGTGTATAATTGAAAGGGGGAGAAAAGGAGTGCGTGTAAAACCGGGAGAGTCGAATTGAAGCAGTGCTGAAACGCAGAGAAGCAGCAGTCGCCTCGAGAAAAATACGTTGTTGGGCCTGCCTGCCCAGATAAAAGATGTAGATCGCGGCCCTGATTCTGGCAGGATCTGATTAGTGGCTAGAAGGTTAGCGTTGCTGGGAGGGGGACTAACGCTCCACGCCTTCTTGCATTTCCTAAACCCCTCTCTTGCATTTGAGCCCTCGTCCTGCGAGAGCATTTTTCTTCCCTCAAATAGACGCCGGGTAGCTATAGTAATGAGCGGCGAGCCAGTGACAATTCTACCCGAAAGCACAGATTTCCGGCCGCGGATGCGGCGGCGGCTTCGGCGCATACACCGGTCGGCAATACTGCGGCGGCTCCTGCATTGGCGGCAACTGGACTTTGAGTTCGCGTCGTGGCAAATGCTGTACCTGATAGTGAGCCCGAAGCGCGTGTACCGCAACATCTACTACCACAAGCAGACAAAGAACCAGTGGGCGCGGGACGACCCGGCGTTTGTGCTATTGCTGGTGGCAGGGATATGTGCCATCACATGCGCATACTCAGTCGTATACGAGGTCGGAATGGCGGGATTCCTGAAGGCGCTGGTGCAGCTGCTGGTGGTGAACTTTGTGGTGTCGGGGCTGATCCTGGCGACGGCATCGTGGGTGACAGGCGAACCGGTTTCTGCGGCACCGGTCGGTGCATTCAGCAGAGCAGCGGGTGGAGTGGCAGTATGCGTTTGATGTGCACTGCAACGGGTTCTTTGTGTTCTTCGTGATGGCGTATGTGCTGCAGTTTTTCTTCCTGCCGGTGCTGATGAAGACATCGTGGATCTCGCTGTTCCTCGGCAACACGGTGTTTGCGCTGGCGGGCGCCGGGTACGCATACGTCACGTACCTGGGGTTCCAGGCGATGCCGTTTTTGCAGCACCAGGAGGTGTTTTTGTATTTGGTGCCGTTGGTGGCGGTCGTGTACTTGGCGTCGCTGTTTGGATTCAACGTCAGTCACCACGTCATCGACTATTACTTTTGAACAAAATAAAACAGATTTCTAGTTTCCCGGGTGCTGGCGGGAGCATGCGCTCAGGATCTTGTCGTCGTCGTCAGTGGACGGCTTGATGATGGCCAGGAAGCCCTGCGAGGGATCGCGCAGGATCAGGCCGGGGTCGGTCTCGAGCCGCGCATTCCACTCCATCAGCAGGCCGCGCACGGCACCGCGCACAATGAAGGATTTGCCGGTGGTGGTGGCGATTGTGCAGAGCTTCGTGTCGGGCGCAATGCGCAGCGAGTTCTTTTTACCCTTGCCCTTGATCACACTGCCCTTGACACTGTCGGCGAACTCGACCGATGCGATCTGGCCGATCTCGGCCTGCCTCGACTGGTCCAGCAATGGGTGCTGGTCGGCAATGCCGATGACGCAGAGTCTATGCCAAAAAGGAAATAAGGCTAGCATGAGCAAAGGAAAGGGAAGAGTAGAGTGCGTTTGCAGTACTTACTTGTTGGGAGACATGCGCACGTACTGCCATTCGCGCGGGATCGGCTCAGTGTCTTCAGGGCTGGTCGTCTTGCGCGTCGTCGGCGTGCTTGCGCTTGGCGGCGATCGGCACGGCATAGTAGTTCTGGGAGAAATACCGTTCCAGGTACTGCTCGTGGGCAGGCCTCCTGGGCGGACATATTTGCGTATGTGGCTGAGGTCGTATGTGATTTCAACGGACATGGCTTCAGAGACAAAAAAAAAAAAGGAGAATGTTAGAGTGGCTGCTTTGCTTCTACCAAGCGGTTACCCAGAGACCACCCCGGCGGATCACACCCACCAGACACAGATCGTTAAAAATATTATGGATTAAAAAAAGCTGCTACTTGTGCTGTTCAGCCCACTGCACGGCATCGAGCAGCATCGGCAGGCGGTTCAGCTCGGCAACATCCCGGTACACGGCGACCTGGTCCCTGACTGACTTTGCGTCTACCATGGTTTTGTACTTTCCAGCGCAGCTGGCGCACTGGGTGGAGAAGTTGTCCTGCTTCATCAGGCGGCACTTTGAGCACACAAGATCCTGGGTCTGGTAAGCCAGCACCAGCTGCAGCATCTGGGCGACCAAACGCTCCTCGATTCGGACCCGGTCATACAGATTGGCGCAGCCCAGACACAGCCACTCGGCCTGCACCCACTGGCCACTGTCAGCCAGACTGGGCAGCAGGTCGGCGTCGCGGCAGAAATCCAAGTCCCGGCAATACGTGCAGTAGTCGCAGACAACCTGGGGCAGAACCAGACGGGCACACGGATTGACAAACCGCGCCTGGTCCGAGAACTCGCCGACAGAAAGCACCGCCAGCAGGTTGCGCCGCAGCACCCGCACGAAATTGGCAGCAGGCGATTCCAAGGCAAACACCGTGGTGACGTATTTGACGAATTCGAGCGCGGCCTCGCGCGCATGGGCTGAGCGGACGCCCGGGAGATGCGGGAACTGCGCCGAGGGGTCGTCATGGTGCGCTGGTGAGCAGGCGCTGCGGATCTCGGGCACTGCAGAGAGCAGTTTGCGCGTAAAGTACTGGCCGATCAGCCGCTTGTAGAAGGCAGCCTTGGAGGCATTCCCGGCTGGCGCATCCCCGTCCTCGTCGTCAACGGCTTCGCTGCTTGTCACGGGCTCAGCAGTAGTGTGCGGGTTGTGCGACCGCTGCTGCGCGTAGAAGCCGGCTAGCTTGTAGATGTACTCGGCGACGGTGACCTCAAACTGGCCCTGGGCGAGCGGCGGCAGGTAGTCCTTGATGCTCCACATCATCTCGATGCGCGGCTCCGAACTTTCTGCCTCCACATGGTCAGAAAGCCCCGCATGCTGGACAACAATACCGCCAAAGTTGGTCGCGTCCATCCACACCAGATGCGTCCAGTACTGCAGCGGCGCCAGCGAGATGCGCTCAAACAGCGGCTTGGCCAGCACCGGCCTTGATAATGAAATCGACGGTGGCCTGGGCTGCCGGGACCGAGCCCTTGCCGGTGGAAAGAATAAGCTTGTCGGCCGAGCCAAAGACAAGCCGGGCGCCGAGCTTTTGGCACTCCGCTCGCAGCTGCAGAAACACCTTGCGCATCAGCGCGCGCACCAGCTGCGCCAGCGCCGGGTCATGCAGACGGGCGCCGGGCCGTGTCAGCCAGCGGAAGAAATGCTCGGCCATCAGCGCCGCAAAGGGACTGCCGGAGCTGTCGATTTCCACGCACCATCCGCGCAGCAGCGACCGCAGCAGCTGCACCGTCGACGCCGGGATTGCCCCCGAAGACGAACCTGCCCACACGCCGTCCTTGCTGTCGCCGGGCTTGTGCGACGCCGAGTCGGAGGATATTCCAAGCAAGGCGGTGCGATCGGCGACATCATCGTCGAGCAATGCAGTCTGGACCGGCGTCGCCGGAGGACATGGCGTCGTAGCCGAACACGCCGACCGTGCCCTCGATTTCGCTGACCAGCGGCGCCTTCAGAACGGTGTTCACGGCCAGATTGCGCAGTTCGATCTCGGCGCATGCGGCCGCGTAGCTGCCGGATACACTGATCTCGACTGCACTCTCGGCCGACTCGGTTGAGGAGACATTGAACTCATCGTCCTGGCGGCCGCCGATATCTGGGCGGCTGCCCGGCGACCACCACAGCACGTGCTTGGCCAACGTCAGCTTGCGGGCGAAAAACACATCGGCCAGGAACAAGGGAGCGTCGGCCGGGATGTTGCCCACAGGGATGTCGGCATACTGGGCCAGCGAGATGCGCTCGGCCACCCACCGCGACGCGCCCAGCAGACTGGCCACCAGCCGCCGGCCCGCATGGCGCTGCCAGTCGAACGCAGGCAGCGTGCGGTCCGCGTGGTGTGTGGGCATGCGCACCGTCGGGAAGTCGCCCACGGCCCTCATCCGGGCCTGCAGCTCACGTGGCGCCAGCGGCGACTGGCACACCAGCATGGTTGGCGCCCGCTTCTCACCCGCACACTTGGCCAGCGCACTGTTGATGGATCGGTACGCTGCCGCCAGAGTCGCAAATGCCTGGGCAGTGAACTCTATCGACTCCGGATACGTAAAGGCGCTGTCGTCGATGTTGTCAGAGTCACGTGCTGCAGACACACTCTCCCGGTACAGCCGCTCCATGTTGGGCAGCTGTAGCTGCGCCGTCTGCTGCGCGGTGTTGACCACGCACACGTGCGCGTAGCCGCCCGCCGGGCTCACAAATGCCAAAAAGTGCCGCCCGTCGCGCGCGCTGGCGTGGTACAGCAGCGCATAGCTCATATCACGCGCATTCCATGTCTGCGACGCGACGCCCGACGGCACTGCCAGCACCGTGCGTAGCGTGTCCAGATCGCCCAGCCCCACCACATCGGCCATGCTGCGCCCCGCGCCGCGCCGCCTGGCTGCCGCATTCAGCCACGCTGTGGCACCCACCTCAATCAGCGCCCGGTCCAGCGGCGTCACCTCGGTTTCATACACCCCGCCAATCCCCGGATGGGCAAAGAACGACCCCCACCGGCTGCTGTGGGCAATGTACTCCTGCTCGCCCATCACACACTTGTACGTGTGCATATGCTGTCCGTACGCGGTGCGCGGCAGGACCACCGACGGGGCCTCGGAGAAGTACTTGCTGTTGGCGATTTCTGCCTGGTGCACTGCCGAGGTCACATACAGGGTCCGCGGGATCTCGACCCGGACCGTGTGCAGCTGTGCGCCAATCCACACCCACGCACGCAGCTCGCCGGGCGTGTCAGTCTCGGCCCACTGCACCACATGCCAGACATTGCGCGCCAGCGATACATGTGTCTTGGTGAAGAACTGGCCCAGCCCCGGGCCGCCAGCCGCCGGCTCCTCGACCATATCGAACATCGCCGTTCTCGGCCGCCTTGAGCCGCAGACTGCGCAGATTGCGCTTCAGCGCCCACACTGCCTTGGAGTGGATCCAGCCAGTCGCCATAGTTTTCTGACGGGTCGGGCGCACTCGGCCATATTTTCGAGCCTTTCCACCACCTGCCCGATCGTGAGCGGTGCGGGCCCGCCATTGCGCTTGCGTTTGCTGTGCACCACACCCACCTTGCGTCGGGCCAGACTGCCGCCGCTCCCAGCCACCCCAAAGTCCTCCATGTCGTCCTCAATGCGGCTGCGCTCGAGCTCGGCGCTGACCTTGGCCATATGCTCCTCCTTGCTCACTGGCTTGAACACATCCGTCAAATGCCGCTGCTTGCGCGTGCTCATCGCTGCTGCCACACGCTTACTGAGCCAGTCTGGATGCTGGATCCGCGGCACTGGGTTGCTGACGCCCTGCATCGCCGCCGGAATCGTGATCAGCTTCTGGATCACGCTGCCGAACCGCTCCAGATAATAGTCCCAGTCGAGAATGCTGCGGATATCCGAGTCCTCCAGCGAGTTGTCGCGCAGCCAGCGCCGCAAAAACTGCTTTTGTGTAGCCGTGTCTGCCGAGAAAATCGCCACCGGCACCGCGCGCTCAGGACACTGGCATATTGAGCGGCTTCTTGGAAATCACAAACTTGCACGCCAGGCCCTTGTCCTTGACCATCTGGTCGCCGAGGAACTCTGCAAGCCGCCGGGCTGTGCAAATCGACGTCGATTTTTGCGCTCCGTACTCCTCCAGAGACTTTGACATCGAGCGGTTCTCGGTAATCAGATCGAACAGCTCGTGGTCCGGCAGCCCCTGGGCCTTGGAAAACAGGATGTCCAGCCACTGGTCGGCCACATTAGCCACCGCTGCATAGCACTCGGTCAGCGTCGTGCCCTCCAAAAACACCTTGAAGATCTGCGACTGGAAGATCTTGATCAGCTTCAGCTCGCCGCGCCGCTTGACCTCGAACCCCTTGAGCTCCGCCAGCGACCCGTCGTCATTGAACACCGCGTACCGCTTCTTCAGCAGCTTGTCTGCCTCTTTGCTCGACGGCAGGATCATCGCGCGGTACGGTCCGTCGACCTCAAAGAAGATCGAGTTTTCCGAGTGCGTCTCGTACCTGTGCTCCTCGCCATCCACCAGGTCCTGGTACTGGTGGTTCGTGAACTTGTCGTACACCAGGTGGTTCAGCATTGTGCACGGATACGAGATCCCAAATTTGCCCTTGCCGTTCTTCAGCTTGAACGAATAGTTCTCGGGGAACGTTCCCGGCAGCGCACACCAAATGCCATCAGTATCGAGCTCCAGTGGCCTGCCCAGCTGCTCGACGCGCTGCCTTGCCATCTGGATAATCCGCGACCCAGTCAGACACACCACACCGGCCATTTCGAGCTGAATGCCAGCGCGCACCCTTGCGCATCACGTAGCCGTAGAACGAGTTCAGAATGCACTTGTGTGCCAGCTGCAGCGAGTCATACAGCACCACCAGCTTCTTGCCCGAGTCGATCAGCGGATGGTCGCTGTTGGCAATGGCCTCGTCCAATTTGCGCTTCTCCTTCTTCAGCAGGCCCTTGTATACGTACCGCCGGTCACGGAAATTGCGCACTGTATCGACATAGAACGGGTTCTCGCGCTGGCAAATCACCGCCTCACGCTCCTCGACTTTGGTGTCGCGCAGCCGATGGTAGACCTTGCGCGAGTAGTCCGACACGCGCTTCCTCAGCTCCGCCGCCTGGTCGGCCTTGGAGAGCTGGTCGAACGAGCGCATCGGCGCATCGGGCTTTGAGCGCGGCGCCGGCGGGAACATCTCGCCCTGCAGCTTGGCCTTGAGCATGTTGACTTCACCGCGCTTGGCCGGGAAATACTCGCCTCGCCAGAGCCACGGCATGCGCCTATCGCAGGTCTTGCCTGGCACGTTAAAGTCGCAGGATGCGCATACGGCGTCGCTCACTATTGCGTCGGGCTGCAGCCGGTTGGTCAGGATAATGTTTGGGTACATGGCTGCCACGTCCAAATGGTAGATCAGCGGCGTCTCGTTGCGGTGCGGCGTGTCGCGCATGTCCTCCAGCTTGCCAGCAATGGCTGCGCGCACCTCGTCATAGTTGTCGATTTCCTCCATCTTGTGCTTGCCTTCGACCTCGATGCTGAACTTCAGTGCTCGGTCCAGTTCGTCAAGCAGCCTTTGTACGCCCGACGAGTCGATCCGGAACTGCATCGGGATGTCGCTGCGGAACACCCCGGCCTCCAGTGCCTCGACATGCCCGCCCACATATGTCTCGGTCTCAATCAAGTGTCCGTCGTACAGGCGCTCGGGCGGGTCGGCGTGCTTGTTTGGAATCGCAACATTGGCCACATACGCCTCAACCATCAAAAGCGTCTCGCACAAAGTCCCCGAGCCTTTGCGCAGCACGTCGTCAGGATTCAGCGGAATGATGTTGCACAGCGAGAAGATGAACGGGTTGACGTACTTCATATACAGGTAGTATGTGGCCACCGCATCTGACACCGAGTACTGTGCCAGTGTCTGCGGCTGCTCGGCAGCAAACCTCGTCATGTCCTCGGGGTCGATCTCCATCGGATTGTAGCCGAGCTTGGCCGTGGTCACTGCCTTCAAGCCGTGACTGCCGACCGGCAAGTAACTGTCGCGCTTTACCCACCGGAAACAGTCCATGTGCACGCAACTGCGGCACTTGTACTCGTCCGACTCGTCCCGGTACCACCCGATCTCTGCGCGCATATCGAAGCCATGGTGTATGGCTCGCGCCTCGACGAACGGCCAATCGAACATGTCTCCGTTATACGTAGCCAGGACTGTGGGCTTGGCCTCACGGATGTGGTCAAAGAACCGCTGGATTAGCGCCGCTTCATCTGGCTCGTTGAAAATGATGAACGGCCCGGGGAACTCCTTGGTCGGTGTGTACTCGAAATCCTCAATGTCTTCAGAGACCACCTCGCGGTTGGTAATCAGGTATCCCTGTCCATCGACCATGTACGAAATCATCATGATCATGTCAATGGCTGCGTCGGGGAACTTTAACGGCAGCTTGGTCGTCTCAATATCGAATGCCAGCACGACTGGATCTGCACGCTGCACCAGGTCCTCGCGCCTGGTTAATGTGATCTCGCCTGCATCTGCAGCGACATCGTACCACAGCCCGACGCGAATGCTTTTGTCAATGGCTACCCGCAAGTAATATGGAACATCAAACTCGCGCATCTCCAGCAGACAGTCCTCGACCTCCCGCACTGTCTGCTCGCCGTCGTCCATGTACGCATCGACCAGGGCGCTGCGGTTCGCGTTGCGCTTGATAATTGGCTGCAGCTCGCGCCGCACCGCCAACAGATCCTGCACATTGCGGAACACAATCTGCACCAGCTTGCACAGCTGCCCTGTCAGATGGTTAGCCATGCCCAGATCCTCGCGCTCCACCACGCTGACGCGCTCGACGAATTTCTCGTACTGCCTCACAAGCCACTCCTCTACCTCGCCTTCGGTCCCCGGCACACACACAACGTAGAAATACGGCTGGTACAGCAGTGTGCACTTGAAAGAGCCGCCATCTTGCTCCAGGAAATAATAGTCCACTGCAGCTTTTGTCGAGTTGCGGTCGCTGTCGACCACCGATGTTGCGTGCATGTTGATTAGCCAGCCAAGGCGTGTCGGGCCCTCTTGGTACCGCGCAAACCCGAGCTTGCTGTCGATCTCGTCGATTTGCCGGACATTGTCGTACTTGCTCTCAAGGTTGTTGATATAGCTCCCCTGCACCGCGCTGCTGTCGGCCATTTCAGGGAAGAATGTGTCCAGCCCGTCTAGCGTGTTTTGTTGCGCCATGCCGTAGCCCGAGAAACCATGGCTGCCACCGCGATATCCGCCCCGTCCACGGCCACGTCCGCGACCTCCACGACTGGACGGCGGCAGGCCAAATGTGGGCTGCTGATTGCTCATAATTGGTTTGTTTGTTTTGAAAACTGTGAATTAAAAAGGGCTACGAAGACGCGAAGCAAAAAAGAGCACGGCAGTTAACGCAAATGGGGTCGCAGGAGCACTGGAAGCCATCGCGAAAAAAACGCGAAACCAGACGCGAACATCTGATCAGCAGATTAAACCGTGCTTGAAATGCCGATTAGCGTGCAAGCACCAACTCGCAGTTTGTGATCCTGTCAGCATTGCCTCCGGTATATGGTATTGGTCACAGAACGAGCAAGGCACTATTTGGCCTTATTCGCACTCAATATGAATAGTGAATGGATACAGTAGTGTTTATTAGAAGCCTGGTGCTGAGTCTGCCACTGGTTTCCTGAGTCCCGCGGGTTTCCTGCATTCAACTAGCCGTGTCCAAGACAGATCTGGCTCTGCTATGAGACTGGATTCAGTTTCCATGGCTCCCAGCATCCATCATCTGGTAGCTAATAGCACCGGCCACATATCTGCCCAGGCTCTGACGCAACTATTGGGCGCTGCATGGTATCTGTTGACATTCGGGCAACCTCATGCCCTTCGCCACCATGTGCAGATCCAAATCCCCACCTGTATAAACATTGTGGGCCGGAACGGCCCCATCATCCCTTTTTCTCCTCAGCAAAATTCCAGTCATATTCATTCCATAAAGCTCATAACTACTGGACTCTCTGAAGGTTAGCAATGTTGACGAGCAGATTCGCCGATTCGAGCGCACTGAGAAAATCATCCTAATCAAGCAGATGTTTGTCGTAGTCATCGTCGGTAGTCTTCAAGTAGATGTTGTCGATGTACATGATCATCTTGTCATTCAAGGCTGGCACTGACGACATAACCCACTCGATGAACGACTGTGCAATGGCTGGTGATTCAGAATTGCCTTGTACCAGTCTGGCAGTTTCGACGTGGCCATGAACATGTGCATCGTAGGCCCAAAAATTGCGCACTGATGGATCCAAGCGGAGAGTCGTGAAGAACGAAGCCAAATCCAGTGAGCATATGATTCATGCATCCCGTAAGAACGCCAACACATCGTATGGCCGTGCTGGCTGCAATCCCGCCGATACCATGTTCAGCTCATTGTTTGCAGAATCATCAAGCAAAACACGGCGAGCAGTAGTATTGGGTTTTGGCCGCGTGAATACTGGTGCCTGAGCATGCGTCACACTCGGATAGTCGATGCCATATTGCAGACGAGTCGCGGCAAATGAATCAATGGCTTCCAAAGCACTGTCTCTCTGAGAATGTTGCAGCACATGTATTGGGCGTGCATCGGGTACCATAGGTGGTACAATCGGTGCGACTGCAGCCGGAGGTGGGCATCCTGATGGGTACTCACGAATAACTAGGTTGTGCTTCATCAGGATATCTGTCAGGTGACATTTCAAGGCAGTCGTCGGACACTGATCATTCAGGCGACCCAAGAGATTTTCCTCGTCGACTGGTGGGTATAAGGCATCAAGTCGGGTAAACTCCTCATCACGCTCAAAGCTGAAGAGCTGCGGTGGTAAACCGAGCTTAACACGCATCCCGCGCTAGATAGTATTTTTCGACTTGTCCAATATATCAGTCGGAATTGAATTGATCTTTTTGGCTTTGGTTTTAGGCTCAAATGTTTCGTCATAAGCAGCACTGTCGTCATTGCTGTCAACCAGAGTATGCTCGCTGTCAATGCCAGTGTCAATCTCAGAGTCGTCGTACACGACTTCCGCTGCCTCCTGCCTCTTACGCTTTTGCTCACGTTGGTGAGCCTCAATGCGACGGCGTGCTGCAGGTGTCATCAGTTGCACATCAAGTGCGTCCAATGTGGACTTGTTCAGCAGATCCCAAGGCACATTGGACAGATCAACTACAACCATGCAGATGCGGGTTTCAAGGCCATGCTTAATGCTCACTGTGGCATACGCACAGCCTATGGATTTATGCCCATGTGCATTTCCCCAGATAGGCATCAGCACTGGTGCATCCCGCGTCCAAGTTAACAAGTGTAGTCGCGTAGCTGCATCATTGGTAATTATCGCTACCTCTGAGCCTTCATCAGCAATAGCTTTGGCTTGTTGGCTGTTTAGCGACACGCCATCAACTTTTCTCCAGCCCCTGCTCCATACCTCTTTGCTTGTTGGGCGGCTCTCATGGTTATCTATGGTTGTAACAGATGTATTTGAAATTGCTCCAACTACATATGATGCTGACTCAGAGCATTGCTGGCCTTGAGAGCCGCCTACGCTTTTGGGTGGCTAGGGCGAGTAGTTGCGGGTTTTGGTTTCGCTGCCATTGATAACTCCATACTCGCAATCTTCTCCTCAAGAATCCTGATCCGCTCACGGTCCTTTTTGCGCTGACGCTGCTTACGCTGCTTACGCTTGGATGTATCGGACGCTTCATCGCTCTCAGGCATTGCCTTTTTGTGCTCACCGTTGGAAGTCCTAGCTTTTCCCAGTATCGTTGCTTTGGGGTTCTTAGCTACACCAGCAGCCCGGCGAATAGAAACACTACGCCCAAAAGCCTTGGGTGCGTCATCGATGTTGTCAACCGTTGCTTCCTCTGGCTTTAGCCGCGCATCGACCCATGCATATCCATCCATCTCAGCTAGTGTTCTGGCGAGCATCGTGGTGTGCGTATTGTTGACGCCTGCATGGCGCAATAGCTTGAGACCTTCAGCCCGAATACTTCCGGCTAGCAGGTTCTCGAACGTTGCCATATTGTCCATTTTGGCTCGAGCATCATCAATAAATATTGACTCAGGAAAGGCTGTTCTCAGAGCATGTCCAAAAGCCGAGCGGCTGGTGAACTCGTGGCCATGCATAATCGCCTCAGCTTGTCCAGTCAGCCGCTTCTGTACGTATTCAACAATCACCTCCTTGGAGATATCAGTCGTAGCGAAAAGCGCCAGATTCTTATCTACCATGTTCAGCCACATCACAGTAGTTGGCCCAGCAGGGTCACCAGAGAATGGCTCTATACCAGCAATGATCTTCTGTATGCTGACTTGAATTGCAGCCTGGGTCTGGATCGCGGCCGGGTCAAGCACTCTTGTAGTGCTGTCGGCAGATCCACCCTGGTTCATGCTATTTTCCCCTGCAGTATGGCTATCCGCGAGGATGTCATGCGAGGTACTTGGCAATGGGTCTGCGTTAAACGTATCTGACCGTAAACCCATATTCTGCGTATTGTCGTTTTCTGATATTTTATATAAAGAATGTAGTTGAGTATTAAATAAACTTGTTGTGTTTGTTGAATGTGTGGGGATTTTAAAAGATATATTTAATACTTAAGAAAAGAGAGAAAAGGGAATAGACGAGTTGCGCAGGGGTGTTTTCAATACGGCCATCTTTGCAATTTATCAGAGTCTAGACGCTACCTCCGTATCGTAGGCTGTAGCGGGGCTCTCGTTGGCGCCTAGCATGCTGTCGCTTGATTCTGCTGACATGTCGACGTCAGGGACAGCTGCAGCAGGCGCGTAACAGTGTCTGTTAATTATCCAACAAGTCATTGCAGTAATCCTACTCCTAAATTGTCCCTTAACACAGACTGTCTGTCATCCTCCATTGGCAGAGAAGAGTACCTCGCATACAGATATGCTACCTCTGGTTGGCAATACTTTTCAGATTAATCCACATCGAAAGTAATAGATCGGACGTTTGGGAATATGCCAACGAGGCGGCCTTTCGCCTTTATTACCTGATAATCGTTATCCGAGTCGTAATCAACCCTGTTGGTGTGCGTAACAACGCCAATGCCTATGGATCCTATCAGCCAGTAGATTCTCCCAAAGAATCCCTCTTGCACAAAATGCACACCCACAGCATCCCAGCAGTGCTGACCGTCGACGAATTTTAGAAGCTGTATGGTCCTTATTCGTGCCGCATGTGAACACTGGACATCCATCTACAATGTCAGTTCTTGATTATGGCAGGGTCGGCCAACCCACCCCCTCCTTGCCACCTCTATCAGAGGTTGTGCGTACTGCTGCATATCTGACTGACATCTTAGTTAATTGCCCTTTGCTGCGCGCTGCCGGTAGACATAATGTTGCCAGAAACAGAAATTTGAGCAAAAACACTCATCCGCCAACTGTACTATTGATTTTGGCACGCTTGATCCCTGTTATAAGTGATATGCAGTGATGATGTTATCGATCTATAGACCATCATCATCTTTAATTCGCAGCATATACACACAGTAGGGGCTGATACTGCCATAGCTCGCAAACATTCGTGCACATGGTTCTGCAGATTGTTCACCAGCTGCTTAGCAAACATTCGCAGCTAAAACCCCTCATCATGAATTGCCGGAATCAGATTACCATACTGGCACATTCTGTGCTTTTGATTTGTCAGACCAGCTGCTGCGGTAGAGCACCTTGCTGTGCGCAAAAGACAAACCATCTTGCTGATAGTCTTGTGTAGCCCAACAGCCTTTCCTCTTCTACCCAACCTGTACAGCACATTTTTGCACTTTTATCTCTTGCAACCATGGTTTCATTCACGTACGAGTCCGTGTTCTTTTTCGACATCGACAACTGCCTCTACCCGCCCACAGTGGGCATCGACCTGATGATGAAGGAGCGCATCTACGCATTCGCACGCGAAGTGGGGCTGGACCACGCCGACGTGGCCAAGACATGCGGCCAGTACTACCGCGACTACGGGCTCTCAGTCCGCGGGCTGATCAAGCACCACCACATTGATCCGCGCGCCTTTAACGAGAAGGTCGACGGCAGCCTGCCCCTGGAGGAGGTGATCAAGTGCGACCCGGAGCTGCGCCAGATGATCCAGCGCGTGAAGGCACGCAAGTGGGCGTTCACGAATGCGGGACTGGAGCATGCGGAGCGGGTACTAAAGTGCCTGGGCGTCAGAGATCTGTTCGAGGGCATTACATACTGTGACTACTCAGAGCACAACTTCGCGTGCAAGCCCGAGCGGCCCGCGTACGAGAAGGCGATGCAGGAGGCGGGCGCTCGGGATCCGACAAAGTGCTTCTTTGTCGACGATAGCGCAAAGAACGTGGCCATGGCCAAGGAATTCGGCTGGACAGCTGTCCACGTCTCGCCGCACGCGGTCGACGAGCCTGCCGGAGACTACAAAATTGATAGAATTCACCAGCTCCCGTCGGTACTGCCGCAGCTATTTGAGTAGAAAGGGCTTTTTAATAATGCAACAACAGCTAAAACAGCCCGGTCTTGAGCATAATACGCGAAAAGTCCTCGAAGCTGACCTGACCCGTATCCTGGGTGTCGGCAATGTTGATCATCTCGTGCAGCTCCTCGTCGGGGATACTCTCGCCCAGATGGCTCGCAATCTGCTTCAGATCCCCAAACGTAATGCCCTCTCTGCCTGATCCAGGCTTGAACAGCCTGAAGGCATTCATCATCTGGTCCTGCTGGTCGGCCTCCTCCAGGCGCCTAGCCATGAACTCCTCAAACTGCTCATAGTTGATCCTGCCCGTATCCTTTGGGTCCACCTCGGCCACCCACTCGTTCAGCTCCTCTGCTGTGGGCGCATCCAGCCCCATCTCCGCCATTGCCACGCGCAGTTTGTGCGACGAGATCACGCCGCGGCCCTTGTGGTCAAGGCTCTGAAATAGCCTGTGGATGTCGTCCTGCTGCTCCGCAGTCGGGCTGCCCGAGTACATTGGCTGCTGGTCATGCTGGTTCATGCGGTCGCGCCAGTCCTGCTGCGAAGGCTCCCACGACGGCTGGCTGTGCTGGCGGAGGACCCGGTGCGTGTCTGTGGGCGTCGTCTGGCTTTGTGTGGGGCGCCGGGAGGTTTCGGCAATGCGCGAGCGGGTTGGTCGAGTCGAGGCCGGTGTGCCAGCGGCCGCTGATGTGCGGCGGACGCTGGAGTTCGACCGCAGGTTCCGCTTGCTGCCTTCCGGCCGGTTCATTGTGAGCTGTAATGTGAAGGAAAAAAGCGGTGTTTAGAGTAAAGGACGGTTGCAAATGGCGTTTTGTGTGTGGAAAAGTGGTCGGGTTTGACCAGGCAGCGTATCGCCCCGCCAATCACCGGGCGCTACCCTCAAATTATGCGATTTGGAAAAAATTGTGGCCAGCATTGCTTGCCCCAAGCTGGACTTGGGGTTGCTGAGCATTTTCTTCTCCTCTCTCACTTTTTTTTTCTCACTCTAACTTTTTCTGCCACGGGTTATTTTTCGCGTCTGAAACGCGCCTCTTTCTTCTAACGCGCACATAGTTTTCGATAGCCAGACAGCCAGCGCTATCAATTAAAAATTGGGTCTCTTCTTTTACTAGTTGCAGACTCTAGACACCGACAAGCCAAAAAACAAAATAGCATAGTCATCAATGGTGAGTGGAAAGGGGGTTTGGTTGCAGGCGGTCCAGCATGGGCAGCCCATGATGGGTGGAGGATTATTCTGGCCAATGGGGGCGAGAACCACGGGCTGATGTCATGGCATGAAATTAATTGTAGCCAGCCAAGGGAGTTACAGGACCGGCAGCGACGGGCGGCAAATTCGCAGGGAGCGGGTCGCAGAAGCGCGTGCAGTCGCGGTCATCGAAGGCGGGGCTACAGTTCCCTGTGGGGCGTGTGCACCGGTACCTGAAGCGGGAAACGCAGCACTCGACGCGGGTGGGGGCGAAGGCGGCAGTGTACACAGCGGCGGTGCTGGAGTACCTGGTGGCAGAGGTGCTGGAGCTGGCGGGGAACGCGGCGCGCGACCTGAAGTCGAAGCGGATTTCGCCGCGGCACCTGCAGCTTGCGATCCGGGGCGACGACGAGCTGGATCTGCTGGTGAAGGCGACGATTGCGGGCGGCGGCGTGATCCCGTATATCCACAAGCAGCTAATGGAGAAGGGAAAGAAGTCGGCGCCTAACTAGTCATGTAATAAAAAGGACCATTTTTTGAAACACTTCAGTAGCTGGTTTTGAAGCGGGCAGTCACCGGTGGAACAGGGGCTGGGTTTCGTGGTGCGTTGGCAGCGGGCCGGTGTGGGCAGGAGCAGGATGTGCTCCGTTATAATTTTAGTGGTTCAAGAAACCCAACGCATTTCGCTAAAGCCCGGCTTGTTTCGCACAGTGGCGAATAAATAGCACACGTTTTTCCTCCCCTGAATTTTTTTTTTAACGCCAGCACCTTCTTGTATTACCCGCTATCCTCCCTTACCCCTCTTTACATCGCAAGCAAATTCGCAACCCCCTTTAATGAGAGCAGGCCAACTATCCAAGCGGCTGCTCCTACTCGCAGCAGTGCTGCTCCTTGCGTGCCTTGCCGGCATCGCTGCACACAGTGCCGACCCGGCGCTCGACCTATTCGGACGGTGCCCGCTCTTTGACCATGTGGTCAAGGACGAGCTGCTTCCAGGCAAGATCACAGCCAAGCAGGCGTTCGACGAACTAGACTCGCACAATTGCCCGATCATCCGCGGGGCATCCATCACCAGCGCCTCGGAGCTTGAGGAGGCAGTCCGGCAGGCAATGGCGGAACCGGACAAGCACGCCGGGCATGCGCCGACAGCCGACTGCCGCCAACTGGACAAGCTGACAAAGGCCGTGTGGGACGGCAGCGGAGAGCCCAAGCAGGTGATGGATGCGCTGGTGAAGCTGGCGTGCCCGTCGCTGACGCAGTGCCCGACGTTCAACCAGATCAAGGGCCGGTATGCGGACGGGCGGCTGGAGCCGTCGCGGGCCATCAAGGAGTTAGCGCAGCGGTGCCCGTTCTTCTCGCCACCGGTCCGGCCGCAGGACATCGAGGGCAGGTCGATGGCCGACCAGTGCCGTGAGCTGTCGGATATGCTTTATGGCGTTGACGAGACCAGCGAGGAGCCCGCGGTCCAGCGCGCGGCGGTCAAAGCCATGGACGTGCTGTGCGACACGACGTCGCCGCTGCTCAACAACTGCCCGCACTTCCAGCGCGTGCGCGCCGAGTACCGGGCGGGGCAGATGACGGCGGCTCAGGCAATTGCGTACATGAAGGGCAACTGCCCGATTCTGTCCAAGGAGCTGAATCCCAGCATGGAGTTCCATGTCGACGAGTATGCTGGCCACAAGGAGACCCGCTTCGACGTGCACCACGCGAGCCACGGCCACCCCGACGGCGGGTGCGGGTGCGGGTGCGGCGCCAAGGAAGCACGCAACCCGGCCAAGCAGCTGTTTGAGCGCGAGGCAGCCAAGGACGGCGGGTGTCCGTTTGCGCACCTGAGCGGCCACCACGACATGCCGCACGACCACATCCACGAGAAGCGTGCGGCGCAGAGGACGTCGGGGCTGGAGAAGCTGCTGGGCGGGCTGTTCCCCAAGGGCAACCCGGCCATGTCGTCGCTGCTGGCCACCTTTTACATTTCGCTGTTCCCGAACCTGATTCTGTTTGCCACGCCGTCGTCCATTCCCAACAGGGCGCTGCGGGTGATGGTCGGCTTTGCCGTGGGCGGGCTGCTCGGTGATGTGTTTCTGCACCTGCTTCCGCATATGTTCTCGGATGGCCACGATCACCACGGCCACAGCCATAGCCACGACGACGACGTGCCTGAGGCGACGCGCAACACTGTGTATGGATGCGCAATCTTCGTCGGCCTGCTGGTGTTTGTTGTAGTGGACAAGTTTATGCGTATCTTTGGAGACGGCCACTCGCACGGCCACTCGCATGGCCACTCGCATGGCCACTCGCACAGCGCGAAGCCCACAGCGGCCGCATCGAGCTCAGTAGCCGACGGCAAGCAGAACCTGCGCAAGCGGCGGACGAACAAGAGCGATGACGAGAAGGACGCGGCCAGCGATGGCGAGTCGCACGGGGCGCCGGCCAAGAGGCAGGTGAAGATGTCAGCGTATCTGAATCTGATCGCCGATGCCACCCACAACTTCACCGACGGGCTGGCCATGGCTGCGTCGTTCTACCTGAGCCATGCTGCGGGCCTGTCGACCTTTGTCGCCGTGTTCTTCCACGAGATCCCCCACGAGCTGGGCGACTTTGCCATTCTGGTGCAGTCTGGGTTCTCGCGGTCGTCGGCCCTGGCGTCGCAGTTCTTTACCGCCCTGGGCGCCATTGCCGGTACCATTGCCGGCATTCTGATCGAGGAGGCCGGCAGTGGCAACGTTCTGAATGTCTCGGGGCTGCTTACCAAGGGCGCGCCGCTGTTTGTCCCAGGCGGGGCGAAGGGCGCGTCGATTCTGCCAGAGTTCGTGTCGGGTCTCCTGGGCCTGTTCCCAGCGACCGTGGCCGGTGTTCCGTGGAGTAAGCTTGTTATTCCCTTCACGGCCGGCGGATTCATTTATGTCGGCACTGTGTCGGTGCTGCCCGATCTGCTGCAGCCCGATGAGGAGGAGGAGCAACATGGGGAGCGCCAGAGCAAGGTCAGCGAGGAGCTGCGGCTGAAGCGCAATGTGAACATGGCCCTGGTCGAGATTGCCGCAATGCTGGTCGGCCTGGCCATCATGGCCGTCATTGCCCTCAACGAGGAGTAGAGCGTCCATAGATGATATCTAAAAGCTTCATTCTCATTTTTCGTTTCCCTCATAAAAGCCCTGTTTCTAAATGAAAACCCCCCAGCCCTATGTGTCCCGGTGTTTGAAGATCCCGACCACGACCGTGTCGATTCTCCGCACCAAAACAACCATGTTCTCCGCCTCGATCTTTGCCACCGGCGAATACACCACCTCGGCGTTAGGCTGCGACAGAAAGTTCTCTGACCGGTTGGCAATGGCTGCCACCAGCCCGGCTGCCTCCTCCGGGATGTTGTCGCCCCTGGTTGCCAAGCACAGCCCGCTGTCGTCCGTGACTACTACGCCAAACACTGTCCGGTCGCTTTCGATCAGCGAGTCGATGATATTGTCGATTTCTGCTTCCATATGTTAGAGCTATGTGAGGATATGTAGTGGGGCTGTGCCCCAGGCGCGCGCGCTTGCGGAGATAGGATATGTGCATATTGCGCTATGCTGTTCTTGTGGGTGGGAAAAGACAATAAAGCAAAAAAAAAAACTGAGAAAAAAAATGGCCAGCGATTTCCTTTTTCCCAAGTGTTTGGCGACAGCTGCTATCTCTTCAGACTCTTTTTTTCTGAAATTTCTCGTTTCCTGCTTAATGGCTGCCACATACGATACGGTCGTGCTCGACATTGAGGGCACCACGACGCCCATCACGTTCGTGCACGAAACCATGTTCCCCTACATCACCAGCAACATCGACGAGTTCCTCACCACACACTGGACCGACCCGACAGTCCGCGCCCACGTCCAGTCCATTGCCGAGCAGGCCAACAAGGACGTTGCCGACGGGCTCGCCCAGGCCATTGCCATCGACCTGGCCGCAGACTCGCAGGAGGAGATTCGCCAAAAGGTCCTGGCGAACGTGTCGTGGCAGATGCGCGCTGACCGCAAGATCGGGCCGCTCAAGGGCCTGCAGGGGTACATGTGGAAATTTGCCTTTGAGAGCGGCGCCCTGGTCAGTGTAATCTACGACGATGCCTCCATGGCCATCCACCGGTGGGTCGAGGCAGGCAAGAACGTGTACATCTACTCGTCGGGCAGCGTCGAGGCGCAGAAGCTCCTGTTTGGCCACTCCGACCACGGCAATATGCTGGGACTGTTCTCGGGCTACTACGATACCAAGATTGGCGCCAAGGTCGAGCCCGAGAGCTACAGCCGGATTGTAAAGGACATTGGCGTGGAGCCCAGCCGCGTGCTGTTCATTAGCGATAGCATCAAGGAGATCCAGGCCGCGGATCAGGCCGGCCTGCAGACTGTGGTGTCGGTGCGCCCGGGGAATGCCCCGATTGCCGAGGACTGCGGGTTCCGGACTGCGACCAACTTCCTAGACATTGCATAGACAGTGCCAGCAGTGGGGCTCGATGCACACCACATCACTGCTATTTGGTATTGCATAGAAGAAGCCATAGATAATGTATCAGCTTGTTCAGCCATTAGCCGGATGCTTGTCTCTGGCCCAGTACGCGTTTGGGT
Source organism: Linderina pennispora (assembly GCF_002104995.1). Classification (NCBI taxonomy): domain Eukaryota; kingdom Fungi; phylum Kickxellomycota; class Kickxellomycetes; order Kickxellales; family Kickxellaceae; genus Linderina; species Linderina pennispora. The sequence continues at coordinate 662,993 of NW_024468251.1, read as the reverse complement.
ATAACTGGCAGGCCCAGACACCAAGTGGTAGGCGGCCTAGTGGCTGGTTGTACTGGAGTAAAATGTCTCGCCATATGAGAATCTTGGTCTTTGCATTCTTTGCTTGCCTGATCGGTCTTGCACGGGGCACTGGAGGTGGTCGATGCTGAAACATCTAGCCCGGTGCCATCTACACTCCTGGATCAGGGGAAGTGCTGGCAGGATCGGCCGGCGCGCAAGGGCCGGTATGCGCATGCCTGCTCACGCGCTCAGGCGAAAAACCTCCTTGCATCAACAGGAGTATAAAAGCATGGGCACTGGCCCGCGGTTTTTTCCTTCTCGCACACTCCATCAACACCCCCTCACTGCCTGTACAAACAACCCCCCTTTAAACACAGCACACCCCTCCGAAACCATGGCAGTTACGAAGCAGGCATTCAGCAAGGACGAAAAGTATACCCTGTACAAGCTCACCAACGCCAGCGGCACCGAGCTCCACGTAACCACCTTTGGTGCCCGCCTCGTGCGCTTCATCATCAAGGACAAGACCGACACTGCACGCGACGTAGTTGCGGGCTTTGAGAGCTACGAGAAGTGGATCGAATCGCTCGCCATCGACGACCCGTACTTTGGTGCCACTGTGGGCCGCGTGGCGGGCCGTATCTACCCGTGCGACGATGTAACCGTGGCCAACCAGAAGCTCTCGCTGCCCGAGATCCAGCCCAACAAAGTATGCCTGCACGGCGGCAAGATCGGCTTCGACAAGAAGCTGTTTTCCGCCGAGGTCCTTTCAGAGTCCAGCCCATCCAGCGTCAGGTTCACGTATGTGTCGCCGGACGGCGAAGAGGGCTTCCCAGGCGAGGTCGAGTTTTCTGTCACTTACTCGCTCTCCGAGGACAACGCAATGACGCTAACGTATGGCGGCCGGCTGCTGGACGGCACCGAGACGATCCTGAACCCGACCAACCACACGTACTGGAACCTGACAGGCTTTGAGGAGCCCACCATCCATAACCACATGTGCAGTCTGACCGCCGACCGCTACATGGCGACGCGCCCTGACCACATTATGGTTCCCACTGGCGAGTGTGCCCCAGTGAAGGGCACGAACCTGGACTTTGTCACGGCGCCGCGCCGCTTCGGCGACGACATCGAGACCTTTGACAAGGACACGCTGCGCGGATACGATCATGTGTTTGTTGCCAGCGATAAGCCCACCGAGAGCGTGCACGAGGTCGCCCGGCTGTGGAGCGACAAGACCGGTCTGCAGATGACCGTGCTGACGGATCAGCCGTGCGTGGTCGTGTATACAGGCAATTGGATCTCGGATAAGCTGATCGGAAAGGACGGTGTCAAGTACGGCAACTATGCTGCTGTTGCGTTGGAGACCCAGCGCTTTACCAATGCCGTCAACCTGCCGCAGTTCCGCGACCAGGTCGTGCTGCATCCTGGCGACAACTTTACGCATACGGCCACGTACAAGTTTAACCTGCTTGCCTAAACAGCCGCCGAAACCCGTTCCAATGTGCCCAAATTTTAATGCTACTGCCATTGCGTATTTTGGTCCCTAATGACGGACAAACGTTTCAAAAAGACACACACACATTGAACTCGCTGACCTATTTCTTGTTTGCTACTGCACATACGCAAGCAGTCGTCCTTTGCCGGGCAACAAGTTCATACTCAGGACCGGTTTCCGGGAATACCTGACGCAGCAGGCCCTGGCCATATAAAAAATTGCATACCTCGACCTTTGCAGGAATGCGAAAGAAAGCACCTCTCCTCATATTCTCCCCTATTTCACGACTATTCCAACGATAACCTCAGTATATACTAATGACCATGCCCGCTCTATTTCTTCAGCTGTTCTGTGCGCAGCTCATCCTGACACTCTCGGTGCTCGGTGCTCCGGGAGGACTGCTCGACCTCGACGGAATCTTCAATCGTGTAACGGGAGTGCTGGCACCAGCCAAGAACTTCGCCATAGTGAACCATGCCAGCGACGCCGCTTCTGGCCTGCCGTCCCAGCAGAGCAGCACTGAAATGCCTGCTGATAGCCAGCAACAGGCCAGAATGGACATGTCACCTGTAGCAAACGTGCCTTCTGTTGCCAATGTGCCTTCTGTTGCCAATGTGCCTTCTGTTGCCAATGTATCGCCCCAAGGCAGTTCTGAAACCCTGCAGGTGCCCGGGTCAATCGACATGGAAGTGCCTGAGGACCTCGGCCCGGAGTCTCGCAGCACCCCGGCTACACAGCCCAGCGCAACCGTACCCCATGCTCCTTTAGCTACATCTGGCCCGCACAAGGTCATCCAGGTGGTGACCCAGATCGTCAATGCCCACGGCGAGGATATCGACGAGGACCAGGCCGCTGTGGCAGACAGATCAGCTGAGGGAGACTCTAACAGGAGCGCAATGCATGATACTAGCAATACGATTGTTGTCGACGAAGGCGACGGCGTTGCAACGATGCTGCACACCAGCACGGTGGTTCTGGGTCAGCAGCAGGAAGAGCAGCGGATGGCTATGGCCGCCCCGCATGTCTTCCATCCGCAGAATGCAGCAAGCGCAGTGGCAGCGCCATGTGGGTTTGTTTTGAGTGTTTTTGCGATTCTCTTTTGATTCGACTCACATTCACCTTCGTGTCTTTCCAATATCTCAATGACATTTACGCAACACAACAGAATGCGGCGCCAGTGCACCGTGCTATTTACCAACGTTTTCTTATAGACAGCCACACCAGCACGCACCTTGATACGGATGGTGGTTTCGGAGTAAAAAATAATAGATGGATGAGAATGCGCGGTGCAGCTTCAGTGAGCGGGCAAATTTACATGCTGGTCGTTGGGACGGCTCAGGCAAAAAAAGAAAGTATCCAGCACATAATTACGGCACCTGCACGTCGTTCAGGCCCTTCCCAAACCCAGTACTATTGAGGGCTGGCGTTGCGACCAGCGAGGTGGCCGCTTGGGAGCCTGGGTTCGGCGAGGCCGAGGGGTGTGTCTGCTCAATAAACGCCGAACTACCTGCCACAAAGCCGTGGACAGGTGCATGTGGAGGCGCTGGTGGCGGCGGCGGCATTTGCTGTGTGAGCGGGGGCGGCTGAGTGGCAAGTGGGAAGCCAGCAGCCGCTGCTACCACTGCTGCCGCTGCTGCCGCCGTCGGATCCTGCATTACCGTGCCCGGCAGCGGCTGGGTCAGCGGCACCGTCGCCGCCGCGACTGCTGCGTGTGCCATCGGGTCCCCGCAGTCGGCCTGCAAGTACTGCTGGATTGCATTGCACCCGCAGTTGCGGTGCGCCAGCAGCTGTGTCTTCAGGATTATCACCTCCTCCTTCAGCTGTGCAACCGCCAGGTGCAGCGTGCGGTTCTGCATCGTCGCGTCCTCGGCGCGCCGCTCCAGCTCCTTAATCCACATCTTCTTCTTCTGTCGGCACTTGCTGGCTGCCACGCGGTTGCGCTCCAGGAACTTGCGCCGCTTCTCGTCCATCTCCTCGGAACTGTCGTCGTTGTCGTCGTCGTCGGGGCTGGCGCTCTTCACTGCTGGGTTGCCGGCGCGGGATTTACGGACTCCACCGGATTTTGCTCCTCCACCGGTACGCTTGCCATTGATGTTCTTGCCGTCGCTGTTGATATTGTTCGTCTGGCGCGACCCCAGTGTTGGCGACGACCCAGCGCCACTGCCAGATATGTCATTGGACGGAACAACTGCCTGCTCATTCCACAGAGACGAATACCCAGGAGGCATATTGGCGTGCTGGACCGATGGCGCGAGCGTAGTCGGCTTGGGTATAGTACTGCTACTGGTTAATGGTGGCTGTGTGAACGATACGGACCCACGGCTGGCGGCGAGCGCCGAACCAGCAGCACTGGTAGTGGTCATGGGCATTTGAAACGTGTATCCGCTTGTCGAGACCATCCCTTGCGAATATCCTGGCTGTTGCGGTGCCATAGAGCTAGTATTATCGTTACAAGCAGGCTCGATCAGGCGATAGGCTGCTAGGTAGTTTTCGGCTATTGTAGTGTGCGGCAGCGGCGGCGACGGCGACGGGTAATTATTTCGTTACGCAGGGGCAAGAGATATCCAGAGCCCACGGTGGCGGGGGCAAAATAGGGGGAAGTTAAAAATAAGGTCCGTTTCGGCTCTTTTTTAGTATCGGTGGATGTGTTCGGCTTATTTATGTAATTGGGGAATTTCGGTTGTATTACAGGATATGCAAAGCCAAAAACCGGGAAACGAGGGTGTAGAAACAAAGGGGAGCGAATATGGAATTTAAGAGAGCAGAAATATTTAGTATTTTGGCGCAAGTAGAGGAGAAAAAGAACAGAAAATCGACCATGAGCATAGTCACTCTTTTTTAAAGGCGTCCCCCTCATGCCGCATTGGTTTTTGGGGGTCGATGAGGCGAGGGGTCAGAAAATTGGCAAAAAAAGCAGCGCTTTAGTATTTTCGTTTCTCGTTTCCACTACCCACGTGAGGTTGCAGTGGTTGGCTGGGCTCTGGGGATGGATAGCCGAACCAGCAGTCAAAAACAATAGTTTGGGTATATAGAGCGACAAAAAAACCCTCCTCTCTAATCTGCGCCTGTTTGGGAGGAGACTTACCGCTGACAGTAAATTTCATGCTAGTGGCTGTGGATACAAAACTTGATTTGGAAAGAAAAATATGGATGCTGACCAGAGAAGATGAATGCAGAAGGTAGAGGTTTGGCTATCGATGCTAAGGATGTGTGTTGTCAGCGCGTCGGGGGGTGGGGTGGGCCATTATAAGCAACCTCGTTGACTAGTGGCCGAAGGAAAAACACATGCGCAAGGCGCTGGGAAGGGGAGGTTGAGGTGTGGGTGAGCAACCTATCCCTGGACAGCTGCGCCTTAATACACAGGCCAAACGTTCGTCCCGCCCACACCAGCCCGTGCTCGCAAGATACAGCACCTTACATGGATCCCATTCGCCTTTTGTTCTCAAACAAGTTTGCATAGCCTTTGGTATTTGGCCAGGGCTTGTTCAGTGCGAAGCATACTATAATGCGGGTGGATGTCACTTCATGCATGGGTGGTTGCGAACAAACAAGCGGGTTCCTTAGGCATTGCGTCATTGTGCATATCCCAAAGGGGAGTGGCACATGACTCGCAGCCAGTCGGATGTGTAGGCCGTGGTGAAATGTTTAAAGCACGTTTTAACACCTGAAGATAGGGAGGGGAAGAGTTGTTAGGCTCTCTTTCTGCCAACATGGCAGTGCGGTTAAATTGGGCTGTAGGTCAATAGCGCAGGAGGTGGGCATAGGAGGGGGCTATGGGGTGGTTTGGGAAGAAGCCTGACATACCGGTGGTTGCAAATAATAGCATGTTGCTCTCTGGCAAGTTGCTGCTGTTGTCAAAGGAGGTTGTGGAGTAGTGGCAGTTGGGTGTGGAGTAGTGGTGGCTTTGGTGTGAGCTGCTCGCGAGATGCACTCCTCAAGTATCTTGTTTAAATATTTTTGCAGTGCAGTAGCTCTGCTACCCTTACCCTATCGACGAGAGAGCACAAATGGACAGCTGCCTGCCTCGTCTTTAGGGTAGCACCTGCACATATATCTGCGCTGGTAGAAAATACACCCCACGCCTCATTCTCCTCAACAAAGCCCTGTTTGTCACTGGAGCATGCATGTTTTATTTGCTTCTCAGGAACCGGCCGCAGCATTTGGTGCAGCTTAATTCAACCTGCCAAGTGTATCACATTAGGCAGTGTCAGTGAAATGCTGCCACTGTTCAAGAAGCGTCTGTTTTCCAGTAATGCATGGTATTTATCCAGCCCACTGCCTCCAGTCGCAAGAGCGGAAGACAATTAAAGGAGCAACAGGCAGCATACGTCACATACATATATTCCAAGTAGAGTTTGGTTCAGCGACTGATGGGATCTACGCCCTGTGCATGTTTTGGTGCCGAGTGTGCACAATGATAGTTGCACATTTATTCTGCCTCCATCCCTGTCATATGCAGGCTATATTAGAAACATGGGTACAAATGCCAAAACGAGTGATTATTCGCCAGTCACCGAGCACGCGCGGCTGTGCCTATTATTAGCGCTGCCTCGTCAAGAGTACCGGCGGGTGCATTGTCCTGAAGAAGTAAAGGGCCAAGCGCTAGAGAAAAAAGCGGCAGCGAAGGGAATCGCTACAAACTTTAAACTCAGCGGGCCCAAAGGAGCCGGCCGAAGATTTTCAGGAACGGCAGCACAGGGGGATGTGGTAGCGTAATAGTATCGTCATCGCGCTCTTCACACCCAAGCCCAGCAGCAGTTACAAACGTGCTCATCGTGGAGTTTTCGGCAGGTGAGTTAGCCAGCTTAGCAATACAGATGCGGGCAGCGTAGTTCTTCTGCCACAGGGTGTACTGCAGAGTTCCGCGGATGGTTAGGTCGTAGGGGCCCTTGAGCAGCCGTCTCCACCTGCCTGAATCCGAGTCGTCATCGTCACCGTCGCCGCTGCCGATCGAGGCGCCCGGGTGGTGAATACTGATTTGTGTCGTCTTGATGCCCGTGGTGGGAAGGCGGAACGAGCCTGGGGCAAACCGCATCGGGTCGCTCAGCTCGTACACGTTGCCCAGCAGGATCGCGGGCTCCGTTTCGTTGGTGGCCAGCAGGCCAGCAGGTGGCGATATTGTCGAATTGGCAATGGCGGCGCCGGCAAAAACGCCAATTTCAGCACGCTCGACAAGTACCTCGCGGATATTAGGGTTAGTCGACCTGACATGCAGAATAAACAATAGCTCTTTTTCGGTAGCCAGGATATTAGACACTTTTATCGCCTCCACATCAGCCAGTGGCGCCGAGGTGTAGTTGAACAGTGCAGCCAGCACGAACAGCGAAGCCAGAATGGCAAGCGACATGAGCATGGCACGTAGCAGCTGGGTTAGCATGCCTGCCTTTTTGCGACGCTGGCCGGTGTGACGACGGAACAGGGGCGTCGTCTCCGGCAGATCCTCAGACGATCCATAGTACACGTTCGAGTGGAACCTGCGGCTGTTGCGGCGCGCATATGTGTTGTACGTAGACCGCAGTCCCGCGGGCTCAGCGTCCAGATCGCTCTCTTCGGTACTCTCGCCGTACTCGTTGTTGGACTGTGTCAGAATGCTGAAACGGTGCCCGTTGTTACTGCTGCTGCCGCGCACCATATGCCTACCACCAACGCGCCGGCCAGACCGGCTGCCCGGTCCAATACCACCTACCGATGTGGTCATACCCGAGCTGGCGCCTGCACCAGCGTATGCCGGGCTGGAGCCATACGCCGGGTACTGGCTGATCGATGACATGGCTCCCATAGCCGCACCCATGCGTCCCACACCCGAGCTGAGCCGCCGGTCGCCGCTCATATATGTCGACAGCCGGTGCCGGTTGCTGCGCCGCTTGCCAGTCGGTTCGCGCTCGTCGTATGGCTCTTCGGGGATCGAGTTGACACGCAGGCTGCTGCGCGAGTTGCGGTAGATGAACTGCTCGTTCTCATCCGAGCCGTCCTCCTCACTGCCACGGCTCGATGCCGCTGTGCGCCGCGTAAACAGCCTGCTGGACTTTCCTTGCATAGGGCGGTCCCCTGCCCGCTTGCCGGGCTTGCGCCCTGCCTTGTTTGGCCGGCTGGTCTCGACGCTGAGCTGCCGGTCGCCCTCCTCTATAGGCGTCTCGACCGGTGTGCCGCTGCGCAGTGCAGGCTGGAGATACCCGGCTGTGTCACTTGATGCTGGCGGATTGGGCGTGCGTCCACGCCGCTCTGGCCACGCATTGTTGGCCCCGTCACGCACGAGTGACTCGCCACTGCCTAGGGTCCGCAATAGTCCATCTGACCCCTCGCCTGCTAGCCGCGTCAGGGACACGCTGCGCAGCCCTGAGCGCGCCTGCCCTATTCCTATGCTGCCCGCTAAACCCACATTCAATACATCGGTATTTCCAGCTCCGACTACGCCCTTGGGCGCCGGGAGCGCCAGGTTCATCGGCTCAGCCGTTGTGGATACTGGGTCCTGGGCAGCAGAAGCAGAAGCAGTAGCAGCAAGGGCAACAGCAACAGCCGAAGAAGAACCAGCGGGATTCATCTTTGATACAGCACCGGACGACCTGTTGCCCACCAAGGCTGTGGGTGTTGGTGAGTCATTCGGTGCATTCTCCGTTTGGTGCTGCTGCTGGTGCTGCTGGTGCTCCTTCTGTTCCTTCTGTTCCTGTCGCTCTACCATGGCACTCACGTTCATCACGTCTGGGAACACCTGCTGCGGCTGAAAGAATGGCTGGGACAGCGGCCGCGGCGTCTGCCCTGCCTTGAGTGTTTTGTGCCGCGGATGCATGAACAGCCCTGCCTGCTCGTCCAGCGCATGGTCGTCCAAATCGGTGAGCTGTGTAATCATTGTTTTGTGCTCGTCCTCCATGGTTGCGAATAACAACACAATGTGCTCAAGCTGGTGGAAATTAGACTGTAGACAATACTGAAAAATGGCTCACAGGCAAAATGCTGCCAACGGACACCACTGCCAAGAAAGAAGAAGCGAAATTCAAAAAAGCACTTTTTGTGTGGGTGAGAAGTGCGCTTGTGTCTTGATCAATCAGAGCGCCTGAATGCTGTTCTGGTTTCTGGAGCAGCAAGCAATCTCCCCCACGTGGGGGTTCAAAGCGCCTGCTACAGGCGTGATGCTGCACCAACATCCGTATGTGATATATGCCTTATGGACTGTGCCTGCAGGAAGAAAATAGAATGTCCATTGCAAACTGATCTGTGAGCTCCATAGAGCGTGGGGCGGCAAAAAGCGCAAGGTATATCCAAACGAGATTGATGGTAGCCGATTAGACGACCACCGTAAGAACAGCACTTGTCCAAAAAGCGCCGCTGAGCAGCAGCATCAGCGAAAACTGCTGCTTGGCACAAATGTCGTACGATATTTTAACAGCCTGCTGGCTGCTTTTAACCTTCGCCATTCCTGCTGTCCCTGCCGTCTGTGCCTACAAACAAAGGATCTTGCTCTTCGTTGCTAATTCCTGAAGCGCCCAGAGACAAACTGCATTTACATCACCAATACGGCTGAGGTATTCATAACAGATATCACATCAGCATCCGGAGGGTGGCGGGTCCAGGAAACTGCACCCCCTCCCTGGCCTTCGGCGCTCCGTGGTATCCCAAACGGCTTGCAGCCAGTGGCGGGCGTTTGTTTTTCCAAAGGGCACCGACACGGCTCCTTTCTGTTCATCGGTCATCAGGCGACAGGAGCGCATGGGTGGGTAGGTTGAAGTGTCCCATGCCGCTGCTGACACCCATGTCTCCTCTCCCCTTGCAACCGGCGGGCTACCGCAAACAAAGCGTCTTGAAGCGAACTGCAGGCTCTTTGAGCGCCCGCAATCCCACACAGACACACAGAATAGGCTGGGATTCTTCTTTTGAGAGCGAACTATTTCCGCAAGGTGTCTCGTAGTGCCAATCTGCCAGTCTGCCAGTCAATGCGCGGGGCAGCAGCAACTGCACATCGTCACCGCGCATCAGTCCGGCGCAACCCGTGGAATACCGGAGGCTACGGGTTATATTTAGCTCCTCAGTTAGATCCCGGTACAATGCCGCTCAGTCGATCCTGCACCAGCTTGTGTCAATGAGGACGCAGGAATGGTCAGAGGCACAAAAGTGATTAGGGTGCCTTCATTGCCCACCATCGACGACGACGACGACGACGACAACAACAACAACGCCCACGCCCACATCCGCTACCACCAACATCCGCCGCCATTTTCGCAGGCAAGAGTGCGGGATTGAGAAGATTCTGGCAGCACACATTGGGGAACGCTACCAGAGCGTAAGAATAAAAGAGTGTGGGATGGGCAGCTGCGCCGCGCCCAGCGCTGCTTGGTCTATTCTAGGAACACAGTCGACATTGGACGGGACGTTACTGTGTCAAGAGATGCTGTGCTACATGGAGCGGATCAGTGTTTGGCGCAAAAAGTGGTCTCGCCACTCGCTGTGTTTGGCTGAGGAGATGCAAAGGAGAAGCGCAAGAGTGAGAAAAAGCGTCATTCGAACGCATTTGCCAGCCCGCTACACAAACCGCCGGTTGTGCGCACTGGGGATACGAAAAAGGTGATGGGCAGCACAAAGAGTGGAGCGAGTGGGTGGGAGGAGCGCTCTCGTAAGAGCCGAGCGGCGGTAGACAGAGGAGAACAAGCAGCAGCACGCAGCAGGGGTTGAGGATTCATGGAGCAGCGCTCTGTGGTCGCACAACGGGTTCAGCTCTAACGATGCAAATATAGCTTCAGCACCTTGCCTCACGCAATGCGCCCATCATTCCCAAAGCAGGCTGCCTTGTGTTCCTCTGGGCAACGCTTTCTGTGGACCACATTGGCTGATGCCCGCGACAGAGTGCCGGATCGGGCGGTGTGGGGGTGAGAGGAGGAGAGAGCCGGCGGTGGGTGGGCAGCTCGAATGTGTGCGGATATGCTGCGTTCTGTGTGGACCTGCCGCCATTTGGGGGCGATTATAAAACGGCCGTGGATTTTGACGCTCGAGGTGGTCTTTTTCCTCTAGTGAATTTTTCTTTCTTGTTTGGTACAGCACAACTTTCTCTCTGCTCTGCTTGTTGTTATACAAGACCTCGCTTTATAAAACCCCAAGGACTCAAAGAAAAGCAAACTTCACCTTTCTTCTTTCCCTTTCTTTTTCCTTACACCTTATTTCTCATCCTACCTTAACCTTTATTCCCCTCATATCTCCTACCCCTTATAAGCTTACCTTATATCCGACATCTTTTTGATTGTTTTCAGCATCTTTTGGCCAATTTCGATCGATTTCCAATCCCGAATCCAGAAGATTATCCCCCCTTGAAACATAAAAGACCCCTCCCTGCCCTGCATTTTGACTTAATTTATCCAGAGTAAAAATGGTTCGCGCTTCGATTCTTTCTATCATCGCCCTCTCGGCCGCGGTTCACGCCAGCGTCTACGAGACCAACCCCGAGGTTGTTGACACCACCTCTGCTCCGGCCACTACTGTTGCTCCGACCCTGACCATCAAGCCCACGGCCACTGCTGTCGTCCCGACTCTGATAATCTCGTCGTCCCCGTGCGAGAGCGCCACTACTGCTATTGTCACTGAGACCGCGTGCATTGGCGATGCCTGCACCACTAAGGTTAAGAGCTCCTCGGAGGTCTGTGTCCCGTCCACCGTCACTGTTCCTGGCGAGACCGCCACCAAGACTGTCGACAACACCTCGACTGTCACCGTTGGCGGCAACGACAAGGCTGTCACCGTCACTGAGACCAAGGACGTGGCCGGCGCCACCTCGACCACCACGGTCACTGTCGCTGACTCGACCACCATCTCCAGCGCCAAGGTTGTCACCACCGAGACCGGCACCATCACTCAGGGTGCGCAGTGCGTCCCGACCACTGCCACGGTCACCAACAACGCTGAGGTCACCAAGACCACCAACGTCAACGCCATCACGGAGGCCACCGTCACCAGCACTCAGATCGTCGCTGTTCCGGGTAACACCGTGACTGCCACCGAGACCGAGAACTGCGAGGGCACTGGCAACACGGTCACCCAGACCCAGTACGTCAAGGAGACTGTTGCCGGAAACACCGTCACCGTTACTGCCCCGGCTGGTGCTGCCGAGACTGTTACTGTTAACGTCCCCCAGGTTGTTACCGTCACCAACCAGGCCACCCAGACTGTTGTTGACACCGTCACTGTCGGCGCCGTCCAGGAGACTGTCTACCAGACCGTTCCTGGCAACACTTTCACCAAGACTGTTGTCCGCACTGTCACCGCCCCCGAGACTGTCGTCACCAACACCGTCACCGAGGTCGCCACTGTTGGGAACACCCACACTGTCCAGGAGATCTGCGAGGACGAGACCACCGTCACCGTGCCCAACACCGTCTACTCGACCGTGTCGCTGTGCGAGGGTGCCACCGTCACCGTTCCGATCAACAACGTCCAGACCGCGTACTCGACCACCACTGTGACCGTTCCCCAGGTCATCGGTGAGACCCAGTGGCTGCCGGCTCCGGCTACCGTTAACCAGGTCCACGAGGCCACCGTTACCGAGAACGTCGACTCGGTCAACACCGTGATCATCCCGTCTCTGGTCACCGAGACCACCGACACCGTCGTCGCTACCAGCAACGTCGTTGCCACCGAGACTGGTGCTCCTGTTACCGAGACCCAGGTTGTCGTCAACACCGCCGAGCAGACTGTCTACGCCACCCAGACCGTGACTGAGACCACCACCAACGTTGCTACTGTCAAGAATACCATCGCCGAGACTGTCTGCGAGGTTGTCCCGGTCACCACCCCGGAGAAGCCGACCCCCTCGACTGTTGAGTCGTCGTCGGAGACCACCCCTACCACCACTCCGGCTGAGGAGACCACCCCGTGCACCCCGACCACTGTCACCGAGACCATCGAGACCACCCCGTGCGACGACTGCGAGCCGACCACTCTTACCACCGTCTACACCGTGACCCCGACCACTGAGGTCCCGTCGTCGATTGAGCCCACCACTGAGATCGAGACCACGACCCCGTGCACCCCGACCACCGTCACCGAGACCATCGAGACCACCCCGTGTGACGACTGCGAGCCGACCACTCTCACCACCGTCTACACCGTGACTCCGACCACTGAGGTCCCGTCGTCGGTCGAGTCCACCTCGGAGACCACCACCCCGTGCGAACCCACCACCGTCACCGAGACTGTTGTCACGACCCCGTGTGACGAATGCGAGCCAACTACCGTCACCACTGTCTACACCGTAACCCCAACCACTGAGGTCGAGACCACGACCCCGTGCACCCCGACCACCGTCACCGAGACCATCGAGACCACCCCGTGTGACGACTGCGAGCCGACCACCATCACCACCGTCTACACCGTGACCCCGACCACTGAGGTCCCGTCGTCGGTCGAGTCCACCTCGGAGACCACCACCCCGTGCGAACCCACCACCGTCACTGAGACTATTACCACTACTCCGTGCGATGAGTGCGAGCCAACCACTATCACCACCGTCTACACCGTGACCCCGACCACCACGGAGGAGCCTTCGTCGGAGGACTCGACTACCCCGTGCGAGCCTACTACCGTCACTGAGACCATCACCACTACTCCGTGCGATGAGTGCGAGCCAACCACTATCACCACCGTCTACACCGTGACCCCGACCACCACGGAGGAGCCTTCGTCGGAGGACTCGACTACCCCGTGCGAGCCCACTACCGTCACTGAGACCATCACCACTACTCCGTGCGACGAGTGCGAGCCGACCACCATCACGACCACTTACACTGTGACCCCGACCACCACGGAGGAGCCTTCGTCGGAGGACTCGACTACCCCGTGCGAGCCTACTACCGTCACTGAGACCATCACCACTACTCCGTGCGACGAGTGCGAACCAACCACCATCACAACCACCTACACCGTGACCCCGACCGAGTCTGAGTCCGCTGAGGAATCGTCGGATGCCTCTGTTGAGTCTGAGTCCACTGAGGAGTCGTCGGATGCCTCTGTCGAGTCTGAATCTACTGAGGAGTCGTCGGATGCCTCTGTCGAGTCTGAGTCCACTGAGGAGTCGTCGGATGCCTCTGTCGAGTCTGAGTCCACTGAGGAGTCGTCGGATTCCTCTGTTGAGTCTGAGTCCACTGAGGAGTCGTCGGATGCCTCTGTCGAGTCTGAGTCCACTGAGGAGTCGTCGGATTCCTCTGTTGAGTCTGAGTCCACTGAGGAGTCGTCGGATGCCTCTGTCGAGTCTGAGTCCACTGAGGAGTCGTCGGATGCCTCTGTTGAGTCTGAGTCTACTGAGGAGTCGTCGGATGCCTCTGTCGAGTCTGAGACCTCCGATGCTACCTCTGAGGAGGAGACCACCGAGGCCACTTCTGAGGAGGAGACCACCGAGGCCACCTCTGAGGAGGAGACCTCTGATGCTACCTCTGAGGAGGAGACCACCTCTGAGGAGACCACCTCTGAGGCCACCTCTGAGGAGCAGACCACCGAGGAGACTACCACTGAAGCCACCTCTGAGGAGCAGACCACCGAGGAGACCACCACCGAGGAGACCACTACCGAGGCCACCTCTGAGGAGCAGACCACCGAGGAGACCACTACCGAGGCCACCTCTGAGGAGAAGACCACCGAGGAGACTACCACCGAGGAGACCACCACTGAGGAGACCACCACTGAGGCCACCACCGATGAGACCACCACTGAGGCCACCTCTGAGGAGCAGACCACCGAGGAGACCACTACCGAGGCCACCTCTGAGGAGCAGACCACCGAGGAGACCACCACCGAGGAGACCACCACTGAGGAGACCACCACTGAGGCCACCACCGATGAGACCACCACTGAGGCCACCTCTGAGGAGCAGACCACCGAGGAGACCACTACCGAGGCCACCTCTGAGGAGCAGACCACCGAGGAGACTACCACCGAGGAGACTACCACTGAGGCCACCTCTGAGGAGCAGACCACCGAGGAGACCACCACCGAGGAGACCACCACTGAGGAGACCACCACTGAGGCCACCACCGAGGAGACCACCACTGAGGCCACCTCTGAGGAGCAGACCACCGAGGAGACTACCGCCGAGGAGACCACCACTGAGACTACCTCTGAGGAGGCCACCACTGAGGAGACTACCACCGAGGAGACCACTACTGAGGCCACCACCGAGGAGACCACCACTGAGGCTACCTCTGAGGAGCCTACTGTGGAGTCGTCCGCCCCGGTCGCCGCTGCCCTCGTTGTCTCTTCTTATTTCTAAATGAATAGGGTCTAGGGCAAAAGTTAGATCTATGCCACTGATCCCTCTTTCTATTCATCCTACATAGCCCCTTACGTCCTGTTGTGCGTTAGTTTTACCTTTTTCCTTTCTTTATGTCTTTCAATTCCAGCCAGTATCTAAAATTTTATGTCACAGCGACTCCTATATGGCTGGGATCATGGCCCCATTGTCGACGAGTCAATGGCATATCCGAGAAATCCACATGTGGCTTGGGATCAATCGGCCACCAGTAGGCAAATTTCACCATGTCGACGGGCTTCTTCTTCCGGGTCTGTGTTTTCTCTCTGCTATTGCTTCTTTATCTTAAATTGCTCTTCCACAACAAATCCACCAAATCCACGGTCAATCCTAGTGAAATGTCAGGCCCTTCTGCGTTAACGAGTGTTGTATTGAAGGCGCGCGCCCAGCACACAGCGTCGGTTATCTTCTTGCACGGTCTCGGTGACAGTGGTCACGGATGGGCGCCAGTAGCGCAAATACTGTCGCGCACGCTGCCGCACGTAAAGTTTATTCTCCCAAATGCCCCAGAGAGTCCGGTAACATTGAACTTTGGCATGTCAATGCCGTCGTGGTATGATATCAAGTCGCTGGGGCGGGTCACGAAGGACGAGGACGAGGCCGGGATGCGCGAGTCGATGATCAAGGTGAACAAGATCATTTCTGACGAAGTCGCGGCTGGGATCTCACCGGAGCGCATTGTGCTGGGCGGGTTCAGCCAGGGCGGTGCCATGGCGCTGTTCACCGGGCTGCAGTCCGAGCTCAAGCTGGGTGGCCTTATCGTGCTCAGCGCGTACCTGCCGATTCGCGACCGGATCTTCCAGCTGGCCACCGAGGCAAGCAAGTCGGTGCCTATTATGCAAGGCCACGGTACAGCTGACGGTGTGGTGCTGTTTGAGTATGGCAAGATGACTAACGAGACGCTAACCAGCAAGGGATACGACTGCAAGTTCCATGTCTACGAGCACATGGAGCACTCGAGCTGCGAGGATGAGATCATGCACATGTCGCTGTTCCTGAAGAAGCGCATTCCCGAGCAGTTCACCCCGCCTGCCTCTTCTCTGTAAAGCCACCAGCAGGTTACTGACTGGTCTGAGTCAGTGGTCTTGGCGCAGGGCAAGACCAAAGAACGCACCACCCCCTCCAGCAGGCGTCCTTGTTCCGAACACGTAATCCCGACAGCCTTTCTTGTTCTTCCCTCGGCTCCACTTTCACCACTTTCTATTTTTCGCTAAAGTCTAGTAAAATGCGCTTTGCAATCAGTAAGCTCAAGGTCGAGCTCAAGCTCGCCATTCACCGACTAAAGCTGCTGCAGGCCAAGACGGCCTCACTCAACACCAAGGCGCGGCGGGAGATAGCAACGCTGCTCGAGACAGGCAAGATAGAGAGCGCTTATATTCGGGTAAGCTAGGGCTGTGCCACCACTCTTCCGAATGCACACCTGCGAGCAGACGCCTTCTCTACCCTGCTCGGCCAGCTACTCACACTTGTCTTCTGGATACCCACTAGGTTGAGAACATCATACGCGAGGACTTTAACATCGAGGCGCTGGAGATAGTCGAGCTGTATTGCGAGCTGCTGAACGCGCGCCTCGGTATGATTGAGCAGTCACGGACAGTCGACCCTGGGATTGAAGACGCCGTGGCATCTATTGCCTACGCGTCGACGCGGGTCGACGTCAAAGAACTCGTCATGATCCGCGAGCTGCTGGCGGCGAAGTACGGCGCCGAATACATCAAGAACGCAATGGACAACGTCGACGGCACTGTGAGCCCGAAGCTTGTGCACAAACTTGGCGTCAAGGCTCCCGCCCGCTTCCTGGTCGAAATGTACTTGAAGGAGATCTCAAATGCATATAATGTCGGCTGGCGGCCAGAGGGCGAGCAGAGCGAGGATGGCGTTGACGATGAGGATGGGCCGGGGGGTGGCGAAAGGGAGAAGGTGCCGGAGGCGCCGATTTCTGCAGCCAATGCTGCCGGTTCTGCTGCAAATGTCAAGGATACCGATAGCGCAAAGGCCGCTGAAGAGAGTGGCAGCAGCGAGCAGAAGGGAGCAAGCTTTACACCATCCCCGGCGAAAATGAACACTGCTCCCAATGCGAACAAACCCAGCGCCCTGCCTTCTGTTCCCTCAACCAAACCCGCTGCCAGGGCTGGCCCTGGAGCTTCGAAGGCTGCTGCGGCGCCTGCCAATGATGGCCTGCCGTCAATCGACGAACTCCAGAAGCGATTCGAGGCACTCAAGCGTCTGTGACATGTAGGCTATGTTCTACGCTCCATACCGACTAGCCGAGCTCGCATTGCGAGCGCCATAAGTCTGGTAAAAAGTAGAGATTTTTACAGTCTGCTTTTCCGCCATGCGATCGTTTGGCATCTTCACACTCTGCAACGTTGGTATATGGATACGCACATGGATACAGTATTTGCCCTCGGATCCAACTCGGGCGGTCAGCTAGCAACTGGGAGCCTAGATGATGCGCATTTCCTTACTGAAACTGTGTTTGGGCAGGAGTGCAGTGCTGCTGGGATTGCTGGTGATGCAGTTATCGCTGGAGGCGGAAACCACACGTTTCTAGTGCGCAACAAGGGCCGTTTTCTCTTTGGCAGCGGTACAAATGCCGATGGACAGCTGGGAATACCGACTGCATCATCTGGGCCTTACTTGCACTGGACACCGATACAGTTCCCAGGAGAGTCAGTCTACAAGATTGCCTGCGGCTGGAGCCACACACTGTTGCTCAACGACACACACAGGCTCTTCTCGGCTGGATCCGGTGGATTCGGACAGCTTGGGATCAACCCTGAGCCCGGAGTATCAAAGGCGATGCAATGGTCGGAAATACGCATAGGAGGCAGTGCAAAAATAGTCGATATTGCCTGCGGAATGAGGCACTCGCTTGCCCTGACTGGCAGTGGCGATATATTTGGATGGGGAGCGAACCGGTGTGGCCAGCTTGGTGTTCCTGGAACAAAGAAGCAGCCAAATGTCTGTGAGCCAACCTTGGTTTCTGCTGGTCTCCCACCGATCTCGATGATTGCGTGCGGGCGTAGCCATTCTGTGGCCATAGCCAGCGACCGTGTGACAGTGTTTGTTGCTGGCCAGGACAGGTGTGCGCAATGCGGGCCTAGCAGCTACGATGCTGTTGCTGGCACATGGCGGTCGTTCCGTCTCAGCTCGCCTGCACGAAAGCTGTGCTCGGGATGGGAGTTTGGTGCGGTGCTGTTGGATCCCGCAGAGGGTAGCCAGACGAGTCGCTGCGTTACTATGTGGGGGCGATCCGACCATGGCCAGCTGGGCAAAACGCCGATGACCATGCCTGGCGGAAGCCGCGACACTGTCGATGTTGCGCTAGAGAGCGCGGTAGTTGACATTGCGTGTGGCTCCAACCATACTGTCGCTGTGCTCAGCAACGGCAGCGTGTGGGCGTGGGGGTGGAACGAGCATGCCAATGCAGGAGATCCGTCACTTGCCGATGTGGTGTGCCCGCGGCAGCTGTGGCCAGTAGCAGCAACAGTACCAGGGCGCTTGCCAAGCGTTGGCACTGGCTACGGCAACACGCTTATTAGTATTAGCTGTGATTAGATTGCGAGATCGAGGTTGAAACCAGCACCATGCCCGCCTGGGCCTTTTTTTTCACCTGCTGCGTGTTCGTTTTAGCTCGCGAGCAGCTCTTGCCCCTCTTTTCTCCTTTAAAGCTTGCAGAGTTTATTCTTTCTATTTTTCTGAAATACACGAGCCTCTCTTTTGCACACGTAACCCATTAACTTTCTACCTTCAACCACGTATATTTCGCAGCCGTCACTTCCCCTTTTCGACTGCAGCTTTGGTTCCACATTCTCTCTCTTTATCCGAGTGCGTAGCCAGCAATGTCGCAGATTCACTACAAGTTTCGTGCGGCCAAGGACTTTTCGTCGATTGTGTTTGATGGGTTGTCTATCTCGGTGTATGACCTGAAGCAGGAAATCCTTCGCGAGAAGCGCCTGGACCCAGAAGAGAACGATCTGGTTGTCACGAACGCGCAGACCAATGAAGGTAAGGCAGTGCGGATCTTTTGTATACACGCGGACAGAGCATTACGTTAAGCTGCTGTCAGTATGTTCACCAGCTGATTTCTTGATCCATTTTTGACAACTGTTTAGACTACACGGATGAGTCGGCGCTGATCCCAAAGAGCACATCCGTGATGGTGCGCCGTGTGCCCTACAAGGGCCCGAAGATGTCGCAGGGCGGCAAGGGCCAGCAGCAGCAGCCCCAGCAGTTTGGCCAGCAGCAGCACCATGCGGGCAACCGCTCCTCGGGCTACGGTGGTGGTGGAGGCGGTGGACAAGGCTATGGCGGCGGCGGCTTCCATCGTGGCCACCATGGAAATAACCCCTCGACCACCACGAGCCAATACGGGTATCGCGGGCCGCAGGGTATCGGGCTCAACAACAGCTACTCGTCCAGCCAAAACAACAACAGCGGGGTGGGGTCTGGAGTAGGCGATCTAAATGGGCAGCATGAGCTGGAGCGCAACCCAGATGTGATATCTGACGCCGAGGAGGCTCGTATTGCAGCGATGCTGCAGCAGACTGACGAACAGTGGTCCCACCAGCAGACCATCATGCAAATGTATGTCACGACTATAGCTTTTTTACACTTACGCGGAATAGAGCCGTTGGTGGATATTGCAACGTTGAAGCTAACTCGCAAAGGAGGAGGGGGTGGTCCATGGCAGGATCATGATGCGAGAGAGAAGGGCGGGACCAGAGCGGGATTGGATGGCGTCCTTCTTCCACATTTGGCATCTGCTACTAACACACCGTGCTTTCAATTTTCCTGTAGGCAGCGACCGGTGTTCAACAACCGCGGTGGGGCATACCGCCCAAGGCCCCGCATCGAACGCCCTGAGCACCAGGGCCCGCCACCGCCCAACTATGTCTGCCACCGGTGCGGCATTGCGGGTCACTGGATCCACAACTGCCCGACCATCGGGCAGCCCAGCGACGGCAACACACGCAACACGGGCCATCGGATCAAGCGGACCACGGGCATTCCCAAGTCGTTCCTCCAAAAAGTCGACAAGCTCGAGGAGGGCGGCAATGCGTTGGTGACGAGTGATGGCACGCTGGTGGTAGCCCAGGCGAACGAGGCAGCGTGGAACGAGGCGCAGAAGCAGTCGAGCAAGCTATTCTCGACTGAGTCGGCTGTTGATCCGAGCCAGGTGCCTGGCGACCTCAAGTGCCCGATCTGCAGCCAGCTCCTGCGCGACGCTGTGAAGGTCCCGTGCTGCGATACAGTGTACTGCTCGGAATGTATTGAGCAGTCGCTGCTCGAGCCCGGAGAGAAGCACTTTACGTGTCCGTCGTGCAAGGCTCCCGGTGTGGTACCTGACCAGCTCACATCGGCCGATGCAGTGCGCACCAAGGTGGATAAGTTTTTGCGCGAATATTCAGCTAGCAAGCCTAGCAATGAGAACGATAACAAGACAACCGCGGCTACAGCCTCAATCGCTGTAGCACCTACGCTGGCTGATCAGCCAGTACGCCCGCCACCGCCGCCAGTCCAGATGCAGCCGCATCCGCGGCGTGCAACGCAGCCCATGGGCATGATGCCTCCAGGGATGATGATGGGTATGCCGCAAGGATATATGGGCATGCCACCAATGGGCCAAATGCCGTTTATGCCGCCCGGGATGCCCATGCCTGGAGCGCAGTGGAACAATATGAACCCGTCAAACATGTCTGGGGTACGTCCGCCGCTGCCGCCACCGCAACAGCAGAATAGTAGCGACTACAACACTGGGCGTGGTCGAAACTCGCCCCGGCAGCGGCGATCACCTGGCCGCAGCCGGTCATCTGGCCGCAGCCGGTCGCCAGGACGCAGCCGGTCGCGTCGCCACCCCCACCATAGCCACCGCAGTCGTAGTCGCAGCTACAACCCTAGTGATGCTGAGCATCCGGAGAGGCCGGCTTTGTCGAGGCATGATGATAGGGGGTCGCTGGAGGTAGAACCGGCTCAGAAGACCAATGGTAAAGGCGAGATTGGAGCTGGAAATGGCGACGTAGCCGGTGACGCGAATAAAACGGTCAGTAAAGACTATGTGCCACCGAGCATGGAATCTCCTCAGCCGCATCGCTCACAAAGCCGCCAGCGCTCATCAAGCCGCCAGCGCTCGTCAAGCCGGCGCCGCTCCCCAAGCAGGCGGCGCTACCGTACCAGTCGCAGCCCTAGCCGCGAGCGGCGTAGTAGATACGATAGCAATGAGCGATCGAGGTATTACGACGGCAGAGACAAGCGTGACCGGCGGCGCGAGTACGAGTCGCGTCGCGGACGGAGCTCTGAGCGCGGGCAATCATCTGGTGACAGGGCGCGGAATAGAGGAGAGCGCAATACGAAAGACGTGGAGATATCGATCCGTGGGCGGTCAAGCAAAGAGAACAGTGGCAAAGAGTCCTGTGGTGACAAGCCACGGTCGGTTCTAGATCGGCTGAGGGATAACCGCGGGGATGTAGCCCAGGAGAACGGATCCAAGAGCCCACGGCGGTCGGGCGGCAGGCGCAGGAGCCGTCGCTGAGTAAGAGAAATTGAATGCAAGGCACGCTCTTTGCACATGCCTGAATATTTAGCAGCTGACAATGGCACTCGCTTCGAGGTGGATTGGGCTATTTCTCTTGCCTAGATCTCCTTCATAGCTGGCGCTCTGCTGTATTTATTAGACAGCCTTGCCATTTTTCGGTTTATGTCAACCAATAAATAAGTGCAACAGGATGCTAAGCGTATGCGACGCAAGGCCGCAGTAGCGAGCTCTGTTCCTTTCTCTCCTCTGCACGGCATACACTCAGAGCCATTTCATTTGCGGAGCGGCGTGTGATTTCATCAAAGGGGATGCAGGCGAGGCCAAGAGGAACTCATATAGCGGAGCTCAATGATGGGCATTTGACATGCCCTCACGAGTTTGCGGAGTGACAGCAAGGGGAGGGCAGGAAAGCGCCATGTGGCTACACACGAGGCCACCCACCCATGCCAATTACACAGGTATAGCGAGTCTTCAGCCAAGTGCTTCTGTTAAACCCCACCTGAGGCTATAGCCGAGGCTGTCTTCCAAACCTAGGCAATGGTATTGTAATGGAGGAATAGCGATGTTCAACAAAAGCTCCCGGCTACTGGGTAGGCAGGCACAATAACCACAAAGAGGTGGTGAGATACCAGCAACTCCGCCGCTTCGCCTTCCGAAGCAACCTTGTGCAGTTTTTGAAATGAAACAATCTACAGCGCTTTGCAAGCACGCACTACGGCGAAGGGGGGTGTGGGACTGACGTCATTCATTGTACGTTATTTTTCTCCTCTTTTCTGCTGGCTCGCTATACATGTGGTGTAGTGGTACTGGGCTTTATCCACCCAGCCGTTGCAAGGGTTGTGGCATGGGGCCTTACTGCCTGTTGCAGGCATGCATCGCTAAAGTCACTCGCATTTTGCTTAAAGGCGGCTTTTTGCAGCACCTCGCCAGCAGAAGCACAGCTCTGTGTATTTCTCCCCTCTTCTCCTATCCACACACCCGTTTTCAATATCTTTTCGGGAGAGGGTTTTTCATATATCACCAAGCATCTGGCTCGCTTTGTATTTTATTTGGGGGATACACGCTGCGATTATCCGCTACATTAATATCCGGTTTTGTTTGGTGGGGGCCTTGGCAACACCTTACCGCAACCTCCACAGCAAAGTGGGCTTTTTTGCAAAGCAGAGGCAAACGGCCCTTTACTGCCCAGAGAAAACAGCAGAGCACTTCTGCGCCAGCCACGCGTGTACTTCGTCATAGCTGCAAAGTGCAAACAGGAAAAGGAAGCAAACCACACTCACAGTACCAGGCCACTACAACCAGGCACGCAGTGGGAAGATCCCTGAGCACGCAGCTGGAAAAATTAGCAGTTTTTTTCTTTGTTCAGTTCACCACCACGTCATTTTTCTGTTTTGTGAGCCGCATTTTTGTTCCTCCTTCGATCGTGCTAGGACAATTATACTCACTCTTTTTCAAACCAAAGCTCGTGCGCGTCCTGAGAAACACGCTTGGAGATATCGCTGCGGGTGGGAAGAGACAAACCAGCAAGACACCAAAGACACGTTATTCCAGCGAGGCATGACCACAGATACTGCAGGCAAAATCAGCCTGGGGCTCGAGCGCATCACGGATTTCCTGCGGTACCGGCTGCCACGCGACCCGCGACTGGGGCTGCGGGTGGTGCACGTAGCGGGGACGAACGGCAAGGGCTCAGTTTGTGCGCTGATCTCACAGGCGCTGATTTCGGCGGGCTACAAGACAGGGACGTTCAACTCGCCACACTTTCTTGAGCCCAACGACGCGATCCGGATCCAGGGCGTGGCGATTCCAGCCAGCGACTACAGAGACCTGCGGGTGTGGATCAACGATCTGGATGCAAAAACGGCGTCAGAGCACGGGCGACTGTCCCTGTTCGAGCAGGCGACGGCGGCGGCGCTGTGGTGGTTTGCGGAGAGCAAGGTGGACGTGGCGGTGATTGAGGTAGGGATGGGCGGGCTGCGCGATGCAACCAATGTGTTCGGCGTGGTGGAGCAGGGCGCAGCAGGCGGGGTGTTCGCTGGACAGTCGCTGGTGCAGTGCATCTGCGCAATCGACGAGGACCACGTGGGGATGATCGGCGACACAATCGAGGAGATTGCGCAGGAGAAGGCAGGAATCATCCGGCCGGGCTCGTGGGTGGTGCTGGGCACGCAGGGGCGCTCGGCGGCCTTCCACCGCGTGCGGCAGATTGCCCAGAAGCTGTCGCCCGCGCGCATCGTCAATTTACGCCGCCAGCCGACCCACGACATGCATGTACCGCATTTTGCCGTCAAGCCCGAGCCGCCGGTAACCGCCGCCCACCCGCGCCTGGTGAGCCGCCCAGCCGACGAGGTGCCGAGCTGGGCTGCATTCAACGGCACTGGCCGTCGGTGCCTGCGCGCGCGGTACCCGCACTCGCCCGACGAGCAGAGGAAGCGGCGCGGCAGTCATGCGGCCATAGCACCGCCGACGCCCACCACCGACGTGGATCTGCCGCTGGTCCTGGCTGGGCACTACCAGGCAGCCAACGCCGGCATTGCCTTCTATGCGCTGGATGTGCTGCGCACGCACTACGGCTTCGACCTTTTGACCGACGCGGCCATCCAGGTCGGCTTCCAGAACGTGCGTTGGCCGGGCCGTTTGGCGTGGCTGCGCCTGCGGCCTGCCGGCGACGGCCTCGCCCACTGGCTGCTGGCCGACGGTGCCCACAACGAGCCGGCTGCTGCCGAGCTGCGCAAATACGTCGACACTGCTTTGCGTCGGTTCGCCCAGCAGCGCCATATTCTGGCAGGCACTGCTGCCCGCACCCTCAATGAGCCGCCGCCCGTGCGCTGGATCGTCGGGTTTACGCGCGGCAAGGATGTCGCTGCCATTCTGCGCCAGCTGGTGTGTCCGGCGGACGTTGTCTGGGCTGTGCCCTTTGCCCAGCCCGACGAGATGCCCTGGATCACATGCTGCGACCCCGGCGACATTGCGCACCAGGTCTCCGCTGCCTTCCCCGACACGCCAGTCACCGAGTTTGTGTCGCCGATTGCTGCTGTCGAGCAGCTGAGGGTCGAGCAGTCTGCTGACTACCTGACCGTGCTGTGTGGATCGCTGTATCTGGTCGCCGATCTGTACCGCACGCTGGACATCCGGCCATTCGACTCTGCACCCGTGTAATCAGCCGATCAGGATTTAGATGTAATTGAATTTTTCCAATTTTTTTTCTTCCTGTTCTTGCTAACAAAAAAATTATGCCCTAAGCTGCAGCAAAAACCCGCGAGTCCACGCTCCTTTTTGCCTCCCCGTTATTCCACTTTCCTAACTCCTCTCCCACACCTTTGTCACATACACAACCATGCCCAAGGCCAAGAGATCGCAGGTCGTCACGCTGACAAAGACCAAGTCGAAGGGTCGCGAGGCCAAGTCCTCGCTGATGGAGCAAGTGCGTGTCGCCGCCGACACCTACGACTACGTCTGGGTATTCTCGGTCGAGAACATGCGCAACGCCTACCTAAAGACCGTGCGCAACAACTTCAAGACCAGCCGCTTTTTCTTCGGGAGCAACAAGGTCATGGCCAAGGCCCTGGGCAAGACCGCCGAGGAAGAGATCAAGCCCGACATGCACAAGATCGCCGAGCAGCTGACTGGCGAGGTCGGCCTGCTGTTTACTAACAACAGCATCGAGGACGTGAAGAAGGCGTTTGACGAGTACGCAGCCGACGACTATGCTAGGGCTGGCTGCATTGCCACCGAGAAGGTCGAGGTCCAGGCTGGCGAGGTCACCAGGGGGTACACCCAGGAGACCTTCCCGAATAACATGGAGCCCCAGCTGCGCGAGCTCGGCATGCCCACGCTGCTCAGGCAGGGCAAGATCACCATTGACTACGACTATGTCATCTGCCAGGAGGGCGACCGTCTGACCCCCCAGCAGGCCCAGCTGCTGAAGCTCTTCTGGGTCAAGCAGGCTGTCTTCAAAATCGACCTGATCGCCTATCTCCACAACGGCGAGTTTGTTAACCTCGAGGCCGAGGATGACGAGGACATGGAGTAAAAAATTGTTTCTTTTCCCGTATTTTTCTGCAACATCTACCGAAACCAATCGACGCAAACACAAGTGTTAATTGTACAGCAAGTTGTATTAGACGTCAACGCTATCAAGGCGCTGTCCTTACATCCCGTAGAACGGGTGGTGCTCGACCACCTCGCCACCGCTCGTAGTAGTCTCATGTGCAACCGCCTGATGGTAATCGCCATCCTCCACCTTCACTTCAGGCTGGCTGGCCATGGGAGGATCCGTAGCGGCCACCGCGCCCTCCTGTGGATCATGGTCCAGACCGCTGTCGGCTTGCAGCCGCGGCGACAGAGGCGCCTCACTGTAAGACGGCAGTGCATGCTGAGGCAGCCGCGCCTCCGAATGCACCGGCAGTGGTGCCATCGACAGATGGGGCCTGGGCGCTGGCCGCGGCTCCCTGCCAGCAACCAGCGACTCGATCTTGTGGATGTCAAGACGGTGCTGCGTCCATGGAATCCGCTTCTCCGCCCCGCCGACCAGCTGCTCTGCCAGATTGGCCTGCGTCCGCGTCATCTTGGCCACATGCTCCGGCCCGCTGCCACCAGGCCCCGTTGCCGCCGCCGCTGCCGCCGCCGTCGCCGCCGCCTCCAGCACCCCGTTGACTGCAAGCTCGGCCTCCTCCTCCGCCGACGCCTTGATCAGCGACGACAGCCGCGTGATGTACTGCCGCACACCGTCGCCGGACACTCCGCCCGCAAGCGACGACCGGCCCTTATACAGGCTGTCAACCGAGCTGGTGCCCTTGGACTGCATCAGATGGTGCAGCGTCCAGCGCAGTACCGAGCCCGAGCTGTTTGGCATGATCTGTCCGTTCGCGTTGGTCCCGAACCCATCTAGCGGCGTTGTTTCGTGCAGATGCCCGCCGCCCTCGCTGTCTACAAACGCCCTGGCCAGCTCATCCACCACCCGCTGCCGACTCGCCAGCGGATCAGAGATGAACAGCGAATCGTACGGCACCACGTCGTTTGCCGTCATCTTGCTCAGCCGGCTGGCCATCGCTGCTGTGAACCACTCGCTCGCCCAATGCTTTGCGCCAGACCCACGCAGTCCGCTGGTGAGCGGGACGTCGATAGGCTCCAGCGCTGCACCTGGCCCATTCTCGTCGTCCTTGGCTGACTCCAGTATCCCCGGCATATCAATCGTCTGCTCGTTGCCCAGGTCCATGCCATCAAACGACATAGAGTTTTGCGACGTGCCTTTGAGATCCGGTGTGCCCTCGAGGATGTCAATCTCCATATCCATATCAATCTCCATATCCAGCACCGAGCCAGTGTCGTGGTCATGGTCGACAGCCAGCGCCTCCTGCTTAGACCCATTCGCCGCCTGTGGGCCAGCTACCTGGCCATCTACGCCGCTCTCATTGCGTCGCCGCATAGGGAGAGGTGCATCTGCCATCTCGTCCATCACTCGAGCTGCTGTCTCATTGTATATATCCGGGAACAGCTTGTACCGCGCCTTGTTCCACTTCTTTTCAGACGCGCCTAGCAAATCATGCGTGGTACCGTTGCCGTGGATAAACAGCGGCTTGCCATTGGTGCCATCAGAGGCCGCACCCTCGTCGGCCTTTGCCTCAAACTGAAGCTCATCTTCAGGAATATCAAAGTCCAGAAGCAGCTCCTCAGGTGCACTTGACGGATCGACCTTGGTTGCTGGCTTGAAGAACCCGTAGAGCGCCTTGTCATTAGAAATCGACGACTGCAGCACTGACAGCGACGACGTGGTGAGATGCAGCAGTGACGATGCAATGTCCTCGGGCTCGTCGCCGTCGCTGTCCCCGCCATCCGAGTGGTCAGTAGCCCCGTTTGCCCGCTCGCCTTCCCACGACCCTGCTCTGTTCTTTTCTGCACCAGCGCTCTCCAGCAATGCCTCTACTGCTGTCGCATCGGACTCCACAGGCAGCTCATCGAGATCGCCACGAAGTGATGACACCGCTGCCACGCCATCATCAGCCACCTCTTCCTCTGCGTCCTCCTCTGAGATTGGCACCAATGCTGGCAGGTGTTCGGGAATGATACCGTCAAAGTCATGGTTAGGGCCGCCGTCGAGGAGCAGGCACTCCAGGCTGAACCCCTCTAGTAGCATGTCGATGTCGTCGTCCTGTAGACCGTTAACTGCTGGGTCGCCATCAGTGTTGTGGTGGAGGCTGCCCACAATGTCGCCCGTTGACACTCGCCGCGAATTGGCTGTGCACGTATCGTTGCCTTCCGATCCAGACACAAAGTCCCACGAGCCACGCCTCGACTGAACCTCCCTCTGGAATGCCTCGTCGCCTAGCCGCAGCAAGTTTCGTTGCCCCTGTGACCTGTCTCCGCGTATTTGCCGTGTCTCAGGCGGTGTCTCGATGGCTGTGCCAACATTGTCCTTCCAGGTTTCCTGCCCACTCCTGGAACCTGGATCCAGTCCACGCCAAGATCCTGAGCTGTCGCATCGGCCATATCCAGCAGATTCGGCTGTGTCCGTCCGGCCAGATCAGCCCGTGCCTTGCACGCTTCGCCAATGCGCAGAACGTACATGCGCGCTATATCAGACAGCAGTGCCAACGACCCGTTGGTCATGCGGTCGAATTGCGTTGTGGACGACACTAGGCGCTGCATAGACCGCCGCATCTGGCCCGCATAATGGGCGCTGGCCGAGTCCATCTCGCTGCCACCGAGCATCCGCGGGTCTATCTTCGCACCTAACTGCGCTGTAACCCGGTGACTGGTATTAGGCTGCTGCCGATCCAAATGGCTGTGGCCGTTTTGGTAACGTCGCTCGCGCCTCTGTGCTGTTGGCTGCCGACTGTCTGGTCGTCGTGTGGTCGCCTGCTGTAAATGGAGCCCTGTTTTCCGCGAAGCCACTGCCTGCTGCTGATCTGCTTCGGTTGCACGCGAGCTGCTCCGACTGCGCTGCTGCTGCTGGCCGCTTGCTGCCTGCGTCGAGGTTTGATGTATCCGGCCAGTGTCCGGCATCACCTGCTCAGCTGTCTTTTGTCTTGCGCATTGATGTTGCGCAACCGTGTGTGGGTGCATGGAGGCGCTCGACCCTTCAGTCTGTGGTTGCACTGCTGCTACCATGCCTGCCATGGCATCGGGATCGACTATACTAGAGTGCCCTTGCTCAGGCTCCTGAACCGTGTGCTGCTAGTTTGCTCTGGACTGAGTTGGGTGCTGGAAAATCAGTCATACCGGGCGGTCCAGGTGCCATACACTGTTGCGGTGTTCTGTAACTTCCCCCAGTGCGCCGCCGCTGTGTCTTCCCCGTTCCTGTACACGCCGTCTATGGGCCTCTGTGTATGGCTTGTAGTTGGAAAACGTCAGAGTACCAGGGCGAAAGCTAGGCCGTACCCGTTGCACTATCCAGAACGCGTTTCTATCTGACAATACTCGGTGGGAAAGTGGAACAGCCCAGTTTTGTTGAATTGGACAAGCAGATCTCTCTAATTGGGCCTGCTTCAAGAGCACAGTTTCTTTTTTTGTCGACCAAGAGCGCTGCAAATATATCGAATAAACGCCGTGGTCGGGTCAGCGAAATGTAAACGTCTCCCCTCGTTTCTGGTACAGAGTATAAAAGAAACGTTCTGTCTGACACGGAGCGAGAGCGCAGATTTCAAAATTATTAATAGCGACAGAGAGCACGAAAAGAAAAAGGACGGCCGAATTGCAGAGTAAAATTATAAACACGAAAGAGCAATTCGAACTAAAAAAATTCGAAAAGGAGCGGGAACACGCACCGAACGAAGGCTTGCCCTGAACACGAAAACCGGCGAGCTCTCAAGTTTACGTCAAAAAAGTTTTTTAAGCTGAGGAAATTTTTGTTGCGCCTCGCCATTGGCCAGCGCTGAACAATACGGCATGTGACCAGATGGGTAGTAGCATCCTGGTGGCCACAACATGGATTTCTGATGGTGGGTTTCCGAGTTTTCTGCACAAACTACGAAAGATAATTGAGAGAAGAAAGAATAAGATAGGTAGATACATGTGAAGCTAGTTCGGGTGGGTTCGCAGGAGACAGGTGCTGTGGGCGCAGTCCTCGATAGCCAGTCTGTTTTCTCTGTACAAGAGCGGTCAATCGAGCAAGTGCGTTGTTTTTGGAGAGCGAGGCATTCGAACATCGGCTGCTTAGAGCTTGCCTTGCGACTTGAGCACCGACAGGGTCACTGCAATTCCAGCAATGACCAGGATGGCCAATGATGATGCCAATGATCCACCAGGTGCGCTTACGCGACTTCTTCCTGTAGTAGACCGCCTTCTCGACCTCGGTATTGCCTGCCTTGCACGCTGACTTCAATGTTCTCCACAGCAACAGTGATCATGTCAAGCCTCTCCTGCTGGCGGTTGACCATCTCCGAAACCTCATTGAATAGCCGCGAAAGCTCTTGGATCGTCTGCTCAATGCGCAGAATGTCGTTTTGGCGGTCTGTCACATCCTGCAACACCCGCCGGCCTTCGCCGACCCTTGACGAGCTCATCACACGCTGGGCAAAGATCTGGCCAGCACTGTCGTCCTCAATAGCCAGGTTGATTTCCTCGTCGGTGGCATCGGGGCACGCGATCTTGTACATGTGCACCAGGTGGTCACGGTTACGCGTGGCCTGCTCGCGCTCCATCTTTTTGTACCGCTCGAGCTGCTCGCGGAAATTGCGCGTGAGCTTGATCTGGCGCCCACCGCGCAGGTTGCTGTCAATCTTGGAGATTGAAGGGTCGCTCACAGCATGCTCCATAGTCAGCAGGCTGCTCTTGATTCGCGAGATGATGACGTCGGTATCGGCTGCATACTGCTCGCGGCTACGCAGGACCTGCGTGTGCTTGAATGTGCTTGTTGTGTGGATCGCCTCGCCGTGGAGGCGCTCGAGATGCCCAATGTTTTGTGAGAGCAGGTCGATTTGCTCAGAAATTGCGTTGGTCGCATGTACAAAATCCATCTCGTTCGAGATCGTGTACCCCTCGATCTGGTACGTCATGTTGACTGTGGTCAGGTCTGACTGGGCACTGAGGCTCACAGTGCTCTCGCGCGGGTCCTACATGCACGCTTGCAAATGGTTGTATTGGCAATGTAGATGGCTGGTCGCCAGCAACGACAAATGTTGTATCTGAAGACAAGCTATTCTTACCGTAGGCTGCTGGTGTGACATGTTGGCTTTGTTAGTAGTAAAGGTATCTCTGGACGCTGGGGCTGAAGACGTGCGCAGTGTAGATTAGTGGATACTAGTAGAGTAAGAGAGTATAGCTAAGACAAGTTGGAGAAAAGAGGAGGAAGGAGCAGAATGTGTCCTGGGTGCGTGGAAGTAAACGAGAGAAATTAGAACGCGTGAGGGTTGTCAGTGCAACGGAGACATCGCCCTCATTATATAAATAGGACAATGCCAGAAGCACGGCGTCCATGATGGCAGCAAGGTGTCTGTCTATCTTCCTCTCAGCGCCATAGGTCATCGCCATGCCTGCCAGGCATTAGGTGTATCTTGCAACATCACGACATGTACAAAGACGGGCAAAGAAATAAGAGAGAAAATTGCTGCACCCAGCTGCATGAATGCATATGTCGCAACTAAAAATAGCTCATCTTCAGATTTTTAACCTGCGGATGGCTATGCTATTTTTAGTACGGCAGGTTAGTTTTCCCTTGGTCTAGCGGTATATAGTGGGCGGTATGTGTCTGTACAGGACGGTAACCCGGTCGCTGCTGCATTTGGTCCACTGATCGTCCAGAGGTATGCATGTTATGTAAGCAAATCTTCATAAGATAAATATAGAACCGCCAGGATCTGTTTGCTAGCTGCATCGGCGCATAGTCTCTTTTTGCAAGTGCTGAGTAAATGTGTGGGTAGGATGCGCGTTTTTGGTAAGTCACGCATACTCCAATGCATTTGTTATCACCGACGTTGATAAATATAGAACCAGGGCAAAGTATAGTGGACTTGCTGAAATGAATGAGACTGAGAACAACGTGCATACGACCGTCCTCTAGATCCTTGCTCCACCAGAATAGTCTTGATAAATATAGCACGCCTGCAGACCGTATCTTTGCCACACTATCAACACCGGTGCGACTCAGAGCATCAACGCACTCGAGTTGAGCGGAACACCAGGGATCGACGCTTTCTCCAGCAGCTCCTCCTATCTCAGCCTGCTTCAGACCTGGTGTTGGTTACAGATAAGACACGCCTGCCTGTATAGGCAGCTCAGGGGTGTTAAACAAGGCCGGGCTATTACTATCTTGATAGTGATTGTATGCTCTCTCCGCATCAGCCACATAACAGTAACTTGTACATTACCTGGGTGAGATCCCAGTCAAGCGATAGCGCTTAACGGAGTCTCAAATCATTTGTTGATTTGGTGATCCCAGATGGATGACTCTCATGTGTGCTAATTACACCCCATGCATCATGAATACCTTCTACACAAAGACTTTGCAAAGCGTGACTTCATACTGGCGTGTATTTCAAGACTTTAAACTCATAACACTCAGGGGTGGGCAGTGTGCCGGTTCTGCTATTGCCTTGCACCGAGATCTCCCGCGCATGCGCAAGCCACTGCAGCCAGGCTATAAAAGGCTGGTCCAAAGCCATGCTGCTATTTCTCCCTTTCTCATTCTTTTCGCCATTTAAGTTTGAAGTTTTATAACTAGTTTAACCTACTTCCCTTTTTATAGTCACTATGTACGCTAGCAGTTTGGGCACCTCTACTCATCCTTATACTTGTAACATATCACAGTTTACAGCAATTAGCGCAGGTCAACATGGCTATACTCAGGGTGGCGGGAATATCCCTGATAATTCAATAGTGCACGGCTCCAATTACTTGTGCGGGACAAAATCCACTGAGTCTCGCGGCAATCCTTTAGAGTTAGCAGCATGTCTGCCAGCTACTCAGTTTAAGGCTCCGCTAAAAAAATACGACATTGCATTCATCACCAACGATTCAACAGATATGCCGATGAATGCTGCAAATGCGTATTCCAACCCAGCAGTAAGTATCCTCGCCCAATTTTTAGTGAATATTTGTTCATTCCGCACTGGTTTGTCACATATGATATTCATTTTAAACCCTTGTATAGGAATGGAACACACGCGATGCACTAGCAAAGGCCGGGCTATTCGTCGATCAAAGAACTGGTCTCCTCATTTGTCACACATGTAAGAGAGCAGTCATCAATCGAGAATTTATGAAGCATTATGGCCAGTGTGTGTTGAAGCATGCGTCAGTTCGTCGCACTGTCTCCGCAGATTTCGGTCGCACGCTTGAGAAGTACCACCTGCATGCAAGTCAGCATAGAGTGCACAACTATACGACTGCCAGAGAATGGCTCGAGTCGTGCAAGGGGCAACCAATTCCAAGAATCCCAGCTTTGGCCAGTCTTGACTGTGCACAAGTGCACAATATGTGGGTTCGTTTGTGAGAGGAAAATGACTCTCGGAAACCACTTCTTTGACCAACACAAGGGTATTCCGATGCCGTCTAATATGACCACCAGCCTTGCTCAGCAACCATTTGCAGCAGCAAACCTAGCTAGGCTCATAGAGATTTGTGATGATTCGGGTCTGGATACGTCATAAACTGCTCACAGTGTTGCAGATGCAACATTTTAGTGTCACGTGCTGTTGGAATGTGCCTAGCCGTGGTTCACTACCTACATAACAGTCAGTAAGAGTGGCCAGGTATATAGGCTCGCTGAGACAGCCACATCATGCAGCTCTCGCTTTCTCGTCAGTGTAAACTAAATGCTTTCCATCACTTCTATTCCACATGTTTCGAAATCAACAAGTGTAACAATATCAGCACTGCGGCACACACACCTAGTTGATTTTCCTAGTTGTGGATTCCGCTATCGGCATTTAAAACCAGCAAAATCCCACACTATCACTCTGCAGCAGTATCAACTGAAAACACACTCTTTCTGTTGCCATATTTTCCTCCTCATTTTTTCCGTCTTTCAAATATGCACCGTGTATTCAGCAACCTTGATATCATCAGTCAAATTGTTTCGGATACTATCCCTCCCGATGATACTAGACTGAAGGGCAGAGGCGAGTGGTACGACCACTGGGCATTCCGAGTAAAGCTCTGGGCCATCGGGCACGTCTCCCGCTTGTTTAGGACCGTGTTGAAGCTCCAGCTCCAGGACCAGCTCATCATCCGCATCAGTAGCTCATCGGTCGGCGCGGCGTTTCGTGGAGAACATGTGTACTGTGCTACTAGCACGCCCATAGATGCTCTCGACACGTCGTGCGTGCAAGAACTGGTTCTCCAATTCGACCATTCTGCCGATAGCGACGTTTTCGTTTCCAAGCTGTTTGACTTTTTTGACGCGCACGACTGGACTGCGCTACGCACTGTTTGTCTATGCGAACGCAGCCAGACTAAGGTATACTTTCCGAGCACGTCAGACGAGGAAGGGCTTGCGGCAACTGGCATCCTGAAAAGGCTTATCTCCACCATTCCAGGAATCGATGGAGTGCGATTTGAGTACAACCGTTGGTCACTACAGAAAACGGATGAGCTCGATGCAATCATTGGCCAGAGGACGGCAGCACTACGCCGACTGTCACTTGACCCCAATCACCAGTTCAACATATCCCATATGGCGTTTCCGCAGCTGACAGTGTTTGAATCTGGTGGATGCACTACTGATGAAGGGAGTCGTAGGCTGCCGCTGCTTTGCGCAGGAATACTCCGAAGGATCGTATTCCAATGGATAACCAGGCGACATTTCATTTTGCTATTCAAAGACAAGAGCGGCGGGTGTACTGTGTTTAGCGAGCTCGAGCATTTGAGCCTCTCGTTTGATTATGATCATGACGAGCGTGTGGATATGAATCTGGGCATATCTGAGCATGTTGGCATATTCAGTTTCCCCAAATTGCGGTACCTGTACATTGCCAACGACACATCGAATCTACGGTATTTTATCCGAAACTTTGCTGGGTCTCCCCTCTCAAGACTCCATGTTCAAGGAAACTGTAACTTCTTGAAGAAGGTCGATTTCTCAAGATTCACGCAGCTTGAGGATTTATACATGTACCTGGAGTACCTTCAAGGCAACGATGCGAAGGAGATTCACCAGCGTGTGGTTACTGCAGGAATGCCACTTCGCTTGGTGACTTTAGCAGTTAGCGAACACCATGACCTACCGTATATTGCGCCATCTGGTTGCCATCTGGTACAAAAGTACGAGACTGTCGCAATAATGAATTCAAGCCAGTTGAGCGAGTCGCTGGTGCTGATGCCGTTCGTTTTCCGCCTTGCTTTTAGATATTACTCTCCTAACTGCAGCTCAGTTACTGTCGGGGAGATCGCCAATATGCTTGCTCGTATCGACTTGAATCCGCTCAATTCCCGACTGCAAGTTCTCCAAGCGCTCGACACACCGCATATGAAGTGCAGTGATGGATACGTGACAACCATGGCTTTTGCCGAGCTGGTCCTTGTTATTGCTCGACTGCCGATGCTCCAGACACTAGAGATCAATACCGTTCCCGAGGATTGTGAGGAGTTTTTCAGACAAGTAATGCTTGTGTCCCAGTCAAGAGGTTTGGGCCAAAGCCTCAGTCACTTTCGGGTCGCTCCAGGTTATCAACGCACGCGACTACAGATCTGATATGTTTGACTAGCCAATTTGTTGATAATGCCAATAATGCGCTTGGAATTGGTCTTGTTCTTTACAAGGTTTGCATGAGGGGTCCAGTTAGAAGTCGGGTACGGTTTTTGTCCACTGGACACCTTCTGCCTATTACCACAAGAGCTTATGCTATTCTAACGTATAGTCAGCTCTATATCATTGCTTGCTGGCCACTTCACATCCTGCTCAAAGGAGTATAATCATTCACTCACCGGTTTCGTTCCACAGCCCACAAAATAGCAATGGTGACTTACATCTATTACCACACACTTTATGTTGCTGCATTTCATAAGGCCCCATACTGATACGCTTGTTCTGATACATTGCTAATCCCGTCCTTTTATGGAGTTTTTGAACTACTTTAATACGGCTGCGTAGTGGATGTCATGCTGTTGTGTTTGTTGAATGTGTGGGTATTTTAAAAGGTATATTTAATACTGAAGAAAAGAGAGAAAATGGAATAGACGAGTTGCGCAGGGGAGTCTTCAATACAGCTGTCTGTGCAACTTATCAGAGGCTAGACTCTACCTCCATATTGTAGGCTGTAGCGGGGCTCTCGTTGGCGCCTGGCTTGCTGTCACCTGATTCGGCTGACATGTCGACGTCAGGGACAGCCGCAGCGGGCGCGCAGCAATGCGATATGGTCAGGCCACTGAGCCTACTGATCTTGTGACCAGCCAAGATTGCACTGGGTTTTGCAGGCGGAAAAGTCTCCAGCGCAGCACTCCTTTTCAACACACTTTAGCTCGCTTCCAATTATTCACTAAATTATGCAATTTCAAAACAATTGCCAGTGTACTACTTGTAGCAACCACAGTATCCGTATTCACAGCCGCGTTCGCCAGTGCCCACCCATTGCCTCCCAGCAGACAGGATATTCTTTGAGAACGGAAAGGACGCTGGAATGAGCAAGCCCTTCACCTTTGACTCCAATTCAAGCGGGCCGCCGGCGCTGAGCGATGTCATGGCCAAGGAGAAGGGCTCGAGCATCGCCATCAGACGCGATTCTGCGCTCGGAGACATTGATGCGTGCGCTGAGCGGCAACTCGGACGACTTTAAGAGCGGGCTCACGCTGCTGCTGCCGACAAACCAGGCATTCACGAGCCTGGGGGAAATCCCCGATGACCTGGACATAGTGATGAAGCGGCATGTTATTGCGCAGACCGTGACGCCGGCGATGATGAAGGCGGGGCTTACTGTCGACTCGTACGAGAAGCAGACGCTGCTGCGGTTCTCCTCGTCCTCGGGCAAAGTGTATGTGCAGGCGGGGACGCAGCGGCCTGTCGAGGTGCGTGGGCAGGGCACGGTGGCCGATAATGGCGTGTACTATTTGGTCGGCGCGCTGTTTATTTGAGATGTGTAATTTTTTTGTGAGGTGTCGAATCAGGAAATAAATTATTCTAAAAGGCTGCATCGGCCGGGCGATCAACGGACGACTCGAATGTTTGACAGTCCCTTCGGCGCCTTGCTTTGTCTGGGCTTGGAGGGGGCTGCAAGGGCCGACTGACTCTTTTCCAAGGTTGCTTACTGCTCTGCTCTTTTGCCTGAATTTCTCCACCAATTCATACTGTTATCTCTTTCTCTGCCCGCATTTCTAGTCCTTTATTGTACAATTCAGCTACATTTAGACCACCACCGGCTTTTTTCTGCACATGCAAGCGTATTCTCCGGGTATTGTAGGAGCCTCTGTTGCGCATGGGTTTCAAGAAGTGCTCAGTGCGCTGAAGCCTCGAGGCACATCCCCCATAGCGGCTACCATTGGCCATGGGCACTCTGCTGCGCCGGGTGCGATTGAAGCAGTAGCTTCACAATCCACGCCAACGGCAGCGGTTAAGTCAGAGCTGCTTGAGGCAAGCGGCGCACCGGCAACAGAACCGTTGCAGACAGCGCAGCCGAAGCCAACTGTTCCAGGACATAACCGTAAGTGCACGAGTGAATTGCCAACTTGGTGCTGGGCCACAGGCAGACTGCGAGTCGATCGCAGTCTGATTCAAAGCAGCAGATAGATAAGACACCAGGTACTTTTATGCACTGGATGCTCACGACACTATCGATGTTATAGACTCTACAGCTGTGCCCTCGCAGCAGCTGTCGGCGCTTGACGCGAAACGCTCCCGACTGGCTGCACTGGTCGGGCGGAACATATGGCTCAAAGGTAAAGTAAACTGGCGACTCCAGTTCTCCAATGGGACCTGGCTTACGTCACGCATGGTTTCACCGAGAGACTGCTTTTTCGGTTATACAACCGGATTCTGCACGCGTCTAGCGAATAGATCCCCCTCTGATCTCTGTGCAGAAAAGCGGGCAGGCATACGTGGCACCCCGCATGGTGGCAAGCAAGTGGTCGGTACGCCATGCAGTGTGCACAGGCGATGCCTAGCAAGAAAAGAAAAGGGAGCTGCTTACACTAATCATATTTATGCAAGCACACGGCTCATGTAGCGTCCAGCCCGCAGTACAGGCCAGGCATGTGGACGAGAGGGTTCTCGACGCAGAGCCGCATTGGCGGGTGGGGGTCATATTCGGGATCGTTCTCGCGGACATCGGGGTCCGGGCAGCGGAGCGCAGCATCCGGCAGCAACTCGGCTTACGACTACCTGGCGCAGCGGCGACAGGCAGCATTGAAAGAGGCAGCGGACGCACAGCCGCAGGATGCGGAAGCGCAAAACAGCTACTACCGCGAGCTGCTCAAGGCAAACATGTCGGGAACCAAGGCGCCGCTGGTCATCACGCGAGTCGAACAAGGCACCCATGCTGCAGATCTGGCGACTCTGCAGCTGTACCTTTCGGCGTTGATGCAGGCGCAGACGTCCCCGGAGCGCGCGGCCCTGCGGCTGATCGAGATGCTCAAGAACCAGCCTCAGCTGGTCATGCAGCTGGTGGGCACAGGCGGCGTGGCTGGGCATGAGAAGGTACTGCAGATGCTGGCCAATTCGGGTGGATTTGCTGGTATGGCTGGCAATGGCTACGCAGGTAGCACTGCGGCTGGCAATGCAGGCGAGTCGAGTTACCCCGGCGAGCGGCAGGCGTCCAAGGGCAATAACAACGACGTGTTCTTTGACGAGGACCCCGAGGAGGTAGCCAAGAATAGCCGAAGCAGATTCAGCGGCTCGGCCGACCAGCCGGTGCATGTTATCGTGCAGGACAAGGGCGGATCGGTGGTGTGGGGCGGCGTCAAGTGGATAGTCAGCACGCTGCTATACGCGTTCTGCATCCTAACGCTGGTCAACCTGACGCTGGAAAGCTCGGGGATGATGAAGGCAACAAACACGCCCGGCGAGTTCACGCCGGAGCCCATGACCACTCCCGTGCGGTTCAATGATGTGCAAGGCTGCGAGGAAGCCAAGGGCGAGCTGCAGGAGCTGGTGCAGTTCCTGAAGGACCCCAAGGAGTTCACCGACATCGGCGGCCGCCTGCCCAAGGGCGTCTTGCTCACAGGCCCGCCAGGCACCGGCAAGACGCTGCTGGCCCGCGCAGTGGCTGGTGAGGCAGGCGTCCCGTTCTTCTTTATGAGCGGCAGCGAGTTCGATGAAATCTACGTCGGCGTCGGCGCCTCAGTCACCGGTGACACGCAAGTACTAGTTAAGGACCAGCAGGGGACGCGGCTCATGCCCATCGGCGACTACATCGACCAGTATTATGAGGGCGATAGCGAAGGGTTCGTCATTCCTGTCGACGGTGTGCAGACGCTTGGCTTTGACGGCCAGTCGCGGCTGGACGGGTGCGCGTGGAAGAAGGTGCGCCAGGTGTATCGCCACAGGGTGGACGAGATCTACGAGATTGAATATCTGGGGGACACGGTGCGGACCACCGGCGACCACAGCGTGTTTGTGCGCTCCAGCGACGGCGGAATCAAGGCCCTGCAGGTCCGCCAACTGTGCGTCGGTGATAGCCTGGTTGATCTGCCGTACAGGGCTACCAAGCTGCCATCGCACAATGCGTCGGGCCTGGCTGCCAATGGCCAGATGCCGTCTCCTCTGGCCTTGTGGGGAGCTGACGACTCGGCTACTGAACGCCAGCAGGTCCGCAGTGCATGCTGCGACGAGAACCTCGCCGATGAAGTCCCCGTGACGCCTGCCCTGATGCGTCTGCTGGGCATGTACACGGCATGTGGACATACGGATGATGCTGGTCGTTTGGTTGCCGGCTTTGGTGCTGGCGACGAGGACCTGAGGCGCAACTTTACCGCTGATATGCAGCTCGTATTCGGCAGCCAACAGGCAGAGTCAAGCACTGATAGCGCATGCGTCTATTCTGCGCTTATTGGGAGGTTCTTTGCGCGCCACTGCAATTCGCAGTGTTCTGGCGCGAACCATCTTCCCGAGTTCCTGTGGGATGCCCCGGCCGAGCTCTTTGAAGCGTATCTGGAAGGCTACGCCCGTGCCAGCGGAGCCAAGGACATATCGCTGCACAGATCGGTGTTTGAGATCACATCATCAGACCACGCGCTGCTGCGTGAGATCGCTTGGCTGGCCTCTATCCACGGCATCTGCGCCCTGCTGCACGACCCTTCCACAGACAAGCACCGGTCGGTATGGACTCTGCAGGTGGGATCGACTGCGGCCTCTTCTGGCGGCCAGATGCAGCACAAAAAGGCTGTGATCGAGCGCATCGAGCGCCAGGCTTTCTCTGGATACGTCTATGACTTTTGCGGGTGCGACAACGAGGCGTTCTTTGGCGGCAACAACCCTGTGCTGCTGCACAACAGCAAGGTGCGGTCGCTGTTTTCTGCTGCCCGCAAGCAGTCACCCAGCATCGTGTTTATCGATGAGATCGATGCGATCGGGTCGAAGCGCAACCCGCGCGATCAGACGTACATGAAGCAGACCCTGAACCAGCTGCTGGTGGATCTGGACGGCTTCGCGCAGACCGAGGGCGTGATTTTCATGGCTGCCACCAACTTCCCTGAGGTGCTGGATCCGGCACTGACGCGCCCGGGGCGGTTCGACCGGATCGTACAGGTGCCGCTGCCAGACGTGCGCGGCCGCGCGGCAATTCTGAAGATCCACGCAAAGAAGATCCAGCTGGCCGACGACGTCAACCTCAGCGTGGTGGCCCGCGGCACCCCTGGGTTTTCGGGCGCCGAACTGCAGAACCTGCTGAACATCGCCGCCATCGAGGCCACCAAGCAGCGCTGCAAGGTTGTCAGCAACAAGCACCTGGACTTTGCCAAGGACCGCATCATCATGGGCAGCGAGCGCAAGTCCGGCCGTGATCTCGCCCGAGAACAAGCTGGCCACCGCCTACCATGAGGGCGGCCACACCTTGGCCGCCATGTATACGCCCGGCGCCATGCCTCTGCACAAGGTCACTGTGATGCCGCGCGGCCACGCGCTCGGCGTCACCGTGCAGCTGCCCGAGTCTGACCGCGAGTCCGTCAACAAGTCCGAGTACCTGGCTGAGATCGACGTCTGCATGGGCGGCCGCGCCGCTGAGGAGCTCATTTACGGGTCCGAGAAGGTCACGTCGGGATGCTCCAGCGACCTGCAGCGTGCCACCCGCGTCGCCACCGCCATGGTCACCCAGTTCGGCATGAGCGACAAGGTCGGCCTGGTCGCCTACTCCGACGAGGAGCGCGCCAAGCTCTCCGTCGAGGGCAAGAGCACCATTGAGGCCGAGGTCAGGGCCCTGAACGAGCAGTCCAATGCCCGCGTCATGAAGCTCCTCATCGACCATCGCGACGAGCTCGATCGCCTGGCCAAGGCCTTGGTCGAATACGAGACCCTGGACCGCAAAGACATCGATCGCGCCATCAAGGGCCTGCCCATCGAGCGCGACGACGACCCGCTCAAGCAGAACTAAGCGGCACTTTGCGCGCTTCCTCACGTGCCTATTTGTAATGTTATCTTCCGCAACCACCACATCCATGTATGCCTCATCATGCTGGCAGCGTACTCTGTCCAGATCGAATGGAAGGTATTTAGTTTTTGTTGGATTTTTTATTCGTCTCGACAACAGAGCAACCCCTACTCGGGCTATAGAAATCCTCGAAACAAGCTGTCCGTGCTGCCGGCCGACGAAAACCTGTTTGCGAGCAAACGACCAGATCCTCTTTAGCGGCGCTACAGTGGAAAAACAGAGCCATAGTTAGTACAAAATGCAAGAGCATCCAGATGCAAACCCGCCCAAGCTCTGAAAAAACAGTGAAGGGTGCAATCCCCTGCAGCTGGACCGGTCCCGGGCTGTTCCAGGCGCTTCCATCTGCAGACAACTGCGCACTCCACCCCGCCTCCTCGCCCCTGCAAAGCATGCGCGAGGATGCGATTTCGAGTAGCTGAAAGACGAAATTTGGCTTTCCCAAATCGTTTTGTCTGCACATTGTTGTAAGATTCAGCAGGCGGCCTCGTCCCCTATTCGGAGAAAGGAGGTCCCAACCCGCCCGACCAGGCCCAACAGGCTGTGCGCAACCAAGCCCGGTCGTTTGCATTGTGTCTATGAAAAAATTCTGGTCTACCTTGAAGAAACCAATGTCGTTGGCGTACTCGCGGAAGCACTGACGGCACATGTCGAGACCGTACTTGCGAATCAGACCAGCGCGGTGCGTGCACACACGGCACTGACGGCTACCCTTACCGAAGCGGCGGGGACGAGAGAACCAGACGTTGCTGTGGGCCATTGTTGGATAGGTAGTTGCTAGCGGGAATTTCCTTTATGAAAAAAGCTTAACGAGCAAAAGAGAAAGAACCATCACGCCTGGTGCCGGTTCAGTGCTGAAGAAAATACTGCACTGTCAACGTGCAATGCTCAGTGCAAAAAAAAATTGCGTGAGGGGGTAAATTACATCACGTGGAAACTGTAGGGTCTAATCAGGGCTTGCTGTAATTACCTGATTCATTCTTGATTAGTGCAAGTGGCGGGATGATCAGGGGATTTGCTGGCTGCGACTCAGCTGGGTTAGTAGCTCGAATAGCTACCACCCTACGAAGTGGTGATTCGCAACCATTGCTGATATGTGGTTGGGTACGTGATGTTGTCGGTAGTTGAGCAGCTTTACTGATGCCGATGCTGGGATTAACGTCAGAGAAGATGATGATGACAATTTCCTGTGTCAGGCACATGACAATAAGCGCCTGGATCCCACTGCGAACAATCGGCAGTCAGACTCAGATTTCTAAGCGTGACAATGGTTCTGCCGGTCTGACGCAACGTTTGCACCAGGCCGACTACACGAAGGTACACTTAGCCAGGACATAGCCTCATAGCAGATCCACCCTCCCCTTTCGATTCATTTCTCCCTCCTTCGGTTCTATTCAAGTAAGGCCTTTCCACCCATCAAATACCATTGAACCCCCTTCCCCAGAAACCAGCACATGTATGTGACATTAGGAAATATGGCGACAAGGTGACTTTTTTTTTTTTTTTACCATTTTTGACCGAGAGTCCACTATCTGGGGCATAATCAGCTCCGCTACTAAGTGCAATAACACCGGGACAAATGAACTTGAGATATTTGGTATTAAGCAAATCATGTTTGCGGCCCTCTTTGAAATCGTCCAATGATGTCCATCATTTACAGTTTGCAAAAGAATTCATCGTGAAGGAAAACTGTCACATTTGTGGAAGTAGCTGCCTACTTCACGAGATGAGAGTATCGATATTTGAGTTGATATAATAGTACCGCTGCCCATCGGATTTGCCTTCTCCAACACGGCGAGGCTGGACACCAACAGACTTTATAGACGAGCATAGAACCAAGAATCTCGCTCTCTGAAACGCACCAGCAAGTCGAAGTGGGATAGAAAGGCCAAAGAAGTTCGACTCTTTGGGATCCTCATGTAGAATAGCCCATTTAAAGACGATTGCCAAGACATCATCAGGGATCATGGAAATAGGCTGTGGAGGCATATTGGAAAAGGTCCAGGAAGGGGATTCAAAAGAAAGAGTATTAATAAAATATGATTAAGGTGGTGACTGTTGTGTCTCGGGTACGATACACTTGGATAGACAGCCTCCTGCAGCTGTCTGGAATACGTTTACTCTCCAAGCACCCTTCCACAACATATTGAATGTATGAAAT
The DNA here is from genome assembly GCF_002104995.1 of Linderina pennispora. Taxonomy (NCBI): domain Eukaryota; kingdom Fungi; phylum Kickxellomycota; class Kickxellomycetes; order Kickxellales; family Kickxellaceae; genus Linderina; species Linderina pennispora. The sequence continues at coordinate 620,009 of NW_024468251.1, read as the reverse complement.
ATGCTATATGAAAAAGGAAGGAAGAATCGTCACGTGAAGGGGCGAGTGACCGTCTAAGTAGTGGCGTTAATCGCTGGGAACGGTATGAATAGCCATCATGGCCTAAGCGTTTTGATCCACAGGTCCCTGAAATCTTGTGAATTTGGAACCACATAGATGAAGGAGGCCGCAGCATCTCCAGCCAGTAGGCTATCACAAAGTGCTTCTCTTGCACAAAATGCACGCCCTCAGCATCCCAGTAGTGCTAGCCACCAGCAATATTTAGGGACAAGACGTTTTTTTATTCATGTTGCATATGTAAACACCGGAAATTCACCTGAAAGCGCAGAACATGATAATGGTAGGGGTGGCCAACTACCCCATCCTTATCGTTCCTATCATGCGTTGCGTGTACTGCAATATACGTGATTGGCATGCATTTGCAATTGTCCTTTTTGCTGCGCGCTGCTCACATATACAGTGTCGTTGGAAATGACTGTTTTTGCAAAGACACCCCCATCTACCACCAAGGGTAGTATTGATTTTGGCATGCTTAATATCAGTACTTTTGACGTATTTGAAAGCATCAAGATTAATATAGATATCAGTTAAAATCAACACCTTCAATTGACTGGATGTACTCGTCGACGCCGTCCTCAAGCAATGTGAGGTTGCCATCAACCAGCGAGTACACATCATCAGCAGTCTCGCGCACAAAGTGACGGTCATGGGAAATCAGAACAACAGCACCCTCGAACTCGTTAATCGCGTTGATAAGACCCTCGACAGCGTACATGTCTAGATGGTTGGTGACCTCATCAAGCAGCAGCAGGTGCGGCCGCGAATACAGCATCAGCGCCATAGCCATGCGAGCGCGCTGGCCACCGCTAAGGGTGCAGATTGGCCGGATAGCTAGCTCGCCGCTGAGCTCAAATGAGCCGAGCCAGCGGCGGATCTCGCCCTCCTTGACCGACGGATTGTCACGCATCAGCATCTTCAGACCCGAGTCCTGGACATTGGTCAGCTCGTCGACGAAGTGCTGTGTGTAGTGGCCGATCCGCAGACGCGCATGCTGCTCGACAGTGCCCTTGGTTGGAGCCAGGTCGCGGGTGATGACATTGACCAGAGTCGATTTTCCGCAGCCGTTAAGACCAAGCACGGCAACGCGCTCGCCCATCAGAATGTTGAGGCTAATGTTGCGGATAACATCCTTGCTGCCAGCTTTGTAGGCAAATGATACGCTGTTGAGTGTGACCAGGGGCGCAGTGCTTCGCATCGTCTCGGGCTGTGGAATGCTAAAGTCGACCTCTTTCTCAGCCTTATCCAGATCTATAGTCCTCCGCATTGTATCGTGGTATCCAGCCCAGTACGAGATCTTGAAGCGGGTTCCGTCTTCGTTCTTGTCTGGACCTAGGCGCTCAAGCTTCTTCTTGCGCGAAGCAACCTGGCCCAGGACCTTGGAGTCGTTGGTTGCACGAGCATGCTTCATAAAGCCCTTCGATGGACTTTTCGATCTGCTGGCGGCGCCGGTCCAAGGCGGCGACCTGGCGCTCCTTCTTCTTGCGCAGCTCGCCCTCGGCCATCTCAAACTCATCGTAGTTGCCCGGGTGGTAAGTGAGCTTCTTGTCTTTGAAGCGGATGATCTCCTGCGAGACAGCGTTGAGGAACTCGCGGTCGTGCGACACACATACGATGGTGATGTCGGTCAGCGACTTTAGGTAGTCTTGCAGCCAGGCAATGGCGCCAATGTCCAAATGGTTGGTGCACTCGTCGAGCAGCATGATATCGGGCTTGAGAAACATGGCTTTGGCCAATGCGATACGCATGCGCCAACCGCCGGAAAGGAGGCTGACTGGGCCATCTTGCTGCTCTTCTGAAACGTCAAGATCGGCCAGGATGGCACGCGCGCGGGCCTCGGCGGTGCTAGCGCCCATCTCGTCGAGCTCGGCATACAGGGTGGTAAGCACGTCAGCAGCTACATCACTGTCCTTCTTGCCCTTGGTGTAGAGCTGACTGCGGACCTCAGCCAGCATGTTGTGCTCAGCCTTGAGAGCAGCAGCACGCGCAACCTTTCCACGCTTGCCACTGCGAATGGTTGCAATGGTCTGTGCCTGCGTAATGCGCTCGGTGGCGATACGCGCAATGTACTTGTCCAGTGCTGTCTTTAACGTCACAGGATCGGCAACTGCTGCCTCAAGGGCTTGCACATCATTGGCACGCTTCTGGCGCTCGACGTCGGCTGCCAAAACAGCCTCAAGCACGGTGGTATTGGTTTCGAGCACGTCAAGCTGCTGCACGTAGAGAGTGCGGATGTTCTCTGGGAAGCCGATAAGCGTCTTGTTGCCAATAGCGTTCAGCAGCGTCGACTTTCCGACTCCGTTGCGCCCGATAAAGCCGTAGTGGTAGCCAGCCTTGAACCACAGGCGGCTGTCAACCAGCATATCAACGTCGCCAATGGTCAGGTTGACGTCGCGCAGGTCAACGTCCTTGGAAAGCGTCACCACAGTCTCGTTGTGGAACCGCGACTGCTGCGAGTACGCCTGGATCGGGGGCATTGCAATCGGTCTGGCCTGTTCCTTTTGTTGCTCCTTCTTTGGCGACTTTGGCCTGCGCTGTAGTTGCTGCTGCTGTCATGGTCGTATTCTTGGCCAAGCTAGGCACAATTGGCTGCTCAGCAGCACGGGATCCAGTCGAGGACGTGTCCAGCATGTCCTTCAGGCGCTGGGCCTTGGGTAGCACACGCGTGGTGATTGCTGGCTCAGGCTCACGTTTTGTCGGTGCTGGTGCGTCAATGCTCAGCTTCTCAAAAAGCGCATCCAGCTCACCCTCTTCCATGCCAGCGTCAAGCAGGAACGGCTCGGTGACCTTCGCGGACTGATGCCGGGTCGGACTGGTTGGTGTCTTCCAGGAGGCTCGACAGGTACTCGAGCGTGTCATTGTCCAGCGACTGCTTCACGGCGTCAGGAGCGACTGATAGCAGGGTATCCAGAAGGGTCCATGGTCGCGGATGGGGTGGAGGGAACAGGGGTGGTTGTGGATCTAGTGCAGGCGGTCAAGGGTACAGAAGATAATGGCGAATTGATGAAGGAAAGAATTCGTGTTTGGTATCTACCGATGAATAGAGCAGCGTGTCACTCAGCAACAGCCGGTGGCGATTTATATGCTTCAGTATGGCAAGCCCCACGACGTGGCCGCAGCTGTTGAGCAAAACAAAAAATAGGTGGAGGTCGGAGATGACATCCCTCAGCGGCCTCGCTGTTTGGCCTCTTTACATATTACTGCGGCCAGCGCAAAATGCTTGGTTGTGGTCTCCTCCAGCTGGAGTGACCTGCGCCCGCACTAGCTGCCTGAGCCACTATTAGCAGCCGCCGATAATCCATTTCTGGGTTGCGAGATATCCCCCAGAGTGTGCCTGTCGTCTGAGGCGGCGTTGCCCGCTCCTTTCTGGATCTCTGATCTGTATTGCCAACTGCCGAGATTATATCCGGGCGGCTGCTGCGGCGTTGTGCGCAGGTTTTTTGGTTGTCGCGGTCTGAGCCCTGCCCCCGCACTTTTTTGCAGCTCCAGCGCCAGCTCCGCAAAAGCGTAAATAATGAACGCGCGGGCCCGTGATGCCCTGGCCGCCAATCACAGCCGCTGCAGGACGATGCTGGCACTATACCTCAGCTAGGTGCACTTCATCGTGGGTGAGGTGAGGGACGGTTTAGACACGCAGGCATGGTGGGCAAGACAGCATCTTCATCTTCCAACTGCTTGAGTATTCTATTTACTTCCTAGCTATATCTCCTTACGCGCTGGACTGCCTGTCTCACCTTCCTCGCCTTTGTACAAACAGCCCCCAGGTGTCCTGCCCTTGTTCCACATATCCATTCGGCTTATTGCAGCAGCTGGTCAGAGGAGGCACTAGCAGCCCTGCACACGCTTTCACCACAACCATCAGCCGAGTCTGTGCCATTAGCCTTTGTTGACGCCATCTCGCGTACACACCCAAGCCCTCGAGCCTGTCTCTGCAGCCGTGGCTCGCACTTGTTTTCATAGACACCTACTGCCATCAACACCCATCCACCACCTTCGCAGTTCCTGTCTTCGCTCCTTTTTCTGCTCCCTTTTGTTTTTGACACCCTTTGCTGTTTTTTCCTCACTCTCGTAATTCAACCCGCCCTCGGTCGGCATAGTATTTTCGCGTGGTCCTTGTTCCTTGCTATCATTCTAGCACCAGAGCAGCACTATTCACATCGCGTCAACCACCTTGTGCAACATCGCGTCTATTTCACAGCACCTGGTATTGGCCTTCTTGCTCGCATTCCTTCTTTTCCACCCTGTGAGCCAGCACAACAATACCCCTTTGGCCTGTTTTTCTTTTCTTCCCCCACCAGTTTTCAGGACGCACCTGGTATCACATAGACAGCCCACGGTCCGGTCTGAGCCCACTGACACAAAGCGACAACATAGCCCAGGGGCAAGAGGTACTCGGTCTACAGCGCTCTCTTTTTGCTTTCCTTCTCTCCTTACTCCTTCCCATTCGCTCTGACAATTTAAACTCAGCAAAGGGCGCTAGAAAAATAATGATTTTCCGCAACCACCACACACCAGCCGGAAACCACCATCACACCAGCGGCACACATGGGTCGCGTCGGTCGCGCCGGCACAGCGGCGATTCAGACAGCTCGTTCGACAGCTCGGATGGTGAGGACATCCCAGAGTCGGTTGTCGGCCCAATCGAGATCCCAAAGTCGCCCTCACTACCCGTGTCGGCACGCCAAGGCTCTACACCGGTAAGTTATTTGGGAAATATTGCCTGGCTATTGTGCATGGGTCATATGGCTCGCCAAGAACAAACCCCGGCCTGCCGGTTTCGATAGGGCGTGCTGTCCAAAAATGAAGCGCATGGGACAGGCAGGCTTTCTCACCTCTTCGTGCTCCAGGCACAAGGAGGGGTTGTGGTAAAAATACTCTGCACAATATCGGCTGGCAGCAGATTTGGCCAGTAACGCTTTGTCGCAGCTTATTGTCGGCTGGCCAGCAGTTTGGCTAGGTGAAAACAGGAACGCACGAAAACATAGGGAGGGCCGGGAGAGGAGGAACGTGCCTTCATATACCGGCAACCGTGACAGCTGGGAGTGCCTTTTCTTTTTCATTCCCTTCTCGCACTGTTCTGATATCTATTTACACCCACAACTAAGCACACCGCGCACATCTGCTACCAAATATCCTTCTAGGGAATGAGAGCACCATCGCACATCAACTTCAACGGCAACCTGCCAGTCAACAACAGCGACAACCCGATCAACCGGCGACGGTCATCATACAGCAAGAATTCTCTGGCAGGCAGCCGCGGACGCAAAAGCAGAGAGCCCCGGTGGCCGCAGCAGCTATACAAGCAGTGGTTCGGCGCGATCACAGAGGGGCGGTCGATTCAGGTGCACGCAATGCTGGCCGACTACCCAGAGGTTTTGAACATGCGGCGGATCGAACCGACGCCGTTCCATAGTGCCCTGACGCCGATTGCCAGCGACTGGCTGGGGATGGACACGACAGGCATGGATGGCTTGCAGGTGGCCATAATGGGGTACAAGAACGCGTATGCGCACTGGCGGATTGGCAACCAGCAGCAGCAACAGCAGCACGAGCATATGTCGGGCATGACTCCTGAGCAGATGCGCGAACATGTCGCAGTACGCGAGGTCATCCTGAGCGCCCTGATCGACGCGACGTCGCCCGAGCAGCTCGACTCGCACCTGTTTGGTCGCCAGCACAACACCACATTGCATCTGGCCGCCTTCTATAACGACGCAAATTTGGTCGAGCGGTTGCTGCGCCAGGGCGCGGCAGTAGATATCCGCAACAAGATGGGGTTCCTGCCAGCGAGCATTACAAACGACAAGCCCACGCTTCAGTGGCTAGCCATGTATCGCGAACAGGTGCGTGGCACGCGCTACCAGATGTACCCGCCGCACCAGCCAGCGCAGGTGCAAGAGTATGAATTTCCGCAAGGCAGCCTGATGGATTCTGGCGACCCTGAGGTACCGATGGAGATGCTAGAGCATTTTAGCGACGAGGAGGATGTGTCGGCAGCCCGGGACACTGGAGATCTCGGCTTGGCTGGAGCCGGCGGGTTGCCTGGCCTGCAGGATTCGAGCAACGACGACACATGCATCAGCGGCAATAATTCGGACGAGCACATCAAGCAAATGAAGCGGCAGTCAGCACAGTCTGACGAGTACGCTGATGACCAGGATGACGAGGTTTCACTGTTGTCATCTTCAGGCGACCGCACCAGCCTTGGCCTGGGTGGCAGCCGTACAAGCATGGAAAAGCGCAATAGCGACCACCAGCCGATGCAGAAGAGAATATTTGACAAGAAGCGCAGCAGTGCATACAGCGGCAGCGGACGGCCTGTCAGCATGGTTTCGATTGAAAGCTCTGACTCTGGCCGCCCGCGCTCGTCGTCAAATGCAGACAGCATGCTATCGTCTTACTATTCTGCCGGTGGACTGGGCAGCGAGTCCGAGTACCAGAGCGCACAGTCACAGACAGGAGAAGAGCCTGTGGCAAGTGTGGCAGAGGAGACTGACGGTAGTGACACCGTGAGCCAGGTATCAGACGGCGGCGATCCGCTGCCGCAGTCAAACGACCGGTCGATCCGGATCAAAGTGGATCCGAGCACAATCAACGACGATGACATTGAGGGGATCTTTAGCGACTCGGACGAGGTCGTGCAGCAGGAGCCATCGTACTGCCAGTCGGGATCAGGCTTGTCTGAGTCGGGCAAGTCGGTGTCGCCGGCACTGTCGGCTACTTCCGGCAAGCACTTGTCGCTCAGCTCACTGTCATCATCGGGCTCGATCAATATGCAGTCGCTGGCGATGGCTGTTGAGAAGGCACACATGCCAGATCTAAAGGCAAATCCGGTTTCGGCGTTCCCAGTCAGCATGCAGAGTGCCGGGGTTCCGGCTCCTGAGATGGCCAAAAAGCTGGCGCCGATTTCGACCTCGCCGACGCATTTGGCAAAGGGCGACGATTCGATGCAGAGGCCAACAAGTCCGTTTTCGCTGCGTGACTCGCTGTATGAGATGATCATGGGGCGGCCGGCCAGCACAGCTAGCATGGCGAGCCGCACGTCGACTAACAGCAACAGCGAGTCAAGCAGCTCGACAGTTGGTGTGTCGTCGTCGGCATCGCCGTTTGGCGTCCCAGCTGCCAACGAGACGCAAGAGTCTGGATCTAGCTCGCTGACGCAGACGGCAGAATTTACCTTCCGCCCACGGGCAATGACACAGCCTGATCTGCACACATCGATGAATGACTGGCACAATGGAATACCCGAGCCGTCGCTGACTGTGGGCGAGGAGAGTAGTGTATTCCATGATGAGCCTGAGGATATTGATGTGGAGCGGAGGTCCGGAACGCCGTCGCCGGTTCCTGCACCGCGGCCCACAGCAGCATCGTTATTTGCCATTGCCGAAGAGCCCGAGGCTGATCAGACGGTTTCTGATGATTCCGAGGATGAGGAGGCTCCTGAGATCACTGAGCCGATAGCCACTGTTCCCGAACCCGTCAAGGAGCGCGAGCAAGCTGAGAAGGCTGTTAGCGAAACTCTTGAGGAGCATGAGATGCCGTCGCCATCCGAGGTCATGACCAAGAACGGCCGCATTGGGCGGCGCGGCGGGCGAATCACGGCCGAAATGATGGCCGACGATCCTGTTGGCTTCAGTTCAGAGCCCGTGTTCACCTTGGCCTCGTCGAAGCTGTCGAGCGGCAGCCTGGCCGAGTCAGCAGCAGCCAAAACCGACTATGAGGAGCCCCAGCACGAAGAGTCCACACAAGAGGAGCCGATGCCGCCGCCAGATCTCCCGCTGACTCGCGATAAGCGCGAGGAGTACCTGCAGACACTGATCAAGCGCAACTCGTCAAAGCCTGGCGCACCCAACAAGGCGATCCCGCGGTTCGGTGCCAGCTCGCCGATCGGTAGGCGGCCGGTCTCGCGACCCCTGAGCAGCCTGCGTATGTACGAGAATGCGGCTGAGGAGAGCGGCGACGATGGCGACGAGGAGGACAATTCTGCGATCAAATCGCCGCTGCGCAAGAAGCTGGTCGATGAGCGGCCTGGCAGCAGGCTGGATAGTCGCAGTCCGAGTGTGCTGGGCAACCGCAGCACTGCGCCGGTGATGGCTGAGAAGCGGCCCCGGGGGATGACGCGCGAAGCACACAGTGTCTCTGGAGCGTCAATCAACGGGCGGATCCGCGCACAGACCTTTAATGCGCTGGGCTCGGCTGCCCCGGCGCTGCAGCCGCGGCCGTCGGTACGCAAGATCTCGCCGTCGCTGGCTAACCTGAAGACACGCAATCTGGTGTCGCAGTCGACCGCGCGGAAGACCGAGCAACCAGCGAGCCCACTGTCGCCGGTAGGTGTGCCGCTGCGGTCACGTGCGATGAGCACACCCGTGGATGCCCGACCACCGTCGTCGTTGAAGGCTATGACTAGCCCGAGCAACCGAACTATCAACCTGGCGTCGATGAATGCCAGCGGTCCGAACTCAGCCCGCATTGGCCGGGTGGCTGCTCTGTCGCAGAACTTTGAGCGCCAAACTAGCGTACCTGCCGGTATCCCGCAGAGACCGATGAGCTTCATCGAGGACCGCACATCGGCCAACCCTGGATCCCTGGGCCTGGTGTCTGCGCCAGCCATCCCAAAACGTCCCGACCTACGGTCTCCTGTAGAGCGCTCCACCAGTATATCGAGCACGTTCAGCAGAGCGAGTGGCCATGAGAGCTCGTCGGGCGCCGGCGGTTCGGGTGTCTTCCAGGATTCAGGCGAAAAGTCCAATGGCAGCGCCAGGGATCAGCCGGATCGGCGTGGAAGTGGCGATGGCTCTGGCGATGGCTCTGGCGATGCGCCGGTCGGCGGTGGTTCGGGTGCTGGCAACGGTGGCAATGATGGTGAAGATGATGGTAGCTCGAGTCCCTCGCAGAGCGTAAACACGCTGGAGCGCCAGGACAGCACCACCAGCAACAGCACGACGTCGTCGTCAAGCCACAGCACTGATAGCCTGGGTAACCGCAGCGCACTGGGCGGATACCAGGGACTGGGGTCTCCGCTCGAGGATATAGCCGAGGATCTAGAGCTGGACCACAGTGCATATGAAGATTATAATATCTTCACCGGGTCAGACACTGCAGGCACGCCAGCTCCCGAGACGCCGGTGCCTGGAGCGTCGCCGCTCAGTGAACACCATGCGAGTGTGTCTGCCCGCAAAAGTAGCGATTCCGCGCCTGTGTCTGTATATCACAAGCCTGGTTTCGTAACGTCGTCCACAAACTCGCCCAGCAATAGCCACAGGGGCAGCGCACCGAGTAGCGTGCGGCGTGACAGCCAGCACGGCAGTCGGCGCAAGAGCGGTACCTTGGCGCGTATCTCAGGCAGCGGTGTGGTGCGCCAGCGCCAGGCGCTATTCAACAGCGCACCGCAGCTGGTAACGGGCAGCAGCCGTTCAGACTCGCCAGTAAGCCGGACCGAGGTTGGCAGCCCACCGGGGTCTGGGCAGCATCGGTTTCGTAGCGGCTCCGTGCAGATGAGCGAGGGGAACCTGGAGTCGGCGGCTTTTTTTCGTCGGGCGGGTGAGGGAAGCAGCAGCCCTGTAGTGGGCCGCCCTCACCCGGCAGCCATGGTTACCGGCTCAGCTGCCACCACCGATAGCTCGGACTCACTCGACCACACGACCCAGATACACGGCGGAGACCCGAGCAGCAGCGGTAGCAATCCAGGCTTGGCCAGGCAGAGCTCCGATGTACACTCTGAGGGCTCGCCTCGTGTACCGGAGCGCCGCAGCCCGCTGCCGCGCATCGACGTTGTTGACGAGACTCGGTCGCGCCTCAGCTCGAATGGCTCGAAGCATTCGAACGAGTCGGGGGAGTCGATCTTCACTGACAATGCCAGTGATCCCAATGACAGCGTGCAGGCAGGCGCAACCAATAACCATGTGGGCTTGGCGGCCCAGCTCGCGTCGTCGCCCGAAAAGTTCAACCGCCAGTACCACCAGGACCTGTCGGTTTACCGCTCGCGGTCGTCCGAGGAGCTGACGCCCGGGCTTCGATCGGAGACCGATGCCACAGTGCCTTTCTATCCGGATCCGCATCCCGAGGGGGTAGATGAAGGCATGCAGGGGTACTACCCGGATCCGCGCGCGCCTAGTGACGAGTACATTGCGATTGAGGATCTGGATAAAATCGACGATGACGAGATTGCTGACATTGAGATGCGTCGTCAGGGGATCTTTGATGAGATGATGCCCGCTGCAGGGAGTAGCCACAAGCCGTTCAACCTGTCAACAGTGTTTGAGGAGGATGAGGAGCGCTCTTCGCTGCGCACGTCGCGGGCGTCGCTGCGTGGTTCGCGAGAGTGGCAGCCAGGGACGATTGGTGGCACCCACACACCGTCGCCAATGGGACTTGGGACATCGAATGGTTCATCGTTGGCCTCATCTGCCGGAAGGGCGAGCACTGAGTCGCCAAGACAGTCGCTTCTGTCGACTGCCTCAGACCCAGTGCAACCAAAGCGGCCAGAGATGCAGCAGCGGCCGAGACCTCTGAGCCAGCCGCAATCTGTTGTACGTCGTATGTCGGCGATCTCTGAAGCGTACGACAAAGATATCGACGAAGAGGAGGAGGAGGATGCTGAGGATAATGTGCCTCTGCAGACACTGGCCTCGCCTGCTCGTTCCGCCAAAGTCTCGCCGCATGGTTCCTCAGCATCAGCTGGAAATCCGGAAAGCCCAGTCAAGGTATCTCCGCGCGATTCGGCAGCGTCGATGGGAGTGCGCAGCAATCTTACAGTGCCAGGAGCCGAAGATGACAAGAGTTCTGTGCGCTCGATGGCCAATTCGTCGGGCTCATTCCCGTTCGACGCGCAGGCCGTGTATGGCCCGAGCCTAGAAGATACAAGCACTATGGCTAGCCGCAGCAGCATGGGCCGCCCCGAAATTGGCGTCATGTCTCGCCCAGTGTCGGCGAGTGCCAGCCTGATGATGCTCCAGCCTATGGACAGCGGCGACCTGGCGCAATCGAGCGGCGTGCGGTCGCGACATAGTCCGACGCCACATGACTCGAGCGCACAGCTCTTGGAGCAGGCTGCACAGCGAGCTAACCAGCCGCTGGCGGGCCACGCTACTGTGCCTGACCATTCGATCATCGGCTACAGCATCGGCATGACTGCCGGCACCGAGGAGGGTGGGCACCAGGACGATTATGTCGGCAACACGAGCGTAAGCACAGCGCCAATAGAGCTGGTTTTCCCCAAGGCCAGCACGCCGCCAGCACCGACTGTCGAGCTTGGCCACGGGTTTGCGTCGGCAGAGTCTTTGCCTGAGGGCACGCACCCGCTACAGTTTGTGCCCAACGATGTTCTATTCCGCGTGCCGCTTAGTGACCACGCGCGTACTGCTCTGAATGAGCTCAACGACCCGCGGCTGGTGGCACAGTGGGAGCAGCAGCAGCTAGCGCTGCTCCGGCAGCAGTACTCCCGCTCGGCACACGACCGGCAGGAGGAGATGAAGCGCGTGTCGCAGTTCAAGCGTGGCCCGTCGAACTCGCTGGAGTCGGAGCAGGGCGGGCTCGTGTATGACCATGAACTGGCACTAACCGATGCGCCGACGCAGGGCATAACGAGCCGCGGCACCATCCGGCAGCTTCACAAGCGGGCACGCAACTCAGATGCATACTATCCAGTGTTTGACCTGATTCCCACCAGCCGGAATCGACCGGCTCCAGGCGCAGAAGAACAGCTGCACCCAGATGATGCTTCACTCGGCGGCAGCGCGCGGTCCAGCGATGCCAGCGTCAGCAGCCACGAGCGCCAAGTGGGTGTTGTCGACGAGGCATTCTACTCGCCGACGTCGCAGGCATTCCCTGAGCAGACGATTGCTGCCAACGTGGGCGAAGCTGCCGATGAAGTGGCCGAGGAGTCATCGTCGGAGGTTATGATTGGCCCAAGCGGCCAGCCGATCCGCCGCAATCTTGTGCTGCGGCTGCGGTCCAAGTCCCTAGTCGACAGCGTCATGGACGAGCTTGCCACAAAGGAGCGCCACATCAGTGCACCGCTGCCAGCCATGGAAACTCCGCACTTTGACGACCCAGTTGTGAAGCACGGGGGCGTGGGCGCAGACCACTACGGCACAGTGCGGCCAACGGTGATTCCGTCGTTCGTGTCGCAGCTGGACGGAGTTCCGGCTGGTCCGTTCTTCAAGCCCCCGAGAGCATCCGAGCGCCAGGGATACCTGTACATGCGCATCCTGAGCATTGAGGATCTGGAGGACAAGACTGACTCGGTGTACTTTGTGATCCGCAATGGCATCGACACACTGGCCACGACTCCGATCAAGGTAGGCGGCGCAGCATCGGCCAGCATCAATCAGGAGTTCCGCATCCTGACAGATCCGAATGTGTCGGTGACAATGTGGATGCGGTTCCGCAGCGATGCGATTATCTCCAACCCGCGCAACACGCCCATGGGCGCACGGCCGCGGGCGCGGGACCCGAGCTGCCTACCGCCCATGTTCAAGAAGCTGGTCCGGCGCAACACCCGGTCGCGCAACAACAACCGGCGGTGGAACTGTGCCCGCCCCGACGACAGCGACTTTGACTTCTCCAACCCGTCGTTCCAGTACATGCCTGGTGCCCGCCGACCTGGTTATGCGGCCAACATCCAGGCTGGACAGCAGCAGCCGCGCCGCAGCCAGGCTACGGTGCCGGACCGTGTGTCAAGTGCCTTTTTGTCAGGCCAAGGCGGCAACGGCCACTACTCGACCAAGAGCAGCACCAATGCCAACTATGCATCCGACCCGCGCTCGCTCAATGCGACTCAGGCGCCATCCAGCGTGTTCTACGATCCAGGCGAGGCGGAGCTTGACCAGTGGTCGTCGAACAAGGGCTTGGTTCAGGCCAAGTTCAAGGAGGAGACGCGCGGCGTGGCAGTGGTTCATGTGGGGGAGATGCTCGAGGAGGTGTTTTTGAACAGCCTGGTTGACTCGTGGGATGTCGAGAACGTGTGGGAGAGCCGCAAGGGCGCGCGCCTTCAGCTGCAGCTGTTTTTCATCCCTGCATGCCCGCTGTTCAACGAGGACGAGCTGCCGCGCACGCTGGGCCAATGCGAGAACGCCATGGAGGTGTGCAACTTCCACAACAGCACGCTGAACTCTGGCTTCCTGAGCCAGCGCGGCGGCGACACGCGGTTCTGGCGCCGCCGGTACTTCCGTCTGATCGGCGGCTTCCTGTTTGCATACCACGAGGACACTCGCGAGCCGCGGTGCTTCATTGATATCAACGAGGCGACGCGGGTCATTGACCACAAGGAGGAGCGGTCACGGCGCCTGTCGCCCCCGGTCAAGGGCGTTGCGCGTGGATTCAATCTGCACCGCGGGTCAACCCACCGCCGGAGCAACTCGGACTTTTCGGCGCGTGGAAACACGTCGCGGCCATTCATGCCTGCGTCAGTGCATGAATATGCGTCAGACTCGGAGCCAGGCGACAGCGTGGATATTGCTGACCCGGCCCTGCGCCAGTCGTCGATGCGGCGCCTGCGCAACCGTGATCGTGGCGCCTCGGATGTGTCGAGAGCGACCTTTGACTCTGCTCTAAGCAAGCCCTCGTCGATGGACTCTGGCGTTGTCAGTGGTGACTCAGTAGACGCAGAGAGTGGAATCCAGCACAGCTTCAGCATCGAGTTTGGCAACCAGGGGTCGATCGAGTTCTACGCCGAGTCGGAGCGCGAGAAGCTTGCGTGGGTTAGTGTTTTGTCGCGTATGGTTGGGTGCATTCCCAAGATCCCGTCGTGGCTAATCAAGCTGCTGCACTCTGATATTGCAGAGAGGGTTGAGCACGGCACGGTGTCATCGGACTCGTCTATGGAGAGCATGGCGTACGGATACCAGCCATTCCAGCCGGTTCCTGGACCGACAATGCGTCATTCGGCTGCCTATTAATAGCTGCCTTTTTGCTATCATATGTCATTAGTGTATGTTGTTGAAGATATATCTTGGACTGTGATGACCCAATGTGATATCATAAAAATAAACATTTGCTGCTGTTGCAGACATTAGAAAAGGTGAAAATAGAAATGAAACGGATGAGCTCCATTTTTGCAGATGTTTGAAAGACTGAGTGGAAAATGCTGAGAGAAACGAAACCCATGCTGACCAGGCCGGCCGTATGTACTTACACTCGATAGTGTCGGAGACCTCAGCGACAGGCCCTGTGTCTTGCTGAACTTTGACAAAGCAAGAGGATTCAGAATAGCCTCCTCTCCATCCATCCAGAGGCTCAGTCGCTACATATCTGAAGTGTTTATCGATGCACATCCGGTGGCCCCACCGCTACACAGCCATACCCATTATCCATATGCTGGCATTAGGTATGTGTGATGCTTCGTTCTCTCAGCCACCCTAGATATTACGCCATCGAAATATAGACTGGCAATGGATTTGAACCATGTGCTAGGACCGAAATCCGACTGCCTCACTTTTCCAAGTGGCCATTATGCTCAGAGGTCGTGCTGCATTTTTCAAAAACAAGAATTGACGAGTATTTGAGGGCAGTTGGGAGGAGAAAAGTGTCAAGATACCACTTCATGGGCTTTTAATATCTCTCACTGCCTTGCTGCAAAAGAAAGGTACTGAACGAAATGGAAATCGCATTTGTAGCCAACAGCACATGAGTTTGAAAGTGCGAACAGATCATGACTGGTGTGTCTCGGGTACGATGCATTTGTATAGACAGCCTCCTGCAGCTGTCAGGAACACGCTTATTCTCCAGGCAGTTTTCCACGATCTATATTGAATGTATGGAATATGATATATGAAAGAAGGAAGGAGGAAGCATCAGGTGAAAGGGCAAGTGCCCGTCTAAGTAGTGGCGTTGCTCACTTGGAACAGCATGAATGGCCATTGTGGCCCAATTTTATTGTGCGCATGTAGGATTGAAGGATAATCAATAGATTGCTATCGGTGTGAAGAAATTAATGAAATGGGTATGTATACTACCAGAAATGAAAGGTAGCTGCTTCAAGTAACAAGATTTATACTGTCTGTTTGGATTTGAGCAGGGTTTGCTACGGACAAGGTGCATTATTACGCTAGGTCATAATTTCAACTAACAGGCATATGCCAGCCCACGAAAACATGATATTGATTGATTTTCATATATAAATCGGCCGCACTCAGCCGCTTAGCAACAAAGATCAAAAGTGATAGTCCTCTATTATATGGATGGATAGGCAATATTCACGCGTTTTCCATTCATTCCACTGTTTCGCAGCAACTCTATATTACATTTTAAAATTTAGCCTATATATGGTTCACATAGTTGTGCCAATGCTGCATGTCTATATGATAATTGGCCGGCTGGTAGCGGCTTTGGGGATGTATATCAGCTTGAAACTGAACGAGTAAGTTATATTAACGTTAGTGCGTAGCTTAGCGCTGATAGCAACATCATCGCAGGCAGGATATTATATCACTTGCACCAAGATTGAACATGCAGTGGTCATAGGCACTGTTACCTGTAACTCACCGGCTACTCGACATATCTGCGGAACCGTGTTAGTGGTGGCACATACAGCATGCATCTGGGGATTGTTGATTCCCCAGATGTACTCGAGGCTGGAATTTTCTACATTGCATGCATGTTGCATCATGGGATGCACCCTGTCGGTTTTAGCGGAGAATTTTATGTTTCCCCCTGTCTTTGGCCAATTTTTCCAATTTAGGTATGTGTGAAATGAAACATTGTTTACACGGGTCCAAGAGCCAGTCAGGTGCATGTGCTGCTCAGGCAATTTCTGCGCAGCTGTATTGCGCGCAATAAAAGCTGACCTGTACATGGTTCACGTAGCCTCCTGCCTCACTGACCTTGGCTAGACTTAGTGTCGCTTGCTGCGGCAAAATGGTTTAGCCCATTGTAGACTCCACCCAGTTCTCTTCTACACGAGGGTTCTTCGCCAACAAAAAGCCTGTGCATTCCAAACGTGGAATCCAGCTACCGCAGCGGCTGTTCCTCTTTTGGGATTCAGTATGGAGAAGTAGTGACAACTGTCGTCGCAAGAACGATGAGTTGCCGCATTTGGAGGGGAGGTGAAGGTGATGGGCTGGCCATGACAGCATTGGAGGTGCGCGAAATACGCAAGCGGTGAATGTGCTTTCCTGTTTTGGAGGGAGTTGAGATTTGCTGGCGCGAGGCGGCGTGCTGAACGGACTCGGGGCCTAGCATGATCGGCTGTCATCTGGGGAGCGATATTGTTGCGGGCGGGCACAGGAAAATAGCACGAGTAATACCCGGTGGTCTGGCGGGGGGAAAGAGCAATAAATGCTGTTTTTTGATGGCCGGTTGCGCACTGACCACCCCTTCCACTAATGAAACAAATGCTTGCGTGAGGCTGCGCAGAGTAGCCGACTAGTCGATGGGAGATCGTCCTCTCCGGTCAGAGACAAGTTTTCTTGTCCTTCTGCTGAGCCTTTTTTCACAACTCCTCGTCATCCTCATGGTATTACACCACCTTCTATGTCTCTCAGTGAGCTTGGAAAAATTCCCCGCTCCGCGATGATGCAGGCTTGCCAAAGCAGTGTTCCTTTCGGGCTGATTGCCACCCATCCATTTTGCATTCTATTTGAGCAAATCCCTTGGTGTACCATTGGTGCTATGGTGAGCGGAGGGCCGCCTTGCGCTCCGTCCCAAGCGACAAAAAGCACGACAGTTTCCCTTTTGTGCAGATGCTGTAGCCTGGCCATGGCATGCAGGCGAGAAATAAAAAATTCTCCGCGGTTGTTGGTCCTTTTTTTTTTTTTTCGCAGAAACCTGTTGGTCACCGTGCTGAGGGGGAGCGGCTGCTGAACGCGCAGATGGCTAGGATAATGGAATTGGCTGCGCCAGGAGTGCCATGAAGCGCAAGCCTAGGTAGGCGATGCTAGTGGAACAAGAAAAAACAGCGAGTGAGCGAGCCTGAATCCCAGGTCGTCAGAGATGTCAGAGAAGGCGGCATTTTCACTGGTACCATGAAACCAAGGATGTGGATTTGCTGCGTAGGTGCTTTGGGATACTCTGCAATCGAAATGGCGGTATATCTTCGGGTCTCGAAGCAAATTGTCGGCAATTGCCTGACAGGCTGCTCTAGCGCATGGAGGCAGGAAGCTTCTAGTAGACAGCAGGGGGTGGGCTGCCCGAGCCCTCTGGCAGAGGGGCAAAGGTCTTGCTCGCAATTAAAAGCGGTCACATCGCAGTGGTGCTGGTGATTGGTGGAACACAAGGACTATCTTCAAACGCTTCGCTGCACGAAGCAAAAAAACGCGCGCTTTTTCGGAGATGGGCCGAGCACCTTGCAACCTTTCGTCTCTGGGAGCCAGGCTATATAAAGGCCAGTGGGTTTGCGGCCGTTCAGCCTGCTATTTTCTAGTTCTACATCAAACAAAAACCCAAAGTTTTTTCCTCTCCCACTTCTTGAGCTTTTTTGTACTGCTAAACCATGTCTGCTCCCGCTTTCCGCCAGGTCGCTGCCGATTCCGCCGAGGTCGCTGCTCTCAAGGTTAAGACCAGTATGTATTGCTTCTTCAGACTCTCACACTCGTTGCGAGCCTGGATCGATGGAAGCGAACCAGGCTGCCCCTAGCACTCGCACTGGGGATACTGTCTGCTGTCTCTCTGTACATCTCCCGTCACATCTGCCTGTCCTTTTCCCCTGCCTCTGTTCAGTCAGTGTTGTCCTGCAAGCTCTTATCTGTGTATCATCTATATGAAAATATCTGCTGCTGGTCGTCATTTTCCGGAAAGGGCGTCTCTTTTTGTCTTGCTCGGGCGGGCTGTCCATCTCCTTGTCCCATGTGAGCAAGTGCGAACAATGGCTGATCCGGACTGATGAGGCGTTCCAGGAGGTGGGATGGTTGTGCCCAGGATGCCTGAGCTCCAGCGTCCAAGCGATGTGCACAGATCGAAGCGCGATAATGCAAGCCACCAGGGGAAGGATTGCTGGTTTAGGAAATGGCTCGGAGCACGCGGAGAACCTTGTAAAACTGCGCAATATCGATTTGTTGCTACAAACAGCTAATTTTCTTCCACACAACTGTAGACCTCCTCAGCCAGTCGCTGAGCCCCAAGGTGATCTCGTTCACCGACGAGTTCTTTGCCGAGGTCACCAACCTGTTCAAGGACGAGGAGGCCGTGTTCCTGCCCGAGGCCTTCACTGACCGCGGTAAGTGGATGGACGGCTGGGAGACCAAGCGCCACAACAAGAGCTATGACTGGGCGATCCTGCAGCTTGGCTACGCCGGCACCATCTACGGGCTGGACGTCGACACGTCGCACTTCACCGGCAACCACGCGCCGGTGGTGAGCCTGGAGGCGGCCAACGCCACTGAGGAGGAGGTGCGCGCGGGCAAGGCGCAGTTCGAGGAGATCCTGCCCAAGGTCAACATGAACCCGGGCTCGCACCACTACTTTGTGTTTGAGGCGCCGACCAAGGTGTACACCCACCTGCGCCTGAACAACTACCCCGATGGCGGCATTGCGCGTCTGCGCGTGTACGGCCAGGTTGTCCCGCAGACCCTGGTGGCCTCGACCACCGAGGCTGGTCTGGTTGACCTTGCCTTTGTCGGCAACGGTGGCCGTGCGGTCGCGTGCTCGAACCAGCACTTCTGCTCGCCGTCGAACCTGCTGCTGCCGGGCCGCGGTAAGACCATGGGCGATGGCTGGGAGACCCGCCGCTCGCGCACCCCTAACCACAACGACTGGGTGATCATCAAGCTTGGTGTCTCGGGCTACGTCGACAAGGTCGAGTTCGACACCTACCAGTTCTGCGGCAACTTCCCGCCTCTGGTCACCCTCCACGGCACCGTGTCGTCGGAGGACATCCCTGCCGACGATGCCCAGTGGACCGAGATCATCTCGGGCGTGCCCCTGACTGCCAGCGCCCAGCACTTCATTGAGGCCACTGGCGGCAAGGACACTGCGTTCTCGCACGTCAAGTTCACCATGTACCCCGACGGCGGCATCAAGCGCATCCGCGTCAACGGCCGCGCTGCCAACTAAAGCGGGGGTGTGAAGAAGGGTGGTTCTTTGTTCCTGTAAGCCAATTTTCCTTTAGAATACCTGTAACTTTCTCCTTTTGTGTTTTTTCTAAATGTCATCGATTCCAACAGCTAGCTCGAGCTGCTCCAGATACCAGCTTTAAAGTCAGTAGGCGGGGCGGAGAGCCAATATCACACTAGCTCCAGGTGCTTGTGGAAGATAGCGTAGCGCGCCTCTTTTTCTCTAGTTTTTTTCTTCTTTTTTCGCATACACTATTTTATATTTTTATAATGGCGGAATACCTGAGCCGGGCAATGGCCTTTGCGCAGGATGCGGCCAAGCTGTCGCTGCGGCTATCTGAAGGACTGGTCGAGAACGCACTTGAGTTCGGGCTAGACACTCCAGGCAGCTTCTACGACAATGCGGAATTCAAGCTGTCGCTGGTGCGGCAGGAGCTGAGCTCAGCGTCAGACAAGGACAAGGTGACAGCGCTGAAGCGGCTCCTGGCGGCGATAGCGAAGGGCCACGACGTGTCAGAGTATTTCGCAGATGTGGTGAAGAATGTGGCGTCGGGGAATCTCGAATTGCGGCGGCTGGTGTACATTTACCTGCTGCGGTATGCAGAGCAGGAGCAGGACCTGGCGCTGCTGTCAATTAACACGTTCCAGCGGGACCTGACGGACCAGAACCAGGTGATCCGGGCAATGGCATTGCGTGTGATGTCAAGCACCCGGGTGCCGGTGATCAGCTCGATTGTGATGGTGGCGGTGCGCAAGAGCGCCGCAGACGGATCGCCGCACGTGCGCAAGACGGCGGCGTTTGCGGCGCGCAAGCTGGTGCGGCTGGACCCGGGGCTGCGGGAGGAACTGACTGGGGTGGTGTCGGGGATGCTTGGCGAGTCGTCGCCGCTGGCGGTAGGAGCGGTGATCCAGGCGTTCCAGGCAGTGTGTCCGGAGAAGACAGAGCTGGTGCATGGGCATTTCCGGCGGTGGTGCGGGATGGTGGTGGATCTGGACGAGTGGGGGCAGGTGGAGCTGATCAAGCTGCTGACGCGGTATGCGCGCACGCAGTTCGAGCAGCCGCAGGACGGCAACCAGCAGCTGGATCCGGACCACATGCTGCTTCTGCGGTCGCTGCAGCCGCTGCAGCAGAGCCGCAACAGCGCAGTGGTGCTGGCGGCAGTGTCGGCGCATTACCATCTGGCGCCAACCGGGATGCTGGATGCGCTGGGCAAGCCGCTGGTGCGGCTTTTGCGCAGCAGCCGCGAGGCCGGGTATGTGGCTCTCAGCAATATTCTGCTGGTGGCGAGGCGGCGGCCGCAGGCGTTCAAGGAGCATGTGCGGAGCTTCTTCATTGCAGCTGGCGACGCGCGGTTTGCACGGCGGCTCAAGCTGCAGGTTCTCGAGGCGCTAGTGTCGCGCGACACCGTCAACACGCTGGTGCCAGAGCTGGCCAGCTACGCCAAGTCGCCGCGCGCCGACATCAGCATCGGCGCCGTGGGCGTGATCGTCGCCTGTGCGCGTGCAGTTCGCGAGACGTCGCTGGACTGCTTCCGCAGCCTTCTGCTGATGCTGGACGATGCGCGACCGGCGGTCGCCGACGCGGCAATGCAGGCGGTGGGCGTGCTGCTGTGCGACGGAACGGTACGTGATGCGCCTGCGCGGCAGGGCTCTGCGACGCTATACGACATCCTGTGCTTCCTGGCGCGCAAGCTCGAGCGGCTCACCGGGGAGGTAGCCCGTGCCACGGTGTTTGCGCTGGTGAGCCGGTTCCTGGAATCGCGGTTTGGCATGCTCCACGCGATGGATGTGCTGCGTGTGGGCGCGCGCGGGTTTGCCGGCGAGGGCGAGCTGGCGAAGGAGCAGGTGCTGCAGCTGGCAGTGCGGCTCGCAGCGAACGACAAGGCGGCAGAGCTGCGCGCGTATGTATTCACATTGGCGCGCTATGACGTGAGCTTCCGTGTGCGCGACCGGGCGCGGCTTCTGCGTGCACTGTGTCCGCTGGGCGGCGACGAGGCGCATACGGCGGAGATGCCACACGTGGCTGAGCTCTCCCATGAGCTGCTGGGTCTGCAGGCGCTGCAGGCGCGCGGCTCAGGCAGGCTGGAGAAGTACCGCCAGCCGCAGTACACGGTAGCGTCGCTGGCGCTGGCGCTGGACCGGCCGCTGGCTGGCTACGCAGCTTTGCCCGAGTGGCCGTTGGAGAAGCCGGCAAAGGCCGATCGCGGCCCGCCGGGCGATGTAGTGAGTAGCCGGGCGCCAGCGGCTATTGCCATTGCGGGGCTGAGTGGGCGTGCGCGGCCGGCGCAGCAGGGCAGCGAGTATGCGACGCCGCGGAGTGTGGCCGACGATGACCTGGATGCGTTCCTGAACTCCGACTCGGACTCTGTGGGCGGGGCGCGCGTGGGCTTTGTGCATTCCACGCGCAGTCTACAGCGGACGGCGGTTGTGTTGCGACAGGCGGAGATTCACTCGGATGATGATTCGTCAGAGGAGTCGTCATCGGATGAGTCATCGGATGAAGACGATGAGCCTGGGATGGAGTCCTCTGAAGAGTCTGAATCCGAGTCCGAGTCTGGGTCCGAGGGCGGAACAGAGGACGGAGCAGAGGACAATACAAATGAGGAGTCAGAGGAGGAGCCAACGGACGACGAGCGGGTCCCGTTCCTGCCATCCGACAACCCGTTTGCCAGCACAGGCATGCCCGATCGCCCACCAGACGACCCATCTGCATTCGACGCCCGGCCACGCAGCGGTTCGCAGACGAACCCGCTGTTCGAGGACACAACAAAGCACTGGCAGTAGAAAACGAAACAAAGACTCTTCAATTACAAAGAAATTTCCCTGACATAAACTCTATTCTATTCCTCCAGCCCGAGACTGCGCCCTGCCGCTCCGCGGGCCTGATCCACCCACCGCTGGCTGCGCGTGCGCTCGACCTCCAGCCGATACTTTTCGCCAAACTCCTTGTCAGCAAACACACTCTGGCGCGCCTTCTCCTCCCGCCGCCACAGCGCCGCCAGCCGATCGCGCAATGGCGTGTCCAGCATCACTGCGGTCTCCAGCATCGTGTGGTTCTTGGTCAGCGCCAGGACGCCTGCCAGTTCCTTATTGCACTCGCGCAGCAGCTGCACGTCGGTCTCACGGCCCGCCATCACCAGATCCATGGCCAGGAATACCAGACAGCAGAGACCCAGCAGCAGAAGCCGCGTATACGTAGCCGCGTCATGGTAGAACTCCGACGCCGCGTAGCCGTCTGGGCTCAGCAGCAGCGCGCCGTCTGCCCCCGACAGCAATGCATATAGATCGGCAGCCCACAGAACGCCGGCGAGCGTCACCGCCCACACACGCCATGCCGGTCGCGACGGCGCCCGCCTGGTGGCCATCACCGGTAGGGTCGCAGCCCCTGCCACCGCCAGCACCGGCAGATACGCCGCCAGCTGCAGTGCCACCGCCCTTACCACATGCATGGCATCCGGAACACCGGCCAGCACGCCATGCCCGGCCGTCTCTAATACGTCCATGCCGCGCTCGCCAAACGCCCCGGCCTCCAGATACACAGACTGGCCCATCCGTGCATACAATATCCGGTCACTGTCGAAGCGGCAGAACCGGTCCACCAGAAAGTCCCACTGCCCGTACTGGCTGCTCTGGTAGTACGGGAGCCGCGCAAAGTCGCTGCGTGCTTTCTGCTGCTGCGTCGGTATGCCCGTGTCTGGCACTGTCCAAGGGCGCTGCTGCGCCAGGTGGCCTAGCCGCTTCCGCAGAACATAGCACGGCGTCCGTGATGTCACCCCGAGCTCCTTGAAGATGTTTGGAGGCCGCATATACACTGCCGTGTACAGGTAGAGTGCTCCTGTTAATAGCAGGCTGCTGTAAACAACGTAGTCAGTGAGCGTCCGCCTGCGGTCCCGCACCAGCCCGCCACCCCGGCTGCCCCGGCCGCCAAAGTATCGCAGGAGCAACACCGGCACTAGCAGGTACAGCAGATACTCTAACATGTTCCATGTCAGCATTTTTGCGTGTCAATCGAGGCGAAAGAAAATTCAATTTTTTTAAATAGAGAAATCCAAGCTGAAAAAAAACTGAAGCCCACTTTCCCGGCTTGGGCAATTACTGCTCTTAACTGTCCCACAAAGCCCTGCAGACCGCCCTTTCGCTCACAATGCAGACCGAGTGCGCACACAGGGTCCGAAAAGTGGGTAATTTATTACCACCAGTTTCGCACATCTCTTGTACTTCAAATGGCCGTCCCACTCAAGCCCGGCCAGCAGCTCACACCCATCAACGCATTCCGCCCGTCCATGCGCGGCTTCGACTGCGAGGTGATCGTCCTCGAGACAGGTAAAAAAACCCCCACCCACCGCATACCTTCTCTCGCCTCCTTTTTGCACACAGCCTAACGTATTCTACCAGTAGCCGTGCCAACAACAACACGCGACGGCCAGACCATCCACTCCTTCATCGTGGCCGACCGCACCGCCAGCGTAATGATGAACATCTGGGGCGACGACGGCAAGCACATCCGCAACGGCGACATCCTGCGCCTGGAGGGCGCCGAGGCCAAGCTCTTCAAGGGCTTCCTGCAGCTCACCACCACGCGCTACGGCAAGATCCGCCGCGTCGGCGAAGACACCATGGTGTTCCAGGAGTCGCCCAATATCAGCAAGATGCTGTGGGTCACCGAGGAGGAGTCGCGCGCCATGGCGCCCAAGGAGGAAGGCCAGTGCTAGTTATTCTTGGTGAAAAGTCCTAATGTAGCCCTTTGCTTTCCTTGCTCCCACCAAGTCCTCTGTGAGCTCGTCGTCAAACAGCTCCCTGCTGCACATGCTCACCAGAGCCAGCATTCGGCTCTGGCTGACCCCCGCCAGCATCGCGCACCGCCCTATTACCAGCCCCAGCACCGCTACCGCGTACCCGGGCTGCAGCGGATAGGGGTACCAGGCAATCAGCTGCCCGCTCTCCAGCCCCGCCCGGCTCTCCAGCGGCTGCGCCAGTCCGCCGAACTGCCGCATGCGGGTGCCGCTGTGGCCCGTGCCAGTGCAAGGCATGCGGATCGGCGTCAGCCGCTTCTCCAGCTCCGCCATCTGCTCATCTGCTACTGCCGTCTCCCGTCCGGCAGCACTGCCAACCCCCAAGGTGTCCAGCAAGTGCTGGTATTTGCGCCCCAGCTCGCGGTACTTTACGTCCGTTATCGATACCGCCGCCCGAGTCGACATGCGCCGCGAATACTCAATGTACGCCTCCAGCCGCTCCTCATCCAGCGTGGCCAGCGCCGGATACACGCTAACTGCCGCCTCGCGCTCCCAGTCCCCACACCACCGGTCCAGGAACTCCTGCAGCGCTGGGAGCCCGCATGCAAACTCTGCCGTGTCTGGGCTCGCCACACGCTCCACCTCGTCCAACCCGTAGTGCAGCTGCAGCGCAAGAACAATCGCTGCCAGCACCCTCTCAGTCGCCAACGTGCGGTCCCTCTTGGGTGCCGCAATATTGATGTTTGCTGCCTCGACGATCCGCATGACGACCGGGTAGAACTGCAGGCTGATGTTCAGCCGCTTCAGCAACGACAGCACCAGGATCGGCGGCTCCACTGCCGAAAACTCTATGCCGTAATGCCGCCCGTAGAAGTTCTCAAACGCCATCATCAGCGACCGCAGCTGCTTGTGCCCGAGCGCCGATCCACAGACGAACGTTAGGCAAACAGACTTTCCCATGCGCTCCCGGAACGCCTCCGGAAGCAGCCCATGCACGTTCCCATATGGAATCGACTCGTCGCTTGTCAGCCGGATCATGTCGCCCACCGAGAACGGGTACCGCAGCCACGCGAACCCCAGGCTGATTATCGCTGGCAGGTACGCCAGGTGCATGCCATGCTCAAGCTCGCCCTCATACCCCTTCCCCAGACTCCGCTTCGTGCGCCACTCTGACCCTTTCCTCTCAGAGCCACTCTCTAGCCCCGCTTTCTGGGTGCCTTCCTCATGCCCCGTCCACCCGTGCCGCTCCTCCCACGCTGCCATCTCCTCCTCGTCTCGCACGATATCCTCATCGACATTGCGCAGAAATGTATCAAGCGAGTCGTCCTGCGTCTGCGTATATTGCCGGAACAGCGAATCGGCCGTTACCCGCTCGTCATTGTCCGCCTGGCCACCCTCGCCCATTGCATCCTCCAGCTCCTCGTCCTCCACCTGGTAGACCGGCAACCGCATGTTTTCGATCTTGGATACGTACATGAGCCATAGATTCTGCACCACACCGATTAGCGCTTCGGGCGCCCCCAGATCGTGTACCAGAGCGTGCAACTGCCGCTTCAGGATCAGCTGGTATGACTGCAGAATCAGAAACCGCGTGTCGTCACCGTACAGCCGATTTAGCTGCCGCAGCTTCCACTTGCCTATAGATCGCACCCCGTTCGTCTGTCGCTTGCGCGTCCCTGCAACAAAATCCTCAGCTGCCTCAACTACCACGCCCTCCTGCATGTGTCCGTACTTGCATGCCATACGCCCGTCCGCCCGCACCGCCATCTTTTTGGTCCCGCATACCGCGCAACGCCGCTTGCTGGAACGCAAGGTACCGCTGTGTTGGGAAAACATGCAATAATAACTGTACAGTTGCCTTGTGGAATGTGCAAAATGCAAAGCCAGGAGACGGGAGAAAAAATACCAATGGTTGCTGCTGCCTCAGCCAAAAAATGGAGGCTTAATTCTCTGATCTGGCAATTGTAATTGGCGTGTTTTTTTCGCGCAGCCATTGCTTTAGGCCCAGATATGAACCTGTGGAATATGGACAAGCACAATATGCGAAGCCCACACCTTCGCATGTGTTGCCGTCCAGCTAGCCTCTACTTCAATGCGCTAATGAACTACTAGTATGGCCAGCAAGCGCTGAGTGGTGACTGGTCCATTCCGTGCCTTGCAATGTGGCAAGCCCCCTGCGTTGATTGTGTATTGCTGA
This sequence comes from Linderina pennispora, assembly GCF_002104995.1. Classification (NCBI taxonomy): domain Eukaryota; kingdom Fungi; phylum Kickxellomycota; class Kickxellomycetes; order Kickxellales; family Kickxellaceae; genus Linderina; species Linderina pennispora. Next base: position 594,036 of record NW_024468251.1, on the reverse strand, counting down.
GGTAGCGCATGTGCAGCTAATATAGATGTCCACGCTGGGTCAGTATTGCTGCACTTTAATAGCTACCTCGTAAAAAGGTCGCTGTTGCTACGCCTACCCTGTTTCGTCATCAAGAGACAAGGTGCGTATCCCGATCGGCTCAGCTCATCGGCGAGCCGTGATTTCCACACACCATTGCTGCTGCCTACCTTCGCATTTCAGAGCACAGGGCGTTCCCGACCTTGTGCACTCGTTACGTTCTTTTCTTAATACCATCTTCCATACATCATATAAATCCAATGAGCGAGTACGTTGTGTCGACGCGCGCCTACGCCAAGGCCATCTTGCACTGCGCGAAATTCCCCTCGGAGACCGTGCATGGCCTGCTGCTGACCGAGAAGAAGGACGGCAAAATTCGAATCGTAGATGCAGTCCCGGTGTCTCACAACTGGACGCAGCTGACGCCCATGTTCGATGTGGCTCTGCAGCAGGTGCGGATCTACGCCAAGTCGCAGCAGCTGGCCGTGGGTGGCTACTACGTGGCATACGAGGACCCCACCGACGTGCAGCTGTCGGCATCGGGCGCGCTCTTGGCCAAGGCCGTGGTGTCTGCGAACGAGGACGCCGTTGCCTTTGTGATTGACGCGAAGAACCTGTCGCCAGAGGCAAGCAAGGCTGCGTTTGTGCCGTTTGTGTACTCGGAAGCCCAATGGAAGGAGCAGTCGGGGGCGTTTGGCGATACTGTGGTTAAGGGGAGCAAGGGCGCGAGCTTTGTGCTGGAGAACATGCAGGTGCTTGCTACCACGAAGAAGCTGGTTGCGGAGCGCGCCGAGATCGGCCTGGTCGACTTTGACGAGCATATGGACAATGTTACGCTTGACTGGATCCAGAACGCGACGCTCAATGAGCGGATCCGGACGGCATAGGGGGTTTCTTTGTTTTTCTTCGATAATCAATTCTGGCGGTTCTCTAGTGCACGGTGCTCTGGCGACAGAGCCTGGTGTCGTCCAGGCCTGCCCTGATCGGCAGCCATGCCAGCAGGGACCGACCGTGTGAGTCACTACCCAGTGGTACCAATTGTTTTTGCTCATGCCTTGCGTTGAGCCCAAGAATGGGCACTATAATCGTGGGGCAGGTTGCGTCGTATGCCGAAGCAACTCGCATCTCTCCTCCGCTGACTATATTTCTGTCTCTTATCTTCCAGCAAACCTTTGCATATATAGCTTACAAATGGATCTCGACAAAGCCCGTTCCCAGATCTCAGAGGTGGATCGCAAGTTGGTCGATCTGCTGAACGAGCGCGCGCGTCTGTCGCTGAACGTGGGCGCAGCCAAGCGCCAGAATCTGAAGGAGCAGGGGGAAGGAGGGCGAGCCCGAGGTGTATGTCCCCGGCCAGGAGAAGCGCGTATTCGAGAAGGTGCGCGGGCTGAACCAGGGCCCGCTATCGGGCGAGTCCGTGTGCGCCATCTACCGCGAGATCATGTCGGCGTCGATTTCCCTGCAGTCAGGACGTGACAGTTGGATACCTTGGCCCACCGGGCACGTTCTCCCACCAGGCGGCTATGAAGCGCTTCGGTGACAGTCTGGCGTACGTGCCATATGGCAAAATCGAGGACCGTTATTGGTGCTGTGGCCAAGGAGGAGATCACCTACGGCCTGGTGCCGATTGAGAACTCGACCTTTGGCGCGGTGGTGCAGACCTCTCGACGCGTTTGTTGGCCAGCCCTCAGTCAGGATCCGTGCCGAAGTCTACTTGCCCGTGACCCAGGCGCTGCTGTCGCGGTACCAGCTGCCAGCAATCCGCAAGGTGTACTCACATCCACAGGCGTTCGGCCAGACCCGCGTGTGGCTGGACCAGAATCTGCCGAATGCTGCCCGGGTTGAAGTTGCGTCGACGGCCAAGGCGGCGGAGCTGGCGGCTGCAGAGAACTACACGGCGGCTGTATCGAGCGAGGTGTGTGCGTCCCTGTACCACCTGGACGTGGTTGCTAAGGACATCACCACCAACAAGAGCAACGTGACCAGGTTCTTTGTGCTGGGCCAGTCGTCGGACAACCCGACTGGCGATGACAAGACGCTGCTGATGTTCACTGTGGACCACCGGGAGCCGGGCGCGCTGATGCAGTGCACTGAACGTGTTTGGCAAGCACAAGATCAATCAGACAGCCATCAACTCGCGCCCGTCGGGCCAGCGCCAATGGCATTATATGTTCTTCGTTGAGATCATCGGGCCACGAGCAGGATGCCAATGTTGCCAGCGCGCTGGACGAGATCAAGTCGTACTGCCTGGACTTGGTCGTCCTCGGCTCGTATCCACGCCAGTCGTACTAACTGTTTCATTTTGATGTTTCTAAGACGTCCTTGCTACAGCTACATATGACGGGCTTGCGTTGTCGTACTCTTCGACAAACAGCGTCTTCATAAACTTGTGCATGTACTTTAAGATGTCGCCCAGATGCTCCTTCAGCAGCGCAACCGCGTCGTCGTCTATGTTTGCATGAGCAACCATCCCCGGTAGCTGCACAAACAGCCGCAGCAGGTGCTCGGATCCGTATATCTCGGACATGGGCTTCTCGGGGAACTTCTCCCTGATTTGCTGGTACTGGAACCGCTCGAACCGGTAAAGCAGGATGTTGCCCAGCGCCTTGTCAAAGTAGATCCTGAGCCCATCGATGATTTCGTCAACGATCTCGTCGTCACGCTTGCCGCTCTTCTTCTTGTCCCTCGACGTTCTGCGATGCTCCTGGTACTGAGCCAGCATCTGTGCGACAGTTGGCGAGCGCGGCAATGGAACCAGCAGCTTGTCCTTTGTGATCCGCTCCCAGTCGTCAACCAACTGCGACTTGAGCGCATTGGGAATCGGGATTTTAATCTCGGGCCGCTTCGCCGCCGGCTCATCGCGCTCGTCCTTGGGCTTCTCCACTGACGACTCGCGCACGCGCTTCCTGCTCCGCTGCGGCTCGCCCTCGGTCTCGGTCTTCACTGAGGACCGCGGCGTCGACACTGCTGGGGCTGCGGCCTTTTTGCGCGCAGCCGCAAGGGCGTCTTGCCGCAGAGCCTTCTGCTTGGCCAGGTTCTCTTCGTTGAACTTTAGTGCCCGTGTCTCGTCTACCCACTCGTCCCATGTCTGCTTCCAGCCCTTGTAGTGCACAAAGTAGTGAGGGCCGGGGTCGGGCGCGTCCGGGTCGGTGCCGTCCCAGAGCTCGGCTTTGAGGACCTTTGCCTCATATAGAAGCGGCCCGTGGAAGCACAGGACGCGCTCGTTTGGCTTGAACGCAAGCCCACTGTTGTCTGCTGCTGTGCCGCTCTTTTCAGTCATTTGGATGTGGACAGAGAAAATAGTGAATTTAATATGAAATTTCGCAGGAGCCAAGAAAAATGGAAACTATTTTGCCCTTTGGCTCAATCGGCCGTGCTTTAGGGGTCGTTCAGGCAACTGGTGCTCGTATTGCATGCCTCATCGCTGCTGCTGCCGCTGCCTTGATGGCTGGCGTCCACATATGCCAGCATTGCCAGAGGCGGCGAGTCTGGCTCTGCTTTATTCGCCATTGCGGTGCGGGCCCACTAACTACATCGCGGATTGTAGACAAACTCCGCCTGCGCTTGGTGATCGAGCGCTGTATGCCAGCATCCGGTTTGCCCGGGGGCCGACGAGCAGGTAGCGGAAGACCCTGGACGCTGCTGTAAGCGCTAGTCGGCGACTCGACAGACAGCACTCTTTTATTAGGCCAGGCGAACAAGGTCATGTGGATACACGCCAAAAACGTGTGATGTGCCAGGCGGCCCGGCCATGCGCAGAAGACGTGACCAGCCTTCAGTCACGCCGGTAGCGCATGCAGCACTTGCTGTGCACACGAAGCTTCTGGAGAGATGCCAAGGTGCTCTTGTCGTGTCCCTCGATTGTGGTGGGCTTCAGTTGTCATGAATAGCTGTGTGTATTTGCTTGGGCACGGTTGCCATCGAGCAGTACGACGAGCCGTTATTGTGCGGGGGCGCCACTGTCTATCACCAATGTAGCACCTGACGTGTGCGGGGACAAGTAGAAGAGTAGATTGAAGCGCAGTCACTAAATGCAAATGAGATCAAGTCGGAAATGCGAGCAAGTAGCACAGTAGACACTTTGCTCGCATTGTCTCCCGCTCGTCCTTGTCACATACGGGCTGGGGGAGACAAGATGCCACGCAGCTGATATATAGCAAGCATGTCAGCAGCCTGATGGTACGCAAGGTAGATTTATTGGAATGCTAGTGGGTTAGAGCTTGCCGCCGCTCAGGTTCTTGAACGACGGGGTCAGGTCAACCAGGACCGACTCGATCGGCGCCTCCTCGCAATCGTGCAGTGGGACCTTGTTTTCCCACACGAGCACCAGGAAGTCGACGCGCTGGCCAATGCAAACCATGGGGCTGTGCCATGAGTTGGCCTTGTAGTTGATGCCCTGGGTCGAGCTCGCAGCGAACGCACGCACAGTGTTGAGCAGGGGCTTGTCATCAGGGCCGTTCTCGGCGACAATGACCAGGTAGCTGGGCTCGTCGGGGTTGATGCTGCTGTTGCCGGCCTGCATGATCGGCATGAACACCTGGGAGCTGTACGGGTGGCGCTCCAGCAGCTTGACCTCGAAGCGGCCGCCGATGGTGGGGCGCGGCGACGAGCTGAAGATGCACATGTTGGGCTTGCCATTGGGGATGGCCGGGGCGGTGCCCTCGCGCAGGTTCTCGAGCTTGGCCACGTAGTTGACACGCTTGGCGGTGCCCTGGTTGGCAATGATAATGTTGGAATTGCCCTCGAGCTGGATGACATCGCCGTACGGCTTGAAGTTGTCGATGGCGAGGGGCTCGATAGTGATCTGGTGGACCATTGCGATCTTTTTTGGGTTACAAGTACAGGTGTTTAAGGACGAAGGGAAAACAGGGCTGCTGTGTGGTTGTCAAGAGATGAGATGCGTGGGCGGCCAGACCGCCGCTGTTTTATAACTGACGGGCCAAAGCCGGCCACCCGGTCTTGAGCGCACTGTGCTCCCGACTCGCTGAAAACGCGCGAATTGACATGGCCAAAGAGGAGCAGCTTTTGCCCAGCCTATGCTTTTCTTTCCACTGTCTGCCCGACTGTATCCGACCAGGTCTGCCACTGTACCAGCGCAATGCGTCCTTGGATCTACCCGCGCGTATTTCCTCTCCACCCCACCCCACCCTGCCCGCACCAAATGAAGCAGCATCCGTGCACCGGCCACCAAACTGGACATTTAGCAGCAAATGGCGATGGGCGGCAAATTTCCGACCTTTCAAATAATTAGCGAGACGGATGTTACGAAAGAGCTTCAGGTACCCACCGCGCATTTCCATCGATGGAACCGCGATGCTATCTCCTACTGGGCGATGGGCTAACAATGAGCGGCGGTATCCTGGGCATGCCAGGGGTCGCCTGGCTCTTCTTGATCATCGCGCTGCAGGCGAGCCAATTCGGACTTTGGGGAAATGAAAAATGCATATCTGGAAAAGCAGTCCGCAGCCATCGCCGGTTCCTGAGAGCCGTGTCACAGGCGTGTAAGCACGGCCCGGCCGCATTGCTGTCCGCGTGTGTTTTGTGCGATCACGCCTCCCGCACTCTGGCCCAGACCTAAGGTTTGGCTTTTTTGACCCCGGATCGTCGCCACATGCCTGCCTGTTCGTGCCCACCTTGATCGACTAATAGCCCACGCCCCCGCGCACACTCATCGCACAATCGGCCTGCCAGGCAAGCCGACAAACAAGGTTGTGCGAACACGTCGCGCCGCAGCCCACCTCCCCCGGCAAGTACGCGCGTGGATAAATATAGAAGGTGGACAAAGGAGCCAAGTGCCGTCAATTTCCGAATTGGGAACGTGAATCACTCCGAATCTCCCAGCCAATCGGCAGTGGCCAGGACACGCGGCGGGGACATCCCGTGATCGGGCGCAGCCAATGGCAGCGGCGCCAAGCGCCCGAAAGAAAACGTCCACCCCAACGCTGACCGCAATTTTTTCCTTCTTCCTCTGGGGGCGCGAAAAACCCATGCACCAGCCCACTCATCCTCTTTCTCCTCTACTTTTTTCTTTTTCCCTCAGATTTTATTACTCTTTTTGGGCGAAAAGAGTACAATATTTTCTTTCCCGCTTTTAAATTTTTATCCCGTTGTTTTTTTTTCTCTCCACCATATTTTTCTGTTGACCCCATTTTGCTTGTGATATACTTGTCAAGAAAAAAGTCCCGGCCGTTGGAATAAAATGTGAGTGTTGAGATTCTTGGTATCGCCGATTGAATGTGGCCCGCTGGATCTCGCGCGATATTGTCCCATGCCTCTTTGATTGCCCTCCCCTTGAACTCTATCAATCCGGTTCCAAACAAAATGCTCCCTGGGACCGGACCTTTTTCGCGATCATATTGCTAATTTCGCCACTGTCCTCTTTTATAGTGCTTGACCGCTGCTACAGCCACCCCCACTTCCCTTACAACCAGCAAATCTTCTCCTGAACCATGTTCTTCCGGAACTACAACTCGAACGTCTTTGGCACTGCGCCCGGCACTCCCTCCGACGAGTGGTGCATCACCACGCTGCGCACCATGAGCGCAAAGTACGACCACCTGTCGGAGTCGCGCAAGGTCAAGCCGGCGCTGGCCGAGGCTGTGCTCAACAGCTTCAAGGCAAAGCTGTCGGCGCTGTATCGCGAGCACCCGCTCTACGATACCGACGATAGCAGCGAGGGTGAGGCCGAATGGCCCATCGTCGGCGACTACTCGCAGTACATGGACCTCAAGTCGAACAATCCTGTCTGCTGTCGACGGCCAAGACATCCTCGACAGCACACCATTCGACGAGAGCATCCTTGCCGCCAACCCCGTCGACTGAAATCACCGCCGGCCTACCGCTGGACGGCGAGGAAGGTGGCCCTCATGTCGCCCTCGCCGTCGCCGACGGGGTCTGGCGACAGCGCGTACCCGGACCTGTGCAGCAGCGAGGGCAAGGTCGTTTCCGACGAGGAGGTTAAGGCCACCTCCAAGGGAATCGATGAGGCTCTCCGCCGCATCCTGTCCAGCACGAGCAGGGAGCTGCTGAGCATGAACTTCTCGACGTTCCCGACCAGCGCCACGGCTTCTGCGGAGCAGGTCTCGACAGCCACCACCGTCAGCGCCCTATGCCGCAGCAGGAGTTGTCCGACGAGGACGACCAGGACCAGGCGTTTGCCGACTCGGGCCACTGCTCGCCCAGCTCGCCCCCCGAGTCCGCCGATGATTTTGGCTCAGCAGCCGAGTCCTTTGACATGTATGTCGAGGACTGCGCCCAGCTGGCCGTCGCATCAGACGCCAAGGCTGACGCGCCAGAGGCCTCATCGGCCGCGAAGCGCAAGCGCGACGACGCTGCTGACGAGGACGAGGACGGCAACAAGTCTGTCCTTGTCCGAGGCTGCGCCGTGCGGTCGCGCCATTCTGGTGGCCAGCCCGCGTAAGCGCGCGCGCTCGGCGACGGCCAGCGACGACAACAGCGTCCTGGCGATTGCCATTCCGGCCACTGGTGAAGGAGAAGTAAACAACTTGCATTCCGCCCTGCATCATTCTTTCCTCTGCAACACCCTCTTTCCGCATTCTCTCTTTTTTTTTTTTCCTCCATTTCCGGCGCGCTCGCACACGTTCTTTAGGCAACACCCGTGTGCGCTGCGGAAGCGGCAACGGGAGCAACACCTCCGCACTCACCACAGCGCAGCACACGCGTGGCTCAAACAGCGCCACTCCACGCGTACTGCGGTGATGACGCGGGGTAGAGACTGGTGCCGCCAAAACAACACCTAGACAATTCGTGTCGTGGGCGTCCCCCACAACACCCGCTGGCAACCACGTCCAACCTGCTGCCCTAGCGCCCGCTCTTGCCGGGCCCTGCAATACCCACAAAAATGGCGCCAAGCCTTCTGTTTCGTCTTTTGCGAGGTGTCTCTGAGAAGCGGCACCACCAACCAGTTCCTTTCTCCCTCTGCACGCAGCCCCGACTGCGCACCTGAGACGAGGAACGCCTGCTGTATCCAACTTTAATTTCCCTCCTATTTTCCTAGCTGTACAATAAAAAAATCACCCATTCAATTACAAGGTTTATTTTTGCCAGCCTTTGTGCGTGTATTATTTTTGTTCGCTCATTCCTTTTCGAACGGATCCTCGATGCGGCGGAAGCACGCCAGGTACTTGTTGCCCTTGTTCCGCGCGACCTTCTTGCCCTCTTCGGTGCTGTTGCACACGCAGGGAACCGCCGGGTCGTCCTTGAGCTCCTCCTCGGGGATGCGCTCAAACAGCTCGTGCTTCTCCATGTGCTCTTCGTTCCAGTCAAACAGGTCCTTGACATCGGTGATCATGTAGATGATGCCTCCAGGCCTCAGCACATACGCGTACTCGGCCAGCATGGTGGTCGAGATGATGCGCGCCTTGTGCTTGCGCTTCTTGAAGTGCGGATCGGCAAACAGGATGAACAGCTTTCGACAGCTGGCCCTTGCGGAAGAAGTTGGGCAGGTACTTTTGGCAGTTCATGCGCATGGCTGCGATGTTCTCATAGTGGCCAGGCACCAGCCGATCAATCTCGCCGTTGTCATGCAGCTCCTCGGCGCCGGCCTCCAGGGGCGTTTCCAGGCTCGGCGATCTCCTTGTTCAGCTTTGAGCGCACGTCCACCCACTCGACATGCTCGCCGCGCTGCGACTTGTCCAAGAGCGCATGCTGGAACCCACGCAGAGCCTCGACGCGCTGCTGCAGGTAGTTTGCGACCTTGGTGCGGATCTCCATGCCCACCATCAGTGTGTTCGGGTACAGCGGCGCCAGAGCCACCAGAAGCCCGCCGTAGCCGCACCCAATATCGGCAAACTCCACCTGCGCCAGCTGGTCCTTGCTCAGCTCGCCTGCGCCCGGACCGCGCTTGGCCAGCTGGCTGCTCTTCGGGAGCCGGGCTGCTGGGCCGCTTGTTTTCGCCAAGAGTGTCGGTGGTCGGCGCGCGGAAGTACGCTGGGTAGAGCTTCGACCAGTCCTCGTCATTGGGTGTGAGCGGGTAGTCGAGCCGAATGTCGTTGAAAATGTTCACGTGTGCACGCTGCCGGAAGTACCGCTTCTGCGGGAGCTTGGGCTGGTTGCTATCTGCCATGGTCTGGTCCGCCATGTCAAGGGAAAACGTCAAATTGGAGGTGCTGAAAGAGAGAAAGACGAGGCAATGGCCGGAAGGAGATCGTGACAACTAACTTTTTCTATCTGATCACCAGATCGATCACCACATGCGGATCAGTGCTGTGTCTGCATGTGTAGATGTTATGTAGTTGGCCACACATCGCACAGAGGATATTAGAATAGCCCGTGGGCTTGAGGGGGATGTCTTAATAAACCATGGGCCGTCGGGAGAGGGCCGAAACAGAAATAGTCAAATTAAAACTGAAGCGTGACTAGGCAGCGTCTAAAAGGCAGCACTCACAGCCACGGCATCCACAAAAAGTCCATCTTTGCCAGGTTAGTCGGGTCAACAGCCTGCATGAACAGCTGGATCAGCGGCTGCATCGGGGAAGCGCCAAGCTCGTGCACCTTCTCTGGTGGCAGGATCTCAACAAGCTGCTTCACACGATGTGTGATCAGCTGAACATTGCGCTCGCACATCTCAACCAGTGCTTGCGGGTTGCTGGCCGCTAACGCCTTGACGGTAGGCATGTGCAAAAGTTCGTCGGTGACATACAGATCAAGGAAGTCGCGCAGCAGGTACTCCTCGCTGGCAAATCGATCAGCAACCTTGTGCACAGCAAACGGCAGGATGCCCTCGAGCCCAAGTTCGGTGACAAACGCCTGGATGTTGGGCGTCAGGCGGAACGGCACCGGGCTCCTTGCTGTGGATCAGACCCGGCGATGCCTGTGTCGGCACCAGGTCTGTCAGGCAGACACTGCCGTCGTCGCGCGAAATAGTCAGCTTGGCAGGTGCCCGCTGTGTGCTGGCAATTATGTACGTCAGCGCCATGCTGACTGACACCTGGAACGAGAACGACTCGCGGTACAGCCAGTATGCCATCGGCGAGCTCGAGTGAGCGCGCACATTGTCAGAGAGCAGCGTTGAGGGCACAAAGCGCTGGCAGATCTGTTCAAACAGCACCCGGTTGGCATCCTCAGCACTGGGCACTTGTCCGGCCACCTCACGCATCTTGTCGACAAAGTACAGGACCTGGCTCCAGCCCAGAGCTCCCGTTGCGCTCACACGCTTCGTCGTACACATCCTGCAGCGTAAATGACTGCGGCTGTTCCTGAACCAGTCGGATATGCGGCGCCAATGAGACAATGGTAGGCAGGTGTAGTGCCAGCCGGCGCTGCTCGCACACATCGCGCTCCTCCTCACAGGCACGGTCCAAGTTCCGATACAGCTGCACCCAGCGCTCCTCCTGATGGTTGTGCTTGGATGTCGACTGCTGCACGGCGAAATGCGCAATGCTGCCGTCGGTGCCGCGGATGGCCAGGCGACGCGAGACATTGCTGGTGCCCAGCGTGATCGTCAGCTGCGGCATGAACCGCTCGATCCGCACAAACTCATCGTTGTTGTCGGTCAGCATTAGGTACTGGCCGGGAACCTCGACGTCCTCAAACTTTTGCTGCTCAAATTCAACCAAGAACGGGCTGAAGTGGCTGAGCATCTGGTGGCTCGGTCCGCTTGCGGATCGCGGTCCGAAGAACAGTCCTGCCAGCTGTACAGCCGGGTGACGTAGGTGCGCAGGTCCATCTCGTGCACCTTGCCAAAGTCCTTCTCAAAGTGTGTCTTGATGACACCCGACGGCAGGCTGCGAGCAACACGGCAAGTGTTGGAGACAATGGTGTCTAGCAAGGTCATGTCGTAGTTGTTTTGCGACACGCGTGCGTGCAGCTGCTGCAGCCCGTCGCTAAGCAGCGCATGCACCAGACGATAAATGTCCTCTTCGGGGAACGGCTTCAGACGCTGCACAATCTGGTCGATCATGCTCTCCATCGACAGCGTCAGCAGCGGGTGCGCGGTCTTGAGCTTCGACATAAGCTCGTCAATCTTCTCTGCCAGCGTCGGCTCCTGCCGCGGGTTCGGTGTGTTGCCGTTCGTGTTGGCAGCAGACGACGAATTGCTAGCCTCCTGCACCTGCTGCTGGCGCCGCGCCAACAGGCTTTCCTCGCGAGCGGTCCTCAGCGAGTAATGCAGTGCCTGCGGGTACTGCTTGGCGATGCGCAGCAGAATCTGCAGCGACTGGCGGCTGTACTTGGCGTCCAGACCAACGAGCAGCTGCGGAATGAACGCAATCCAGTACCACGTTGGCATCTCGCTCTTGTAGTTGTCAAAGGCCGTGCACACGTTGCTGGCTTCGTCGTCTTGGCCCAGCAGCCACAGGGTGCGTGCCAGATACCGACGCACACGTGGGCGCTTCGACAGGCCCGCCGCCTGCATATAGCAGCTAATAGCGTTGACTGCCTGCGTCGTGTCGCTCAGATTCATGTTGAAGCGGTAGTCGTTGTGGCGACCCCACGCTCCCCAGGCCTTGGCTGAGGCCAGGTCAACCTGGATGCCCATGGCAAAGGCATGGTTGGCATCCTCCAGCTTGCCGAGCTTGGTCAGGAACTGGCCCTTGAGAGTGAAGAACTCGGCCTTCTGGTACTGCTGGAAGTACATCAGGTTTGTGTTGCTGATAACATCCAGGCCACTCTGCAGCTCGTCCGGCCGATCGTAGTAGCACTTGGCCTGCTCGCGCAGCTTCAGGAACGCCTCCTGGATCTCAATGTTAGGCAGTGTGTAGATGCGGGTCAAAGAGCTGATGCACACATCTATGAGCCCATGAAGGCGCGCAACGTGAGCAAACCGGTTGATGATCCACGCCATCTCGTGGTACCCGCGGTACGCAAACGATGTTAGCGTCGAGTTGGCCGGCGTGGCAGACTTGGGTGTGTCTTCCTTTGCATCGTTTTTACGGCTGCCCTTTGCATCGGCCTTGTTGCCTCCCTTCTTGTTCCCTGCTTTAGATGTCTCTTGCGTATCCTCGTTGGCTGTGCCGCCCTGCTGAGGAATGAACGGCACATAGACATCGTTGATCGCCTTGAAGATGTGCTGGCGCCAAGCGACCAGGTCGCTCCAGATGTTGATCGGGTCGCTGTTATTAGGCAGCCGCTCGCGCCACGTCTGCAGCACCGACTTGAGGTCCGTCGATTTGACCTCGAGATTCTCAGCCTTGGTGGTTGCCAGGCTGAGGTAGATGGAGCTGGCATCGCTCAATTCAACCATCAGCTGGAACATGTGCAGGATGTTGATGTGGGCGGGTGTCCCGACAGGCGGCAACTCGTTCCACTGCTGCAAGCACAGCCGGATGCCTTCCTTGCACACGCGCTGGAAGTCGGCGGTCTTTGCGCGCTCGCCTCCATTCTTGATCAGCGACAGATACGTCTCATAGAACTTGGCCCGTGCGCTGCCCAAGAATTCGGCTGGGGTTGCCTTGATGAGCTGGCGGATGTGCGGCTGGCGCTCAGGCCACGACCACAGCCGCCATCCTGCATCAAGCTCGATCTCGGGCAGCGACTCGTTGACACCCAGATCCTGCAGCATATCCCAGCTCTGCAGGCGGCGCGTCGTCTCAATCCACCGCGACTCCCACAGGCAGTACTCAGACTCCGAGAACGGTAAAACGCCAGCGCGTGCCTTTGCTTGTGCCTGCTCGTAAGATGCCTGCGCGTTAGCCCAGTCATCGAGCTGCTCGTACGCCAGGGCAATGTGCGACTCGTGGTACTGCCCATGGCGCTTCCATGCGCCGTAAAAGTAGTGGCTGGCCGACAAGGTTGTGTACAGCTCAGTCAGCGCATCGAAGGCTCCAAGCTCGACTCCCATGGCACGGTCAAAGATAGCCGACTCAATCTCCGTCCGGTCCAAGATCTTGTGCTCCAGGATCGCCAGCGACGAGTACCACGCGCCGTATGTCTGGCCAAGGTACCGCAGGAGCTGCGGTGGCAGCCGTGGCATCGGCGTACACGCAGAACACGCGTCCAAGATCGCCTGGATTACATTGGGACGAGAAGAGGTCTGTGCCTGGTGGTAGGGCTTGGCCAGGAGCCGGATGATCCCGCTGGTCAAGTCATGCTGGTCCTTGCTGCTCAGGTTATGCCAGACAAGTGGGAACAGCTTGACCCACACGCTGCAGGCAAACTGGGTGTCGAGCAGGACCATGCGAGCCAGTGGTCGCACAATAGTGCCGACAGCAAACGGAGAACCTGAAGTCTCAGTCGAAGAAATAGCGCTTCTGGTAAAGCCATTCTCAGCTACGCTGTGGTGGTTAACCACATTATCAGCCTCGTCTGTGTCCATGTCCTCTACATCGCCAGATCCATTTGCGTGAGCGACTCGGGGAGCGTCCATTGTGGAATCGCCGTCTATATCGACATCCATACGCGAATCTGCATCGACATCAATCAGCTTCGATCCTGAGCCATGGTCCGCGGTACTACCGGTCTTGTCGCCGATAATCCTGCGCATGACAAACGGCCTCAGACTCGCCTGCTGGTGAGTCGATGCAAAAAGAAGCGGCAGACATTGCTGCAGCCAGAACGTCGACGACACGCTCTCCCAGTTCTGCGTCTCCAGCAGATAGTTGAGCCGCACAGGCAGCGAAGGCGGCATATTGGCATCAAACGTATCAAGGAACCGGTGGCGCATCTCCGAGTCTTCGCTCTGCATCCCCGACAAGAAGGCCTGCTCCAGACGCATGGTCATTTCTGAGCGCGTGAACCGTGGGTCATTGTAAACCTCCAGCACCAGCGACAGGTACTTGCGCTCAAGCAGCGAGAACATGTCGACATTGCCGTTGGCGTCCAGTGCGGTACCTGTTGCCGATCTGGTAGCAGGGCTTGAAGAAGCGGTGGCAGTGGTAGCGGCGGCAGCGGCAGCAGCAGCCACTGCAGCACGTGCATTGGTGCGGCTAGTATTGTCGTTGGCCGATACTGACCCATGAACGAAGCTCATCATCGATGACATGAGCATCGCCTTCTCCTTGATCGTTGGAAACACCTCCTGGGGATCTAGCACCCACTCGCGCACAACTGCCAATACAACATGCAGCAGGCACGGGTCGCTGGACCGCTCAATAAGCTGGATGATGTACGTCAGGAAGCTGCGCCGTTGGTCACCAAGACGCGAGATGTAGTCCTTGAGTAAAAGAACCAGCATGAGCAGCGTGTCAAGAGAAGTTTCGCCACGTACCAGCCCCTCAACTGTCAGCGTCAGATTCTTGTTTGCCAGTAGTGTCGCTACGATCTCGCCTTCGGTGGTTGCAAGCTTCGGCGGGACCACGCCAGCTGCCGAGCCCCCTACTCCTGTCACTGAAGTTGCAGACGACTGCGTCGACAGGCTAGAGGGGCCGGCTGGCACTGCAGCTGCAGCACTACCGCTGTGCGTGTTGTGCTCCTTTGTGTACTTTTGCACAAACTTCATCAGCGTCGGGATGTACGAGTAGAACTGCTCGCCAATGTACTTGCCGGTCGCATGCAGGATCATCAGCGTCCCAAACAGATTGGTGTTGCTCTGCAGGTTTTCGGTAATCAGCGACTCGACAAGGGCTTTCAGATCGGCGACGATGTTGGAGCTCCCAAGACGCTCGTTCTCAGCCGCCTGCTCGTACAGCTGGCGCAGCAGTGTGGCAATGATCCGCTGCACCTGGGTGTTCTCGACAGAGATGCACTTGCGCACAACCGTCACCAGATTGCTATAGTACTCCTCAAACCACACTGGCTGCATGTGCTGTGTGACCGTCGATAGTACAGTCAGAATATGCAGCACCAGCTGGTTGTTCATGCCTTGCTGCTCGATTTGATGGATCGAGCGCTCAAAGAACGTCAGCCGCAGGTGCATCGGCGGCCACTTTGACGTATCGAGATAGCTCGACAAGAGCTCGAGGGCACGCGGTCCAAGAGTTGACTTGAGCGCAAAGTCGAACACCAGACAGAGCATGCGCAGCAGCAGACCGACGATGGTCTCGCGTCGGGCCTCTGTCATCAGCAGATCGGGCGCAGGTGGTGTGCCAGCGGCTGCTCCGCCTTGCGCTTCTGATGTGCTCGCAGCAGCTGCCGACGACGCACTGGATTCCTTCTCCTGCATAGCGTGCCATTTCAGGAACAGGTCCATTATATCAAGCGCCAGAGTGCGCGTCTCGGTCGTTGCACTATGCGTTAAACACATCTTTTGCAGGATGCCAACGAGGCTCGTCGCGAACTGCATGCGGTACGGGTAGAACATCGTGGGCTGGGCAGCAATCAGCTGATAGATATGCGTCGTATGGGCAACCGAAACACTCTGCTCAAACAGCACTCGCTTGGCCCACCGCGCCCAAGACGGGATCTCGTTCGGGTCCTGCGGAAGGCTGCTCGGATTCAGGCGCTCTGCCAAGACCGGCATAAGGATATCGAGTGCCTGGCGCACCAGTACGCGGTTTTCCACATGATGCGCCTTGAGCAGCGACGTGTAGACCTGGCTGACAATCTTGACTGGCGTCTGGAACGCAACAATGAACTGCGTTACCAGCACATACGACGCGTACTTTATCAGGATGTCGTCGTCGCGGATGAACTGCCAGCCAAACTTGATGATGTCTTTACGAGAATCGGTCACGACTACGGCAGCACTGCGGATCAGGGACGACGACAGCCGCACCATCTCTAGGCGCACCGAGTCGTTGATGTTTGGCGACATATGGTGCCCCGACGAGACCAAGGCAATCCAGACACGCTTATGGATCCACAAGAGGACATTGTCGCTTAGCAGCTCGGCGCCGCGCTGGTCAGCAGTCAGATCTGTCCTCCCCCCTTCGGTCGCTGCAATCGCCGGCAGGCTGAACACGGTCGCCACCAGTGGGTTGACCAGCCGCTGCATCAATATCGCGTTGGCATCAGCCGACGTGCTGGTGTCTCCGAGCTGGCTCATGAACGCAGTCAGGATCTCGCGACGCTTGCTAATCGGCCACTTGACAATGAGCTCGTCCCACACGTAGCGGAAGATATGGTGCGTGTCGATGATGTCAGAACTGCGACCACAGGCTTCCAGCAGCTTGAACAGCACTGCAGGTGGGTTGGACATCACGCGGGTTGCAATGAGCAGCGATGCGATGTAGTGCTCAAGGAAGCAGATCTTGGCCAGCTGGTGTGCCTGGTCGGACTGCGTCGACACAGCAGCGATAGCGTTCCACATTTCAATCACTGCCTGCAAGAGATCAGGCCGCGCCTCAATCCACTTTGGGTTCTTCTCCAGCCCAGCGTGAATCATCGTCATGATGTGCATCCCGATGACCAGGCGCTTGTACGTGGCCTCGGTCGGCACTGCTGCTGGCTTGGTCATTTGCTGTTGGCCAGGTGTCTGAGCGTCCTTGGCCGCGCCGATCGACTGCCATTGCGCTGGTGCTCTCGCTCTTGGCCTCGGCGTTTCGCGACCCCCTTCAAGACCTTGATGATATTGGGTGTGAGGCCGACAAGCGCTTCGCGCAGAGCATCGCACGTCGGGCTGCGCAGGGCATGCGCAAAGATCCGCGCATAGTGTGTGTTCTCGATCCGGCCCATGAAATACACGACCGACTCATTCGGATACCGTGTCAGGAACTTGAACAGCGGTTCACGGAACGGGCTCGACTCGCGGCGACATAGGTTGACCTCGAGGTTAACCACAGAGCTAACCAGATCGTCAAGCAAAACGTTGGCCGAGGTGGGCAGCAAGTGGAAGACCTGCAGGATGGCCACCAGGATCTTGATCTCGTGGAGGTCGTCAATTGCCTTGCTAGACGCGGCCTGCAGGAGCTGCGGGTTCGCCCACTGCTGCATATGGTCGAGCAGCTTGCGGCCGACCTCGACCTTGAAGTAGTTTGTCAGCAGCTGCAGCAGCCGGGCAAGGCCGTCGAGGCTGGCCACAGTCAGACGCTTGTAGTCAGACAGGTTGAGCAGGATTGGACGGAGACCAGCCTGCAGCAGATCCTTGGGCAGCTTTTGCTGCTGCTGGAGCACTTGGCGCAGGCCGTCGTTTGCAGCCTCTACCACATCAATGGATTTGTGGTAAAGCGATTTGAAGAACACCGAGATGATGCGTGCGCGGGTTGTGTTGTGCCGTGACTGTGAGAGCTCGGGTCTGTCCATCGCAGCAGTCAGCATGCGGATGCACACATGGCGCAGGTGGCGTCAGCGACACAGTGTTGCTGCGGATCTGTGCTGGATGGTTGACCAGCGCCTGATCCTCGGCATCGGCCAGCGCCAGGGCCTCCGACAGAAGGCGCATCAGCTCCTCGTTGATCTCCATGAACGGCGGCTCTAGCGACATGCAGTACGTGATCGCGTCGATGTTGCCGATCTGCATGTTGTGCGGCAATGCACGCAGGGGCTTGCCAAAGATAGGTACCAGCAAGCGGTCACGGCACGGCGTCAGTAGCGCAGTGATACTGCAACCAGTAACATTGACAAGGATGTCCAGGCACGCCTTAACTGTCTCGCGCACCTCTCGCGCTTGGATTTGCAAGCTCCTTGATGATGAGTGCCAGGAACGACATGACCAAGCGGCTGTTCTCAGGTGACAGGCGCGCAGCCAATGTGTTAAGCGTCTGCTGTGCCTGCTGCGCATGCAGAGCCTGGGCGGCCTGCTGCGTCTGCTGAGGGGTGATTGCTGGTGTGTTTGGCTTGGGCGCGGAGGCGTCGGGAGTCTGGTGCCGCGATGCATTCGTGTCGCTGCTGGGCTTGGAGGTAGGGACGTCCGACTTGGGCGGCTCCTGTTTGGCACCGGCATCATCTTCAAGGATCTTAGATCCACTAGCACCATCCTTGGCAGACTCGACAGGCTCAGTAGACTCGACAGGCTTGTCGGTACCGCTGGCTGCAGACTCCTCAGGCTTATCTGTCATAGTGTCGTCACTGATGGCCTTCTGGTCCTTCTTCTCGTCCTTCTCTCGTCCTCCTGATTTTTCTTCGAGTCACCCTCTTCCATCTTGACGTCCTCCACTGGTTTCTCCACATCCATGGCTGCCTCGTCAGGCTTGGGCTTTTCTGTGTCCTCAGGTGCATCGCTATCGGTACCTTTGTCGGCTTCCTTTGGTGATTCCTTGGCAGCCTCAGCGGGGTGGTCACCGTCAGCTGCAGCCTCAGACTCTGGCTGCTTACCATCCGCCTCAGCTTCCATAGGCTCAGAATTGACTGCAGGCGCAGAGACTGGCTCTGGCTGCAGCGGTGGGTCGGGTATCGGGAACGCCTTCTGGACAATTTCTAGGATGGTTTCGCGCGAGCTGATCGGCGTGTTGTCATAGAGCGCGTTCGTGTGCGTGTCCTTCAGCGTGAACAGCAGCGCCTTGCTTAGCTCAATCAGGTTATCTGTCAGCCAGTGCGGGCCAAGATCGAGCTCTTTGACAATAAACGCAATGCCCTGTGCATCCGCTCCTCTTTGTGTGGGCACTGGGGCTGTAGCACGCTGCGCACATCTCCGACACAATCCGGCGCATGGCAGGCAATTGGCCAACTAATGAGACCTTATCAGACAGTGACTCGCGCAGCGATCTGTAAAAGGAGCGCAGCATGCGGCAGCCGATTTCACGCAGCGACTCGGATTCTGCGACCAAGGCCAATGCAATCGCCTCAGGGACGACGTCGCCCAGCGAGCAATGTGAGAGACTAGTCGAGCAGGACGGCGGGGACGGCTGGCTAGCTGGCTTGGCGGTTTCCACACTATGGATAATGTGCTGTAAGGCGCCCAGCGATGTCACGGTCTTCAGCAGCTCTGTGGCTTCTTCGCTGTGAGCTGTAGCAAGACTCAGGGACCAGATGATACGCAGCAAGCCGTTCTTGTTGAGTGGGGTCGCACTAGGCTGAGCCCGTCAGCGACGCCAGACTCGGCTCAGTCATAGCGGAACCGCTTGCCCTGCTCTCGGAGTTGCCGATTGCAGGACTGCTCAGGATGGTGCGCTCCAATATTTGGCTTCCCTGCAGGCTTGGGGACGAGATGTTGGCCAGGCGCTTCAGCGACATTGGGTTCGAGTAAAGCTCGCAAAGACGCCTACCATGCTGCGGAGCTTCGGCCAGCACATCCGCGACATTTCCCTTTCCGACAAACGGCAAGACTAGCGCATACTGGGCACACGACACAACGAACTCTACAGCATCCTTGCGGGCCAGATTCATCTGCTTCGCTGGCACACGATCCTTCGAGAATCTTTGCCGAGAACACGATCGCATCTGCTAGCGGCATCTCGATGAGCCCAGGCAGACCCTCGAACGTCAGCGGGACCGAGAACTGGTCTTCGCTAGATGCCATCTGCTCGTTCGGGTCCTTGGGGAACCTAGTTAGCAGCATGTGGCGGTTGCGGCCACCAAGCTTACCGAGAATCCGCGCCGCCACTGGTGCGTGCGTCGACGCGCTGGACGGCAAGCGCAGGTGCAGCCACAGTGACGACATGATCTCGCTCATGACGGGCATCAGGATCGGATCGAGGAACTCGCGTGTCAGGTTGTCAATGCACAGCTCAAGCGTGCGCAGGCCCTGGCTAACAAGCTCAGGGCCGGACTCGAGCGCATATACCAGGGGCTTCATCAGCAATGACAGGTATGGCAGGAGCACGCTGAGACGAACCGGTACGGTAAGGCAGATCTCCACAAACAGCTCCTGCATCGGCGACGCCTGCTTTGTAAACCCAAGCGCGTTGTTCAGAGTCTCGAGGAGGTTCTGGAGAATCGGGAACACCTCCTTGTATAGGGATTCGTAGCGGCCGCCGCCGATGCTGCGAAACAGCGCGCGTAGCAGCAAGAAGTAGTTCTCGGGCTTCTTGGTCGTCTTTGAGATCGTCAGCACCGATTTGATGATCTGCTGCACATATGGCTGCAGCACAGGCTCGTTGGCTTCGGGGAAGAATGTCAGCGCCAGGAAGGCAATCTTGAACAGGTGCAGCATGGTGCTCGTCAGTGCTTCATCGTCGGAGCCCAGTTGATCGAGGCGGCTGCAGAGGAACCTGAGCATGATCGACATAAACGCCGGCGAAGTGGGCTCGCACGAGACAAACACCTGGACACTGGCGATGGCCGCGCACTGTTCAATCATGGTGTCAAACGCAAACTCGAACTGTGACGTAAACAGTTCGTGGAAGACCGCCGGGTCCAGCGATACAAACAGGTTGGCAAAGTGCTCAATCTGCTCCTTGCACTCGCGGTCCACCAGCTTGATCTGCGCCTCCACGCGATAGTGCTGGGCGCCTCGGGTGGGCCGGTTCAGCTGACTCGTCTGGGTGGGCCTCCGCATATTCGTTCCTCAGCCGATCGATGTCGTGGAGCCGACATGCCCGCAGGCCTTCGCGGAACAGCGACGACAAAAGCTCGAGCTCAAACCCAGCCAGATCGCCTTCTTTGTTGGAGATAATTGCCGATGCTCCTGTGGTGGCGGGCTCCTTCTGATCAACAGCCATGGCTGTTGACTCGCCCTCGTCCTTGGCCGTCGCAGCCGCTGCTGCTGCCTGTGCGTTAGGGCCGATGCCCAGTGCCAGTGAAGAATTGCAGCGCTTCAGCGCGTAGATAACGTTCTTGCAGCCAGTCACAAGACTGCGCAGGTAGAGCCGCAGGTCCTTGATCTTCTCAGTGTTCTCGGGCGCACCGGTGCGGATCAGGTCGACTGACGAGTACAGCGTCTCCTCAGAGAACCTCTGGCCGCTCTTGATATCGTTGATTGCAGCAGCTGACAAGCAGCCAATGGCCGAGAACCCTGCGACATACGTCTTGAGGATCGAGAGCAGCAGGATGCGGCCCTGGCGCTTGTCAGGGATGGACATGATGCACTCGGTTATGTTGTGCAGAAGCTTTGCGCACATGGTGTGGACATTGGGACTCAGCGATTGATCATGCATGCAGCCCGAGTAAAAGTCAACCATTTTTGTGAGTTGCAGCGGCGACAGCTCGGACCGAATGTGGTGCATCAGATCTGCCAGCATGCTGAAGGCGAAGGGTTTCAAGATGCACTGGCTCGCAAGCCCTGAGCCAACAAGAACCTGCATATCGAGGAATCGATGAGCAATGGGCACAAATGCTGTGCGAAGGTTTGTCGATACGATGTGGCGCGTGGCAATAAGCATCTCCTTGCGTGTGGCAGTGGCGTCGGCTGGGCATGCACACAGCAGCTGGTGCGTGAGCTGAGCGACACGGTCCTGGCTCGGAATCAGCAGGCCGGTGAATCCACGGGCAAAAAACGCCAGGAAGGACAGTGTTTTCGACTGCGCCGTGATGAACTCCGAGTACGCTGCGCGCCAGTGCTGGCTGAGAGGCAGCTGCTGAGCACCCGGCGTGTGGTCATAGATGGCATTGCCCCGGGGATTGAGCTCAAGCATGTGCAGGATGAGCGGCAGTATATTTCCGACAAATGGGTCGGCGAACCTGCGGCCGTTGTTTGACTGGAGAATCGATACGACGATGATCGGGATTTCGGTCATGACCTTGAACGACCCAGTGGCCCTGCCAAGGTTCTTCACCGACGAGTCGGCAGTGTCGGGGCCAGGCGACATGGCACCAGGCGACATGAGGCTGATGTTGGGCGTTGAGAGTGATGACGGCGTGTCGGTTGTGTCCAGTACCTTCAGCATCTGGTCCGCATTGCGGTAGAATCTCGACAGCCAGCTCGAGGAACGATACCGCCATCGGATCCATGCTGTTCCTGAAAAGGCGGTGCACCTCATATATAATCTTGAGACACAAAACTGCGTTCTCTTCGTTCTCGTTCTTGACCTGCGACATCAGCGTTGTCACCACATCCAAGGCAATCGGCCGCAAAACCTCGCTGTGCGGAAGGCGCTGGATAATCTCAAGCAACGTCGACCGCAGCTTCTATCAGACAAGGGGTGCGCTATTAGCAGTGTGCCAAGGCGTTACCTGGGACAAACACACTGGCTTTCTCTCGCTCTTACCTGCTCGGGAGCCGAGTTCACAAACACAGGGGGTATTTTGAGTAGCAGGTCGCGAATAACTGGCCATAGTATGCTGACGAAGCGCGCATAGTCCTGCGGCTGAATCAGCTCCAGATTCTCGCATAGGTCGAGCGCAATGGTGCCTTTGAGCTTGACGTCCAGCTTTTCATCGCGCAGGCGCGTGGCAAAGATCTCAAAGTTGGTGATAGCCATGGCGCTGAGCAAAAAGTCGGTATCGGCGAGCGCGACTGTTTCCCTTTTGTCTGCTTAGCGGTAGCCTGGCTTCGGTAGGTTGCGGTTGGGTGGTATGGTGTGAATAGAGGGGGTTGAATTGCAAGTCGCGAAAACAGAAAGTGGAATTGTGAATGGAAGAGAAAAAGGCGAGCGGCAAAGAAAGGCTGGCGCTAGACGGCCCTTTATGCTAGCAGCGAGACCACCGATCGAAGAAGAAAATCGCGAGTTCAAAAATTTTGAATTTGGGTGGGCAAGCTACTCGCCGCGGCCGAGGGCACTTCACGTGATGCAGGCCAATGCTGGCCGATTGCTCTGATTGGCTGGGGCGTCGGACGAGCTGGAATCCCCAGCTGCGAGCGCTCTGAATATCCATAGCCCATGCCCCTCGTGAGGTGGGCGTATACACGGGCAGACGGACACGGGAGTACTGGAAGTACCACGGTGCTGCTGTGTGTGGCCGCTACTGTGACGCATCGACGGCACCTAGGCACATGGCCTGCGTATGGTCGGAGCAGAAACTGGACATATATCTGACACAGTACCACTGCCACTGGACGTATTTGAGAGTGCCAGCATCTGCTGTAGACATCAGTGCCTCTCCATATCAGTGCTCTGGGTTTCCTGAGTACCAGCACGTGCACCCCACATCCTCCACCGCGGTCGGGGGCTGAGATTGGTTTGTGGGCTGGCTCCTCGCTCCTCCTTCTGCATCTATTTCCCCTTCGAGGAGCCTTTTGGCTTTTTTCTCTCCTTTTTTTCTCCCAAATTGCAAGTTTTTCTAGGTCTACCTGTGCTAAACCCCTCCCAAGCATTGCATGTCGAGTGCAACAGAAAACACTGCTGCGCCGGTGGCAAAACCGGCCATGAATTCGGAGGACCAGCCGAGAAGGAAAACTTTTCTGACTCCAATTCGGAAGGATGGGCAGATGCCAATGCGACTAAGCGCCTCGTCACCGGCATTCCAGCCCTCTCCGCGAAAGAAGACGGCTGCCAGCAGCGTGGCAGCTAGCACCACGGCGGAGATAAAGCAGCCCAGGGCGGCTCAGGCGTCTGATGTCGTGAGAGGAGTTTCTCAGCTCGAGCTAAGAGCGAAGTCCTATAGGAGCGCAGCCATAGACAAGCCGCTGCCGAACCACGACCATTTCATGCAGGAGCCGTCGCAGAAGCCGCAGCACAACCCGCACCTCCTGCCAGTCACACACTACGCTATCGACGAGCGCCTGAGGCGGGAGCTGGTAGACGAGATGCACGCCAAATCGGCCTGTAACCGAGTCGGACCTGCCTGCACGGGTGCACAACTACCACGCGGTGAGCCCGCTCGAAGCGGTGCCAGTCGGTGCGTCCGGCATGACCCAGCAATGCGTGGTCAAGGCACAGTCGATTACCGACGGGCAGCAGTACTGTCTGCGACGCGTCCCGGGGTTCCGTGCCAAGGACGACTCGTCGCTGCTCGCCATCGATAAGTGGAAGGACATTGACCACCCGAATGTGGTGCGCGTGCGCGAGGCATTTACGACACGCGCGTTTGGAGACAGCTCGCTGATCGTCGTGTATGACTTTAAGCCGCTGTCGATGTCGCTGAAGCGCCGAATCATTGACCAGCACGAGATATTCAGCGAGGGGCGTCTGTGGCGGATTGTTCTGCAGATTACATCGGGACTCAAGGCCATCCACAGCGCCGGGCTTAGCGCGCGCATGCTGAACGCTGCCACAGTGCTGATAGCGCCTGAGGACCGTGTGTACCTCAACTCGTGTGGTCTGGTGGATCTGCTGATGGTCGACGCCGCCTACATCGTCGATGTTGCGCAGCAGGAGGACCTACGGGCGATTGGCCAGATCCTGGATCTGGCTCTGGGCATGAACCCAGAGAACATAGCGACGATCCAGGGCCAGGCGCCAGCAATCGTCCCTGGCGCCAGCTTCTCGGCCGACTTCAAGCAGCTGTTTGGGTACCTGCACGGCCGCATGACGCCGGTTATTGCCATAGACGATATTCTGCGCCTGGCGGGCCCACGTATGTTTGCCGAGCTCGACTCTGCGCGGCGCGACGCCGACCTGTACCGCACCAACCTGGCGCACGAAGCAGCCAACGGCCGCCTTGCGCGCCTGCTGTGCAAGCTGAATTTCATCACCGAGCGGCCGGAGCACACAATGGACCCCGAGTGGTCCGAGACCGGAGACCGCTACCTGATCAAGCTCTTCCGCGACTACGTGTTCCACCTGGTCGACGACGTGGGCCGGCCGGTGCTGGACATGGCCCACGTCATTGGCAACCTGAACAAGCTCGACGCCGGCTCGGCCGAGAAGATCATGCTCATGTCCCGCGACGAGCAGTCGTGCCTGGTGGTGACATACAGCGAGATCAAGCGGTGCGTCGACGGCGCGTACAGCGACCTGGCTGCAGCCTCGCGCTTTCGAAAGTAGTTTTTTTTTTTTGCAATATCATATCTGACGATTAGTGACTTGAGCTGCAATCGGTGAGCTGGGAGCTGAGAGCTGAGAGCGGCGGTGAGCCGCATATCTGGAGATGCACGCAAAGCGTTCGCGATGACTGGGGAGCGGTGACTGGTGGTGTCGGGACTGCAGGCTGATTTCGCTCGCAAAGGAGGAGGGGCCGCAAAAATTTTCCCCTCTCGTTTTTCTTTCTCTGACCCTCCACTCTCGCAAACACCACTTTTTCTGGCTCTTTTCCAAACACCTCTCAACCTTCACATTCTATATTCTCGTAGCAAACGGTTCCCCACATTTGCTAACAGGTCTCTTTTTTCTCTCATTCACAGCAGGACAGAAAAGAACCCAGTAGAAACACCTCACCCTTTCTCCTCCGGAACATTTTTCTTTTACAAACCCTACGCAGAAAGCAGCAAAAATGAGCTACGCCGAGATTCTTGGTGGCACTCTTTCGCCAGGTAAGAATGCATTTAGAGATCGCCGGCATGGAATGCACAAGGCTGCGCAGTCACTGCATCGCCAACTGACATTGCCGCTAACTGCATTTACACTGTAGATGCCAACATTCGCGAGCAAGCTACCAGGGCTTTGGAGTCTGCAGAGAACGAGAACTTTGTAAGTAGTCTGGTAGCTGCGGCATGGAAATTCACCGTTGGAACTTGAGAAATGCACACTAATGCAGTCCACATTTTTGCAACTGTTTTTGCTCGCTGTAGTCCCAGTACTTGCTCTCTCTGACCAATGAGCTCGCCAACGAGGGTGGCGATGGAGCAGTGCGCACTGCCGCCGGTATCGCGCTGAAGAACGCGCTTCTCGCAAAGGTATGTACATTGTTTGATGCTTTTCTATTGGCAGCAACAGCCAGCGACGAAGAGAGAGCTGGCTGGATGCAATAGTCTGTTCCCAACAAGCCATGCTGCCGACAATGCGGCTGGCCAGCTAACCAGACATCCCTAGAGACCGTGCCTGCTAACTGTGCTTTATTGCTGTAGGATCCGGCTCGCCAGGAGCAGTACGCACAGAGGTGGCTTCAGGTCAGCGACGACACTCGCAACCACGTCAAGCAGGGTTCATTGGCCACGCTGGCGTCAGAGAGCCGGCAGGCGACAACAGCTGCGTCTCAGATGATTGCCGCCATCACAGCCATCGAGCTGCCGCGGGGCCAGTGGCCGCACGTAATCAACACGCTGCTCGAGCAGATCACCACCACCACCAAGGCCAACCTGAAGGTTGCCTCTCTGCAGGCGATCGGCTTCATCTGCGAGAACATTGAGCCTGAGATCCTGGCTACCCAGAGCAACCCGATCCTGACCGCCGTTGTCCAGGGCGCCAACTCGCAGGAGCAGAACCAGGAGGTGCGGTACGCTGCCATTACTGCCCTGTATAACTCGCTCGAGTTTGTCCGTGCCAACTTTGAGAACGACGGCGAGCGCAACGTGATCATGCAGACCGTCTGCGAGGCGACACAGAGCCCCGACGTGAACGTCCAGGTGGCAGCCTTTGAGTGCCTGGTGCGCATCATGCAGCTGTACTACGACAAGATGCAGTTCTACATGGAGAAGGCCCTGTTCGGCCTGACAGTCATCGGCATGAAGAGCGAAGGAAGAGAAGATCGCGCTGCAGGCCATTGAGTTCTGGTCAACCGTGTGCGACGAGGAGATCGAGCTGAGCATCGAGGAGGCCTGAGATGATGGAGCTGGGCCAGCAGTTTGACCGCACCAACTTCCAGTTCGCCAAGACCGCTCTGCAGCAGGTGCTGCCGACACTGATGTTTTTGCTGACCAAGCAGGACGAGGACGCCGACGAGGACGAGTGGAACGTAGCTATGGCTGCAGCCACCTGTCTGTCGCTGATGGCGCAGACCGTTGAGAACGATATCGTGCCGCCGGTCATCCCGTTCATCGAGCAGAACATCCGCAACCAGGACTGGCACTTCCGCGAGGCCGCCGTCATGTCGTTTGGCTCGATCCTCGACGGCCCTGAGTCTGCTGTGCTGATGCCACTTGTGTCGCAGGCGCTGCCGGTGCTGATCGAGATGGTCAAGGACCCGGTGCTGCAGGTCAAGGACTCTGCGGCCTGGACGCTGGGCCGTGTGTGCGAGCTCCTGGTCGAGTGCATTCAGATCGACGTGCACCTGCACAGCCTGATCAGCGCGCTGGTGGGAGGGCTTGAGGACAGCCCACGTATTGTGTCCAACTGCTGCTGGGCGATCATGAATCTCAGCGACCAGCTGGGCGGTGTCGAGGCCGAGACATACGCCGCTCTCGCAGTACTTTGAGGGCATTATCACGACGCTGATGCGCATTACCGAGAGCAACATCAACGAGAACAACTCGCGCACCTCGGCGTACGAGGCCATGGCGACGCTGGCCAACACTGGTGCCAAGGACACGATCCCGACGATCGGCCAGCTGGGAATTGCCATCCTGGATCGCCTTGATATGACCATCAGCAACGCCAGCCAGGCCGTCGGCATTGACGACCGTCTTGTGCTTGGGGAGCTGCAGTCGAACCTGCTCAACGTTCCTGACCAATGTGTCGCGCACCCTGGGCAAGCAAGGTATCCGAGATCTCTGACCGCTATCATGACCAGCGTGCTGGAGCTGCTCAAGGTCAGCGGCAAGCACGCTGCCGTTGCCGAGGACTCGTTCCTGCTTGTGGGCTCGCTGATCACTGCGCTGGAGGCTGACTTCTCGCGCTACCTCGAGTCGTTTGCACCGTATCTCTACAGCGCGCTGCGTAACCACGAGGAGTACCAGCTATGCTCGATCTCTGTGGGCCTGATCGGCGATATCTGCCGTGGCATGGGACCCGATGCGGCCCAGTACTGCGACCAGTTCATGACGATTCTGCTGCAGAACCTCGAGTCGGACGTGCTGCACCGCGACGTCAAGCCCGGCATTCTGTCATGCTTTGGCGACATCGCCCTGGCTATCGGGGGGCGGTTCGAGACGTATCTGGAGGTTGTGTTCCGCGTGCTCGCATCTGCATGCCAGCTCAGCGCCAACACACAGGCAGTGGACTACGACACGATCGACTACAACAACCAGCTGCGCACAGGCATTTTCGAGGCCTTTGTTGGAATCGTGCAGGGCTTGAAGTCGGACAACAAGGCACAGCTGGTGCTGTCGCAGGTACAGGGCATCCTTGGCTTTATGAGCGTCGCGTTCAACGACCCGAACCGCTCGGACGAGGCGACACGGTCCATGATCGGTCTGCTTGGCGATCTGGCTGATGCGTTCCCGAACGGCGAGATCCGCGAGGTGCTGCACGCTGACTGGATCCCGGCACTCATCAAGGAGGGCAGGGCAAGCCGCCGCGGCTCGTCGTTGCGCGAAGTATCTCGCTGGGCGCGGGAAATGGTCAAGCGGGCATCGGCCTAAATGGCCTGTTTTGCTCAGGTGTTTTGCTCCACTCCTTCTCTATCCTCCCCCCCCCTATTCTATTATCTTTCCTACAGGTATGCTAGGAATAACATGTCCTTTTTTCAATAATTCCGGCGTAGCAGCCTTTGTGGACACGACGTCAGGATATGCAAACAGCAGAGGCTATGTATATGATACGTGGTATGTATGGTGTTTGTGATAGAGAGCTATACGGAGGCGGTGGCGGGCTACGAGCGATCCGACAGGAAGAACGTCCAGATAAGCTTCTTCAGCTCAGGCCTCTGTAGCATAGCAATATACGGCGCCATCGGGCTCGCCGACGCGCTCAGCTGCTCGGCTGTGGCCTGCAGCAGCTCAGCGAGCTCCTGATCGGGAGCCGCCAGCTTTTGGTGGACCGCTATAACAGGCGCTAGCGCAGCCTTGCGCACCTGGCTGCGCGGATGCCCCAGGCAGGCCATCGCGTACGGCATGAACCTCCGCAACACCTCGCTTTGTGACCTCTGTGGGTGAGCTGAGGCGCTTGACAACATCAGCAACGAGATCTAGGACGCCTGCCAGCGAGTTTTCCATCTTTAGCACACCCAGTGGGTCCATCGCCGCAGGTGTCTCGACTTGGGGCGGCAGCAGCTCAGCGTATGCCGCCTGGATATGGAACGCGGGCATGGGAGCGCGCAGGAAAAAGTCCTCAAAGAGCGCAAAGCACAGATCAATGTCCAGGTGAGCCGCAATGTCATAGTACACGTCCTCCTGCCGACCCGCTGACGATGGGCGAGACACTGTACTTGCTGCGGAGGACCTCGAGCAGCAGAGTGCGCGCAGCATCGAGTGTAAAGTACTGCCATTGCTTGCGCACGATCATGCGGAGCACATCGAAGCAGTTGTCCTTGATGAACACAGTGTCGCGGGACTCGGCTGGGTTGCGGAGGTACTCAACGCAGGCATTGAGCAGTTTGGTGAGGATTCCGCGGCCGCCGGCAGATTCAGGCATCCAGACAGAGGACGACTCCTCTTTGGCATAGCGGGCCAGACTGCGGAACAGAGCGTCGTCGATGTCGTCGTTGGCGAGGCGCTGCAAATAGCGCTCGATTTTGAGCAGACGATTCGGGGTCGCTGCAGGCATTGGCGAGTCGACAGGCTGCGGAAGGGGAGTCTTGAAGATGCTTGGCATCACAGGTGCCTGGAGCGGACCGTTCCAGTACCGAGCGGTCTGGGTACGCGGTGTGATGAACGGGTTTTGCTGATGCTGGCGGGTTTCGCTGGGCTGGCGAGGGCGGGAGGAGTGGTGTACTGTCAGGCGTCGGGAATATGCTCTCTGGTCTGCTTCACGTCGCTGCCGGTCTGTTCTGGCGCTTGGCTGTGGTTGGAGTCGAGAGACATGCGACTGGGCTCACTGAGGAGCTCCGTGGCCTGGCTTTCCTCCAGATTGAGGTGGGACAGATCTGGGTCTTCCTGCGAAGCGGCCACAGCGGTTGTGGCACCAGTTTGCAACTCATGCGCCTTGGACTGGACAGGCGGTGCCTCGACATCCATCAGATATGCACCAACGTCCATACTGGAGAAGTCGAGGAGTCCCAGCGACTGACGCGAGTTCTTGCTTCCACGTATATCGCGCACATCGAATTTGTCCACTGGCTTCTCGTCGGTGGCGTCGTACATGACCATGTCGCCGTCATCGTCTTCATGCTCATCCTCAACGACTTTGCTGACAGTTCGGCCGCGCTGCACAAACTTGAACTCTGGGCGCGAGTCCCAGTTGCGCATCTGCCGACAGGAGACTGTGGTCGTTGATCTGCTGCGGGAATAGGGTGGCATTCTGCGGCACGCTGTAGCCCGACACCACGTTCATCAGACTCGGCATGGGTGGCTCTTGGGAAAGGCTTTGGGCTGCTGGCGGGCTGTGGGCACGGAGCTGCTGGGCACTGGGCACCCTAACCACTGAAGCAGCCGACATGGGCCGGTCAACGCTGGCAGCGTCCTGCGCACCTTTGACGTACCGGTCCTTGTCGCGATTCAGCATTGCCTGGGTGCTGGCAGGCAGTGATGCCAGCAGTTTACGGGCATTGAGAGCCGAGACATTGTAGAACTCCCAGAACAGCTCCCGGCTCGGCTCACGAACGCTCGGCTGTGCGTCCATAACGCCCTGCTTTGCCACTACAGAGATGTGTGCAAAGACCTCAGTACTACGACGGTCGCCAGAGCTGTGCTGTAGCACAGTGGCGTGGCTGCGCAATACACATGTACAGGTGGTGACAACTGCCAGACGCAGAACAGGGGACTTGTCGGCGATGTAGTACCGCAGGGTCTCGATGGCTTTGGCACGGAGCGGAAAGTGCTGGAAGACGACAGCCATGGCGGATGCAGCAGCCTGTGCAGCGATTTTCTTAGTCTGCGCGCACTGCTTGAGCAAGGCACCGACAATGGGGTCGAACAGCGGGCTGGCGTGCGGGCCCAGGCGCATAGCAATATCTTCACAGAGCCGCATGCCATGGCCTGACAGCGACGTGCGCAGGCTGTTGACAGCCTTAACAATCTCGTGGATGTGTTCCCTGAACATGGCCACGAGCTCCGAGCAGAACTCGATTGCCGAATTGCCCCAGATGATGGCGCGGAACAGGACCACTGCACGCTCTCGCTGCACCCAGTTGGCCTCTGATTCGCGACCGTCAAAGAAGGACATGACCTCGGACATTTCGCGGCCCAGCATCTGCGCGCTGGCCATGTTGCGCGGCTTGACATCAGCAGGCACGTTGCGACTCGGTACGAACTGCTCAGTGATACGCACCATGGACGGCCGTTTAGTCAGTGAATTGCTGGTACGTGAGCCTGCGCTGTGGCGTTGCTGCCCCAATGACGATAGATAGCCCGGCGATGGTTTGGATATCGAAGTGGCTGATGATGACGACATCACCTGAATGTGCTGATGCTGGTGACGTGCCCAGCCCATGCGCGCCGGCCTGCGAGTGCAGCGATGCCAGGTTATGCTGGTGCTGGCTCGACCCGCCGCTGCCGACTCTGCCAGGCGATAGCGCACTGCTGCGGCCGATACTGCCGGTGCGCGACTCAGAGCGATACTCTTGTCGAGAACCGCTGCGGTTTCCGTATGCTCTTGGTGGCCCCCCTGCGTGCAGCCCGCTCTGCATCCCATATGCGGTCTGGTTGACGCGCGATCCCGGCCGTGCATTTCCCGTGGCACCTGGACGAGCGATATTTGAGATTCCCCGTGCCGCGCTTCCCAGCTCACTGCGTGATTGGAATCCCCGTTGTGCGCGATCCAGGCCGCATTCCAGTGACTCGGGACCCAGGACGCATGCCGAATCCGCTGGTTGCCTGGCGCGACCCGCTGCGCCCAGCCATCGACGGCGACGAAGGTAGTGCGGCAAGCTCTCCCTCAGGTGCCGTTATGCTTATGAGTAGCGTCGGTTTCTGGCTTGAAATTGCTTGGGCCTTGCTGACAATGTCCTGCTGCAGCTCTGGCCGATGGTGGTATATTGTGTTCAGGGCGCGGCGGGCAGCGAATCTAACGGCCTCCTGGTTGTCGTCAAGCAGAGAGAATGCGCTGGCGATATAGTGTGCTGCCGGGAACTCTGTGTGTTCGGAAGCGCAGCTGCTGAGCCATTCCAGCGCCATCTCCCGCACTCGCCACGTCTTGTGGGCAAACCCACGTGCCTTTATGTCGCGCTCAAACACCACCCCCGCATTCCACGACGCGGTTGCGCCAGGAGACGACCCCGGCGACATGGATGTGCGCGGCTTGCCCAGCCCACGCGACTTGAACGGCGAACTGAGCTTCGGGATGGAGCTCGTCAGCATGCTGTACCGCGAGCTCGGCTTTTTTGTCGGGCTCGGTGCTGGCTCTGATGTCGACATTGTTTGCCGGGTCCCCTGTGTGCTTTTCCACATGTGCACCAATGTGCTCAAGGCGTACTCGCGCACTGCCATGCGCCCGTCGCCAAGCCGATCCAGCAGCGGCGGCAGGAGAAAGTGCAAGCATCGCCTTACTTAGCGGCGGTGACCCGTCGCGACTCACCATATCAGCTATCGGCTGAACACACGTCAGCGCTGCCTGGCATGCCATGACCTGCGACGAGCCGAGGGTGGCGGGCAGTACCGTTATGAGCCCTTCCAGCGTTTTGCGCTATAAAAAGCAGATTAGGGAGTGTGTTAGCAGGACGCGGGTTCTAACCAGCCAGCTCGGGTAACTATACATGGCGCCTTTGTTCCTGGATACTCACTGCAACATTGCTGTCTCCGTTGGTGAGGAGGTTCTGGACCTTGTCTAGAATGGCCACCTTCTTTTCTAAACCTACATAGGGCATAAGATGGAAGCAGGGTGCAAGTTTTAGCATCCGCAGAAGGAAGAGCGCCAACCGCACTGCCGCATGGTACTTACTGCAGTGACTGGCCTCCCAGCTGCAGTGTGTGCAAGAGCTGCTCGAGCGTCTCTGGCATTTAAACTTTGCGAAATTACCGAAAACAGAATACGTTGTTTATCAGTTTCTCAGAAGCAACAACAACGGCGGTGACGCAAACTGATAGCTATGTATAACCCTCGCCAGAAACGTTGCAGAAATAGACAGAAATTGTTTGCAAATGAGAGAAGTATGAAAAGTGATTGCGCTAATGAGAGTCGAAAAGGGTTGGAAAGGGCAATAAAAGGAAAGAGTAAGAAAAATGCAATATGAAAGCTAGAGAGAAAAGAGGTTCTGGCTTTTCCAAAAAAGTCTTCCTGCGCGCTCGGCCATGAAAAGACACCATGCATCACTTGATCAAAGGGGCACCTACTCGACGCCCTGCAAGTAGCGGACAAACGCCGAGTACCAGTCGCCACTGTCATTGCTGGCCGCTGACTGCACGGGGAGCAGCGATGCACTCGGCGCACTGCCCAGCACACTGTCGAGCCCGCTTAGCCAGCTCGACGATTCGCCAAGCACCTGCTGCCACAGCTCCGGCTGGCTTGTGGCCAGTGGCGCTAGGCACTCTGCATCGCCTTGCACGGCCGCACGAGGCCTTTGCTGGCTCAGCCGGCGCCCAGCGCTTGCCGCAGATCAGCCAGCACTGGGGGTGCGCTCTGGGCGGCATACTCCCCTCGCCGACTCGCCAAGCACAGTAGACGCGATAGTAGTTTGGGAGCTGGCAGTAACGCCAGTGCGGGGCGACATGGCCGCATTGAATTCGGCCTGTGTGGTTTGCCTGTGGCGGACCCAGGCACGGCACATCGGGTGTACGCTGATCTAGCGCCGCAAAGACCTGCGCGGTGGGATTCGACGACGCGAGTGGCGACTGGGCTGTCTCCACGAGCGAGGCCAGGCCATGATCGACACATGCTTCTGTGTCTCTCCCCACCTCCGTCGAAGCTGTCTGTGGCGATCCTTGTCCCATGTGGTGGCAATTGGTAAATAGCCGCCGCCAGTGAGCTCTGCCAGACACATGTCCGAGTACAGTCTGTTCATGGCCGCTGCGCCCGGTGCATCCGATGAGATAGAACAGCTGGACTGGTCGCTGGGAAACAGCTGCTGGCTGTGCATTTGCAAGATCTCGTCGGGGAAGCGGTCGGGAGTAGCGCCGGTAGCAGTGGCGAACGCCGAAATCGTATTTTGCTGTCCTGAGATCGCGCTGGAGCCAAACGGCATGATGCTGCAGGTGCTGCCTGGGATATAAGGGCGCTGACCGACGATTGTGTTTGGCAGGAACTGCGACAAATGGTGCAACGACGGGCTGTCAAAGCTATCATCGAGCCCTGTGTTGGACGCTGCTGCTGCCATCGCCGCCGCCGTCAATGCTGCTGCAGTGGCTGCTGCCATTGAAGTACTGCCCGACGTTCCTGTCGGTGACACACATGGATCCTGACCCGAGCCAGCATACCCACCGGGTGTCTGCAGCAACGTCGCTTGCGTGCAGTGGCAAAAGCGACACACCCTCAGTCTTTGCAGAGGCTGTCGGCGAATCCTGGTACGTTACCAGCCACAGCGGATTCATCGACTCTCTGTCGCTTGGCATATCCCTGCTATCACAGAGCGACGAGAGTGATCGGCTCGAGAACTCCTGATAGCACTCGCTTGCACCGCTTTGCAGCTGGCTCGCTACCTGGCAAGGCATGTTTCCGGGTTGGTGGTATGTCAGAGGGGCGTGGGGAGCCGTGGTCGAAGATGCCAAGAGCATCGCTGGCGGTGAGACGGGTAGAGGCAGGCACGCTGCTGGCAGAAACAACACGCCGGATCTTTTTCTTTGGCTGCGCGAAATCTGTTGTCGGCCGGCTATAATACAGGCGGAAGATCTGCTGAAGCTCCTGGAATGTATCCATGCTCATGTCGCCTAAGCAGAGAACAATGACTCAGTGTATGGATATACGTATGCTTCCGCGCTCCTCGCTTTACTTACGGTTGCTTGGTGGCTTCTTACAGTGCGCCCAGACCTGGATGTGCGACGAGACCTGCTTGCGTGCCCGGTACTTGTCGGTCTTCATGAAGATGTACCGCGAGATGATATCGTTCCGGCCCACAAGCTCAATGTTGTTGCCGCTGGGCAGCTTCTCGTCAATTTGGTACTTCCGCTGGCCCGACCGATGCAAACACATGCACAGCCTCAAGAAATGCATCTTCGACAGCCGGCGGCCACACCTCGTCGCCACCCAGCTTCTGTGTCGATGATGTATGGTATTTCTCCAAATCGAGATCGCATAAAATGCTACGAACCGTGTCAATATCCATATCGAGTACTGGAGAAGAGGGGTGGTAGAAGATGTAGGAGTGGCGGAATGTGGTGGGTAATAGTATCGAGCGTGCAGGAGTAGCGTTGCTGGGTGCGACAAATGAGGGAATGGTGGGGCGTATTGTTTAGGATATTGCGCACATAACAGCTGACGCAGCAATGGTGCACATAGAGCCCAACCAAAGGAATTTGGATGAGCGCTCTACCGGGCTTGCAGGTTACAAGTAACCGACAGAAGATAAGCAGATATGCCGACCTGTAGACAGAAAAGGGTGTGAGATGTTAAAGTGGCGCAATGGGCTTAGGTAACAGGATACGTAAAATCTATATTGTATGCGAGGTCGTATATGCGGATGTGGGAGAGGGAGATGGAAGGGTAGGCGGAACGGAGAAAGTAAATTAAAAAGGTATTAGGACTACTAACGAACAAAATACAATATAGAGAATACAAGAGACTAAGGACGTAGAAAAGAAAATGATAGTCAAGAAAAGAAAAGAAGAAGGGTGCTCACACCGCATTGATGACCGCTAGCATCAGCCCAAGAAGGCGGAATGAGCCTATAAGGAATCCTACCGAGACCATTTTGCCCACCCGCGTCAACAAGCAGGGTTGACATGCCCGACTCAGGCTTACTTGATAAGACTCTACTGCCGGAGATGACTGCTGTCGTTTATGCTGTTGCGCATTTTGGCAAGCAATCGTCAAAACTGCACGCAACAGGCTCCCCGCACACTGAAATGGTCCCTGAACCTGTCCGGCCCATTTGCGAACGGGTGTTTTCCAATAATATCGAATCTGCGCGAGATACAACGCGGGCTTTTGTTGGATGCTACTGCTGAGCCTTCGTACGTCATTTGCTGTCCTGCCGCTGTGCCTGGGGGAGGCCAAGCTCTCCTGCATGCGGGCTATCCTATTTGTTGCCGCTTTACACGTCCTGTTACCGGGCAACATTCTCTCTCCTCACCCTTTTCCCACTAGGTGGGCAGTAGGCTGGTTCAGACTCGCTGTTCAAAATTTAAAAAACCCCGGACAACGTTTCGTGAAATCGGAAACCGGCAGACCCTGAGCCGAGCTGCCCGAGGCAGCTCGCAACTCGCAGTGGCTCAAAAGCGCGATCTCCCCGGCCAACGCACGCAGAGCCAATGGCCGCCTCCCAGCGCCCACCAGCCTAGCAATGCATCATCCCAGAGGCTTTTCCCTTTCCGCTGCTGCCTTTGCAGAATTGCCAGCAGAAACAGGTGCTTCACGGCCAGACGGAGCTTTTTTCTGTATCTTGCTCAAATTTCACTTTCCACCCTTTTCCAATTCTATATACACATCTCGCATCTAACCAACAATGTCCGACGACATCGCCGAGGGACCCTCAAAGGAAGTCATGAGCTTTGCCAGCTACCTCCACAGCCCTGGCAGCTCCGGCCTGCGTGCGCGCGAGGGTGTGCTGAACGGCCGCCGCGTGCAGTTCTTCAAGGGAAAGGAGCGCCATCAACGCACTCACCAAGGCTGAGGACGGCCGGACCGCCAAGTTCACGACGCGAGAGGAGGCCGAAGAGTGGATGCAGGCTCTCTTGGACTACCAGCTTGTTGTGCGGTGTGACAAGGGCGCAGATAGCACACGCACGACTGCGCATCAACCCGATGCAGAACTTTGACGATGATGCGTACTACGCGTGGCTGTATGAAGGATCGCAAATTATGGTGATCCTGGGCGGCATTGGTGTTGTGGCGGTTGTTCTTGCTGGCGTCATGTTCCCGCTGTGGCCGTCGGTGCTTCGGAACGGCACATGGTACTTGTCGATGCTGGCGCTGGGTCTGCTGGGTCTGCTGTTTGCCACAGCCATTGTAAGGCTGATCGTTTATGTCATCACGGTGGCCACCCAGCCGAGGGGCCTGTGGATCTTCCCGAATCTGTTTGCCGACGTGGGGTTCTTTGAGAGCTTTGTGCCGCTGTACGGATGGGATGAGCCGAAGGCGGCCAATGCTCCCGCTGCTGCTGCCGCTGCTAACGGCCCCTCGCCAGGCGCTACGGGTCCGAGCCCTGCAGGTGCACCGGCCGGCGCAGAGACAAAGAAGGACGCTTAAACGAGCACCATCCTTTCAAATGATTTTTTTAAAACTCTCATAAGATGCTTTCTTTATTAAAGCTTGCTCAAGGCTTGTTCCTCGGCGCAGTCAGGCTTGGCACTGAAATCGAGGCGGCGCTTCTTGATATCTGGCTCGTCCATGCTGTCGGGGAACGTCAGACCGCGGTTCGGCGTGATGCTCTTCAGTGGCGACGACGCTATGAACGGGCTTGAATTGAACGTGACCATGAGCCGTCTGGCAGCCCTCTGGATCTGCTTGCTCTTGGCCGGATCCCTGGTGAAGATCCTGATAATGAGCTCCTCGTACTTGTTTGGCACGCACGCGCTGATGAGCTCGCTGGCAATCGGGAACTTTTCGTCGCCGTTGTACTTTGAGTAGAAGTTGATATGCTCGACTGGATTCTCGTTCTTCATACCGTAGTGCATGCGGTTGATGTCGACCAGCACGTCTCTCTCAGTGAAATCGTCGTTGTCCGAGCGGAACTCTGCAATCCTTGGTCGCACTCACGATGCGTGAGTCGGCGATAGACGACAACTCGGGCGGAAGAATGAACTCGTCAACGAGCTTGTACAGCTCACGCTTCTGCAGCCGCCTGAGAATCGCCCGGGCCGTCTCCAGCTCAGGCTCACGCGAGCGCTCAATGTCTCGCACAATCTCGTCTGTCAAGTACAAGTACCGCTCGGGATCCAGAACTGCCTGCGACAGCTCTAGCACCGGGTCGGCAATCAGCATCGCGTCAATCAGCATAAACTCGATGGCCTTGGCGGCCGGATGCGCGTAGACGCGCTTGTGCAGGCTGTACCGCGTATGGAACATCTCGGTGAGGTTGTAGGCCTCCTTGCGGCTGTAAGCAGATCTCGTTGTCAATCACGCGGGAGTTGAGCATCAACCGCGAAAAGTCATAGCTGCTCTTGACTCCGACGTTGTAGCAGTCGCGCTGGATATAGTCAAACTTGTCGACGTCAACGCCGTTGCGCTTGTTAGCCACAATGTCGAATAAGAACATCTTTTCAGTGCCAATAGACGTAGCCTTTGTGCCCAGAATCAGCTGCTTGATGAACTTTACGTCGTCGGTGTCAATGTCAATGTGGTTGTCGTCGATCGCGTACTGCAGCATCATTTTGGAGCCTTCCTCATGAGACCACGAAAGACCAGGTCTATATGAGAAGCCACTTGTTAGTGCACAGTAGCTCTTCTTCTTCTTCTTCTTCTTCTTCTTCTTCTGGCTGCCGCTACTGCAGAGCTTCTTGCCTACCTTGCGCGCGGAATGAACTCGTTATCGAATACGTGACTGAAGGGCCCGTGCCCAAGGTCATGGCACAGACCTGCAAGCGTGACGCACCGGATATCACGCTCGTTGATATCGAGTTCTGGCTGGCGCTCTTTCAGCCCGGTGACAACATTGTTGGCCAAGAACGACGTACCGATGCAGTGCTCAAACCTGTGGATGGCTGCCACCTGGAAACACATAGTACGAGGTGCCAAGCTGCTTCAAATGGCGAAGACGCTGGAACTGCGGCGTATCGATAAACCTCAGCGCGTAGTCATCGAGACTAATGTAGCCATGGATGGGATCGTTGATGTACTTTAGCGTGTCCATATGGCTCATGTCCAGGTTGCTGCGCGCGGTGAACCCTCTGGTGAGCTGGATCCGGCGGTTCGATTTGTCAGCAGGGACATGCATATTGAAAGTAGAAAAATTCAGCAGTAGTAGCTAACAGAATTATTCAGAGCAAAGCAGGAAAGGGTGGGGAAACGGAGTCAAAAAAAAAAGGGCTGGCACCAAATCTACACCTGCGCAGCACCAACAAGGGTCAAGCGGAGAAATTGGGAGCAGCGAATGACACAGCGTGTACAAGGAGACTGGTCAAAGCCTGTCCTCACACCATTTGAACGCGTGGGTTTCGCATTTGCTTTCACTTGGCTGCTCTCTTCTCCGCACCCTCAATTTGGCAATTGTTCTCACCTTTGTGATGCCTAAGCCTCAAGTAAGTGCTGCGCATATAGCGCTGATCGCGATCATGGTGCAGCGATGCCGATGTTGATGTCGATGTTGATGCCGATGCCGATACGATAAAATGTGCTGATGTAGGTTACTGCCGCAGTGCAGTTTGCCGACGGGAGCTATTTCGGGGCAGCAGTGTATGACAGGGCGGTACACCAGCTGTCGCTCGTCAGCGAGTGTGCCGCTGGACAGTCACAGCAGACACTGTTATCTGCATGTAAGTTGGCTTTACTCATATATATAAAAGTCGTGCAAACTCCATGGTGGAGAACAGTGAGGTAATTCTGCCACATATAGTTATCCACCAAGCGATGCCCGAAACAATCGTTCATGCCAACTCCACGTCGTTGAATATCGATGCCATTGAGCTGGAAACCGGTAAGTGCGTAGCATTTATCCAATGCTAAGCACACAGCCTATTCACTAAAGCAGGCAGATACATGCTAGGAAATGTGGGCCGCTCACTACCTGAGCTGGTTCCAGTGCGACCAGATGAATTTTCATACGATCCCAGCCAACGCAGAATAGTAGATGCAATTGAACATGTGCGGCTGTCACATAGTCTTGAAAACGAATATTGGCACCGCGGCTCTGCCGATTTAGATACTCTGTTCGATAACAAGGTGTCGGTTGGTGCAGCAGGTGCACTACTGGGGTACCTATCCGGGCAGGATGACGGCCAGCCTGCCATTGCACAGATCCGCATAATCAGGCTGAAGCAGTATATGCCTGTGGGGGAAGATGTGCTCAGTACGCTTGGGATTGTCGACCGTGACCAACATCCCAATATGCACGCCCTAGGAAGGGCCAAAGAGGGGCTGTCACTGTTCAGTAAGTAGACATAGCCCTCCAACATAGGCGCTTTTGCTGCAGCTACCCCTAACCGATATGGACAATGTAGAGCTGCTGGATAAGACGAAGAGTACTGGAGGGCGCCTTCTACTGATGAACTGGGTTCTACGTCCCTTGCAATCGGTTGATGTGATAGAAGAGCGTCTCGACGCAGTTGAGTTCCTGTTGCAGCCCAAGAACACTGCCAAGCACGAGGAAATGCGCGGTGTCCTCGCCCGCATGAAGTCTATCCGCACTGTCTGTGCGCGCATCCACACGGAACTCCTCGTAGCTGATCTTGAGGCCCTCGCGCAATTTGCATACGCCACCGTCAAACTCCACAACATCGTGTTGTCGCTTGAAAATGTGCCGGATATACTGGGGAAATTTTTGGATGTTGACAGGACATGCTTCAACGAGATTGGTAGCCGCATCATCAGGATGGTGGACTTTAATAACAGCAAGGAGGAGCAGCGTGTGGTGGATTGCCTCGGGCAACAGTGATAAAGTCGACCGTTTACGCGACAAGTTTGACATGCTCGAAACAATCCTGAGCCAATGGAGCCAGCAAATGAGCCAGGCGATTGGATTGCCAGTCGCTGCAGTCTACTACCCGCAGCTCGGATTCCTGACATCTATCGAAGTATCCCTGGTCAGCAAGGGCTTGTGAGGCTTGATGGTTTTGTTGGCTGGGAGCTGAAGTTCCAGACCGACGAGCACCAGTATTTTAAGAACGAGTTTACCGAGGAGTTGGATCGAACGCCCTGGCGATGTGTTCAGCCATGATCATCGATGCCTGAGGCAGAGGTAGGTCTGGAGCTACAGCGGTACATCTGTGAGCACGTCCAGCAGATCGGGGAGGCATACGAAATGGCCGCTGAAATTGACTGCTTGCAGGCGTTAGCTACCGTAGCTAGAAGCAGCAGATACTGCCGCCCCAAGTTTGCCAGCACACAGTGCATCCACATAGTCGGTGGCCGTCACCCAGTGCTTGAATCGACTGTGGCCGATAGCAGCTTTATTGCCAACAGTATCCACCTATGCGGCCCAGGCTGCCTACATGAGGAAGAGCTGGAGGTATGCAGCGACGACAACCCGCAGACCCTGGTGCTGGTCGGTCCCAATGCTTCTGGCAAGAGCGTGCTGTTGAAACAGACGGCACTGGCCGTGTACATGGCACATATCGGCAGTTTTGTGCCCGCAGATTTCGCTATCGTCAGTCTGACGGACAGGATCTTTGTCATGGGCAAAGCCATGGAGTCGCTCTACCGACACACCAGCGCGCTAAGTGCCGACCTGGAGCTTGTCAGGATGGCGTTAACCGGAGCGACACACAGATCGTTGGTTTTGTTGGATGAGTTTGGTCGTGGAACAAATCCAGCTGATGGGCTAGGTCTGTTCTGTGGTGTAATGGTCTCGCTGAGCTCCCGTAGCAGAGACCGGCCTATGCTCATTGCTGTCACCCACTTCCACGGTAAGCATGCTGATCTACTCGATACGCAATGCATGCAACCCTGTTACCAATCCAGTTCTGATTTGTAGAAATGCGGTCGATGTCGTGCATCCAGGATATTGGGCCGCTGATGCGTATAAAATCCATGGATTATCGAGACAGCTCCTCTGGTCTCGTCTACCTTTACAAGTAAGTCCCAGAGCCGTGTAGTCGTCATGTAGCCGTCATGTATATTGTCGGAGACCCAGTCTAACATTCTCTTTCCTGCATAGACTAACCAGCGAAATCCACCAGTCACGATACGCACTTGTCTGCGCAAGCAGCGTTGGAATTCCAAGCAGGGTTATGAAGAAGGCCGAGAGTTACCTAGTGCTCTAGAACTTTCCATTCTAAACGACAATTTCATTAACTAGGTTATCCAAGGCGGAACAAAACATTCTTTCCCTTGGCGTTCTTTGATTTGTCGTTAGAGCGCGACCCTGCTCCGCTCTGCAAGTGCGTGCTGGGTGCAGTTCCTGAGCTGCTTCCCCATGCTGACGACGTCGTGGGGTTAACCGGTGCAAACTTTCTCCTTGCAGGCGTCGATGGCGGAAGGCCTGGGAACTCGGCCTTGGTTACCCGCGGCCGCGACCCGCTGCTGGACGACGTAGACATGGACGCGGTGCCGATTGAGTTCGAGACCTTGCTGCTGTAGGCATTGACTACAGGGGTCGCTCGCGGCGCCGTACTCATCGAGTGCAGCGAGGTCGCGCTTGAGCTGGCCGACAGTGACGGGAACCCAGACAGCGACGATGATGACAGGGATTTGGTGATGTTGGCCACAGACTGAGACGGGCTGACATTGCCACGCTTGGGCGACGCCCAGCCACTGCGACCACCAGGAGAGCCAGTCGACTGCTTGATTACCAAGACACGCGCCTGGTTGCTGGATCCGCCCGCCGCCTTTGTGCTGGTCTTTGTCAGCGGCGCCAGCGCTGGGAACTGCTGCTGCTTGACGCGGTGGTTACTCCACGCCTTGAGCAGATCGTCGCGCTGCTTCTGCTCGGGCAGCAGCTCAGCAACAGACTTCATTGTCTTTTGGATCATCTCCTTGGCATTCTTTCCCGGAACAGTTAGGAACAGCAGCCAGCAGTTCTGCACATAGTCCGCTGCAGATACCTTGTTGTCCTTGTACTGGGTCGTCAGTTTACGGAATCGGGCCACAGGCTGTTCACGATGGCTCAGGTACGTCGACACCCGCTGGAGCAGCTCCTGGTGGCGAGACATGGTCTCCGAGTCAACCTCGGGGCGCTTTTCGCTGGCCACAGCGGAGGGACGCGCGTCGCTAAGGCCGGCCAAACTCGGTCGGTGCCCGCTCACGCATGCTGATGCCCAGCGAATTGGCCATGGTGGGGTGTGCACGCGCAGAGTGTGCCGAGCCGGAAGACTCTGCCCCAAGTTCCGGCCACAGAGTTTGGGGCTGCTGGCGCTCGGGCTCAGGTTCAGGAGACGATGGGGCATCACGAGAGCTTGTGTCCGAGCGCGTAGCCCGCCGGTCGTCCTCAGTGATCTGTCCAAAGCCCGCAGGACGATGGCGACCCGCAGAGCTGAACCCAGTCGAGTCAGGTTCATTAACCATCATGGTTTCTGGCCGCCTGCTACCGGTACCTCTGCCGCCGCGCGAGCTACTCCCACCGGTGTTGCTGCTACCACTGCCACCAGCTGCGCGATTGGTCGAGTAATGAATGTTGAT
This sequence comes from Linderina pennispora, assembly GCF_002104995.1. NCBI lineage: Eukaryota > Fungi > Kickxellomycota > Kickxellomycetes > Kickxellales > Kickxellaceae > Linderina > Linderina pennispora. The sequence goes on along the minus strand of NW_024468251.1, from coordinate 551,278 downwards.
ATTGACCTGGCGCGCCTCGCGCCTGGCACGCTGGCCAACGATCCGGCTGCCATGAGTCTCGAGCTCGTGAGCCTGCAAGTCGAGCTCATTTCCAAATACCACAAACTTGCGATCGATACATGTCTGCTGGCGACACGGGAAATGGTCAGTGTTGAAGTGATCCTCCAGCGTCTGATAGTTCTTGAAGTAGACCTGGCGCCCGGCACCGCTCTGCACGCAAATAAAGCATTGCTCATGCTTTTTCCGGCAGTGGTCGAACAGCTGGTCATTGTCGTAAAAGGACGTGCGGCAGAACTCACACATGGGATGGCCAGGGAATCCAGAGTTGTCGCCGCGGGAATTGTGGGTACGCAGCTGTGACTTGGTAAACAGTTTGTGCTCGTGCGCAAACGACATCTTGTTCTTTAAGCACAGATCACAGAACATCAGCGAATGCTGCTGCCGTGCGTGGTCCTTGAGCCCCTGCCATCCGGTCTGGTCTACATAGTGGCACCTGCGCTGCGGGCAGTTGAATTGCAGGGCGTACATGGCCTTATCATACGCGTCCTTGCTGTCGAATTTGATTGACAGCTTTTCGTCGTGGTATGGGAATGAATGTGTCGACAGCTCAGGCATACGGCGTTTCAGCATTGCGTGTGTAGACGACCTGCTCAGAGTCAGTCTTGCAGTACGGGCACGCTTTACTCTTGAACAGCGCCCGCAGACGGAGATTGCACAGATAACATGTCCGGTGATCACACTCGCCGACCGCATAGAACTCTACCGGGTCGGCACAGATAAAGCACACATCCTCGTCATCGTCATCGTCCTCACTATCACCCTTGTCCTCTGACTTGCCATTGTCATTAGCCACGTGTTTGGAATGACTGTGCTGTCTGCCTTGCCTGCTCTTAGAGCGTGTCTTTTTTGCATCTCCCAACCCAGCGGATCCATTTCTTGCCACGGATCCCTTGCCGTGGGCTGCTGATCTGCCATTGCGGCCACGGGCGCTCGATTTGCCCTTGCTTTGCTGCTTTAATTCGGGGGTACTGGCCGGCGGTACTGCCTGCTCGGTGGTGGTGCTCTGCTGCTGGTTATCCGCGGCGTTGTTTGCGTTCGGCGTGTTCGACATGGCTGAGGTTCTAGGAAAAGGAGGTAGCTTTGTGTAAATTGCAAGATTTAGCGGCGTCTCGAAGAAAATGTAACAGACGTGTAAAGCAAAAAGTGGTGTGGTAGGAGCCTGCTAGGAAACTGAAGCGTTTTGTAGTTGCGAGAGAAGAGAAAGGGAGGACAAAAACGTTTTAGAAGTAGGCTTCTATTTTTTGCACGCTAGGACCTGCCCTGTAACGCCTGCGGCAACAGCCCCAGCATTAGTCAGGGAAGAAAAAATCAATCGCCAAATTGCGGGGGTTGCGGCCTCGCTGCGGCCCCTGACGATTGCCAGAATCACCTGATTTGCAGATATCAACTTTTGCAGCCTGCTGCTGCAAGCCATATGCGCTTCTTGATTGTTACACACGATGCCATGGCTATGCGCAGCCATTCAAGCAGGGCCCTCTGAGACAGCTGGCTACAGATCCCCAGCACTCGGCTCTCGTTCAACCCGGAGAGTGAGGACAAGCCTGACAATAGTCTTGCCTTTCATCCCGTTTCGCCTTACCTTCTTACTCTCCCGAAGTCACCCGCCCTTAGCTTCTGCATTAGTGGCTCTACTTGTCACCACTGCGCTTCAAATTAGAGGTTCATAGTCACACCTGTTGACCTTGGATATGAATGGTTATCGGGCACGTATGGAAAGATAGTTTTTCAAAAATATGACTGAGAGAGGAAGGAAAGCTAGCAGTCTGTCTGAGACTTTATACATGTGCGTCTCCGCCATGCCCATGGTAGCGCAGGGAGATCCCAGACCCTGAATGCCAGCAGCACCAGCACTTAAGTCCAATGTGCCATGGGGAGGGCCTGTATCAGCAAAAATGCTGCCAAATTGAATACACAGTGTGAAGCATGGACGATACGAGAGAGCGCTAAACGACAAACGCTCGAGGATCGTAGAAAGAGGTGGAGCCTATAGATGCTTAGAAACCCCAAAATATAAGGCTGCATATCACTGATGGTGAGATATAGCCACAATGCAGAGTTCAACTGCCAGAATACCTGCTAGTTCCTTGATTTGTATGTGTTGTAAGAGGTATTCGATATGCGAGGCTTTGTGGATGTGAGAGCTTTGGAAAAGCAATACAAAATAAGGAAGAGAGGACCGCTGTCGCTACACAGCAGGCTTTTCAATGTCGCCTGGTGCAGCATGGTATCATCGGCTGCATCCGACCGATGCGCCTGGCAAGAGGTGGCCGTTGCCCGCTCGGACAGACAGAGCAGACAGCATATGAAGCAAGTGAAATGTGGCGAGCAGGGTGATCTGCTGAGCACTGATTGGAGTGATTACCTAGATTACGGCTATTCGATCTGGGACTGCCAACTGCAAGCGGGAATATTTTTTTGGGGGTTCCAGGAGGAGAGATATAAAGGATTCTGGCAACGGTGCAAGGACGAGCTCTTTATCTCCCACTTCTACTAGTTTTTGAAGGTTTAACTAAGGTAGGTTTCCAAGAGTATGAATTCATGAGCGCTGTTTTTACGAATCAGTTTCGGAGATGGCAATTCAAGAGTGGACCACGTCCTCCGTGCTACCTGCTGTTGTCATTGCCATTGCCATTGCTGCTGTTCTTGCTGCTTCAAGCAGCCCGGCGCACAAGATAAGGTTCATGCGACGCCGTGGGGGGTTGAAAAGTTTTGATGGTTGGAGCACCATGCCTGGGCACTGCAGCGCTGGCTAGGGAGCGCATCTGTTTGTTTGGCTTGCCGAAGCGATTATTAAATCCCCGTCTGCTGGCTCTGTGTAACGGTGTAGATGTCCGAGTCCAAGAACAACGCCGCTATGTCCTTCGTCGCGGATCTGGCCGCTGGTGGTGTCTCCGCCGGTGTGTCGAAGACCATCGTCGCCCCCATCGAGCGCGTCAAGCTGCTGCTCCAGGTCCAGGCCTCGTCGGACCAGATTGCTGCTGACAAGCGCTACAAGGGTATCATGGATGCCTTCCGCCGTATCCCCGCCGAGCAGGGTGTCGGTTCGTTCTGGCGCGGTAACCTGTCGAACGTCATCCGTTACTTCCCGACCCAGGCTCTGAACTTTGCCTTCAAGGACAAGTACAAGGCCATGTTCCCCAAGTACAGCCCCAAGACCGACTTCTGGAAGTTCTTCGGTGCCAACATGGCGTCGGGTGGTCTGGCTGGAGCCACCTCGCTGCTGTTCGTGTACCCTCTTGATTTCGCGCGTACCCGCATGGCTGTCGACATCGGCACTGGCGCCAACCGTCAGTTCACCGGTCTCGGTAACTGCATCTCGACCATCTACAAGAAGGACGGTATGGGCGGTCTGTACCAGGGCTTCGGCATGTCGGTCGCCGGTATCATTGTCTACCGCGCTGCGTACTTTGGTGGTTACGATACTCTCAAGCAGGTTGTGTTCGGCAACAACAAGAACCCGAACTTCTTCGCTTCGTGGCTGGTTGCCCAGACCGTCACTGTCGTTGCCGGCCTCATCTCGTACCCTCTGGATACCGTCCGTCGTCGTCTCATGATGCAGTCGGGCCGTGCCGAGAAGCTGTACTCGGGTCCTTTCGACTGCCTGCGCAAGCTGTACCAGGAGGCTGGTATGAAGGTGTTCTTCCACGGTGGTCTGTCCAACATCATCCGCGGTACCGGTGGTGCTCTGGTCCTGGTCTTCTACGACCAGCTCCAGAAGTGGATGGGCATCAAGAACTAAGAAACTCTTTGTCCTTTGATTGCGGAGATAAGCTCTCAATAAAAAATTTTCCAATCACACAGGTCTACACGCTTGTTTCTTCAGGACACTATTTTTTTTTTTTTCACGATACAATTCACAGCATTCAGCATGGCAGGCAAGCGGAAGGTTGAGGCGGTACTGCTCGGGTTCAGCGACGGCGACATGGCAGCGTCGGATGACACAGACGCGTTCACATGCAAGCTGGGCGGCAAGCCCGTCTGGCTGGACACGGCATCGGCGATCCCGTCGCAGACATCAACGGCGGTCTGCCAGCAGTGCGGGTCAGGCATGATCCAGCTCCTCCAGGCGTATGTGCCGTTGAACGACTCTGCCTACGACCGGGTCTTGTACGTGTGGGCGTGCAACCGACGCGAGTGCTCAGGCAAGGCAGGGGCAGCGCGGGCGGTACGCGGGCACGTGCTGAACCGCGAGTACGCAATGAAGCTGATCCGCAGCGCCAAGGCGAACAAGCCAAAGCAGAGCGCATTCGGCTCCGGACCGTTCGGCTCCGGCAAGGTGGATTTCGGCAGCGTGTGGAAGACAAACGCAGCAGAAACCAGCGCGCCGATGTTCTCGGGCCCGCTGTTTGGCAGCACTGCGTCAAAGATTTCGTTCGGCAAAGCGGAGCCGGACGGAGCTGGCAGACGATCTGGCAGACGATCTGGCAGTGCTGGAGATTGACGGGGGCGAGCGCATCGAATGGGTTGATGTGGTGCAGGTGCCGGCCCAGTATCTGGCCATAGACGAGGAAGTGCTGGAGACGCCGGCAGCGGACGAGCAGGACATGCAGATGGAGCAGGCGGCGCTGGGGGATGACGTGGGCGGCGAGCAGTGGAGCGGCGAGCAGTACGAGCGGACGGTGCGGCCGCAGGGCACGGACGCGGCGTTCGAGCGGTTCGTGGAGACGGTCGCAAAGAACCCGGCGCAGACAATCCGGTACCAGTTCGGCGGCTCGCCGCTATTCTACAGCTTCCAGGACGGCACGGCGCAGATGCTGGGGCCGACCGCCCACGAGGACTCGGACGACGAGGACGCTGTGCCGCGCCGGTACTCGACCGACCGGCTGCCAAGGTGCCAGCACTGCAGTGGGCGGCGGGTGTTTGAGTGCCAGCTTATGCCGGCGCTGCTGACGGTGTTGCCGCTGGCCGCGCACGTAAAGGGGCAGGGCAAGACGGAGATGGACGCAAAGTGGGTGCAGAGGACTGGATCTGGGCGTCGAGTTCGGAACCATGATGGTGTTTTCGTGCGAGAACGACTGCCATGGAGGCCGCACCGGCACGCAGTACCTGGGCAACAACGGCGCCAACATGGACCGCTATGCAGCCCCCGCCTACTACGAGGAATGCGTGCTGGTGCAGCTCGAGAGCATGCAGGCTTAGTGCTCGGATTATCTTGATCTTGCAACAGCCGCAAATACATTCTGCTCCCCTTCTTTTGCTCTGCAACCTTTTTTCCTCTTGTAGATTTCGCGATTCCTTATAGACATGGCGCGCATTTCGCACATACTGACAGTCGTCATCGCCGCCCTCCTTGCGTACATTGCACGGCCAGTCGCCCGGCAGCCGGCGCCGGCCAGTGCTGCGCGACGGCATAGACATGGCAGCATATGCGCCAAACGAGCCCAAGCCGGTGCGGGCGGCGTTTGTGGTGCTGGTACGCAACAGCGAGCTGGTGGGGATGAAGCGGGCGATGCGGCAGATCGAGGACCGGTTCAACCACGCATTCAACTACCCGTACGTGTTCCTGAACGACGTGGCCTTCACCGACGAGTTCATGGCTGAGACGACGGCAATGACCAAGGCCAACACCACATACGGCGTGATCCCGCATGCGCACTGGTCGTACCCCGAGTGGATCAACCAGACGCACGCGCAGGAATGCCGCGAGACAAATGCACGCTGCTGGGGTGTTCTATGCGCTGAGCGAGAGCTACCGCCACATGTGCCGGTTCAACAGCGGCTTCTTCTTCCGCCACCCGCTGCTGGACGACCTGGACTACTACTGGCGCATCGAGCCCGACGTCGAGTACTCGTGCGACATTTCCTACGACCCGTTCCTGTTTATGCACCGCAACAACATAAAGTACGGCTACACCATTGCCCTGCACGAGTACCCCGAGACCATCCCCACCCTGTGGGCCACGGTCAAGCAGTTCATTGCCCAGCACCCGCACTTTGTCCGCCACAAGCCGGGCTTCCGCTGGCTGTCGGACGACGGCGGCGAGACGATACAACGGCTGCCACTTTTGGTCCAACTTTGAAATCGGCAGCCTCAACTTTTTCCGCTCCAAAGAGTACCTGGAGTACTTTGACTTCCTCGACAGGGCGGGCGGCTTCTTCTACGAGCGCTGGGGCGATGCCCCCGTGCATGCCATTGCCGCCGCGCTGATGCTGCAGAAGGACGAGGTACCATTTCTTCGAGGACATCGGCTACTACCACAACCCCTGGACCAACTGCCCCCAGGCCCCCGAACGCCCGCCTGCGGTGCCATTGCGACCCCGAGAAAAGCGCCGTCCACCACTACTGGGCGTCGTGCACCAAGGACTGGCTGGCGCTGCCCGACGCCAATGCCACCGAGCCCGACACCAATGCTATCGAGCCTGACACCAATTCTATCGAGCCCGAGTCGAGCTGATCCAGATAGTTCCATCCTGATACACAATATATTCCAAATGCAAAACACCCCTCCTACTCGCTGTCCTTGTCTGCGGTCTCAGGCTCTGCGATCTCCGCCTCCTCCACCGCCTCCACCGCCTCTGCCGTCTCCCCAGCTTCTTCAGCGCCCTTCTTCAGGTACATCACCAGCGGCACATGATCGCTGGCGCCATAGCACTGGTTGCGCACAACCACATCCACCACGCGGTCCATCAGTGCTCCCGACACAACAAAGTAGTCCAGTCGCCACCCAACTCCGCGGTCCCTGGCGCCTGCGCGATACCCGAAATACGTGTATCCCTCCGCCGTAGGCATCCGGATGCAGCTTGCGGTAAGCATCGACGCGGCCCGCGCTCTCCAGGATCTTGGTGAACCCCTCGCGCTCCTCGACCGTAAACCCGGCCGACCGCTTGTTCGTGTCGGGCCGCGCCAAATCGACCGGGTGGTGGGCCACATTCAGATCGCCCGCATACACCACCGGCTTTGTCTTTTCCAGCTCCGCCAAGTGCTCATCCATGTATTTGTCCCACTTCATCCGCCGGTCCAGCCGCACCAGCTTCTCGCCCGCATTCGGCACATAGCAGCCGAACCAGATAAAAGTCCGCAAACTCCACGTTGATCACCCGCCCCTCGTTGTCTGTGCCCTTGGGCTCCAGCCCGTACGTCACCGATACCGGCGCAATCTTCGACAACACCTGCCGTCCCCGCATACCCCTTTTTGGTCTTGCTGCAGTGCCAGTACTGGAACGGATACGTCGTCTTGCTCACCAGGAATGCCGGCGCCTGGTTCATCTTGGTCTCCTGCAGGCAGATCACGTCCGGATCCTCGGCCTTCAGGTACTCTTTCCACCCCTTCTTGCACGCCGCGTTCAGCGAATTCACATTGTACGACACGAGCTTTAGCGTCCCTGCCGGCGCCGGCTCAATGAAGCTGTAATCCGTCGGCATTGTCTTGTTCGTCGGGATCGTGATCTCTGTCGCCGCCTTCTTGGTCGCGTTCAGGGAGGCCGCTGCTGTGATGGCCTTGCGCTTGGTTCCCGCCATTGGATGCGTAGCGGACGATCCGGATCGAGCTCTGGTGATACTGCTGGCGTAAGAGGTTGGGCAAACAACGCGAAATCCAGCTGGGCTTGACGCGTGCAAACAGTAGGCGATTCAATGTGAACGAAGCAATTTTAAAACAAAAAGCTGTTTAGACAAGAAAGCAGTCTGTGGCTTGGCCCCCCACAACCGCCCTTGGCTAGTCTTCAAGCACAACTCAGCCTCCTGCTCGCGCCAAACAAGCGCCTTGATTGCGTGAACACCAGAAAAATACACTTGCTCGCAATACCCTTTTTTTTTTTTTTGCAAATGGCCAGCCGACGACCCGCACAAACGCCGCTCTCGCTCGACCTCGCTGCGCGCTCGCCCGACCCCAGTTCGCAGCACACGCTTTCACCGGCGCCGGCCACGCCGACAGCGCTCAATCCGCACTGGGGGCTGGGGCATATGGGGGTTCCAGGCGGCCACGACCGGTCGGTGTCGCGGCGCAGCTCGGTGGTGAGCACGTCGTCGAGCTTCTTCGACCGCTCGTTCTTCGCCACGCCCGAGACGCGCATCGTCGACCTGGGCAAGAAAACCACCCTCTCCTACGCCACCCTGATGCTCAACCTCTACAACGACATCTCGCTGGACCTGAAGACCGCCGCAGAGGCAAACCGCCGGATTGTCCTGCAGGCCGGTCGCCAGCAAGGGAAAGGCCGCCCTGGCCAAGCCCGATCTGGACAGAACTCACGCCGACCTCGATGATATGCATGCCGCCGTCAGGGAGATTCATGAAACGCAAGAGTTCGCCAGCATCAAGGACCTGCTCTGCCGCTCCCTGCAGGTCTACGAGCAGATCAGGGAGACCCAGCCATTGGCCTCCAGAGCCACTGGCGCCATAAATTAGCACTCTCCGCTGCACCCACCCTCACTAGCACCATTCAGTTTTCTTCTGCTCACCTCTACCCTCCGGCTCCCCTTTCAAACCGCATCTCCTCACTGCCTTCCTACCATGCCTAGAAATGCCGACCGAAACCTCCAGCCAGAGGCTGCCAAGTACGAGGACTGCATGCCCTGCCGCCTCGTTGGCTTTGGCGCTATGGCCGGCCTCTCTGGATACACCATGTATGAGCGCTCGCGCTTGGATCCGATAAAGTTCGCCGCTCGCCGCAGGGGCATGCTTGGTCTGGGCATTGCGCTGTTCGGCGCTGGCTTCTACCGCCTCTTCAACTAGCAGAATGTACCAGAGATAAAAATTCCATATTTTGCGCAAGTTAGAGTAAAAAAAGGTTGGGAATGAAAATGAAAAACATTGTACAAGGATATTGGTTGGAGATTTTGCACGTTCGAGTACCTCACGCGTGTGGCTGCGAGACTGCTGCCTGCGCTGCCGAGACTGCCGCACCCGCCTCACCACCGTGTGGCTGGTGCTGCGCCGGAGCTCCAACGGGGTGGATACTCTTGGCCACCGCCTGCAGAATCTCTGCGATCTGCGCCGACCGCTTGGTGAACGGCCGGTCCCAGAAGCTGTAGTACGGGTTGCGCAGCAGCTCAATCAGCGTCACCAGCAGGCCCCACGGGAACGGCCGGTTCACCAGGATCCGCTCCACCAGTGCCCTGGCAATGTGCTCGCGAACACGCTCGTCGCTCTTGGAGAACAGCGCCAAAACAATGCGCGAGCACAGGTACGTGTGCGACGACGGGAACCGCAGCTGGTTCGCAATCGCGTTGACCAGCAAGTAGCTGGCCTCGGCGTCAGCCTCGCTCAGCATCTGCCGGAACATATCCAGCGCCAAGCGCTGCGACGTCTCGCGAGCAGCACTGTCCTCGGTTCCCGTGATCGTCACCACTGCATGCAGCACAAATGCGTTGATCAGCCCCACGCTGTAGCAGCTCTCACTCGGCACCGCCTGCTGCCCACCGACCGCCTGCTTCGCAAGCAGCCGCGCACCCATGGTCTTGACTGCCGTGCCTGGCGCCCCAGTCTTCAGATACTGCTCAAGCACGTCCTTCAGCTCGGCCTTCTCAAGGTCTGCAGTGTATTCGAACGGAATCGGCGGGCTGCGCGACACATCGGGCAGCAGATCGATCTTCAGGTTCGGTGTCAGCGGCTCAGGCAGCCGCATCTCTCGTGGATATGCGCTCAGCAGCAGATTGCGCAGCTGTACGCAGTTGGTGGGAATTCCGTTGCACAGGCTGAGCGCATACTCGGCCAAGAACTCCGGGTAGTCGTGCAGAACAACCAGGATCACGCATACCATGCCGCGGTACAGCAGCTTCAGCGAGTCAACCACCTGGTTCGCCACAATGAACGGCTGCAGGAACCCAATCAGCTCTGCCAGCAACTGCGACGCCAGCGGCCACAGCTCCTTCTCCTGCATCAGCAGCGGGAAGAAGTGCCGATGCGACACCAGCATCAGCCACGAGAAGCTGAAGCCAGGCACAAACGACGGGTTAAGCAAAGCCAGCGAGTCGCCGATCACTTGCACGGTCTCGCGCATATTGCTGCCACCACACCACGCCTCGCCTGCACGCCGGCACACGTTGAGCTCGTGGAACAGGCTGGCTACAATGCGGAACAGCGGCCGCTGGTGCGCGCCAAACACGTCCGGCTGCGTCGCGTGCGTCTGTACAATAACCAGCACAACGCTTGACAAAAATATGCGCAGGATGCCTGTGTCCACCTTACCATCGCTATCCTTGGGCCCAAGCTTGATCAGGTACACCACAAGCTTCGCCAGCGCATCCGCCACCTGGTATCCGATGCCCGACGTCGAGCTGCCAGCCCGCGCACCAGCACGAGCCGCGACGATCGAGCGGCTATAAAAGTCAACCACTGACTCGATGTTGGCACAGAAGAACGCTGCCGAGACATTGTGGTCATGTAGCGGGACCTGCTGGCTCAGCTGCTGCACCAGCGTAGTCAGCTCAGCTTCACTGGCTGCTGGGTGCTCGCACACGCGCGTCCAGTTGTACAGGATCTGCTGGTAACTTGCTGCCTCTTGGCTACGTGCTGAGGCAGGGATAATAGGTGCGCCGGGTGTGGCATTGGCCGCAGGAGCCACTGGAATGACAGGCGCCGCCTCAGCTGGGACAGACTGTTGTACCGGTGGCTGTTGCTGTTGCTGCTGTTGCTGCTGGGCCTGTGGCTGTGGCTGTGGCTGCGGCTGCTGCTGCTGCTGCAGAGCCTCAGGAGGTGCCTGGGAGCCACCATCCTGGGAATGCCGCGGGGTGCGGCTAGCCTGCTGCGACGCTTGGATATCTTCAAGCAGCTGCGTAACGGCCTGCGGCGCCCGGCCGCTCTGTGCCAGGGCCACAAACGCCTGGATTGCCTTCGGGAATGTCTGGGCTGTTGCCGGGAGAGCGCCCTCAACAACAGCGCGACGCACAAACTTCACTGCGTAGTCGATCGCCTGCAGGAAGCCGCCCTCGATGTGCCGGGCAAGGCGCGCGTCCTCGTCGGCAGTGCTTAGCAACCGCTCGTTGATCAGTGCAAGCGCTACTGGCACGTTGTCCTTGCGATCGTCGTCAGCGTAAGCGAGCCAGCTCATCACCTCCTTGGCCACACGTGCCGACTGCTCGCAAACGCGCGCAAGCAGCAAGACGTACAGACCGATGCCCAACTGCGTCTCTGAGCGGTACAGGTAGTTGACCAGCGCGTGGGCAAAGTCCATCGATGTGTCCTCAAGACTAACAGAGCGGTGCTGCAGCAGCAGGATATCCCTGGCAAGCATGCAGACCTCGTGGTCAGATGGAAGCGAGGCCAGCGTGATGTTGGGCGTTGCTGTCGACATAAGCTTGTCCAGCTCCGCCAGCTTTGCTGCAAACTGGTCAAAGCACTGCTGGACCGCCATCTTGGGTCCTGAATCGCCAGCCCCATCGCCACCATCCGGCGAGACAAGTGCGGTCTCATCGGCGACTTGCGACAGAGCAGATGCCATAGGTGCTGCTGCACCACCCGGCACCGCGTTGTGGATCTGGCTGAAGAAGTGCGGAATCTGAGTAAAGTCCTCATAGACGCGAAGATGCCCGGGCTGCAGGCCGTTCAGACGCACCTTGAGAACATCGGGGAAGTCTGGCGGGTAAGCCAGGCGCCCATACCGAGCAATGTCGTAGTACGGCTGGCCGGTGCGCTCGCGTGTGCGCTTGCGAGCGACATACGCATCGCTGAGCAGAGTGTCGATCTGGATTGAAGCACGCTCAATCGACTCCTTCTCAGCAATGGCGCAGGCCAGGTCCAGGTTGTCGGCGACAAGCCCCACAGCGATGTTGTTGGCCGTCTGCTCGGGGATCGAGTGGCCGATCAAAAACTCGCGCATCGTCAGATACAGCTTGTTCTTCAGCTGCTCGCGGCAAAGGCTAACTGCCAGTGCGCCTGCCAATCCGCGTGCCATGACCTGAGCAGCGCGGTGCACATGCTCCTCGTTGGGCTCCCCACAAAAGTCCTTCTGGATTGTGTCGCGCGTGCAGCTGACGGCAACATAGATCGAGCGAGCCACGTGGATTGGGATGATCTCGCGGATCATGCGCTCCATCAGCATGTAGAACACCTTCTTCATCGTCGGCTGCTGCGTGAATAGCGCTTCGGCCGCCTGGAACAGCGCATGCTGAGCAAGCACTCCGAGGATATCGACGTTGATATCGTTGCCAGTGAGCGTTGGCATCTGAATCACGCTGTTGCCAGGGCCATATGGGCCGGGGGTACCGGCACCCACTGAGCTGCGTCCGCCGTTGCCACCGATCGATACCTGTGCCATATCCATCGTTAGAGAGTCGATGGCGCCGCGGGCCTTGCTGCTGAGCAACGACGTCGGTGCAATATCCTTCACGTCCAGGTTCAGTGCCTTGCACAGAACCTCAATCTCGAACGTCAGATTCAGCTTCAGGTTGGCAGTCACGTACAGCTCGGCCAGCACGCCCATGATGCTCATAAGCCACGGGTTGGGCGAGTGGAAGATCGTTGAACGCGCAGCCTGCTCAAGCACTTTGCACACAAACGGAATTGCGACAAGAAGACGTCCGCCCTCGAATCCCTCGCATAAGAGGTCCTTGAATGACACGTTCTCGCGCAGAATCGGCTGGTTTCGGGCTAGGGTGATGCCGCCAAGCCAGGCGCCAAGGTTCTTTAGGTACCCGCGGTCGCGCGAACTGCTGATAGTGCTCTCGGCGTTGAGCAGCAGTGCTACACTCGACAGGGTCTCGCGTAGAATGCACTGGTTGAGAAGCGGCCGCTCCAAGGCGTCGACAAACTGCTGGTACAGAGAGTGGTAGTTGGGCTCCTGGCTGGCGCGCTTGACAATGATGTCCTGGCTGAACCAGACATAGTGCTTTGGCTGCAAGACCTTAGCCACCTCCTTGGTTTTCTCGACCAAGTTGGTCTGCGACAGGTTGTTCACTGCAAACTGGATCTTGTCCTTGGCGTCTTCCCGAGGCTCAACAAACGGCTCTCCAATATCCGGAACTGCCGATGGCTGGACGCTGCGGAACAACTGGGACCCAGGCGTTGCCGAGCCGCCATCGTGAGACCGAACCGCTTGGGTGGCAACTGAGGCTGACCGATTGGGGACAGAGCCTGGGCGACTGCCGTTGCCCGACTCGCTTGTAGCCCCGGGCTGCGGGACCGACGACGAAACAATCGAGTGAATCAGGCGGATGGCAGGCGACGTCGTGTTCTGGCGAATGGCTGGAATCATGTAGATCCCGGTGCAGAAGATGGGGAGCTGCTCGATGCGCTCTGGGAATCCCTCCAGGGCCGCCATGCCAAACCTGAAAGGGTTGGAGTCGGGCGCCGACTGCAGTGCCCTGACAAGCATGTCGAGCATTGCTGACTCGCTGACTGGTCCCAGCATGTGGCGCTGTATCAGCCCTCCAACCAGCTGGCCAGTGATCTTGAGCTCCTTTGCCGGGTAGTTGTTGAAAAACGCAAATTCCTCCAGCGGATACTGCACGACGTGTGCGTACACCTTGCGCATGTACAGCTGGAACGAATCGCGCAGTTCGCCCAGAACATCGACCATCCGATCAACCGACTGCTCGCCGCGGTACAGACGCAAGAACAGGTTCTCTGCCTCCTTCTCGATGCGTGCGTCGTCGTTTCCATGCATGTTTTCCGCGCGATCAAGCTCCCCAGCCAGCTCAGTGAACTGCATGTAGAGCGCCTTTAGGTTAGCTGTGTTGTTGGGCGACATGGGCATCAGGCCGAGCGCCTTGAAGATCGTTGTCAGCTCGGATGACAGATACGCCGTCATACCCGTGTCCTCGTTGCGCTGGCGGGCAGCCTCAAGCTGGATCTTGCCGTGCAGAATCTCAAGCGACACATGAAGCATGTCATTACCAAGCTCCTCCAGCAGATTGGTGAACCAGGACTCAAACTGGATGTAGCCACGGCGAGATGCAAACACGGCCAGCTCGATAATGAAGTCGAGCATCATGATGTCCTCGCGCTTCGGCGCCAGCACCAGCTCGTTGAAGATGCCAAGATAGAGCAGTGTGTCCAGGATGAAGCGGACAAACGACTGGTCCTTGCGCTGCAGGTTGCAGAAGAACGCAAGCATGACCTTCTTCTCGCAGACACGGAACAGCTCAAAGAACAGCCGGCTGTTGGACAGCTCGCGCTTCAGGAACAGCACGACATTTTGCTGGAGCAACGTCTGCAGGCGCGGATGCTGCACCTTGAGTCTGGCAAGTGCCAGCGTGACAAGCAGCGGCTCGGTGGCGATTCCGTGGTCAAGCAAAGCGCGCGCGTCGTCACCGGCAGCGCTGTCAAGCAAGTGCGACAGGGCGAGGATTAGCGAGAGCGAGTTCCACGGCGAATTCAGCATGCGCGAGAATTCGGTGTGGTAGACCAGGTACAGAGTCTCCAGCGGCTCTGCCGAGACAGTCGGCATCTGCTTGTCGACCAGGTGCGGTGCCATCGCGCTCGAGTGCAGTGCGAAGTGGAGGAACGCCACCTGCGCCTGCGAGTTGGGCCAGATCTCGTACATAAACGCGCAGGGGAATACTTTTCCCTGGCCAGCAGTGGCTGCGACATATGTGCTGACAATGAACAGAGCCCCGGCCTCGTCGCGCACGTTGAGGCTCGACTTTGAGAGTTTGTATATGACATCATCCCAGCTCATGTTCGGGCAGAACTGGCGCACGCCCTTGGCGAAGTTTTCTGCGCTCCACCCGTCTTTATTGTCGACGCTTGACGCGATCAGCGCCATCGCCTGTGCCACGTCGTCGGTCGAGAGTAGCCTTGCTACCATATCGCCGCTGTGCGCGTCGCTGCTTGCTGTCTGGCTTTTGACCAAGTCGGCAATAACGTCCGCTACTGCGACATTGGAGCCTTTGCTTGCCAGATGTTCGGCTAGGCCCATGTTGGCTGTGTGTGGTGTTGGTGGTGTTGTAACTGAAGCGCCGCTGCCGCTAATCAGTGCAAGGTTGCTGATAACAAACGAGGCAATGGGAGGGTGTGGGTCTGGGAGCTGCCGGTGTTGGTCGGGGAACCGTGAGAGTAAGCTGCCAAGAAGTATCCGCGACTGAGCAGCGAGGGTAGCGTTTGTCGAGTTGTAAAGTGTTGAAACAAGAGCAGTGGATGCCCAGTAGTCGTTGTCGATGAGCGCGAGTATTTGCTGAAGCGTAACAGGGGGCTCGCTGCCGGGTGTATCGATTGCTTGAAGTAAGAGGCCGACAGTGGCGAGTGAATCGGAGGCTGAGCCAAGTGTCCCTTGAATGGCCGAGGCTACTGTGTCAGCGTTTGCGTGGAGTCTCGGTGCTTGAGTGTCTTCTTCTGGAGCTGAAAGCAGACCGTGAACAGTAAGCAAACAGCGCAGAAAGTAGATAAGAATGGAATGGCCCTGTTTGCGTACGAGCTACAAGCAAAAGCAGAGCGTGTGTCGGAGTTCATAAGGGACGGCAGCTTGGACGAGAAAACACCCTCTGGGACGCAGACCGCTTGCCCACCACTTACCTCGCTAACCCGTTGCTGGCAGTCGTCTATGTTGGTGCTGTCTAGTTTGGCGACAAGTGCAAAGATGTCCGAATTCGCAGTGATTTCTGCTTGGCTGTGAATCGGCTGCGAGAAAGAATCTATCGAGAAAAGAGTCAAAAAAGAAACGGACCGTGAGCTGAATGCTTACAGAAGCAATATTCTATTTCGAATTACGTAGTGGCCAACACTGTACCCATCAAGAAAAAGGAGTGCAATCTGTTGAGAGAGAAAAATGGCAGAGAAATTGTTGCGGGAGGGAAGGGGGAGCTGGAACAAGCGGTGCAGAATATTCAGTCACCAAGCTGTGCCGCCCGCCCGTGAGCCTCACCAATTTACCCCTTCTTTTTAATGCCCGAGCTTGACGCGTTTCTGCCACAAGCTGGACGCCAGGAGGAGAGGCTCAGCCAGTTGTCTCGCCAAAGACGCGTGAGCAGCTGCAAGATTTCTTACCGTTGCGATGTATTTTTGTACCTTTTGGTATTAGAAGAAAAAAAAGTCGCAATCGGAGAAGAAATGGAAGGATATTCTACAAACCAAATTTCAGCAAGCAAAAAGACGGGTCAGGTTGCCCCGTCGCCGCTGGCGTAACCACCCACGACGCCAGCACCGGCTAAACCAAGCGACTGAGCAGACGATCCGCCTGAGCTGATTGGCGAGCCGCAACTCATTGGGCGGGCGGCTCGGTCCTGACCGATAATGACGGATGACTGGACATAGGTGCTAGCCACATGCAGCCCTGCCTCCGCTAACTGCGGCCAACGCACACGACGTGGTGCATTGATATGTCGCGAGATATATTAGAAGTGTGGTAAATACGTAGTCTGCAGCTTATGCCCTGGTCTCGGTAAACTCGCCCTTCTCGACGTCAGGGCTGCCATCGAGCTCCTCCCGATCGGCCTTCTGGAAGACCTTGCCGCGCTCCTCACGGCCGATGATGACGAGGATAAACACGATCGCAAAGATGATTCCTATGAGAGTCCCTTGGGTGCGGCCATAGTCTGGGATGCGCTTGCCGTCGCGCAGCTCAGGCAGCGGGTTTTTCTCACCGAGCTTGGCTTCGATCTGGCTGGCACTGGCCGAGATCAGGTTACCGAGCTGGTATGACAGGCCAGGGAAAGTGGAGCGGAATGCAGCAGGCGAAATCTCGCTGAGGTACACCGGAATGACGCCCCAGGCGCCTTGGACAAACACCTGCATAAAGAATGCACCGGCAAGCAGCGGGCCATATCTCTGGGGCAGGATCCATAGCGGGATGAAGCAGGCGCCGCAGATGCAGCAGAACGCAATGGTGCGGCGACGGCCAAAGTACTCTGAATTGTACCCAAAGATGATTCCACCGACAATAGCGCCCAGATTACCAACGACCGTGCCAATGGTAGCCTGTCTGGGCGTGTAGCCATGCTGCTTTTTCAAGAAGGTCGGGTATAGATCCTGTGAGCCGTGCGACATAAAGTTCATACCAGCCATCAGGATGATAGAATAGATGCAGCGCAGCCAGTGCTTCTTGAGCATGTCAATTGCCGTCTGGTACATGCGCTTGGACTTGCCACGCTGGGTGGCACGGTTAGCCAGCCATACGTCAGTTTCCTTGAGGAAGTACGCCAGTCCAATGGTAACGACAGCCGGGATGATTGAGATCCAGTACAGCGCGCGCCATCCCAGGTTCGGCACAACCGCATAGTAAAGCAGCGCGGCAATCAGATTCCCAACCGCATACCCTTCTTGCAGGATGCCAGAGAAGATTCCGCGCGACGCGACCGGCAGCGTCTCCATCGCCAGCGAATTACCCAGTCCCCATTCGCCGCCCATCAGGATACCGTAGACCGCGCGAAGTCCGATAAACGTCGACAGGTTCTTGGAGAAGCCTGATGCCAGCTCAATAACGGTGAACAGGAACAGGTTTGCCATGAGCGGGATCCGGCGGCCGTAGCGATCCGCGATGACGCCGAAAATCAAGGCGCCGATCGGGCGAAGCATCAGAGTAGTGGTGATCGCACTAGTGACGTCCGAGACCTCACAGTCAAACGAAGCAGCCAGCTCGGTGGTAGTCATGGATACGCAGAAAAAGTCGATAGCATCAACCATCCACCCCAGGAACGCGACCGAGAACGTGAACGCCTGGCGCGGTGTCAGCTTCATCAGCTCCAGCGGATTCTGCCGCGCCAGATGGAAATTGGGCTTCTCGGTGAAGAACTCCTTGATATGGTCAAACGTGCCAGGCTTGCTGTCCGAGACAACGTCGGGCGTCATCTCCTGGACAGTAGCCTTCTCTTCGATGATGCTGCCAGCCATTGCCAGGTACCAGAGTGAAGCTGAACAGGATAGTAAGGCGAGTATTAGTCGTAGCGCAAAGTAGCAGAGAGCGATGTTCCTATGCTAATTGGGTTCGGCGATACAATGATAGTGTAGCAGCCCTAGCAGACAAGGAAATAAATAGTTGCTGGGTGGTAATTGATGCTAGGCTGTGGAGAGGTGGGGGACGGAGATGGCTTGCAGGCGCTGCTTTATAAGGAGGCTGCTGCACAGGCACCATCCCGCCCATTGCGATTTCTTCACATGAGGGCGTGTTTTGCCAATACAAGTCACGGAGCGGGGCTAGTATGCAGCGGCGTGTGCCCTCCCTAGTCTCGTTTAGCAGGCGTTTTGCTGCTGCAGTTCTGGAGAAATAATTTCCCCTTTTACTACAATGTACAGGTTGAAGACGCCTTTAGTGCCCTCCCTATCATGTTGCAGACATACTGCTTTCAGAATGGGATTGGCAGTGGGACACGGTTCGTGTGAGATGGAAGATGCATTGATCGACACACTAGCTAGTGCTTTTTCGACGTTCTATTCTAGGAGTCCTGCCCGAGATGACGATTGTAGGTAGAGGAACAGCGAGAAAGGAGAGAGGGACAGGCGTAGTTGCCACTTGGAATAGCGAGGCGTATATTTGTTTCCGGCAACCGGCAGCGGTTATGCATTGGCTATCCTATGCCTTGGGTGGTCTACAGCTGCCTTGGGAACAGCGAGTGTGCTGCAAGAAGACTACTAGATGGATGCCACTCAATGTGCATGTACTGTTATGTACAGCAAGGAATAGACACTCGCATGAGCAACCACCATACTCCCAGTGCCTTTTGTGAGCGGGGGTTGGGCGTACTCGAACGACGTAGCTCTCAAGTACTTTTCCTACTGGCAGCTTCTTGCACCCTCGGCAGATTTGAAGGCCGAAGACCGAGTGCTATACCGATTGCAATATTTTTTCTCTGCAGAAAACTCCTGATGGATTGGTCAATCTGCGCATGCACGGGCGTGTCACACCAGACGGCTCCTGCCCAATCTGGGTATGCCTATCTGGCCGTCACCACCACCACAGTATTTCACAGCGAGACATCAGCAATTCACATGACCTGAGCACCATCCTGCCTTATCGCTTGCCAGCTGCTGCCATCGCCACAGTTCCGTCTGTTCTACCCTTTTTGGCGGCCGGTGCACGGATATGCACCCTAGATTACATTGCATTTGCCTGTGTGCAATTGCGTTATATCCAGCAAAGTCGCTCGGGTCACTGACCATAGTTGCTGGTGTCTACCCGTGCCGATAATCTGTGCTTGGCAATTTTTTGCAGTCATGCACTGGTGCTGGATGCATCCTTTTTCACTCGCACATATTCAGGCTGGGCAGCAATGGAGTTCGTTCAAGAGCATCTTACCGCCATAATCAAGGGGATTCGGCGAAATGCAGAGGACCGTCCAGTCCTGGCGCGCCTGACACGCCCGGGTCGGCAAACCTGCAAGCAAACAGAAATCTCTACTGCAGACGTATCCGAGCTCTACATGCTGCTCGGGCGCGACCGGACGCGCATGGCACTGGAGCTAGTTGACCGCGGGGTTGTGTGCATGCACAATGGCAGCCGCAACGTATTTAGGGTGCGGCGCCACGCAGACGAGCTCGACCTCGACTCGTGCTACTGCCTGCTGCCCGGGTGGTTCTGCAATGCATGCGCTGCAGACAGCTCGGCTGGGGCAGCGCTGCCATGTATCCACGTCGTCGCGGTGTTGCTGGCTGTGCTCCAGGGCAAGTGCACCGCCGAGCAGGTGCCAGCCGATGATCTGGCGGTAGTAATCTTCAGCCACGTGTGAAATCAGCGCAGCCGATCACCTGATTACATTTTTGAAACGCGACGAAAATTTTTTTTGCAGGGGTGGGCGAGGGGGCTGTCAGGTATCGCGCGGCTTTTGCTCTAGCCCAACAATCAAGCAGCTTTAATGGATATAGTGGTCGCTGGTTGGCTTAGGTGGGTCTCTGGCCTGCCAGTTGGGGGCGGCCGAGAGGTAGAGGGGCGAGACTTGGGCAAAGAGGATATTTCCTCTCTTTTTCCTCCTCTTTAACGGCTTTATTTTCTTTATACAGTAGTATATAACGTCGCTTACACGGTCAATTTCGTTCTACTCTCTAGTTAGTTACGAAATTCAGGACATCTCGCTCGCAGCCTTTTAAAACAAAAAACCCAGAAAGCAAAAACCAACCAAATTCAAACATGGCTGAGTAAGTATTCAGGCAGCACTAGCAGCACACAGCACCACCAGCAGCGGCAACGCCGGCGTAGATGCTGCACCACAGGGGGATTTAGCGAGCTGGCTCTGGGCCCCTGACATGAGTTTGACTTCCGGGGTCCTGGAGAAGGCTTTTGCACTTCCTGTCCCCGACTTCTGACCATAAAACACTGTGCTTATACCCCCTCTCCGTTTTGTAATGCCCTCCCTTTTCTAGCCAGACCTTCAACGATATCGATGCCAAGGAGATCTCCACCAACTGGGAGGAGTCCGTTAACTCGTTCGACGACATGAACCTCGACGACGACCTGCTCCGCGGTATCTACGCATACGGTTTCGAGCGTCCCTCGGCCATTCAGCAGCGCGCCATTGTGCCCGTCCTCAAGGGCCACGACGTGATTGCCCAGGCCCAGTCGGGTACCGGTAAGACCGCCACCTTCTCGATCTCGATCCTGCAGAAGGTTGATCCCGCTCTGAAGAAGACCCAGGCCCTTGTCCTGGCCCCCACCCGTGAGCTGGCCCAGCAGATCCAGAAGGTCATTGTTGCCCTCAGCGAGTTCCGCAACATCAACGTCCACGCCTGCATTGGTGGTACCCGCATTGCCGACGACCAGGCCGCCTTCAACGCCGGTGCCCAGATCGTTGTCGGTACCCCTGGCCGTGTGTTCGACATGATCAACCGCGGTATCTTCGATACCAGCTCCGTCAAGCTCTTTGTCCTCGATGAGGCCGATGAGATGCTGTCGCGCGGTTTCAAGGACCAGATCTACGAGGTCTTCCAGCTCCTGCCCGCTGAGGTCCAGGTCGTCCTGCTCTCGGCCACCATGCCCACCGACGTGCTTGAGGTCACCACCAAGTTCATGCGCGACCCGATCCGCATTCTTGTCAAGCGCGACGAGCTGACCCTTGAGGGTATCAAGCAGTTCTACATCTCGGTTGAGCGCGAGGAGTTCAAGTTCGACACCCTGGCTGATCTCTACGAGACCATCAACATCACGCAGGCCGTCATCTTCTGCAACACCCGCAGAAAGGTTGACTTCCTGACCGAGAAGCTCCGCGAGCGCAGCTTCACCGTCTCCGCCATGCACGGTGAGATGGAGCAGGCTCAGCGTGAGACTATCATGACCGAGTTCCGCTCGGGCTCGTCGCGTGTCCTGATCACCACCGACCTGCTTGCCCGTGGTATCGATGTGCAGCAGGTGTCGCTGGTCATCAACTACGATCTGCCCACCAACCGCGAGAACTACATTCACCGTATTGGTCGTGGTGGTCGTTTCGGCCGTAAGGGTGTCGCCATCAACTTTGTCACCGACGAGGATACCCCCGCCATGCGCGAGATCGAGTCGTTCTACAACACCCAGATTGACGAGATGCCCGGAGACGTTGCCAGCCTCTTCTAAGCAGTCTGTCTGTTAATATAGTGTTTGTTTTCATCCGTCACGTCGCCCAAAACTACATTCACGCGTCCACCTAACCTCTGCAGCAACCTCAATTAAAACAACATTTGCCCATGCCACCCCGCTGCCCTTTATCATATGGCGGCAGTGCTGCCGTGGGTTCCACGCCTGCAATGGCGCTGGCCAAATGCCATGGACGCTGCCTGCAACGGCGATCCTGCACTTGCGACGCTACTAGCACTTGACAAGGGCGAAGAAAATGCGTGGTCCCAGGGGCGAGGCTATTGGCTGGCTTTCCGCCTTAGCGGCAAGCAAAGGCCTCCTCTGAAGCCACTGCGGTGCACTTTCTTTTCCCCTCTGCTTTCCTGCGCGTGCTTCTCTCTTTAAACCAGTCCACAATACTGTCGGCCGGCCTTAGCCCTTTTTGTCTCTCCCGCTCTCCACCCCCGTTTCTGCCTCTATACCTTGGCTACGCTAGTGTTCTCGGCACATTGCTCAGCACCAGTTCTGCTCTCAATTTACCCCCCTTCCGTGTGCGAAATCTACTAAGCGTGCTTCCTTTTACAAGGGGGCTTTTTCACTGCTGATACGCGCCTAGTTTCAGTTAACGCAATTTAGGCGACACCTAATTGCAGAGGTGACCTAGCCTATGGAGGTGCCGCGGACAAGCAGCTCAGCATCGGCAGTACCACCGGGAACCAGCACCGCAGCAATGTCGACACACCCGGCACTGAGCATTCTGGACCAGCCAGACTTTTTGGCCAATGTGGAAAAGTTCCGTGGCCACTTTGGCACATCCTCCCATGAGCCACACCGCGACGGCTACACGTTCCTCCAGCTCCCCAAGAACACGCCTGGCCACCCGTCTGCCAAGGCACCCAGGGCAGCCGTACAGAAGCCGGTTTCTGCAGTATCGCCGTCTACGAGCCATGCGACGCACGCAACTGCACAGGCTGCGAGGGCGCCAGCTCGTCCGGCACTAGCCACACAGGTGAACACCACAAGGTAGGTTTTGGTGGGGCAGCCAGGGGTGGCGTTATGACACGGACGATCAGAAACAATTGGTCTGTTTAGCGGCCACACTTGTATATTATCGGCATTACTAATTTTCATATCATTCTCTGGCGGGGAGTTCCCACATTCTTATCCCTCGTTGTGGCATTCTTTCATGTAGCAGCATGCAGAAAGGCGAAGAGTAAGTTATTTGTGCAGCTGGCTGTTGGCGAAATGAAAGGTCGATCAATGCGATGTGGCGAAACGGACAGGATATTTTCCTGCGGGATGGGCAGCCGGGGAGGTGCAATTAGGAATGCTGCCCGCCATGCATGTCCAACATTTGGGGAAGGAGAATTGACACATTATGCCCTTTACTCACATGACGTTTTGCACTCACACCTCGCACCGCTTTATATCTGTAGCACGTTTGACCATCTGATGAAGCTGGTCACAACCAACAGCCCGCCGGCAACGACAGCTGTATCAGGTGCCAAACATGGCGATGCAGCAATCGTACACACTCCGACGACTCACAAGACCGTGCTGGCCTCGGAGGCACAGGACCGTGCAAACGCAGTGCTCCGCCCACCGCTGCCGGCGCATCTGAGGATCAATGTTCCCGAGCTTGACTCGTTGAAGAGGATGCGGGAAGAGATGCAGACAATGAACAAAACGCTCGAGCAGCGCAACAGGGCCCTGGCAAGCCAGAAGCAAGCCAGCAAGGCTGCCCGGCAGACTAACGGCACGGTACGCACCACCAGCACAGAAGGCAGCCGCGTAAGCCGATGCAGAGCGAGCGTACAGACACGCCCAGTGCCAGCCTAAACGCCCTGGAGCCAATGGCAGCAACAGGTGTAAAGCGCATGGTGCCAAGTGACTTCACGGTGACCCTTGTCTATGAACAAGCGCATCCGCCGCGGTTTAATAGATGCCATCAAGAACGGATCAGTCATCACAGATCCGTTCGCAATGGACATTTGCGACGATGAAGAAGCCCTGTCGCCCGACAACAGGCGTGTACGTAAAGAGCCTGTATTTTCCAAAGGCGACAGTGACAGACGGGTCCGTGAAAGTGCTGGGCGGACTCGGTCGCGGTCCACCACTCGCCAGCGCAGCAGGGAGCGGCAGCGCAGTCGGGACCGCGACAATCGTGCCCACAGCCGCGAGAGCCGCGACGGTAACCCGCGCAGCCGTGACCGTGGTCGTGAGTCCATCGACATGGGTGATGAATTGCAGGCGTCGAACGCGCCAGCAAACCGTCCAGTGGGGCTCAGTCAGCAGCGCTGGCTCTGTATCGATGCAACGGACGCCCAGCACAAGTAGTGTAGCTATGTCAGTAACCGAGTCCGTTGGATCCCGCAACGAGCAGCATGTGAGGCGGCAAGGGGAATGGCTGCGCGAGCTGATGCGCAAGTTCAAGCGCTCCGGCGACTAAACTAAAAGGAACCAACAACCCACAGTGCGTCGGCTATTATATCGAGTCGCTCGTGTGCTGTGTCGAGAGCTTCTGGAGCATGTCGGCGATATCGGACCTGAAGATGAAGAGTGACCAGTGGAACTCGATCATGCAGATATACAGATTTGTATTCAAGGAGTCCCGCGACAAACACATGAACTCAATAGCCTGGTCTGGCTGCACTGATCATGGCGTGTGCGTACCACCAGCTCAGCATCAACTCCAATCACCTTGCCACTGTGCTGGACGACGATGCAGGAATGAAGAGGGCTGTCGCTGATACCCGCAAATACTTCCTCGAGATGAACAAGTGGGAAAACATGAGTCGTCAGATGCTCACTGCTGAGGTTCTCAGCCGCGAGTTCCCAAGAACTTGGAACAACTGCCTGTTGCCCATCAGCAACCTTGACCAGTTTGAGCTGCGGTCGCGGCCGAACACAGAGTTCTGGCCAGCAGTCGCCTACCCGGTTGGCCCGACATCCAACCCACTGGACATAGCCAACTTTGCGCGGCAGGTTAACCGCGAATGGCTTGAATCGCAGGGACTCTCATTGAGGATGCCAGACAATATGCATGAATTCTAATCCCCTTTAGTCCCAGGAGTCAGCAGTAGCTTTGCTTATTATTAGCCCCAAATGCCAGTATGCTTTAATTGACAACTACGCATGTGAACGCATTGCTGCAAATGGAGGCTAGCTGATAATATACATGATGGCTACAATATGTACTGTGTTGTGTATTTCTCATACGCCAATTCATTCGGCAGATGGCTGGATATGGTGGTCGCATATTCTTCATAGCTGAGGAATGCATGTCCAATAGTAACCGTGTTCAGGTTTCTTGTACTTGAGGAAGGCCCACACTAGTCCATGGTTAGAAAGGATCACATCATTTCACACGGGACAGGCAAACCATTTCGAGTTGTAAAGACTGCGCGCAGCTATATGCCACCATCATGTGGGAATTGGGTTCATGTTACTAATGGGCATGACACAAATGCGAACGACATGGCATAGGCACCCCCTGCCTTTTGTGGTCCCCTTTATGTCTATGCCATCCCAAAAGTACGCAGCTCCAATACTAAGGCCGATCAAGGTTGGCTGGGAGGTGGTCATTCTGGGAAAATGTTCAGTTAATGATATCGATTTCACTACTATGGCTTTTTCCTAAAGTGGTGTCTGCTGCTCAGCACCTTCCTGTTCTCGTCTTGGGGTGCATTGTCGATTATTTTGTATACGCAAAACTTGCGAATGGCAGTCACCACGAAGAGGCAGTAGTCTACAGAATTATCCAACTCTCTCAACTAAATCAAGCTTCATCTGACGGAGTTGCCTTCCCAATCCTCGAAACATTGGTTTTCCATGGCCTCTATCTGTTTGTAGATAACACTCTATTGTGTGGAGCCAAGCAGTCACTTGCTTCCCTAGACATGCATGTTTTGGATAATACTATCAAAGTATACAAACGGGTCAACTTGCTGGACAAGAGACGGTTAGTAGCACTAAATTGGGTGGCATATATTAATTCTAGCAGCAGCCAACCTAAGATTTCCACGGACAACATCACGCTTTTACTCTGCACCTTCCGCTATACACCGGTGATTAAGCTCAGCGACAGCCTCGATATTGACTTCACCATTGTTTACCCGAACATCAGACTGTCAGTGTCTTGAAAATCCCTGCGCTAGGAATCTACACGTGAGGAGATTCTCCACCTAATTGGGACGCTGCCACTCGTCAAAGTACTTGCCGTGGGTTGTCGCCGACATACTCCTCCGGAGAGATGGAAACCAGTATGCAAAGAGAAGCCAGATATCAAAGAGATCTAGTCGTGTCTTCAATGGGGATCGGCTGGCTCATTAAAAATGGCTGCCAGACTATAGCCTGCGAGGATATGGCAGCTGCTACTGGTCCCCCATCTCTCGAACGCTACAGTGTGTTGGCATCAGCCTGGAACAACCAGGTGGAGGTGTGCAAGCTGCCTGTCTGATGGTCATTCTGGTGCTACGCTGTCCCTCAATCCACACATTTCTATCCTTTTTCAGTAAAAATTTCGCCACGTCCCGCTCTGAACTCATGGGCTACAGCATCTTCGCTGGACCTGTCTCTCGTTTGAGCACCGCCCGCCCCTAGGCTTTCTTGAGATGCTTCATTTACTCATTCTCATTGGAACTATATCCCTTCAGAAAGCTTCATAGCATATATCCAACCAAGCATTCAGTCAAGCAAATAGGAAATGCTATCTGCTCTGCTTTTAGCGAGTGATATCCATGTTTATGTAATAAAATGTTGACGAGCACCGATGAAGTTGTTTGATGTTGAATATTATGAATTTGCAGTCTGCAATATATGAAAATTGCAAGAACTATGAACGGGTACTAGTAACTTTCTAACCCATATTCAGTATCCAGTCAAAGAGTTCATCAAGAGACTGGGCTGACGATGAAGCTACCAAGCTGGTTGATTATGCAACTGTCTATCACCAGTGGACGAGCTGATTGGTGTCACTGCGTATCCTCTATTAGCACTAAGCCTTCGAGACAGTGTAGTAGCAAGTAGATAAGTATAAAGCTTCGGTACGCTTAATTCGTAGATTGTGAATGCTATGGACACATTGCCTGAATCTCTTGGACCAGATCCGCTTGGCGTTGCTATGGCGAGAACCTGTAGCTGGTGTCGGCTGCAGCACATGCCCGCTAAGTGAATCCAGAACAGACCCACTTGCCTGTTCAGGATACCGCAAAATAGCAACAGGTATATTCTTCGTTTTTGGGACCGCCAAGGTATGCCAAGCGCCGGTCTTGGAGGTCTCCTGGCAGGCACGCCCCTATTTTTAGCTGGCTGGAAAAGAAAGATTGCCAGTACTTGGAAAGCGAGGCAGGTGCAAAAACCTGATTGCATGAGGTAAATCCGTGCAACCAAGGTCTACTCGACAGGATATCCCAGTGGTTTCCAGAAACTGAGTCTCTTGGTAATTGTTGCCAGAAAGATCGCCCTGGTCTTTCAGCCAGCTCTTGGCTACCGGCAGTGAATTCAAGTCATATTCTGAACACAGGGTCTGAATAACCGGATATAAAAAGTACGCTGCCGGTTGCAACCACCACTACATTAACACAGCATCAGCAGCCACTACCACCACAACACATCACCAATAACCACCTCACAAACTCATTCCACCCCGACAAAACCACTAATAAGCCATGAAGTTCACTGCCACCGCTCTCGGCCTCCTCGCCACCATCGCCACGAACCAACGCCGCCATGTCCACGTGCTCAAAGAAGATTGCCTTGGGCCTGACCAACATCTACGAGAACGGCGACACCGCCTTCCACTACGACTACTGCGAGAACATCAATGGATGGCCGTGGCTTCACTGCCGGTATCGCCGGCTTCTGCACAGGCACTTCGGACGCATGGGTCGTGCTGCAGGAGTACCACAAGCTGACCGGCGGCAAGGATGCGTTCAGCAAGTACGACGCCGTCATGAAGAAGCTGGACCAGTCGAACAGCGGCTCGGTCAGCGGGCTGGACGGCTACTGTTCGGTGTGGAGCAAGCTGGGCAAGTCGGATGCAAAGTTCCGCGCAGCGCAGGACAAGGTGCGCGACGAGATGTACTTTGACCCGTCGCAGAAGCTGGCGGACAAGCTGGGCGCGCAGCTCGACGTGACCCGTGCTCAGCTGTACGACACGACAATCCAGCACGGCGATGGCTCGGATCCTGACTCGGTTGGTGCGCTGATCAAGAAAACCAGTGCCTCGTTCAAGGCTGACGCAAAGGGCTCGTCAGGCAGCACGCTCAAGATCAACGGCCACAATGTCGACGAGATCGTCTGGCTGACCAAGTTCCTGCAGGTGCGCATGGACGACTTGAAGAACCCGCACAACAAGGAGACACAGAAGGAGTGGGCCAAGAGCGTCACTCGTGTCAAGTCGTACCAGTACGTGGTTGCCCAGAAGCAGTACAAGTGGGGTAGTACGATCAAGGCTCTCAACAACGACGGCAAGGCTACCACTGTCAAGTGCTAGATCTGAAACCACACAAATGTTTAAATATACATCCGCATACAGTTCGCCATATGGTTGCAAGGTATATGGCATGCATATATTACCGTGCATAGCAATACCCTTTGCATTCACCAGGTCCTGCATGTGTTGAACTAGAGCCAGACAGTAGATGATGGCTTCAATTGAGGGGGGTTATCGAAACAGCCATCTCTGTTGGCATTAAACCACAAACATCGCACTGCGCCACCATGCTCAAGACTGACTATATACCTAAAGGACCTCCAAGCACTTGGTAACCCATCTTTTCTCCTCACTTGATCTTACGCATACTTTCCTCCATACATGCCGATAAACACTCATTCGTCTGATTGCTAACACTAACCAAACACGACGAAGAAACTTATGATTAGGTACTTGCCTGTTCGGAAATAGTGCAGGGCGGCAGGCTGTAGGTGTAAGAGTATTACGTGGTAAAGAGCGATTAGCGAGTAGGTATGGCTGAACCATGGAAAATGAGATAATTGTGAAGTATATGTCGTATATACCATTGGCTCACATGGAAGTGGCTTCACATCGTAAGCGCTATAAATCTAGTAAATCTAGCAAGTCTAGCAAGTCTAGTGAGTCCAGAAAGTCCAGAATGAGGATATGATGGCAGGACTTGCAAGCACAATATTGAATGGCAATTCTTAGAGGCAGCTTTTCCAGATGCTATGTTGATTTTGTACATGGAATCAAGTGCGCAGCCAACATATTTTTACTGTCGACGATACATTTGTGTTCAAGCAGGATGGATGTCTTTTTTACAATAGCCAGGATGCGCCATTCGAAAGCTGTCGATGTGCGCAATCTGCTTGACGCAAGCATCTAAAACTAGGCCAAAGGAATAGGGCGCAACGCTGATCCCGATCATCTGAGCTTGAATTAAATTTCAGTCGAATTTTTTGTACCAGAGCCAAAAGAGCTGCCTACTTCAGCGTCGCAGGCTCGCCCGACGGCAGCACCAACCTTGTCTCCTCAGCCAAATTCGCACATATATTCCCAGCTTCCTATTTCCATACCATGTTCACGCAGCAATTCGAGCTGTGCAAGCGCATTCTGCGGACGCATTTCGGACCGATAGTGGCACAGGTGGCGACAGTGCTAATTCACGAAGGCCGACTGCCGTTGGGCTTGCTGGCGCAAAAGGCAGGAAAGACATTGCGGCAGACTAAAGAGTCGGTGGCGGTTCTAATCCAGCATGGGATTGCCACGCACGCGTCCAGCAAGGAGGGGTCCCGCATGGCCACATACTATTCTATCAGCCCACGCAATGTGCTGCGGCTGGAGCGCGCTGGCTTGTATCTGGCATTGGTCGAAGAGCGCATGGGCAAGGAGGGCCTGGCGATATTCCGCGTGTTCATGGACAACGGGTGCGCGACCATCGGCGAGGCCTAAGCGTGTGCTGGAGTTTGAGGCAATGGCATCAGCCAAGCAGATAAAGTTCCGCCAGGCAGTGGCCAAAATGGTCAATGAGCGGTACATTACAGCGGTGCGTGCGGTTGATACAGTGACCAAGATCGACCGGCTGATGGCAGAGGAGCGCAAGGAGCTGGACAAGCTGATGGTGCCGCCGACGGCCAAGGAGCTGAAGGAGATCCGTGCGCGGATCAAGGAGCGTGAAGACGAAGAGTACCACAACACGGCGGTGATTGGCATCAAGCGCAAGGCCGTGAGCCACGAAGACAGCATGGATGGTGGCGAGGCGCCCGAGCAGCAGATTGACACGGTCGATGAAGCCATGTTCTTCCGGCCGTACTGCGACCGCCTGGATGTGTTCCTCCGCAACCAGCAGATCACAAACTACTTTGCCGACAAATACAATGCTGCGGCTGGCGCAGTGATCAAAACCATGCTGCGACTGACCGAGTCCAAAACCAAAACCTGCCGCGACAAGGTTTCGCCCACTGTCTCCGCCAGCCAGGTCATGCAGAATCCTCGCACACGACGCGCCCCTTGCTGACTCGGTCGACCTCGACAATGACGCGTACTACGACAACCTGGAGACCGCCAAGGGCGACGGCACCAGCCAGGGCATGACCCGCAAGGAGCGCGCCGAGATCATCCTGGCGCTGCTCGAGGTCCTCAGCTCCGACAGCTCCGGGATAGTCCGCAAGCTCGAGGAGCGCGGCGCCGGGCAGTTCGTCATCGACTTCCAGCTCGCATCCAACACGCTCCGCAACCTCTGCCTCGATGCGCTGGTGCAGGAGAAGTTTGGGGCCCTGCACGCCCGCACGGTCCGCATCCTGCGCGACAAGCAAAAGCTCGACGAGAAGGTCATTGCCCAGTCCGTCATGCTGCCGATTGGGCAGTGCCGCTGAAAAACTGCACGACCTGGCGCTCGAGGGCCTCATCGACACACTGGAGATCCCGCGTACCGCCGACCAGAAATCCCGTCGCGCATGTTCTATCTGTGGTTCATCAACTCGGAGAAGCAAGTGCGCAATGCCCTGCGCTTGGCCTTCGAGGGCATCTCCAATGCCATGCAGCGCATGGAGTACGAGGTCGCGGCCCGGGAGAGCCTGACAGCGAAGGCCAGCCGCGAGGATGTCATTGCCAACCCGGAGCTGCTGACCGAGGGCGAGCGTGAGGAGCTCAGCAAGCTCGAGACCATCAAGCTGCGGCTGCAGGTTGCGTGCGTGCGCCTGGACCGCATGCTACTGGTGCTGCATGACATCAACCCGTCGTCAGCCGAGCTTAACCTGCTGTGAGCCTTAGCCCGTCCCAGACCGAGCCGGTGGTCTCTACCACGCGCAGTTAGAATTGGGGGTAGAATTTGCTTTAATAGAAAAAAAGAAGAAACCATCATAAATGAAAACAACTTCACTCCTTGCCCTCGCCAGTCTTGCTAGGAGCTGCCCTCGGTGCTCTCCTTGGGCTTCACAATCGGGATTGCCTTGCTAATGGGCTTCTCGATCTTGAACGGCGCTGCCTTGGCCGACAGCGGCGTGTGGTTGCTGCTGCTGCCCTCCTCGTTGGCCGACGACAGCCGGCGCTGGCGGTTCTGCTGCAGCACCTTGAGCTGCTGCTGGCGCTGCTGCTGGCGCTCCTCCTGCTGGTGCATCTGCTGGCGCCCAACAAAGTTCTGCGGCATGTCGGGCCCGCGCGGCTGGCGCACCGGAACCACCACCGAGTCCTGGTACAGCCGCGTCGGATACCCGACGTAGTTGCCGCTGGTGCGGCCCGCCGGCGTGTCGGGCGTGCGCGGGAACTGGTGCATCTGGCTGGCACTGGACGGCACGCTGACATGGCCCTGCGAGTGTGTGTGGCTGCGGCCGCGCGAATAGTGCCCGCCCTGCTGGTCGTAGATGGCCGCCTGCTGCTGGAAGTGGTGCGGCTGGTACATTGACGCCCGGTGGCTCTGCGCGCTGGGTGGCGGGCTGCCGATTGATATGGTCTCTGGATACATCATCGAGACTGGCCGCGACCGGCCGCCGGTGCTGGCGTACCGCGGCTGCGGGTGAGCGCCCGTCGCAATGCCGCCACCAGGCATGGCCATCGACCGGCGACGCACCTCGGCCGCCTCCAGCAGCGTCTCCAGGCCCTTGTACACACGGATGTAGCGTGTGTTGTTGTCTCCCTTAGTCTCGTGATTCAGCCCAAACCGCTCAGCAATCAGCATCACCGTCTGGCGCTGCTTGACGTTCAGCGTGCTCGGGAACTCCAGCTCGGCCATGCTCTTAGTCGTGCCGGAACTGGCTGACCAGATCGTAGAGCAGGCGCGTGTCCTTGTCGTCAAGATCAATCAACCCGTCGGCGTTGCTGTCGGTTCCAGACTGCTGCTGGGGCTGCGCCTGCTGTTGGGGCTGCTGCTGCTTGCTGCTGGGGCTGCTGTGAGGGCTCAGGCACAGACATGGCGCTGGGGAAGACCATCATCGACTTGGGACGTTCGTGGCCACCCTCTCCCGCGATGCGGCCGCGGGATAGGCTGATCGTCCCCGCCAGCCGGCTTTCCACCCATCATGGCGATCGTGTTCGGATGTGGCGGCGGAGCCGTGCCCGGCAGCGCCTTCTTGTACTCGACCTTGAGCGGGCGACCCAGCAGCGTGATGCCATTCAGCCCGATGATCACGCGCGCCGCCTCCTCGGGTGTCCTAAAGTTGCCAAACGCCAGGCCGCGGAACACACCGCCGTCAAAGTGGTAGTTGAAGGCATACGGCAGCGGCAGGCCCAGATCAGACATGGTCTGCAGCAGCGTCTCGCGCTTGATCGCAAAGTTGATGTTCTTCACCACAATCGCATTCGGAATTGCATCATCCGGCATATTCGCCATCAGCGCAAACTCGGCGTTGGTCAGCGCGCTTGTCGGCGGCTGCAGCTGCGACATCGGCGCCAGCGACTGCGGGTGCATGGCCGCCTGAAGCTGATCCTACAGGAATGGGGGTTTTAGTAAAGGATCTGAAAATAGTGTGGGCTATTTTTATCCCAGCCAGCCTTCAGTGACCCGCCATCGAGCCGAGCGAGCGATATCCCCCCGACCCTAACTATGCCCTGATACCCCCTCGTCTTATTGCGCTGCAAGCCACATCCGTTCGGCTAGCGGATGGAGCTGTTAACGAACAGGAAACAATCCAGTGCAACAACAGGCCGGCTTGCGCAAAATAAAAGGCGTTTTTGTCTGCCACAGCCACCCTACGAGACGGAGACCAAACACACCGCGATACGTACCGGAATCATGATGCTGTTGCGCTGTCTGCCGCTGCTGGCCATCCGGCCACGGTTCATCGAGTCCCTGCCAATGCCCATGCTTGCGTTATAGCCGGGCGGGGCGCCATACATGCTCTGCACCACACGGCGGTTCCCGCGGCGCCTGGCCAGCTCAGCCTCCTGCTGCTGTTGCTGCTGCTGCTCCGGCGACTGCACTACCACCGATGCTGCCGTGGCTGGCGAGTTCGACGACGAGCTGGGGCCCGGGCTCGCTACCTCCTTGGCGTTGGTGGCTGTGGGCGATGGCGCCGATGTCGTCGTGGGTGACCCCGATGTCGCCGACCCCGCGTTGCTAATGTGCGTGCCTTCCAGCTTCCGCAGTGTCTCTTCGATTGCCTTGGACATGGTCAGCGCTTCGTCACTAGAGTTGTCCTGAGAGCTATCAGGGCGCCTCCTCCCACAATTAGTACCCGAATTCCGCTAATGCCCGGAGATGTAGCTTGCTCGAATTCACTAAACTCACCTTTATAAAAACCGGGTCCTGCCTAGGAGAGTTTTTGTTGTATGGAGAAAAATGGGCTCTCTTGGCCGTTTCGTTTGTTTACCACAAGGATATTTTAGCCCTCCCCGCCTTTTCTTATATCGCGTCTTCCGGGAATACGGTAATAGCCCAGGAATAAAATAAAGGTGGCCCGCAAAGCTCAGTGGACTAAACGGAAATTTGGTTCTAGCCAAAAAAAACTAATGGACGAGTGGAATAAAACAAGCTCCTGGCCGCAAGCACTGGGGGAAAATCTCGCTTCGTAAAAATGCAGTTTTCGTCAATAAAGTGAAAAGAGATGAAGTAGAAGAGAGGAGGAAAGCGAAAAGCCTCTTTTGGAACCAGGCAGAGTCGCTTCTTGCTAGCCCCCACCCGTGCTTGTCCACATAGCCGCAAGTCCCAAGAGGCGATCCCCGCCCCTCTCCAGCTGGAGCTACAGGTAATTGTCAGCGCCTGCCGCACATCCGGACACGTGACTCTGAGCCCTTCAAGGGCGTCCACTTCAGCCTGGCCGGCCCAGCACCGCTCTCTATTACCTTTGCTCTGCACCTCATCTCCCGTTGCATTCCCCACACGATTTTTCATAGAATGGCCACCCGTAGCCGCACCTTTTTGTTTATCCAGTACCGCAATTCGTTCGGCCACATGCAGCGGCGGAAACGCACGCAGGCACAGCAGCAGCAGCAGAACGAGGAGGAGGGTCTGATTGAGCGGCAGAATGACGACGGCGAAATGGTAATAGAAATGTCGCATTTGCCGCCGCGGTGGGTGGACCTGACCGAGGACGTGAACGAGCAGCTGGCGGAAATCGAGCAAAAGATCGTGCGCCTGGACGAGCTGCACCGTCGGCACCTGCTGCCGGGCTTCGACGATCGGTCAAGCGAGGAGCGCGAGATTAACATGCTGACGCAGGAGATTACACAGCAGTTCCAGGCGAGCGGGCAGCTGGTGCGCAACATTGGACAGATGCAGGCACACGGGCAGGAGGAGGTAGTGGGGCGGAATATCCAGAGCGCGCTGGCGGCGCGCCTGCAGGCGCAGTCGGATGGGTTCCGGAAGTCGCAGAGTGTGTATCTGCAAAAGATCTCGAAGCGCAAGGATGCCAGCGTCGATGTGTTTGCACTGGACGAGGAGCACGAGCGGGCTGTGTCGCGAAAGTTCGACATGACCCTGACGGACGAGCAGCTGCAGGTCATGGAGCAGAACGAGGCCGAGATTGCAAAGCGCGAGGGCGAGGTGGCACATATCCACGAGAGCATTGTGGAGCTAGCTGCCATCTTTGGCCAGATGCAGGAGATGATCATTGACCAGGGGACGATGCTAGACCGGATCGACTACAACGTCGAGAATACCGTGGTCAATGTGGCTGCTGCTGCCGACGAGCTCGAGAAGGCGGACAAGCACCAGAAGAACTCGGTTGCCAACAAGTGCATCATCGTCATGGGCGTGGTCGTTGTTATTTTGTTTATTATCCTGCTGGTTAAGTGGTTGTAATCTAGGCGCTTTGAAGCTGCACCGTGCCCGTTAAGAACAGGGAATGCTGCTGACGAATGATGGACGCTGGGATTGATGGCTGCTCTCTGATCCGGCAAACGCGAGCGGCTGTTGCCGGCTGTCCAGCGCGCACCCGTGTGCGTCGGATGCCAATCCTGCCACTTTTTTGTCCCCCTCAGTCCACTGACTCGCGTGTTGGGTGAGGAAGTTGTGCACAGACGCTCGCATGATATCAGAAAGCCGAGCCCAGTATGCGCTACATGCCCCAGTGAGCCCCGCCCCGGTGCCATTGTCCGGTGTGGTGAATCAGCTTTAACTGTGCCCGGTGGCAGCGTGAGGCGATGAAAAGCGATCGGGCCAGCCTCGTGTGCAGCATCTCAGAAATGGGCAGACCACCCTCGTGGGACAGATACGGATCAGTGCTCAGCCAAGATTGGGCTAGAGGGCGCTCGGACATGTTCCGGGCCGGGCTAGGGTTTGGACCTCGGACACTGTTGGCCTATCTGCAGCCGCCCTCGTGTGCACCCAGAACATCAGCACTGGTGTATTTAAGACGGCTGCATCGTCTGCCTCTCCATCGCGCTTCTGCTTTTTGTTTGCCAAAAACACAGCGCGCGCTTACCAATTTTACATCCCCTTTTTATCCACCAAACCCTCCCCGACTTCTTAATACACCCTTGCACCATGTCTGAAGAGTTCTCTTTTGTCGACCACTCGCACCGCCGCTTCAACCCGCTGACCAACTCATGGGTGCTCTGCTCGCCACACCGCGCCAAGCGCCCCTGGCTGGGCCAGGTCGAGGATGCCGCTGTCGAGCAGCGCCCCTCCTACGACCCCAAGTGCTACCTCTGCCCAGGCAACACTCGCGCAACGGGCGCCAAGAACGACAGCTACGCATCTACGTACGTGTTCGAGAACGACTACGCCGCTGTGCACGCAGCCCAGCCAGACTGCTCCACCACCGCGCTCGCGCAGGTAGCCGGCAAGGGCGCCTCTGCCGAGCTCTTCCAAGTCGAGTCGATGCGGGGCCAGTGCAAGGTCGTGTGCTTTTCGCCACGCCACGACCTGACGTTGCCCGAGCTGTCGTTTGAGGAAATTGGAAAGGTCATTAACGCCTGGCAGAAGCTGTACAGGGATATGTCTGAAACGCCAGGGATCGGATACGTGCAGCTGTTTGAGAACAAGGGCGCCATGATGGGGTGCTCGAACCCGCACCCGCACGGCCAGCTCTGGGCGCTCTCGGATGTCCCCAGCGAGCCCGCCAAGGAGATCTCCTCACTCAAGAGCTTCCATGCCGAGCACGCATCGGACGCCTGTTCGTGTCTGCTCTGTAGCTACGCTGCCGCCGAGCAAAAGAACTCGGAGACAGAGGCTACCAACCGCGTTGTGTTCCAGAATGACTCGTTCATGGCGCTGGTACCGTTCTGGGCCGTCTGGCCGTTTGAGACCATGATTGTCTCCAAGCAGCACGTCAAGAGCGTCGCTGATCTCGACTCCAAGCAGGTGCTGGATCTCGCTGAGGCTATGCAGAACCTGACGGCCCGTTACGATAATCTGTTCCAGTGCAGCTTCCCGTACTCAATGGGCCTGCATCAGGCGCCGACGGAGACGCATGAGGATGCTGAGTTCTGTCATCTGCATTTGCATTTCTATCCACCACTGCTGCGCTCAGCCACGGTGCGCAAGTTCCTTGTTGGCTTCGAGATGATGGCCGAGCCACAGCGCGATCTGACTGCTGAGCAGGCGGCTGCGCGCCTGCGTGCTCTGAGCAGTGTGCACTACAAGGTCGCTGCCAAGAACTAGTCAAGTGCTAATTGAAATATACTCTCGCCTCCAAATATCTGTAGCAACAAGTACACAATCATTAGCGCAGGGCACCTAGTTGTGAGCATTACGATGCACTTTCATCGCAACTTCTATCTACTGCTTAAGTAGCAATGTGTAACTTGGCGTTTCTATAATCAAGCCACTCCGAGAGGTCAAAAACACATGAACCTCACTGCCGACAGACTCTACTTTCAAGCGGCTTATTTGCACTGCTTCTGCGACGCTTGCTATTTTAATCGCTCGAATGGTCTCCTCATACGAGCATTGGATATAAGGGATATTCATGACACGTAAAGTCAGAGCAGGACTGCTGATATGCGGCTGAACAATGATATAGTCAAAATCAAGCTCACTGATGAGTTCCATCCCCAGCGTCTGGCGGAAAGCACAGAATACGAGAAAAGCACGATCTTTAGCAATCGTGTGGAACCTAGGTGAGGAGTGGTCTAGTTTCAGGTAATCCAAAGTCACAAAGCTGTCTCTCGTCCAACAAATTGAACTGGCTGAAAGTATCGATAGCATCATTGGTAAGACGCATATCCAGGAATGTTAAAGAGTCCTCGGATCCATGTAGAAGAGAGTCGTCGGAAGTGGATACATGCAATGGAACAGCAGTGGTGTCAGCAAAGGAAATAGCGCTCTGTCAGTTGAAATGAGGTGGGATAGTGGGTTCCAGTAACTTTCTTCAGTATTTACACCAAGCGTATGAACTCGGGGATATGTAGCAGTTGTGCGGTTGCCGTGGATCGTGACGTGTCTGAACAGGCTGGATACAGTCAGATCTAGGCGCGGTGTTTGTAGCGATTGCAAGTTTCTGCAGATTAGAAAGAAGATATGATCTGCTGAATCGTTTGCACTGGTGACCAGGCATTGTAGGGGTGAAGCGTTTGGAGAGAAGGGTAGAGCTGCGTTCAAGTAGTATCCACTGGTTGTGATAGCAGTCCTTCCTGCCAATAAGCACTCTAATAGCTCATGCACATGCTCAGGGAACGCGCCGTGTGAAATCGCCCACCCACGGATTGCACTAATAGACGATATATGAGGAAACATCTGCAAAACCTCTTTGCCGAATAAGCACATCAGCAGTAGCGCATCGCCCTGCTGTGGCCTCCAAGGCCGTCTTGTAAACCTAAAAACGAGATTAGCAATCTGAGGAAAATAGCGTCTGGTGGAATTTGCTGCTTAAACTGGGCGAGCGCTGAGCCGTCAAATATACACGCGGTTTTAGAATGCAGAATGACCTCTTTGATCATACTGCTGGTACCGAGCACATAAACCAGGTTGAGGAACGGCCTAGTTTTGGAGTCTGTATACACATTGGAAGGCATGTCTGAGGGATCCTTGTCACCACGAATGACAAACGCGCGTGATAGGCTTAAGAATGGTGCAGAATATCTCCTTATAGCCTCAGCTATCAGGATCTTCCGAGGGTTTAAGGTAGTGGATAATGCGCACTAGCATGAATTCAGGTAGGTGTTGGGCAGTGGAAACCATGATAAACGAAAAATGAAGATGAGACGCGTGATGAAAAATGCTATTGTGAAGGCGGATATGACTATTTCACTAAGCTTCTTTCAATTGAAGCCATCGTCTACCGTCTGGCACTAGTTCAACACATGCAGGACCTGGTGAATGCAAAGGATATTGCTATGCACAGTAATATACGCATGTCATATACCTTGCAACCATATGGCGAACTGCATGCGGATGTATATTTAAACATTTGTGTGCCTTCAGATCTAGCACTTGACAGTGGTAGCCTTGCCGTCGTTGTTGAGAGCCTTGATCGAGCTGCCCCACTTGTACTGCTTCTGGGCAACCACGTACTGGTACGACTTGACACGAGTGACGCTCTTGGCCCATTCCTTCTGTGTCTCCTTGTTGTGCGGGTTCTTCAAGTCGTCCATGCGCACCTGCAGGAACTTGGTCAGCCAGACGATCTCGTCGACATTGTGGCCGTTGATCTTGAGCGTGCTGCCTGACGAGCCCTTGGCGTCAGCCTTGAACGAGGCACTGGTTTTCTTGATCAGCGCACCAACCGAGTCAGGATCCGAGCCATCGCCGTGCTGGATTGTCGTGTCGTACAGCTGAGCACGGGTCACGTCGAGCTGCGCGCCCAGCTTGTCCGCCAGCTTCTGCGACGGGTCAAAGTACATCTCGTCGCGCACCTTGTCCTGCGCTGCGCGGAACTTTGCATCCGACTTGCCCAGCTTGCTCCACACCGAACAGTAGCCGTCCAGCCCGCTGACCGAGCCGCTGTTCGACTGGTCCAGCTTCTTCATGACGGCGTCGTACTTGCTGAATGCATCCTTGCCGCCGGTCAGCTTGTGGTACTCCTGCAGCACGACCCATGCGTCCGGAAGTGCCTGTGCAGAAGCCGGCGATACCGGCAGTGAAGCCACGGTCCATCATTGATGTTCTCGCAGTAGTCGTAGTGGAAGGCGGTGTCGCCGTTCTCGTAGATGTTGGTCAGGCCCAAGGCAATCTTCTTTGAGCACGTGGACATGGCGGCGTTGGTCGTGGCGATGGTGGCGAGGAGGCCGAGAGCAGTGGCAGTGAACTTCATGGCTGTTGCTTTTATATGAAACTGGTGCAGAAAGAGTAGGCGGGTTGTAGTTGAAGGGGGTGATGATGTGGTTTTTGATAGTGTGGCACCTCTGTGCCCTTTTATTCTCAAAAGCGAGGACGTGCCATTTGTGATCCACCACAATTAAAGCCTGCATTATCATGGCAACATGGTCCTATAGAAAGGCAACATGGTTCTTTCTAAAACCTGCTTCCACGAAAACAGAAACAGGAAATTACCTCGGGCCGATGCCCTATCAATGGTATACGGAATGTGTGGGTAAACAGGTTTTGCGCGTCAGACTCTTTACAAGATAGCACATCTCATTTTCACAGCTAAGAATCGGGCCATGGTTGGCAATAAGTAAAGCGAATGTATTGAAAGCCAAAAAAATATATATAGATGGAAAAAGTACAGAGAGTACAAGAGATATAAAAGAAAGGATAATGCCATATAGACAAAGCAGAGTGGTTGTGGATTACACAAGAATACATCAGAAAAGAACTCCATATTTTTGGATGGCATTTTAGTTTTTGTGCTTTGACGCTGGCCCGTTTATGGCCACCGAAACCGACGACGACGAGTTGGGCGAGGTCACGGGTGGACGCTCATACGGAGTACCAGAAGCAGGCGGAGACATTATGTGGCCAGTCGGCTGGTACATGTGCACCACGTTGGCATCCACCGGGTGGCCTACCTTGTATCCGCTGCCATACATTCCCGGCTGGTGGTAGTTACTGGGGTGGTCAAGCGGGGCAATTCCCCCGGCCGGCATGTACATGCGCGACTGCGATATCGACTGGTGGTGGCCCAGGTTGCCGATGGGGCTGACGCCGCGGCTGACCGCCGACCCAATTGCAGCCATCGGCCCGCCATTCACAGGAGCATGCCCGGCGGCTGGCGAGTACAGCGGCATCGAGGCGATGGCAGCTGCTGAGTGGGAGGCGATCGAAGGGCCGAGCGTCGGCGACGCGTGGCGGCTGCCGGCAGCGCTAGGCACAGCTGACACAAATCCGTCGCGCTGCAGCTTTGTGTAGATGCGCTTCCCATAGGGCGTATGCCGAATGGTGGGAAGCAGCGGACGGATGGCGTCGATAATCTCCATGCGCTGCTGCGGGTCGGCAAAGTCCAGCGCAGTCTGCACAACATAGTTGCCGTACGAGTCGCGCATCAGCGTGTCGAGCTTGTCGCGCTGCAGAATCGGCGCGACCAACGCGCGGCGCGTCGAGGTGCTGGCCAATCGGATGCACTTCTCCATGACGTTGGACGAAAACTTTTGCACCGACAGGCCGCAGATGTGGCCGATGAACTTTTTGATCAGAGGCTCCGAGAATTCGGTATTGTTCAGATCAAGCACATACTGCACGACGTAGTTGCCGAACGGGTCTTGCACCAGCGTCAGCGCATTAGCAATCACCTCCTTCACCAGCTGCGCCTTCTGCGCTGCCGACTGCGTAATCGATGCAGCGCTGGAACACGCAGCAGCCGTGGCGATGCGTCGCCAACCTCGTTGCAGTTGGCTGCGACCGAGTCGTAGATGAACTGGTTGTCTTTCTTCGAGAGCCGGTTCAGGCACTTTTGGATCACATGGTTGCCATTTCAGGTCGCGGATGAGCAGCACCACGCTGTTGCGCAGCGCCTCGATAATGGCGTCAATTTGCTCCTGGTTCGACAGGTACTTCGATCATTTTCTGCACTGCACGCGTGACCGTGCATGTTGAGCGAGATGTTGACGAGCTCCGGTGCTACGCTGGTTACAATCTGCGTGCGCTGCGGCTCAGTGCAGTGCTCCAGCAGCTTCTGGCACAGGTAGTTTCCCAAACGGATCGGTCATCAGCCCCGAAAAGTGCGGCGACACCTCCTCAAAGATCATGCGCACGTGGCTCTCTTGCCCATCCTCAAGCTTCTTCTGCAGGAACCGGCAGCCATGCTGGTCCTTGCACACCGTGAAGATGTTGTCCTTGAGCTCCTCGAGGGTCGTGTTGGCGAACCGGTTCACCTCGCTCTCGGGCTTGCGGTGCTGCTTTGCCATGAAGGTGCTTTTGCGAGTGGTGTGCGCTTGTGATGCTGTTGGCCCTGAGCCGACGGGTGGTGCTGGCCAGGCTGGCGGTCCTGAGAGGGCTGCTGCTGCTGCTGTTGTTGCTGCTGTTGCTGGGGATGCAGATGAATGTGCGACGACATCTGGTGGTGCGGGTAAGGCGTCTGCGGAACGCTCGACTGCGCCGACTGAGGCCCAATGGCCCCAGCGTACGCGCCAGCGGCACCCATTCCAAGCGGTGTCTGCATGTTGTAGCCGTTCATCAGCGGAGTGGCAGTACCGGAGGGGGTACCACCAACGAACGCTGGGTTGCGGCCACCGTTGACACCTCCTATCATACCAGAGGCACCGACAAGGTATTGGTAGCCCCCCTGCATCCGGCTGTTTCCAGACACACCGTAGCCTGCAGCAGCCTCGACGACCTGGTTAAGCTGAAGACCCGACCCCTGCAGCCGCCCGCCGTAGCCAAATCCCGACATGTCATACCCACCTGGCGCCATACCAGGGGTGATGTCATTCGGGTATCCAGCGCCATTGCGAGTCTGGCCCTGCAGCAGCGCTAGCTCATCAACCGACTGTCTGACCTGGTACTGCTTCGCGTTGAGCACTGGCGTGCTGGCATTGCGAATCAGGTTCACACCGCGGTTGGCGTCGTACAGCCGGTTGTCGCGCGATGGACCGCCCTCGCCCAGCAGAATGTCGGTTTTGTTCGACCGCTGCTGACCCAGGCTGTCGAGCGCCGCGGTGACGTTGCCTAGGTTCGGCAGATGCGAGGACGTGTCATGCGGGTAGCCCACGGAATAGTTCGGGCGGCCTCCCACGCCAAACGTGCTGCCTCCTGCAAGTTGCTGCATGCCCGGCTGCGTCAGGTCAATGCTGCTGCTACCGACCGTGTTTCCGTTACCCAGTGCACTGTTGGACAATGGTGGAGCCGAGCCACGTGCACCCGAGTCCTTGAGTGCGCTCGACGAGTGCGTTGCTAGCATGTCGTCGTCAAGGAGGCCGTGCGGGAGCTTAGGGCTGGCGCCCAGCGCCATCGGACCGCCGGTGGCGTTGCGGAAGGCGCCCGAG
This sequence comes from Linderina pennispora, assembly GCF_002104995.1. Taxonomy (NCBI): domain Eukaryota; kingdom Fungi; phylum Kickxellomycota; class Kickxellomycetes; order Kickxellales; family Kickxellaceae; genus Linderina; species Linderina pennispora. Next base: position 509,193 of record NW_024468251.1, on the reverse strand, counting down.
CTGTTGCGGGCCGCAATCGAGCTGCCATCAAATCCCGACAGCCTGCTGGCCAGGTCCACCGGATGTGGCGCACTGTCGTTGATGCTGAAGCCCTCGAGCTCCTGCCACAGGTTCTGGAACTCTCGCGAGTTACGACGTGACACTGGCAGGGACTTCACAAACGAAAAGTCACCGAATCCCGCCTGGGCTGTCGTCCCGTTGGGCGATGCTTGCTGCGACTGGATTGCGTCAAACATGCTGGGCCGTGTGTCAAGCATTCCCGGCCCATTGTTCTCGCCCAGATGACCGTTGCCGGGGATTGTCGCCCAGCACACTGTTCAGACGTGACTGCGACTGCCGCTTTGCCGGGCCGCCTCCGTCACCAGCGCCGTACAGGTTGTGCGGTGACCCAATCGTCCCCAGCGGGTGCGTGCCGATCGGCGACGTGGTCGATGGAAGCGCGCCCGTGCCATTCCCTGAGCCGACGATGCGACTGAGTCGTGAGGACGATCCAGAAGTGCCCGCTGACTCGCTGAACGGCTCGCCGCCAAGCTCAAATATCGATGTGTGCTTGACGTGTGGCTGCTGCGCCTGCGAGGTGCCAGCAGCCGATGACGTGGCTGTGGAGCTTGAGGAGTGGGCTGCGGCCACCTGTGCAGGTGCTGCTGCTGGCTCGCCGAGACCACCGTTCATATTGACGTTGCTGGAAAAAGCCTAGATATAGCAAAAGCAAGGTGTTGAGTTGTCATCTTCCAGGTGTGGAGAGAAATAGAGAGGGAAAAATTTCCCCTTGCAAAAAAAGTGGCCCACAGCAACATGGTTCAAGACCGGCATACGTTTCGCTCGTCTCGCTGGCTTGGCTCGCCCCCCTCCTCCAAGAGAGCAAGAGAGAAGCGCACAGAACGAGTCAGCCCAACAAATTTTTGGGGGCGAAGCGGGATAGTAGTGCTTGCCTGGTGGTATCGTACAGCAACGGAAAAAAGCTCGTCCCCTGTGCACTCCCCCTTTTCCAGAATCGAGTAATGGCAGAGCCTGTGCATGTCGAGGGGTCACTGGACGATAGCATACGCCAGTGATCCCACCAGTGAAGCATGACTCGCATCGATAGCGCTTTTTCTCTCCCTGCGCAGACAGGAGAAGAAAGAGCCTCCACCTGTATTATCCCATCCCGGCGCTTGGGAGCGACCAGAGCAAAGAACAGCAGTATGGAGCAAAAAAAGAAGGGGGATAATATCGCTCGGCCATATGCGCGCGTGCGACAGTCCACTCGAGGGAGTGGTGTAAGACATTTCTGTTTGGAAAGCAGTAGCTCTTGATGCTTACCTTTGAATCCGAGCCGGGCATCGCAGTTCTGCCGCCGCTGCCAAAAGGGTCAAAGGGCTTTGAAGGACCCGACATCATCTGGGTAGCTGGGTTTTTTTGTATGTGCGGATGTTTCGTCCAAAGAGAAAAGAGCAGGAATCGACTGGTACGTCTATACTCTAGCTCGACCGTTTGTGGTGTTCAAAAGAGTGTGGGAGACAACTGGGCTGTCCAGACTGAGCGATAGCTGTTTGACCGACGCGTACGCGTAAACCGAACCCGTAGAGGACCAGGTATAGAGAAGGAAAGGATGTAGATATTACAAAAGGAAGCGAGGTGCTGGGGAATAGCAGTGTATATCCTCGAGCGTATTGAACAGTGATTGGAAAAATACAAGAAAACGAAATTCGCCGCGAAATCTACCGGAAGTGGTAATCACTAAAGTCAAGAGGAAAAGGAGCTGCTTCTGACTACGTGCTGGTAAAACTGGTGCCCTGGCTTTATGCAAGAAGGAACAGAGGTTTAGACCGTTGATGATAATATATGCTAAAGCGCAGATAGGTTAGAAAATACAAGTAATACTGAGGAAAAGTGAAAAGACAAAGCGGGTTAGTAGAGAAATAAAGCGCTGGCTGAGGAGACACGCACACCAAGGTCGAACCACCACCAGCACAGCTTTTGGGCGCACGCCCAGCGAGCATTGGGCTGTGTTTTTTTTCGCTTCATTGAATGAAAAAACGCCTAGAGTAAAAAAATTTCGGCTCGCGGCGAGCGGACGACCAATCGGCTGCGGTCTGGCGACCGATGATTTGATCTGATCATGCCTTCTCGATCTCGCGCGTTTTGGCCTTGAGCAGGTCCTCGACCCGGGCAATGTACTTGTCGGTGACGGTCTGGATGTCCTTCTCCCACCGCTTGAGCTCGTCCTTGGGCATGCTGTGCTTTGAGTCGTTCTTGAGCTTCTTCATCGCGTCCTGCCGGTGCTTGCGCACATGCACGCGTGTGCTCTCCGCCAGCCCGCTAATCTCCTTGGCCATCTTCGCGCGCGACTCTTTGGTCGGCTTTGGCACCGGCACCACAATCGCGTTCTTCTCGATGCGCGGGTTCAGCCCAAGCCCGGCGTTGCGGATCGACGTGTCGATTGCCTTGACGTCCTCCTCGCTGTTGGGCACAACGATCAGATTGTGCGCGTCCTTGATCGCAATCATTGCCAGCTCCGACAAAGTCGCTGAGCCGCCCTTGAGCTGAACGCGCATGTGGTCGAGCATTGCAGGGTTGGCGCGCCCGGCCCGTAGGGACTGGAGCTCAGACGAGAACCGGTCGATGCTGTGCTGCATCTGCTCTTCCATCTTGTCCATGTCGAGCGTCATCTCGTAGGGCTCAGCACCCTCCTCCTCCTCCTCCTCGACCTGCTTCTTGCTGCCCTTCTTGCTGCCACCCTTCTTTTTAGATCCGTACATCCGGCATTGTACCGGCTGGGCGAATGCTCCTGGAACCTGGCTCGTGAGCCGTGTGAATGCAACTGGCGCAAAGCGCGATGCCGCCGCGCGACCTGCGTACAGCGCTGCCTGGCGACGCACTGTCGAGGAAACGATAAACCGAGCTGAAGAGATCATGATAACAGATAAACGTATAGTGAAGAACCGTATGAAAGTGGAGCAGGGATTGATAGCGCACTGGCCCGGATAAGGGGCAGCCCGTTCTGGGCTGACGACAAGAATGATTATCGGTGCACGAGATCTGTTTTGCAGATTTAGGGCCTGTTAACCTTCAGAGAGTCCAGTAGTTATGAGCTTTATGGAATGAATAAAATGGAAAGTTTGCTGAGGAGAAAAAGGGAGGATGGGCCGTTCCGGCCCACAAAGTTTATACAGGTGGGATTTGGATCTGCGCATGGTGACGGAGGCATAGGTTGCCCGAATGTCAACAGGGCCCACTCACCACTACTACTTGATGCCGAACCTCATATCACTCACCCGTTGACGACTATCACTGACTGTTTGTACATTAAATTTGCATGGCGTCCATTGTGCTGGTTTCTGGGAACGTTGAAATGGGAATTTGGATTTGTAGAATGTTTTACTTGAAAAAAGGAGAGCGGAAAAGGGGAAGATGTAGGCACTTGATATATGGCCGTGTACTTGCCAGGGGTAGTGTTGCATTGTCGGCTCACTGCAAACGTTGCGCCTGACTAGACATGGCATTGTCAGACTCAGAGTTCTGAGTCTGACCGCCCATTGTCGCCTGCCTGACCCGAGACATCGACGTCATCATCGCTGCTGGTGCCGATGCCGATGCCTGGGATCGGCGGAACGCAGCAAGTATAATTTGGCACATTGGTTTACGAAATAGGATAAGAAATAGCTTTAGCAGCTAACATCATTGGTATCCAGCAGCAGTCTGCGCACTAGATCCTTCCTCAGACTGCAGTAACGAAATTCTAGCCATGATTCACGATTGGTGACTGAATTTCACCTTTGTACAAATGGTAGTGTTCTTCTGGCAACAATACAGCAACTCGTATTCATCAGCCTGTCTTTCAAGTCTGTGTTTATTTGAGTCGCCATCATGGTTCTCCACCAGCTCCAGCTTACAGTTCATTATTTATCTAAATCTGGAAAGTACATCGCGCCTTTGAATGGTTGACTTGGATTTCCTTGGCATATGATGGCATCTTCAAAATGATCTTCGCTGAATATCGAGGGAGGGCTGTTGCAAAGAAGGTGTTAAAGTCCCGCGCTCATCCACTGCTCTTCATCTCTTTTCAAGCCAGTGGCCCATCTCCCCCCCCCATTTCTCAGCTGCACACACTGGATATAGTTTACTTTCGCACACCACAACTATATATCGTTATTTGTAGAAACTCGTCTCTCTACAGATGCTGCAGACAGAAATTGTACCCCTGAGGCACCCAGCAGCTCCCTCATACGATTACTTCAAGACATTTCTCTATGTCAGCCTTCTTGGTTGCACTTTCGTCCCTGTCGACAAAAAGACACTTCTCACGCACCTGTTTGTGGCCTTCGTCGCTACCTGTATATATTTGTGGTTTCATCCCAATGTTGTGCACCCTCACATACTATCAAAAAAGGAGCGTGCATTGCTAGATGATACCTGCCAACACAGAAAGTACAACGAGTATGAAGAGTTGGTTTTAATGGCATCCCTGGCGGCCATTGACGCTGGTCGAAGATTCTCGGCTTTACTTTCTTGAGCACCGTGATGAGATACTCAGCAAAAATGCCAGTCTACCACCACCGCAGCTGGAACGCACGACGGCCGACTATGATTACAAGCCGCTGCTTTTGGATTTTATTATGCCTACGTTCCTCGGCAAAGGGTGCCCTGCAATACAGCTTTCTGTGCTGGAACAGATCAGTACTGACGAGGAACCATCTGCATCAAATAGCCAAAGCTCCCACACCGACAAATATGATCTTCCTGTTGGCCAAGACTACTTGCGGATGGGTAAGCCACAGGGCGCTACAAAGTACGAGGACCTTTGCCACAGCGTAGTGGATCCCGAGTTGAATACGGGTTTGGGGCTGACGCATCGGTTCTTCAATGTGCAAGATGTCACAATAATTCATCGGTTGGGCGAAAACCCTAGTGTACATAGGGAGGGCTTCCACAACCCAGCATTCCATGTGCTATCTCCCGGCGATGGTGGGTCTGGTGATGGAGGTAATGAACTGGGCGATGGAGGCGATGGTCCTGGCAGCGGTGTCAAGTCCGATGATGGAGGTGATGGAGAAAAGTTAAGATGGCGGTGATGATCAGCTAAGTACTGGCTTGGGCGCTCCTAGTTCAACCGGCACTATCCAATAACACTGATCAGGCAAGTGGGTCTAGCGAATCCAACTCACAGAAGGCCGCGGAAGGAGTAAACCCCGGTACCAGTGGCTCAGACAATATCGCAGAATCCACAATACAGGACAAGCTGTCCTCTTTTTCAGCATCGGCAATAGAGCAATCCAGGGTGGAGGAGGGCTGCGTGGGCCGAAAAGGGCAAGGGCCCCGAATACTAGGCGCATCTATTGGTTACATGCCTGTGGATATACAATCCTCTGGCATTATCATCTACGATGAACATAGCTAAATGCGGAAATCCACCGGCATTACTTTTGCGCAATATCATCACACAGTTTCCACCTGGTACATACATGGGACTCTTCGGTCAATTCTGCAGTGGGCAGCTGGCGGTTCGCAGTCTGAAACGGTCACGGATCTGCTGCTGCCCGCTGATTCCGAATCAGCGCGAGATTTGGGGGCTGATGCGTGTTCGGTGTGGTCAGAAGCGGCAAAGTCATTTGCGCACATACATTTTTCCCTTTCCAGCTTGCGTCAACTTGGAATTCGCTGCTTCCTTCTTTCGACACGTTTACTTCTTGGTCTCTCTACAAGCTGCATTCCACGACAAAATTTTCCCTTACGTCCACACTCTCCTTTTCGTCGCCTAGTACTTTTAGAAGAATCTATTAATCCAACGACAAATCTCGAAGATTAATTTTAACAAGATGGACGGCAACACGAACGCGCAGCTGAACAACCTGTTCCAGCTCTTCAGTCAGGCGGAGCAGTCAGCACGGAGACAGAGCGAGCAGAACGTGTACGTGGCAGGAGGGCAGGACGCGCAGTATCTGCGTAGCTCAACGTACGAAAGTACGCCGTCAGCCAACACCAGCACGCAGTCAGTGGCAGGGTCAACTCCACAGATGGCGCAGAAGGAAATAAGCCTCAGTTTGCTGCAGACGCTGCTCAAGACACAGCAACAGCAGCAGCCGGCAGCGGCGACAACAGCGCAGGGCCCAATGTCAGTCGCTGAGCTCGAAAAGTCGTTGGCTCAGGCAGCAGGTGCCCAGATGTTCGTGCCCCCACCCCCAGGCGTCAATGCCCCAGGCGTCTATTCCTCAGCAGGTGCCGACGGCAAAGGCATTCAGTCCTATTGAGCAGCTTAAGCGCATGGCGGCGGCCCAGAACTTCAGCGTGGGAGGTGGGCGGGCAGAGCAGCAGGCGACGTCGGTGACCAGTGACCCAGAGCCGCTGGCAGCATCAATGATTACGTCGCCATCAAGCATGAACAGCAGCCCGTCGGTGAAGGCGGCATCGGTGCCCCTGGCAGCGAGCACATCACAGCAGTCGGGGCGCAAGAAGCCACGCGTCAACGTGCTGAACATCGACGCTAAGCGCATCAAGGCGCGGGGAACACCTGAGAGCACGCCGATTTCGATGCTGCAGCAGCCAGCGCGGTTCAAGCCCGGACGGCTCGTGGCGGTGAGCCGCGACTACATCTGCTACGCGGTGCGCACCAAAGAGGGCGGGCGTGTGCGCATCATCCACCAGCTGCACGGGCAGCGAGCCATGATGGTGGGGCACACAAACTCCATCATCGACATGGCATTCCACCCATGCTCGGGCGAGCCGGGGCGGCCGCAGGTGCTGGCATCGGTGGGCAAGGACAACCGGCTCATTGTGTGGTCAGTGGGGCCGGTGGACGACGAGAACGGATCGGTTGAGGGAGCCATTGACTACGAGCCATTCATCAATGTCGACTCTGGTGGCGATGCCCGGTTCAGTAGCGTGGCATGGCGGCCGTCAGCGCATGCTAATACGCTGGAGCTGGTGGTCAGCACCGACAAGGGCTTTATGCTGGTCAAGGCGCCAATGCCAGCGGCGGAGGGCGAGCGTGCTGAGCCGGTCCCTGGCGACCAGCTCCACATTATGCCGGTGCTGACGGACAGCCCCGTGACTGCAGTTGCGTGCGGCGGCACACGGTGGGTGTTTGTGGCCTTTGCCGACAAGACCGTGCAGCTGTACGACGTCTCACATACATGGGAGACGAGCTCGACACCATACACGCTGGTGGGCGAGGTCGCTCAGTGCAGCCATCCAGTGGACACGCTCTACTACATCGAACCGACAACAGCGTCGGACAAGGCCGGTCACATCCTGGCCGGGTACTCAATGAACCGGCACCTGCAGCTCTGGTGGCTCGGGTCCCGCGCTGGCGAGAGCGCGCTGATCCATGCAGTCAACTTTGTTGGTATGCCACACCGCCCATCACATGGGTTCGTCAGTGTAGCGTACGAGCCGCAAGCGCGGATTGTGGTGGGCGCGGCTAGCAATGCCCCATCAGTGATTTTCTCAATGAAGGTCAGCGGCCACGGGTCCAGCATGCACCTGAACTTCCCGCAGGGCCAGGCATTGGCTGAGGACCAGGCCACGCTCAGCATGGCTGCTGCGTATGAGGGCGACGCCGGGCTCAGCGTCTATGCGGTGCACACGCGCCTGGTGCAGCAGCTGCAGATCCAGGGCATCCGGGCCACCGACTACGAGCCGATGCCGGATCCCGCCGACTCGTATGCAGCCCGGCAGCTGGAGACTGGCAGCGAGAAGGAGCAGGAGGATATCAGCCTGGAGGTCGACCGGATCGTCGACCGCGTCAACTCAATTGATATTGACAGAGATACAGGCATGGGCAGCGAGCTGGTTCCAGAGGCCAGTCCAAGCGTGCCCGACACCTTCAGCATACAGCCGCCGCAACTGCCCCAGCCGCCGCAGGAGCTGCTATCAGCCAGATCGCCGCAGGCCACGCCCAGCTCGGGCATTGCCAAGCAGGAGCTCGCAGCTGAGATCCGCACGGCCGTGAACGAGTCCATTGCTGCGCAGCACATCCCGGCACAGGTCTCGGCAGCAGTCGCCAGCGCATTGCCTACCGCCAGTCTGCAGCTGAGCCCGGAGGCCGAGCAGCAGCTGGTCGACAAGATCAGCGCGGTAGTGGAGCGCAAGGTCGTCCAGGACATGGCGGGGCTGATGGAGGCCACGCTGATTCCTGCATACAGCCGCGCAACCACCGCCATGTTCGAGCAGATGAAGTCTACGTTCGAGGCTGGTCTGCAGGAGTGGTGGATGCGGTTTGCCCAAGTCATGCCGCCGCCGCCGCCGCCGATTGCCACGCCACTGGCGCATGCTTCGGTGCCGCAGCAGCCGCCCATGCCGCCGCCACCACAGGGCTTCTCGCAGCCACCGGTGATGTCGCCGGTTAATGCCAACTACCTGGAGTCGCTGAAGAACCTGCTGAACGGACAGAAGCCCAAGCAGTAGGGCCTTGTTCAACTAGAATCTTCGTAGCATGAGAAAACCAGGCATACTTTACTAGGTTGGAAAATTCGTGTAAAGAGAAACGAAAAAAAGGCAGTTTTCTTTATTCACTTGTCCTTGCGGGTCTCAGCAGCCGGCTGCTCCGTCTCTGCGGGGGCGGCCGAGCTGGTCGACGCATTGCTGGCAGCCGGGGCGCCGCCGAACGGCGACTCGGGCACCCAGGGCCGGGCAAGGCTGTCGGTAGCGGGCTTTCCCAGCACATGCACCTGGAACAGCGGGCTCTTGACAAAGTTGAACAGCGGCAGGATGCTCTGCAGAATCAGCGGCTGGATGTACCCGAACTTGAAGTGCATGAACAGCACAATCACAATCGTGAACAGCGATGACTTCTGCAGCTTGGCGACCTCCTGCAGATCGTACTTCACATTCGTCGTCTCTATGCGCTGCCCGCTGCTACCCGTTGCCGTGTCGTCGTACTCGAGCGCCGTCGTGTCGTTCTTTTGCGTGATCTTCTGCTTGATCACAAACGTCATGCCCAGCAGCACCAGCGTCCCGATGGCGTACATGCTGCGGATGTAGAGCGCGTACTCGGGGTTCTCCAGCCCGAACCGCTTGACGAGGTGCATGGTACCGAAGATGATACCCATCTGGATAATCTATAGGGGCGTAACAGGGAAAGGAGAGGGGTTTAGCGGGATAGCTCATTTCTCGCTCATCTGCCTAATTTGACACGCGTCGCTGTCCTGCTCACGCACAGCGTGGTTCGTACCTGTCCCTGAAGCGCCGACATGGTGAAGCTCTGTAGTAGTCCTTGTGCAAAAGAGGGGAAAAGTAGCTTTGCTGAAGCAGAGAAGAGAGGCAAAAGGCTGGGCAAAAAAATTCAAGCGAGCAGAACCATTCAGAACTCAATCGTGTAAAAGAGATTTGCGATTATTATTGGCGCTCGCTTTCCGCTGTGCATCGGGGGAGAGACGCAAGCAATCGTCCCGCGGTTTCCCACACGTTTGCAACTTTTGGTCCTGTGCCGCACGGCCCTTGGCGGGCCAATTGAGGCGCTCCAGCAACAGGGGTTTATTAGAAGCCAGACTCTACTAGAAGGCGCTCGCTCTTTCACATGGCGATCTCCTTGAGCAACGCGTCGTCCGGGTTCAGTGCCCGGAACAGGTCGTAGTTGAACTTGCCGCCGTCGTCGACCAGGCGCTGGCACATCTTGTCGATGGCAATGACGCTGAGCACGGTCTGGATGTAGGCGTCGATCAGGTCGTCGATGCCAATGCCGAGCTGGTTAAAGTCCTTGCGGTCCATCAGCAGCAGGCGCTGCGACTCGGTGGTCCACGACCCGTCCGGATGCTTGACCGACAGGTTCGTCCCCAGCATGCCCCACGACGTGGCCGTCGGGTCATCGCTCAGGTTGCTCACCAGCGGCATGCGCGCGCGCCGGGCGTACAGGCTGACGGGCCGGAACCCGTCCGAGGCTGCCGAGACCATCATGCGGATGTCGCTGACAAAGATGTTGTTCTTCTTGTTGGGCATGGTTCCCACGTGGTAGAAGCACCCGTCGTGCGTGGTGCTGGACCACGACGCGTTGCCAACCAGGCTCTGCACAATAAACTTGTCGTACCGGTGGTCCAGCGCCATGAACGCGTCGAGGTCCGCGCGGTTGGTGATCGTCCACACGCCCTGCCCGGCGTTGCTGTACGGGTTCTTGATCACCGCGTGGCCACCCATGCTGTCGATCCACACCGGGATCTCGTCGCGCACGACGTTGTACACTGTCAGCGGCATCCGCACCGACAGGTTGTACCCCCGCATCTCCGAGTTGAAGATCTCGTACGCACGCGCTGCCATCATCTTGTTGCGCCCGCCCGCCAGACACGCAATGACCGGATTGAGGATCCGCGTGCGCGCCGAGATCGGGATCCGGTTCCACGGCCGCTGCGTCACGTACCGGAAGCATGCCCGGATCGCGTGCCAGTTGCCACCGGCGTCGCGGATCTCCATGATGTTGTCGTCGGTCCACCGCACCGGCGCATCGCTGTCGCCATCGTGGTACTCCACCAGCCACACGTGCTCGCCCGACTCCTCGGCCAGCGCCGCAGCATACCCCGACGCCTCCATGGGGTTCTTGTCGAACACGACCGCCAGCTCGCCCTCGACATCGGTCGCTGCGAGCAGGTCCTTGAACGCAGACTTGAGCACGACCCGGTACCCGCCGCACTCGTCGGTGTCTTGCAGCAGCGGCATCGATTTCTGGCCCGACGGGCACGAGTTGGTCTCGATCACGATCATCTGGTGCTGCCCCGAGTCTGTTGTGACGTTGAACAGGTCAGATCCCAGCCCACGCAAAATGCTTGGGCTTGTAGTTCAGGCACTCGCGCAGCTTGTCCTGGTTGACCTTGGGCCGCAGGTGCACGTAGCGCGCGATGAATGCGCTCGTTGCCCAGCTGGAAGAACGACGACACCAGCGGGTGGATCTGCGCGTTCAGTACTCGAGGGTAAAAGTGGTTGGCCTGCTCAAAGTCCCCTGCCATGATGAGCTGCGCGTTGTGCGTGGTGGTCTTGTGCGCGTGGTTAACCACCGCTCCACTCTCAGTGGTAGCACCACCAGCAGTGGCAGCAGCAGCAGTAGCGGCAGGGGTCGAGACAGCGGCAGCAGCAGCTGACGGAGGGAAAGGCGGGGTGGTAGCGCCCAGGCTGGCCGCGCCGACGATTGATGTCTGTGTGTCAGAGGGGTTGCGCGAGTGGCCGCTGCTGTTGGACAGGCTGCCGCCAATGAGAGTTGCAGTGTCGCCAATGTTCAGCGAACCGATGGGCGGGAGGGGAGCTGTGCCCACTGCACCCTACGTCGTCAGCTGCCTTGGCCATGCTGATTGGCACTCCGGCGGCGGATGCGGCACCTTGCTGCGAACGTGCTGTCTGGGACTACGTGACAGGATGCAGAAAGAGGTAGGGAAATAAGCCATTGGAGATTTGCGCTGGTTGGGCAGTATATGGCGGACAAATATAATCCCTCCTTTTAGGCCAGGAAATGTAGCGATATTATCAGTCACTCTGAAAAGAGGAAAATAAACCGAGCGAGATGTTGGTTGTCGCAGGCGTGACGCACAGCCTTGCGTTTCCTTTTCTTTCCCGCGGTCCGTAGTGGGCAAATCCTACTCGCCTGAAATGTTTGCCTCTATTGCTGGGCGCGAAGGAGGCATGAACGAGACAGACAGAAAGTGCACGCATGTACAACCGACAGCAGCACAAGGGCTTGGGGTTTGATTCCTGCGATAGGGAGCTGATAGCAGCGGCTCTGAACACCGATGGGCACTAGGTACTTACCATCTTGTAGTTTGTATGTGTATGTGTGCTTGTAAGACGGGATAGAGTGGGAAAAATGGTCTGGGGAGGGCAAGAAAATGTTGAAAGAAAAGATTTGGATGGAGGGGAGGACTGCCAGAATTATTGCCAGGTCCCGGCTGCTCCGTTTTATTTCCAGACTGCTGTGCGCAGCTGGGCAGCAGCGTCCAGCAGACTCCCCCGGGCAAAATAAAATAATGCCCTAGCATTAATGCTCGGGATTTTTGCGTTCCCCCACTTGGCCGATAGCACCTGGCACCTGGCTATCACCAGCAGGCATGATTTGGCAGCTTTGTTTTCCTGGCGACAATGCTTAGCTGCTTTGCGCGCTCTTTGCCACTCTTTGCCACTCTCTCTGATTTTCTTTTTTCTGTGGAGCGACGGGCTGGTGTGCTCACGCATACATGCAGCCTTTTTCAGTATTTCCGTTTCAGGCTTTCCCAACTGGGACCGGTGCATTTCAATCCACAAAGATAAAGCATGTGCCTGGCTAGCTGCCCACCTGCCGCCGGTTGTTTTTCTCTTTTGCTGCGAGTGCCGCGCGGGAAAGGGCGCCGTTGATTTTTCGGGCACAGGGCAAGGAGCAGGGGAGGGCAGTCAGATGCAGCACGCACATTGTCGCGAAAAGTATTTGCTAGATTATCGTGGGCCCGCTACTGCTGCTGCTGCCACCGCAAAGGGATTGGTTCCAATTATGCCGTGCAGCAGCTGGACTGATCAACCAGCCTCAGGCACAGTTTCTAAAACCGCCTGCACGTGGCAGGGACTGCCTAATTTGAGCCGGTGTTTCTACTCACAAATCACCGCCATCGCCAATACATTATGCACATGCAGTGACATGCCGCATGTATTTCGACCGCATATGTGCTGATTCCGGATTTATATAATCAAACATGCAACTACTCTCTCGCCTCCGTTAGTCGACCAGCACCGACCAGTCCGACTCAATCTCGCCGTACTGGATGCCAGTCAGCGTGTCGTAGACACGGGCGGCCAGCGGGCCAGCCTGCGACTCGGGCTTGGCCGGGTCAAGCGGGATGACGTAGTCCTTGCCCTGGAAGTGGATGCGGTTGACCGGGGTGACAACGCACGCAGTACCGGCACCAAACACCTCGAGCAGGCGGCCCTCGTCGCTGGCCTTGGCAACCTGCTTCATGTTGACCTTGCGCTCCGACACCTTGATGCCGCCCCAGCTGCGAGCGAGCTCCAGAATCGAGTCACGGGTGACACCCGGCAGGATAGTGCCGTCGAGCGGCGGCGTAACGAGCTCCAGCTCGCCCTGCTCGTTCTTCCAGTACACAAACAGGTTCATGGTTCCAACCTCCATGAGCTCGTGGTCCTCGCCGATGGTCCACAGGATCTGCTGGTACCCCTTCTTCTCGGCTGCGGCCTGCGGGGCCACCGACGGCGCGTAGTTGGCACCCAGCTTGCGGTTGCCGACGCCTCCGGGCCACGCGCGCACGTTCGTCTCGTCGCAGTACAGGCTGACGGCCTTGAAGCCGGTCGGGAAGTAGGGCCCGCAGGGCGAGGTGATGACAAAGAGCTTGGCGCTGTTGGCCGCATGCACGCCTAATGTGTTCTCAGTGGCGATGACGGTCGGGCGGATGTACAGCGAATAGCCCTTGCCGTCGGGAACCCAGCGCTGGTCCGTGCGCACCAGCTCCTTGATGCATTCAATGGCCTCGGCGCCGTCGAACTGCGGCAGGTACAGCCGCTCGACGCTCGAATTCATCCGCGTCATGTTCTTGTCCGGCCGGAACAGCCGGATGTTGCCCTTGGCATCACGGTACGCCTTCAGGCCCTCAAAGCACTCGAACGCATAGTGCAGCACCGACGCCGACGGGTCGATCGACAGCGGGCCGTACGGAATGATCTGCGGCTTCTGCCACCCGCCCTTGCGCGTCCAGTCGACAGTCAGCATGTGGTCCGAGAACGTGTGGCCAAACAACAGCTTCTCCTTGGCCACGAGCGGCTTCGGCTCGGTGGTCAGCGTCTTCTGGATAGCTGCGGACTGGATGTTGGGCAGCGCCGACGAGCTAGCCACCTTGCCCGTATTGTGTAACAAGCGTGCGCCGATGGTGTTGTAGCGAGTAGCCAGGCGTAGTAACGAAGGAGCCATGGTATCAGGTGATGAAAAAGAGAGGATTCCTTGTTAGTAAAATAAACGAGAGCAGGTGGGAGAAGTGGTGGCAGTAGTGGAAGGCAGAGGGGGCGCGGCTGGAAGCGGCGGCGTCCTTTTATACGCAAAAAAGTGGCCGTTCCAAGAAGGCAGGAGCAGCTACCATCAAGATTGTGAGTCAAACTCTTAACCCGTCACTATCGGGAAAAACGATCTACCCGGGGTGCTTGCTCGCCTGCACCACGGCAGCACGCTCCCAGGGTCAGCGGCTCCGCTGGCCCTCTTTGGCCCTGATTCCAGCAACTGCAAGCGGTGGAGGCACGCAGCGGCCAGGTGTTTGGCCGCACATTTGTTGCAAAGGAATGGCCAGCCGTTCCATGCGGATATGCCCATGTGAAGCCCGTGAGTGTGGGAAACTCTGTGACGGTGGGAAAACGGCTGATCTTTTACGTACAACACCAGCTCCAGAGGGGCGCTATGGCGCCGCCCAGACTGGCAAATGCACGGCAAGGCGCATGCACGGAAGAAAGCTACCACCCATGCATGTCTGAGAAGTAGATTGCAAGTTTCCCGGTATAATGTGGAAGCACTGCGATGGAATTGCATTCATAATCAAGCCTTACCTGGTAGTGTCTGCAGATGTGTGCGAAGCGACAGGCATCTTGTATCTCTGGTAGCCGGAAAATAGTGAGAACCTCTTGATAGCGAAGCGGAAAACAAAGAGGCAGGGGTCTGGCCCGTGGATGGAGCAAGGCGGCCGTCTTAAATGGCTCATAACACTATGAGACTGGCCACCGCCTGTGTGACCCAAGCAGCAGAGCGAGCCGGGCTCGCAGGTCTGGCTACGTGGGAACGCGCACCGAAAACTTTCCCCTTATGCTCACAAATCTGCGTAGAAGGAACGAGTAAGGCAGAAGATAGTCAATCCGTTTTGCGGACACACCCGTCCGTCGTGGGAACCAGGTGTCGCTTTTGACTCGTCTGACCATGGCAGAGCCGAGTGTCTGCCCGATCGGTTCATCAGGCTGGGATCGAAGCATTCTTAATCAGAGGCGTAATCGGCAATCACCCTGGGTGTGGGGAAATCAGCTAAAAATATCGGACTGCATGCGCTCATCGGCCACACGGTGCAATTGTATAACCTCGCCTTTACTCGTGCTCATCTAGCAAATTCCCCCTCCTCCTCCTTCTCCCTTGACGACTTCTCCCTCTCCTTTGACCTTCTGTTATTTGCTTCAGCCATGGGAAAGAGCAAGAACGGCGGCAGCGACGCTAGCGACAAGCAGCAGCCGGCTCCGCTCACCAGCGACTCGAAAACAGCGGATCGCAGCTTTGCAGCGTACCCTGTGCCGTCGAAACTGGCGGCTTCATCCAGTACTCCGTACCAGCGCAACAGCTGGCTGACCAGCGTCGATGGCCCGGCAATGGCGGTGCTGACGGTTCTGTGCGCGGTCACGCGGCTGTACCAGATCGGCAAGCGGGCGACCGTGACGTGGGATGAATCTCACTTTGGCAAGTTTGGCGCATATTACCTGAACCGCACGTTCTATCACGACGTGCATCCGCCGCTGGCCAAGATGCTGATTGGGTTCTCGGAGTTCCTGGCCGGCCACAACGGCACGTTCAACTTCAAGGGCGACTACCCCAGCTATGTCAACTACAAGTTTATGCGCATGTTCACAGCGATGTTTGGCATTGGGCTGGCGCCGCTGGCCTACCTGACGTGTCTGCAGCTCAACATGTCGCGCAAGATGTGCACCTTGGCGGCGCTGTTTGTGATCCTGGACAACGGGCTGTGTGTGATGAGCCGGTTTATTCTGCTGGACGAGCCTCTGCTGTTCTTCACGGCGGCCTCGCTGTGCTCCATCGCTGGATTCCAGAACAGCCGCCATAAGGCGTTTTCGTGTGCGTGGTGGCGCTGGCTCTTGCTGACTGGTGCGTCGCTGGGCTGCGTGTCGAGCTCCAAGTGGGTCGGGTTCCTGGCAGTTGCGCTGGTGGGTCTGTACACGATCGAGGAGCTGTTCAACATGTACACCGAGTTCGTGCCGGTCAAGACCGTCGCCAAGCACTTTATTGCGCGTGTTGTCGGGCTGATTGCTGTGCCGCTGGTCATCTACCTTGCATGCTTCAAAATCCACTTCACGGTGCTAAACAAGACTGGACCTGGCGATGCCACGATGCCGCCTGCATTCCAGGCGCGTCTGCGCGGCAGCCCGCTGAGCTCGCAGCCGTTCGAGATCATGTATGGCTCAGAGCTGAACCTGCGCTCAATGCACCCTGGCTCGGGACTCTTGCACTCGCATCCGCACAAGTACCCGGAGGGCTCGCAGCAGCAGCAGATTACGTGCTACGGACACAAGGACTCGAACAACAACTTTGTTCTGGTGAAGCCGGCTGGGCAGGAGTTCAACTACACGGCAGAGCCGCTGGTTGCGGTGCGTGACGGCGATATCGTGCGGCTGCAGCACAAGCAGACCAAGGCCATGCTTCATTCACATCGGGCACACAAAGCCCCGATTACCACGCGGGATTTTGAGGTCACGGCGTACGGCAAGCCTCAGTGGAAGGACCCAAACAACGACTGGCGCATCGAGATTGTCAAGGAGGAGAGCACAGTGCAGGACAAGAACCTGCACACGATCACCACGCAGTTCCGTCTGCGCCATGCCAAGATCGGATGTCTGCTGACTGCGGCTGCCGTCAAGCTGCCCTCGTGGGGCTTCCGCCAGACCGAGGTGTCGTGCAGCCCGGCCAACAACCTGAATGCGCCGGCTAGCCTGTGGGTGGTCGAGAAGCACATCAACAAGCGTGTGCCCAGCGTCGACATGCGGCCCAGGGTGCGCTCGAGCTTCCTTAGGGATTTTGTGCGGCTCAACATCGAGATGGCGCGCTCCAACAATGCGCTGGTTCCGGACCACGACAAGTACAACCACCTGGAGAGCGGACCGATCACGTGGCCGTTCCTGGTGTATCCGATGCGCATGCTCGGATCGTGGAAGAAGGGCGACATCAAGTACTACGAGATCGGCAACCCTGTGCTGTGGTGGTCGTCGACTCTGGCCTGCCTGCTATTCCCGCTGCAGCTGGCATACTATGCGGCGCGCCGTATGCGCGGATGCAGCGACTGGGCATCACCCGAGGAGGAGCTGCACTTTTGGAATGTCAGCAAGCTGCTGTGGGGCGGCTGGGCCCTCCACTATCTGCCGTTCTTCCTGATGGGGCGCGTCACCTACATCCACCACTACCTGCCAGCCCTGTACTTTGCGCTGCTGTTCCTGGCGTTCCAGATCGACCAGTTCAGCAAGCGGTGGTTTGGCGGCAAGCTGGCGACCGGCATCCAGTTTGTGTGGGCGCTTGTGGCGGTGTCGGTGTTCTACTGGTTTGCACCGCTGACGTTCGGGATATACCGGGTCGATGGACGACCTGCCGTACCGCCAGTGGCTGCCGACGTGGAACATCTACAAGGATCCGTTCGCGCTATAGAATTTTCTTTACTTCAAATAGACTTTTTATATCCTGAACCGATTCTGTTTTGGTGTTTCGGTCGTGGTCCAGCATCGTGCACGAATGATCGGCAACTACTCGTGGTGAACTAGCGGGCAGGCTCGTGCGATGCTGGTTAGGTCACAGCCTTTTCTTTTCTTTTCTCCAACCCATCTGAATTCAACCACCTTTCTATTTTTTTTTAGCGAAATGGGCGACACTGACGAGGGACTGCGGCGTCGTCGCCAGCAGGAACCACTCATGCAACAATACTCTGACTCGGAAGGTGAGAGTGTCAAGGACGACCAACCTGAAGCCAAAAGGCCCACGGTTGGCAGCTCTGCGGGACACAGCGACGTGAACGAGTTCACATCCTCGGACCGGATTGTGTCTCTGCTGCTGACAGCTGTCTGTGCTTTCACACGGCTGTACCAGATCGGGCGGCGCAACCTGGTATCTTGGGATGAAACACATTTTGGCAAGTTTGGAGCATTCTACGTCAACCGCACGTTCTATCACGACGTGCATCCGCCGCTGGCGAAAATGTTAGTAGGGCTGTCCGAGTACATCAGCGGGCACAACGGCTCGTTTGCGTATAAGCTGGGGACGACGTATCCGGAGCACGTAAACTATGTGTTCCAAGCGGTCGTTCGTGGCCCTGATGGGCGTGATGCTGGTGCCGTTTGCGTACCGCACATGTCGGTTTCTGCGGTTCAGCCGCGGGTTTGCAGCGATGGCAGCGAGCTTTATGATTTTTGACAACGCACTGTGCGTGATGAGCCGGTTTATCCTGCTGGACCAGCCGCTGCTGTGCTTCACGGCCATGTCGCTGCTGGGGTATGCGGCGTTTGCGGCACAGCGGGGGCAGGCATTTAGCCTGGCATGGTGGCGGTGGCTGGTGTTTACGGGAGTATCGCTGGGACTCGTTATCAGCTCCGAAGTGGGTAGGGCTGTTTGTCATTGCGCTGGATCGGTCTGTGCACCATCGAGGAGTTGTTTGGGCTGTATAGCGACCGGACTACCGATGCAGCGACGCAGATCAAACACTGGGTAGCTCGCGCCGTGTGTCTGATTGCCATTCCAGTGGCCATTTACCTGGCCTGCTTCAAGGCGCACTTTACCATCCTCAGTACACGCGGCACAGGCGACTTCAAGATGCCGTCGGCATTCCAGGCGCGGCAGCAGAACAGCGTGGTGGCATTGCAGCCGCACGAGGTCGCGTATGGGTCGCAGGTCACGCTGCGGTCGCATCTGCCTGGGTTCGGGCTGATCCACGCGAACGAGTCGCTGCGGTTTCCCGACAAGGGCATGCAGCAGATAGCCGGCGGCATGGCAGGCAAGCAGGCGTTCAACTGGTGGCAGATCACGTCGCTCAACGGCACATGGGAGAACTCGACGTCGCCGGTGCAGCATGTCAATGACGGCGATCTGATCCGGCTTGTGCATGTGGGTACGGTCCATTACCTGCGCACGGGCCGCGAGACGCCCTACTACATGGGATGGGACCGGCGCATGTTCCTTGACGGCAACGCGACCAAGTCGAATATCTGGGACGCCTGGCGCGTCGAGATTGTCGACGAGGAGAGCCCACTGGAGAAGTCGCATCTGCGGACGGTGACAACGACCTTCCGGCTGTACAATGTGATATCGGGGTGTCTGCTGCAGGCGACGCAGTCGCGGCTGCCGGCGTGGGGCAGGCGGATGAGCGAGCTGATCTGCACGCAGGCGAACACGACCAGGTCGGAGAGCACGCTGTGGAACATCGAGCAGGTGCGGGACAGGCGGTTTGCGCGGGCGGACTTTTCGAAGCTGGTGAAGCGGCGGCTGGTGCGCGACACCATTTGGCTGAACCGTGAGATGTCGCTGTCGAACAATGCGCTGATTCCGGACCACGACCGGTACAAGACCACCGAGAGCGAGCCGTGGTCGTGGCCGCTGCTGCTGTATCCGATGCGGCTGGTGTCGTGGGCTAAGGACTCGATCAAGTACTACGAGATCGGCAATCCTGTGCTGTGGTGGACATCGTCATTCACGTGTCTGTTGTTCCCGCTGCAGCTGCTGTACTGGTTTGTGCGGCGGCAGCGGCATATCCAGGACTGGAGCGACCCGGCCGAGTATGCGGCGTTCTGGGACACTGGCAAGCTGCTGTGGGGCGGCTGGGCGCTGCACTACCTGCCGTTCTTCCTGATGGGCCGTGTCACGTATCTGCACCACTACCTGCCGGCGCTGTACTTTGCGCTGCTGCTGCTGGCGTTCGAGATCCAGTGCTTTGCCAGGTGGTTCCTGCCCAAGCCGCTGCATCTGGCGGCGGTGCTGGCTGGGATCGGCGTGGCCGCGGGCGTGTTTGTGCTGTTTTCGCCCTTCACCTTTGGCTGGGACAAGCCGGCCAAGGACCTGGCGTACCTGCAATGGCTGCCGACGTGGAATGTGTACGAGGACAGGCACCTTCTCTAAGCACCATTGGGATTTTTCCTACTGCCCAGCATTTTCAAGAGTTCTGGCTTCATCCCCAATCAACTTCTGTCAACGTCAAGGAAGAAAAATGTGCGGGGGTCGCGGCAATGATATCTGCTACTGCAGCCGATACGGCATTGCGGGTGAAAGGGCAGTTGCGTGCTGGTTTGGCGGAGTCTAACTTCTTGCGTGCCGACCGCCGCTGGCAGGACAGTGGGTTGAGTGGTTCCAGCATGACGATGGGGGCCAAAACTGGTGGTGATACGTAGTGTGCCAGCTGTGCAACTCGACGCCATCCTTTTCTCCTCAACCTCTTCCTCTACCTTCGCACCTATTTTTATTCTCATTCCCGCCGCGCTATTCTATTCTAGTTTACAGATTAAGGATTTTTTTAACGAAATGAGTCTGTTCCAGGAGAAACCTCGCAAGGCATCTCCGACGCAGGGCAAGCAGAAACCTTCGCGCGAGGCATCGGGCAGCCCTGCAAAGTCGGCGCTGTTTGCTTCTGACGACGAGGGCGACGACACCGACGTCGATGAAGCGGCGCCGATGGCCAGCAAGACCGGCGGTAAGGCTAGGGTCGTTGGCAGTGGGCAGCACGACCAGTGGTGGCAGCGCAACCAGGAGCTGCTGAACCCGGTGGTGCTGACGATTCTGTCGGCGATGACGCGGTTCTACCGGATCGGAAAAAGCAACTTTGTGGTGTGGGACGAAGCACATTTCGGCAAGTTTGGCGCGCACTACGTCAACCATACATTCTACCACGACGTTCATCCGCCGCTGGCAAAGATGCTGGTGGGACTGTCGGAGATCCTGACGGGCTTCGACGGGTCGTTTAGGTTCCCGTCGGGCGAGACGTACCCGGAGAACGTCAACTACAGGTTCCTGCGCATCTTTAATGCCAGCTTCGGCGTGCCATTGGCGCCGTTTGCATACGTGACGCTGCGCAACCTCGGGTGCTCGATGAACGCGGCGTTGCTGGGCGGACTGCTGGTCTGCTTTGACAATGCGCTGTGCACTATCAGCCGGTTCATTCTTCTGGACGCCATGCTGCTGTGCTTCACGGCCATGAGCGCCATGTGTCTGTCGGGCGTCTACAAGCACCGCAAGCAGCCGTTTACCGTGCCCTGGTACAAGTGGATGTTCATGACCGGCGTGTCGCTGGGCCTGGTCACTAGCTCAAAGTGGGTCGGGTTCTTTGCCGTGGCGCTAGTCGGGCTGTATACGGTCTACGAGCTGTACGATTTGCTGGAGCTTCCGGAGACCCGGCCCAGCAACTATCTGATGCACTGGCTTGTGCGCGGCGCCGCCCTGATCGTGATCCCAGTGACCATCTACCTGGCCTGCTTCAAGGTGCATTTTGCGCTGCTGTACAAGTCGGGCCCAGGCGATGCCGAGATGGACTCGCTGTTCCAGGCGAACCTGCAGGGCACCAACCTGCAGAACCAACCGCTGGACGTTGCATTTGGCTCCAAGGTGACGATCAAGAATGCGCTGCAGGGCGTCGGTCTGCTGCATTCGCACGTGGACCAGTACCCGGGCGGCTCGCAGCAGCAGCAGATCACCTGCTACAGCCACAAGGACTCGAACAACGACTGGATCCTGAAAAAGGTGCACGGTCAGACCTACGGCAACACCAGCGAGACCGTCGAGTTCATCAAGAACGGCGACATCGTGCGGCTGGTGCATGAGCGCACGACGCGCAACCTGCACTCGCACCAGGTCAAGGCCCACGTGGCGAAGCGCGAGTGGGAGGTGACCGGCTACGGCATGGACAGCAAGTGGAACGACCCGAACGACCACTGGCGCGTCGAGGTGGTGCAGGATCTGTCGCACAGCAACCCGAACAAGCACCTGCGCACACTGGCGTCGCGGTTCCGTCTGCGCCACGTGCAACAAGGCTGTCTCTTGCGTGCTTCGGGCAAGTCGCTGCCGCAGTGGGGGTGGAAGCAGGCCGAGATTGTGTGTGACCGCAGCGGCAAAATCGACGACAACTCGGTCTGGAACATCGAGAACCATGTCAACCCGCTGCTGCCCAATGCCCGGCCCGGCGAGCTGCGCAGCTCGTTCCTGCGCGACTTTGTGCGGCTCAACAAGGCCATGGCGCGCACCAACAATGCCTTGCTGCCGGACCCCGACAAGTTCGACTCGCTGACGTCGGCGCCCTACGAGTGGCCCATCATGCGCCTGGGTCTGCGCATGTGCGGGTGGAACGACAACCGCGTCAAGTTCTGGCTCACTGGAAACCCGGTCGTCTGGTGGCTCAGTTCCCTGGCCGTCTTTATCGCCGGCCCCATCCAGATCCTGTACTTCGCCATCCGCAGCCAGCGCGGAATCGACGACTTCAACGGCAACCCTGGCGCGCTTGAGAACTACGCACTGGTCTCGGCCATTCTGTGGGGCGGCTGGGCTTTGCACTACCTGCCGTTCTTCATTATGGGCAGAGTCACCTATCTGCACCACTACTTCCCAGCCGTGTACTTTGCCGCCATGTACCTGGCCTTCTTGCTCGAGTGGAACGCCGCCCGTCTCTCGGGCTCTGTGACCTCGCGTATGAACAAGACCGTGCTGGCCGTGCTTGGACTCGCCGCCATTGCCAACTTTATGTTCTTTGCTCCGTTCACCTTCGGCTTCGACTACCCGGCCAAGGAGCTGGCGAACCGCAAGTGGATCTCTACCTGGAACATTTACGACGGCCACGACTAGAACCCCTTGCATGTTTCACATGAATGCTACCCTGTCCGACATCATATCATGCCGATTATTTTTGGGAAACTGAAAAGCGATAAATTCAACCAAAATATACAGAAAGAAATGTCGCAGGTGGGGCTATTGCTCAAATCGCCTTGGCGCACGAGCTGCACGCGCCCTTGATCATCTTGCGCCCGAACGGCACATAGCTCGCCGAGTACCACGCCAGCGCGCAGAACTGGCAAATCGCCATCACCAGACACAGCACCGGGATGCCCCACGCAAACGCTACCACAAACGTCAGCACCAGCAGCACAATATACACGATGAACGCCGTCAGCCGCACCGGCTGCGTCGCCATCTTCAGCTGCCGCTTAAACCCAATCAGGAACCCCATCCCGAACAAAGATATCACGTTGCCCAGCGAATAGCACACCGCAAACCCCGCCATGTTGCTCGAGAATATAAGCACCGTGCCCAGCACACTGAGCACCAGCCCGATTACAAAGCACGCCCCAAACGCCATGTACCGCTCCGAGCGCGAGAGCTTGAATAGCCCTGGGTCGTCGCTCATCGGGTCCTCCACGCCGAACCGGCTGCCGGCCTGCTGTACGTTGAATGGCAAGGACATCTGTGAGATTCGCTGAAGCTAATTTCAAAAAGAAGAAAAATGAAATGCAAGTTGTATGGCAGTGGGAAAAGAAAAAGAACAGTCGCGGTTGCGCCAAGCACGGCAGCTAGAAATAGTACGCTCTAAAGAAACTCCTTTGCAGCGATTTGATTAGCGCGTCCACCCTTTTAAGCCAAGGATCATCAAGTAGAAATTGGAAAATGGCTAGGCTGCCAGTATAATCTGCAAATAGAGAAAAAAAATTACAGGCTGCTGCTCTTCATGGCTGCGCACAGCGACTCTTGGTACAGCTTGTCCCTGATGGCATTGGCCACGCCCTTCAGCTCCTCCATCGGCACGTAGTTCTTGGGCCAGCCGACCCGCAGGCCCTGGCGCGGCTTGGGCTTCGGCACCAGGTGATAGTGGACATGCGGCACTTGCTGGTAAATAAGCGACCCGTTGCGCTGCAGGATGTCGTAGCTTTCAAGCCCCATCGCCAGTGCGATTCTCTTCGCCACCAGCATCACGTCCATGAGGTACATGTCCGGCAGCTCGTGCATGCGGTCGGCATGGCGCTTGGGCACAATCTGGATGTGGCCCTCGGACAGCGGGTGGATGTCGAGGAATGACGTCGTCAGAGTGGTTTCGAGGATCTTGCATGACTGCGTCTCGCCCTTGATGATGTCACAGAACGTGCAGTCGGCGTGGAACGGCGAAGGAGTAAGAGAAACAAGCATTCTTAGTTATAGAGAAAAGCGGTGAGGAGGAAAAATGTGGATGGCAAACAGAAGGGTGACGATGGGTCAGCTTTTTATGTTGTAACCACAGGCTAAACCAAGGCTGCGGATTATTTTCTCCCTAATCTGGCTGCGCAAAAAATCATAATTGTCAGTGAAGGTGTGAGCCACAATTTGTACCCATGTATTTTCTCTGCACGATGGCGTCAGCGTGGTTCAACTTGCAGCGCCAGCTTGAGCGCCAGAGCGGCTTCGGCCATTCCAGTGGCATGGGCAGCTTGCCGTCGGCGCGCCAGGCGGGCACCCCGGCTTCATGGCTCGGCCAGCAAAGGGTTACCCTTGATATGCAGCTGACTGGCGCTTAGCTTTATTTTGTTTCTTTTAGTTTCTCTGCTGCAATCCATGTTTTCCACATTGAACGTGCATCTTCCAAGCATCCACACCATGTGCATCATCACCATGAATATCACCGTATGCCTCAGACATGTACATGCTGCTATGCATGTTTACTCACGGCGTGCATACGATCACCACCGCCTTTCCATGGCCAATAATGCTGCTATTTGAAAGAAACAAGAAGAAAAAGTAAAGTGGATGGGTGGAAGACTAGCGGTGCCTGGGCACCTTGTGATGGGGGACATGCTGCTCAGTAGAAGACCCGCTAACATCGGAGCGGTCAGACAGTCTGCGCTTCTCACGAGCCAGCATCTGTTTGCCGTGCTGGTCAACCATCGTCTGCACACTTCCGTCCCTCAGCCTGAGGAGCTCCTTCATGATCGGATCGGTGTCTTCGCCGCTGTAAACAAAGGAAATAAACTCGAGGCGATATCCAAGCAGATCCTCCACGATGATGCCGCAGTCGAGAACCTTGGGAATCAGACAGGCGCTCTGTGCATCCTCAATGCCGCCAATGGTACCCCATGTGGGACTAGACTTGGGATACCAGGAAAGTAGGAGCAACTTCTTGATTCTGTCTACGTTTGAGATAATGAGCGTGTTCAGCGGCCCGAAGATGGTGGTGTCACCAGGCTTGTGACATGGGAATTGAAGAAAGTAGTCCTGAATAGAATCAGAGGCATCGATAAGAGTATCAACATTCACTGGCTGCGCATAGCGAGATGCGAAATTGGAGTCGGTATCTACTGGCGCACGATGAGTGAGTCTCATACTTGACAGCTCATCATACCAGTTGCAGAACCTCCCAAAGTGCTCTGTCTGTAGAAGGTGAAACGCCAGTGGTGTAATCAGGCTGATGAGCGTGTCCTTGTTGGTATCCACGAGCGAGCCAAGCACAGCACGCAGGAGTCTGCCACGAGTAAAGACATACAGCGTGACATTGAAGTCGTCGTCGATGTACAGTGCTGGGATAAACGCGCGAGTAAATTGGACTGCCCACATACCGCGCACACAGGCACACATCTTCTCCATATCCTTGCCCTCGCTGGAGTCGTTGATTAAACCATGTCCTGAAATAGCCACTAGCATGTAGATATCAGGCAGCGTAAGCATGAAGCGACGATTTTCATCCACACTGGCCCGGTCAGGGTAGCCGACAAGAAGACCAGGCATCAGCTCAGTGTCGAAGATGGAGCGCCAGTCGTGGTTGATGATGTCAAAAGGTAACACATGTGGAGCTAGCTCGTCCATGACCAAGTGGAGGTACCTGTCAATGAAGCGCACGAGCTCACGCCTGGTGCCTGTGTCAGACGCAAACCACATGCCCTTGAGGACGTCCCTGGCACAAATCTTGTCGGCAAGCTTGGCTATAGCAGTGCCATGCGGTGCCAGAAACTCGCGAAACTTTTCCAGGAGGCCAAGGGAATCAAACATGCTTTGAAGGTCCACATCCACCGTTGCGTTGCGCACGTCTGACTCCCACTGGCTTTTCATTTCAGACGTTGGTTTCTTGCCGATTTCGGTGACGAGAAGACTGGGCTTCGGCCTATTCAGCCTAACTGGCGAAACATTCTCTTCGTCTGTCAGATATGGATCGCGCCAAGGATCATCTTGCATGGCAATATAATCGTCGCTTAGTGTCATTGCAAAAGTAGTGGAGTAATGAAGACTGGCGGTGAACTAGGTCTGGTGAGAAGAAAAGCGCTTTTGCTGCTGCGCAACAAACGGCCAGCCTCTATATGCTTTTACTTTGCCTCACCAATAGGTTTTCATCAGGCTCTTTTTTTTAGTATCAAAGCCATCCAGCGGCCACACCGATTATCCAAGCTTAGTCGACGAAAATACCCAAATCGATCAAACAGTGGCACTCTAATCACCCCTATCACATCAGCTAAATTTGGATCTGTCTGCGGCTTCGGCAACAAGCTTCTGACTTAGGCAGTAATGTGCCCGCGCTCCAGTGCGCTTCTTGTACAATGACTAGACAAAGTCCCTAACATCATTCATGGCTTTACCAGGTGATATCACCCCATCTCGAATATCGCTGCCCTCTATTGCTATGATGTGTGATAGATATTCTATTAAAAATTAGGGGATGATATAGACCACATAATACTCACCGCAGACGCCATGTTTGCCCTTTGGACGTTGATAGTGATGCAGCGTATCATCCACGGCTTTTTGCTGTGACACATTGTCTCTTGAGCAATACGTTCACAATCTAGTAGTTGGCACTATATTGCACCTTGCATCCATTTTGGTCTAGGCAGAAGCATTAGAGGGAGCATCTTGTCTTTCAAAGTGATACCTTCTAATTTAAATGCTCACCAACCAGCCATACCGATTCACATCTGTGTTGGCTGTCCTAGTTACTGTCACTGCCCCCAACTCAGCCTATCTTCATATACCCTTGTACTCTGTCAATACGACAAGAGCAGGGGGTAATCTGGGCTTGGGATATAGATCGTTCACCAGTACCGCATAGTGAGGCATGATGCAGTTTAGTTAATTTTCCATGTGCTCAAGTAGTGACTTGTATACCTTACATCTAGTATTGTTGGGCGCCCACCATGGTTGCCCCTGACGTCGACATGTCAGCCAAATCAGGTGACGGCAAGCCGGGCGCTCAACTATACGACTGATAACTAGACAAACGACTCAAGCGCACATGCACAGCGGGACAAACACCTGGTAAATGCCGTGCACCGACTGGGGTAAACATTGACGTCAATACTGCAGCCAATGGCTATGTTCTGTAGCAGGTGGGTTATGAATAGACTTCCATACAGGTTATATTCCAAAATTTAAAACTAGCTGAAGAAAAATCTGGTAACGTGCTGGTATATATCCCGCACATAAGTATGATTCTGGATCCATGTCTATACTGCTGTTTTTCGCCGAAGGCAGACGCCAGTGCCAATGGCAGCGCCTAAAACCAAGCTTGTGATAACAGAGGCTTCTGTCCAGCTGTGAACAATGAAAGCGCCGACATATATCAGCAGGCAAATAATAGCAGCTATCATCCTGACATGTTGTTTCGATCAAACTCATATCGAAAGCAGCTGTATCAGGCTGGGTATATATATCATCGCCTACAGTTCACAGGTACCTCTTTTGTTTCTATTTTTCCTGAAGTAAAAATTCTTTGAAACACGCTAAACATAATCTTCTTGTTACAGCCACCACAAGAACATTTTCGACCAGCTAGGCCGAGTTGAACTTTGCCAAACTGGTGGGGCTCTCATGATACTAGCCAGCCACTGCAGTACAATTCTGAATAGTGAAGGATGATGAAAGATTAACTGTTAACCTAGGAGATGGCTGGTTATCGGGTATATGGAAAAACAACTTTTCAAATATGGCTGAGTGAAAGAAGGAAAGCTGATTTTCTGCCTGGGTCTTTGTACATATGCGTTTCAGCCTTGTCCATGGTGCCGCATGGGGATTCCTGATCCCGAATGTAAACACCAATGATTCCATCACCTCTCACACGTTGATGGATTTAGTTTAGATCGGTCCTTACTGGAATACCTCAACCTTGTTCTCCTTTTTGGTCTTGTAGACGGATTCCTTATAAATGTATCCCTCCATTTATTCTACTCTTCCTTCTACACACATACCAAACGAGCACCACGCAGAGTTTATAGAACACACCGTTGCATTTTCAACAATCTTAAGGCTACCAGAATCCTCATGGCGGATACTATTCGACCATCGACACCGGCTTACGTTACTCCCTTTCGACAGAATGATGAGCGGCATCATGGGACCCGGCGCGTCCCACTAGCAGAGGATGCTTCTCATACGTATGGAACGATGGACATTAGGGATTTGTTCGAAGAGATTGGTTATGAGCAACAGTTTTTAGCATTCGAACATAATCACGCAGAGCTCATCGACAATATCGCGCGATTCATTTCCAATGAGGATTTTTTCCCTCATGAATGGGCAACTGCCCTTCGTGGATATGGCCGCCGCCAGGTTTCAGAGAGGCAGGTTGCTGCTTGTTTTCTGAGGTTGCTACGACTTTTGAATGGAGACGGCTTTGATGTGCCTGCAAATCCAGCCGTGGAGACACCTCCCGAATACCCCAGAAGTGACCAGTCTCCAGAGGCTACTGCTGCCTGGGCCGATTATCATGCCAGAGTTGAGCGTAGAGATGAGACTATCGGACGTCTTCAAGAATTGAGAGCGTTGCTTCCAGATATCACTGCTGGCCTGCAACAGCTTTTACCGGACGGACGGTACGTGGTAGAGGATCACCAAGATCATGCAGTCCATGGTTCACTGCTCAAACCAGACCTGGTTGTGTTAGGACAGTCCGCCTCGCGGCGAAGGGCAGAACATGCAGTATCAGACATGGGTGAATATCTATTTTACAGCGGAGGTTAAGCGAGGGGTAATTGGGACTGCAAAATCCACATTTGGAGCGCCAGATAACGACGATTTTAAGCAAATATGTGAGTACGGATATGTTGTACTTGATAACCAGCCAACACGCAGATTCGCAGTGGATCTTGTTAACTTGGGGAATGAGTGGTTATCGAATATATGGAAAAATAACTTCTCAAAGTGACTGAGGGGAAGAAGGAAGGCTGGTCGTCTGTCTGGGCTTTTGTACGTATGCGTTTCGGCCTTATCTATGGTGGCGCAGGGGACTCCAGACCTCAAATGTCAACAGATCTTCTTGTCCATTGGGATCAGATCGATCTCATCTTATTTCTGCCAAGACGGGTTGCTCGTGCTGATATTGGGCATTGGACGCATTATCCAAGGGGTATGCTAGCTCGAACAATCTGTATCCTTACATTCATCCTATCACGGGAGTTCCGTGAGCGTTGCTTCTTCATGCCTACAGCCAGCCAAACAGCTGGTTTTCGTTTTACTCGCCATCCACAGGATGATCAAACCCACCCACTACCTCTACAGGTGACGCCATTAACTGACGGAGACGAGTGGGCTGCCGGCGATATCCGTTTTACTGACCAGGTTGCTCCTCGCACTGCTCTGACGGGTGTACAGAACATTCTCCTGCGCACTGTACACACCGAGAATGGTTTGCAAACAGCATATGTGTGTAGCCTTACGTGGGCTCCTGAGAACAGCCTGGCAGAAGGCGCAGTTCTCCTTGCTCTGGTCCACCACCAGGACCTGTACGACCCAGACGATGCAAATGCAGATCATGTTCCCGGTTTGCCGACAGTTCTCATTTCTGGTGTCGTAGATCGATTCGACAGTTCGCGTCTCGAAGTTGTCATCTATACAGATCCGGGTGTCCCTATCATGGAGTTCCTGACGGGCGTTCAGCAGGCCGAGCGCGAGCGTGCGGCAGTGCCAGAGAATGAGCGTGTACCAACACCTGAGCACGTGGTGACATGTGCGGATGTGACCGCAGCAGTCATCAACCAGGTAGGTGGACTGGTTGTCTTTGGATTCCAACGGGGGATCATTCATCGGGCAATCCACCCAAAATGGATATACATCCACGTTGGTGACGACAGGAAGAATATCGGCCCACCTCCTTGGCTGGTATGCGGCCCGGGCATCGCTGGGATGATACCCTCACTGCAGCTGATGCGGTAGCACGTTGGGGTATCAATCTCCAACAGATCCTTCAACCGCACGCCGCTGCATCGACTGCGAGAGCAGCGCTGGAGTTTTCGAGTCCGGCAGTCTTGAATGGATTATGCCGGTCCGGACGGTGGTGGATGAGCTGACTGGGCTCCTGCTTGCGACGGCTTGGAGTGTCGCTTCATTGAGCTACACTCCGCCGTTATCGATATCAACCGCGCCTCCCCAGGGATTTGAGTCGTTTTCAAACACGTCGGCGGCTGCTGTTCGTGCAGTCTGCCTTTGTTCAGACTATTCATTCATCGCCTACGGAGGACTTGCTGGAGCAGATTATACGACACGAGCAACGCTCTGCCATATGCGCACAGGTCTGTATGGTGAGCACATCGATGTTCCCTATGCCTTTGCAGCTTTGAGTATACCGCCCATGCTTCCCGGATCTCCTGCTACTGCCACCAAACATCCGGTCCCTAGAGTTGGTTTTGGACGCTCCAACTAGTGACCGCATTCGGCAAATGTACCCCGGCCATGGCGCACAGCCAGCTGCCCTGCCCGTTGGCGATGGCGATGGACCAGCGGTTATCCCTCCTGCAGGCGGTGATGGTGGACAGGCGGCTGCCCCGCCCTATGACGACAACAATCAGCCAGCTGCCGCCCCCACTGGCGATGATGATGGACCACCAGGCTATTCTTCCTGTGGCTGGTGAGGATAGACAAGCAGCTGACCCCAGCTATTCCTACCCAAACTAGGAGTGGTCGGGTGTCCCGTCCACCAGCACGCTTCACGTATAGGCGCGATGGTCGGCACGCCGATGATGGCAGAAGACATGGGTAATAAATTCCGCATTCTTTTATATGTATCAACTACCGAATGTCGCTTTCAAAGGTACTTGCACAGCGCAAATTGTATTGGACCATATCTGAAAATATTCACGCGCCGAGTATCAGGTTTGTACATATTGCTACTGATCTTCAGGCTACATGCATTGCCTAGCATGATATGCAGCGTATCATCCCACTCCTTGGTCGCTGAAAGAATAACGGGCCCGACGAATGTCTATTAGAAATAAAGCGAGGCAGCAAACACAATGTCGCGACGAATCATCTCGCTGGCAGCCTGCAGCTTCAGCTTCAGCTCCTGTATCGCCGACCAGCAGGGCTGCTGACATGCAGTTCTTCAAGACATCATCAATCCGCAGGATGCAGCGCACGATAATGCCTTCCTGCGTGTCTGTCAGCATGGTGATGTTTTGGAACGACATCCCGCGCGCCCACTCGTACGCCACTTCCATCAGCCCGAACCGGAACTCGCGCTGGTACTCCTCGATACTCACCGGAAGTCCGTACGCTGCCTGCAGTGACCCAATGCGCTTTGCAGTTTCAACAATCTGCTGCCGGCCCTGCTTGAGCTGCACTGGCAGCCTGCTCATCAGATCCGAGCTTTCGCTCCTTTCCGGGCACACAAACGCCGAAACCAATGCCACAATCTCCTCGGGCTCATACTGTGCTAACGTGTTGTCGAGAATCAGCTCAGTCAGAACCAATTCGTCGGCTGAGTTCATCTCGCAGGCAACACGGCCCTTGAGCTGCACGTTGCCCGTCTCGTCAGTATACCCGAGATCGCGCAAGACCTCAAGGCGCACGCGGTAGTCAGGCAGGAAGATCCAAGTTCTGATCTGAAAGCTGGATTGTCAGCTCATTCAGATGCGCGTGCAGCTCAGCGCGCCGATGGGTCATGGTAAAGTGTGCTGGCAGATCGGGACAGGCCATGCACTGGAATCCAACTGCAGACTGCACCAGGCGTGCACGCTCGTATACCAGCTCCTGGAACTCGAGCTCACGCACCTTGGCCCACGGGTATTCCGCCGAAGGCTGCGACATCAGCGCCTGCAATGCCTGGCTGATCTTGAGCTCCAGATCAGAGGGCACATCCGTAGGCGTGGTGCTGTTCAACCGCTGCTTGCTCACCAGCGATGAGCCCAGCTTGACCACACTGTCCAAAGCCAAGGCAATCGACGACGTTGGCACAGCAGCATAGGTGAATGTCATGCGTGGCTGGTCCAGCTTGGCCAGCTGGGTCTGTGCATCTGACAAGGGACGAGGAGGCACAGTGCTATGCTCCTTGGATGCATACCCACTGTCGTTGAGAACGACACATGCGAATTTGGAGCCGTCCGATGTCAGCGGCTTGTGGATGATGGCCAGCACAAGCTTAGGGAACTCTGAGATTACGACCAGACGACCTGGGCAGAATGCCTGGGCAATGTAGCCAGAGGCACCGGTTCCTGATAACCGATGGGCGACTGTAGAATGCAGACGGGCAGTCAGCCTTTGCACTGCTCTGGCAATACGGTAGTATTCGCTGATGTCCTCTTCGCAAATCGGACACGATAGCTCTGGCATATCGTCGAGCTTCTGCTTGATATCGACCACCTGGCGCTCAAACTCCGGCACCTGTCCCTGCGATGTGTTTTCGCCAAAGCTGCGCTTGATAACCTCCTCGACGCGTAGCTGCTTGGCACGCAGCAGATTCAGGATCATGTTGTACGTAAGGCGGAACTGTGACTCGAGCTTGGTTGCCGATCCCAGCAGCATTGTGTGCAGCGTCGGTGTATCGGGCACGTCGTTGGCAGCATTGATGATCACAACACCCGTGTCGTCGAGACCACGGCGCCCAGCACGTCCAGCCATCTGCGTGTATTCACCCGGTAGCAGCTCGCGGAACGATCGGCCATCATGCTTCCGCAGCGACGAGAACACAACACAGCGCGCAGGCATGTTGACCCCCATGGCAAAAGTCTCGGTAGCAAACAGGCAGTGGATCAGCCCACGAGCAAACAGAAGCTCCACAATCTCCTTGATAATTGGTAGCAACCCGGAGTGGTGCACACCAATGCCGCGCTTGAGCAGGTCCCGAATCACTTTCACCTGTGGCAGCGTACGATCCTCTGGCTTGAGCCGCTTCAAGCAGCGATCCACGAAGATATGGACTTCGCTGCGGCGGCTCTCGTTCAAAAAGTCCAGGTTGTACAGCGTAGACGCGTACTCTTCGCACTTTTTGCGCGAAAACGTGAATACAACAGCCGGTAGCAGCTTCTGCTTACGCAAGAATCCGGCCAAATGCACCCACAGCGTCGCTCCCTGACGCTCAGGCCGTATGCCGCCCCACCGTGCGTGTCAGATTACCAGCCCCACCGCCACGCCGTCCAGCATTGGACCGGCCACGACCAGCACTGGAACCACCAGGCTTGCTCGCTGGCTTGTTTACAGCAGCGTAGGCATCGCGCCATTCATTGCTGTCGAAGTTGCCGTTCTTGTCGACAATCTTCATCATCTCGCTCGACGACACCGAGTTCTTAGCCAACATATAGATAGTGCTCCAACGGCACCGGCCGCTTCGGCGTGTTGATCACGTATATGTCGCGCTTCTTTGTGCGCCCGACCCACTCGGCAAACTCCTTGGTGTTGGGCACAGTAGCTGAAAGCAGAATAATCGACACATGCCGGGGGAGCATGATGATGACTTCCTCCCACACGACGCCGCGCTCAATATCGTTGATGTAGTGGCACTCATCGAACACAACAAACTCGACATCGCGCAGCACATCGGCACCACGGTACAGCATATTCTTCAGCACCTCGGTAGTCATGATCAGGCACGGCGCCTCAGGCCGGATCTTGACGTCGCCGGTCAGAATTCCCACATTATCCTCGCCAAACGACTGAGAAAAGTCGTGGAATTTTTGGTTCGACAGCGCTTTGATCGGCGACGTGTACACGGTCTTGGTCATATGCATCTGCGAGAGTGCCACCGCGTACTCGGCCACCACGGTCTTGCCAGCACTAGTATGCGCTGCGAACAAACACCGAATCGCCGCGCTCTAGATGATACACAGCGCGTTTCTGGAACACATCGAGCTCGAAGGGGAACTGCTTGGCCGGCTTGGGCACCAGGTCGTGGAAATTTGAGAACCCAGCGGTAACGTCAATGACATGGGCCCACTCTTTGCGTGCCATTGCCGCGTCATCCTTCCTTGGCTGCCCGAGCCCTTGCGTCAGCCGTCTGCTCTGCATCGTCGTCATTTGACACAAGCTGATCAAGCTCATCGTTCTCCGGATCCTTAACTCCATCACCAGCTTCCTTGGCTGGGCTGGGCTCCTCATCGGCAGCGTCACCGTACCGCTCGACCGCCAAATCGATCGGCTGCGCTTGCTCTGGAACCACGACATCAGCCACGACAAAAAGGCCTCGGTCAAATCCGTCCGGCACTGTGCAAAATTCGGCTGGATCGAAACGCTGGCACATTCCCTGAGGATGCCTCCAGGTCTTTCTCGTCCAGACCGCCAGGTTGGAACGGCACCTGGTTGCTCGATCCGGAAGCATAGTTTTGCTTGCGACCAGTTTTACGCATAAACGACATTGGGTTAGCCTCGCCTGATAGCTCGGTCTCGGTTGCTGCGCAGTACTCGCCGGTGACGTGATCGCGAACCATGGTCATCGTGCTTCCAAGAGATGTCGATGGCACCGAGAGCACTTCATGTAGAGTGGACTTGTGATCCACAGACAGCTGCGCCGATGACAGATACGGGTTGCAGATGCTGGGCTGCGGCAGCAGGTACTCGCGCTCGATCGTTTGGAACAGCTCTTCGTCCATGACACAAACAAGACAATGCAGGGTTGTAGAAAAAATTAAAGACCCGATTCGCACTGCGGGATCTCCGAATATCATTCCATGCATCGCAAGTCATAAAGAATGGGCTCGTCGCTCGCATCGTCATCTAGAGCGTTTCTAAGTGTATTCTTTTGAAATGGCCATGCAACGTGACGACGCAAGAGAATAGAGATATCTGTTTTTGTTGGCACACGAAAAGACACTAAACCTAGGCAGTGAGCTCCATGATGGCGTTGACGATATCGTTGTTGTTGTTCTTCAGGGCCTTGACAGCCTTGGCGCGCGACGCGTTGGCCTGGCTCATGACAAGCTCGATATCCTTGTTCTCAACACCCTCCTCATCGACCTCCTCAGCCTCCTCCTCGACAGCAGCCTCGGCGGCGACCTCCTTGCCCTTGCCCGACGAGGCGGCGGCAGCCTCCTCAGCGGCCAGAGCCTGGAGCTGCTGGGCCTGCGCCATCTGCGCCCGGGCGGCCATGTCGTCGACCTTGGCCTCGCCGAACACGATCCAGGTGTCCGAGGTCGAGCTCTTGTAGACGTCAGGGGCCTGGATCGTGAAGATCACGCCCTTGGGGCGGCGCATGGTGACGCGGGTGATACCCGGAACCTGCTCCAGACCCTGCTTGGCCATGGCCTTGCGCGCCTTCTTCTCGGTGCGGCTCTGCTGCTTCATGAACGCAGCCGGGTTGATGCCCTGGGCGGCAGCGGCGGCGGCAGCGGCGTTGGTGGTGTTCTCCTCGGGAACCTGCTCGACGGCGACCTTCTGTTCTTCAGCCATGTTTTCTTTTCGTCCTCGCGGAATTCAAAAACGAATCTACACTTGCACAGATAGGCCATTGCTCCGCAATGGGTTTTCGTAATTGAGTACAGTGCAATTCGGGATTACGTTTGCCAGTAATTTCTCTACTCCAGCCTCTGAATCCTCAATCTGAGCGGGAATCCCAGCTGAATTCAACCACATTACGGCCCTCTGCAGCCGGTTGCGCATATTTTTCGCCTTGCATCCATTCTGCCACGATCGATACGATCTGCTCATCGCGAAAAAAAGTGCATAAATACAAACGTACCTTTAATAATTGAGAAAAAGTGGGAGGGGAGTTGCGCGCGCGTCGTGGGCCGAAATCGCTTTTGTCAAACAGCTGAGGATTGCTCGTGATTTCCCGATTGGTTGGATTCGCCCTCTCAGGCCAGCCTGAAGGCAGACCACACTTTTCCGATTGTTTAGCCCACACGTCATCGCCCAGGGCAAGGATTGCTAGAATACTCCGACACCTTGCCACCTCCTAAAGGCTCCTAAGCTCAAGGGCGGTAGTGTTGAAGCCAGTAACCAGTCAAGACATATGCGTATCATGCGTTGGCTGCAAAGCTTGGACATACCTTTTGAAGTAGAAAATGGCGTAAGTATCAAGCATAGTACGGCCCTACACACCTTGTTAAGCCGGCATTGTCAGCAATGTCTATGGAGACATCTCGCTATTGCCACTAGGCAAAACAATAATTCATCTTATTCCGTGGGTTTTCGGCTACCTCCATGGATATTGGTATGGGTGGTTTAAGTCGTAAAAGTATGATGATGCGAGGTAGTGTCCCATGCTACACCCAACGGCAAACTACACCTGCTCAGTTTCAAATTGATGACATCCTTGCTTTCTTGGTACTCCCTTGACATGTAGCAAGAAGCAGCATGGTTCGTTGCTTGAACTGATTGCAGCACTAAACCGAATCAGCCAATTTGGTGCTTTGATGGCGCAGCCAGTTTTGGAGCATTTCAGCAATTTTATTTACAGCATATAAAGGCTCGGCCGTTTGTTGCGCAGCAGCAAAGGCGCTTTTTCTTCTCACCAGACCTAGCTCACAGCGATTCTTCATTACTCTACTACTTTTGCAATGACACTAAGCGACGATTATATTGCCATGCAAGATGATCCTTGGCGCGATCCATATCTGACAGACGAAGAGAATGTTTCGCCAGTTAGGCTGAATAGGCCAAAGCCCAGTCTTCTCGTCACCGAAATCGGCAAGAAACCAACGTCTGAAATGAAAAGCCAGTGGGAGTCAGATGTGCGCAACGCAACGGTGGATGTGGACCTTCAAAGCATGTTTGATTCCCTTGGCCTCCTGGAGAAGTTTCGCGAGTTTCAGGCATCGCATGGCACTGCTATAGCCAAGCTTGCCGACAAGATTTGTGCCAGGGACGTCCTCAAGGGCATGTGGTTTGCGTCTGACACAGGCACCAGACGTGAACTCGTGCGCTTCATTGACAGGTACCTCCACCTGGTCATGGACGAGCTAGCTCCAGATGTGTTACCTTTTGACATCATCAACCACGACTGGCGCTCCATCTTCGACACTGAGCTGATGCCTGGTCTCCTTGTCGGCTACCCTGACCGGGCTAGTTTGGATGAAAATCGCTGCCTTCATGGCTTATGCTGCCTGGATATCTACATGCCAGTAGTTATTTCAGGACATGGTCTAATCGACGACTCCAGCGAGGGCAAGGATATGGAGAAGATGTGTGCCTGTGTGCGCGGTATGTGGGCAGTCCAATTTACTCGCGCGTTTATCCCAGCACTGTACATCGACGACGACTTCAATGTCACGTTGTATGTCTTTACTCGTGGCAGACTCCTGCGCACTGTGCTTGGCTCGCTCGTGGATACCAACAAGGACACGCTCATCAGCCTGATTACACCACTGGCGTTTCACCTTCTACAGACAGAGCACTTTGGGAGGTTCTGCAACTGGTATGATGAAATGTCAAGTATGAGACTCACTCATCGTACGCCAGTAGATACCTAACTCCAATTTTGCATCTCGCTATGCGCAGCCGGTGGATATTGATACTCTGGATTTCTTTTCCCAACTCACCACAAGACTACTTCCTCCGGTTCCCGCGTCACAAGCCTGGTGACACCACCATCTTCGGGCCGTTGAACACACTCATTATCTCAAACGTGGGCAGAATCAAGAAGCTGATCCTACTTTCCTGGTATCCCAAGTCCTAGTCGCACATGGGGCACCATTGGTGGCATTGAGGATACACAGAGCGCCCATATCTGATTCCCAAGGTTTTCGACTGCGGCATCATCGTAGGAGGATCTGCTTGGATATCGCCTCGAGTTTATTTCCTTTGTTTACAGCGGCGAAGACACCGATCCGATCATGAAGGAGCTCCTCAGGCTGAGGGACGGAAGTGCGCAGACGATGGTTGATCAAGCACGGCAACCAGACGCTGGCTCGTGAGAAGCGACAGACTGTCTGACCAGCTCCGATGATTAGCGGGTCTTCTACTGAGCGGCATGTCTCCCATCACAAGGTGCCCAGGCACCACTAGTCTTCCACCCATCCACTTTACTTTTTCTTCTTGTTTCTTTCAAATAACAGGCATTCCTGGCCATGGAAAGGCGGTGGTGATCGTATGCACGCCGTGAGTAAACATGCATAGCAGCATGTACATGTCTGAGGCATACGGTGGTCTCCATGGTGATGATGCACATGGTGTAGATGCTTGGAAGATGCACGTTCAAATGTGGAAAACATGGATTGCAGCAGAGAAACTAAAAGAAACAAAACAAAGCTAAGCGCCAGTCAGCTGCATATCAAGCGTAACCCTTTGCTGGCCGAGCCATGAAGCCGGGGTGCCCGCCTGCCGCGCCGACGGCAAGCTGCCCATGCCACTGGAATGGCCGAAGCCGCTCTGGCGCTCAAGCTGGCGCTGCAAGTTGAACCACGCCGACGCCATCGTGCGGGACTCGAGCAAGTGCGTGTTATTCTGCTCGCGCAGCATCGTGCGGACGCTCTCCAGCTGCTCCTCCTTGAGGGCCAGCTGGGCCTGGGCAGCCTGCAGGGACTCGTGCGGGGCACTGCCAGGCCTGCTGCTGCTGCAGCTTCTGGTCGAGCGTCACGCAATGGTCCTTGGTGCGCTTCAGGCTGACCTGCAAGACATGCACTTCTTCGCGGGCCTTGACGAGCTCGCGCTGCAGACGCTCAATGTCGCCCTGGCCGCGCAGCGCGATTTCGAGCCGCGTCTGCTCCTCGGTGCTCTTACCGAGCTTTCCCGTCAGTTCGCGGTTGGCCGCCGACAGGCGTGCAATTTCCTGCTCGAACTGCTGGCTCTCCTGGTGGGTCTCGGCAAGCCAGTCTTCGAGCGACTTGTTCTCGTCGCGCAAACTGGCAGCCTCCACCACGGCCTTGTGCTGCTGCTCGACTGCCAGAAGGGCGGCGCGCGAGCGCTCGAGCTCCTCCTTGACTGCAGCCAGGTCGTTGCGTGCGGCACCGGCATCGCTTGTGGCCGAGACAAGCTGCGTGGTGACTGCATCCAGGTCGCTCTTCAGTCGCGGCACTGACTCGGCGTGCTCAGCCAGCTGGTGCTCGAGCTGGGCGCGCGCTGCCCGCTCCTTTTCGAGCTGCTCCAGGGCAGTGTCCTTCTCGCGAGTCGCCGCATCGGCCACCTCCTCGAGGAACTCTGTGGCGTCGGTCTGCGGCTGGGCGTTGCGCGCAGCCTTCAGCTCGCGCTCGAGGCGGGCGATCTTGGTCAATAGCTCGGTGCGGTCGTCGTCCAGGTCCATGGCCAGACCCTTGTCGAGCGTGCTAGCCGGTGGGAGCGCCGGCAGACAGCTCGAGCTCGCGCAGCTGCTCTTCGAGCGCCTGGATCTGCTCCTGGCCGTGCTGGCGGTCGGCGGCCAGTCGGTCGCGCTCGTCCTCAGTCTTGCGCAGGCGCTCCATGGCCTGGCTCAGCTCAAGCACAGTCATGTTGTGGCGCGATTCAAGCTGCTGGAAACCATCGCGCACGTCATCCATGGCCGGGCGACGGCTCGACATCTTGTGGAACTCGTCTTCGATCTGGCGCGTGCGGTCCTGGGCGCTGGCCAGCTGCTCCTCAAGCGTGCGGACCTGGCGGACGCAGATCGACGCTTTCCTCCAGCTTCTTCTTGTACTTCTCAATTACGTGCTCGGACTTTGCCAAGCGCTCGGCCGCGTGCTTGTACTCCTGCAGCTGGTCGCGCAGCCGCACGGCCTCGTCTGCGGTGGCGTCGCGGTCAGCCAGCTTGCGCGTCATGTCGGCCAGGGCGCTCTGCTGCTCGGCCATGATGCGCTCAGTCTCCTGGGCGCGGGTATCGGCCTTCTCCAGCTCGTGCTTCAGGTTGTCGATTTCGGCGCGCAATAAAAAGTCGGCGCGACCGGATTTGTCGGCGCGTGCCATGGATTGTTCGAGGTCCTCCATGCGCATCTTCAGCTCCTCGTTCAGCACCAGAAGCTCCTCATACTTGCTTTGCACATGCTTGTGCTCAGTCGAGAGCTCGCGCGCAGACTTTTCGAGCTCGTCCTTTTCCGCGTAAGGACTTCATCAGCTCAGGCCTGCAGTTTGGCGACGGGATCAATCCCTTCGTCGTGGTGCTGGGCGTCAAAGATCTCCATGTCGTGGTTGTCGGAGTCAGGATTCGTTGTCGATGCTTCCCAGCTGTGCTAGCACGGACTCGATAGATACCATCAAGGAGCGCTGGTCGTCTTCGCCTAGCGACATGATTTTGCCGATATAGACCTGGTTCTTCTCGCATTGCACGGCCAGAGGTCAGGATCAAGTGGCACAGTTTCAGCAGCTCCTCGGAGTTGTCGTGCTTGGCAATTGTGGAGAGGTCGGGCTCGTCCAACCGCGTTGCCGGGTAGCCCAGGACCTCCTCGTAGTATTGCGTCACCAGACGGTATAGTTTCTTTAGATTGTTTAAGCTCAGGATCCAGTTGTCGCCCATGTCTGTAGACCGGATCGATTTGAACCACTGGCGGTCGCTAGTTGAGAAATGATGAGGTGTGGCTCAGCAGGGTATAGATAGGACTGGGTTGAGGCGCTGTTAATGCGGGACAGTAACAGAGCAAGGACGGAGACTTACATTTCAGCGCAAATTTCAAAAAGCACGATTCCATCTGTAAGGTCGCTGAGTGTGGTGACGGGCTTGCTCAGTTTGCTAAATGTGCCGACCTAGTGTAAACAAAAATAGCATGTTAGTAAAGCGGGTGTAGGCACTTGAGACTAGGAGCTGCTCGAGTCTAGCCTGCGAATGGTTGTAGAAAGAACGTACCCAGTGGACAAAGCCCTTGGCAATGTCGTCGTGCTCCATCGGCTAAGGCTGTGTTTTAAAGGATAGTATAAAAATAGCAAGTCTGAAGGAACGGATAGTAGAGAAGCAAATTTGGTTTTAGGAATACAGGCAGCCTGGCTGTGGATGCGTTTGCAGCAGGAGAACCCGTCACGTGCAGAGATCAGGCTAGTGAGACGGAGGAAAAAATAGGGGCATTTTGGGAGAGGGCTTGGGCTTTTTCTTCTGCTCAGGAAATGGCATAGACTTTTTTTTTTTTTCTAATTTAGACAGCTAATATTTTTGCTCATACACAAAAAGGGGCGACAATGCACGACCATTTGGAGGCCACCAGCACTCAGGGGCAGCCGTCGAATTTTGGGCTCAGCAACAGTTCGGACCACGGCACGTTCCAGGTGCGCGGGCTGCCACGGCAGACGCACCTGGACCGGATATATCTGAACGGACTGCACACGCTGCTGCCGTTCTGGATCACAAACCTAACGGACGCCGACATGACAATCAGCATGTCAGACACGCTGGGAGGATCGGTAAAGTTCCACACACAGAACCCGAACTGGGACGCAGTGCCCGGGGCTGTGCGCGAGACATACGTACAGGTGGTGGCGGGGGAAGAGACGACACTGGTATGTAGCGCGGCGACGCAGAAGGACTTTAGTGAGGTGTTCAATCAGCTCAATGGCACCGAGTCCGTAAGAGTCGGAGCCCACGAGACAGTCGAGGTGGTGTTGCTGTTTCTGGCCACACAGCGGACAGACGCAACGCCAGCGCACAGCCGGCGGCCGTCATTGGGGCAGGTGTCCAACAGTGCGCCAAGCAGCGTGGCAGAAGAGCTCGTGGCAGCCCGGCAGACGTACGGGTTTCAGACCAGCGCGTGTGCGGTGTGGCTGCGGACTGATGAAGACGGGTATCAGGTGGATCTGCGGGCCAGCTTCTGCCGTTCGGTGCTGGAGATGGATCCGCCGACATCGCGGATCTACCTGGACGACTGCGTGATCGGGCGGCTGTACGAGCGGGAATTCCGGGTTCGCAATGCGTCGGCGAATCGGTCTGGACTGGGCCATGGCGGCAGTGGAGGGCACGGCGCCGCTGGCGACACTGCAGCTGGTGAGCGGCGGGCAGGCAGGGGAGGTACGGGGCGGGCATTTGAGCGGGTATGACAGTCCAGCAGGTGGTGCTGCGGTATACGCCCGAGGCTGCAGGTGAGTTCCTGTGCCGGTTCCTGATTGAAAACACAAACGACGCAGGCAACCAGCGACACTGGGTGTTCCGGGCGCGCGTCAGCCAGCGGCAGAAGCCGCGACGCATCGAGCTGATGAGCGCAGCAGACATCAACTTTGGCGACTGCACCAGTGGCGTGTGGTACAGGCGCGAGGTGGTGTTCCGCAATGTGTCGGATGCACTAGTGGTGATGCGATTCCGCGTCGAGGGCAATGTGTCACGGCTAGCGATCAGATCGGCAGTGCGGCAAGCCGGTGAGACGCCGGTGATGGAGACCGGCGAGGATCCGATGCGCGGGGCGCTCGGACGACGATAGCCGTTTGGCCGGCGACGACGAGGTGGCCACAATGACCACGGATGAAGCGAGCCACGCGCGCCCCGATGAACTCCTCTCGGAGACCGGTAGTGGCGACCTGGCGCGCAGCACCCCGGCTGCCAGCGGCTCAGTCAGCTCGCTGGGCGGCGTGGCGCGCGGCGATACCTGGTGAGGCATCGGCCGAGGCCAAGGCGCGCCGGGCGCGAGCGGCAGCCTTGCTGGACGACGTGCTGATCAAGCCCGGCGCGGTGCGACGGGTGGAGTTTGCGGTGCGCGGCAGTCCGAGCGGTGGCATCAACGCCGGGCAGTTTGAGCGGCAGTCGTTCACGCTGTTCTGCGAGCACAGCGTGGTGAGCAAGGCCGACGGCGACCGGTCGGTGGAGCGGCTGTCCCTGCCGTGTACGGTCAACATGTGTACGTCGCTGGTACGTGTGACGCCGGGCGCTGCTGGACTTTGGGCCGGTGGATGTCGGGACGCTCAAGTCAGCGGATCTGGTGGTCGAGAACCTGTCGCTGGTGGCGGCGGTGGTGCAGTGCCAGGTAGATTCGAAGGTGGTCACGTGCAACCGGTCCCCCACAACCATCCCGCCACTGCAGTCACTGCGCATCCGTGTCGACATTTACCCACGGCGCGTCAATGCACGGTACCGCAAGCAGATAGTGGTGCGGAACCTCTACAACCGGCGCAACGACCGCGTGGTGGAGGTGCGCAGCGAGCATGTGGACCGTCGCCGCATGGCCTACCACAACCTGTTCTACCGCACACTGGTGCCCGAGCACGAGCAGAACTTTGTCGATTTCGGCACCATTCCGCTGAACTCGCGCGTACTGCGCCGCGTTGCGCTGGAGAGCTGCTGCAGCCGGCCCAATGAAGATCCAGCTGGCCGCTGGTGAGAGTCCGCTGGTGTCCTTGCATGCCATAGCCGGCCCAGCCCACGCAGCCGCTGTTGCCCGGGCGCTGCCGGCGCTGGAGCGCCAGGCCAGAGATCCACAGCTCCATCGAGCGCTTCAAGCAGCAGGCCGAGCGCCAGAGCGTCGAGCAGGTGCGCGAGCCGCCCATGCAGCCGCGCGCATTGCCGCGCGACATGTTCCTGGACAAGCGCGTCGAGAACGGGCACACGTGCCTGGCGCCGTTCCGCCGCTCTCGCGTGCGCTCCCCGACCGACTATCTGGATGTGGCTGGGCCGCGGGTCGTGGGCTGCGGACCAGTGGTGCGGATGCGGCGGGGCATGGGGCCGGAGACGGCCGTGTCGCGTGCGGAAATCGAGCCCACGTCGCTGATCATGGCGCGCGCAACCAAGCTGCTGGCCGAGATCGAGTCGGGGCTGGACATGGCG
Organism: Linderina pennispora; assembly: GCF_002104995.1. Taxonomy (NCBI): domain Eukaryota; kingdom Fungi; phylum Kickxellomycota; class Kickxellomycetes; order Kickxellales; family Kickxellaceae; genus Linderina; species Linderina pennispora. Next base: position 465,766 of record NW_024468251.1, on the reverse strand, counting down.
CCGCGCACGATGTTTGCCACGCCACAAGCTGAGGACGAGTACGTGCGGCGGCAGGTGGACCTGCAAAAGTACCTCGATCTGCTGATCGAGTCCGGCTTCCTGACTCCTGCGCACACCGTGACTGTACCAGGCCAACGGCAGCGCGTCGATTTTCGTCATGGTGCGGCCATTGGAGACGCTTCTGGAGCAGACGCCTGAAGCCCTGCGTCTGGACGCCAACGTCTACATGAAGCTTCTGGATGCACCGCGCTCGCTGCTGTCCACGGCCGACCTGCCGGAGGGCATGGCGCGGCTGCCCGAGCGGCGGTTCCTGGTGCGCGCGTCGTTCTGCCGGTCGGATCTGGGCTTGGGCCAGAAAAGCATCAATGTCGGCAACATGCAGGTAGACGAGACCAGCCGCAAGTACCTGTTAATCCAGAACCGCTCCGAGACCCCGCTCATGTATGCAATTCGCAAGACCGGCTCGATAGCCTCGGGCGATATCCAGTTCGTCGACAATAACCGGTACGGCGTGGTGCGCGGCTTCGATAGCCGCAAGATCGTCTTTGTCTTCCGCCCGTCGCTGACCGGCGCCTACAGCGAGCAAATCTCCATCGCCAACGTCCTCAATGCCCACGGCGGCAAAACCGCCACCCTCAAGGCCGTGGTGCGCCGGCCCTCCAAATTCTACATCCAGTCGCTGTCGCTGGCCTTCGCTGGCCCGCTGGCCTGCAACTGCCGCAGCTCCGACCACCAGGCGCTGGTGCTGAAAAACATGACTCCCAAGACCCGCCTTTTGGTGGTCCGCCCCATAGACAGAGATGAAAATAGGGTGCGCTTGGCGCCGGTGTTTCCGCCTGGACATTGCACATGCACCGCCGACCCGTTTGCTGGATCGCGAGACCGAGGAGAAGATCGAGGCGCTGGAGCAGAAACTCAAGATCGCCGTGCGCAAGAACAGGCCGGAGAAAATCGACAAGTACCACAAGAAGCTGGCCAAGCTGCGCGGCGCCAACCAGCCCGTAGTGGACACCGCCGAGAGACCGGATGTCGCTACGCCTGAGCCCACCGGCCACCGTGGTGCGCTCCGACGATGACTCGCGCCTGGTGGTGACGCTGCCGCCCAACGCCGATGTCAGCATCCCGGTGGTGGTGGTGCCGCACGTGGTCGACCAAGAGTCGCCAGGCGAAAAGGGCCTGGTCACTGCGCAGGGCTTCCTGGTGGTCCACGAGCAAAAGGACAAGGACAGCATCAAGGTCGTTGCACTGACAGCGCCAGTAGAGGTCGAATAGTCGGATGATTTTTTTTTTAAATGGAAAGGAAATGCTAGCTGAAGAAATGTAAACCCGCTCTTCTACTCGTTGACGGCCGCGACAAACGTAATCTTGGTCTGCGCCAGGTTGACCTGCAGCACGTTGATTTCCTCGTACTGCCTCAGGCACTGGCGCCAGGCCCGTCTCGTTGAAACCAGCCGCACGCACGCGCTCCAGCACCTCATTGTAGCGCAGCTCCGGCCCGCCCTGCCGCGCCAGCCGCGCCATGATCTGGAAGATCGCCGACACCGGATCAGTGCGCACCGCTCGCTCGCCAAACAGGCCCGTGACGCCCGGCTGTGCATCCAGCGTCACCTGCGCTGCATCCATCAGCCGCAGGGCCTCGTCCACATCCTCAATGCCAACCTGGTCCTGCCCGCGCACCCGCGCACGTGCCTGCGCCAGCCGCACAATCCCCAGCAGCGTGCGCGGCGTCGTGCTGCCGATGCTGCTGCGCTGCGCTCCCCCCATGCCCGTGTCGATTGAGCCGCGGCTTGTGTCGCGGCTCAGCTTGTTCTGCTGCCGCAGCTGCACATACGCGCCCACCACATAGTCCGCCACAGTGCGCGGCATGCTGGGCGTGCGCGCGCGCGCGTCGGCCACAAACAGCCGCAAGAGGTCCATGTCGATCTCGTCGTCCGACTCCTGCGGGTGCCGCCCGTGCGTATGCACGTGTGCGACATGTCGCGCCAGCTGCAGGTCGTCGTCGTGGTTCGGCCGGTCCAGCATCAAGAACAGCACATCGAATCGGCTCAGCAAAGCCGCTGGCAGATTGATGTTCTCCTCGGGCGTCAGCCGCGGGTTGTACCGCGAGCGAGCCGGATTTGCTGCTGCCAGGATAGCCGTGCGTGCATTCAGCGTCGTGGTGATGCCAGCCTTAGCCACCGAGATCGTCTGCTGCTCCATCACCTCATGGATGGCTGTGCGGTCGCCCTCGTCCATCTTGTCGAACTCATCAATAGCGCAGATCCCGTGGTCCGCCAGCACCAGCGCCCCGCCCTCCAGCACAAGCTCGCCGGTCACGGGATCCCGCGTCACCGCTGCCGTCAGTCCCACACCCGACGACCCGCGTCCCGTCGTATACACCCCACGCGGCGCCGCCTTGGACACAAACCGCAGCAGCTGCGACTTTGCAACTCCCGGATCACCCATCAGACACACGTTGATGTCGCCACGGATCGCCATTCCATCGCCGGTGCGCTTGGCCGGTGCTCCCACCAGCAGCAAAAGCAGCGCCTTCTTGACGTCGTCGTGGCCAAAGATTTCGGGGGCAATCGCACGCGACACACGTCCATACACATCGTCGCTGCGCCGCAGCTCCGCCAGCCGCATGTACTGCTCCGCCGTCGCCTCGCTGGCCAGCTGGTCGTACTGGCGCTTGAGCGGCCGCACGTGATGTGCCTCCAGCAGCGTATCCGCCAGCAGCCCCGCCCGCAGCGCCCGGAACCCAGTGTAGGGCTGCGGCAGAAACACCCCGCTGATCACCGCCACGTCGCCCGGGTTCAGCTGCCGCACCGCCCCCTCGTAGCAGTGCACGCTGAGTGTCCGCGGAATGTCCCCCATCGGCACCTGGTCCGGCTGCTCCTGCACCTTGACCTCCTGGAACCGCACGAGCCGCGAGCCGCGCGTCTGCCGGTGGAGCCGCCCGCGCGTGCGGTTCTGCACGCACCGCGCGCTAGCGCACTGCGTCAGGGGCAAAAACTGCCGCCCCTTGACCTCCTGGAACACCTCGCTGCCGCACGCATCGCACAGATACGCTGCCACCACCATCGCCGGCCGCACATCCGACACCCGCGTCACTATTCCCCGCACTGTCACCAGATGCCCGATCTGCCCCGCCCCCACCGCACGCACCGCCTGCGCTGGCTGCTGCGAGCGCGGCTTAAACACCACCGTGTACCGCCGCGTCAGAACTGCTGGAAACTCCTCACCCCCCGCTCCCTCCCCTTGCTGCCGCCGCGCTGCCGCATCTCGCTGGTCGCGCTGCCGCCGTGCCTGGTAGATCACATCGAGGACGTCGGCATCCGGGTCCTCCTAGTGCTGCCGTCCTGGCTTCCGGCATCAGCGCGTCGATCGCCCGGCTGAACAGCTCCACGTATGTCTTGGCATTGTGCTCAATGCGGAACGCCAGCGACTTGTCGTGCGTGAAACGCTGTGTGTCCGCCCGCCGCCGCATTCTCGAATGAACGCACGTCGTCGAGCGCAATCGAAATCGTGTCCTGCTTGCGGTCCGCCACTGCCTGCAGAATATCCATGTACTTTGTCTCAGACGTCCCCACAGACAGCTCCGCCATCTCCGCGTCCCCGTCCTGCTCCATCGTCTTCTTGCCCCCCTCCGTCGTGAACTTTTGCATGAACTTGCTTATCTCGCCTATCCCATTTTTACCCTTTAGTATTTTTCGATGGTCTAGAACGCGTAGATTTGCCTCATTTCAAACCCCGCCCTTACCTATCTCATTTTCGTAGTTGATTCCAAGGCTGATTGCCGCAAGCGCGCTCATTGTGAAGTGAAATAGGGCGTAGTTGCTAATATTGTTAAAAAAAAATGTGCTGCTGAAATAGTCGTGGAGAGGAGGAAAACAAACAGCCACAAATTTTTTGACTCAGACATGAACGCCAAAAATAAAAGTAAACACTACTAATCCGAGCTTGATCCAATCATTATTTTTGTCCTCTGTGCCACCTTTACCAGTGCTCAACCACGCACATCTCAGTGTCCCGATTGATGATCGGTAGCGTGAAGGCCTGTTTAGTGCGATCAATATCTACCGGCTACGAGCTAAAACAGCCTGCATTTTTCGCCTTTCTGACATTGCTATCTCTCTTGTTTTTGCCTCCCTGATCCCTATATTACCCCCTATATTACAACCATCCTTTCTGTACTTGGGGTAAACTCGCAACTTGATATTCTCATACAAGCAGTGTAGTTTTAGGGTTATGGACTTTACCGTGGAACTACATGTAGTGGAAGGACTCCTGTCTGCAAGCATTTTTCCTAAACGACTGCTCCGTACGCTGTGTTAAACGTAAAGAAATAGGATCAATAGGTGAAGCGTGTGGACTCCAGATGCGCGCTCCAGCGGTGATTTACATACCCTACGCCTGGCGTGCAGAGATAATGTCCGAAGGTGCTGTCGATATCGGTGTATGCACGTGTATCTGCTCTATTGCGGCGTTAGCCTGTGAGTTTCAACCACAGCTTACAATCCAAAAGTGAGATGCATGTCCGCACAGTCGCAAACAACGGTGGTACTGGGCCATCGCCAGTGAGGAGGGTGCGAGATATGATTCCAATTGAAGGCAAGGCTATTGTGGTAGTCTATAGCATGGGCAAAAGGAGACATCTAGCAGCAAATACCAAAGGTGCCGACACAGTGCAAAATTCGCATCAGGCAGGCTTCTCGTACACAACTCAAGCGCTTTATCAATAACCTATCTCCTGCCACTAAACTCATATCTCTAGTCAACCAAACTATAGGTGTGTGGCTGTCATCCCTGCAACAACATGGATATCGTCACAATTACTGACATTTACGAAGCATTGTAGAATGGTCTTGGGAGCCCAGCGAGATTTGGACCGCTACCACGTTGAACGAGCCTTACAGTCTTATAGTGTTGTCAGATTCGAGTACAACGCCATTGGTAGACGCTTTTTTCATTTATCGGCAGGTGGGGTAGTGGCATTCACTCAGCGCCTGGCTCTCAGGCTTTTCTTCTCTCCTCGCTTTGTCTTCGATACTACTTTTAGACCTGCCTATTTCCCTTCTCTAGCTCTTTGAGCATCACACCAGCCACTCCTGTGGCTTCACCAAATGGTTAGTGTGGGATAACATTAGCATATCGATATCCGATAAAGCCATATGTCTGTCTCATAGAGTCCTATGGCAACTCATAGAGAAGGATTTGTTGAATAGTAGTATTTCGCTATACAAATCGTTTGTCTCTTGTGCCTTCCTCGTTCAGATGTTTAATCAGCACGTCTTGTAATGAAGTACTAATTTCCTGGGGATACCGTCAAATTGGCACTGTATACCTCATCATGGCCATACTTCGCAAAAAGCATCTGCAGACCAATTCTGATAGACATGAGGTAGCGGCTGCGGTTCTATGCCAAGCTGCCGAAGAGCAATGCCATATACTCAATAATTTAGAACAGAGGTTTCAGTCCATCATTGTCTACGCTGATGTTGGTATTGTCACCATTATCCCCCTGTGCTAATACTGGCGCGTCCTCTGGATTCATTATGGATTGCGATATGCCCCCTCTGTAAACAGTGGGAAACTGTCCATTTTCACCAATGTTTGTTGAGCCAATATTCTCTGACTGCTGCTGGCTTTCATTGACATCCTCAGGCTGGTAATACTGGTCTTTGTGTTGCTTTGTGATATAGATCGCGTGATGTTGGTGTCTGAATATATCGAAGGCTGGTGCAGCGTGTTATACTCAGAGACATTTGTCGCATGTAGCTTTGTTTGCATTGGTAGTGTGCGCCTCTTGTAATGCTACCACCTGCTCCAGTGCCACTATAGCTTTGCCTCTTGCGATCCATACTGAATTCTGGTAGTGGTGAGTGCAACGGTACAACTGGCTGATATGGTAGCAGGGCTAAGAGCATTTGCTGAGCAGGAGATGGTACATACCAAAAATAGCTCAATGCGACCGGGCCAGAATCTGTTTGCTGCTGCTGTGGCCTTGCTGCTGTAGCAAACTGGATTTCTTGCCCGTAAATGAATCATTCAGCTTCAGAGAAATCACCATTTGTCAGTACTGCCATAGGTCAGTTGCTCCACATCGTCAGTTGCTGGAGATAGCAGCTTGTGTTCAACCATGTCGTTCTCACAGATGACCATCATATTATCAACATCTTACGCAATATTAGTATAGGTCACCCAATGGTCGTAAAAGCCATCAATTGACCAAACTTCGTATCCTTCATCTTGACGTCTGTTATACTATTTGAACTCAGCATCCTCCATCTCGACGTCTGCTATGTATCTAAATCCAATATCCTCCATCTTGACCGCTGATAAATATCTTAATTCAGTATCCTCCATCTCAATGTCTGTTGCGTATCCAAACTCAGCATCTTCCATCTCGACATCTGCTATGATATCTGAATTTCATATTCTCCATCTCAATGTCCGTTATGCATCCAAACTCAAAATTGTCCATCATGATATCTGTTGTGTATCCGAACTTCACATCCTCCATCTCGACATCTGTTCCGTATCCGAACTCAACATCCTCCATCTTGACGTCTGATATGTATCTTAATTCAGGTATCCTCCAGCTCAACATCCATAGTAGATGGATTACCGAAGGATTCTGTATCAATATCCATGAAGACATCGGATATGGCTTGTTCCGTAGTAATCACCGGTTGCGATAGGAAATTGCTGGGTACAAGGAAATTCTGGAGGGGATGGGCAGCAAAATGATCAGGCCAGCACTCCAGCAACATTGCCAGTATCAACATAGAGCGACCAGGACTGAGTTAAAGCGCTTGACGGCCATTGTTTCTCCAGGAAACTGACTGTGAGCTGGATTTTGATGCCAAAGCTCAGTAGGACTATGAGGTGGAGGTTTGCTGGTTTGACTGATCCTGTAACAGATATCGGTTGAGTGGGCTCAGGGATGGTTGGTGGCAGGACACACCTTAGCCTGCTTAGCTTTGGTAGAGTCCTGCTGACATTGGTCCGCTACACCTGCAAGGTGATTCGTCGCTGATTCTGTCTCGTCTGAGGAAAATGTGTGCTCCGGAACAAGCTGAGGGTTGGGTATCTCGACTCTTCTGTGATGTATGCTTCTTATCCAAAGCCTTTTTCTGTCCACGCTTCTGCCGATACAAGCCACTATATACATCAATCGGTACTATGATTGATGGCTGCATATGTCTAACAGGCCGGGTACCTACTTGCCAAGCTGGTTGACTTGTGCTAAGTCCACTGCTGATTCGGCAATTTTTGCTGCTAATGCTGCTGATGCTGCCAGTGTTGACGCTGCTGCCAGTATTGACGCTGCTGCCAGTTTTGGCGCTGCTGATGTAGGCGCTGCTGATGTAGGCGCTGCGATGTAGGCGCTGCCACTACTGATACAGTCTTTGACGCTGCTATCTTGGGCGCTGCCAGCTCAGCTGGTTCTGGCGCACACGCATCGATCACTTGACCACCTATCATAATAATCATGATAGCAATTACGAACAGGACCAAGGTGTGAGAAAGGAATCAAAGCAACAAGGACCACCACCCCTATATAGGCAATGGCCAGCCCACCAAGGAAGCTTCCTTGAAGTGGCCTAGGGATGGGAGTAGCTGTGGCACAGACTATGGTCTTTTCTGCCTGGGCTATCTCCCGTTTGTCCAATTTCGGCAATAAGCTTATTAGCATTCTCCATCACTTCTTGCCAGGCTGAGGGGCTGGACGACATTGCCGATGGGTGGCTCCCGTCCCTGACGAGAACGGCTGGCCGTTGGCGAAACCAAACGACCCCATGGCGTCCTACAACATGGTAAATGTAGGTTTGTAGTAAAGTACTTGTTCCAATTAGACATGAGGCATATTGTGAAGTTGCTTCTTACCTAGCTGATGTAGAAAGCTTGCGAAGGTTTTCAAGAAAAAGAAAGCTAGATTTAGGTATGCTAATGAGAGTGTGGAATAATAGTGAAAAAGAAACTATCTGAAGGTAGACCAAGTGTATTGCTTTGGAGATTATATGCCTCTTTTATATCGCTCAAAAATGCAGACTTTGTAAACAGAAGAGCATTCGATAAATGGCACTAGCCAGTGACCACCTATGCTTTCTTCCACTCTCGGCACTCAAATTACCTCTCTCTCTTCACACTCACTGTGGACCTGCAGCTCCACATGTATTGCGGATCCGCTGAGAACAATACGCTAATCTATTTGTGTTTGCGGCATATACTTTTGGCAGTACAAAATGACCACATGTCTGTCCAAATCGGGTAAGCTCCCCATCATTAGGATTCAAGAGTGCCCTCTGAAATATACTAAAAGAATTAGCCGGAGGATCAGCGCTTTATCGCTGAGCAAAAATCACCAACCACCGTTTTTTCTTATTCACCACACATAGTATGGCAAGGGTTTTGTTAGATATTGGAAATAACAACATACCAATCTTAGTCGAACAGGTTGCAGTCAACGATGCGACACACTGGGGTGAAGGTGTCGAGCATGGCACCAGCAATCAGGCCATCAGGTGCAGCCACTAGGACATCATGATTCTGTACGAAGCCTTGGGGCCAATGCTGTCGTCACGCATAGGCTCCAGTGAGACCTTCTTGTACAGTTTGTTGCTCTCATCAAACTTATCAGTAAGGTACAACACGTGGGTGGTAAAGTAGCCTCCACGCCTGAGCATCTTGCGCATCTGGTTGCAGACGCCTTTGGGTTTGGGCACATGTTTTGGACCTTGACAAGATGCAGGGGATCGAAGCCACTCTGGACAGGCAGCATGCACACAAAACTGCCCTTGACCAAGGTTGACAGATGCTTCTGTCTGCTTTTCTTGGCGTAAATGTCGAACCTAGCCATATGGGGCAGGGGAGTCGAAAACGCTCGCGCGTAGGACCGTTGACGCCACAGCAATGATACAGTACTGTAGTATTAGTTCCTCATGTACCCAGATCCCAGGTTGTGTGTATTACTAACAACACTGTCATGAGCACATGGTTTGCCACCTTACCCACTGGCATCACTCTCATTAGCCTGTATCGAAACACACGGTGGTATATGGCGTGGTATCAGACGTATGATATACTCTGGGGCAACCTCCTGCAGCTACTCGAAACGCGTTTACTTTTCAAATGGTTTTCCACGACATATTATTGAACGTCTAGAAATATGAAATGTGAAAAAAGGAAGGAGGAATCCTGGACTGAAGGTGTTGGTGCCTGTCTAAGTAGTGATGTTAATTGTCTGGAATAGTACGACTGGCCGTTGTGGCGTAGGTGTTTTGATCCATAAATACTCGTCAGCATTTCATTACATAAACATGGATATCACTCGCTAAAACAGAGTAGATAGCATTTCCTATTTGCTTGACTGAATGCTTGGTTGGATATATGCTATGAAGCTTTCTGAAGAAATATATTGCCGATGAAAATGAGTAAATGAAGCATCTCAAGAAAGCCTAGGGGCGGGCGGTGCTCAAACGAGGGACAAACCCAGCGAATATGCTGTTGCCCATGAGCTCAGAGCGGGGCGTGGCGAAATTTTTACTGAAAAAAGATAGAAATATGTGGATTGAGGGACAACGTAGCACCAGAATGACCATCAGACAGGCAGCTTGCACGCCTCCACCTGGTTGTTCCAGGCTGATGCCAACACACTGTAGCGTTCAAGAGATGGGGAGACCAGTGGCAGCTGCTATATCCTCACAGGCTATAGTTTGACAACCATGATTAATGAGCCAGCCGATGCCCACTGAAGACACAACTAGATCTCTTCGATATCTGGCTTCTCTTTGCATACTGGTTCCATCTCTCGGAGGAGTATGTCGGCGACAAGCCACGGCAAGTACTTTGACGAGTGGCAGAGTCCCAATTAGGTGGAGAATCTCCTCGCGTGTAGATTCCAGTGCAGGGATTTTCAGGACACTGACAGTCTGGGCAAGGCTCCTGACGTGCGGGTAAAGGATGGTGAAGTCAATATCGAGGCCGTCGCTGAGCTTAATCACCAGTGTATGGTGGAAGGTGCAGAGTAAAAGCGTGATATTGTCCGTGGAAACCTTAGGTCGGCTGCTGCTAGAACTCATAAATGCCACCTGATTTAGTGCTACTAACCGTCTCTTGTCCAGCAAGTTGACCCGTCTGTATACCTTGATAGTATTGTCCAAAACATGCATGTCTAGGGAAGCAAGTGACTGCTCGGCTCCACATAATAGAGTTTTATCTGCAAACAGATAGAGGCTATGGAAAACCAATGTTTCGAGGATTGGGAAGGCAATTCCGTCAGATGAAGCTTGATTTAGCTGAGAGAGTTGGATAATTCTGTAGACTGCTGCCTCTTCGTGGTGACTGCAAGTCGCAAGGTTTGCGTATTCAAAATAATCGGCCATGCGCTCCAAGATGAGCACAGGAAGGTGCTGAGCAGCAGACACCACTTTAGAAAAAAGCCATAGCAGTGAACTCGATATCATTAACTGAACACTTTCCCAGAATGACCACCTCCCAGCCAACCTTGATCGGCCATAGTATTGGAGCTGCATACTTTTGGGATGGCATAGACATAAAGGGGACCGCAAAAGGCAGAGGGGTGCCTATGCCATGTCGTTTGCATTTGTGTCATGCCCATTAGTAACATGAACCCAATTCCCACATGATGGTGGCATATAGCTGCGTGCGGTCTTTACAACTCGAGATGGTTTGCCTGTCCCGTGTGAAATGATGTGATCCTTCCTAAGCATGGACTAGGGTGGGCCTTCCTCAAGTACAAGAAACCTGAACACGGTTACTATTGGACATGCATTCCTCGGCTATGAAGAACATGCGACCACCATATCCAGCCATGGCATCATAGTGCCTCCCTATTCCGTCATGCAATGCAAAACACTCTTTTTTCTGTTGGCGCTGGACTGGTGGTACTCACACGCCATTGTTGATGGCGACTACTGCCACCAGTTATCTTAATCTCCTTTTTTCTTATGCATGGGGCTGCTATCAAATGATCCTGTTCGATACCATGGTCTCCTAACGCACATGGCTGCCACTGGCACATCGGTTCTGCATCAGGATAAATTGGGGGACATGCCGCTATTTGCTGCTGCAATGTTGTTATTACTTGGGCTAAAAAAGATTTCCATAAACGAACGCCTGCCAGGTCATGCGGACACTCGAGCTGCATAGCGCGGTTCGACCTTTATCCCGGGAAATCAAATTGGATCAGGCCCGAAATTATGCTGGCGCTTTTGGCTTAAAACGTGCGCTTTTTCAAAAAAATAATTCCCGGACGAAATAGAACACATTTATACAAAAAAGCTGGAAAGGCTGTTTCTTTTCTCACTCGCTTGCCTCTTGACAGCTTTTTTCTCTTCTATTCAGCCAACCCTCTCTATTTCCAACAACGATTTAAGACTTTCTTAAGATGATGACAACTATGACGACAGACAAGCGTAAGTTCTCTTAGCTTTCCCCTGTCCTAGTAGTTCATTCATAGCGTTGGGTTTTTCTTCGTAGCTTTTTTTCTACTCGACGGCAATCTCCTGAACCCCGAGCAAATTACCAAGCTGACCACTTGTTTCTCTTCTGTTTCTCTCGCCTAGTCCACCTGCAGTCGGCACGTATCCCACTTCACACTCGGCGGTCGAGCTTTGGCCGGTACTCGAGCAGCTCACCCGAACCCAGCAGCCCCGGCGGGCGCTCGAGTGCGAGCCCGGGGAGGACGGCGTGCGTGTGCGGGGTGTGCGGCAAACGGTACAAGCACCGGAGCTGCCTTCACAAGCACTTGTGGGAGCACCACGATGCCTGGGAGGCCTGCTTGAAGTACAACTTGACCAAGCACCAGCAAGTCCAGATGATGGAGGTAAGCGACGCTTTTTATTGTTGGTGCGGGGGAGGTGGAGAAAAGTGTAGTTTTTGCTGCCGGGGAGATCCTTACTCTAAACGCATGAAATAATTCCAGCACACGTCCATCCCCTTTTTATGCTCTTTTTTGTCTGACAACCGGGTTCGCAGTATGTGCGCCCTGGTGTGTTCCTTAAGTGATGAGGAGTCGATGGGGCTATTGCTGGCCGGCCGGGATAAGGGCTGGCGAGTGGTGGGGGAGCGCCTTCGCTTTAATGTGTTTGTGGCCGCTTGTTGTAAATATTGATTCGCCGTCGATATTTCTTTTGCTTGCAGAAAGGGCTGTTTGAAACTCCGCTCTTAATTGGCTCCCACACATGCCGCTTGTTGCTATGAGCGCAAAAGGGCGCCTTTGCCTCCTCTCCCCTCCTAATGCACAATTCATTATACATATGCATTCCGTTTATTGCCGATTGCAGATACAAGAGAACACGGTTAACCAATTTGGGCGATTTTTGTTTTAGGCTGCTCAGGTTCTGGTCGATATGATGGGCGTAAAGGCAGGCTGAACTCGCTGCGTCCACCATGTGTGTGCGGGGGGACGAGAAGACGAGAGGGGGGAATGGGCAGTGCTTGGTTGTTTGTTGGATAGCGGCAGGTCCCTGTATCGAGAGCAGGCGTGCGTTTCCTCTCTCTGCGAGGCCTGGTGTGGAGTGCAACCCCCTCTTTTTAGAGGAGCGGATTGTCGCCCTACTGCATCAGCCAAAAAATTACGCACGGGTCCTCCTCGGTTCACACGCACCGTTCCTTTTCCCTTCTTCGTCTCTACTGCACTCCCTCCTTTTTGGCGCTGCGACGCTGGGTGCCGTCGATTGAGAATGCAATGCAGGCTACGAGTGCCTTGTCCTGCAGCTCCCCTGGTGTCTATATCCGAACACACATGTGAGGTACACACGCTGTCCCCTACTTGTACCCCGCAGCGCATGCGTGCATGCAAGCATAATAACCACCAACCACCCAAACCACCACTATTCATCGGCATCATACTTTTTCCTGTTTGCCTGTCTCGCTTTAGCTCACACCTAGCTGAGGAGAAATGGGCCCTTTCTTGCTTCAACCTTTATCCATTTTTATACTTTTGTCTGAAATGTACCATACCAAAAAAAACCATACGCTTCTAGTGATTATGTCCAGAGACGGATTGTGCCATCAGCGCCAGCAGACAAAAGCCAGGGCTGGATCGGATGGAACAGGCAGTCGAGGACACCAAGCGAGTTGCGGATCTCGTGGCCACGCAGGATCTTGAGGGGCACGATCAGCGGGTTCATGTTCAGATCCTGGTACACCATGCCGTGGTAGACCTGCAGCGAGCCGTCATCAGACGCGGTGGCAAACAGCGGGTACTTGCGGCTGTAGCTGACCTGGCGGATTGCCTGCTTGTGGTAGCGGATCGAGCGGTACGGCTTGACAGACAGATCCATATCAAACCATGCAAGCTTCTTGTCGTACGAACCGACAATGACGTTGTCGCCCTGCGGGTGCACGTCGACGCTGGAAATCCACTTGACACCCGGCTGCAGCGTCTTGACCAGCGCCTGCTGCATCAGGTTGTAGATGCGCACGTACCGCTGCGTGGCGGCAATGAACCAGGGCCGTGTTCGGGTGGAACTTGACGGTCTGCACGGCACCCTTGAGCTTGCGGAACGGCCGCTGCGACTTGTGCTTGGTCATCTGGTGAATCAGCACCGATGCACCTCCCTCCTCGGCAGTGACGGTTGCCCAGTAGTCACCGCGCTTGTGCCACGCCAGCGACTTGACAGCCTTGTGGAATACAACCGAGATGTAGATGCCCTGCGACTGCTCGCTGCTGGGCGGCATGTCCCAACTGACGGGCAGCGACGCTGCGTCTTCCTCCTCCTCCGTCGTCATTAGCGGTCGAGGCAAAGCCGGCCTTGACGAATTCCTCCGTGACAAGCAGCTTTTGATCGCTGCACAGCTCCGTGGGCACAATGACTACGACACGACTGCCGCTGGCTGCAGTGAATGGCGCACACTTCAGGGTTCGGGCACCAGGCAACCGTGTGGATGACGTCCTTCAGGTCCCAGATCTGGGCGCACCGGCCGGTGACAATCTCCCACAGACGCACGGTACCGTCGTCGGACCCTGACAGCAGCCACAGGCCGGTCGGGTCGATCGAGATCGAGCGCACGCGGCCGGTGTGCCCTGTGTAGACCAGGGCCTCAGCAGCCGGGAAGGGCCGCAGGTCGCGAGGGTCAGGCAGCTTGGGCATCAGCTCCTCGGCATTGAGCTGCGATGTCTTCTTGATCATGCGCGGGGCCATGTACAGATCCAGGCAGCGCTGGAACCGCTCATGCAAAAACTTTTGGTAGCCCGGCACCGAGCGCAGGTTCTGGAAGTCCTGCGGCAGGAAGTTGCGCTTGCGGCTGTCTGGGTCTTGCTCCAGCCACGCCTCGCGCTCCTTGTCGGTCGGCAGGTACTCGGGCGGCGGGTGATAGCTCTCCTCGTGCGACGGCAGCGCCAGACGCGGGGCGGCCAAACGCAGCGGGCGACGCGACGACTGCGCGTCGGCGCTCTCCTCATCGGCATTCTCCCACACATCGTAGAAGCGCGGCTTCTCCTGCTTGGGCTTGCCCGGCGTGATCTTGCCTTGACGGATGAGGCGGCACGATCTGCATGACGCGCTTATGCTCCCACTTGGAGCGCACAAAGCCGCGCTTGGACACGGGTGCGCCGGTGACAGGCGTCTGCATGGTCTTTGATGTGAACCACTCGACGGTGTCCTCGTACTGGTTGAAGTCGGCGTCCGGGATGCTGCCGCCCTGGATACGCCGGATGATATCGATCTCCTCGTCGGTGAGCTTGACGTTCTGCTGGTTGACCTCGTCGCGGCCCGTGCGGAACACGTCAGGGTTGTCCTGGTTCTCAAGGAACTTGTCCAGCTCGTCGCTGGTCGCCGGCCGCAGTATCCGCTTGCCGTCAATGTCATACCCGATATGCGGGTAGTCCTCGTACCACTCAATTGGCACATTGCCGATAGTGTTGGACGGCTCTTCGGTTGACGAGTCGCTGGCGTACCCAGCCTCGATGGTAGGCAGAGTCTTGCGGTATTCCTTCCAAGCCTCGAGATCGTCGCCAAAGTCGCGGATCGTCAGCTGCTTGTCCTCGCCCTCGCCCTCGCCCTCGCCCTCAGAGTTACTATCGACTGCCGTGGCCAGATCGTCGGTGGACCGGGAAGCAGAAGGCGCCAACAATAGATCGTCATCTTCGTCGTCACTGGCATCTTCGCTATCGCCCTCGATGTCGGAGTCACTGACATCCTCATCACCATCCTCCTCCTCCTGATCCTCCTCGTCCAGGCTATCACCTGCAATATAGTCGTCCTCAACCTCGCCTCCCTCTTCGCCAGAGTCAATGCCCTGCTCCTCAGCCATCATCTTGAGCATTTCGTCAAAATCACCCTCCTCGACATCCTCCTCAAGGTCGCTGTCAACCTCCTCGTCCGACGGGACTTCGATGTTTGAGTTCTTGGGGAAACGGACCTCGGGCTCGCGCGCCGCGCGGTTCGAAGCCGTGCGCTTCTTGCTGTTGCCTGCCTTGCTCTTTGCTGGAGCCATCTATGATAATGTGAAATAAACAGATATACGCGAGGAGAGCAGGTACTGGGAGAGAAGAAAAAGTGCGAGTGAAGAATTTTTTGTGCCGAGCCCGTCCACAGGATTTTGCCACAGCCAGCCGCCAGATCAGCAAAAAAAAAAAATTGAGGCATGTGCTAAATCGGTAGATCACGGATCAAATCTGCACCAGCGGCAAAACCCAAAGCTTTCCGAAAGTGAAATCTCCGTTGACACAAAACAACAAATCCAGAAAGAATTTACTAGAGCCGGGGAAAAGCACAGAACTTAGGCAGTCTCACCCTCCTTCTTGAAGACGTAGGTAAGGTGGCACTTGCCGCAGTACTGGCGGTCCTTGTGCCAGGCCATGAAGACACCGGCGCCGCACGACTCGGACGGGCACTCGCGACGGAGACGGGTAACCTGACCGTTCTCGTCGACCTTGTAGTACTTGAGAATGGCAAGCTTGACGTTCTTGTGCTTGTGCGGGGTCTTCTTGGGGGTGGTGTAGGTCTTCTTCTTGCGCTTCTTGCCACCACCACGCAGGCGGAGCACGAGGTGCAGGGTCGACTCCTTCTGGATGTTGTAGTCCGAAAGGGTGCGGCCGTCCTCGAGCTGCTTGCCGGCGAAGATGAGGCGCTGCTGGTCAGGGGGAATGCCCTCCTTGTCCTGGATCTTCTGCTTGACGTTGTCGATGGTGTCCGACGACTCCACCTCAAGGGTGATGGTCTTGCCCGTAAGGGTCTTGACGAAAATCTGCATGATAGTACTTCTACAAATACAAAATGTACAAAATTGGACGAGACATACAAGCAGGCAACATTGCCAGCACGCAGGGAGTGCGGGCGGAACGGAAGGCAGACAGACACAGCAGCAAGGCACAGCAAACAGATTCGACATCAGGCGCCCCTCAAGCGCACACAGACAGGCCGACTCGACGGCTGCCCGTGGGCTCAGAAACAGTGCTGGTGTTAGCTTGGCATGCACAAGAGGAACATCCAGAAGGTGTTTGCCATACCATACCGCTGCTGCGTCCGCCGCTCCGTTCCGCCGCC
This sequence comes from Linderina pennispora, assembly GCF_002104995.1. Classification (NCBI taxonomy): domain Eukaryota; kingdom Fungi; phylum Kickxellomycota; class Kickxellomycetes; order Kickxellales; family Kickxellaceae; genus Linderina; species Linderina pennispora. The sequence continues at coordinate 449,264 of NW_024468251.1, read as the reverse complement.
CCGGATGCGGCTCCGTTGCGTTGTCCGTAGGTCGTCGGCGTGGTCAGTAATGTGCGGGCTGTGTAGGTGTGTTGGCAGAAATTTGCTTCTTCTCACGCAAGCAGTCTGGTGCAAGTCCCCCGTGCTTGCGCACAGGTTCGTCCAGTACCCCAAGTTGCTTGTCGTATCGGAAAAGAAGTGAAAAAAGTGAATGTACCTGCGCGATCAGCAAATTCTGCACGAAAGAGAAGGAATCCCGCCCGGTTGCCGTCCGCCAGCGTCTTTTAAAGGAGCCGCCTCAGCAGAAAATTTTTTGGCGCTTCGTGCTTGGCCAAGGCCAGGCCGGCCCTACAGTTCCAGCTGATTTGCCCATAGGAAATCTGGTGATTTTATTATTCCCTAAAGTATTCCACGTGACTGTATATCGGCTTGGTACGCTTCTACTGGCTGGTACCGGTCTCAAACGGCATGAACGGGTTCGGCACCTGGTCCGGGTCGGCCACAACGCCCGAGTAGATGTCGCCCATGGCCTTGAGCGCAGCCGCTCGCCGCTTCAGCACCTTCTTGTCGGCGCTGGCGTCGTGCAGCACCGCGTCGCACACCTCGCGCAGAATGTTCTCAATCTCCAGCTTGCCGCTCTTCCACAGCGCCTCGAGCGCCTTCTTGGCGGCCTGCTCCTCCAGGCGCTGCTTCTCCTCGGGCGACAGGACTGCGCTCCTCAGCGCGGGCCAGTTCGGCATACGTGCGCTGCAGATCCATGGCGGCCTTGATGGTCGTGTAGGCGCTGCCGATGATCTGGCCGGTCTCCTTGAACGACTGGTACACGCCGCGGAAGCCACCCAGGAACTCCTGCTTCTCGTGGAACTTGTTGGCCTTGAAGCGGTAGATGTGGCCGATCGTGTGGAGCAGCTCCACGCCCAGCGATTCTGTCTTCAGGTCCTCAGCCTCGGCCGTGATCTGCGCCTCCCACGCAGCCAGCGCCCGCTTCGGGTCCGCATGCGTGTTCTCCACGTAGATGTCCAGCTTGTTCTTCAGGTTCTCAGCCAGCTTCGCCACCCGCACCTTGTTGCGCGCATCCGCCTCCTGCTGCTTCTTGAGCTGCTCCTCCTTCTTGCGCTTCTTCTCGGCCTTGCGCGCCGCCTTGTCTTGCTCGGTGCCCGGCGAGCCGTGCTCGATGGCCTTGCCGTCAGATGCGCTGCCCTCGTCCTCGTTCTCGGCGTCCTCGACCACCGAGCTGAGCTCGGCGATGATGTTCAGCTCGCCGATCATGTTGACGAACCGCTCGCCACCAAACAGCTGGTTGAAGAAGAACGTCGGGTCGATCATGCTGTTCTCCTCGCGGTTCTTCTCGGCGCCCAGCTCGTTGTACTGCTTGCGCAGCTTCGGGTCTGACAGGACCTGGTACGCTTCTGAGATCTGCTTGAACTTGTCCTCAGCCTCGGCCTGACGGGTTCTTGTCTGGGTGGTATTTGAGCGCGAGCACGTAGTACTTCTTTTTGATTTCGGACTGTGTGGCTGTCGGCGACACCTCGAGCCAGTCATAGTACTCGGTCTCGAGAGGGTTCTCGTCTACAAAGCGTGTTTATGTGTACGATTGGTAACAAATGGCGGGTTATTAGACGTGTCCTATTGTTTGCGCAGCATATCCGAGAATATTCCATTTGCAGAGGGCCAGCAGCGGCTTGTTGCCGCCCCTCCCCATGTTTTGCTGTTTTTGTCCTTACCTGTGCCCTTGCTTCGGCCGTCCTTGCGCTTGTGCGATGGCGGCGGTGGTGACTGTGTTTCCGGTAGAGCCGCCTGATGCATTGCCGCTGCCCACTGGCACACTACGGTCCTTGCTAGCGCTGTCTCTTGGCGACGCTGCCTTGGCGGATCCGCCGGCGTTTGGCTTCCAGAACGGGACCTCGCTGACGTCCATGGGGAAGTCGCGCTTGCAGGCAAAGCACGCGACATTGCACATTGCAGGCTCGGTGCCCTTTGGGAGGTCGAACTCGACAAATTCGCTGCAAAGCGGGCATTGCACGGCAATGCATGTGGGTGGGCGTGAAGCCTTCGACATTGCTGTTCCTTTTGCTAGATTAGAATGGTGAAGAGTATGCCGAAATGCAGAAAGGAAAAAAGAAGACAAGTGGGGGGTTAGCGTGGAAGCCGCAACTCTTGGCGAGTCCTTATATAGAAAAGCCGCAACAGCATCGCGGATTTCTTCATCGATGCGCTGATATGCGACACAACGCATTGAATGTCTGGCACAGGGCCGTGGTCTCTAACTCGGAGGCAGCGGCGATGGTAGGACAGCATTGGTCCCTGTTTCTTGGCATGGGTCGAATTGCAGTACGACTCCTGCCCGTTGCTAGTCGGCTCACGTACCAATCGCCTGCCTGCCCGATGTTTATAGCAGTCGTGGGCATTCACTGCATTGGTGCCAACAACTACTAGACCACCCACCGCTAAATGGTCGTGGCTACCAGCCGAATACAGCGCGCGGTCGAGGTAGAGGACAGCCTTCATCCAGGCAACCAAGGCTTATCAGCTCACGGTCAGGAGTAGATTTTCAATATTCTGGCCAAAGGAAACAGCCTAGCGCCGGGTGTGACTGCCGATTTGAAGTGTTCATGAAGGATGCACCTACGGATAACGACTAAAAAAACTGGCAGTGCGTGCTATTTCCAAACGAAAGAACAGGAGGCAGTTGGAACAAGTGCTTAGTTAAAGTGGGAAGGTAGCGCTGTGTAGAGAATGTTGGAGAAAATAAAGAACGACTCAGAGGGTGACTGGTGTGGTGTAGAACGGCCGCAGGTCATGTCCTCTAGTACTGCCAAAGCAGCTGCGATCAGACAGGCGCTTTGTCAAGATCCAGTCCATTGTACCTTGGCCTTCTTGCGGTGATACAGGACTCTGCTTTTGCCCAGAGCTGGCTATTGACAACGATGCTAGACCAGTGGGAATTGTGTGCTGCTTCAAATCCGGCACCGCTGACTGTGGGCTTTTAGAGCCACATCGGCCGGATGTCAGGAAAACAACAATGAGAGCTGGAAAGAGCCATGAGCGTCATAGCGGCCAGACCCCGGATCTGCACTGGGGTTTGATCCACCGCCAATAGGTGGGACGTACTGCCACGTGATCCGAGACACTGCTCTTGATATTGTCACTTTGGCGCCGCCACTTTGCCTGCACAGGTGACGCACGAAGGTGACCGGCCCAGTCCACGACAGCAGCTCGCCAAATCTCAGCCTACGTAACCACTTGTGGCCCAGTGCGCGGTAGCCTTGTTTTGCTCTGTTTCGCATTGTGAATTCGACTTGGCTTTTTCGTCTTCAACTACCTTTTTTCTTCTTGCTAATCTACAATGAGTTACGATCGCGCACTTACCATTTTCTCGCCTGATGGCCACCTGTTCCAGGTCGAATACGCGCAGGAGGCGGTGCGCAAGGGCATGTGCACGGTAAGTTTCTGGGAAATTTCATGCAAGCGCCGACATTCTGCGAGAGCACGCACATACAGGTCACTAATAGCATGCGGCGTTAGGTCGGCATCCGCGGCTCGGACTCAGTCGTGCTGGGCGTCGAGAAGAAGGCTGCACTGAAGCTGCAGGATTCGCGCACGATGCGCAAGATCCACCGTCTGGACGAGCACATTTTCATTGCATCGGCTGGCCTGGTGGCCGATGCACGTATTCTGGTCGACCGCGCGCGCCTGGAGTGCCAGAACCACCGGCTGACAGTAGAGGACCCGCCCTCGGTGGAGTACATTACGCGGTACATTGCGGCGATCCAGCAAAAGTACACACAGAGCGGCGGACGGCGCCCGTTCGGCATTTCAACGCTTATCGTCGGATTTGATCCGGACAACACGCCGAAGCTGTTCCAGACGGACCCGTCGGGCATCTACTACGAGTGGAAGGCAAACTCAATTGGACGCAACTCGCAGACGGTGCGCGAGTTCTTGGAGAAGCACTACAAAGGACGACATTGATGAGAAGGAGGCCGTCAAGCTGGCGGTAAAGTCGCTGTTGGAGGTCGTGCAGACGGGCGCCAAGAACATCGAGATTCTGGTCGTCACCAAGGACGGCAGCAGGTCGCCCAGCGTGACCGAGATCGAAGAGGTCATCAAGGTCATCGAGGCTGAAAAGGCCGAGGAGGCCGACAGAAAGACGAACCGCGGCGGGCGCTCGGCCTGAGCTGGTGCTGGTGCTGGTGCTGCTTCTGTCGTGTGAGCTGAGCCACGTAGGGGTTCGGCGCTCGAAACCATGTCTTCAACTCTCCAATAAATCCCTTGCAATTTTTTCCAACAGCTGCACTGGGCTACGAGTCTCGCTGACGCGGCGGTGTGAAAATTTTTTGGTGTGATTGGCTCTGGCAGCGCACGCCTTATCCTCTGGTTGGCGTCCGCTGCCCACGGCTCTCCCTCCTTTCCTTTCCTTTCCTTCGCTTCTACGATACTCCACTATTTTATTCCCAGCCCTTTCCCTATTCCGCTATTTCATCTCGCACCTCTGTAATTGTGCCCAAGGTTTTTTTCTACCCGCTATTATATTTTACCCCCGTCTTCTTAGATTACCTTCCAAGAATCAACAAAACAGATCTTTAGCAATCAGAATGAGCGCTACAGTTTACGGCAACCGGATCTCGCTGATTTCCAAGAGCGGCATTCGCTACACGGGCACACTCAACGATGTAAACGAGCAAGAACAGACAATTTCCCTGGAACAGGTGCGTTCCATGGGCACTGAGGGCCGCAAGGGCAACCCGCTGGAGGAGATTCCGGCGTCGAATGACATTTACGAGTACATTCAGTTCCGCGCGACTGACGTTATCAGCGTGCAGTTTGAGACCGAGCCAGCAGCTCCGCCTCCCCCGCCACAGGTGCCGAACGACCCGGCGATTCTAGATGTAAGTAGTGAAAATTTTTCTCTGAGCCTGTCCCCGACATTTGCCTTGACCTGATGAAACAACTGAGAAGTTTTTCCGACTTCGTGTCTTAACGCGCTCTTTTGTGCGGCTGTTGACAAAAATTCTGCCTTCCTCCTGACTCTTCCAAGCGACTCGCCTGCCTCGAATCTCTGGAAATTGCGACTGCTGACTGTGCACTAATTCTGGGAGTTACGTATACCAATTGCTTTTAGGCCCGGGCCAAGCCGCGGGAGCAGCCCCAGCAGCAGCCGGCGCAGGCGGCCCCTGTTTCCCAGGAGGCACCTGCTGCTGCTGCACCTGCTGCCAAACCCACTCCTGTTGACGCGCCGACAGGCACGCAAGTCGAGTCGGTTACCAGGGATACCACTGAGGAACAGGTAAGCTACACGTTCCTGTCACATGGGCCACGCCTCCTGCCCGTTTGGTGATCCTGATGAAACAACTGAGAAGTTTTTCCGACTTCGTGTCTTAACGCACTCTTTTGTGCGGCTGTGGACAGAAATTCTGCCTTCCTCCTGAACCCCCCACCAACGCGTACAGTAGCTCTAGGACTGCAGCTATTCGTTGTTGTTGACGTGACTACTAACACCATACTCAATGGCCATAGGATACCTTCCAGCGCCAGAGCGGCTACCAGCGGCAACAGCAGGGCGGCCGTGGCGGCTACCGTGGACGCGGCGGCTACCAGAACGGCAGCAACTACCGTGGCGGCTACCGCGGCCGTGGGGGATACCAGAACAGCGGCGGGCGGGGCGGCTACCAGCAGCGCCAGGGTGGGCGCCGGATCGAGATCCCCGAGTCAGACTTTGACTTTGAGTCGTCGAACTCGAAGCTGAACAAGGACGACATTGCCAAGGAGTTTGCCAAGCTCTCGGTGGATGTCACTGAGGAGGACGAGTCGCCGCTGAGCAACGGCTCCGTGCCCACAGCCAAGAACGTCGACGTGTCGTCAACAGCGTACGTACCCAAGAAGTCGTTCTTTGACGACATTTCGTGCGAGACCAAGGAGCGGATCCAGATGCTCGAGCACGGGCTGAGCCCCGAGGAGCGCCGGAGCCGGCTCAACGCCGAGCGCCAGCAGAACTACGAGACATTCGGGCAGACGGCAGCCGAGCAGAGCCGGTACCGGTACAACCGGTATCGTGGCGGGCACCAGGGCAGCCGTGGCGGGTATCACCACAACTATAACAACAATAACAACAGTGGCGGCGGCAGCTGGCGCGGTGGGCGCGGCGGGTACAGCAACCGCGGCAGTGGATACACCAACCAGGGGCGCGGCGGATACCGGTACAGCAGCAGCAACCAGGACGGATCCTCGCGCAACGAGGGGTACATCGAGTCTGGGGCGCAGGCCTAGGAAAGCAGCCGAGCCGGCCCCCTCCACGCCTGTAGCTGATTTTAATTTTTGCAACAGAATGGACAGTGCTATGATGGGCCTTTCAGAAGTCTTGGGGACAGACCAGCACGTGGAGCGATGCGCTCAGAGCAGTGTTGTCTCTCGGCGATTGGGCGTTTAGGCTCAAAAATGAGCGGCAGTATCCAGCACCAAATCACTGTAAACGATGTGCATGAAAGAAAAAGCAACCTTGCATTTGGAACAGCCCCCTTTCTTTCTCCAGCGCAGAAAGCATCCTTTTGTCATCGGCCCTATTCTTTTTGCGCTTCGTTTTTACTTCCTCACAAACTACATTTTTCTTTCTTTCTTTCTTTCTTTTTTTACCATGGACGGCGGCTACGCATCGGGGACCAAGCCCGGTGTGTTCTACGACCAGGGCAGCAAGAGCCACCACGGCTTCGACGACATCCAGCTGCCACAGAAGCCAGTCGGGTTCAGCGCCTACCCGACGCGGCACTACGACAGCGAGCCGGCGCTTCCAAGCACGACGGCTCGGCGCCGGGCCCGGCCCAGCATGCTGCGCGGCACAAACAGCGACACGGTGATGGTCATTCTGCTGACGCTTTTGGCAATGGCAACCAAGCTGTACCGGATCGGGCGTCGCGACAACGTGTCGTGGGATGAAGCGCACTTTGGCAAGTTCGGCGCCTACTACCTGAACCGCACGTTCTACCACGACGTTCACCCGCCCTTGGCCAAGATGCTGGTGGGGTATTCCGAGCTGCTGGCGGGGCACAACGGCACGTTCAACTTCAAGGGCGGGCACACGTACCCGAGCTATGTCAACTACACGTTTATGCGGGTGTTCAACGCGATGTTTGGGATTGCACTGACGCCGATGGCGTATGTGACGTGCCGGCAGCTGCGGATGCCTGTTGGGTTTGCGGCAATGGCGGCGGTGTTTGTCACATTCGACAATGCGATTTGCGTGATGAGCCGGTTTATTCTGCTGGATGCGCCGCTGCTGGGATTCACGGCGCTGGCGCTTTTGAGTCTGGTGCTGTTTTACCGGCAGCGCAGCCAGGCGTTTTCGGAGCTCTGGTGGCGGTACCTGTTCATGACGGGCGTGGCGCTGGGCCTGGTCGCGAGCTCCAAATGGGTGGGTCTGTTTGCGGTGGCGCTGGTCGGCCTGTATACGATCGAGGAGCTGTACGACAAGTTCTGTGACTTGCGGATGCCCGTGCGCACGTACGCTAGGCACTGGGTAGCGCGGATTGCCGGGCTCATCGTGGTGCCGATGCTCATCTACATGCTGTGTTTCAAGATCCACTTTATGGTTCTGAACCGGTACGACGGCTCGGCGAACTTTATGCCGGTCGGATTCCAGGTCAAGATGCGCGGCAACCCGATCTCGATGCAGCCGTACGAGATCATCACGGGGTCGCAGATCCGGCTGCAGTCGCACGAGTCCGGCACCGGGTACTTGCACTCGCATTCGCACATATACCCGACCGGGTCGCAGCGGCAGCAGATCACCGGATACGGGTACCCGGATGACAACAACATGTGGGGCATTAAGCGGATGCGCGCGGCAGGCACGTTCAAGGTGGTCACGGATGTCAATGCATCGGACCAGCCGATCCCGGGCGCGATCCAGGACGGCGACCTGGTGGTGATGCACCACAATGCAACCGACTCGCTGCTATACACGGATTTCCGGCACGCGGCGCCCGTGACCAACAAGTACCACGAGGTGAGCGCAATAGCTGCCGACTCGCAGGAGGCCAAGAACCCGAACATCCTGTGGGTGGTGGAGGTCGTCAGTGCGGAGAAGCGCATGCGCGACGGGCTGATCCACCCGCTGGGCACGGCGATCCGGCTGCGCAACATAGTCGATGACTGCGTGCTGATGGCGACCGGCGACCGGCTCGACAAGAACTGGGGGTGGAACCAGGCGGAGATTGCCTGCGATGTCAAGCCCGGCAGCAAGCACACGGCGCAGTACCTGTGGACCATCGAGCAGCACAAGAACCCGGCGCTGGAGACGGTTGATCTGGGCAAGCACATGTCGTCGTCGTTCCTGACCGACTTTGCCCGGCTGAACAAGCAGATGTGGCTGACCAACAACGCGCTGATTCCCGACCACGACAAGCACAATGTGCTGGAGAGCGACCCGGCGTCGTGGCCGTTCATGTGGTACCCGATGCGCATGGTCGGATGGGACGACCACGGGATCAAGTACCTGGAGATCGGCAACCCCTTGCTGTGGTGGGGCTCGGCAATTATGTGCCTGGCGTTCCCGCTCCAGATGTTCTACTGGCTGATGCGCTACCAGCGCCAGTGCCTGCAGTGGCGCGGGTCGGAGTTCCGCGACTACATCGACGGCGCCATGATCCTGTGGGGCGGCTGGGCGCTGCACTACCTGCCGTTCTTCCTGATGGGCCGCGTCACGTATCTGCACCACTACCTGCCGGCGCTGTACTTTGGCATCCTGTTCCTGGCGTACCAGATCTACCACATGTCGATGTGGTACCTGCCGCAGCGCAGCGCCACTCGCGTGCTGTATGTGTGCATTGGCGTGGTGGGGCTTGTGTTCTGGTGGTTCTCGCCGCTGACCTACGGCTGGGACAAGCCGATCAGGGATCTCAGGGGCATGCAGTGGGTGGACTCGTGGCCCGTGTACGAAGACAAGTTTGACCTTTAGTTCTTTAGCTTACAGATCCAACACAACAAGAGTTAGTGCACTAGAAATGGCTGGTGTTGCGGCGGGCCAGGAAATTCAGCAGGTCCTGCTTGGTCGCAATGCCCAGGCAGAACTTGCGCGAGTAGTCGGTGACGAAGGCCACGCTGTGGACCTCGAAGAACTTCGACAGGTCATGCAGCGGCGTCTCGGGGCGTGATCAGCCAGTACTGCCTGCGCTTATTGGCGGGCGCCGCCCCGCCGCTCCCTTGGTGCCAGCGAACCTGAGCATGTACTGCTTGACAGGCTCACTGGGCTTCGCCACGCCGTTGCCCAGCAGCGTCTGCGCAGGCAGCCAGCGTCAGGTACCCGATCAGCTTGCGTCCACGGCCGGTCACGGGCACCTGCGAGAAGTCGTGCTCGAGCATCAGCCCGACAGGCGTTGGCAATCGGCTCCGACTCGGACACCGTGACCGCCGCCGGCAGCTGCAAGTCCTCGATGGACGCTGCGCGGTACTTGTCCTGCTGCGCAGCCTGCAGGTCACTGAGCATGCGCGCGTCAAACAGGTCGTGCGCCAGCAGCCAGTCGTCGGACAGCAGCGTGTCGGAGTAGTTGCGGGCCGTGTCGCCCATGATTCACCAGCGCGCGCTGCCCCATCTGCAGATTGGCCACCGCGTACATGCGCGCCGCTGCCACCGATGCGCCCGAGGACGGCCCGCCCGTGATCCCGCCGCGGATCAGCCGCCGCGCCATCGAATACGCAACCGTGTCGCTGATCTGAACCCAAAAGTCGATTGCGTTGGCCGCCAGCGCCCGCGGCGCATACACCCGCCCGATGTCCTCGCACAGCCAGCGCTTGGCCAGCGGGTTGGCCCGGGAGTCCTCGCCAATGGCCGAGTTCTTTGGCTCCACCCCGACCACCTGCAGCTGCGGCAGCTTCTGCTTCAGTGCCCGCGACAGATGCGTGGCCGCATTGCCCGTATCCACGCCCAGCACCAGTGCGTCCAGCTGCCCATCTGTCTGCTCGATGATCTCGTCCGCCAGCTCCTGGTAGCATTGGCTCAGATCCCAGTCCCCGAGCTCCTCGTCCACATACACCGATCCCGGCCGCTGCTGCATGATCCGCTTGCCAATCTCCACCGGGTGCTCGCTGGATCCCGGCAGCGCCCCGTCAAGCGTCCGCACTATGTCCGTGATCCCCGACGCCTTCAACAAATGGATGCGGTCCTGCGACGTGCGCTCGGGAACCAGACACAAGGAGCCGTCGCTGCAGCATCGCCAGGCTGATTGCCAGGTTGCCCGGCCCTGCCACTATCAGCAGCGCGTCCTTGGGAATCTGCCTCTGGTCGAGCTGCTGGCAAATGTGCTTGGCCACCCGGTCCTTGATTGATGCTCCTGGGTTCATGTACTCGAGCTTACCGATCAGCTCCACCGGAAACGTGGCCCCGATTCCTTCGACGTTGGTCAGCCGCACCACCGGCGTATTTCCGATGGTGTCTATACACCAGGCTAAAGACTCTAAGCACCGGCTCTCTCCCTGTGATATGGCCTTTTGGCTGGCTGTCTCCTTGGACGCCTTACCTGCAACATCGACAATTTTAGAGAGGGGCATTCTGAATGTCAAAAATATAAAAAAGCGGGGGGAAGTGATAGCCGGAGCTGGACTGAAGACAACAAGTGCGGTACGGGTTTAGGACCGGGGCTCAGAAAACGTCACCTGTGCCCTCCCCTGCACGTGATCAGTTACCCTGTGCATGAGAATATGGGCTTCACGAGCCCTTCAGCCAAGTGCCGGACTAGCCCAGCGCTACATGTCTGCTGAATCAGGTGTTCGCTGTTGTCCAGACCCCCATAGCCTATTCCTACGCTTCGGCCCTACCCGCCGTAGACTGCATCTGCTGAATGGCCAATATTCGATCTCTGTTGGGTTTGTCCAAGCACACGATATGCCAGGCCGTTAGTTTGCCCAGTTCGCTTTTTTCCGCACCATGTTTCTGTCCAGTCTTGGAAGGAGCAGAGAAAAATTTTTACTTTCCTGTTGGACAGGAAGCGTCTGCAGAGCACAGCGGTATAAAAGGCTGCGGGCCAGCTACTTGCCCTGCCAAGCGGGCTTGAGCTTGGAAAGGAGACAAGCATCAGGCATTCGCTTTATCTATTTTCCCCACCCTTTATTTCAGCGTATCCTCTGCAGTTGCAGGCAACGAGCTGTCCTCACTATATAAACTACATCAACATCAGGATGGGACGCTTTGGTGCGCTGGTCAAGAGAACAGACGACAAGATCGCCGCATCGGCAGTTGGCCACTGGTTCCGGCTGGAAGGCTCCGGCGCCAAGCGCATGCGCAAGGGCTCGCACTTCTCGACCGAGCTGCGCGGCGGACTGGCGACATTTCGTGACCATGTCGTATATTATCTCCACCGCAGCCCTGATTATCACTGACTCTGGCGGCCCGTGCGACTGCGACCGCGAGCAGTTTGGCGCAACGTGCGATCCGCGACCCCGACTACACGAGATGTCTGCACACGCTCAAGATGGACCTTATTACTGCCACCTGCGCCATCTCGTGCATTTCGTGTGTGATGATGGGCGCCCTGGCCAACTTGCCGATTGCACTGGCTCCAGGAATGGGTCTGATTGCCTACTTTACATACACTGTCGTTGGATACCACGGCACCGGCAACATCAGCTACCAGAACGCCCTGTCGGCTGTGTGCATTGAGGGCGTCATCTTCTTTGCCCTGTCGATACTTGGTATCCGGCAGTGGTTTGCTCGTATTATCCCGGCCAGCCTCAAGACCGCGACGGGCTCGGGAATCGGAATCTACCTGGCATTCATCGGCCTGCAGTCGTCGGCTGGAATCGGGCTCATCACTGCCAGCCACTCGACGCTGGTTGAGCTCGGCGGATGTCCGGCCGAGTACCGTGACGAGAACAACATGTGTGTATCTCATCACATGCGCGGTGCCACGACATGGGTTGGCATCATGGGCTTGGTCATCATTGCGATTCTGATGGCCTACAAGGTCAAGGGCTCGGTGCTGATCGGCATTCTGATCGTGGCCATCATCTCGTGGCCGCGCACAAGCAAGGTCACCTATTTCCCGTACACCGAGGCTGGCGACGAAGCCTTTGCCTTCTTCAAGAAAGTCGTCACGTTCCACCCGATTGAGATGATCCTGGGCAAATATGACTTCAATGCCAGCGGCGGGCAGTTCTGGATTGCGCTGATCACATTCCTGTACGTCGACATCCTCGACTGCACTGGCACGCTGTTCTCGATGGCCAAGTTTGGCGGCTATATGGACGAGCGCACACAGGACTTTGAGGGCTCGTCCATCGCGTTCCTGTGCGACTCGGTATGTGTTGTGCTGAGTTCAGTGTTTGGGCTAGCGCCAGTCAGCTCCTTTGTCGAGTCAGGGGCTGGTATTGCTGAGGGTGCCAAGACCGGCATCGCCAGTATAACGACCGGCTTTTGCTTCTTCATTGCGCTGTTCTTCGCACCCATCTTTGCTTCGTTCCCACCTTGGTCGACTGGCCCAGCGCTCATCCTGGTTGGATCGATGATGATTCAGAACGTGGTCCATATCAACTGGAAGTACGTCGGCGATGCTGTGCCTGCCTTCTTGACAATGATTATGATCCCATTCGGCTACTCGATCGGTTACGGCCTGATTGCTGGCATTGGTACGTACATTGCAATTAACGGCGTCATCTGGATTGTTGCCAAGGCTACGCGCGATCGGATTGTTCCGCCAAACAGGCTCGACAAGGAAATGTGGTCGGCATTTATGGCTGACGGTGGCGCCCTGGGTATTCTGCCCAAGTGGCTGCGCAAGGTCCTCCATATCAAGTATGCTCCGACACATGCGAACAGCGATGCCCAGGATATCGAGCTCGAGGAGCATATCCAGAGAGTCTCGGTGGAACAGCAGCATCTGGCCAGGAGCTCGGCTCAGTATTGTTCTGGCGATGCTACCCCTGCCTCCAATGCTGATTCGCCTGCCATGACCATCCACGGCGACTTTAAGGGACAGAAAAAAGACTTTTAGCATAATCATTTCATGTATTTTCTGTAACGAACACATTTTACATGTCCTACAGCATCTATATCCATCGCGTGTCATGAGATAACTCCACCTGCAAACTGCGTAGGCGAGTGTTTCGCTCCAGATCCCCTTGATCATGCTGCGAGGAATATCGAGATGTTGGACCTTGTGGCCTGCGAATCTTAGCCGGTCTTGAGCTACTGATTCCTTGCGCTTATCGATGCGCATGATGAATAGCAGACTCCACATTGCATTCAGCAGTGTACTAGCGCCAAATGGAGTCTGACATTCATCATGTGCATCGATATGCGCAAGGATCGGTAGTTCAAGCCGGCTAAGACTCGCTAACCACAAATCCAGCATCTTGATATTCCGCACGGCATGATCAAAGAGATTCATGAGGAATATCGCCAGCTTCGGCCTCGACGACGGCCACCAGCGTACAACTGGCAAGCAGAGTGCATTTAAGCTATGAAGCCCCTTTTCCCAGGAATTCTCACAGCCGAAGCATCGCGAGGCAAATCGATCTGCGCAGACTGGATTCCTGGCAAGGATGCAAGAATACAGACACAATGAGGGGGAAAGACACAACCAGGTGCTTACTCCGCTGCACTGGAATGAGTCGTGTACTAAGTGCCAGAAGACGACTATTCAAGAAAATAAGCATTAGTAGCAGCTGGTTTAATGAATAGCGGCACTCACGAAAGATCAAATGCAGGTATTTGCAGGTATAAAAAGAGCTGGTCAAACCACAGTTCGATGACAGCAGGGCGATATGGCAACACTCAATAGTCAGCACTCACCTCGCTAGGTTTTCCGCGGTATTGGTTTAAGAATAAAAATGCCTAAGCTGAGGAGAAAGTGAAGGGAAAGGGGGAAGGAAAGTTAAGAGCTCCGTGCGTTCGCCCTTTTTGAAGATTCCATTGCAGCGTTTAGAAGCTACGCAAGGTGGTGGACAACCCTGTACCTTGTCAACATTACCTGCTTCTACTTTTGGCCGCAGGGATCATCAGTGGCAATCCCTAATAATTCCACAGGTATCGTTTATCGTATGAAAGGGGAATAGCCTACCAAAGGGCGAGGTGTGTCTGAACACCTTTCATAGCATTCAGGACAGCGAAGGTGCTACCATCAACGGTTTCTGAGAACCGGGTCACAGGCTGCCTAAGAAGAAAGTCCGCTGCGAATCGTGAACACTGATAGCGAATACCACGATTTACAACCAATATCCGGTCGCTGGAGCTGATTTCTTGGCGGAGAGCTGAGTGACCACGTAGCGTCGATGAAAAGCCGAGCTGAGTCGTAACATCATGGCATCCATTTCCGATGCCGCTAAGGCATTCATAGTAGTTCCAATGAGTTTATTGTTCTTGCTGCTACCCGGCTGAAGTGACTATTTTATAGCCATTTCGGTTGGTGGCGTTGTCAGAAACCCATTACCCTTTTTTCCTTTTTAAAGGATACGACCCCCTGGAGGACAATGCACGGTCAGACTCTGGACCTGCAACCTATACAATGGCTGTACCTGGTCAGTGTATGCGTCTTGCATCGAATCTCTGTTGATGGGACACATCACTGGCCAGGACGCAGCCATATGCCATGTCCTCCCCCTCGTTTTTCTGTTCTGCTCTTCTTATTCTCCACGCAAATAATGCTTTTCAAAAATACAAAATTTGCATACCTATATAGAAAGCACCACAACAAGCTGGCAGAAGCCAATAGAGGAAATGTTTGAAGTTCGCTTGATGGTATATATGTGAAATATTACTACTTGAAATCAACAAGTATAAAATAGAAAGGACTTCGGAGGTTGCTATAAGCGAGGGCTTCTCATTGCAGGCTACACGTCATCACCAGGGGCTTCCACCGGTGCCAAGGGGTCAGGAGGTTGCGTTTTTGGAGCCTGGATATTGGTCTGGCTGCTCTTCACCCATGCCTGAATTTGATGCAATTAGACTCAGCTCTGTAACAAGCTGAATGCTACCATCCATGTCGCCACTTGGTTGTGTCTGATCAGCCACCTCATATCTTGCACTCGATCCTCCGAGTAGACAAGGGCCGAAATACATGCTTCTGTTAGTACCAACTGGCTAGGGGCGCAACACAGAGACCATTGTTGACCGTGGGTCAGGAAGTGTGTTTCTCAGGAGTAGCAGCAATGCGAATTGGGAACTACAGAGACAATAGCACAGTCTCATGGGCAAATAGTGCACCGTCCCTAGCCCGGCTGCTTTCTCTAGGTGCCATGGGCTCTACTTCATGACACTGTGTCGTTCTCTCTTCACTGTCCCACACCGCCCTTGGGTTCTCTCGCTTTTGCACTAGCCTTACTGTTACTCGAATAAAACCCCCCCGACTGTCATCCGTCTTGGTGCCAATATAAGTACATACACCAGTCCACTGTCAGGATCCCATATGCTCCTCCGTGTGCTCTCCTCATCACTATATTCGTTCGTATACCACTATTTCAGCAGCATTTGCAATGTTTCTTTTTCAACTTGGTGCTCTGGGAGAGCATCCTTATGTACTTCAACTGGAGCATCACTGTCCGCCTGGTTGCCATTATTGCAGGGGGGTACGCAAGCTACAAGATTGTGCACGCTCTATTTTTTTCACCACTACGTCATATTCCCTGGCTCATTCCTGGCCCGTGTGACACCATTACGCTCACAGCTCATTCATTCTATCTGGTCAAGTTGGGGCAAATGGACAAAAAGGAGCACTAGGATGTACGGCGACATCTATGTCATTGGACCAAACGCAGTTTCAATTTCTGATCCGGTAGATATCAAGGACCGTGCTTGCCTCCCATGCCTTTGTAAAAGAGCGATTTTTACATAGGATTTGATACTTTTGGGGTTGAAAACACGGTTAGCGCGCGCAACCCAAAGGTGGCTTCTATGCTTAAACGCCAGCTGGGGCCGTACTTCAATCCTGCTTATATTTCCAAAATGGAACATGACATCCTGCGCTATGGGATTCTTGGACTCAAGTCGAAATGGGACAGCGAGTTAGCGCAGAGCTTGAGCGGCAGCATTGAGATTAATTATAACCGCGACTTTACACTCGCAACACTGGATTCAATAAGCGCACTGGTCTTTGGAACAGAGCCCCGAGGATTGAAGGATAATGATGTAACAGGCCGCAGACTGGGTTGAGGCGGCCATCACAGTCCACGGCATTCATGGAGCAATGCCACTGTTCAAGTTCTTTCCGTTTTCGCTTGGCAATCTGGCACTGGGAGTCGCAGTATGGGAAGCTTATTCACCACTGCAACAATTCTATTGCTGCGCGTAGGAGGCATTTGGCTGAAGGTGGCAAGAAGCCGGCGGATTTGCTGCAGGGCATTCCTTGACGCACAGGATCCTGAATCCTAAGACCCCGATGGATGAGAGACAGATACACGCATCGTCAATTGAAATGATGTTGGCAGGCACTGGAACGACCTCGAACGCGCTACAGTGGGCCACGCATTTGCTGATGTTGCATCCTGAGATACGTGCTAGGGCTGTGGATGAAGTCCGCAGCAATTTCGCAGCAGGCCATGTCATCACATACGCAGATGTCAGGAAGTCGTTGCCATTTGTCGAGGCGTGCATATACGAGGCACTCCGTCTGTGTCCCGTCCCCGGTGGTAATTGCACCTCGTGTAACTCCGCCTGGTGGGATAACACTGCAGGGCCACTTCATTCCTGAAGGAACGGAGATATGTGTCAGCTATTCTGGTACAAGCATCCACAAGAGCACATGGGAATGAGCCATTCAAATACGATCCCACTAGGTTCTTGGATAATGACAAGTCGCGGTCCAACTTTCTGACCTTTAGTTCTGGAGTCCGGATCTGCTCTGGCCGTCATTTGGCGTGGGCAGAGGTGTCAACTATCCTCGCCAACATGCTCAAGGACTACGACTTGTCATTGCCCAATGATTATACCCACCTCGGACCAAGCGTGCTGGATGACAGTGGATACCCGAAACTGATGGAATCAGTAATTTACGCAGTCACTACGCCAGCACATCCTCAACGCGACTGCCGCCTGGTTCTCACCAAACCCATGTAGCCTACTTACCAATGTCTTAGTGATATGGTTGCACACCTGGATCAGCTGCATCCCATGTTGAGGTCGCCCTTTGCTGTTCCCTTATAATCAGGTATCCTGCTGTCCACCAGCAGCCTGACAGTTTCCCTCTTCCTTCTGAGCCTTACATCAATATACTTGTTTGTTGCCACTTCAATCCGCGCATAGCTCTTTCCAACCCCAACTATCGTAATTTCTCCCCAGTATTCAGGTAGAACTTGTCCTTTCGGGCTTCTAACTTCAATACTGTCACATGGGCTAGAGAACCCACAGAGCCGTGTGTGGTGCCACTATTTGGTACCTTGTCCACGCTACGTACTCCTACTCTCGCTACAGCGATTACCAGCGGCAGCCGCTAATATTTCCACTGGTGCCAAGGTCAATCATTTCCATGGCTGCTAAGGCATTCGCAGTTGTTCCAAGGAGTTTGTTGTCTTTGCTGGTAGCCAACCAAAGCGGTTGTAAAATGGCCAACTCGGATACTGCCGTTTTTGGTAATTCATTCTCTTTTACCCCTTTTAGGGCGCATCAGTTGCATCAAACCGACGGTGCAGCGCTCCACCTGGCCAGGACATGGCCACATGTCAAATACCCGCTTTGATCTTGATATTCAAAGTAAATACATTTCAAAATCCTCAAACACATCAAAATTCCACTGATGAACGCTGATTTACATGTAAAATATGTCAATGCGGCTCCAAATCCACATGATTTCAGGAACCCATGGATCAGGACCCTTAGGCCACAATGGCCATTCCATACTATTCCAGGCGACTAGTGCTACTACTTAAGGCAGGCACCTGCTCCTTTCACCTGGCGATTCCTTCATTCCTTCTTTCATATAGCATATTTCATACGCTCAATATACGATCGTGAAAAAGGTGCTTGGAGAGTAAGCGTATTCCAGACAGTTGCAGGAGGCTGTCTATCCAAGTGCTATCGATACCTGAGACACAACGCAAACCATCGGCCAGTTTGTGAAGGGCATTTGGATTTATTACTGCATTTCCGAGAGTCTAGAAATCTCAGATCGCTTGGAGGACTCGCTTGGAAATGGCGATAGTTTGGTGCTCAACATGCCACTTCACGACACCGCGTGTGGGTGTGCTGATGCCACCCCTGGTCAGGGTTCAGTAGGCTATTTTCTTCAATAGGTATTCTTCATCTTTATTAACTTGTCAGCGGCTGTAAATTGGTGGCAGAGGTTCAGGGTGGAGTCTGCTGAACGTCATGCCATCCACATTCTATATGACATAGTAGTTGCGTTTGCCACATCTATCAAATATGTCACATATGAGCTCACAGGTGTACATGTTTGTAACGTGCTTTTTCAATTTTGCATTATGAACAGATCCACAAACTCCACCAGTGGCTATGTTAAAAGTCCAAATCATTCTTCTCGTTCAAGTACATGCCAGTCAAATCCTTCTTCATCGCATATGCGTCCTCGCCATCGGCATAGTACTTCTCCTCGGTGTGATCAACCTCGAATTTCAGGGTGTTCTTGTACAGCGAGTACGCGGCAGTATTCGACACGCGCACATGCAGAGACACACCCTTTGCTCCGAAAACCTCGACCATAGCCCTTCTGCGCCTGGTTCATCAGCCGGTCTGCCAGCCCGAGCCGCCGGTAGCTGCGCATCACGGAGAGCGATGTGATGTGGCCGTCCAGTGGCGGCTGCGCACCCGCGTCGTCGTCCATCTTTGCCAAAACATAGCCGACAACCCGCCCTTGCTCGTTCTCTGCAACAAAGGAAAGCTGCGGCCAGGTCGCAAAGTGGTACAGGTAGTACTTCATTTGGTAGTTCTCTGGCAGATTATGCAAATTGCAGTTCTGCATGCCAATCTGGTCGCCCGCCCGTGCCTGTCTAATCGTAATCATGTTGAATCCTCCTGAATGTTTCTATGGCAAAATGCAGTAAAGTAGCAAAAAAGGAGGTGGAACTAGGAGCAGGTAAAAGTATTTTTTTTGACTCAAGCAAGTGGCGCGCAAACAGCACAAAAAGACTGGATCAGCTCGGTTCACTCGAGCTTCGGGAACAGCTGGGCGACACCAGGCACCTGCGTTTTCGGCCCAGGCGACTGCCACCCCCTGCCGAACTCCACGTCTTTCCCACTGGCGCTCCTCCTTTGGCACACCAAGATGGTCCAGCAGCCTGTGCGGCCTTGTCAGGCATAACTGGCTGGATCATGATGCTGGCGAGCCGCACAGCCTCGAGTGAGTAGAACAGCACAGCCTGGAGCCGCGCCTTCGACTCTGGATCGGTGCGCTTGACGATGTTCCAGGGCTCCGAATCAGACACATGGCGGTTGGCCGTCGTCAGTGCATCGAAAATGACTGAGAGCCCGCGGCCGAACTCGCCGGTGTCAAACTGTGCCTTGACCTTTGCAGGCATCTGGATCAGCTCATCTCGCAATGCCCGATCGAATGGGTCTGCTGCAGCTGCAGCTTCCCGGCGTCCCAATCTCGCCAAACACGTTCAGGTCAGCTCCAAGGCGTTCTGATAGACAGCGTGCAGCGAGGTTGGCGAGCTGGCCGACCAGATCCTTCTTGTAGCGGACTACAACCTGCTCATTCGAGTAGTCGCCGTCGTCGGCTATTCCACCGTTGCGCATCATAAAGTACCGGATCGGGTCTAGGCCGTACTGGGCGATGGCCTGGAATGGATCGACTACATTGCCCTTGCTCTTGGACATTTTCTGTCCCTGCATCGTCCAGTGCGCGTGCGCCAGGATGCGCTTCGGCAATGGAAGTCCAGCGGCCATCAACAGCGCAG
Source organism: Linderina pennispora (assembly GCF_002104995.1). Taxonomy (NCBI): domain Eukaryota; kingdom Fungi; phylum Kickxellomycota; class Kickxellomycetes; order Kickxellales; family Kickxellaceae; genus Linderina; species Linderina pennispora. The sequence continues at coordinate 429,455 of NW_024468251.1, read as the reverse complement.
GCCAGTACACGGCATGAAAGCGCACAATGTCCTTGCCGATGACCTGGAGATCGGGCGGGAAGAAGCGCGGAGTATTGGCAGCGGTCCACTGGATATCCAGTCGGTGGTTGCATAGTTGACGAGCGCGTCAACCCACACGTATATTGTGTGGTCGGCGTCACCCGGCACCGGGATGCCCCACTGCAGGCGGCTGCGCGGTCGCGACACCGACAGATCGTCCATGCCATCACGCAGCCATCCTAGGACTTCGTTGCGGCGGATTTCTGGGTAAATCGCATCTGGGGTCTCCTCGATCCACCTGATCAGCTTGTCGCAGAACGCTGACAGCCGGAACTTGTAGTTGACCTCTGACATCCATTCAACAGGCTGACCTGACTCGATCGCAAACATGCCCGGCTTGCCTGTCTTCGGATCGATCCGCTCCTCTATCTGCGATTCTGTGTAGAACGCCTCGTCGGAGACTGCGTACCAGCCCGAGTGCTCGCCCTTGTAGATGTACCCGCGGTCGACCAGGGACGTTCCAGAAATGCTGCACCGCCTTATGGATGGTCTGGGGAGGTTGTGCGGATATAGTCGGTGTTGCTGATGTTAGAGGCCTGTGGCCAAATCGCGGAACCGGTCCGAAAACTTTGTGCAGAAGGCTAGCGGCTGCTCGTGGGCCTTTTCGGCTGCCTGCTGGATCTTCAGCCCGTGCTCGTCGGTGCCGGTCGACAGCTTGACTGTCTTGCCCAGGAGCTCGTGGTACCGCTTAATTGTGTCGGCTAGTACCATCGAGTAAAAGTGGCCGATGTGCGGGACTGAGTTCACGTAGAAGATTGGGGTCGTGACGTAAAAGTTGTTGGCTGGCCTTGTCCTGCCATAGGGCTGATGTCGAGAGCGGCCTGCGCGCAGCTGCTGAGACGGCTAGGCGCGTCCGTGCGTTGCTGCTCAGGAGCCGGAGCATAGTATACAGGAATTATCGAGCTGATAGCAGGTAGAGTGATTCTTGCGGAGTCGAAACGCAGTGCGGCGGCAGCGTGGTAGCAGGCCCTGGACCAGCAAGCGCGGTCACCGGCACCAGGTGGGATTGCGTGATTTTGGGCTGACGGTAATCGGATCTGCTGATCGACTTATTATTTCCTCATCTAATCTCTCGCCCTGATCACAACGAGTGCTTATCGCTCAGCCAGGCGGAGCCCGCTTCCAAAGGGTGGGCGATAATCTCTGGCATTTTTTTCGCCTCACTGGCGCAAGGCAGTCTCCGCTGGGGACCTTGACAGGCTGTTGGTGATAATATCTCCAACTCTGTCTCCTCTTGAATTCTCTAATTCGAAATTCAGTCTCTTCTTTCTTTTCTCGAGATACCATAGATTCTACATAAGAGAATGTCGCTCTCCGGTAAACTCGCGGCTGCTACTGTCAGCAAGACCAGGTTCACGACCAACCTGACCAGCTCGGCTGCCCGTGCCATCAGCGCGGCTGCCACCGCCCCCGGCGTCAAGGCCGAGAAGAGCCAGTTCCGCGGTAAGTCCGGCGCGTTCACGGCTGGTGTGTCAAAGACGGCCTTTACTGGTAAAGATATACACTAGAAGCACGAGCAGTTGGATTCATGAATCTGAGCGAAATTGACAAAGCACTAAGACAGACTACCAACATATTGCCATGTAGCCGCCCCTACTGTCTTCAGCCAGCAGCGCTTCATGTCGGGCCACGCGGCCGGACCGGGCACCACGAAGATCCCGTCGTTCGCGGACTACACGAAGGAGCGCTCGGGCGACAGCAGCCGGGCGTTCACGTACTTCATGCTTGGCGCATCGGGTGCGGTGCTGACGAGCGCGGCGCAGTCGTCGGTGCACGGATTCCTGACGAACATGGCGGCGTCGGCCGATGTGCTTGCTATGGCCAAGACCGAGGTTGATCTGAGCACGATTCCCGTGGGCAAGACCGTGACGATCAAGTGGCGTGGAAAGCCGGTGTTTGTCAAGCACCGCACGGCCGAGGAGATCACTGACGCGCAGGGCGTCAACATCAAGAGCCTGCCGGATCCCCAGGACGACGCGTCGCGTGTCCAGGCGCCCGAGTGGCTGGTCGTTGTCGGCATCTGCACCCATCTTGGCTGCGTGCCCACCACCGACGCCGGTGACTACGGAGGCTGGTACTGCCCCTGCCACGGCTCGCACTACGATGTGTCTGGCCGCATCCGCAAGGGCCCTGCCCCGCTCAACATGGAGATCCCCGACTACACCATTGAGGGCGAGAAGCTGACTGTCGGCTAAGCCAGGACGCCTAGTGTTCTGAGCCATCTCTCACATACCATTTTCCTATATCGCTTCCTGTTCCTTTGCTTTTTAAAACAACATTTTTCCTACACGCTGAAAGGCACATCTCCCTTAATATTGCCATGATGGCATACAGGTATATGGAGGCAGTTGTGATTGTCCCCCGCCTCTGGAGCACGAATCCAGCTACCATCTTTGTCATCATTCTGCACCGCATCTCCTAATGGACAACTACAAGCGCAAGCGGGAGAAGCAGCGCGTCAGGGTGCGCGGCAAGTACGAGATCCTCGGCTTCATCAGCTCGGGCACATATGGGCGCGTGTACAAGGCGCGGCCGCGCTCAGGCCCGCCAATCGAGCTCGCCATAAAAAAATTCAAGCCCGAGCGCGAAGGCGAGTCGCGGCCCTCCACCGGCATCTCGCAGTCGGCGTGTCGCGAGATCGGGCTGTGCCGCGAACTGCACCATGAAAACATCGTCGACCTCTGCGAGGTGATGAATGGACGACAACGCCATCCACATGATCATGGACTACGCCGAGTTCGACCTCCTCTCAATAATGCAGCACCACATGCACCACCTGCGCAAGCCGATGCCGGAGCTGGTGGTAAAGTCGATTCTGTGGCAGATGATCAACGGCGTCGCCTACCTGCACGCAAACTCGATCCTGCAGCGCGACCTGAAGCCTGCCAACATTCTGATCACATCCAGCGGCGTGGTCAAGGTCGGCGATATGGGCCTGGCGCGCGTCTTCAAGCGGCCGTTCCAGACGCTGTACAATGGTGACAAGGTCGTTGTCACCGTGTGGTACCGCGCGCCCGAGCTGCTGCTGGGCTCGCGCCACTACACCACAGCCATCGACATGTGGTCCATCGGCTGCATCTTTGCTGAGATGCTCGCCCTCCGCCCCATCTTCAAGGGCGAGGAGGCCAAAATGGAGAAGAAGGTTGTGCCCTTCCAGAAGGGCCAGGTCGCAAAGATAATCGAGGTCCTGGGCAATCCTACAAGGGAGCTGTGGCCCACCATCGAGCTCATGCCCGAGTTCCCGAATATGAAGCAGTTCAGGTCGTTCCCCAATGCCCTGCGCGGGTGGTTCCAGAACACTGGGCACAAGTCAGAGTCTGCCTTTGCTCTGCTGTCGAGTCTGCTCGAATACGACCCGGATCGCAGGATCTCCGCAAAAGATGCCCTGGAACATCCGTACTTCAAGGACGAGCCGCGGCCTGTCAGGCACCCGTTTTTGGAGCAAAACATTCAGCTATCCGAAGCGCAGGCTGACACTGGACGAGCTGTGCGATGCAAAGGCGCCGTGAATCCTCCAGCTGTATGAGCCCACCTCCAGTTATGTGCAGGAGGGCTTTGCTGGCTCCAAGCATTCGTATTTCTGCATTCTGCATTGGCTGCGCGCTACCTGTTTCTGCTCCGCATTACTCGATTTCAATATTTATGACACTCAATTAGCACCCTGGTCCTTTTCAACATTGCATGCAACCCGGCCAGCAGACACACCACCAGCTAACCTGCCCGATCTGCCACAGCCTGTTCACCAGCCCAAGGACGCTCGACACCTGCAAACACAGCTTCTGCCGCATCTGCCTCGACCTGCTGCTCGCCACACACGCGCCGCCGTGCCCTTGCCCTGTCTGCCAGCACCCGATATCGCCCGAACGCATAACCGATAGCTTGAAGCTTTTGTCCGCAGTCCGCTACCACTACGACAGCGCGCAGTTGGCAATGCCTAGGAAGCGCTCTGTGTCGCCTAGCGATCTGGACAGTTCGTCGTCAGGCAGCGACACGGAGCTGGATTTGCCCGAGCCCAGCTCGTTTCTGGAACTGTCCAGCGGGCAGTCAAATGCATTGGAAAGTCCCCTGCGTGTGCACACCGAGGAAGGTCAATACACAGTTGAATGCCCTGGAGGCTGAAGTGGGCGGACCAGGAGAGCCCTCCCATGAACGACAGGTGAGGAATACACACTCCGACGCCGAAGTGCACAGTGAGGAGAAGGAGGAGCGCGCAGAAGATACTGTGGAACTACCAGCCACACTAGCGCCAAAGCGTCGGTCTGCACGCATTCCACGTTCTCCAAGCAAGCGGCAGCGGCAAGCATCCGCAAAGACGCACAAGGGCGACAGCAGCCTCACACTAGTCGAAGGACCCAGCCAGCGCAGATGCTCGCTGAATGACGAGCCCTCCGCCACAGCACAGCCCGCAGTAGATTTGGCCTATCCTGACCACTGGGGTCGGTGACGCACAGCTGCGCAAATTAAAGCAAACGGCAAGACGTGCTGCCACACACCTGTCCTGGAACATTAGGATCCACAACCAGCCGTCGCTTCTTGGCAACGCTGTAACCATGACACAGCACGCAGACAAGAAGGTGGACACATACACGCATGTGCTCACTGTGCCCAACAAGAACAACCGTGTTACGCGCACGTTCAAATACCTCGTAGGGCTTGTCTCGGGTGCCTGGGTTGTAGACATCAAGTGGCTCACAGACAGCATAGAGGCACGCAAGCTGCTACCCGAAGCCAACTACATGGTCCAAGGCGATACCGCGACGGAGAGCTGCAGGCTGGACGGCCCGTACACGCCTGGCGCGTTGTTCAATGGATACCGGTTTTATGTGTGGGGAGAGCTGGATCTGGGCCCTGCATATCCGAATGCCGATGCCCTGAAGCTGATCAGGGCTGCCGGTGGCGACATCGTAGCCCACTGCCCCGCCGCCCAGCCCAGGGAGCACGGTGAGCCTGGGCCGCTGGTAGTGGCCGAGTCCTGCAAGCCAGTCATCAAAGCCATTCGCAGGCCAGACCACCGCAGGCTGTTTGCCATCCCGGTGTCACGGGCCCTTCCTGCAATCCTGATAGATAACAAGCACCTTGCCTCTGCCCGGAAAGCGGCCGAGGTGCTAGACAGCCTGATCGAGGCCACTGGCGGCGGACTCGCGTGCCGGCCCAAATCCTGGCTGCTTGACTGCATCTCTGCCAACGAGCTCGTATAAAGAGTTTTGTGTATTTCAAGGTGTAAAAGGGGGTCTTCAAAGCTGGTATTCGGGGTGCTGCACGGGGGGCGAGATAGTCAATGTGAGCCAAACATTTTCTTGAAGAACGACTTGTGCCCGTTCGACGAGTTTGACGGCACGAAGATGCTGCTCGTCTTGACCTGCGGGCTGCCCGACGCCGGCGTTCCCGACGCGCTGTTGACGGGGCTCGACCGCAGCCCGCCCGCAATCTTCGCGGAGCTCTTCGAGCCCGAGGACCGCTTGTACTGGATCCGCCAGGTACGTGATCTGCCTGTTGTTGAAGGCGCCGCGCCGCTTGCGCCGCACAAACTCAATTGCATCCAGTACATCCACGCCTTTCTCGATAAGCGCCACGGCCACAAGCACGGGGCACGCCCTAGACCCGCTACGCAGTGCACGGCTATCGTGGTCGGCACCGGCTGCACCTCGCCTTGCAGCATCGCCTGGTCGCGCCGCTCCGTCACCAGCTCCAGCCATTTCTTCAGCACCGACGACGGAGGCTACAGCGGACATCATGATCGGGGTTGGGCAGTGCGTTAGTAGCAAATATCATACTGCCTTGTGCTCTGAGATCTGCGCTACTGCAGTGGTGGGCATATGTACATGCAGTCAACTTACCACGTCACCATCCTTGAACGGCAGATCCTACATCAATAGACAGGAATGACAGGGTGTGCGTATGAGCGGCAGGTTCCAAGGACAAAAGAAATCAGTCAGGGTGTCTGCTGACTGGTGCCGCAGTGTGTGTTCCGGGAAAGGAAATCATCAAAACAAAGCGCTGCAGCAGGCCAAAGGCTCCAGGGATAAACGATAGATGAGATTGGCAGGTCATCTGCCATGCGCGATGACTCCCCCTGCTGTAGCGACTTCCATCGCTGCCTGTGTACTTACGTGGACCTGGACATTGTGGCTGTTCAGCCGCTCCTTTGAATAGGTCGGCTCGCACACCCGCACAACATCAGTGACATGAAGCCGATCAAATTCCTACTTGCAAATCCGTTGCACCGCATGCCAAAAACACAGCGTTTTAGCGCCCACTTGTTGGGTCGATTGAGGCCATTAGCACATGTGTATGCGATTGCTCCTGCTTACCTTGAGATACAGGGGAATGGTGCTGTTCGTCGGGCAGTCCATGATCAGGAACCGCAGGTTCTGGTTGTACTCGATCAGCGAGAAACTGTTGGCCAGAGGCGTGGCCTTCCCCAGACCCTTCCGACCCGCAATGCCTGGGGTGTGGTAGTTGGCGACCGATACCATCTTCGACATGGAAGCAAAGCGGTGGGATTAAGTAGAGGGGGAGAGAGATGAAGATAGAGATAGAGCACGTAGGTGGGTGTATGGAAAGAAAACAAGGGCGCGAGGTGTGTGAAGGCGCTGCTTTGGCAAGTATTTGTGTTATAGGCGCCTCTTTTGGCTCGAGGCTAATTCAGGGCTCAATAAGGGACGGGGAGACGAAGGCAGGCGAGTTCCGGCCAAACGAGACGACAGGAAGGACGGACAGAACGATGGTGTTGGTAGCAGACGACTCTGCTGTTCATTGGAGTGTAAAGGTGGTAGAGAAAGAGAAGGAGCTTAAAAAGCAAAGCAACTGTAAGCTAAGGGAAACGACCGAGAGCGACTGCAGCGAGAAAACGAGATAGAATGTACCAACTGAATTATAGAATTGAGCGTTTAAGAAGGGTATTTCGAGGTTAACTGGAGGAGAGAAAAGCAAAATCGGTGCAGAGTCCAGCAGCATAGCTATCGGCACCTTTTTCCCAACTTTTTGGGGAGGAAAGGCCCTATGTGGGCGGGCCAATGAGATCGCCCGCCAATTTCCAGCCCGGCGATATTTGGCAGGAAACGCAATTATATGCTACTAGGTTGCGCTTCTTGGTCTTGCATTCCACTCCAACACCACCACGACACCCATTCTCTTGTAATTTAACCAACGCAGATGCGCGCATTCGTTCTGGCATTCGCCTTCCCGCTGGCCGCCGCGCAGCTCTTCGGCAGCAGGCCGTCTGAGCCCCAGGTCACCCTTGAAGAGGGCTACGAGTACGTGACCGCTGGCAGCACCATCCAGCTATCGCATGTAAAGTCCGACACGCGGCTGACTCTCCCGCAGGTCACCGTATGGCACCGGCAGCCAGCAGCAGGCGATCACGACACAGGCGGACAAGGGGTCGTCGCACAATTTCTGGCGTGTCCAGGTTGCCGGCGTCGAGCGCGGCTCACCTGTGGAATGCGGCAGTGACGTCCGTCTGCTGAACAGTGACACGCAGTTTTTGCTGCACTCGCACGATGGCCTCAAATCTCCCATTTCGGGCAACCAAGAGGTCTCGGGGTACGATGGCAACGATGACGGCGACGTGTGGGTGGTCGAGTGCACCAAGGAGAAGCTGTGGAAGCGCGAGGTTCCGGTGGTACTCAAGCACAAGGCCACTAGCAAGTACCTGCAGTCGCTGCCCAGCAAAAAGTACCGGCAGCCGATCGTTGGCCACCAAGAGGTCAGCGCTGGGAAGAAGGCCGATGCCAATGCGCAGTGGAAGGCGCTGGAGGGATACTACTTCAACCGGGTGGTCGTCCAGAAATAAGAACCAATTTCTGTGTTTAAAACGTTTTATATGAACGCAATCCGTATCGATTACATGCTACTGCACGGCGCCATGGGCCTGACAAAATGAACAATCGCATCCATGGATGCATATAATAGTCGAAGCGATCACCTGCGTATAATTTGTATCACACGCGCACAGCCTGCTTTAGCAAGGCTGTAGCGCACCTGGCACGCGCTTCTTCTCAGACACCGACCGAGAACTGCACAGTCGTGCACTGCAGCGTGGCCAGGTTGAGCAGCACAATCTCCGCAGTCTTCGAGAAGTCAGGCACCATGACCACCACTGTCTTCTGTCCCTCCCTCCCTTCGGCGATCTTGGCCTCGAACTCGTCCTGACTGCCAGCAAAATACACGTGCGGAGTCTCGGTGAGAATAAACGGGTCAGAGTCAGTAAACGGGTAGCACCACAGCGTATCGGGTGCTGACGGCGCAATGTGTCGCCAGCTCAGCGATTTGGCGGCCATCTGGCATTTTGTCACATCGTTCAGTGCATACTGTGCGATGTCGTCGATGTTCTGACCGCCTGTGCCCAACATACTGATGCCATCGACATGCAGCCATCCGGGGTTGGTGATAGACCGGAATGTCGAGTACTGCAGAGACTTGGGGAACATGCTTGGGTGGACGGGCTGCTGCGGCAGCGCCAAATCTGTCGGATCGTGCTTGCCGGGCATAAGCGTCAGGGGCACGCTGGCGGCAATGTCGGCCAGGTACTCGTCAAGCTGACCCACCAGCTGCTGCATCGGCGCGCGGTCATTTGCCTTGCTGTCTTCGGCATGGCCTACGGGCGCCGGCGGCATGTCAACTAGATTGCCTGCAACCACAACCTGCGCAATTCTCGACACGTTCTCCTGCGTCTCGCTGGACCCCGCGCATCCGCACAGATACTCGGCCAGAGCCTGCATTTCCAGCGTCACTGGCTGCTCACTAGTGGACATTGAGGCCAGATACGAATGCCACGACCTTGTCTGATTTCCGGTCCGTGGCGGCTGCGGCGGCATGCCAGCATAGCACACATCAATGACCTCAAACTCGCCGCCGCTCGTTTCCCGTCCCAGCGCTGCCATCACAGTGCCCGACACAAACACCGACCCGTCGACAAACTTGCCCACAAGCTGGATCCTCCCCGACTCGTCCTCCAGCAGCACCTGCGACTCGGCGCTGCGCACCTCTTTCTCCGGGCGTATCCGTGATCCAGTGCTCCTTGGCTACCTGTCACTAGAGTGCTGGGCTTGCCAGCAGACTCGATAAACACTGTGCCAGCAATATATGTCAGCTGTGACCTTTCGACGTTCAGGACTTTGGCTGTGCACGAGGCCCGCGACGACCATTTCTTTTGCGCGCTGGCCAGCACCAGCGGCTTGAGCGCGTCGAGGCGCACGGAGTAGAACTTGGCAAACTGCTGTATGTACGAGCGATGGCCGATCCGGAACGCGCCCGAGTGCTCTGGCAGGCGTGCCTGTCGTCGCCTCTACGCGGTTAAACACCCTCTGCGCGGTACTGTCAGCCAGCATTTCAAAGTGAGAGGAAAAATATGTGTAAAATGTGTATTTTGGAGGAGCTTGAAAAAACGCAAAGTCTGCTTGCGCGCATTCTGTTTGAACGCGAGCATTTTGCCGGCCAGCGCGTTGATTTGATTTGATCCTCAAAGCAGCGCGTCCAGCCCAGCAATGTCAAAATCAGCAAAAGTCTGCTTGATTTTCGGCGCCAGCTCCTTCAGCTCCGCGCTCCCGCTCACTGCGCCCTTGCCCTTCGCAGTCCCGGCCAGGGCAGCCAAGAACATGACTGCCTGCTCGACCACCGCGCCCGACTCGCCGCTCGCGACCATCGGCTGGATCGCCTTGGCTGTGGCCGGAACAAAGCCGAGCTCGACGATAGCGTCGACCAGCGTGCTGCCAGGCCGCAGCTCCTGCGGCGTCTCCTCATCCAGAGCCTCGTCGATCAGCGCGCGCAGCAAGAAGAACGTCTTCTGGCCAAGCACCGTGGCCGCACTCTCGATCGCCTGCAGCAGCACCAGCAGCCCGCCCTGGCTGATGAACTCTGTCAGCCCGGCCACATTCGCCCGGACATACGACGACACGCAGTACAGTGCCTTTGCGCGCACCTCGCCCACCGTGTCCTCCCGCAGCACCTCCAGCACCGCCTTCAGGCAGCTATTGGAGCCAAACGACTTTTGCGCCTTCGGGTTGTGCTGGACGGCCGTGCCCATCACCCACAGCACGCCGGTGCGCACCGACGGCTCGGGGTCGTCGAGCAGCTTGACCAGCCGCGGCCACAGCGCCAGGGGCTGCAGGTTGGCGGCATTGTCGATGTTCTCAATGAGCATCTCGAGGTTGTCCAGCGCGATCTCGCGGTCGTCGACCGACTGCGTCGTGTCCTCGGCTGCGTCCACACACTCGGTCATCTGCACCGACGCCGGCTTGCCCAGGATCGCATCGAGGATCTCGGGATCGATCTTCTTTGGCTCTGGCCGCGTGCCGTTGTCCGGCGCGTCCTCGTTCATTGTGGCTCCATTCAGAATCGCCCACTTGAGTAGTGCGTCCATTTTCGCTGAAATGCTATCTGTGGTATATGAGAAAACTGCGTGTGGAGAGAAGAAAAAGGATGAGTGAGGATAATTTTCTGCCAGCCTAGATTGGTAAGCGTGACCGCCGCCTTCCACTGGCGACACCAGGCTCTGTCTGCTGCTTGCACGTTTGCCTCGTTTTTACTCCATTCCTGCCAGCGCCTTCTAGAGCAATCCAATTCGCTTCCATATAATGACTAAGCCTGATACAGCTGCGGGCGAAGAGCCAACGGCAGAGGCGAAGCCCAACACCGTCGAGACTCCGAAAGCCGACACCGGTCAGACTGCCGAGCTAAATGACAACCAGGAGACCGCACAGCCAGCCAGCGACCAGCCCACAGAGCCAATTGCCGCGCCCGACGCTTCGCCATCTGCAAATGAGCCAGAGAATTCGACACCAGCCGAGACCCTCGCAGAGGCGCTGCCTTCGCCGCCGGTAGTACAGCGGGTCTCCTCAACCTCCAAAGTGCACGATGCAATCCAAGACATCATCAACCAGTTCGACCCGCTGAAGATAAGTGCCTCGCAGTCAACGCAGGCGGCCGAGGCGGCCGCGTCGGAGCAGACGGCAGAGCTGCGTGCGCAGTTCCAGCCGGAGACCGACGGGTTCAACTACAACACGTTCTTGCAGCAGCTGCGCAACCCCGAGGCCAAGCCGGTGGCACGCACAGTCAAGAACTTTTTGACAGAGTTTGCGCGGCGGCCGCTGACGCTTGGCGAGCAGGTCAGGTTTATCCACGACTTTCTGGACTTCATCTCGGGCAAGATGCGCGAGTGCAGCGTGTGGATGTATGCGGGCGAGCGCGAGTTTGAGAATGCAAAGGGAGGGCATGGAGAAGCTGGTGATGAATCGGCTGTACCCGGTGTGCTTTTCGCCGACGGCCTCGGACGACGCGGACAAGGACCGGGTGCTGAGGGAGAAGGTGAGCCTGTTCCGGTGGATCAAGGAGGAGCACCTGGACATACCAAAGAGCCCGCAGAACACGGCCTTCCTGCAGTTCGCAAAGACCGAGCTGCTGAAGATGAACAACTTCAAGTCGCCGCGCGACAAGGTCATCTGCGTCCTAAACTGTTGCACGGTGATCTACGGTCTGCTGAAGCACATGAAGGGCAACGACGTGGGCGCCGACAAATTCCTGCCGCTGCTCATCTACGTCGTGATTACGGCTGCGCCGCCCAAGCTGGTCTCCAACATCCAGTACATCATGCGGTTCCGGTCGGCCGAGAAAATGCAGTCCGAGGCCGGCTACTATGTGACAAACCTGCAGGGCGCCGTGGCCTTCATTGAAAGCATGGATGCCTCCTGCCTGTCCATCACACAGGACGAGTTCGACAAGAACATCGAGATGACCATCTGGGAGATCGAGACCGAGAAGCGCGGCAAGGAGCGCGCCGCCCAGCAGAAGCGCCAGGAGGCCCAGCGCAGGCCCGTGCCGGATCTCAGCGCCGAGCGCGCCCAGTGGTTGATCGACAAGGGCAGCGGCATTGCCAAGACCACCCTTGAGAAAACGAACAGCTTTGTCGGCCGCCTCATCTCCGAGCTGTCGACGCCCAATGCCTCGGAGACCGGCACCACATCGCCCAGCCGCCGCGATAGCAGCGCCAGCACGCAGTACCCGGGCGAGTCGTCACGCCAGCCGAGGCACCAGCGCGAGTACTCGCATAGCCAGCAGGACACGGCCAATGTGCAGGAGCTGATCATGGGCACGTCTGAGTGGACCGCGACGCTGGCGCTGGTGCGCGACATGTTCCCGAATATTGACTCGGAGGTCGTTGAGATTGTGTTTGAGAGCAACCAGGGATTTGTACCAAAGACCATTGAGCAGCTGCTGGATATGTCGATGGGCAATGAGGCCCGCGATGTTGTCGCCAATGAAGAGGTGTTGGATGAGCTGGAGAGCCCTGTACACAGCATGTCGCAACGGACACATGTCGTGCCGCCACCGACAGCAGCGGCGCCGCAGGAGGACGGAGACGACGCAGTTGATGAGGTCGAGCGGTGGAAGGACCGGTGGGCCGATGGGTCGTCGGATGAGGAGGAGGAAGAGGAGGTTGAGGAGGATCTACTCAAGGAGGAAGAGGACGACGATGAGATTACAGCGCCACCAGATCTGGGCCAGACATCGGTTCCTGACACCACCATTCCCGATACCTCTGGCGACGAAGAGCTGGCACGCAGGCTACAACAGGAGTTTGAGCAGCAGATGCGCGACGAGTCGTCGGCACCCCAATAGCCATTTCCAACTTGCCAAGAAACACCATCATATGTTTTGAGTGCACACTATTTTTTGCCGGGCTGCTTGATGTGGCTTCAATACAGGGTGATGCATAAATGCGCTTGAATCCACACCATGTCTCCGTTTCCGGCACAGCACAGCGATTGATATGCCGCCGGCGGTTGTTGTCGTTGCGGGCAGCAGGAAGCGCCGCTCAGCTGTGGCGTACTGGTCTGCAGAGCAGCACGTTTATGCCCGGTCCATTGCCAGGCAGTGGCGCCTGGACTCCTCTATTGAAAAACCAAAATAGCCAAATAGCAGAATGCATGGCGCGCATTGCGTAGTGAACCGGAATCCAAGCGGACACCCTGCCGATGTCTGTAGCCCACCTTGGTTGCATATAAATGATAGCCCCCCTGCCTGGTCGCGAATGGGCAAAACTCCGACACGCCATAGACATTCCTTTGCAAGCACATCTTTCTCGCCATACAACCACACATGGAACTCCCACTCGACATCGACACACTGCTGGAGCTGGAGGAAGTTGGCGACGGGTCGTTCAAGAGCAGGCAGCTGTGGAATCCGCCGCACGCGCCCTCTGTGTTTGGCGGGCAGCTGATGGGCCAGGCCCTGGCAGCCGCATTCCACACCACAGGCGCCGACTGGATCGCACACTCCCTGCACACGCAGTTCCTGCGGCGCGTAACCGTCTCCGCACCAGTGCATTTCACGGTAGTCACGCTGGGTCAAGGGCGAAACTACTGCTCGCGTGTAATCACCAGCCACCAGAACAACAAGCCTGTCATGCATATGATTTGCAATTTCGTAACCCACGGCAGTAACGTTGCCAGCAAGCACGCCTACCAAAAGGAAATGCCTGGTTTTGTGCCGCCCGAGGCAGGGGCGCCTGGCACACCCCCGGTGGCCGGTGGCAACCCTGCATCCGAAAACCACTATGTGCTGGATCCGCAGGGCTACCCGGGCGGGTTTCCGGCGGAGATCTGGGTCAAGGAGGTCGACGAGGACATAGCTGTGCCTGCACCTGCCAAGCAGCACCTGTGGCTGCGGTGCCCGGACAACAGGCTGCGGTCGCAGCAGACGCAGCAGTGCATTCTGGTCACGTATTCGGATCTGCTCTTCACTCGGGTCACATTACGGCCATTTGGCGTGCGCGTTGCCCCGGCGCCAGACACATTGCGCAGACTGGTCTCGATCGGGCACCATGTGTGGTTCCATAAGCCGGCGGACCCGGGTGACTTTCTGCTGTACAAGACCGAGTGCCCGCAGCTCAGTCATGGGCGCGGTATAGTGGTCGGCGAGATGTTCTCAAGGGACGGGTCCTTTGTTGCCAGCACAGCACAGGAGGCACGCGTCGAAGTTGACCCGATTGTTGATCTGCTGCCTGCATCCAAACTCTAACCTTACAGTGCTTTTCCACCAAATACAGGCGCTCAGAACCTGCCTGCCCCGCGCACGTAGGGGAGGAGCCCGCTCGACTGGGAGCGCGACGAAGATGGCACAATATCATGGCGCCGGTCAGGTCCTCGAATCACCGCATGTTTCTTTTCCTTGGGGATGTGGGACATGCACCTCCAGCTGCACTATACTGAGCGAGAGTGCCGGCGCTGAGAAATAGGAATGCAAATCGTGACCAACACTATATCGCTGGCGTCCGCTGGGCGCACGCTTGGGATACTGCGCACTACACTTGGAGCCCTCCCCCTCCCCAGAGCGGACTGGCCTGGACGGAGCAGAGGAAAAAGCAGAAAAACAACGACACGCCTCGCACCCTATCCCCCGCTGACTCGCAAAACCCACATAAAGACCGGGAGCAAGCAAAGGGAGGCGAGCGACCCGAGCAGTTCTCTTCTCTTCTTCAGCACGAAAACATTTTTTTTTTTGATAACTCGCACACTTTTTCTGCTAGCCGCTTCTTTTAACCGCGATATTGCAGGATAGACGACCTCTTGGGACATTTATTTGCATCAGCTACACCCCCGCATACGCTACAAGGACAATTAGACGGCCGCTATATTACCTGTACAACGTGACGACCACGACCCGCTGCAACAACCCACATACACAAACCCACCATGTCGATGTTCAGCAGCTTTGACAAGGACCTGAAGAAGGCCGACGGATGCCTGCACAAGGCAGCAGACATGTTCTTCCACCCGCTGGGCGAGGACATCTTCCACAAATGGGACACGAACCACCCGGCGTTCCCGGGCCCCAAGCTGACCAAGGTGCGCGTGGAGTGCAAGGGCAAGGAGGAGAAGAAGGTGGAGTGCAAGAAGGAGGAGAAGAAGGAGGAGGTCAAGGTCACGGTGAAGGTCGAGGAGAAGAAGGAGGAGAAGAAGGTTGAGGTCAAGAAGGTGGAGTGCAAGGGGTCGCACGGCCACAGCTGCCACTCGTCATGCCACTCGTGCTGCTGCCACCACCACCACGACTGCCACTGCTGCAAGCCAGCGCCGCCCCCGCCCAAGCCGGCGCCCAAGCCGGAGCCGACCACCTGGCGCATCTACCCGTGCTACAAGGTCATCGACAAGTACGCGATCGTCGAGTCCGAGTGGTGCCCGACCATGAAGGACTACACGGCCGACAAGATCTGGCAGCTGCACGCCTACCTGCCTGGCGCCGACAAGTCCAAGGTCTTTGTCGATGTGGTCGAGGGCAAGATCGTTGTCCATGGCGAGGGCGTCTTCCACTCGCACTGCGGGATGTGGCCGGAGCACGTCGAGCACTCGTGCTCGTGCACTCGCGGCGAGCACGTGTCGTTCTGCAAGGGCTTTGCTGTGCCGCCCAAGACGAAGCTGAAGGAGGCCCGCGTCGAGTTCGAGGCCGAGGTGCTGGTCATCCGGATTCCGCGCGCCTAAGATGCGTCTCGCGCTGTGTTTTACAAAATATCCCTATTAGCAATGTTTCCAATAGCCTTCTTTTCCATTACTCCAGCTGCTACAAGAATCTGAAGAAAAATCACCATTCTGCTGATTGCCTTTGCTTAATTAGCGCTGGCCTTTTTGGGCGGGAGCGCATGGTCCCTGTCGCACAAGCGTGGATAAGGCACGCTGTGACTGTTCGCCAGAGGGCAGGATTGACGGTGCAGCACATGACCGCAAACCGCCATTGTCGTCTGCTGCCTCGGCAATTGAGCGAGGTTTCGTGGCCACGTCAGGGGAAGGGGCAGGCTACCCTATGTCGCTGCATTGACAGGAGTTTGTTCCAAAAGATAAGGCGCAATCCCTCTGCAGTATTTTTCCCACCAGCTCCCACCGAATCCCAGACAATGGAGCGTGGTATAAATACCCTCGGCTTCTCTCTCCCAAGAGCGCTCTGATTTCTCCTGACAACAAACAAGCGCCTCACTTTATTACTCTTCAAGTCCAGTTTTTTTTAGTCTATCAGCACGTAATGAATCGATATACTCTTGCGAGGACTGCGCTGGTATCCAGCCGACGCCCAGCCGTATCGGCTATTCGGAGCCCCGCTGCTGCAGTGCCATCTGGCGCTCGTCAGCTCTCAGCCGTCCGCAATGCCCGTGCTGCAACGCCGTGTGGTCTGGCAACTGCCAAGATACAGCCGTCGGTATTCAACTCAAGGCACTTTACAACAAGCCGGTCAGCCTCGCTGACCGTGTACAAGCAGGAGGAGATCCAGCAGTACTCGCTGACCCACCCCGAGGAGTTCTGGATGGAGGCAGCCAAGGAAATCGACTGGATTGAGCAGCCGACAAGGGCGATGGTGACTCCAGACCCATCCAAGCCGCACAAGGTGTCGTGGTTCCCCGACGGCAAACTCAACGTGTGCTACAATGCGCTGGACCGCCATGTGCAGTCCGGCCGCGCCGACCAGACTGCGCTCATCTACGACTCGCCGGTCACCGGCTCGGTGCGCAAGTACACGTACGGGCAGCTGCTGGAGCGCGTCAAGCAAGCGGCAACCATGCTTCGGCGCAGCGGAGTCAGCAAGGGCGATCGTGTGTTGATTTACATGGGCGCGGTGCCTGAGGCAATCGTCGCCATGCTGGCATGCGCCCGCCTGGGCGCCATTCATTCAGTGGTGTTCGGCGGGTTTGCGTCAAACGAGCTGGCCAAGCGCATCGAGGACTGCCAGCCAAAGGTCATTCTGGCCAGCTCCTGTGGCGTCGAGAACAAGGACAAGATTGTGCCGTACAAGCCGCTGTTGGATGGCGCTTTGGAGGTCTGCAGGTCGAAGCCGGCAAAGGTTGTTGTGCTGCAGCGCCCACAGCTGGTGGTGCCTCTCAACGAGGGCGAGGTGTCGTGGGCAGAGGCGGTCGACGCAATTGAAGACAACGAGCTGTACCATGGATTCGAGACTGTGAGCTCGGACGACCCTTTGTATATTCTGTACACCAGCGGGACCACCGGCCAGCCCAAGGGCGTGGTGCGTCCCAGCGGCAGCCATGCTGTTGTTCTGAAGTACACGATGGAGCGCATGTATGCGTGCGCACCTGGCAAGGTATACTGGTCTGCCAGTGATCTGGGCTGGATCCTGGGCCACTCCTATATCTGCTACGGCCCGCTGATCAATGGAAGCACAACCGTTCTATTCGAAGGCAAGCCTGTCGGCACACCCGATCCCAGCGCTTTCTACCGCGTACTCGACCAGCACAAGGTCAACACATTCTTTACAGCGCCTACGGCCATGATGATCCTGCGCCGCGAAGACCCG
Organism: Linderina pennispora; assembly: GCF_002104995.1. Taxonomy (NCBI): domain Eukaryota; kingdom Fungi; phylum Kickxellomycota; class Kickxellomycetes; order Kickxellales; family Kickxellaceae; genus Linderina; species Linderina pennispora. Next base: position 412,103 of record NW_024468251.1, on the reverse strand, counting down.
CACGCAGAATATCGCAAAAAGTATAACCTGTCGCACGTTAAGGCGATGTTCCTTGCTGGCGAACGGTGCCTGCCAGAGATCCACCGCTGGTGGGTCAGGCATATCACTGGTGTTGACGACACTGGCAAGGCGGTTCACGAAATTGTAGGTCCTGTAAACAACGTGGCTTCAGACAACTGGTGGCAGACAGAGACGGGTTCTCCCCTGGTCGGAATTCAGGTCGGCCTGTCCGAGAACGGCAGCGAGATTCCGCCGATCAAGTACGGTAGTGCAGGCATGCCCGTCCAGGGTGTTGACCTGCGCGTACTCAGAATCAAGGATGAGTTCGACGAAGACACCGAAATCGACCACAGTCCAGAGGAGGCTACGCGCGGAGAAATTGGAAACATCGTGCTGAAGCTGCCGCTGCCCCCCGGCATCATGAACACGCTATGGAACGACGAGGAGCGCTTTTTCAGCGCCTACTTCAAGCGATTCCCCGGATACTACGACACTGGCGATACCGGCATGATCGACCAGGACGGATACGTGCACATTCTGTCGCGTGCCGATGACATCATCAACGTGGCTGCCCACCGCATCTCCACCAGCTCGCTGGAGGAGGTGATTGTCGAGCACAATGAGGTCGCCGAGACGTGCGTGGTTGCGCGCCCCGCATTCGATCAAGGGAAGCGTGCCGGTGGTCATTACCGTGCTCAAGCACCACCGCCTAGACCATACGCTGGACGAGATCAAGAACGACCTGGTCAGGGAGATCCGCCAGCGCGTCGGCCCATTCGCATCGCTCTACCCGCACAACGTTATTTTCGTTGAGCGTTTGCCCAAAACCCGCAGTGGCAAGGTCCTGCGCAAGATGATCCGGTCGATGATCAGCAAGCTCGCTATGGATGGCAACTCGCCCGACGTGTGCCCGATTCCGACGCCGGCCACGATCGAGGAGGAGGTAGTCAAGGATGAGCTGTGGAACGCTGTTCGCGGCTGGATCAAGACCAGTCCGCAGGAGTAGTTTTTAGCGTACTATTGGAGAAACGGTACTAATGAGCAAAATGCTATACTTTAGTGGCCACCAGACTTGTCCTTCTTTCCAAAGAAGCTTGATGCCAGACTGGTTGCAGCGCCAATGTTAATGCCACTGGAAGACTTGTTTGAGCTCCCGTGCGAGTCACCGCTCTTCTTCCCCAGAAACCCCGATGCAACTTTGGCAGCAGTGCCGATATCAACACCACCAATCTTGCCGCCAGACGACGAGCCATGGGAGTTGTCACTCTTCTTCCCCAAGAGGCCAGATGCAACCTTGGTGGCAGTGCCGATATCCACACCGCCAATCTTGCCGCCAGACGATGAGCCATGGGAGCTACCGCTCTTCTTCCCCAGAAGACCCGATGCAAGGGTGGCAGCAGCAGCGACATCAACACCACCAACCTTTACACCAGACGACTTTTGAGCAGTCTCATGGTTGTTTGATGAGCTATGATCACCATACGGTCCATGCTGCTGCTGCTGCTGCTGCTGCTGCTGCTGCTGGTTATGGCCATATGGGCCGCTGTTTCCATAGGGATCGCTGTTGTAGTTCTGGGGCTGGCCATATCCACCCTGCTGGGGTTGTCCGTATCCACTCTGCTGAGGTTGACCATACCCTCCATGCTGGGGTTGACCATACCCTCCATGCTGAGGTTGACCATACCCTCCATGCTGAGGCTGTCCATATGCATTCTGCTGAGGCTGTCCGTATGCATTCTGCTGGGGCTGGCCATATGGGTCATGGCTCGGGTAGCTGTTTGGCCCAGCTTGACCATGCGACGACTGGCTGTAGCCGCCATGCTGGCCCTGGTTGCCGTACGGATCCTGGGGAGGATACCCGCTGCTTCCATGGCTGTAGTCTTGGTGCTGGGTATTGTTATTCTTGGACTTTTCTTGGCTGTACTGCTTGTAAGCGCCCGAGGCAACGTCCTTCAGCTTGTTGAAATTCATGGTTGCTTGGGGAAGACCTAATAGTGTCCCTGAACTCGAATAGTAATGAAAAAAAGAGATGGGAAGAGAAAGGGAGAGTGCTTTTTTTGTTAGCATTTCCGGCGAACAAAGGCGCTTTCTCCATTTTATACGCACTATCTCAACTATTGTGGACAGCAAGTCTGGGCAACATTCTCCGCAGAGGTTTCTGTGCATATTCTTGTTTCTTCAGGAGAACAGCCATTGACAAGGTATTTTTAGGTTTCTAATCACATCTCTAGGGACAAAATGTGTAAAAATAATCTCTAGGAACGTTCGATAGAATGATATGGCCATTATCCTCGTTGCAGCTCTTGATTTCTAGCATGAAACATATTCAAGGGGGCAGCGTGCAGGCACTCATGATAGCATAATACTCCATCAAGCTGTGCATGCACACCGGCCGCAGTAGAGTATATCCACTGAAATTGGCTGCAAGAAATCAAAAAGGAAACCATTGCTCTTACTGCAAGCCCGCAAGGCGAGCTACGCGGCTCCATGTCGGGGCTACAATTGCTGCAAGAAATCAAGGATATACACTTCAAATTTGTCAGCAACTTCTAGACATCAATAGATTATGTAATTGAACCTGCTTTTCACGTACATTCGTCATCGCTTACTTCATACTTTCAGTAAAAATATGCTTAATCACACACTATCTGTGGGCTGTGCGTGGGTTAATAATCTATGGGAATAATAAATGGAACGTAGACTAAGCGGCAGATGCTGCAACTTCAAGACGACGAGTAAACTCTTGGTGGTGGTTTGTCCATGCAATCGCCGTGAGGTCAGCACTTGACCACCAGGCTTGATCAAGGGAAGTGTGAGGATTTAGTTGCTGGTATATATGTTTTCCCATATCGGATAGCTGGGCAGAGTGCCAAAGGAATAGCTGCTGTTTTGCACACATCCATCTACTCAGTTATCCCATGTCACTTCCATACCAGCCAGCCTTGTAAACAGAGAATATCACTGAATATCCAGTCGTTTGGCAATATCCATATCCGAGCAACTCCCATCCAGATGGCCGAACATGGGGCTGATGAGCTCATAACATTTGTGTGGCCACAAAATAAATAGACCGCTATCCGCCTTGGTTCCTCTACTTGTTCCCTACGAGTATGGCATACATCATGACATCCTCTATGGATACCACCATTAGCATGCAGTATATCTGTCAGATCGATATCAGGTTTCAGCTGCTTGAGGTATGGTAGGTGCTTGGACACTCGAAATAGCTGGTGAAGTGTGAAGTAGATATTTGGCATGTCCAGGATCTCAATATTCTGACTGATGAGACCAATAGGTACAGAAATGGTACTAGATTTCCCCATGCTTACTAGCTTTCAGAACTCTTGCTCCAGGATCAATAGTGAATAGGCACTCTGGCACCTCACAAAAACCCGCACAGCGCTGAATCCTGCCACTAACTCTACAGTCTGATATATCCATTCCGAGTTGTTGGAGTCCAGAAAGTCGAGCTCTACGAAGAATGCCACACTCACGCAGGGCCGAAGCCGTTCGAGAGCGTAGCTGCATGTACTGAGCCTCCAGTGAAGGGTCATTCCCTTGAAAGGACATCGTTATTGAATCGATACCTGCATACGATCACCAATCTTTTGAGAGCAAGGAGCGGAGTGCCAGGCAGTGGATCAGGTTCAGTTGTATCCACTGGATTCTCAATGCGATAGCGTAGCCTCAATGGCCATATGTGAGGATACACAATAGGGATACCATCGTCGCTTGTAGTCACCATTGCAAATACTTTATGAGAGGAGCTTCTGACGCTAAGGTGTTTTGGGATGGGGCGCTACGCCAAATAGTCTTGATCTCGATCTCATCTGAGTGTGTGGATACAGATGCAAACGCCAAGGCGCACAATTTTGACAGAGCTGCAGGTAGAAAGCACTGCATTCTACATTTCTGACCACGTACTGCAGCTGAAGTTGCGCAAGAAACAAGCCTCGGAGCTATCCTGAGAGCAGCTGGATATATCGCTACAGAGGAATTTGGAAATGGGGAATTCACGACAAGGGCTCACATTGTCACTATCCACAGAAAGGGGAAAGTCGATCAGCGCCGCAGTGGCCGACAGGTATTTCGGTAGGCACATGGGGGGTTCTAGAGGGACTGGGTCTTTTAAGCAATAGTATACCACAATGCCGCTCTAGTAAACCGTTAATGTTATGGCGTATGGAGTACTTCCATGATGAACTGCCGTAAAAATCTACCAGTGAGTATCGGTTGTAGCTATTGTTGGTGCAGGCAGAAGGGTTCGGATCACTGCGCCAGAAGGTATTTCCATACAGGTTTTGGTAGGAATTTCTCTCCAATGGCGGCACAAGTGAAGTGTCTCGGGCACATACAGACGTGGAGCATGACCTAATTGTTTCATAACTTGCCTATCAACTAGAGCTCACAAAATGCAAAAGTCAACAGTCCTTTCTAGCATGGAGGTGTGCAGGTTTTAGGCAAGCTTTGGGCATGTGAAGGCATGGCAGAAGGCTGGTATGAAAACTGGCAGAAAAATAGACAAGTGAATAGTAATGAAGTAGGAAAGAATATGGTATGTGCCCTTGCTACCATTTATTGTGAGCAAGGTTTTGCAGATATGCGAATGTCCAGCATTTGCCACGGCTACGATGCCAGCATCAGGCCGGTTGCATAGCGGGAAAGCAACTACTCGTCCATCAGCATTGCGAACAGCTTTCAGAAATCAGCAACTGGTGGATGCTGAATTGTCGATATGATTACGGATTTGTGGTGGCTATTGGCGCATCACCTGTAGTATCTGGTAGTAGTATCCGTTGTCAGAGAATTGTCATATATGGTCTGGCTATATCTAAAGTGATGAGAAATCCAGCAATTTTGTTATCGTTGAACTACTTGTGCGACTATACGGCGCAGAACAAAAAGAAGATAATTTTCTTGGCAGATACCCAGGTCGCCTTCATTCCAGTGCAAGTGTTGGTGTAGAAACATTATTGGAGAAATGGTGTACCAATTGACGATTCAGATCCACAGAGCCATGATCAGCGGGCTGAGTTCCAGTCTCAATACAGGCACCAGAATCATCTATGCACCATTGCACCCTGCAGTGGCACACAATTGCTGGATTGCACATGCAATTGACAGAATGGCATCCCTTATTAACTGACGATATCCTTGTCTTGTACACGACTTTGCATTTCCCAATTGCACCAATTGCACCAATTGGCAGCGTATCGTGACATCAAAAATGACTGGGATTTCCCTTTGTAGTGGTATAAGAACATGTGCTGATATCCGAAATGGCATGCTCCCAGCACTTATTGCGGCAATCGCAGCCCACGCTATTGGGAGTGAATATGAGTGCATGCATGTCCTTTCTACGGTAAGTGTTTTCAAGGACTATACCCAATTTTATAAATGCATATAATTGGCACAATCGGTATTCAGCGAGAATGCATATCTGCTGCTTGGGCATGGCAGTCATCCGTCCACATATAAAAGGCAAGACACCCCCGCCAACTCGTCTTCCACCACCACCAACCAGCAACTCCTCAGTACCCAACCAACTTCAACAATGAACGCCTACGCTACTATCCTCGCCATCGCTGCTGTCGCCGTCGCTTCGGCCAACGCCCAGGTCTTCTGGATCCACTGATGGGAATCTCCCATGTCTGACACTCTGTTTTGTGGAGTTTGATATCTAGTCTTTGTAATCTGTCGACAAATATATACTGCAGCACTATATCTGTTTTGCGCCATGGCAGAACTGAAAACCAATCTACAATATACTTGCGCACTGCTCGTGTGTGGTCACATATAGCCTTCTTTAATACTGCCCAGCATGGCCATGCCAGACGACACCACACTGCTATGAAGACATATGTCCAATCCAGTATGCCCACAGAATAGTATCCAAACTACAGCAGTTGAGACAAATAAAACCAACTACCTGCCTCATGGCCATGGTGCCTGCGCTGTGGCACTCTGTTCTACCATGTCTGTGCTCCTCATTAACGGCACTGTTGCTATCCAAACTCCTTATATATCTCGGATACATGCTCGTAGATCACGACTATAATGTAGACGACTGCGGTAGGTGTACACGTAGCCTCACACCATGTTTTTGCATTCTTTTTCTTTGTGTCAAGCACACAACGCACCCGCTATCCAGTGGCTTCTGCATCCCAGGCAGCATGTATTTTTAGTAAATGGATTATTCCGGTTCCCATCGGGATTTCGATCCGGCCTGCTTGAGACTGGTTATGTAATAATTGTCCCTTTCCCGTATTTGTATCTGCGCCTGTAGTAGGAGAACCAGGAATCAACACAAAACTGCAAGAGCAAGGTATTTTTAGCACCGCTGGCTTTTCAATCTCCGCTGCTGCTCAGCCCTGCTACCATGTCTTTGCACTATGCAAAGCCTGTTTTAATCTTGCTGCATGCATTTGTGCCAATGTATTCACCTTGCACCGACTTGGTCAAACTGGGTGATGGACTAATAATAGCGCCGACGGTCTTTCGTGATTTTTCTAAAATTACACCTCAAGCCTTTAGTCAGCAGGCACACATGGCGCTTGTGCATATCATGACCGTGCACTGGTGATGAGCTGGTAACTGAGCACGCATATAAAAGCCAGAGGAATCTTCCAGCGAAAAGTGGAAAGAGCATCAACACTCAGATTCCAACAAAAACATTAGCTTTTACACAGCCGCAAAAACCCTTCAACATACAGCCATGAAGATCTCTTCTATCTCTGCCATTGCCCTCATCTCCCTCTCCCAGGTTGCATCCGGGTATGCCATCAAGGGAAACAACGTCAACTGCCGCTCTGGCCCTGGCACAAGCTACGGTGTTGTCCGCTCATACAGCAGTGGCGACGACGTCACGCTCTCCTGCCAGACCGAAGGTGAATCAATCAAGGGCGATTCGCTGTGGGACAAAACCCAGGACGGGTGCTATGTTGCCGACTACTATGTCAAAACCGGATCCAGCAGCTACGTCGCTGACAAGTGTGGTGCATCTGGTGGCAACACTGGCAACACTGGCAACACTGGCAACACCGGCAACACCGGCGGCAGCGGGTTCTGCAGGACTCTGAACTCTGCAGCTGTCAGCCTGATCAAAGAGTATGAGAGCTCCAACAAATTCGTGCCAGCCCCCTCGCCTGACCCCATTGGCCTGCCGACTGTCGGCTTTGGCCACCGATGCCAGACCAAGGGCTGCGGTGAGGTCAAGTACAGCTTCCCGCTGAGCCAGTCCACTGCCGACGCCCTGCTCAACGACGACATCCCTGCCTACTCGTCGTGCCTTGCCACGTACCTCAAGAGCTCGATCATGCTCAACGACAACCAGTGGGGTGCACTGACATCGTGGGTGTTCAATGTCGGTTGCTCCAACGCGAAGTCATCGACCCTGATCAGGCGGCTGAATGCCGGCGAGAATCCAGGCTCGGTGGCTGCACAGGAGCTGCCCAAGTGGCGCCTGGCTGGTGGAAGAGTGTTTGATGGGCTTGTCCGCCGCCGTAATGCCGAGATCAACCTGTTCAACACACCCTCATCAAAGCTGGCTTTCCCCAACTGCCAGTAATCTCGACCCAGCTGGAGGCTCACTCTGTAAAAATTGTATCAAAAGGGCCAAGCGATAGTGCTCTTGCAACATAAAACTGTCAGTATATTCGTAAATACCATCATTTTCTGAACTATTGGGCATTCCTCTGGATATGAATGGAGCAGAGCACAGAGTTTTCAGTCGCAGCGCAGATGAGACTCGTGTATATTGCTCCAAGAACCAAGTATGGACATCCACCGCCAATTTGTGCCGGATGGGAGGAGTGGGTGGCAAGGAGAAGGCGATGCACTCAACAAGTTTGCACATGCCATGCAGTACAAACTTGTCGGTATGTATACTACCTGTGCAAGAAAAGGCACGGCTGAGCACGTCTCTGAGTGCTTGCTACTCAAATGTGAAGCCATATAGTACATCTCTACAGCACCTTTGCTCGAATGGCCATGCCATTTCATCGTCAAGAAAGGTCAGCTAATTATATGGTAAGAAATCCTTGACTGCTTTGTTGGTTTTATGCTGTCGCGGCCCTATCGCAGCACAGCTTCTTTTCGTAGCGTTCCGCGTCATTTCTGGCCATCTTCACATATACAGCCTTCTCCGTCTCGGCTAGATTTGTCCACATGATGCCCAGAAGATCGCCAACTTTGACAAAGCTGACTTCAGGACTTTCCTTGCGCACACGCTTCCAGTTTACTTGTGAAAACAACATGTAGGGTGTCTTGGCGCGCTTGAGGAACTGTGGTGCCATTGACCTTTGATCTTGACCACCTTCCACAGCATGTACTGGATCACCTGTATTCTTATTAGCGTAGTTAGAAGTGGGCATATTTTGGATTAGTTGTCTGAAAGATTGGGTCCATGGTGTTAACTTGGGGAATGAGTGGTTATCGAATATATCGAACAAAATAATTTCTCCAAAAATTGACTGAGGGGAAGAAGGAAGGCTGGTCGTCTGTCTGGGCCTTTGTACGTATGCGTTTCGGCCTTGTCTATGGTGGCGCAGGGGGACTCCGGACCCCGAATGTCAACATCACCCCCTCCTAGACTTTGGCCTGCCGCGCCCCCGTTTTGGTGCACTCTTGGCCTGCTGTCTCTCGTCCAGTTTCTGCCAGTACTCCCGAATGAGCCTGGGGCTGTCGAAGTTCTCAAACGGCTCCCACGAGTCGGCTTCTGAGCTGCTTTTCCATCGCACTCGGTACTCGTGGTCACCGGTCTTGTTGACTCGGTGGCCGAGAATCTTGTCTACTTCTAGAGATGCCTCTTCAAACAGGGGTTCGTCTGAGATGGGGTGGAGTTCCGATACGGTGTAGTTCCGAGCCAGCTGTTGTCCCTCCATATCTTTGAGCATGTAGCTTCCGCCTCGAGTGATTGCTGTCACCAGGTAGGGTCCTTCATTTGCCGGATCAAGTTTGTTGGCTCTGTTGTGCTGGATCGTCATCACATAGGTGCCCACCGGTATGTACATGATCTTATACGTTTTGGCATGTTGCTGTACGTACGCCTCAGCTACCTTCTTCGTGGCATTCTTGATCGCAGGGAATAGAACGTTCTTCATGAAATCTGCCCGTTGTTGCTGTCTTCTGGCGCTTGCGGGTGCTGCTACGGCTTCAGAGTGATCTTCCCAGCTGTTCGGTGCTCGTCCAAACATGACTGCGAAAGGTGCCGATTGGTGACGTCGCACGATGTTGCAGTTGATACAATACTGTGCAAATGGCAGGAATAAATCCCACTGATTCATCACACCATTGACCAATTTCATGATCATGAGTCTTGCAGTGCGCACTGCCCGCTCGGCTGCTCCATTGCCCTGCGGATGATATGGCGTGATCAGTCGTTGGTCAATGCGTGTCTCTCTGACCAGTGTGGCAACAACCTCATTGACAAACTCACGGCCGTTGTCATGCTGGATGATGCGAGGGAACCCAAAGTCAAAGAATATCTGTATCAGGGTTTTGGCGATGGCAGAGGCCGATTTGTCAGGTAAGCTGCGCAGGATCACAAACCTAGAGTGAATGTCAATGAGTATGAATAGGTAGTGCTGCTGTTGGGTGGATGTCGTCATTGGCCCGGCCAAATCGATGGCTATGTGGTCGAATGGGGCGCTAGCTAGGATTGGCGTGACTGGGTGAAAGCCACGGCGTGGGATGTTGTATCTCTGACACTATATGCAGCGCTGCGTGGTTCGCTTCGCATCCTCAAGCATCTTGGGCCATCTGAAACCATTCTCATGTAGGGATCGAACCATCGCTTCTGCGCCGTAGTGCCCGATGGCATGCTGTTTGGCCAGTAATCCTTGGCAGAGTTCTTCTGGTGTCTCCTCCTGTAGGTCGTGGTTGGCTAGTGGTAGGCAGCGAATGATGAGCGAGGTGTGGAGGTGTGGTCGAGAGTCACTGAATCCCCCCTTCCCAGCCTCAGACTGCGGGTAGAGGCGGGATAAGGAGTCGGGTAGGGTGTTCAGGATGCCAGGTCGGTGCACAACCTCAAAGGAATGTGCGAAAATGTGGTCGTACCAGCCGACCAGCATTGGCGATAAATGCGGCTGGGTGTGTAGGTACGTCAGCACCTTATGGTCAGTGAAAAGCGTGAAATGGCGACCCCAGATATATGGGTAAAAGCGCTTGAGTGCAAAGACAATTGCCAGTAGCTCTCTTTTTGTTGTGGAGTAGTTTCTTTCGGCAGCTGTGAGCATGCGTGCTTGCCAAGATATGTATTGTTTTTGTCCATTCTGCTGATCTACCTGATATAGACCTGCACTAATGCCCACATCTGAGGCATCAGTGGCTATGAAGAATGGTTGTGTCCAATCAGGGAAGTGCAAGAATGGTGGGTCCTGCAGCAGAGATTTGACAGCCTGGAAGGCCCTTGCATATGTGGCTGTCCAGTCTTCCTTTTGGATTTCCTAGAGCTGTGACAACTGATTCAGAGGCACCGTAAGCATACTCATATTAGGAACATGCTCACGGAAGTAGTTCAGGAAGCCCATAAGGGCCTGTGCCTGCTTGCCAGTATGTGACCTTTGCAGATCTGCTACTTGTGCTCTTTGCTTTGTGTCCAGTGTGTGGCCATGTGCACTGATTTTAAACCCCAACAATGTGAGGGATTTCTTACAGAATTGGCATTTGTCTATGTTCAGTATCAACATGGCCTCATTGAGCCTCCTTATCACCTCCTTCATATATCTCATATGTTTCTTGAGTGTATCACTATATACCATGATATCATCTATATATGCCTGTGCAAATGGCAGGTTATATAGGATGGTTACTATGAGCCTTTGGAAGTGTGAGGGCAGAGTCTTCAAACCAAATGGTGCACATGTGAATATGTACTGGCAGTGGTGCCAAGTAAAAGCCAATTTGTGCTGGTGTTGTGGTGCTAAGGCATATGCAAGTAGGCTGATTTTAAGTTGAGTGACGTAAAGTATCTTGCAGACCCTATGTCTGCGAATATGTCCCAGATAATGGGGAGTGGGTACTTATCTTCCTCGATTGTGTCATTTAGGGCACGAAAGTCCATGCAGGGCCTGCACAAGGTGAGGTACCTATCAGCATCTTTCTTTGGGACTGGAAACATGGGAGAGTTGTACAACGATGCCTTACGTACTGGAACTACTACACCTTCATTGATCCATCCTTGTATGACTGTATCATAGGAGTTTCTCATTGCATGTGCAATAGGATATTGATGTTGGTATGTGGGTTTGTGATTACCCATATGTACAGTAATGTATGCTTCTGGTAGTGGGCATAGAGAACGTGTGTCCAATCTTGTGGTTCTCCCGCAGAACACTGGCAATATAGTCCTGGTATTCTTTCTGAGCATTGACAGGAACATCATCTGCAGTCTCAGTTGTGATTACCATAGTTTCATCAGTATTATTTACATGTTCCTCAGTCATCAGGGTGTCCAGATAGTAGCAATGATGTGATATTATATTGACATTGAGGTTCTTGATATCAGGATACCCCAGAATGATGCCAGCTGACTCAATGGTCAGTGCTATCAGTAGTGTTGTCTTGATCAGGTAAGATGTGGTGCTGAGGGTGATTTCAGTCTGCCCTACAATATGCAGTGGCTCACCAGGATTGGCTATCTGCAGTTTTATCTTGGCAGGCTGAACCTCAACTTGGAGCTCATTGAGCAGTTCCTGGGAGATCACTGAAATATCTGCACCTATGTCAACAAATACAGATGTCTGCATACCATTGGCTTTCAGCATAATAATCCTCTCATCATTTTGCTGGTGCCACATGGCTATGAATTTGGCCTTTGCTATCCTATGTGGGCATTTGGTAGACAGGTGTCCCAATTCTCTATATGAATAGCAGGTGACTCCTGACCCTCTAGGCTTGGCTGAGTTCTTCAAGTCCTCTTTGTCAGACTTGGCTTCAGGGGATAGCTCCCTGGCTCATGGCTCAGGTGACTAGCAGCATTCCCTCTTGGTCTGTCAGCATTCCTTGGTAGAGTGGTTACCTTTGCCATAGTACTTGCAGGTCTTGGTGCATGGTCTCTTCCTTGTTGGCTCTGCTGGCTCTGTGTCTGGCTTGTCGACAATGCTTATCTTACAGAGCTGCTGCTTAATGGCCACAAGTATGATGGCCCCATGCTGCTGCTGCTGCCATGCTGACAGCACACAACTGACATCCCATGGCAGCAGGTTGAAGAGTTGGTTGATTACCAGGCTATCATTGTCCTTTGCACTGGCTCTGAGAACAATGTTGCCAGTACTGGGAGACAAATGCTGATGGTGACTCATTGGGGTGGGTCTTGTACTGAAATAGCTCCATGGTGAACTGGTAATGGATTTTCTCCCCAGCAAAATGGTGAACAATGCTGGTGTGTGCCTGCCTCCAGCCAAGGCTTGGTGAAACATGGCTCCTCAACCACTTGTCATCTTCTATCACAAAGCAGACAGGCAACAGATGTGTCCAATAGTTATCGAGGGGTAGGCCATAGGTACTGAGTTCATGCTGAAACTTGTCTAAGAAAGTCTCAATGTCGTCGCCTTCCTCATCATCATTGGTGTACCTGGGTAAGTGGTGTAGTGCTGTAAGCTGGTCCTTGTTTTGCTCGTTGTAGTGGTGTATATATGGGTGCCATTCCTTGATACCATTACCATCAGTCATTAGCCCACTTGCCTCAGTTGGGGTTATCGCTTCTATGAGTGGTGTGTGAGCAGGTAGTGCAGTATTTGCAGTTTGTTCACAGAACTTGACTCTGTCCAGCTGGGTTCTGGTGTTACCAAGTTGTTTCTCAACCTCGGCAAGCCCTTGCTCAGCCTGCTGGAGTTTGCTGTCTTTGGCCTCGTCCAGTGTGAGGTCCATTAGCCTTATCATGATATCAGTCTTGCGATCCTCAAGCATCACAATATGCTTGGTGAGTTTGATGGTCAGCTCATGCAGTTGCTCTTGGCGCAGGTTGCTAGCCGGTCCTCCGGCTTTTCCCTCAGTCATATCGTTACAGTCTATACTGAAAGGTTTCACTCAAAAAAATATTAACTTGGGGAATGAGTGGTTATCGAATATCTTTACCTATATATAAGATTTTATAATCCAAAAAGTGTCCAACTATCCGCTAGAAATTATTTAATTGGTTAAAAATAAAATAAAATAAAGCTCTTAAGCTTCAATATGGGTTTCAGTGACTTACTCTATAAACTCCTTTTTGATCTTGTGCGGCATCTGACCTCATCAGTGAAACCAGGGTGACAAGCTGGTATTGTAGTGGTCACAGGTCTCCACTAGATATCTCCATTGGTTCAGCGCAAGAGCTGCTCTCATTGTCGGTCGGCCTGATAACTTCCATGGCGTCATCATGGTGGTCATCACCGGCTGCGCAACACTCTTAGGATATTTATGAGCACCTATTGAATAAGGCCATGTAGCTCTTCTAACAGTCATGCAATATTTGTAGGTTTATTTTATAAATTAATTTGTCTTATGAACATGCGTAAGCGGTAGTATTTGGGTCACAATGGACCCAGTATGTATAGACTGATTCAAGAGACTGTATCAGTGCTAAGGGCCCTAAGAACCATGCAAGCCAGATCATTCTTAATAAAAGTTCTTAATGCTATGCATACGCAATAAAGCAAAACTGAACAGCATCATTTCTCTTCTTACTTTGCCTATTGAATTTCTCAAATGAATATTACCAGTAGCACTACTGCCATAAAGACATCACTTGGTGGTATTGGCTTCCGTGATTCTATGTTGCCCCCGCCTAGAGCAATTTGTACACAGCGTCAATATCATCAAAGAGCATACATACATGCTTGCACGATGGATATTACTCCATCAACTAGCTGATAGTGATACATTTGACCCTTCAATACTTGTGAAAAAGGGATTCTTTTGTTCAATTTATTTATTCATTTATCACAACCTGAAGGCGAAGATGGCCATATCTGCCGAGGATTTCGTCAACCGGAAGGACAAGTCAGAACTGTCGAGCGCAGATTTCGGTGATGTAATTAGATATCATATTTATGATTATCTATTACATAATGGCGATATCGAGCTACATGGCGTACGTGAAATGAATCAGGTAGCGACATACGTGGATACCGAGCTGATGACAGCATACAAGAGCAACATTTTGTTGCACTATGGCACTTACCTACAGCGGATTCTGGCCAAATTGATTGATATTCGCAGCCGCAAAAACACACTGCACAGTAAAATTGGCAATGTGTCCAAGGCTGAGTTCAATAATGCATGTCAAGTGTATATTTATACGCCTGCACAGAAGCTCCGCCAGGCAGTTGCCTCTAGGCACCCTGATCTCAGTGTGCTCACCCCACCGATGCTTGCAATCTACAACAAGCTGGCACCAGTCCTTAATGCCTATGATGCCAAGTACAGATTCGCCAAAGACAGCCGATACTATGATGCCAAGGCAAATCCACTTAAGTATCTGCATGCATACATTCGTCTATGCCAGCTTATCGAGAATGAGCAGCTTGGCAAGTCTCCTCCCCAATGCTTGCCTCTGCGGACATCATGGATCCCAGGCCATGTGCGTTTGGACAAGCAAATAATCAAGCAGGTGTTTGTTTCGAAAACACGTGAGGAGGTTACCAAGATCAACGCAGCAAAGAGGGCAGCAACAGAGGCAAGGAAAGCAGCAGAAAGGGGCGAAAAGTTGGCCAAGAAGGCTGCACGCGAAGCAGCGAAGATACCATCGGATGCAACAGAGGCCACTGCAGCAGACATTCCGGCATGTTCCCAACCCGCGGCCCTACCAGAGATCGAAGAACCCAACTGTGAAGTGCCATGGCCTTCTCCGCTGTACAAGCGAGTCATGTAAGCGGGCCATGGCACAATACAGGCGGGCCTATTCGTCTCGGCTCTTGAACCGCGATCTCGCAGCAGTTCTAAACTTCAGACTCATTTTCCAGTCACTCTGTGATTCAGGCGGTATTCCTGAACGGTTCCATCGCTTTACGGCCATTGTTGCCGATGCTTCTGGCACCACCCCTGCAACAAAGAGGCCGCGCAAGAGGCGTGCAGCAGCAGGCGATTCTGCTGCTAGCAGCAGCGAGCCAGCGCTGAAGTGCCTACGCAGAGCAGGCCATCAAGACAGGAGATGTCCATGATCGACATTGCACCAACAACCATCCGACACGTTCAAATGACCGGTTCGCCGTGATGCCCTTATCGACGTGTCAACCCATGCTGACTAGCAGCCGAGCTCGCATCGCGAGCAGAGTATTTCTAGTAGGAAAATTAGCATGGAAGAGCAGATTGAAAAAGTGAGAAGGAAATCGAAAGCATTGCACCTGATGATGTGGCCAGCAACACTATAACGAGCTTGCTGCTGCGCACTTTCAGGGTAGAGGACACCTGGCAAACAGCCACTGGTCCTTTGTTAGATGCTAGCCGAATCATGCTAGGCGGTTAGTTTGTGAACAAAGAGGAAATGGTCTGCAGGAGTGGTTGGGCTGAGGCCGTATTATAGCGATTGCTTGCAATACGTTGAAAGTATATTTGGATTCAGTAGAAACTTTGCCGAAATGGTCGAATATAAAGGGTGTTTCGGTTCGGCTCTCCGTCCCATCCGACTCGGACTTGGAGCGAAGGCTACTCGGCGCCAACGCCTCCTTGCCCCATTTCATGGCAGCTGGATGTGGGATAATCACCTTTCCCTGCTGATATGGCGATTCATGTTGTGTCTGCTCGGTTCCTTGATGCAGGACAGTGACGTAAGCAGATGCAGGTGCTGGAAAGCTGTATCTGTCACAGGCAGGGGCACTTGTCGTCAAGGGTGGATAAGGAGCCGTGCAGGCATATTGCGACATGGTGTACTCGCTGCATGCCCACGCCAGTGAGATGCCTCACGACCATGTTGCCATGTGCTCCGCTGCCTTGGCTGTTTTCATCTACTGGAAACAATGCATCTTTTTGGAAGCTCACCGATGGCCAGCAACGAGTCCGCAAAGAGAAATAAAAAAATGAAAGAGAATAACGATAGTATGTACGTTTGTGCGGCAAGTGGAATGAAGAAAGTAGAAGCGCGCTTTTGATTCCTGTATCACCTTAGCTGACCTCCATCGGCGGAACAGTATTAGCAGCGGCCGGGGGGGACTTTGAGGTGGAGGACAGATGGTGCACATCGTCCGAGTTGTTGCTCGTGCTCGCATCGTCCTTCAGCCGCAAGCTCTCGACATTCTCGACCACATCCTTGCCGATGGTCATCAGACAATGACCGTGCGCAGTCACCGGGCTAATCGGCGTCGACGTAGTATTGGCAGAACTGCGGCTGCGTAGGTGTCCTGCTGGCAGCTCGGCATCAGTATCGGATGAATCAGATGACGAGAGGCTCTCGCGCCGCGATTCGTCAGCCTTCTTGGTGGTGACATCCGAGGGCGTCGATTCACTCTTGGCTGGCATCTCGACCGAGGCCGGCTCCGCAACCAAGACTGCGTGCTCCTTGGTGCGGATATTGGTGATGTCCAAAGACTTCGAATGGGCGCGATGCGTGGCATGGGCCTTGAGCGGCAGCCTGCTGTTGTTGACTTCGGCCAGAGCCGACAGCCCGTCGCTGCCAGTAAGAGACTTGCGGCGCACCGAGTCCTGGACGCACGTGGGCGGGTTCCTGAGCGGCGAGTCATGGTGGACGCCAGTCCCTATGCTGTGCGACTTGGCGAGCGGCGAAGCGGCTGACGATTCGGACTCGGTGAAGCTGTTTTTGCGCGACCGCGAGCCCGAGCGGAACAGCATCGAGTTGCGGATCGAATTGAAGGTTGAGCGGCGTATTGTGCTGGAGGAGCGCGACGGGCCGCCGCTGACAGCTGCCAGGACCGGCGACTTGAGCAGCTGGCCGGTGATGGACTTGGCCGAGGAAGTGTCAGGGGCCGGGCGGCGCGGGAACTTGAAGATGCGCTGGAACGGGCTGGCCACGTAGTTGTTGACGTCCACCGGGCGACCCGACTGCGTTGTATCAGCAGCTGCCGTGGCGTCCATCTGCACGGCATCCAGCCCGTCGTTCTTGATGGTATCGAGCACGATGCGCGAGGTCTCGGGAGATCTGCCAATGGCCTTGAGCGTGACCTTGCGCGAAATCACGATGTCGCGTGGGTGGTACAGCTCAATGAACTCGCCATCACACATACCGTATAGAAGCCCCTGCTCGATGTTTTTATGGCTGGTCAGCGGGTTGTTGGAGCGCGGCGGGTAGTCCTCGGGCGCCCGGAAATGCAGTGCCAGGGGCCCGGCCATCTGCGCCAGGCGGTTGATGCGGTAGTCGCTGCGGCCGGGCATCTGGTTGAGTGCGTAGTCGCCGATATCCCGCACGCTGAACAGCTCGACCTTGCCGTCGCCAGCGTACTGCGGGGTCCAGTTGGTGCTATCGGTAACGCCCTTTTTGTTGGACAGCTGCGAGCGGCCCGAGTCCTCCTTGTGCGGGTTATTCCACACGTCAATGTTGCGGCCCCAGAAGCGCGCGACGTTCTGGATGTCGATTTCAATGGGCTTGGAGCGGATCACCGGCAGGTCGGCGTCGACGCCCTCGCCAAAGTCGCTGGCTGTGCACATGTGCCGGGCCTTGGGCTCCTTGGCCCAGCCCATCTTGCGTCCGTGGCAGTGCTTCTTGGGTCCGGCCACGCGGAACAGCATCACCTGCTTGCGGTCCGCCTCGCTGGCCTGCTCGAGCCACCGGGCGCGGTCCTTGTCGGTGAGCTTGGCATCGTCCTTTATGGCCTCGGGCACCGTGCTGATCGACTCCAGGGCCTCGTTGATGGGCGGGAACTTCTTCATGAACACCCACTTGGCCGACGCCGCCGTGTACATCAGAATGTTGAGTGCGCGCTTGCCGGGCCGGTGCAGCTCGAATGACGACCCAACAAAGCCCTGCACGCCGAGCGAGAAGTAGTCGATCATCAGACACGAGTAGCGCTTCATGCCGGGCTGCTTGAACATGTCCTTGCTGACATGCTTGATGTGGCCGTCATCGTATGTGGTGAATGTCATCTCGTAGATGTCGAGCTTACACGTGTATCCGTCGAGGCGCTCAGTGATGATCTTGTTCAGCAGCTTCATGCTCTCGCCGACCGCATTGCCGGGCACGCTGCGGCCCCAGCCCAGGGCATCGGCGAAATCATTGCCGGTACCAAAGGGAATGCAGGAGAAGTACACGCGGTTGACATCGATGTCGTTGTCGAACATGGCCTGGATCGTTGCCGACACGGTGCCGTCGCCGCCGGCGCTCCACACGTGCAGCTTAATGGCTGACTCCTGCGCATGCTGCAGCCGCTGCGTGATCTCCTCCTCGCTGAACTGCGACAGCCCACTTTCCAGTTTGCCTGCGGCCTCTGTGATCCACTCATCCCAAGCACCCTTGTCGTCGCCGGATCTGTGGTTGTGCAAACAGGGCGTCGAGCCGTGCTCCCCCGGACACATCGATGGCGATGGCCTCAGGATATGCCCAGCCGAGCCATTCAGGAGCTCCGGAAAGGCTGTCTTCAGTAGCCGGTCGCCCTGCCGCAGCTGCAGCTGATGCAGATAATGCAGGCCCTCCTTCTGGCTCTCGTCGTTGGTTACGTCGTAGAATCTGCACCTGCACTTCGGGCCGGTCGCGCAGCCGGAAGTTGCGCAAAGGCCATGCTCATTAGGCTGCGGCCCTGCTGGTTGCCGGACCGCGGGTTGGTGAAAATAAACACATATGTGGAGGGCTCATCGATCTCGCCGGTTAGGGCGTTTTTGGCCGACGAGTGGATGCTGGCATTGTCCTTCATCATGCGCTCGTAGGCCTGCGCCAGGTACGCTGCTGCTGACTTGTCGCCCATGCCGAACCCAAACGGCGACTTGCCAGATTCGCCGCTGGGGCCGCCGAATGTGTCGTAGACGGAGCTGCGCGCAGACCGACTCATGTGCGACGTGTTTGATGAGGGTGTACGCGATGATGACGTGCTGTTGCCCATCTGTGCTGCGCGCTGCTGGCTACCGCTGCTGCTGCTGCGGCTTCTGTTCGGTGTCACGTTGTCTGCCATTTCGTTTCTTCTGACGACGCTCAATGGGTGCTGAAAACGCCTTGCTCGTTTATGTATTATCGCTGGTGCGTGACAAGCCTGCCTCAGAGGAAAATGGGGTGGGTGATTAAAATCTACACAAGGACAAGCAGGAGGGCTTGAGGATTAGCTGGATTATTGTGACATTTGTGCAAGCCTGCGCAAAAAGCACAGGGGTCTCGTGCTACGCTATCAGCTCCGCGCCTGCCAGAAAGCCAAAAAAAACCCAGAGGGCGACTCTATGGTTCAGATAGCAGGGGCAGGAGGTTGTATGTCGGATGACCCCTCATTGGACAAGCACGCCAGATGGCATTTCTTGTTTAGCTGTGTGCTCGCCTGTCTCCCCAAACCACTGTGGCCCGCCTGCCCCACCCTTCTCAGAGCCACTGGCGTGTAAAACGGACCTGTAATACGGACGACAGAACAAAATAGGCGATGGAATAAAGTGGTGGTGTGCAGTGGAGAGAAACAAAACAAGAATTAAAGCTGGCAAGGCGTATCAAGGTATTTTCTGGGAAATGGACTCTCTTGGCGCAGGATTATGTCAGGCACAAAAAGATGTCCAATAGTACAAGGAATAAAAAGGAGAGGAAAAGGGCATGTGTAGGAATGGCTCCAGGACACGCGCAAGGCTCCATGGACGAATCTCTTTATAGAAAACAAGTCCACCCACGACCACTAAATAGTGCGGAATTTCACGTCCACGCACCAGATGATTGAGCGGGTTTTCGCCGTTTCTCCTTTTCCCGCCCGCGCGCCAGATCACATTCCATGCACCTGGTGTCGCTGCAATAGCCCAAAGCCAAGTAGCGGTTGGCTGGTGGCGGGCCACTCCCTCCTTCACTCTACCCGGCTGACCTAGCGGACTGGCCTCTATGCGCGGGTAATTGAAGGGACCTTGCGCTTTCCCTCCCGTGGGTTGCGAGAACAATAGTGCGAGGCTGTACGGTTGGCATGCTGAAGAATAGGGGCGCGGAGGGTGCGCATTTGTCAACGGTGCAAAAGGCAAGGCAGTAGGATCGGAAGGAGCCCTTGGCTGCAGACACACCCGCAGCTTGGCGCCTGGAGGAGCCAAGAGAAAGAGAGGGAGAAATACATGCAGCAGTTTGCCAAGAGCCAGTTTGTATCCCATGTAGCAGACCCTCTGATTGGAATACTTACGAGATATCCTTAAACTACACGGATCCGATCAAGCTAGACAATATACCGGATCGAGGAAACGAAAGCAATGAAATGAAATGAGCAGTCCTAGTATACACAGAGAAGAAGGTGTAATAAAAGCGTATATTGTCAGATTAATAAGCACGAAGGGGAAAGAGAAAAGAGATGAGCTAGTTCTAGTGAATCCAGAACCTTTTTGAAAGGCGAATCTCATGCGTGGGCTTTTATGCGCTTTGACTGCCAGCCGCTTTTCCAATCGAATGGCTATTCCATACTCGCACACCAAGCAGCCCCTTGCAGGACTCGGGCAGACGGCGATGGAGCAAGGGACCAGCAGGGGATGGGCAGCGGCACAGCGGAAATCAGCCGATAGCAGGCGGGCGGCCACAGGGCTACAAAGCTGGGACTTGTTCCATCATGCACGCTACTTGGTACGCTTACTCAGTTCTGCGAGTTCCCAAAACCGGCACCTTCTCCTACGCTGCCTGTTGGATCCCCAAACAGGGTACAAAATACCGATGCTTGCAGCATGAATTCCGCACCGCAGTGGATGGGGGGAGTATGAAAGAGGGATGAGGCCCTTTCCCGCATCCCACCTTGCTTGTCAGCTGTGCTCAAAGACACCATATTACAACACAGCGCTGCCTGCCTGGAGCACATAGCGAGCAGACGCGGCTCCTGCCCAAGGGATCCGGGATCTCTCCTCCGGTGTCCTGCTGTATGTGATGGCCCTTTTTCCACTGGATAGTCCGTGCTACTCTGAATGCCAAATCACAGGTAATTCTGAGCGCGGACAGTACCCTCCTCTCACAGTAAGCATACCCATCATCTTCCTTCATCGGGGCTATCCATCTGCCGCTCCGCGTTGCGCATTAGTCACCGGCAGGCTGGTCGGAGGCGTGTTTGTTTCCGCGATGCCTAAATGTCAAGCCACAAAATGGCACGATATACCCATCCATCTGCACAAGCGCTGCCACCTGGCTGCCATGTCCCTGCTGGCCTACCCAACTAGTGCGAGCCATTCTTGCAGTGGCGAGAATGCACTCTCTCCAGTCCGTCATAATGGTCGCCACTCTGCCAGTGTGTTGGCCACTACACCCTTGCAATTCATGTGTAGCTTGCCGTTTAAGGATGCATATCCTCTCTTTGGCGCTGTGCCCTTAAGCAGCACAGCCGCCGACCGGGCCGCTTGGAGACTCTGGCGCCCAACCTTGTCCCCAAATGAAAAACCCCCATGCTTCTCCCTTGTCACCGACGACTGTCGGATTTCGTTGGCCCAGCTTATCCTGCACGCTAGAGATTCCTGCCGCCAGCTCTATTGCAAATGGAGCATTTCGGCTAATTCTTCATACCCTAGTTCCCTTGTCTTGACGTATATTTGGAGGGTTTGTTTCTTGGACTGTCGAACAACTTCGGCCGCCTTCGGTGTTGCAAATATATGCAACAAATAGTCATTACTCGGTTTCAAATGGACAGCCTCAATCTTGTTTGCGCACAACCTCGCCATGGAGTTTATGCAACCAATCGAGGCTAGATAAGCCAATGATGACGACGGCGGTGATGGTGGTGATTAGAGAAAGGCAATTTTAGTACCAAAATGGAAAGGAACGAAAACTAGGCAGCATAAAAGAAGACAAAAGCTCGATATTGAAGTTGAGAAAATGCTAGGTGGGATCCCTCAGACAACACACTGGCCGACACGAATGCCTCGGTTACGATGACAGCAGGTACTCGGTCGCCTGCATCAGATTGAAAGTCGTTGACCTCGAGTGCCTCGACGACCCGGTCCTTGTGGTAGCCCATCTCCATCAGCGTGCGACGCTCGTACTGGTACTCGCCGTTGCGCACCCAGTCCGGCCAGTCGCCCTTGGCCCACTGCGCCTCAAAGTCCTTCTCCTTGTCCTTGCCCTTGCTGCTCTTGTTCTTGCTGCTCTTGGGCATGGGCGGAGCCCCGCCGTCCATGTTCCTGCTGCTGGGCCGGAATATCGACAGGACCCGCGACATTGGCCGCTGAGACACTATATGGAGATAATCTGCATATGTTAGTGGATGCAGGAACGAAGCGGGGATTTTCGGAGGCCGCTCGGGCGGAACCGTTTGGGTGTAAACACTGCTGCAGGAACACATGCCCGGTTTTGCGCGTGTCAAGCGAGACTGTCTGGCGAGAATGGCTAATCGCCGCCCAACATGTGGCCAAATAGGCGAGGCCGGCGCAAACCGTCCTTTTCATCCTGAGTGTAATCCACAGCACGCTCCACACTATATTGACTTTCACAACGTCCTTTGGGTGTCTATAAAGGTACAGAGCTCCGCATTCCGCGTGACACGTAAGCAGGCCCATGGCCAATACGCCCGAAGGAATCCCACATTTCATCCAGCTTTGAGGCACAGGGCACACGCGACATGGACGGATGTCAGTCACAAAGCAAAAAGGGACAATCCAAGGTGTGAGCGCGCGGGCTTGCTGCAAATGGCGGAAAGATGTCGGAGAAAGAAGAAAAGGAGCAGAGGCGCAAAATGGTTCACAAAAAGGGGTGGGCGTTGTGAGGCAATTTGGGGCGCGCGCACAGGCAACATGGGTAAGCGAGAAATAGTGGCATGGAGGGGGGGTGAAAGGCAAAGAGTGTGGAGACATTGAGAAAGAAATTGGGGGTGGGTGGAAGGTGCGAAGTGTTAGTTCATACCGTTGGTGCGCTTGACGACTGGCGGCGGCACAAAGTCCTTATCGTCGTCCTTCGGCTTGCTCTCGGCTTCGGGCTTTTTCGTATCCACGACCTCCTCGGCGATCGTTTGCAGTCCCGCGGTCGCCGCAGTCGCCGCAGCCTTGGCTGGCTCCCCAGCGGTCTTCTCAGGCACAGCGGTCTCCTCGCCCGGACCAAACAGCGACTCAAACGTCAAGTTGTCCTTCCCCGAGGGCTTTTGCGAAACATCGCCAATATCCGGGAACTTGTTGTTGAACGACTCGAGCTCCTGCGCAATGGCCTTGTCGCTCGACCCGCGCATCTCGCCGAAGGCTCCGCTAAAGTCCACATCAAAGGCATTGCCTGCGGACTTGGGCGTGGCCGCAGTGAATGGCGACGACACGTTAGACCTGACGACGTCAGGTGTGATGGCGGTGCTGGTGGGTGGTACCGAGGCAGCACGTGAAATGACGGCGGCGGCGGCAGTGCCGTTGGTTGTCGCAGGCAAGTCGGCCTGGCTCTCGCCAAAGATTGCGTCAAAGTCGTCATTGGCAGGCGGCACCGTTTCCTTTGGCCGCTCAGGCACTACAGGAGATGTTGGCTGCGGAGTGACAAACGACGCGGAACGCACACTTGGCGGCGAGCCAGACTTGGCAGCGGCGGGCTCTGACGTCACAGTCGACTGCAAGAACTCCTCGAACGGATCCATCGACTGGGCGCCGAACGAATCAAACGCATCGCTGCTGGAGAATGCCGCACTGGTCTCGGCAATTGACCGTGCTGGCGGCAGAGCCTGGCTGCCCGATGGCCCGCTGGCAGTCGAGGTCGGCACAAAGCCAACGGAGGTGGCAAAGTTCTCGAACGAATCGGCAGCGTTGGACGGCTCGTCGATAGCAGTGCCCAATGGCTGCGGCGGCGGCGACTTGAACATATCGCCAAAGGCGTCGGGCCCCGGCGAGTTGGCGTGCACATCGGATGCGCCAAAGATGTCATCAAAGCTGGGTACTGCTGCTTGCTGCAACAACGCGTCCCGGGGGACCGGCTGCTCAATTGCTGCTGGCTCTCGGGTGCCGAGGCGCTGGGCGTCGGAAGGGCTTCGACCTTTTGCGCCAGCCCAGCTACCTCGCTCTTGGCGGCGGCAAGGCTTTGCTGGGCGACCGCATTGGCCTCCTGCTGCTGCTTGGCCTGGCTCTGGGCAACCGCTAGTGTCTGCTCCAGGTGCTTCTTCTCGCGGTCAAGCGCCGAGATCTCGGCACTGAGCCTCTGAGCCTCCTCCTGCGCCTGCCTTAGCTGCGCCTGCACCTCAGCCTGCTGCGCCTGCACGGCCTGCACATCGCGCTGCAGCTGCGTTTTCTGGGCAACCACAATTGCTAGCGTCTTGTTTGCCTCGCCCAGCTTTCGCCTGCAGTGCGTTGACCTTGCCTCCTCGCTGCGCAGCTTCTCCTCCAGCTCGTTGTTGATCTTGGCCTCGGCCTCGTGCGACGACTGCAGGGCAGAGATCTTGATCTCCAGCTCCTGTTTGCGTGCCGACGCCGCTGCCACATTGCTGGCAATGGTGTTGCGCTGGGTCTGCAGGCCGCGCGAGAAATCCTCAAGATGGCTGACTTGCGACTGCATCTGGGCAATCTCCGACGTCAGTTGACGGCGACCGGGGCGCCGGCGTGCGGCTTGTCGACCTGCTCGTGTTGGAGCCCAGATGACCAACGCTCATTGTCGTCGAGCGCCTTAGCGGGTCCAGCGCCTGCTGCTGGCGGTCTGCCGACAGGGGCCGCATGGTTGGGCTCAGGTTGCGCAGGCTCGGGCTAGCCACTGATGCCTTGCGCATGGACGGCGGGACGAGCGTTGCAGGCAGTGTGTCGGGTATGTCGCGGCCAGCCAGCTTGCCATTGATCAAGTGCATAGCCACAGCAAACTGGTCCTTGTTCAGCTTGCCTGTCTTGCCGATATCTGCCAGGTCCCAGACCTTGGCCAGCAGCGCTTCGCTGAGCTTGGATTTGAGGAAGAAGTTGACCGCAGCATCGCCAGCCAGGAATCCGCGCCTGCCTGTATCCAGGTTGCCTGAAGAACTGGTCGTACTTTTCCTTCTCCTCGCTGGTCACGTCCCACACAGCCTTGCCCAGATCAGGCGTCGACGAGTTCATCGAGCCAAAGACATCGCTAAGCTGCTGCTGCCGCCGCGGCAGCGGGTCTCCACCAGCCGACTGCCACAACGACGCCGGGCACGTGGCCGGTAGCATAAAGCCCTTGTTCTCCATGATCCGCCGGATATAGTACATGGCCACGATGAATCCGGGCAGCCGCATCTTGCCCTCGCCCTTGGGGTCCACCAGCGTCCACAGCTTGCTCAGCTGCTCCACGCTGACCTTGGACCGCATCAGGATTCCGCGCGCCGTCATGCCGTCGATGACGCCGTCCACCGGATGGTTGGCATTGAAGATCCGCGTATACTGCTGCTTCTCAACGTCGGGCACCGCCGCCTCGTTCTGCCCCATCATGCTGCCCCATCCAACACTGGACGCTGCCGAGCTGCGCCGTTGGTGCGTGAACTGCGTCAGCGCATCGTCCTCGTCGTCGTGTGGCATGTCGATTCCGCGCAGGGCTGGCAAGGGCGTCTCATCTTTTAGGTTCGCCAGCGCCACGGGCTTCTTGGCCTGTGCCAAGGAAATGAGCTTCATCGCGACGCTGAATTCGGCTGACGTCAAATGACCCTTGCTCTTTGTGTCTGCAAACTGCCATACACGTCCAAGCACCGCATCCGAGAGGCCCGACTTTTGGAAGAACGGCACTGCTGCCTGCCCCTGGACTATGCCCTTGTGATCCGCGTCCGCAAGCGAAAACAGGTGGCCGTACGCCTTCTGCTCGGCCGCTGTGGGCTTCCACAGGCTGCTGGCTCCAGCCGCGTCACCGGCCACTATAGTGGGGAAAACACACAAGAGCAGACAGTGCGCAATCAGTAAGTGCATGCGCCTTGGCATGAAGGTGGGCCGTCCCCACCTGCGCTATCTCTGCACTGGCACAGAGCTACTTACAATCCAAAGAATTCATTGTGGCCGAAATTTCAAACGAGACGAAACTGTATAATAGAGGAAGTGAGGTAGAAATAGAAAGCACGAAGCTGAAAGCGAGCTTACGAGAGGGAAAATGAATACGCTGTCTACTACAAGGAAGAAAGCGAGAAAATGCACTTGGTCAGCAGGGCGTGTGGCATTGGAAAAATGACAACAAACCTCTAAAGCATGCGGAAAGCCTGCCTACGTGTCCCTCTTTGAAGTGCAAACGTCCCAGCCGCCTCCGAAATGCAACTTACCGCACCAGACGTGAACTGTGCCTCTTGCAAACTGCCTATATTTAAAAATGGAGAAAACTGAAGAGCATAAGGACCGGGGCGGAGGCTCTGGCGGAGATTCTTGGTAAGAACCAGGTAATTATTAGTGCAACACCAGAATCCCTGCTGCTGGCCTGGTTTCCGCCGGCCATCCTTCCCCTCATCCTCGACCAGAATGTTCCTCCGCTCCGGCATATCCCGATTGCCGATCGCTTAGCGGAAGGGTTCGGTCTGCGGTTTCATTTTCCACGCCAGCAGACCGCACTTCTAGGCCCTGACTTTAGGCAGAACTGCAATCGCCACTCGGATATCGCTGCTGAACAGCCGCTCAATCGTCTGTGTCGGCGCATCTGCTGCCATACAGTACATGGCCGGGCGCTCATCCCATGTTCTCGTCAATGACCCCCAGGCTCTTCAGGTGCTTTGCCTATATATCTTCCCCGGCGCTGTTTGCAGCCAACAGCACTGCAAATCTCGTGGATATACCCTTTGACCACTCGTTTCCTGCAGCATGTTCAATGTGCGGCGTATGCCTGCCAGCGTTTGGAGGCGCATGCTGGCTCGTCTTAGCTCGCTGTGGCTGGCCAACTGGCAGCGGAGGCACAGGAATGTGGTACCAGCCATGGGAGACAATCCGTGTAGGAAATAGCACGCGGCATGGCACTCCCGGTGGCACTGCGAACAAACCACCTAATTGCCCATGTGTTTAATATGCCAGGGGTTAGTTTCCAACTTGCCAATGCAGCGCTGTGCTACGTTCCGGTAATACTTACCATAGGCTCGCCATTTGACTCCATAGCACACTCACACTTCTTCGATTTCTCGGCTTTCCAGCACTGCGCTTTCTTCTGTCGCTTCTGATATCTGAAGCAGATGCTAGGCTAGCTTTGCTGGGGTCTTCTTTGAATGATGCCACAACCACTCGTTTCGCCTGATCCTCATCGACATCCAGGCTCACTGACAGTGGGCTGACAACACTTCCAAGTGGGGGGAACTGCACCGGCCCTTCGATGCTTAGTACACATGAATACATCGTCGACATGCTGCTGTCACCAATCAGCCCGATCCGTGCACTGCTGCACTGCGGGTATATAGAAAATGTCTCCATTGCAGGTGCTGTCAAATGCAACAAACATGGGCGGCATGTAGTCCGGCGGTGCGCTTGCATTCATTGACAGTCGAATAGCGAGCGACACTGGGACTACACAAATGATTCCTGAATTACATGCATATCATATACCTCTAGAGCTGCGTATAATATACGGCGTACTTACCACGCAATGGCTACCAAGCAAAGCAGTTTGCATATCCTGTTAGCCATGTGTGCTCAAAACACGCCGGACAATACACACCCCCTATGCTGTACTTGACTGTACATACCTCCATCTCCTTGAGCAATGCGGTAAAGCGGTTCAGATACAGCTGCGTGTTAGCTATCTGCTGTGGCGAACAGTACCTGTGTATTGTTTCTCCCTTTGCCTTTCCTGCAAATAGTATTTGCCAAAAGCAAACTGGAAGGCATACATCTCACGCAAGTAGGTAGGTGCTGCCATACACACTGATATCCCGAGCACCAACGTGTTGGCGTAGCCGTTCTTCACAGGCGTCGCAAATACCCGACATCGTTTTGAGCACCCTGTCACACTCTTCTGATTTACCGCCAACAAGGCGGTACAATGGCATTCCTAGCACATAGGTAGCCTTAATGATACATGTATGCCCATATAATGCTCACTCGCCACACCATTGCCTGTGCTCACCTTACCATTAAACTTTACTGTCGTAAAGCATTCGCCAGGAAATAGGTGTCGGTGAAAGGCCAGCTCGCCAATTGCAACACTGAGCGTATCGCAAAAGTGGTTTCCCGGAGGAAATGTTGGACAAAGGCATGGAAGAATGTTATTTTGAGAAAAGAAATAGTTTGGAATAAGGCAAGACAGTAGAAACAGTAAAAAAGCTGGCAAGGCCAGTTATGTAGAATTCAGCAAACAGGCATTCGATGAATGCTACGCTACGGCGCAGGGTTGTACGCGTAGCCGCACTGCTCGCCAATCCACCTCGCCAGTCCGTTGGAGTCGGGAATATGTCCGTAGTATAAGATTGGCGTCAAGTGAGCTGTGCTATTGGCAACCAGCTCAACCCACTCCTTTGTGCACTCGGAGCATACGTTTGTCTTGTCCACAGACTCTGGATTGGACTTTCCCAGCTCATACATGCTCTGTGCGCCAAACACCTTTGAGAAGCACTGTCCTGAAACCTTTTCGTCATTTCCACTGGCAGATCCCTTGCAGACGAGATTAGCCAGTCTCTCGTCCAGCCCACGAAATGTATATCGCGTTTGTGTGGTTGTATCCTAATGGAGTTGGAAGCTTCATTTTGTCCAGATCGCATTCCCTGGTAAGAAACTGCGAGATGGCGATTGTGGAATCCTAAGCAACTCGTATCACACACCTGGCCAATGCTAGGCAAAGTACAACGACTGCCCGCCCCAGCACTTTGGTGTCAAACTTGTAGGGTGCACGGATGGTGG
The DNA here is from genome assembly GCF_002104995.1 of Linderina pennispora. Lineage (NCBI taxonomy): Eukaryota > Fungi > Kickxellomycota > Kickxellomycetes > Kickxellales > Kickxellaceae > Linderina > Linderina pennispora. The sequence goes on along the minus strand of NW_024468251.1, from coordinate 383,354 downwards.
CTAGGAGACAGCGGGGCGAGCGAATCGTGATGTCGGACAGCACGCTGCCCAGGGCACTGGTCAGCACCGACTTTGCAGCAGGCTTGTGGGCAGAGGGTACTGGGATTGCTGCCGAGCTCATGTATATTGACATGAGCTCAGAGTTATCTATCGCATATGCCAGACCGCTGCATATGCCTGAAGCGACCAGAAGTAACGAGAACTTCATTAGAGAAAGGATTATTCACGTCGAGAAGAAATCACTGATATGCATGGATTTGGGAGAGGAGGCAAAATATGCTCAACTTTTATACTTGCCACCATCTGGTTGCAAGCACTGGTAGCAGGAGGGGTACAGCCGTGGGAGGTGGGGACAGACAATATGTAGGCTATAGTAGTGCTGCCTCCCTAATTTACAGACATGTAAACAATTCCATTCCAATGTGCAAATCTTCGGAAGGTTCGGCAAATGTTTGATGCATGGTTGTTTATTAAATGCAAACCTCCACGGCTATGGCTGATGTCACTCGGGGATGGGTGGTGTTCACTCGCTGCGCAATGAGACAATAGTCTGCCATATCTCGGTCTTGATGGTCGCGTCGTCAATGGTAGCCGGTGTTGGAATGGGGCATTCGTCAACAGACGCCGTGCCTTTGTTGTGGACCGAATCAATCATCATCCGAATCATCTTGCGCAGAATCTTGCCGCTGCGCGTCTTGGGCAGCCTCTTCACAAACACAATGTTCTTGCTGTACAGCGACACAATAGGACCCACACGCGCTCTCGCCAGGCTGACAATCTCCTCCCTGATGACGTCTTCTGGAGTATGAGGTGGGGTGAACCGCAGGACAGCAAACAGCATGGGCACACTGCCCTTGATGGAGTCCGGGTGCGGCACCACGCAGCACTCGGCAATTTCGCTGTGCTCAAACACGACCTCTTCAATCGAGGACGTTGACAGACGGTGGGCGGCCACCTTGATGACGTCGTCGGTGCGTGAAAGAATATGCACATAGCCGTCTTTGTCAATCATACCGGTGTCGCCAGTGTCGTAGTATCCAGGGTAGCGTCGGAAGTACGCGCTGTAGAAGCGCTTGTCGTCATTCCACAGCGTGGAGAAGAAGCCCGGCGGCAGCGGCAGCTTCAGTACAATATTGCCGACTTCGTCAAGATCTGCGTACTCTGGGGTTGGGTCTACTGCATCGGCGTCTTCCGACATTGCGTCCTTCACCCTGACCACCTTCAAGTTGGCGCCTGGCAATGGCAATCCAGCGCTTCCGTACTTTACTGGCACAAGGTCATCGGCCCTGTCGCTCATGCCGATGCAGATACCAGTGAGCGGCATCCCGCTCTCGGTCTGCCACCAGTGGTCGCTGACGATGCTGTTTATTTCGGTGTACTTGACCGTCGGCTCACTGCTGGACACGGGCTTACCAGTAATCAGGCTCATCCACCAGCGCTGGACTTCGGGTGCGCACCGCTCGCCAGCCAAAAACAGCCCGCGCATGTGCGACAGGTCATACTTTTGACGGAACTGGCCCTGGGAGTCAGCACAGCGCAGGACAACGATGACGGTGGGCGCGCACAGAAATACATTGACCTTGTGCTGAGCAAACACACGGAAGACCTGGCCGGCGTCTGGCGTGCCCACGGGCTTACCTTCGTACAGAATCGTGGTGCTTCCGTTCAACAGGGGGGCATATGCAGAGTAGCTGTGTCCTAGCGCCCATCCGAAATCACTCATGGTGAACATGGTTTCGCCGGGACGCAGCCCGTACATGTTGCGCTGGGCGTAGAGCAGAGAAACGGCGTGGCTGGCGGTCGGCCGCACGACGCCCTTGGGCATGCCCGTGGTGCCACTGGTGTACAGAGTGTACAGCGGGTGGTTGCTCTCGACAGGCACACATTCAAGATCGTGGGAGTTGGCAAAGTGCTTCGCCACCTCCTCGTCCCAGTAGAACTCGCGCCTTACCTGCATCCAGCTCGACTCTGAGCTGCTCACGCTGCAGCACAATGATAGAGTCCGGTGTATACTCTGCAATTCGCAGCGCAGCGTCCAACAGTGGCTTGTACGCAATCACCTTGGTTTTGCTCTCCAACCCGCAAGGTGTTGGTCAAGATGATTTTTGGCAGGCAGTCCTTGATGCGCTTGGCGAGCTCGGGCGGCGCAAATCCGCCAAACACCACTGAATGCACCGCACCTAGACGCACACACGCCAGCATGGCAATAAGCGTCTGCGGCACCATGGTCATGTACAGCAAAACAACATCGCTCTTTGTTACGCCGTGGCCTTTGAGCACCGCTGCGAATGCCTTGATTTCGCGCAGGAGCTCATCGTACGTGTACTTCTTGACTGTGTCGGTCACTGGCGAGTCGTAGATGACAGCGGTCTGCGTGCCGCGCCCATTCAGGACATGCCGGTCGAACGGTGTTGTAGCACATGTTGAAGTAGCCGCCAGGGAACCATTGCGCCTTATGCTCCTCGCCCGGTAAAGTCGTGCTGAGCGCCTGCGTCGGCTTGACCGCCCAGTCCAACAGCTCGTGGGCTTGTCTGAGCCAGAATTGGCCGGGATTCTCGATGGATCCGCGCTGGACCTTGGACTGCAGATAGTTGGATGTTGTAGTTTTAACCATAGCCGATATATTGAAGATGGAAGGTAATCGTGGCCAGAGAAATGAGCGACACAGCTGGGGAGCCGCTGCTTCCGGGCTGTTTATATGGACGCAGTAGTGGATGAGTGAGGAGGGAGCCTCTACTACAGCCATGCCTGCCTTGCTTAGTGGTCAACAGACGCATTCGGCGCTGCAAACACTGATTATTCTATGTATAGGGTACATGGAAGCACCCAAAAGTGGGGCTGCCATTGCCATTGTCAGAATGCTTGCTCCCGTGTTTTCTTTGCGCAATAAACAGCCCCCAATTCCTTGAGCACATAGCCCCTGTACAGGCCGCACTGGGCACAACAAGGCTAGCAGGTGAAAGGGGGAATCTGCCTAATAGACACCTATATGTGTGGCTTGCACCACGTTGTCGCTCTTCAAGCAGCATTGCGCCAATAGTAGCGAGGCGTCCGCGCCCAATACCCCTCAGGCACAAGAGGCGCCTTGCTGCCTGGGCTCCAGCCAAAGGCCGCACAATATCTGTGCAAAAATGTGGCTGGCGCCTTGCACGCCTGCCAGACTGAGGACAGGGCCCTCTCTGTGTAGCTGCATGCCCAATGTTCCAAATACTGGTCCCACGGACATGATGGCGGGCAGATAAAACGCAGTCCAAAGCCGCATGCAGCGCTGGATAAAATGGATAAATGTATTGTTCCACATTGCTGTCTAAATGTCCATGTTGCGGGCTTTCTTGACCACAGTGCGGATCTTCTTGCGCGCAAGCTCCTGGTTGCGCTCGCTGCGGCTGCGCTTATACGCCTTGTGCTTCTTCAGCTTCTTCTGCGCGATGCAGCTCTGGGTCAATGATTGCTAGCTGCTTCCTCTGCTCCTTCCTCTGCTCGCGCACCCTGTCCACATGGCTCTTGACCTTCTGCATGGCCTTTGAGAACTCGGTTGTGCCCATCCGTGCCTGCGTCAGCTGCACAACCTCGTTTGTCAGCGCCTTGAGCTCGTCGAGGAGCTCCTCGGGCTTCTTGACAACGCCGTCAGGGAGAGTTACGGGCTCGCGGGCAAGCTGGGTGTCGTTGAGTGTGCGGTAGAGCGGCGAGACAATGGGCATGATGTAGGAAGACTGACAGAGCAGCGCGGGAGGAATGATGGTGACAACAGCTGCAAACCAGCGGAAGCTGTAGGTGCGCTTGTTCAGTAGCTCCACGACCGCGGATCAGCTCGGTGCGGGCAAGGCGACCAACGCGGTTAACGAGCCACGAGAGGCCACGCTCCGTCGGCAGACTAGCATGCTCCGTCGTCTCCTCCTCCTCGCCCTCCTCCTCGCTCTCGTCACCACTGGACATCCTCGTCGACAGGAGCCTCGTTGGCAGCATCCTCAGGAACAGCAGTCCAGGAAGCACTTGGCAATAAAGAACAGGTTCTTGACGATCTGGTTGCCGAGCTCTGCAGTCAAGTACTTGCTGCTGAGCTGAACCACTAGTGCATTTGCCAATTCGCGCAGCCGCTCGAACGACATGAGCGCAAACTTGGCCTGTCCGTCAAACGCAGGCACGTCCCAGGACTCTTCTGCCGGCTGCTCATTGAAGGTCTGCATGAGCATCCAGGCAGGGTCGGCGCTGGCGACATATAGGCCGATAAGGCGAGCAGCAGCCAAACGCACCCAGGAGTGCGGGTGTGTCAGATGGCGGACCACCAGAAGCCAGATGCGCGAGTCGCCAAGGGAGCCCGAGGTGCGGATGTACTTGGCAAACGAGTTCATGGCCATGTACGCCGTCTCCCAGTATGCCAGTGCTGCGTCCTGCGGATCCTCACCGGCACCCAGCGACATGGCGATCTGCTCCAGATCCCCGCCGTCATAGTTCAGGCGAGCCTCTGCCGGTGGCCCAGGTCTTGAGTGACACAGTGAGCGCCGAGTCAATGGCGGCCAGGAACTTCTGCGCGCGGAATTTGTCGCCCAGCGGCTCGATGATGATGCCGTAGCACTGCAGGGCAGCGCGGCCCAGCTCGCGCATCTTCAGCTGCTTGACACGCGCTGCGCGCATCGCCTTGTCGTCTCCAGAATCCTCGATTGCCTGGGCACTGGCAGCAGTACCCGCGGACCACTGGTCAAGCAGGATCCATACACGGGCCAATCGCGTCTGGTCGAATCTCGCCACCAGCTGCGGCAGCAGATGGGTAGCCATTTCGCGGCACTTTGTGCTCTCATCCTTTGCGATAATCAGCACCAGTCCCAGGAAGAACGGCTCGGCAGCCGTCGGCAGTAGCACCTCGTCGGCAAACCGATTGGACAATGACGCCCATGATCTCCAGCGCGCTCGACCGGCCGCTCTCAAACACATAGCCCGTCGCATTCTGCACGATGAAGCTCATGGCGCTGTTAATGCGGCGCTCGCCCTAGCGGGTAATCCATGAGGAACTGGAACCATGTGAGCCGGCACAGCTCACGGACATGAGCCATCTGCGCTGTCACCATGAGCTCGCGCACTGTGTCCATCAGCGTGTAGAGCGAGTCGACAATCATGCGACGGGTCAGGATTGCGCGGATCAAGGCCAAACGCAGTCGCTTGGCGTTCGGGCTCCTCGATGTCGGGCCGGATAAAGTCGATCAGATCGCGCAGCTGGTCGTCCGTCAGCAGAGATTTCTGCTGGACCTTGGACTTGGGCCTCGCCGGCTGCTTCGTCTTTTTGCCCTTCTTGTCCTTCTTTTCCGGGACAAGCTCCTCCAGCTCCTCGGGAACATACCCCTCCATCAGATGCTCGGCCGTCTTGGACCGCAGCAGCGACGCTAGAAGCTTGAAGGCGCTCTGGATCATATCCGAGTTGGTGTTAGACGACTGGCGGAACAGATAGAAAAGACGCTTGATCACGACCGGGATACCGCCCGCCAGCGACGGTAGCGGCAGCCTGACCAGCACTGTCCACGCCTTGCAGCACATGGTGATAACAGAGTTGTAGCGTGAGTACAGGCCGTCACCGGTCAGGTCAACAAACGGATCGAGCAGGCCCAAGACATCCGTATCGGACGTGATCGAACCGCTCACGCTTCAGCCCCAGGTACACAAGCTCCAGTCCAAAGTGCACGAACCGGTGGGCATTAGCAGGCAGGTAGTCGCGCTTGACCATGACGTCCTTGCGCAGCATGTGAACCGTGACCAGCTCGTCGCCGGTGGGCTTCATGCGCTTCTGCTGCTCCATCTGCTCGCGATTCGCCTCCGTGTCCTTCGCTGTCTTGGTTGACAGCGCCAGGTACTGCTTGATGATCGAGTGGCTGAACAGCAGAACCGTCTTGGTCTCGTATGTACGGTTGCGGTTGAGGCCAACGCTGATCTGATGCAGAAGGCGGTCCACGAGCTTGGTGCGCTTCGGCGTATCGGTCTCCTGCAGGATATCGCGAAGGGGCGCGAGCATCAGCCGCACATTGGAGAACCTTTGTGATTTGGGCCAAGATCTCGAAGCAGTCCGGGCCGTGGTGCACCTTGGCCTCCTTGATCTTGGTGGTCCACTCGTCGGCGTCCTTTCTCCAAAGCGGCCTCACCGAAACACATCGCGCACAAGGATCTCGATGACAGCCTCCAGTGTGTAATCCAAGTCGCCAACCTCCACCAGAGGACGCCATCTCCTTCAGCAGAATATAGATGGTGTAGCTGAGGATATGCTTGTGGAAGCCACGAGCCAGGGCGCTGCTCAGCTCCTTAACGATGAACCCAAAGTAGCCGGCGCCGAGGAACTTGGCAATGCGCATTAGTGTGTCGCGGGTGGCACTGCGGGCTGAGAGCGACTTTGCACGCAGCATGTTGCAGATGTTGGTCAGCACGCCAGGCAGCTGCAGGTTCTTGGTCTGCTCGGGCAGAATGGTCAGCAGTCGGATCACTGCCATGGCCACAGGCGCACGCAGTACCATTGCGTCTTCGTCGGACGATCCGATCTTGCGCTTGAGCTCCGGAATCAACGACCGCACCAGCGACTCATGGATCCGTTCCGCCTGCAGCTCCTTGGCCGCATTCTCGACGTCGTCCTCGTTGTCCTCGTCGAGAGGCTGGTCCGCCGACCTGCCAAGCACGTGGCCAAAGGCGTCCACCTGAACGTTGCGCAGGTCAAAGTGGAAGTTGTCCAGCAGGGCAAGGACCAGTCGTAGCAGGCGCTTCTCGAGGTTGGGCGTTTTCTTAATCACGCTTAGGTACTTGCGCAGCGTGCTGTTGTACATGGACCACGGCATGACTGCACCGAGGGCACCAATGGTCTGGACCGCCTCATGGGCGAGGTCTGCGCTGACTGATCTGTCGGTGCTCATCACCCAGTGCTCAAACAGCGGCATGAACAGGTTGCGCAGGTTGGCCATGGAGATTGGCGAGCTGGGTGGGTCAAAGTTGAACGGCTTGATGGTAGTGGGCTCTGCAGCCGGCTTTTCCTCCTCACTAACATCGCTGTTGTCGTCGTCACTCTCGCCCTCAGCATCGCTTTCTGCAGCATCCAAAGGCTCGGCCATCTCGACGTCCTCGTTGGCGTTGGCAGTGACGAGGGCGCGGAACCTGCGCATGGCACGCATCCGGCGATGGATTTGGATGTGCATGATGTTGTAGTAGAAGTTTGCCTCCTCGTCCGGATTATCCAGCACCTGAAGATCCCGCAGCTGGTCAAAGTACTGGCCGATTTCGCGCACAGCCGTGCGCAGAATAACCAAGAACTCGTTCCGCACAATCGTCGTGCTTGCTCGTAAATGCATGCTTGATCGACGGCAAAACAATCGAAACCACATTGCGGTTTATTAGCCTAACCTCATCCGATCCTTCCGCCTCCTCGGAGGTGTTGGCCTGTTTGACCCGTGCTATGAACCGCAGGAGACCATATGATGCGTTGGACCGGATCGACATCTCGTCATGGTCCTGGGCGAAAAACACGAGGTTGTGGAGGATGGGCACCCATGCACGCGCGCCCAGCTGATCGGGCTTGTCCCAGATCTCATCGTTCAGCTTGGCATAAGCTGCCAGGCGGCGGTCAAAGTCAGGCTCGTCGATCCGGTGCTCTGAGAATGCGTTAACATCCTGCACTATGCCTGCTGCTACCTCCAGCTGCGGATGGCCGCGCTCAAGGTCGATCTTGGCCAGCACACTGAGAATCTCACACATCAGCGAGCGGGCTGTGGGAAGCCGCAGGCGGCTGAGACCGACTGATACAGTGTCGACGTAGGTGTTGAATAGTGCAAGGCGCTCGTCGTCAGTGAATGTATCGTCGTTCTGGTCAAGAACGATAGGGACAAACCGCAGCATAATTGCCAGAACGTCGGCCTTGGTGCGCTCGTTGACTGCACCGTTGGGCCGCTTGAGCATTGGCAGCAGGAGATCCAGCAGCACCTTGGCGTCAGCAGTCTGCTGAGTCGTGTAGTCAGCGACACGAGACAAAAGGTGGATCTGGCGCAGCAGGATGTTGGAGCTCTTGCCTGTCTGGCCCTGCGCAGCCGCCTCGGAGAACACGCCGGCGAAGCACACCTTCATGTGCGACAGGATCTGCGACACATGGTCCTGGATCGTCTGCTTGGCAATTACACCGCACGCCTCAGCCTGCTCCGGTGTGAGACGGAATGCCTTCTCGGCCTGCTCCGGCGAATAGTCCAGGTACGTCTGCAGGATATCGAGGATCAGGTTGACAACAGGTGCCTGGACCTTGGGCGCGACCAGAATGCTGACCAGCATGCTGAACGTGCGCGGGTTGTAACCAGTCAGGTATGGCAGGTACTTGGGCGTCAGCGTCCACGAGCGGAACAGAAGCAGCAGTGCCGATGGATTCTGTGTGTTCTCGACGCTCAGCAGATCCAGACGCGGGTTCACAACCACCTCGCAGATGCACGGCATATACGGCTCAAAGTCAAAGTCGGGCGTCTGCAGAGTGAACAGGCCCAGTGAGGCCACGAGTGGCCAACTGACGAATCATCCGGGCCTGGACGCCTCTTGCTCTCGATCCGGCCGCGCTCATCACCAGCAGCCTCCTCGTCAGCACCGACTTCCTCGTCCGATCGTTGACGTTGTTGTCATCCTCGTCATCGTCGTCATTATCAGCTGGATCATCGGCATCAGCAACAGCAGCATCCACAGCATCGCCCTTGGCGGCCAGATATGCCTGGAGCTCGAGATTAGCCGCATCAAGCTGCTTCTGTGCCTCGTACGTAGAGCGCAACAGCACGACCAGTGCTTCGTGGAAAATCGGCGTAGCCTTGAATCCGAGCTGCTTGATCATCTCGGCCAGGAGCTTGAAGAATGACACCTGCGCAGCCATCGCAACGCGGTGGCCCTTGCCCCGGGGGGCCTCGTCATCATCGACATCCATGGCATTATCCGACTCTGGTGTCTCGGAAAGAAGCTTGAATGGGGCCGCCTTCATCACCAACGAGTCTATCGGCCGGAGTCGCAGGTGCAATGAAGTCGGCGAACGAATCGAGGCCGATTCCAACAAACTGGCGCAGCTCCATGCGCGTCATTCCAACCATCGCACTGAGAATTGAGATTCGGCGGATTTCATGCCGTCCTTGCGCGCAGACTTGCCGTTACGCACCAGCGTCTGACCGTAGAGCAGCCGAAGCAGCACAGGCATCAGCTTGGCGCGATGCACCGCATTGATCGACTCGCCAGTCGCTGACATGTCGAACACGGTGAGCTCGTCGCGGAACTTGCGCTCATCGAGCAGGTTGCGCAGGTTCTCGGCATACGTGTTGATTTCCGAGTCCTGCCATGTCAGAATGCACTCGATAGCCAGCAGCTGCGTTGCGTTGTCACCCTTGGTCAGCAGGCGCAGATACAGAGAGTAGAGTGCCTCGGAGGCGAACAGCGAGCGCGGCCGACGGAACTTGGCAAGCAGCTTGAGCCACAGCGCGCACAGTTCTTCGGAAGCCCGCTTCGAGCGCTCGGTCAGCGTCCAGCGGTGATCCAGGGCACAGACACCCGCAAGATCGATGTTAAAGCGCTTGTCTTGATGGCGGTCAAAGAACGACGATGTCCAGCCATAGTCGTCCTGGACGAACACCAAGAACGTCTGCACCAGCGGCTTCGAGTGTGGCTCAGCAGCCTGGGCGCCGACGTCAGCCAGCATCTTGAACAGCTGCTTACGGATGTTTGTGTAGTCGGTGCGCGCCACGTCCGGTGAGCTGGCGCCAATCATCAGGTACTGCAGGCGCGAGTACAGCGCCGAGCCCTCCTCCAGGTTCTCGCTAAAGTTGTCCCTGTCGTGGTCAAACACACGGTCAAAGCGCGTCAGATTCGGGCACTCCATCGCGTGTCCGTCGAGTTTGGGCAGGCTGGCGAATTCGCCCAGGGCCTCCCACGCAGCCTGCTGGTTAGCCAGCCACTTCTTGGCATCAGGAGTCAGCCCGGTCTCGATCAGCAAGCGCTCGTCGTTGAAGCGCCGAAGAAGCCCCCATACCGCTGACCAGAACAGATCGCTCTTGGCTCCTGCCAACAGCCCCATCTGCTTGATGATCTCGGGCCACAGCATACTGAAGTTCACCGACAGCTGCCCCAGGGCAACAAACGGCAGTACATTCTGGTAGACATCAGGAATACGGCCATTGGATGCCAGGACAGTGAGGCGGCGCAGGTGGTTCAGCTTCTCCTTATACATGGCCAGGCTTGTCTCAGTTGACTCAAGCTCAATGGCGAGCTGGATGGCCGGGCACTGCTCAGCCGGCTGCTTCTTCCCGTGCCGCTTACTGAACGAATCCTCGTCGGATTCCTCCAGCGGCAGCTGGTCAAACAGCGATAGCAGCTGCAGGGTCTTGAGACGCAGCGTGGGCTGTACGCTGACTAGGTTGCTCTCGACCGAGCGCATGACCGCCTCTAGCTGCGTGGTCGACATGGCAGAGGCAAACTGCTCCTTGACCTCCTCAGGCACTGGCGTCACTGCCACCGCGGTTCATCGTTGTCACAAACTTGAGCGCGTCGGCGATTTGGTAAACACCATCAATCCAGGGACGGGTTTGCGTAGTGGGTCGGCAGAATGCTGGCGACAACATCGGTCCCAGCGGTTCATCAGGGTCGTCGCAGCGCTAGGCAGGCGGCGCATGCATAGCTGTGGTTGCCTTGAGTGCCATGGCACGGCCAAGCAGTGTGATGAGTGGGTGCAGCTGGTGATAGGGACCCCAGTACAGCCTGTCGTCCTTGGACCGTGTGCAATCCCAGCGCCTCGCTCGCCTCATCACCCCAGATCCCGCCATCAGCAGGACCAATGTCATAGCGCTGCTTTGCGTTAGCCGATGTGTGCTGCAGATACTCGCTGTCCTTGGCAAGCTGTGCTGTGATCTGCGCAATGACTCGTCGACAGCTGGGTGCAGAACGAATCAAGACCATCGACAAGGACGCTGGCGTCGATCGAGATGTTTGTCAGAACCGACAGGATGGCCGATTTGATCGAGAGTTCGGACACCACCGAGTTCTTGGAATCCCCAGATGATGATGACTTGCTAGCCATGCTGGTGTTGTCGTCCTCGCTGTCATCGAATCCGCTGAACATGGTCGCCTCACCAGATGGAATCGTGATTTGGTGGTCGAGTAGATCGGACCATTCAATAGGCTCGAGCAGCCACTGCAGCAGCGACTGCGATACGCTCGTAGATGCCGTCTTCTTTGCCTTCTTCCCGGACGCCGATGGAAACAGAATCTGGCCTCGCGATGTGATGACCGACGAGATGCTGGCAGTAGATGATTTGAACATGTCCAGCTGGAAAGAGCTCCGCCCAAAAGAGCAGCAAGATGTTCTTGTGGTCAGCCCATTTGGAGACTGTCAGTTGGAACCAGGTATGGAAGCAGGATCTGGTTCCACTGCGACCACTCGAGGCGGGCCAGGGTCAGCGCCATCGACAGGGCGGTCTTCATTGACTCGCTCTCAAACACAGCATCCAGCAGCAGCCTTCCGACAGCCACCATTTCAGTGACATTGCTCTGCAAAAGCAGGCCCGAGAGCCACTTGATACGCTCGTGGGCCATGACCGCTACGCATTTCTCGTCGGCCGGCTTCTTATACGTCTCGCTGCTCACCAGTGACGCGATCTCGAATGCCGACTGGCACCGCTGGAACAGCGCCTTGTAATCGCGGACACGGCTGCCTTTGCGCAGAATCGTCGCAGGAAGCCAGCAGGCCAAGCAGGGCACAGTATGGCTCAAGCCGACCGGCCTTCGAGCCCGTGATGGCGCGCACCTGGCCATCGTACTCAGCGAGAAGAACCGTCCAGATTTGTTCGGATGTGTCGCGCTTCACGTAATGCAGGCACATCTTGATAATCGACAATGTAAGCAGATATACCTGGTTGTCCTCGAGCCGCTTCCCACAGGACTCCTTGTATAGCTCAACCAGAAGCGCAGTGAGGAGTCCTGAAGCACGCGAGTGCAGCCGCCCATCGACGCTGCGGATGCATTCAAAGAACAGCAGCGCAATGCCTTCTCTGAACCCAGCCACGCGCTTGTCTGGACACGCGACCAGTGCCTGGACAACATGGCCAACAAACGTTTGCAGCGAGTCGCCGCGCAGCTTGCGGATCAAGAATGCCAGCGACTCGGCTGCAAACCGTCGCGTGTGCGCCTTCTGCCGCTCTGTGCCGAGGATCGGCGCAACGAGGTCGAATGTTGAGCTGAGGTTGGCAACCAGGGGTTTTGACAGATACTTGAACAAGTATGCGAGGGCATTACACGACCATTCGACGATTTCGGGGTTCTCGACCTTCATCAGCGGCAGGATGCGCTGGACCAGCTGCTGGTAAAACGGCATGAATTCGTCCTGGAGATCCCGCGCCAGCGTAGTGACCAGACTATAGCTCACAGGAAAGAGTTAGCAACACATACATGCAGCATGCCAGATACACATGGCTACCCACTGCCAGCGCGCAACTTACTCTAGCACAGGCTCAAGTACGCCTTCGTGATCCATCGACAGGTAGCCCTCCAGCACGCCGACGATCTGCTCCTTGTGGTAGAGGACCTGGGCCAGCGACTGGATGGTAGTCTCTGATCTTCCTCAGAAGCTCTGTAAAGTCGTTTGTGCAGTTGAGCTCGCCCCACTTGAGCACAGCCTCGGCCAGGTACGAGTCGTACTCTTCGGGCTCATCGAGGTCGCGCTTCACGCGCCGCGAGACATTGATCTCGATCCCCTCGACGCGCTGCTTGAAAGACTTGAACCGGTAGGTGTTGGCACCGCCCGTGGTGTTCAGCTGCGCCGCAAACCCTGTGTCCTTCATTCTCAGTATACCGATCCTCCCGTTACGCGCAGGTTGCTGTGTATGATATGTGTATATATAGATAGAAAATGTGCACGTGTGCCTCTGCGTAGGTTCCCAGTTGCACAGCAGCAAGAACAAGTAGATAGAAGAAATGCGAGCAAGAGAAATGGCGCAAGGAGGGTTAAATAGAAGGAAAAAGTTTTTTGTCAAACCAGTCTTTTCGCTGGAGACATTGACATCGGCGGAAGAAAAAAAAGAGGCCAGAGCATTGATTTGATTATTAGTGGTAGATGATTACAGAGAGAGATTAGTAGCTGGTGTTGGGGATTAGTGGATTGACTTGCTGTTCTCGATTGCGATCTCCTTGAGCTCGTTCTCCGAGCCGACGTCGTGGTGAGGAGCCAGCGAGACCGGCTGCTTGCCAAACAGGCGCATGATCCAGGGCGGGATGTTGCTCTTGAAGCCACCGCGGGTGACAAACTCGACCCAGTTGTCGCGCTCGTTGAAGTTGGGCGGACAGATTCTGCCGCCGGAGACCTTGTGCAAGATCCAGACAGCAGAGTTGATGAAGATAAACGAGCCAATGCCGGCAATCAGACCGTATCCGATCGAGTAGCCGAACGGGATCATAATGATGGTGATGAATGCAGGCAGGCCGTCGCCAACGTAGTTCCAGTTGATCGAGATAACATTGCGCATCATCATCGATCCGACAGTAATCAGGGCCGGACCAGTGGCCCAGGGCGGGAACGACGCAAAGATCGGAGCAAAGAACAGCGAGATGAAGAACATAAGGCCGGTGATCATAGTGGTAATGCCAGTCTTGCCGCCCTCGGCAATGCCCGCGCCAGACTCGATGAATGCAGTGACTGGCGACGAGCCGAACGCCGACCCGATGGCAATCGACGCCGAGTCGACAAGGAACGCCATGCTGGAGCCCTCAAAGTCCTGGGTGTTGTCGTCCATGTAGCCAGCAAACTTGGCCATCGAGAACATGGTGCCTGTGCAGTCGAGGATATCCACATACAGGAACGTGATCAGCGCAATCCAGATTTCGCCCGACGACAGGTCCCAGTGGTACGAGCTGAGCGTGTGCTTGATCGGGTGGAAGGCGACCACCTTTTTGAAGTAGTCGAACGCGCCGTTGCCGGCCTCGGTGTACGGGAAGTATGTTACCGAGGTCGGGCGCGGCCACGAGATGATGGCGACGAGCACAATGCCGATCAGGATAGCGCCCTTGAGTCTGTACAGGAGAAGAGTGCCGATAACCATCAGACCCATGATGCCGAGCCAGGTCGGGCCGCCCTGCATGTGGTGAGAGGTGCACAGGTTGTTCTTGTCGCGGAACTCGGGCGGGCACCCGCCGAGCTCAACTAGAGTAGCCGGGCTGCCGGTGATGAGGCCGATTCCAGCCGACGACTGCAGACCGATAAATGCCAGGTAGATTCCGATACCGGCGGCAGTGGCAGTCTTGAGGCACAGCGGGATCAGACGCGCAAACCATTGGCGCAGACCAATGACCGACAGCACAAAGAAGATGATGCCCTCGATGCATACAGCCGCAACAGCATTCTGGTACGTGACCTTGCCAGTGCCGTGGAACCCAACGACGGTGTACGCAAAGTAGGCGTTGAGGCCCATTCCGGGAGCCAGCGCAATCGGCAGGTTAGCCAGGGCACCCATCAGCACACAGGCAAGGCAGGAGATGGCGCAGGTGGCTGTAATCAGATCCAGCTTGACCTCCTGGAGGCATGTCGCGTAGGCGGGATCTGTTTCGCAGGTAGCGCCGAACTTTTCGCGGTCGCAATCGCAAGGACCTCCAGAGTCGGTGAGGATGAGCGCATTCGTCGAGATGATATATGCCATGGCGATGAATGTCGTCAGACCAGCGCGCAATTCGACAGAGAACTTGGATCCAGCACGCTCGGACGGCGCGCCGGAGCCCTCGAGGCGGAACCACTTGCCGAAAGGCGTGCGGGCGACACGGGTGTTTAGCTTGTCAATCCAGCCCATGCTTGAGACAGTAAGTGGCAATGGGCAGAGGTAGCGTGCCGTAACAGATATTACAGGGGTGTATATAGGAGGGAGACAAAAAAGTTGCACACAAGAGAGATGCGTTGTCCTATTCCTTCTGGTAGACGAACAATGGGCGGGCCCAATGCTATTTATACTCGATCCGGCGGAAGGCGGCCAGTGTGCAGTGAACGAAATAAAATCCCCTTTGCGCGCACTTGCTAATGAGGATGAGCTCGGAACAAAATTTTTTGAGAGCAAAAGGATGTGCAGGTGTCACTCCCTGGCGACCGATTTTTTTCTTTCCAAGGTCGCCGGTGGAGGAGGGCTGGCAGTGGGGCCTGCAGCATTATTACGTGCGCACGTACTTTGCCTTCCCGCATTGCATGATCCACCAAGGCAAGAGCATCGCAGAGAGATGCGGATTCTACAGGACTCCCCCGCAAAAAGAACGCCGGGACAGCATGTCAAGGGCGGATTGGCGTCGCCGGAGAAGCGCTGCCTTTCATGTGCAGAACCGTCGGAGGGACCAGGGGCCGCGACCCACCCCCTCCGCCCCTCGCCCGCTGTTAACTCAGCGACGGCTGATGTGATGAGACAGATACGAACGGATTTGTTGTTCCAGTGACGGTGTCGATCACAACGCATTGTGGCATTCCAGCCTGTCAAGTTGCAGACGCGTCCGGGAAGAAAGCTGGGGGAATGAGAGCATGACAAAAAAGGCGTGAATCACAGTTGCCGCTGTTAATCCCACTCTGTGCACTATTTGTGACACCTGTCCATGGGACCGCAGCTACTAGGGGCGAGGCATCAGGTCATGCTGGCAGCGGACCGGCGATGGTACCAGGCCATACCGCGTCCGGGACGGTGCGCAGAATCACGCGCAGGGAACATGGAGCGCCGTGACATTATCCGGGGTTGGGAAAATTGACCCTGTGTTAGAGGGGCGCCTTTTACAGAAACATCCCACTTTCGCTGTGAGCCACAGTAGAAAACCACCGTCTCGATCTGCGGCCGGCGCAACTGCGCCAGATCTGGTCAGCGCGGCTTTGGCAGTGGAGCGGCCATGCGCATCCTTCCCAGAGCGAAGAAGCAGATGCCACCGACGGTCCCTCTGGGCAATCGCTAGAGAAAATTGGGGCAAAGTTGAAACGGACAGCACTGAAAAGGGCACAAAAAATGATTAGAAACGGTGGGAACTTTCGAGCGCCAGCTCTGGGTCGCTGGGCTCTGGGCGCTTTTTGTTGGACCCGGAAGATAACATTGCGAGGGCCGTGTGATTACAGGATGTCGCGGCTCTGGCTCATCTGCGCCTTGAGCTCGCGGTCAATGCTCGACTTGTCGTCGAACAGCTCTGGGGCGTTGATGCGCAGGAGCCTGCGGAGCCAGGGCGGAGGAATAGCCTTGTAGCGGCCGCGCGTCAGGTACGCGTTCCACTCGGTCTTGTCCTCGTAGTTTGGCGGGACGATGCGGCCGCGCGACGCCTTGGCCAGCAGCCACACGAGCGTGTTGATGATGATGTACGACCCAATGCCGGCAATCAGACCGTATCCGATCGAGTACCCGAAGGGAATCATGATGATGGTCAGAAAGGCAGGCACTGCATCGCCGATGTACGACCAGTTGACATGGACGGCGTTCTGGAGCATCATGGCGCCGACTGAGACCAGAGCAGGACCGGTAGCCCAGGGCGGGAACGACGCAAAAATAGGCGCAAAGAACAGGGCGACAAAGAACCCGATGCCAGTGACAACGCTGGTCAGACCGGTGCGGCCGCCCTCCGCAATGCCAGCACCAGACTCGACAAAGGTCGAAACCGGCGACAGACCCAGAATGGAGCCAATGGCGATGGTTGAGGAGTCGCAGAGGAAGGCAAAGGCAGAGCCTTCAAAGTCCTGCGTGCGCTCGTTGAGGAAGCCACCAAACTTGGCCATCGAGAACATGGTGCCCGTGCAGTCGAGGATATCCACGTACAGGAACGTGATCAGGGCCAGCCACACGTCGCCATCCTTCAACTCCCAGTCAAATTTAGCTAGAATGTTCTGGATCGGATGGAACGTGACGACCTTCTTGAAGAATTTGAAGCCAATGTCGCCATTCTCCGTGTAGGGGAAGTATGAGACCGGCGTGCCACGCGGCCATGAGATGATGGCAACCAGCAGGATACCAGCCAGAATGGCGCCCTTGACGCGATACAGCATCAGAATGGTAATGATGATGATACCGGCGATGCCGAGCCAGGTCGGCCCACCGGCCATATGATGCGAGGTGCACACATGTTTCTCGTCACGGAACTCGGGCGGGCACCCACCGAGCTCAACCAGAGTAGCCGAGCTGCCGGTGATGAGGCCGATTCCAGCAGACGACTGCAGACCGATAAATGCCAGGTAGATTCCGATGCCAGCAGCAGTGGCAGTCTTGAGGCTGGCCGGGATGAGACGGGCAAGCCACTGGCGAAGGCCGACAAGCGACAGGATGAAGAAAATGATGCCCTCAATGCACACGGCAGCCAGCGCCCTGGTGTATGGCACCTTGCCAGTGCCATGGAATCCAACAACAGTGTAGGTGAAGTAGGCGTTCAGGCCCATTCCGGGAGCCAATGCAATCGGCAGGTTACCAACAACACCCATTAGGACACAGCCGATGCAGCAGATCGCGCATGTGGCCGTGATAAAGTCCATCTTGATTTCCTGGAGGCACGACGCGTAGGCTGGGTCATTGGCGCACGTGGCACCAAACTGCTCGCGGTCACAGTCGCACGTACCACCCGTGTCGGTCAGGATGAGCGAGTTGGTCGAGATGATATACGCCATCGTGATGAATGTCGTCAGACCAGCACGGATTTCGACGGAGAACTTTGAGTTGTCGCGCTCGACGACTGCGCCGGAGCCGCTGAGACGGAACCACCGGCCGACCGGCGATTTGGCGACATGACTATTGAGATTGTCAATCCAGCCCATTCTTGAGTGGCCAGAAACGCGGGCTTGGATGGCTATTAAGGTGCTATACTGGGAGTGGTGAAGGAGGTTTGAGAGCCAGCAGATGAGGGATGGACACTCAGAGATGTTGTAGAATACAGGGCTGCAGGCCAGATACAGGAGGATGCAGACGCGGTATTATGCCAGATAAAGTACAAGAGCCAAGGGAGAATACAGGAAGCTGTTATATTAGAGGAAAAGATATTACAATAGTGCGGGATCCGGTCAAGGCGGCAGCCAAGAGTAATACTTTGGGCGAGATGTGTGTTAAGCGACAGACTAAGAGCAGCAAGAGCGGGTAGCGGGAGCGGGCCGCTCCTTATATACTCATGGTCTGCTTTGTAGATGATGGCTCCACCGAGCAATTCTCTTCCTTCAGAAGGCGCTTTCTTGGTTCCTATGACACGCCTACAGGGTGTTCATCGCTGGCAAAGGTAAGCGCAAATCCTGCGTGACGTCTGGAATTGCCTTAGAAGGCCATTGCTCTTGCAAAAGGTACGCAGCTTGACGGACGGGAATGCACAGCCTGGCGCAACAGCAGGCCAGAGCTTGGGCTACGGACTCGCTGGTTCAGCTGGCCACCGGTCCAAGCGACCTACTCATCAAGGCGAGTCGGAGAAATTACCCTAAACAAAAACGCTGAAAAAAGCTGCACCAAGCCAATGTCGATCCACCCCTGCGACAAATCTCATTCGATGCAATAATCTCCGTCGGCACACTCAGCCTTTACTTCCGATGCACGACATGCATCTGATGGGCACTTCAATGCCTCATCTCGGTGTCTTTCAGCTCTACAGCCAGTCAACCATCCCAGCACCCCCTTTGCCTGCCTATTTTGCACCATTCTCCGGCTGCAGCGTATGTGGGCCATGTGCTTCTGTGTTCCTTTCCGGGCAATTGCTGGCAGTAGTGAACCAGCCGGATCGCACCGACTGTGGCCACATACGGATGGGAGGGAGGGGGTTGGCTCGGCACCCCCCTGTCCTCGCCGTCGGAGCATTTGCACTTGTTTTGTCCACCAGCAAGCTTCCAGCTTGATTTCCATGGATACCGGGACGTCACCACCTGCCATATCGGCTAGGCATCTCCGTTTTCAACCGTGTAGTGTGCTGGCCGCAACCAGCTGCAATCATTTTCTGATCACGCGCACATTTGGTCGGCCTAGGTTCCGTCCACAGCCCAGATCATGATCCAGATGACTTGATTTCTACCAAGTTACATGATCGCCAGCTTACACTACGTACTGTTTGTCACCTAGGCGCATATATGAAGCCTATATGAGGGATGGCGAAGAACTGGTGCCGAAGCAAGGTACGGGACAAGAACATTCTTGCACCATCGATCTGTACTGGGCATATGTAGATAAGAGCAGGAGGCGAATCTTCCTCGCATGGTGGCAGCAGATCATCGACTACATCTCCTTGGAAACAGGCACGGAGCACAACACCATGCGTTCCACGGGACCGGAACGCGCCGTGTTTCTACACGAGCAAACTAACCCACCCCTTTCTTTTCCGATAATTCTTAGTGCGAAAAGGTTTGAGCATGCCAACAGGGAACTTACCTCAGGTCATGCAGCATGTCTTGCTATATGCGAAGCAGACAGTGACGGGCATGGGCGGCAAAAACTCGCCGCCTTGCAGGTGGCAAGCGGGTAACCGTATACCACAGTGCGGCAATTTCTTGCAAGCTCTGAGAAATCCTCATCATGGAACAAAACTCGCGCACTGTCCGTCCCAAGCACAAGCTTAATTATATTTTTGAACATGGACGTCTAGAAGGTGAGCAGCTCCGGGTTGCTAAGGAATCCCTTGATCTTGCCGGCGAATGCACCAGCGGCAGGCGAGTCGCCAATGATGCTGACATTAATCAGTGCTGTTGGCTTGGCCGCCTTGCCAGCGCTGGCAGATCCGCTAATCAGCTCGTTCAAGGCGCTATCAAGCACAGCGCCAGCGTCGGCGGTCGACACAGCGGCATACGGCTTGCCAACAACCAGAACCGTGGCCCCGGCCGGCAGCGTCTGGGGTGTGTACTGGCCCTCAGTAGCTAGGATGACTGCGGGGGTCTGCTCCGCAGCCTTACCAGACTTGGCCGCCTCCTTGATCGCAGCAGCCAGGTCAAGCACGCTGAGCATCGCCGCATCAGCAATCTCGACAACGGTCGGCGCCTTGGAGCCATCGACAGCAACGCCAACGGTGCTGGTCTTGCCCAGAGGTACCTGGTGCAGGGCGAGCGCAGCGGCACGCAGCGCGAACACGGACTCGCTCAGCGACTTGTTGGCCTTTGTAAGCTTGGCCAGCTTTTCAGCCGGGATCTGCACAGAGGTGGTCTTCTTGGCGAGCTCGAGCTCCGCCAGATGGCGCAGGACTGAAGACTCCAAAGACTTCACCAGGAACGCAGTCTCGGCATCGGCCGAAGGAGCTGGACCAGCCTTCTTGGCCGGAGCAGCAGCCGTGGTGGCAGGGGCAGCAGCAGGGGCAGTGTGTGATACGGCGTCCTTGTTGATAACAGCCTTGCCAGACTTCAGGAAGCTCAGGACGTCGCCCTTCAGAATGCGGCCCTTGGGTCCAGATCCAGGGATATCAGCAACATTTGAGATGTGGTTGGCGTGGATGGCAAACGAAACAGCCGGCGACAGCTGGTCATGGGCCGAGTTATCAGTCGAGTGGTTCACGGCTACACAGTATAGATCATGGCGGTGAGTACACATGTCTGGGCAGCCTAGTCATGCTTTGCAATTCCCTGACTGTCTTCAAACTTACCAGCAGGGGCAGCAGCCGGGGCAGCCGGAGTCGGGGCAGCGGCAGGCTCAGGAGCAGCCTCAGCAGCGGCCGGGGCAGCAGATGACGAGGACAGCGCAGCAATATCAATGCTTCCGATGTCGTCACCCTCCTCGGCAATAATGGCAATCGGCTGGTTGACGCTGACGTTCTGTGTGCCCTCCGGCGCCAGGATCTTGACCAGAACTCCATCGTCCTGAGCCTCGACGTCCATCTGCGCCTTATCCGTCTCGATCTGCAGCAGGAGATCGCCAGCCGAGAAAGATTCGCCTATATACCAATAAAGCCTGTGAGTAAGTGCGCACGTTCTGGCACGTTTTCTCGTGGAAAAAATTGTGCGCACAAGAGACACCTGCTATCCTGCAACGGCACAAAGTAGCGCACGAACTGTGGATAATTTCCACAAGCACCACGCCTTCATGTTGGGGAGCTTTGTGACTGCCGGGCAGGTTGCCAGGACCCGTTTCTGCTCAAGCGCGGTGGATCAAAACGACACTTACCCTCCTTCTTCTCCCAGTGGGCAATTCCGCCCGAGGTCATGGTCGGCGACAGCGCAGGCATGGTGAACTGCGAAGCCTCTGCGTTAACAGCAGCTGTGTGGAAGCGGGCAGCTACAGAAGCAAGCTAGTTAGTGGAGTTGAATTCAACACCAGGTCCAAATTCGGCAGGGGGAGAAACGTACCGGCGGCGCGAGCACCACGGCGGACAACAGCGAAACGGGCAAGCATCTTTGGCGTTTGTATGTGGGAGAGGAGGAAAAGAGAACGAGCCAAAAGGTGTAGTGTCAAAATAGACAAGAACAGATAGCGTGGAGATAAAAGAAAGGTTTTGCGAGGGTTGTGCGCAAACAGAGGGCGGATCAGGCTTTTAAGGCAATGGCGCGGGGGGTATTTTGCGGTTGAGCTATTGGGCTGAAAAACTCCGCCGCACCAAGAAAATATCCACGGGGTGGATAAATTGCAGCCCGGGCTGCCCAACAGCAGCGGCGGTTTTCGGCGGGTACCCTCGGCATTTAGGGTCGGCTCTACGTTGCCACTCACATCTGCAGGCAGACATGGCATGTGGGTGATATACTCGGAGTGTTTTCGGTTGGACATATTAAAAATCGGAAATATTACTTGGCTGTGGCATCTACGTGCGCCTTCTTCGCCGGGCCATCGCTGCCGTCGTGCGGCCGCTTCAGCGACGCAGCGTCCGTCGCAGGCTGTGCGATCTGCGCCTCCAGCTCCTTCACCTTGGCCTCCAGCGTCCGCGCTCTTCTTGGTAGCAGTATCCAGCCTGATCTTCGACTTGAGCTCGGCCGCCTTCTTTGCCTGTGCAACGGCCTTCTTCTGGCTGTCCTTGGCCTTGGCGAGCTGGGCATGCGCCTCATCCAGCTGTGTCTGCAGCTCGCTGGGCGGCGTGTCCTTGGCAGACTCGCGCAGCTCCTTGACCGTTTTCTCCAGCTCGGCGTTGGCTGTCCGCAGCTCCCGGATCTGCTGCGTCATGGTCTTGTTGTCGCGGAAGAACTTGAGCGCCTTGGCCTTGAGCTGCGCGGCCTGCTCATCGAGGCTCTTGACTTGCAGTTCGGTCTCCTCGAGCTTCTTCTTCAGACGGTCAGTCTCGGCAGTATCAACTCCCGGCGCAGGCTCAGCGCTTGTTGGTTCGGCCGATGTGGGCTGTGCACGCGCCTCCTCAAGCTGCACCTGTGTCTGGCGAAGCTCGTCAGCCAGCCGCGTATGTTCGACCAGCAGCTTCGTGTACGTCTGCTTGATCTCCTGCTTCTCCTGCTTCTCCTGCTCGATCTGGTCAATCCTGTCCTCGGACTGGGTCTGCACACCAGCGTCTGGCTGCGTCTGACCTTCAGTCTCGCCGACACTCTTAGCCTGGGCCTCCAGCGCCTGCACCTTCTCGGTGAGCTCGGCAATGTCGGCTTCCTTCTGGCTGATGATCTCTTGGCGACTCCTGAAGCCGTCTTGCGACTGTTCGCGCAGCTTCTTGAACGAGTTATGCAGCTTGTCGTACTTCTTCTGCGTT
Source organism: Linderina pennispora (assembly GCF_002104995.1). Taxonomy (NCBI): domain Eukaryota; kingdom Fungi; phylum Kickxellomycota; class Kickxellomycetes; order Kickxellales; family Kickxellaceae; genus Linderina; species Linderina pennispora. Next base: position 360,779 of record NW_024468251.1, on the reverse strand, counting down.
GCCTCTGCCAATGCGTTGGCCGTTTTCGAACTGCTCTGCGCCTGGGTGACATTGCTCTGCAGCTCAGTGATCTGCTTCTCCTTGTCAGCCACGCTCTTGCGCTCCTCCTCAAGCGTAGCGATGTGCTTCTCTGCCTGGCCCTTGAGCTGGTCAATCTCCAACTGCAGCTGCAGAACCTTGTTCGCCTGGATCTGCAGGTCAGCGCGTTCCTTTGCTGACTCCTCTGCCTGCTGCTTCATCTGCTGGTTCTCCCTCTTCAGCGACTCGTACTCATCGGGCTCGATCATCTGGTAGCGCGCCAAAACCTTCTCGTGCCGCTGCTTCCAGTGGTCGCACATGCCCTGCAGCTGCTCTGCCTGCGCCCTGGTCGCCTCCAGCTCTGCCTGCAGGGTCGCATTGTCGCCGCGCAGCTGCGGCACGACCTGGTTCTTCAGGCTCGACAGTTCTGCCTCGATGGCCTTCAGCTTCCTGCGGGCAAGGTTCAGGTCTGACCGCATGACAACATTGGATTCGCGCAGGAGCATGCCGTTCTCAATCTGCTGCCGCGCAGTCTTGCGCTGAGACGCTGTAAGAGTGATGGGCCCTTCGCCATCGGGGATAGCATTGGCAGACACGGGCTTCTCCACGCTGTCATCGGACGACGGAACCTGGTCGGCAGGAGTGTACTGCAGCAGCTCGCCGCGGACATTATCGAGTGCTCGCTGCGTATGGTTGGCCTGCTGCTTCCACCGCTGCGACTCCTGCTGGGCCAGCTCGAGCTGAGCTGCCACCAGATCACGCTCGCGACGCAAATAAACGACAATCTCACGCAGACCGCCCTGCTCACCAGCAGCCTGAGCAGCTGGAGCGCCAGTACTCGGCGCCGTCACATCACCTGGCTGCTGCGAGTCTGCTTCGGCAGAAATGCGCTCTGGGTCTACAGTAACGTCAGGAACTGTCTGTCCGATCGACTCCAAGTGCGCCATCAGAATCGAGTTCTGGCGCTGGATCTCTGTCAGGCGGGACTCTGCGCGCTGGGCCGATTCATTTGCCTGCTCTACCTCGTGCTTGGCAGCAGCGGTTGCCTGGTCGTTGCTCTTCTTGGCTGCCCTGAGCTCGCTGTTGGCTATGGTCAGCTTGCTCTGAGTCTCGCGCAACTTCTCGCGGGCAACAAGCGTGGTCTCGACGTCCTTGGCATGGGCGACAATCTCGCGCTCATATTGCTCCTGCAGCTCCTGGCACTGCTCGGTTTTGCGCCGCAAATCATCGCGAAGCTTTGCGAGTGAGCCCTGCTTTTTCCCAATATCGCTTACAAGGTCGGCGATTTGGGTCTCATACTTCGCCCGGCTTTCGGCAGCTTCGCCATTAGCATTCTCCAGCGACGTGCCGGTAGCGGCCAGCTCCTCGCGGCAGTCGGCAAGGGTCTTTTTCAGCGTCGCCAACTCATCCTCCAATGCCTGGATCTTGGCCTGCTGCTCAGCAGCCACCTGCTCCTGCTCAGCCTTGAACTGATCGTATGTCTCGCTGAGACCCTTGAGCATATTGTCGTTGGTCTCGGCCAGCTGGCGGAAATCCTCGGCACGCTTGGTAGTGGTCTCTAGCTCGCTGTGCAACGAATCGAGCTGCGAGTGGGCGTCGCTAAGCTGGGTCTCCAGGAGCGACTCGCTGGTCACGTCCTTGCCCTGGGTGCGCACACGCTTGACCAGCTCTTCCTGCTCGCGGATCTTGGCCTCGAGTGCAGCTATCTGGCGTCTCAGCGCATCGCGGGCAATCTCGACCTCACGCTTCTCGCCAGTGACGTGCATAGTCGCCTCCTTGGCAGCCTGAATTTGCTCCTGCAGCTGCGAAATGCGATCCTCGCGTTGCTGGATCTGGCCACGCAGCTCCTGCTGCTCCCTGTCGAACTTGAACTGGGCACGCTCGTTGGCCTCGCGGCTGCGCTTCAGCTCTTGCTGCACCGAATCCGTCTCCTTGCGGGCGCTATCGAGCCGCTTGCGGATCTGGACAAGCTGTTCCTCGGATGCCTTCTGCCACTCCTCACGCATATTCGTCGTGTTTTGCAAGATCTGCGTCATACTCGCGCGCTCAGCAACCAGCCGCTGCTCATCGCTGCGCCAGCGCTGCTCACTCTGCCGCAGCAGATCGCGCTCCCCCTCGGCAGCATCCAATTGCCGCTGCAGCTTACTGAGCTCGACGCGCTCTGCCGCCAGGCTGGATGAAAGGTTGTCGAGCTCCTTCTCGTACGATTCAGATTGCTTGTGTAGCCGTGAGGTTGCAAGGCGCAGGTGCTCGACTTCTTTCTGCCGGCCTTCGAGATCACGCACAAATAGCTGGACGCGCTCGTTGTCGAACTCGCTCTGGGCCTCAGCCTTGGCAGCACGCACGCGCAACTCTGACACCTCGCCCTGCAGCTTGGCCAGGTCAGATTCGAGCTGGCCTCTGGTCTTGCGCGATTCGGCGATGTATGTTTTATACTCGGACTGCAGCTGCGTCAGTGGGTCAGCAGTGCTGGTCGCTTCGGTGGCAGTGACAGCTGCCTTGTGCCCGACCATCTGAGTGGCAACTGGCGGCGGGACGTCTACTTCATTATCGCTGCCAAGTCTCGGGTTGCCCTTGATTGACTTGAGCATATCGCGCTCGCGCTCGACTACACTCAGCCGGGTCTTGGTGGTATGCAGCTCTTTGGTTAACCGATCGAGCATCACCTCGGCCTGATCCAGAGCCTCCTTGACCTCACCCTCGTTTGCCTCGCGCTGGCGCTCCTCTTCCTGAGCAACGTGGCTCGCCAGTTCGCGGGTGGTTCGCAAAAGACGCCGGTTCTGCTCAACAATTTCGGTGATGTTGTTGAATGTCACCAGCCCCTGCGAAATAACCTTGTCGACATCATCCAGCCACTGTTCCTCCTCATCGGGTGTAACCTGCGATGCGCTCGGCCGACCGCCGTTATCACGCGCCTCAGGCACCGTGCGGCTACCGGAGCGCGCCTCCTCCGCCTTGCGCAGCAGATTGGCCACCTGCCGCGACAGGTCTCTGGTCTGCTGCTCCTCAGTCGAAAGCTGCTGGCGCAGCAAATCGCGCTCCTTGCGAGTCTTTTTCAGCGTAGCCACGTTCTTGTCATTCTCCTGCCGCGACTCTGTGAGATCGCACGACAGCTTGTCTGCCTCCTCGAGCAGCCTATGATACTCTTCGCGCTCTGCGGCGATAATCGGACCACGCTCCTCGATCTCGCTCAGTATCTGCTCCATGCTCTCACGCAGACAAGCAACCTCTGCTTCCGACTTCTTGAGCTTGTCCTCGAGTGCAACCTTCTCAGTATACAGCTGCGTGATGTTGATGCGTCCGTCCTGGCTCGCGTTCAGCATCTGGATGGCGACCCTGGCAGTAGGCGAAATGCTCATCGGCTGGCCTCGCGCCGACCGGTCCAGCAGTGCGTTGGCTGTCTCTAGCTCGCCAGTCAGCTTTTGGATTTGCTCCTGCGCATTCTCGTATGCTGTCTCGAGCTCATCGACACGCTGCTCCATCATCGCCACTGCCTGGTTTGCCTTCTCCTCGGTTCCACGCTGGTGCTCTTCAAGCTCCTGCAGGCTCTGCTCGACACTGCGCACATGCTGCCTGGAGGCCTCAGCGGTCTTCTCCCACTCGCCGCACAGCTTCTTCTGCGCTGTCATTTCGCGCTTAAACTGCTCGGTCTGCTCAATCAGCTCCTCCTTGGCTGCTCGCTCGCTCTCAAGCTTGCTACGCAGAGTGCGCTCTGCAATCGTGTTGCGCTCGCGCAGCTCCGCCGTCTGCTCAGTCAGCGCCTCGATATCTGCGCGCAACTGCTCTGCCTCCGCCTTACTAGTCGCCGACAAACGGGCCAGCTCCGATCTTGCCTGCTGCATTTGTGCCTGCGTTGTTGTCAGCTCATCGTCTAGCCACTTGACCTGGTTCTTGGCCAAATCAAGCGACTGCTTCAGCATGTGCTCGCTGACGTCAGACACAGATGTCTGCGACCGCAGCCTTGCCAGCTCTTCCTTCTCTGTCTCGCGCGCGTGCTGCAGGTCGTGGATAACCTCGCTGAGCCGGTCGATCTCCTTGGCCTTGCCGTCAAGTTCGTCGCGCCTCTCAGCGATCTGGCTCAAAAGAGCGCGCTTTTCATCACGTAGCTGATCGGCTTGCTCGCGTAGCTGAGTTTCGGAATGTGCCTTGGACTCAACCAGCTCACGCTGGTCCTGCAAGTTGCGCGTGGCCTCGTCGAGCTGTGCCTTCGTTGCCTGCAGCTCCTCGCGCACAGTCTTCGTCTCAGTCTCGGCGCCGGCTGCTGTGCTGCGCAGCTGTCCAATCTGCTTGGTCAGACGATGCACCTCTTGCTCTATCAGTATCAAAATCTATTTAGTGCCAGCCTTCTCATTGCGAAATCAGTGGAAGCCGGCCAATTCTTACCTAAACGCGTGTTGTCATACTTGAGCTGCGCCTTCAGTTGCTCCACGTCAGCGTCATCTGCATTATCAGCTAGCCTCTCGCGCACACGATCTAGAAACTGCTGTGCATCAGCGTCACCATGGGTCTTTTCAAGCACTGCCTTAACAACAGCCTCGGAGAGCCCTAGCAGCTGTGGAAGCTCCGTCTCCATAGCTCGCTTCTAACGAAAATGGTCCTTGGGGGTATATGGAGCCTGTCTGTACACGAGTGGAAAAGTCAAGTGCAAGGTTCAGATGGCAGAATGTTAGCCTGAAGCGTAATAGAGCGATTTGTAATATAATAAATACTCGAAATCGTCAGGAATAATTCAGAGAGCGAAAAAAAAGAATACAACACACTCGCCGTGCCAACTAAGCACCAGTGATTAATCTGATCTAAATCGACTGATCCCGAACGCAGGCAATAGTGATGTGGTCCTCTCTTTAGGGCATTATGCCGGGCAGAGGGAGCAAGCTGGAAGGGCAGCATAGATACCGCCATGCTGTTCATTGAAGCAGCTTTATGATGGCATGGTCAAGTGGCTCATGTGGAGCTGCGTGTCTTGATGCGCCAAGACATTCGGATGAAATTGCACGTTTACATGCAGTCCTTGGAGGAATGTGGCTGTCTCATACATAGTATTGCATGTGCTACTTCTGATTCATAATAGTGCAATCGCATGCTCAGTAGAACTCCTCGGTATCTCGCCAACCTGCTGTGCAAAGCAGCCAGCGTGCTCATGCCACGCAAGACAGTGAGAGTATCCAGTGAGGACGAGGGGACAGAAGAATTCACGGAAGATTTACCCACAGACGCCCCCACCTGATATGCGGTATTGTCTGCACCTGCCGGCCACATGAGACGCGGGTGTTGCAGATTGGATTGGGCATTTTTCACTATCTATGATTTTGACAACCTTTGGTGGCGGGACTGAGTTGTCTTCTTATCTTGCACTCTCTTTTTCCTTGCCAATATCCACACACCACTTCTTTATTTGCTGACCTATTTTCTATGGACCTTAACAAACTGAAGGACGTTGCTGCCATTGCGTTCCAGCAATATCAGAGCGAGAGGATGAGAGAGGGAGGTCACAACTCCTACGCAAACGACAGGCGCCGAAACCAGGACTTGTATGGCAACCCAGGGCACCACGATGCATATAACCAGGTTGCGCATGGGCCTGTCGGGCCGACAGACTACTCGTACTCGGACATGCGAGGCAGTGCAGGCAGCGCCGGTAGACACGGCCAGCACCAGATTACTTTCAGCGACCAGTATGGGAATGACCGCCCTTCTGGTCATGGTAGCAGCAGCCATCATGCCGGGCCCGCAGCCCACTCATAAGAAAAAGCGCAGACATAGACATAAGCAGCAGCCTGAGGCACATGATGCTTATGACGCACCTGGCAGATATGGCAACCGCTATGACAGCCGACATGACAACGGCCACAACCCATATAACGGCGAGCATGGGGCGCCATCCAATCGCCGGCCTGGCATTAAGGATGTGGGAATCGCAGCGGCCACATTCGCACTGACCTTGCTAAACCAACAGAAAAACCACTCGAATGGCAGCGGTGGCTATTACAATGATGGATACTATAACCAACACAGTCAGAGTGGGGGCAGCCATCGCCAGAATGGAGGTAGCTCCAACGGATTTGACAAAGACGCTGTGGCCCACCTGGCATCAAACTTCATTGGAAAGAAGAAGGACAAGTCTGGTGGCCACTAAAGTATAGCATTTTGCTCATTAGTACCGTTTCTCCCAATAGTACGCCTAAAAATTACTCCTGTGGACTGGTCTTGATCTAGCCTCGAACAGCATTCCACAGCTCATCCCTAAACAGCCTCCTCCTTGATCGTGGCCGGCGTTGGAATCGGGCACACGTCGGGCGAGTTGCCATCCATAGCGAGCTTGCTGATCATCGACCGGATCATCTTGCGCAGGACCTTGCCACTGCGGGTTTTGGGCAAACGCTCAACGAAAATAACGTTGTGCGGGTAGAGCGATGCGAATGGGCCGACGCGCTGGCGGATCTCCCTGACCAGGTCGTTCTTGATCTCGTCCAGCGTATGGTCTAGGCGGTGGTGCTTGAGCACGGCAATGACCACCGGCACGCTTCCCTTGATCGAATGCGGGCGCGCAACCACGCATGTCTCGGCGACCTCATTGTGCTCGACAATCACCTCCTCCAGCGAGCTGGTGGAGATGCGGTGGGCAGCCACGTTGATGGTGTCATCGGCACGCGACAGAATGTGCACGTATCCGTCCTGGTCGATCATGCCGGTATCGCCAACCTGCAGCATCAGTATTGCTTCTAACTGGTAGCATATTTATTCTCCAGATAGTAAGCTACCAATGTCCAGCTAGAAAGGAAGCTAGCTTCTCATAAAAATATGAGAAGCCCGTCTGGAGCCCTATTTAAGTGAGAGTCATGTTGACATTCGTCAACACTAACGAACACATTTCACCCTGTATCGGCAATAAGTATGTGGGAATGTTAGCATATCTCCGATAGGAACAAGCTAACCGACGAGCCGTTATTTTAGGGGTTCGAAAGCAGTATTGGTTACATACATATGTACCACTTGTTAACCTAGGGGAAGAGTGGTTATCGGGTATATGGAATATAGGCTTCTCAAAAATGACTGAGAGGAAGAAGGAAAGCCGATCGTCTGCCTGGGACATTGTATGTATGCGTTTCGGCCTTGTCCATGGTGGCACAGGAGGACTCTAGACCTCGAATGTCAACACCACTCATAATATTGGCCTTATTATTTTGATTGAGAAAATACTTGCCGACAGAGGCAAACTAGTGGAGCTGAACGACACACTATGAATTGTCAAATCTACATCTTCAAATGTGCTGACTCGGAGAACACCCACACATACAATAAATACAGTGGAAATTAGGTGATTGACTGTGCAGACTAAGTGCGAACTTAGAATAATGATGTAGAACCAATGGCTGTTTGCCAGATGACCTTCACTTGAAAGTGCGCAGCAGCAAACTCATTATTCAATGTCTCTGGTTGCAAAACCGGAATAGGTCTAGCTGTCCTTCTTTCACGCCTACTGTTTGTTATTTGTGTTTTCTATTTTCTGCTCGCGCTCCATAAAATGAAATAATCGTACCTATGTCTACTTCCGACGATGCTAACAAGAATACTGGTGATGCAGCATAGGCTAGAGATGATAGCCTATGCCAGAAATTTCTGACAGAATTTGACAAATACGGCAAGGCTGCAGTAGGGCGCTTTTTGCTAGGAAACATAGGCCATGCACGCAAAGAGAATCCTGGAGCTGACATTGACGAAGTCGGCAACCTTCTGATTACCATGTGGATAAACCTACCTGAGACTGAAAAGACTGTATATGTGGACAAACCCCAATGGCATTGTGTGATGATTATACCACAACCGAACAAGTGGAACCATTGTGCGACACAGTCGGTCCAAGAAGATGGATTAGACTCATTACCTATCGAGGTTGAACTTGGAACAACATCATGAGATATATATGCTGACACCGAGCCACGCTAGGAAGTGGCCTGGGTAAGATTCATCTCAACTTTTGATTAATATAATTCAGGTTTCCCAGTAATGTATTAGGCGCGGATGTCTAAACGGTAGTTATAGTCCCTTAAATAGGGCTACAACAGTTGCAAACCTTTAGGTAATGAAGTTGTGCTGCGATAGGGGCCATGGCAGCGTATAAGCCAACAAAGCAGTCAAGGGTTTCTTACCATATAATTAGCTGACCTTTCTTGACGATGAAATGGCAATGCCATTCGAGCAAAGGTGCTGTAGAGATGTACTATATGGCTTCACATTTGAGTAGCAAGCACTCGGAGACGTGCTCAACCGTGCCTTTTCTTGCACAGGTCGTATACATATCGACAAGTTTGTACTGCATGGCATGTGCAAACTTGTTGAGTGCATCGCCTTCTCCTTGCCACCCACTCCTCCCATCCGGCACAATTTGGCGGCAGATCTCCATACTTGGTTCTTGGAGCAATATACACGAGTCTCATCTGTGCTGCGACTGAAAACTCTGTGCTCTGCTCCATTCATATCCAGAGGAATGCCCAATAGTTCAGAAAATGATGGTATTTACGAATATACTGACAGTTTTATGTTGCAAGAGCACTATCGCTTGGCCCTTTTGATACAATTTTTACAGAGTGAGCCTCCAGCTGGGTCGAGATTACTGGCAGTTGGGGAAAGCCAGCTTTGATGAGGGTGTGTTGAACAGGTTGATCTCGGCATTACGGCGGCGGACAAGCCCATCAAACACTCTTCCACCAGCCAGGCGCCACTTGGGCAGCTCCTGTGCAGCCACCGTGCCTGGATTCTCGCCGGCATTCAGCCGCCTGATCAGGGTCGATGACTTCGCGTTGGAGCAACCGACATTGAACACCCACGATGTCAGCGCACCCCACTGGTTGTCGTTGAGCATGATCGAGCTCTTGAGGTACGTGGCAAGGCACGACGAGTAGGCAGGGATGTCGTCGTTGAGCAGGGCGTCGGCAGTGGACTGGCTCAGCGGGAAGCTGTACTTGACCTCACCGCAGCCCTTGGTCTGGCATCGGTGGCCAAAGCCGACAGTCGGCAGGCCGATGGGGTCAGGCGAGGGGGCTGCCTCGAATTTGTTGGAGCTCTCATACTCTTTGATCAGGCTGACAGCTGCAGAGTTCAGAGTCCTGCAGAACCCGCTGCTGCCAGTGCTGCCGGTGTTGCCGGTGTTGCCGGTGCTGCCAGTGTTGCCAGTGTTGCCAATGTTGCCAGTGTTTCCACCAGATGCACCACACTTGTCAGCGACGTAGCTGCTGGATCCGGTTTTGACATAGTAGTCGGCAACATAGCACCCGTCCTGGGTTTTGTCCCACAGCGAATCGCCCTTGATTGATTCACCTTCGGTCTGGCAGGAGAGCGTGACGTCGTCGCCACTGCTGTATGAGCGGACAACACCGTAGCTTGTGCCAGGGCCAGAGCGGCAGTTGACGTTGTTTCCCTTGATGGCATACCCGGATGCAACCTGGGAGAGGGAGACGAGGGCAATGGCAGAGATGGAAGAGATCTTCATGGCTGTATGTTGAAGGGTTTTTGCGGTTATGTAAAAGCTAATGTTTTTGTTGGAATCCGAGTGTTGATGCTCTTTCCACTTTTCGCTGGAAGATTCCTCTGGCTTTTATATGCGTGCTCAGTTACCAGCTCATCACCAGTGCACGGTCATGATATGCACAAGCGCCATGTGTGCCTGCTGACTAAAGGCTTGGGGTGTAATTTTAGAAAAATCACGAAAGACCATCGGCGCTATTATTAGTCCATCACCCAGTTTGACCAAGTCGGTGCAAGGTGAATACATTGGCACAGATGCATGCAGCAAGATGAAAGCAGGCTTTGCATAGTGCAAAGACATGGCAGCAGGGCTGAGCAGCAGCGGAGCTTGAAAAGCCAGTGGTGCTAAAAATACCTTGCTCTTGCAGTTTTGTGTTGATTCCTGGTTCTCCTACTACAGGCGCAGATACAAATATGGGGAAGGGACAACTATTACATAACCAGTCTCAAGCAGGCCGGATTGAAATCCCGATGGGAACCGGAATAATCCACTTGCTAAAAATACATGCTGCCTGGGATGCAGAAGCCACTGGGTATCAGGTGTGCTGTGTGCTTGACACAAAGAAAAAGAATGCAAAGACATGGTGTGAGGCTACGTGTAGACCTACCGCAGTCGTCTACATTATAGTCGTGATCTACGAGCATGTATCTGAGATATATAAGGAGTTTGGATAGCAACAGTGCCGTTAATGAGGAGCACAGACATGGTAGAACAGAGTGCCACAGTGCAGGCACCATGGCCATGAGGCAGGCAGTCGGTTTTATTTGTCTCAACTGCTATAGTCTGGATACTATTCTGTGGATATACTGGATTGGACATATGTCTTCATAGCAGTGTGGTGTCGTCTGGCATGGCCATGCTGGGCAGTATTAAAGAAGGCTATATGTGACCACACACGAGCAGTGCGCAAGTATATTGTAGATTGGTTTTCAGTTCTGCCATGGCGCAAAACAGATATAGTGCTGCAGTATATATTTGTCGACAGATTACAAAGACTAGATATCAAACTCCACAAAACAGAGTGTCAGACATGGGAGATTCCCATCAGTGGATCCAGAAGACCTGGGCGTTGGCCGAAGCGACGGCGACAGCAGCGATGGCGAGGATAGTAGCGTAGGCGTTCATTGTTGAAGTTGGTTGGGTACTGAGGAGTTGCTGGTTGGTGTTGGTGGAAGACGAGTTGGCGGGGGTGTCTTGCCTTTTATATATGTGGACGGATGACTGCCATGCCCAAGCAGCAGATATGCATTCTCGCTGAATACCGATTGTGCCAATTATATGCATTTATAAAATTGGGTATAGTCCTTGAAAACACTTACCGTAGAAAGGACATGCATGCACTCATATTCACTCCCAATAGCGTGGGCTGCGATTGCCGCAATAAGTGCTGGGAGCATGCCATTTCGGATATCAGCACATGTTCTTATACCACTACAAAGGGAAATCCCAGTCATTTTTGATGTCACGATACGCTGTCAATTGGTGCAATTGGTGCAATTGGGAAATGCAAAGTCGTGTACAAGACAAGGATATCGTCAGCTAATAAGGGATGCCATTCTGTCAATTGCATGTGCAATCCAGCAATTGTGTGCCACTGCAGGGTGCAATGGTGCATAGATGATTCTGGTGCCTGTATTGAGACTGGAACTCAGCCCGCTGATCATGGTTCTGTGGATCTGAATCGTCAATTGGTACGCCATTACTCCGATGATGTTTCTACACCAACACTTGCACTGGAATGAAGGCGACCTGGGTATCTGCCAAGAAAACCATCTTCTTTTTGCTTTGCGCCGTATAGTCGTACAACTAGTTCAACGATAACAAAATTGCTGGATTTCTCATCACTTTAGATATAGCCAGACCATCTATGACACTTTGCTGATGACGGATACTACTACCAGATACTACAGGTGATGCGCCAATAGCCACCACAAATCCGTAATCATATCGACAATTCAGCATCCACCAGTTGCTGATTTCTGAAGGCTGTTTGCAATGCTGATGGGCGAGTAGTTGCTTGCCTGCTATGCAGTCGGCCTGATGCTGGCATCGTAGCCGTGGCAAATGGTGGACATTCGCATATCTCCAGAACTCTGCTCACAATAAATGGCAGCAAGAGCACCTACCGCGTTCTTTCCTACTTCATTACTATTCACTTGTCTATTTTTCTGCCAGTTTTCATACCAGCCTTCTGCCATGCCTTCACATCCCCAAAGCTTGCCTAAAACCTGCACATCTCCATGCTAGAAAGGACTGTTGACTTTTGCGTTTTGTGAGCTCTGGTTGGTAGGCAAGTTATGAAACAATTAGGTCATGTTCCACATTTGCATGTACCCGAGACACTTCTCTCGTGCTGCCATTGGAGAGAAGTTCCTACCAAAATCTGTATGGAAATGCCTTCTGGCGCAGTGATCCGAACCCTTCTGCCTCCACCAACAATAGCTACAACCGATACTCACTGGTAGATTTTTACGGCAGTTTGTCATGGAAGTACTCCATGCGCCATAGCATTAACAGTTTACTGGAGCGGCTTTATGGCATACTATCGTTTAATAGACCCAGTCCCTCTAGAACCCCCCATGTGCCTACCGAAATGCCTGTCGGCCACTGCGGCGCTGATCGACCTTCCCCTTTCTGAGGATAGTGACAATGTGAGCCCTTGTCGTGAATTTCCCATTTCCAAATTCCTCTGTAGCGATATATCCAGCTGCTCTCAGGATAGCTCCGAGGCTTGTTTTCTTGCGCAACTTCAGCTGCAGTACGTGGCCAGAAATGTAGAATGCAGTGCTTTCTACCTGCAGCTCTGTCAAAATTGTGCGCCTTGGCGTTTGCATCTGTATCTACACAGTCACATGAGGTCAAGATCAAGACTATTTGGCGTAGCGCCCCATCCCAAAACACCTTAGCGTCAGAAGCTCCTCTCATAAAGTATTTGCAATGGTGACTACAAGCGACGATGGTATCCCTATTGTGTATCCTCACATATGGCCATTGAGGCTACGCTATCGCATTGAGAATCCAGTGGATACAACTGAACCTGATCCACTGCCTGGCATTCCACTCCTTGCTCTCAAAAGATTGGTGATCGTGTGCAGGTATCGATTCAATAACGATGTCCTTTCAAGGGAATGACCCTTCACTGGAGGCTCAGTACATGCAGCTACGCCCTCGAACGGCTTCGACCCTGCGTGAGTGTGGTATTTTCTGTAGCAATCGACTTTCTGGACTCCAACAATTCGGAATGGATATATCAGACTGTAGAGTTGGTGGCAGGATTCAGCGCTGTGCGGGTTTTTGTGAGGTGCCAGAGTGCCTATTCATTATTGCTCCTGGAGCAAGAGTTCTGAAAGCTAGTAGGCATGGGGAAATCCAGCACCATTTCTGTACCTATTGGTCTCATCAGTCAGAATATTGAGATCCTGGACATGCCAAATATCTACTTCACACTTCACCAGCTATTTCGAGTGTCCAAGCACCTACCATACCTCAAGCAGCTGAAACCTGATATCGATCTGACAGATATACTGCATGCAAATGGTGGTATCCATAGAGGATGTCATGATGTATGCCATACTCGTAGGGAACAAGTAGAGGAACCAAGGCGGATAGCGGTCTATTTATTTTGTGGCCGCACAAATGTTATGAGCTCATCAGCCCCATGTTCGGCCATCTGGATGAGAGTTGCTCGGATATGGATATTGCCAAACGACTGGATATTCAGCGCTATTCTCTGTTTACAAGGCTGGCTGGTATGGAAGCGACATGGGATAACTGAGTAGATGGACGCGTGCAAAACAGCAGCTATTCCCTTGGCACTCTGCCCAGCTATCAGATATAGGAAAACATATACCAGCAACTAAATCCTCACACTTTCCTTGATCAAGCCTGGTGCTCAAGTGCTGACCTCATGGCGATTGCATGGACAAACCACCACCAAGAGTTTACTCGTCGTCTTGAAGTTGCAGCACCCGCTGCTCAATCCAGATTAGAACATTCTCACAAATAAGCGCTCCCCCTGTTCATATCAAATGCAATTAACTGTAGTGGAATGGCAGTTTATATTCAGAAGTATGTGTAAAAAAGAGTAGATCGCATAAACACGCATATTAGCGGGTGACAAATTCGATAACTCTGCGAGCATCGCCGTTATACACGTCAAGCAACGAAGCCAGGTGCGCCTCAGTGCAGTCATAGCCCATCTCCTTGATCTTAATCTTCAAGCAGTGGGGGCACGCAACTGTATCGCCCATGCACAGTGCCTTGCTCGGGAAATCGCCTGGATTCCCAAACCTGAACTTGAAATCCTCGACACTGTACCCAATTGACGGTGTGAACGGCGACATCATGAAGCGTGGCCGCGAAAATGACGATGGCATGCCGGTCTCAGCAAACCCCTGCTGAAAGAACCCGTTGTTATATGGACCGGTGGTCACAACGAATCCAGAGCTAAGATCATCGACACGGATTGCGCCATGGTGGTGGTGGTGGTGATGGTGGCTGCCGTGATGCGCTGTTTCACATATATCGATCTTGATAACCTCCTCGTTGCTGGGTTTCTTCTTCTTCACCACAGACTCTTCGACCTTGACCGTGACCTTTTCTTCCACAAGCTCTCCCTTGGACTTCTCTTCGACATCGACCTTGAGGTGGATACTCTCGTCCTTCTTGTCATCCTTCTTCTCGTCCTTCTTCTCGTCAACCTTGACATCAACCTTGGTCGTCTCCTCCTCAGACTTCTTGACCTCAACATTGACATCGATTTTCTCCTCAGATTTCTTCTCGTCCTTCTTCTCGTCGACCTTGACATCTATGTCTACATCCACCTTGGTCTCGGGTTTCGTCTCGGGCTTCATCTCGGACTTGTCGTCAAAGATATCAATAGAGATTGTCTCAATGTCTGCCGTCTCCTCGACCTTCTCTTCAGCCACCTCCTCAATCGTCGTACTTGTCTGTACATTTGTTTTCACCTCAGTCTTGGCATCAGCCTTGGTTTCAGTCTTGATGTCGACCTCTACCTTGGTTGCAGACTCCTCCTTCTCCTTTGCCTCCTTCTTGTTAGTCTCCTGGAGCTCTGCATGCAAACGGCCCATGGCCAAACGATGATCCTCGCCCATCTTCACCATCGACTGCGTGATAGTGGCCACTGTCTCCTGCAGCTTTCTGATTGCTGCCTCCAGGCTCTCGCTCCCCGTGTCCTGTGAGCTATCAGGCCGCTTAACAACCGTCGTGGTAACAACCTCGACCATCTCCTTGCCGGTTGCTGTCTCCTCAATACCAATGGCGGTCTCTATGGCTTCCTCGTGTTTGCCATGAGGGTGCTTTGGCGGCTTGGTGGTCTTCTTGGCGTTAACTTTGACCTTGTACTCGTCCAGCTCCTCTTGGAGCTCGTCGATCACCTCAACCTTGACCTTGTCGACCTTCTGTTCCACCTTCGTCTTGGTTTCCTCAACTTTGGTCTTGGCCTCCTCGACCTTGGCGCCGACCGAGCTGGCGGCTTCTACAACAGTCTCCTCGATGTCCTCGATGTCCTCGATGGCCTCATCTACTGTTTGGTCGGCTTTGACAGCGGCAGCAACGGCAGCCGCAGAGGCAGCAGCCATAGCGTGCTCGGTGAGCTTCTCGATGCTGTCGGAGTTGCTGCTGACTTTGGGCTTCTCCAGCATCTCCTGCTTCTTGCTATCCTGCTTCTTGCTATCCTGCTTCTTGATTTTCTGCTTCTGGTCCTCCATCTGGATATTGGTCAGATCCAGCGAGGACTCGGACGAATCGCTCTCGTACTCGTTGATCACTAAGGACTGGAACTGCGATGGCGTGTGTGACGACCCCCAGATGCTCGCAACATTTTCGATAGCAGCGCTGTTGTTACCGTTGAACTGCACGATCTTGAGCTGGAATCGACTGCCCGGCTCAAATAGCCGGAACATCTCATGCATGTTGTCTGTGCATGCCACGCCAATCTCCTGGTCGTCTGGGTCCTTGTACATGAGAATGTACTGACCGTGTTGCGACATCCGCAGCTTATCGGCAACCTACGCATCAGTATTTCCCGATTTAGCAACAAAAAACACTCACACAGAGCTGCATTCCATTCCATGGCACCTCGTGTGTACCAAGAAACTGGTTTTTGCGTATGTACACGTACCCGATGCACAAGGCTCTCGAATTTCTCCATCGGATTCACATCCACCATTGTCGCGTCGCCCTTGGCATTGACAAACTTCACTCTGAACGGCTCGCCGCCACCAGCTGACCCTGCCCGCGTGGTCCCGCGCACGCTGGCCACCGAGTCCTTCGGCATCGCCCGCGACACTGTTGTGGCCGACTGGTAGGGTGTGGGCGACTGCTGCGGCTCGTCGCTGGAGCTGCCGCTGGACTCTGCGGCCTTGCCCTTCTTGCTCCTTACTTTACGCAGCTTGCTCCGAATGCCGCGGATAAATCCCTCTTCTTTGGCACCCGAGCCGCTTTTGCTCGGCTTCTCGGGCTTGTTGCTGTCGCTTGCATCCGACATTTCGGTATAAGCTGCTGGAATGTCCAAAAAAAAAAAAACTATTTCAAGGAAAATGGCAGAGTAGCATAAAGGTGAAGCAAAGGGGAGCTCAGAGTCTGGCGCCCCCTACTGCCCTGGCAAGGCAATTTGCGCATACAGGGCGGCTCCTAATTTCGCTCCCCCTTCGCTTGGACCACCTGTCCATGGACAATAGCTGGGGGTAATGCCAGGGCCCTACTTTCTTTCGCACTCCTCATGGTATAGTGCACGTTGCAACGGACTGGATAATTAGGGTGTACGCGGGCAATCTTCTCCCCCATACGTGCATCACATCAACCTCTCCTCACACGCACTACAGCTGTCCAGCTGACCTGCTCTGCTGGTTCGTTTCAATCTCCGCAGTTGCTTGATTTTCTTCTGTACACCCTATCTTCCCGTATCATGAAAGTTGTCATTGTGACCGGCGCATCCAAGGGAATAGGCAGGAGTGCCGCCCAGCACCTGCTCTCACCAGGGCGTCTGCGTGGTCGGCGTGGCCCGCACCGCCTCCGCCCTCACTGAGCTTCAATCATCCTCGTCGCAGTTTATCGGCGTTACCGGAGACATCAGCGACGACTTCCGTGCAGGACCGCGCTGTCGGCGTAGCACGCTCCTTGGGCGATATCGTCGGGATTGTCAACAATGCCGCGATAGTGTCGCCAACCGGCCCAATCCTGGAGGCAACCACCGAGCAGTGGCAGCGCATCCTCGGAAATCAATCTACTGGCTCCTCTGGCGCTAACTACCAAATCCATTGAGGACCTGAAAAGGAACAAGGGCAACGTCATTAACGTTACTTCGTCGACCAGCCAGGCGCCCGTGCCGGCATTCGGCCCGTATGGAGTTACCAAGGTGTCGCTGAACTATGTTTCAAAGGCCATCAGCGTCGAGTACCCTGAGATCACCTGTCTGGCGTTCTATCCGGGCGTCGTGGACACGGATATGAACCAGGATGCAATTGATGCGGTTACAAGGTACGCAGGGAAGCGGCAATGGCGGCGACATGTCTGGAGCCACCAAGAAGCTTGCTCACCCCATCTCAGCCGACCTGCCGGGCCGCATTATCGCCAATCTGGCTCTGCGGGCCAGCCACGAGCTCACCGGCCAATACTACGTGTACAGCGACAGCGCCATGGCACCATACAGCACCTAGCTATTTATTTTTAACATTCTATTGCACAAACCGCACCAAAACAAGATCCTTGCCAACCGACACCGCAATGCCCTGGCTGCCAAGCATCCATCCGTCCTGCACAACCATGCGCTTCATGGACAGCGTAAACAATGGCTCGATATCTGGCATCCGGCACACGAGCACTTTCCGCCGACACGGCGACAGCAACGCGCACTTCCGTACCGACCCGCACAACCACACCCAGCCCTTTGGGAACCTGCGCGTATGCAGCTCCCGCCCACCCGCATTCATTGCGTAGAATGCAACACCTGTGGGCGATGGCAGGACAAAGCACGGCGGTGCACGTGGCGGCAGAGACCTGCGCTACCACAGATTCCTGCCATCGCCAGGACACAGTCCCCGGCAGGTGCAGCTGGCTGCCAAGCTTTGACGCTGTGCCGCTGGCGGGCTGCAGCCAGATGCCGCTGCCGGAGCGCGTCACTACTAGCCCAGAGCCATTGTCTACCCATCGCATGTGCTGGACCTGGTCTGGCATGTCGAACTTGCCGCCTTGCACAGTGCTCGGTGCGCCGACTGCACTGACCTGCCAGTACCACACGGTGCTGTCGGTTGCACTGCTCACTGCGGCCATGACAAATCCCGTGCTGCGCAATCACCTCGCCAACTGTGCCCACATCCTGGCGCTTCCGCTTCTCCCCTGTGCAGGTATCGCTGGTAAGTTCGAGATCTATCTCTCGTACTCGCTTGCCCTCACATTCCAAATCAACAAGAACCAATACCAGCCGGCTAACCCGAACGCATACGACACCATATACACGGTGGTTCACCCACCATGTGCATCGCACATTGCCAAGGAACGAATGCGCGCTTTGACACACTGAATCAGCGCTTGATCGCAGACACCTTGTTTGCTGTGTGTTCTATAACCCAGTACTTCGACCCCGGCGACGCAACAACCTGCCGCGGTGGCGAAGAGCAGTGGTGGAAGATGAACTGCAGGTTCGATTGCTTTGCCATTCGGCTCCACTGATACCTGCGGTAGGCGCTGAGACTCTTGTATCCAACTCGACTGCTGTAGCCTCTACCAAAAGTAAAGTGAGGGTTAGTGGCGGGCAAGGGTCCTCTCGACAAACGCTTTAAGAGCATCCTCTACCTTTAGTGTTCTTGTCGCTAGGCGTTCCTTCAAACTCCATATTGAGAAAGCCAATGTCCGAGCTCTGTGCCCGCTTCAGCAGGGCGTAGCGTGGTGCCTACAAATGCATTCCAGAAAATGGTCTGAATTTCCGCAGCCACGCTGGGCCATTCTCATTCTCCCCTCCGTTGCTTGTCAAAACTCGACCGCGTACCTTTGCTGCAGCCAGCCCCACCTGTGAGCTCTCCGAGTCACTTGCGCATAGAAACATTAAATAGACAAGAAATAATACTGTGTATTGAAAGAGCCAAAGGGGTTTAGAAGACAGTCCAGGATGGGAGAAGCGCTGGGCTAATAGCCGGTATGCTTTTGTGCTGATCGCCGATTACACCAAATCACCCCATATCCACGACCACCGGCGCATACTCGCCCTCCTCGGCATCCGCCAGCTCCTGCAGCTGCGGGCCCTCCATCAAGGTCCAACTGAACCTGTCCCGGAGGAACACGCGCAGCCGGCCGATCTCCTGGTCCAGCTCACCAACGTCCATCTCGTAAGCATTGAGCACCAGCTCATTGAGGATTTGCGCCACGAAGTTATCGCTCTCGAGCACCTCGGTGACGAAACTGCGCGGGCAGTCCGTCAGCTGGCGCATGAACACCCTAAGCATAGGCACGACCAAATCCGCAGCCATGTCTTTCAGCGCCTCGCGGCTGCCCAGCACCAAGTGCAGAAGCCGCTTCCAGTGCTCGAACCCGGCAAAGTTCTGCCCGACAAAGATGATCAGGAACGCCAGCTGGAACTCTCCCAGCAGCTCCTGCTCGCCATGCCAGATTTCCCTGAGACAGTGGCGCAAAAGCCAGGACTTGTCTTGGCTGTACTTTTGGAGTTCCGTTCCGGTAGCACCCGCTGGGAATGAGCGCCGGATGTTGATGTGCGGGAAGTCGAACCGGTCGGCTAGGTCTGTATCCAGAGCGGGGTGGGGCGTATGGGGGTAGGCGCGCGCCAGCATTTTTTGCGCCAGCGCCATTTCCTCGTCCTCGTAGCGGGAGCCGGTAGCTGACGTAAATGCATGGTTTCCGGGCATAATGCGCGCAAGCATCGCGCCGGTGATGCTGCTGGTCAGATACAGCCACCGGCGGTACATCGAGTCGTGGTCGGTGGAGAGCGGGTAAGCACCAAGATTGGCATCCAATTGCCTGATGTTCATTTTGATCCGCTCCGCCTCGGCTCCCGCGACGGGCTCCATTAGTTCGGTTTCCGGATTCCACTTTTGCACAACCACCTAATGAAAAGCGGGATATTAGAATTGATCTCGCTGCAAGCTACATATTTTCGCGAAATTGCTTTACCTCTTTTGAAACAAATTCGTGGAAGAACCCGCTACGCATGCCCGCTTGGCTATCGGTATTCACCGCACTACATAAAGGTGAAGAGAATTAGCCATCCAATGAATGGCGGTGTTTGGGAGATGAACTGCACAAGGGACAATCTTACCTGTAGTGGACATAATGTATGCCGGGCGGAATCATTTTGATGCCCTTAAATAATGGCCCTGTTTCCCATGTATCCAAGTCGACGCCAAACTCCATGCCGGCTGGTGCCCCGAGAACCACAAGGCAGCCGCCGGCTTCAAACAATGCGCGCGCTGTGTCCTGGTCCATTTGCTTTATGAAGCAATAAAGAAAAGGGCAATTCCCGAATATGATATCGATAAGAAAAATGAATCGTCCTGTTTTTGCCCATTTTTGGAAGGCAGGGCTGCCATCACCCCCAGGTGACAAATAGATATTTTTATGGTGACCACATCCATGTCACTCCTCTTGTGGAACAGTAGCATTACGTGCTGTGTGATATGCAGCACCGATCCATACCAATGCTCTCTTTAAGCAAGGTCCGTGACGCTCCTTCCTCCAACGGATTTAGGAAATACATGCCGTGATTTAGAATAAAAACACCCTCCCAGGCGCCTCCATTTATCCAAAAGAATAAAACTAAGGATATCTGTAGATTCTTGCAGCAGCCTATTTAAAGTGCACTGTCCCCTCTGCCAAAATTACCTTTTCCCTCTTGTTTTTTCTTTCACTCTATTTTTAATTTCTACACTATAAACATGAGAAGGCGGACGGATTCGGCAGCTGTCGAGCGCGGCATATTCGAAAGTGATAACATACGACAACGGCAGCAGTAAGTGGCATAGCCCTGCCTCTTATTTTTCTCTCTCCGCTCCCACATCCTACTAACCCGCTAGTGCAAATAGCCGAGCTTGAGCGGCACCGGGAACTCATGGGGCTTGGCGATTGCGCAGGCTAACTACGCGCCGATCCAAACTACGTGGTTTCAGGGTGGGCACGGTGATACTACATGGCAACCAGATCATCGCGACGGGCCATACGCTGGCGGATGGGCAGCATGCAGCAATGGTGGCTATTGGGGGAGCGCGGCGCACGGAGTTGTTGCGGGGCGCGACAATGTATACGACGATGGAGCCGTGCTCGATGCATGGCCGGACAGCATAGGTCGTGCACGGAGCGCATCGTCGAGGCCGGGGTTGCGTGCGTGGTGATTGGGGTGAAGGAGCCGACGACGTTTGAGAACTGCAATGGCGTGGAGGAATTGCGTGTGGCGGGCGTCGACGTGGTGCATCTGAAGTTCCTGGAGGAGGAGTGCTTGCGGACCAACATCCATCTGCTGGCTGGAGAGTAGAAGGAAAAAAAGAGGGAGGACAGTGCTCCATTGACTTCTGTTCCCCTCCTTTGACGTAATGAAACAAATAAAATAAAATGAGATCATCAACTGTGAAATGAGGGAGCGGCGGAAAGGGGCATACACTCACCGGCACAAGAAAGAGCGCCCGGTGCTCTCTCCCCCATTTCAGACCCCGCATAGAGTTCCGTCATATAATTTTTTGGTTCAGACATATTAGAGGGGGATGGCCCGAAAGACGATCCTCATCCAGCAACAGAAAAAGAAGATAAGCTGCTAGTAAATCCTTGTCATGGCTGGGCGCCCTGGCCGGCATACGAGTTCGGCACAATGCCATTCGGGTCCTTCTCCGCCAGCTGGCGGTAGTACTGGGCGTACTGGGCATACTCTGGGTACTGCGACGCATACTGGGCGTAGTAATCAGCGGTCTGCTGGTTCGTCCACTGGCCGCTCTGCGCAGCCGGCTGCTGCTCTGCCGGCTGCTGCTGCTGCTGCTGGGCGGGCTGGTATGCAGGCTGCTGGTATCCGCCGTACGGCTGCTGCTGGGGCTGCTGCTGTGCACCATAGTACTGCTGGGAATTGCCCCACTGCTGCTGCTGGTACCCGCCGTATTGCTGCTGCTGCTGCTGCTGCTGTTGCTGCTGCTGCTGCTGGGGAGGCGGCTGTGTCTGAGGCGGCTGCTGATAGCCGCCGTAGCCGCCGCTGTTGCCTGGCATTGCGATGGCCGTATCCCTGATGAGGGCCGCCCACGGCCAAATGCATCGCCACTGCCCTGGCGGTCCTAGTCGATCATTTTTAGAGTGGAACCCCCAAGAGTGTGTTCCGCCAAGTGACAATATGGCCAAAAATAAACAGTAACGCGCGAGAAGGTGAAGGTGATTCCAAATGCAGGCAAAAATAACGAGGGAGAGAAATCCAAATGTGTTGCATTATCACAGACATGATGGGATAATAGCATGGCAACGTTGGTTGGGAGTGAAAAATAAGCCAGCAAGCAAACATCACGGGGAGGGAGGGCAAACATACAAAAAGGTAAGAAAGAGGTTAGGTGGAGTGTAAGTACAAGGGGAGCAGTAGCACACAAGTTCCAGGCCATGGGTAGCAGCAGCGATGGCAGTGGTATAGGGTGGGTGGGGGAACTGGGCCTCTTGCAGCATGTCTTTTTTGCATATACGACATAAACTTACCTGGGCAAATTAACACACAGAAAAGGACCAGCAGGGGATTCCCCTCCCCTCTACCACACACAAAGTCGCACCGCAAAACACCACAGCAAGGCATATACAGAAAGCAACATATTTACCTGGACACTGGCGACCTTCTCCTCGATCATCTGGCGCGCGCGCTGGCAGGCGCCGGGACTGCCGCTGATAGTGACAGGCTTGAACGGCGCGCTGCGGTCCTGGCCCTGGATGATCTGGATGCGGGCGCCCGACGCCTGCTGCAAGTACTTTATAGTCTCGCCGCCACGGCCAATCACAATACCAACGGCCTCTGCCGGCACCTCCATGTTTTCGGTCGTCTGCGGGCTCCTGGAACTGCACTGGCGGCGGCTGGAAGCGCTGCTCCTGCGGCGGCGGCGGCGCATATCCACGGTTGCCATAGCCGGCGTCCTGCTGCGGGAAGCCGCGGTAGCTGCCCTGCTCGCCACCGACAATCTCCATGATCCGGGCCTGCGCAATCTCGATCTGCTCCGGCGTGCCGATCAAGTGGACCGGCCGCTCGGGAGCATTGCGGTCGGCGTCCTGCTGCACCTGCACCCGGGCCCCCGACATCGCCTGGATAGTTGCGGATGCTCTCGCCGCCCTTGCCGATGATCAGGCCGACGCGCGCACTGGGCACCATCACCGTGACGGTCTCCTCCTGCAGCTCGAAGTGCTGCGGCGGTGGCTGCCGCCGCTGCTGCTGCTCCTTGCTTGCCACGTGTCGTTCAATCGTATCCAGCACAGCCTGCTTGGCGGCCTGGCAGCAGTCGGGCGGGCCCTCGATGATGATGCGGCGCTCGGGGTCGCGCTTATCCGCATCGGCGTTGACCTGCACGCGCACGCCATGCTGCTGCTCGATATGCCGCAGATTCTCGCCCTTCCTGCCAATCACCAGGCCGACATAGCGCGCCGGAACAGTAAACTCCAGCGCGTCCTCGTAGCGGCGTTGGCGCTGCGGGCGCATCGTCCGGTCGGACGACCGGTCGCGCTTGTAGCCGCGCGGGGCTTCGGGCTGGTCCGAGGGAGAGGCGCTGCGGCGGAAACTGTCGTAGGAGCGCTTGCGTGGCGGCGAATTCCGCCGGTCGAGATCTTCGGTGGGATGCGCGTCGGCAGGCGGATCCGGTTGGCTGGGGGCAAAGGAAGGGAGAGGAGGCTGGCTGATGGATCCCAGCTTCAGGGCAATGGCGCGTGCTTTAGCGAGCGCGTCGTTCATTTCGACGCCAGTGGGGGCTTCTGTCCGGGGAATCACAGGCTCGGGCTCGCGCTCGCGCTCACCGGGTTGCTCAGCTGGCTCGGCAGGTTGCTCAGTTGGCTGGCTGTGTTGCTCAACCTGCTCGCCTGGATTGCTCAGCCTGGTCAGCGACATTATCGATTGGTTCGGGAGCCGATTCGACGGCCACCTCCTCCGGCTGCTGCTGCTGCTGGCTGCTGCTGCTGCTGCTGCTGCTCAATTGCTGACGACTCGCTAGTGGCAGACGGCGACGGGCTTTGCTCTTTGTCCGACATTTAAAACAAGGCTGTAAAAAGAGAAAAATAAACAAGCGGGTAATCAGGCAATCAGGAAAAGTAAGCTGTCTGGAACGAAAAGAGCGAGTACGCGCATCAAAAACGGCTAGTTGCTGAAAAATAGCGCTTTATTTGAGGGAAAATTTTTTGAACAAGGTTACACAAGGTGCTAAATCAAAAAAATGGATCAGAATGAAAACACGCCTACGAGCTCTCTACTGCGAGGGCAGTGACAGTACGCGGGACAATGCCGCCGGACACCGGTAGATGCGAGACACTTTTGCTAAGTAGATACTGGTCGATCTCGCGCGCCGCCTGGCGGCCCTCGTTAATGCCCCAGACGACAAGACTCTGCCCACGGCGGCAGTCGCCCGCCGCAAACACACCAGAGACACTAGTGCAGTACTTGCCCTGCGGAGTCTCAATGTTGGAGCGCGCCGACTGCTTCACCTGCAGCTCCTCAATGACCTTATTCTCGGGGCCCAGGAACCCCATGGCCAAAAACACCAGGTCCGCCTGATACAGCTCCTCGGACCCAGGCACCTTCCGCCATGCTCCACCGGCCGTCCTGCTTGGTCCACTCGACGCGCACCGTCTCGATGCCGGTCACGCATCCGCTCTCTCCGACAAAGCGCTTGGCCGAAATGCAGTACTCGCGCGGGTCCTTGCCAAACCTGGTGACGACCTCCTCGTGGCCCGTAGTCGACGCGGTACACGCGCGGGTACTGTGGCCACGGATTATCCGAGGCGCGCTGCTTGGGCGGCATCGGCAGAAGCTCAAAGTTCACAACCGACTGGGCGCCGTGCCTGACAGCCGTGCCAATGCAGTCGTTGCCAGTATCGCCGCCGCCTATCACCACCACGCGCTTGCCGTGGGCCGAAATGCCCAAGGGCTTCTGCTTATCCAGAAGCGTCTTGGTGTTGCCGGTCCAGGTACTCCATGGCGAAGTGGATGCCATCCAGCGAGCGCCCGTCGATAGGCAGGTCGCGCGGCCACGTGGCGCCGGTGGCCAACAGCAGGGCGTCATGCTGGGTTTGCAGGTCGCTGGCTGCGTGGGTGACGCCGACGTGGGCGTTGGTAACGAAGGCGACGCCCTCTTGCATGAGCTTGTCGATACGCCTTGTCACCAGGCGCTTGTCCAGCTTCATGTTCGGAATGCCGTACGTAAGCAGTCCGCCGGCACGGTCCTCGCGCTCATAAACCGTCACGGAATGGCCCGCCTGGTTCAGCTGCTCAGCTGCCGCCAGTCCGGCGGGGCCCGACCCGACAATGGCCACCGAGCAACCGGTCCTTACAGCCGGCGGCGTGGGCTGCATCCATCCCATCTCCCACGCATGGTCAATAATGGCTGCCTTCGATCGACTTGATAGCCACCGGCAATTCGCTGATCCCCGCCACACATGCGCCCTCGCATGGCGCCGGGCACACGCGACCGGTGAACTCTGGGAAGTTGTTGGTGGCCATCAGCCGGTCGAAGGCCGCGCGCCACTGGTCCTTGAACACCAGTTCGTTCCATTTCGGAATCACGTTGCCAATCGGACATCCGTCCTGGTCGGACTGGCAGAACGGCACGCCGCAGTCAATGCACCGGGACGCCTGCACCTGCAGCTGGCTCTTGGACTGCCGCGCCGAGATCTCGTCCCAGTCGTTGACCCGGCGCCGCGCGTTGCGGTACTTGTCTGCGCGCCGCTTGTATTTGGCGAACCCGCGCAGCTTGTCCAGCTTAGCGAACCGGTCCTTGAGCTGCGTGTCGTCCACCAGCGCGTCCTCGATGTCCACCAGGCCATCATTCACCACGGTCTTCTCTGAGTCTGAGCCATCCGACAGCTGGTGCTTGTGCGTAGCAGCCTTAGCAGCCTCTTCCTCTTCCTCGCGCAGCACGCGCTTGTAGTCGCGCGGGAACACCTTGACGAACTGCGGCAGCAGGCTGGCAAAATCCTCTGACCACCTCCTTGGCCTTCTTGGAGCCGGTCAGATCGGCATGCCGCTGGATCGTCAGCTTGAGCCACTCAGCCTCACTGCCATGTACTGTCTCCAGGTCAACGGACTCTGTGTTGCAGTTCATATGGAAATTGTCCGCCAGGACATATGCAATGCCAGCCTGACATGCCCGCTGCAAAGTTCCTGCCCACATTGCCCAGCACCACCACGCGCCCGCCAGTCATGTACTCGCACCCATGGTCGCCCACACCCTCGACCACCGCCAACGCACCGGAGTTGCGCACCGCAAAGCGCTCCGCCGCCACACCATTGAAGAAGGCCTCGCCGCTAGTCGCCCCGAACAAACACACATTGCCGACGATCGCATTTGTGCTGGCGTCGAACTGCGAGTTTCTTGGCGGATACACCACCAGCCGGCCGCCCGACAGCCCCTTGCCGACATAGTCGTTTGCGTCTCCCTCCAGGGAGATCGCCAGCCCCGGCGCCAGGAACGCACCCAATGACTGGCCCGCCGAGCCCCGCAGCTTCAAATGCACGGTGCCGGAGGGCAGGCCCGAAAGCCCGTGGGCAAGCGACACGTGGTACGACAGAATCGTGCCGAACGCCCGGTCCGTATTGCATATCTCCGTCCGATACTTCGGTGGGCTCGCCACCCTGCAGACTGGTCCACTAGCTGCGGCAGGAGGCGGGCGTCCTAGGCGGCTCTCGACTTGGTGGTCCTGGGCAAGCACATGGTATGTCGCCACTCCCGGCCGCATCGCATGCGCGGGCTTCAACAGCATGCTCAGATCCAACATGCCCTTAGCCGACGCATATCCATCGCGCACCCGCAGGTGCTCGGCGCGGCCCACCATTTCGTTGAAGGTGCGGAAGCCCAGCTGGGCCATCAGCGCACGGACGTCTTCGGCCAGGTAATGGAAGAAGTTGATCACATGTTCCGGCTGTCCTTGGAACTTCTTGCGCAGCTCCGGGTCCTGCGTGGCCACGCCCACCGCGCAGTTGTTCTGGTGGCAGCGCCTCAGGTACACACACCCAAGGGTGATCAAGGGTGTGGTGGCGAAGCCGAACTCCTCGGCGCCCAGCAGCGCCGCAATTGCCACGTCCTTACCAGTCTTGAGCTGCCCGTCGGTCTGCAGGACCACGCGGCCGCGCAGGTCATTCAGCACCAGGGTCTGGTGCGTCTCGGCCAGCCCGAGCTCCCACGGCAACCCTGTGTATTTGATGCCGGTCCAGCGCGCGGCACCCGTGCCGCCATCGTGGCCAGCAATCAGAATATGGTCAGCCAAGGCCTTGACTACGCCCTGAAGCCACCACGCCGACGCCGACCTCCGACACCTAGCTTGACAGAGACGCGCGCGCGCTGGTTGGCGCTCTTCAGATCGAAAATCAACTGCTTCAGGTCCTCGATCGAGTAGATGTCGTGGTGCGGCGGCGGCGACACAAGGCCGACACCCGGCGTCGTGTGGCGGGTCTTGGCAATCTCCCGCGACACCTTGGTGCCTGCCAGCTCACCTCCCTCGCCGGCCTTGGCGCCCTGGGCCATCTTGATCTGCAGTTCGTCGGCATCTGCCAGGTAATTGCTGGTGACGCCGAACCGTCCCGACGCCACCTGCTTGATCGCCGAGCGTTCGCTATCGCCGCTTGGCTTGATCACCGACCGCTCCGGGTCCTCGCCGCCCTCGCCCGAATTGCTCTTGCCGCCGAGCCGGTTCATGGCCACCGCCAAAGCCGTGTGCGCTTCCTTGGAGATCGACCCATACGACATGGCGCCGGTGCAGAATCCGCTTGACAATATTGGTCCACGGCTCCACCTCCTCGATCGGGATGGCCCGCGACGCATCCTGCTTGATATCCAGAAGCCCGCGGATCGTGCTGTTCCGGATGGACGCTGCTGACAGCTCAGTGTATTTTTGCCATGACGCTGCATTCTTGGTGCGTACTGCGTCCTGCAGGCTGGCGATGGAGCCGGGCGTGTTCACGTGGTTCTCGCCGCCGTTGCGCCAGTTGTACTCTCCCTCGTCGTTGATGGCCGCAATCTCCTTGACTATATTGCCATCGACATATGCGGCATTGTGGCGCGCCAATGCATCTGCGGCAAAGCCTGCCATGGTTGTGCCGCCGACGCGCGAGGCCGTGCCGACGAAACACTTGTCAATGACCTGCTGGGCCACGCCCAGGGCCTCGAAGATCTGCGCACCCTTATACGACTGCATGGTGGAAATGCCCATCTTCGACATGACCTTGCGGAACCCATCGTCGACTGCATACCGGTACCGCTCAATGAACTCTCCCACCGAATGGTCCACCAAGCACATGCTCGCGCTGCATCTTGGCAATGGCCTCATACACCATGTACGGACACACTGCGTCGACTCCATATCCGACCAATACACAGAAATGGTGCACCTCGCGCACCTCGCCCGACTCCACTAGCAATGCCACCTTGGCGCGCTGCTTGGCTGCCACCAGGTGGTGGTGCACGGCACCAGCCGCCAGAAGCGCGGATAATGCTACCCGCGATGGCCCGACGAGGCGGTCCGACAGAATCAGAACCTTGGCGCCATCTGTGATCGCCTGCAGTGCCTCGGAGCACACGCGGTCCAGCGCGCACTCGTACCCGCTGATGCCCTGCGCGACCTCATAGGTGGTGTCGAGAGTGCATCGACACCCAGCTTGGGTACTTGCTGGTCATGCTACGGATTGCCTCCAGCTCACCTGCTGGTCAGTACCGGCGAATCCAACGACAAGCGGTGAGTCTGCTGCTCCGACACCTCCAGTAGATTGCCCTCCGGCCCCACATGGCACCGCAGCGACATCACGATCTTCTCGCGGATCGGGTCGATCGGCGGATTCGTCACCTGTGCGAACAGCTCGCGGAAGTACTCGTACGGCAGCCTTGGGCTTTCGTCCAGGCACGCCAGCACCGTGTCGTTGCCCATCGACCCCAGCGGCTCCTTGCCGTTCTGCACCATCGGTCCCAGGATCAAATTCAGCTGCTCTGCCGAATATCCAAATACACGCAGCCGCCGGTCGCGTGAGATCGGCTCTTGGTCGATTGCCACTGGCTTTGCACTCACGGGCAATTGGCTCAGCGTGATCTGGTTCTGGTCCAGCCACTGCCGGAACGGCCGCCGCTGCGCAAATCCGAGCTTCAGCTTCTCGTCGTCTACTACCTCGCCTGCCTTGGTGTCCACCAGAAGCATCCGCCCGGGCATCAGCCGGCCCTTCGACTGCACCAGCTCCGGCGCAATCTTCACCGTGCCCACCTCTGACGCACAGATCATCCGGTCGTCCGTCGTGATGTAGTACCGGCACGGGCCGCAGCCCGTTGCGGTCCAGTGATGCTCCGCAGTACCGCCCGTCACTGAATGTGAACAGCGCCGGGCCATCCCACGGCTCCATGATGCATGATGCCCATTCGTAGAACGCACGCTTCTCCGCGGGCATCTGCGGATTGTTCTGCCACGCCTCGGGCACCATCACCATCACAGGCCTCGGGCATCGACAGTGACCCGCTTGTCACCAGCAGCTCCAGCACACTGTTGAATGCCGCACTGTCCGACCCATACTCGTCGATGATCGGGAAGATCTTGCTGATGTCACTGCCAAACGCACTCGACTTGAGCAGGCCCTCGCGCGCGCGCATCCAGTTCTTGTTTCCGCGCAGCGTGTTGATTTCACCTACCGCAGTTGCAAAGGATTATTATCGACGATTAGTTTTTTGCATGTACTGCGTGTGCTACCGATTGCTCACTGCAATGAGATGAGATGAGATGAGATTAGATGAGGGAGGGCGCATCCAGTTCTCGCACAAAAGAGCCTGCAATAATAAAAGGCAGCTTGGGGGGGACAAGGAGGCGTGGCTGGTAATAGACCTGGCCGAGCACAGTGGGCACAGAAAGATATTGATGAGCAATCCGCTAGACGGCCGACTGCCTCAGTGTCGACAGGGCCAGACCAGCTGCAGCAGAAAAACCTCTGCAAAATGGCTGGTCACAAGGGGGATTGCTCACACTGCCAAGCGTCCTCGCTTTTTTGGCCCATCGAAATTCCCTATTGGCCAGTTAATGCACGAAGCGCGCCGCTCAGGAACGAGATCGCGCTTTCATATGCTAGAAAAATAACTGCTGCGGGGAGTTTCTCCTCCCCGAAAACCTCCGAATGGTAACAGCTGCGCCTCCCTGTTTTTCGCCTTCCCCCGAATCGGAAGTGACACATCTACCATCACCCGAAATTGTAGGAAGCAGCATAGAGACAGATTTCTTTCGCTTACCGTTGTGTGCACACCAATGGAACGGCTGGGCGCGTTCCCATGACGGGAACGTGTTTGTGCTGAAGCGCGAATGCACCAATGCAAAATGCGTCTCGTAGTCGTCATCACGGAGGTCCGCATAATACTCGGGCACCTGGGCTGGCGTCAGCAGGCCCTTGTAGACAATGTTGCGCGTTGCCAGCGAGCAAATATAGAACCACCTGTCGAAGCCGATCTCATGCTGTGCGCGCTTGCGCACCACAAACAGCCTCTTCAACAGCTCGGTCCTCGTCGATCTGCTCCTCGAACGGCACAACCAGCGGCTGCATAACCAGCTGGCTCTCTAGCCCTGCCCACCGGCCCCAAAAGCTTGGAGTTGCGCGGCACCTGGCGCCAGGCGGCCACACTCAGGCCGGTTTCACTGGCGACCTTTTCGAAAATCCGCATGCTCTCGTTGCAGGACCTCAGCGTCGCTGTGGAAAAACAGGTTGCCGGTTGCGTACTGGCCAGGCACTGGCAGCTGGCAGGAGTGTTGGGCAAATGCCTTCGACAGGAACTTGTGCGGCATTGCGGTCATTATTCCCGCGCCGTCACCGTCGCGCTCATCGGCACCCACGGCGCCGCGGTGGCTCATGTTGCAGAGGAGGTCTTCCGAGTCGTGCAGGATCTTGTGCGAGGCGTGGCCCTTGATGTTGATGATGAAGCCAACACCGCATGCATCACGCTCGTTCTCGGGGTCGTACAGACCCTGCTTCTGCGGCATGGCGCCGGCCCAGCCATAGCCGCCGGGGATATTGGTCGCGGAGTCCAGAGTCATTGGATTGATGTTTGGGAATCTGATGTAGCTGCAAGATTGAGTTGAAATGTCACCCTCCGGGAGAAACGGGAAAAGTCCTTGGTAAGGAAGGATCTTGAAAGGAAATGCCTGTGAGAAT
Organism: Linderina pennispora; assembly: GCF_002104995.1. Lineage (NCBI taxonomy): Eukaryota > Fungi > Kickxellomycota > Kickxellomycetes > Kickxellales > Kickxellaceae > Linderina > Linderina pennispora. The sequence goes on along the minus strand of NW_024468251.1, from coordinate 329,898 downwards.
CTGGGTAGTATATAGCCTAAATAAGTAGAAAAATATAAGCCAGCAATTGAAGAGGGTTGGGATGTTGTGAAGGAAGAGAACGCAGAAGACGCAACGCCTAGGAGACAGATGAAGAAAAATATACGCTGAGGAAGAAGGGCCGAGGCGATGTCTATTAATATTCAATGAAGCACCTATATTTCTTTTTCTTTTTTGCAAAAATGAGTAGCCAGGAAGGACGAGGACGAGGTGACGAGGAAGAGCGGCCGCGGCTTTTATACGAATTTTGGAGATGGATGAATAAAGGTTTTGCCTCGTAGCAGGGCAGCCGCGGGTTGGCCGCCAGATGTAGAGTAGCATACGGCTCGCAGGCCCTCCCTCTTCTTGGAAGGGGTCTAATAAGCTTTGACTGCACACAAAGACGCCCAAACATCCGACCCTGGGCTATTGGGGAAATATTCTTTTTCAGTAGCACGGATGTCCCTAGTGACTCCAAGAAAACGTAATGTGGCCGTCCACAAGGGGAGCTATTTCTTTTTTCGTCCATTCGCTCGGAGGGGCTCGGGACAGGAGATGAAATATGCCTTTGCATGCGTGCTTGCCGGCCATGGGACCCACCGGCTTCCGATGCGAAATGGAAATGCCTGGTCTGGCCTCAAAACTCGCCGGCTGTTGAAAACCAGCCTGTCATACCAGGGGAGTGACAATCCCCATGACACAGCATGCAGTGTCTTTTTTCCTCCCTCGAACGACGATCGCCATGCCGTTTTGGAACTGGAGCGCTGGAAAGAATCCGGGGACGGCTGCGGTGCCTCACACTGGAGCAGCGGCGGCAGGCGGAACGGGTCCTTCCTCCTGCCATGTACGCAGTGTAATATATGCAGACCTCGTGTCCTATTTACTGCCCGAGATGGGTCTGTGCTGAAGCAAGAGCCTCTTTAGCGCAAAGGCAGACCTTAGTCTTACGGGAAGGTGCAGGTACACTGCACCTTCCGTAAGAACATTGCCTGTACAAAGCGCTCAAGGCAGCACAAAAAGGTAATTGTTTTTCGTGTGATTGCTCAGAGGACCCACCTATCTGGCACCTTTGTTTGGTTGAACGAGTTTGCTGATGACGATTGATAAGGCATTGGTCTGCATGCGGGATAGGCGGCGAGATTTGGCCAATTTTCCGGTCGACTGGCGGCGAGGCCACCGATGGCAATGAGATAAAGCAGCAATGCTGAAAAGCGATTCCCCCGTACCTCCCAAGTAGTCCCGGCTTTCATGATGCCAGAATGTGCGATCATCACATGCGCATTATTTTTTCAACGCTTCTCCTTTCATGGTGACTCTTGCGGCTGCAATAGGAAGTGGGGGCAGGGGTAAACTAATGCTCCGACCAGGACATCCCAGCTGCTGTTCTGCATAGGCCCGTGATAGGATAAAAATGAGCCATGTTCGCAGTCACAGATGCTGTTGGCAAAGCAGTGACTTCATCCCTCCAGGACACGAAGAGATCTGCAGGTGCAAAATCTCCGTTTTGCTGATAAGATGAGTATTTGTTTTAAAAGTCCGACCTGAGTCAAGACGCACATTCCACCAGGTCAAAACGAAACAAAAAATCATCCTGAAATATCCCCTGGTGGCACGTCGAGGATATATTGCATTTCGCTCTGCCGGACATAATGCACCATTGCAGGAAAATATAACGACTTGCATGTGTATGGTTGTATTTTAGCGATTGGATGTTAACATGCCGTTCGGAACAATGGTGAACGGAGAAAATAATTCCAAAATACCCTGTATTTTTTCTCAGGGGACTCGCACTGATCCAATGTCCTTTGGAATATCCGCTGCATCATGTACATCGACATACAGCACCTGAAACTGGCTGTGCTTCTTTGTCATCTCCAGCGTGTACCTAAACGCATCGGGTGTCTCCGAGCCAGCATCCATGTCCGGATCAAAAACCAACAGGGAGCCAGCGGCGGATTCCACGCCAACGACAGTCCGGCTGTGACCCTGGTGCTGCAAATACAGCGGGTACTTTGACTGGCTGCAGTGCTGTGAGATCCACGAAAACAGCGCAGCATGTGAATTGTCGGCGCCCGTGGGTCGGTGGAAATCAACGATATGGCTACGGATGCCGAGCCGTGCCAAAATGCAGTATATCTCGGTCGTGCCAATCCATTTTCTTGTGTTGACGACACGGTGGCCGAGCTGCTCGGCACCGTCCCTGTCGAACCCCTTGCTCCACGCCGACTCCAGCAACTCCTGCAGCTCCCTGACCGTTGGCACTGTGCTGATTTCAAGCCGCTTGGCTGATTCGGGATCAGCGAGAATACTGGACAATATCATTTGGCAGTTGCGGTAGCCACATGCATATGAGCAGTCCATGACGGTAGAGCTGAACAACTGCGTGCTTGCATTGCAGAGTACTGCGTCGGGGAACAGTGTCTGGAGGCTTGCGACGCTGAATCTGGCGGTGCCAGGTGCTGCACCGAGATTGGATCGCGCGCTCCCTGTACAGGTTCTTGAGCAGCAGGGCTTTGCGGCTCTGCTTCTTCTTGGCCTTGACCTTGGGGGCGGGTGTGGTCGAGACTATTTCGCAGTCCGAGGTGCCGGTTAGATCGACAGTGTCTGGTGACGAGCGATGCATCGTTTTTGAGTGAGGGAGCCGAAAGACAAAAGGAAAGCACGTCCGAGCGCGCACGTTTGGGGAGGGGATGAATATGAGTATTGGCCTTCTGGTTAGCACCAGACCGGCCGGTTGGGGGTAAACAGAATGTGTCACATGCCACTTGCCAAAAGAGAAGAGGGCAAATGCGAACAGTCCCTTTGCTCCAGCCTCTTCGCGCTTCAGCTTTGCATTGCATACTTTTGATATCCTTTCCATACACACAATACCCATGCTGCGCGGTCGATACTCTCGGTTATATTACGAGTCATGCATACCTGCTGCGCTGCTGGTCGTCATATGCAGCCATTTTGGCGTTCCACCGGCCTGCCGGCACATACACAATGGGCGCATGCGTTGCGTTGCTGGTATCGATTCCGCTGTACATAAAGCACAACAGCTACCAGCTGGCGACCGGGCCGGACCGCCACGATAAGGTTACAGACACCGTGGTGCTTCCCGGGACCACAGGGGCCATGTATCGGCCTGCAGCCGACGACGGGGTCGTGTGGGGCGCATGCCTTCTGCCGCTGGTGCTGTCGGCAAAGGCGATCGATCAGAGCGCAGAAGTTGAGCCGCGCGGATTGTCGGTGGGCTTCGCAATCGCCGTAGCAGTGGCCATGAGCACAGCATTCGCAGTGTCGTCGCTGAGTGCATTCCTGCAGCAGCGGCGGGGCGAGCAGGTGCGGTGGACGCCGTTAGTGTATGTGTCGTGGGCAGCCATCGCTGTAGCAGCTGATCAGGAATGGCCTCTCGGTGGGTCTGGTGGCCGTACTGCTGGCAGTGGTCGCGCAGAGCCTGGTTACGGTCTATGTGGCTCGGTCGCTGGCCAAGAGCTTTACGCTGGGCGAGGCAGCGGTCGTTGCCCAGACAGTGGTGCTGGTGGCTATGGATTTTGCTGCGCGAGTGTGGAGTAGCGGCGAGCCGTACGAGGACATTGGCGCTGTGTGCTTGGAGGCGGCAGTGCTGGGCCTGCTGGCCATGGCACGGGTGCTGGCTTCTGCGTTTGCGGAGCCGGCGTCTGTGATCGGGTCGCACAGGCCCGTTGACAACTCCAGCATGGCTGCGGTTGCCAAGTTCGCGGGCATTGTCGGCATGTTCGGCTCAGCGTCCTTGGTGTCGGTCGTATACATCGCCCGGGTCAACCCGGATGGGGTGGGTGCTGCAGATGGTGCTTGGGTCGACGGACCACCTGCTCACGATCGCCTACTGGGTGGGTCTGCTGATTGTAGGCGGCGGCGTCTATGCGCTGGCGGCCAACACCTGTGGCATTTGGCAGCTCCGCGGAGCAAACTGGCACTGCACATCAAGCGCAAGTCGTACCACCTCCTTGGCCACGCTGATGTTTGTCCCCGGATTCCTGGCCGCCCCGCAGCTGCTCCACCTGGGGTTCACCGTGGCCCTGGTTCGGCTTCGTGCTGGTCGAGTGCGTGCGCCTGTTTGGCATCGGCCCGCTGGCCAGCCCGATGCGCGACTTTTTCGCCAAGTTTGTCGACCACCGCGACGCCGGCTGCCTGGTGACGTCTCACTTTTACCTGCTGCTTGGGTGTGCCCTGCCCGTGTGGCTGGGCGGCTCGAGCCCCGTGGCGTGTCTTGCTGGTGTGCTGTCGCTGGGCGTGGGCGATGCGGTGGCGTCGCTGGTGGGCATGCGGCTCGGCAGGGTCCGCTGGCCCGGCTCGCCCAAGACCATCGAGGGCACGGCAGGGTTTGTGGTCAGCATGCTTGCTGCGATCCAGCTCATCCGTGCGCGTCTCGGCGGGCCCGGCGGCGCGGGCGGATTGTCCTTTTTGCTGCTGTCAGCTGTTGCCGGGGTCCTCGAGGCGTTCACTGAGCAGAACGACAACCTCGTCATCCCACTGTTCATCTATGCGGGTGCCCACGCCATGTCCACTGGCGCTGGGCTCGACATTGTCCGCCTTGGCCCGGCGTCACTGGTCGCCTTTGCCGTTGTGCTGCCTGACGTCATTGATGCGACCAAGCAGCGCAGCATCACGGGACTGGCCGGCAGCCAATAGGATGCAGTGTGATCAATAAATCAGTGTAATTTCCAGCGGTTTCCACCACATTCCACACTCCGCCTTCGCTGGCACAGAAACCGGCAGAACGTGCCAGCAGCAGAGCGATGCGCTGCGAACGCCGCCGAACGCATTGGCTGCTGGCATTGCGTGGATCATTCTAGAGGCATTTTCTGGCCCCAGGTCCATAAAAGCGGCGGCCTGCAGCAGCTCTGGTCGCTGCAAAAGCACACAATTCGCTCTTAGCACACGCATTGTAAATTTTTTTTTTTCTCTCAAGCTTTCTCCCCCATCCCCTACAGGATTACCACCCCGCTGAGATTTCGCTAGGCCCAGTTATACCAGAACCGCACGCCCGCACTTTCTCTTCTCTGCTTCACTGCAAAAAAGTATTTTTCTCTTCTTTTTGTACACAAAACCCATCCCACTAGCACGTAAACGAAAATGGGCAAGGCCGTAGGTATTGATCTTGGAACCACCTACTCCTGCGTTGGTGTCTGGCAGAACGACCGCGTTGAGATCATCGCGAACGACCAGGGTAACCGCACCACCCCCTCGTATGTCGGCTTCACCGACACCGAGCGCCTGATTGGCGACGCCGCCAAGAACCAGGTGGCCATGAACCCCCACAACACCGTCTTCGACGCCAAGCGTCTCATCGGCCGTCGCTTCGACGAGAACGAGGTCCAGTCGGACATGAAGCACTGGCCGTTCAAGGTCATCTCGAAGGACAGCAAGCCTGTCATCCAGGTCGACTTCAAGGGCGAGACCAAGACCTTCACTCCGGAGGAGATCTCGTCGATGGTGCTGATCAAGATGCGCGAGACCGCCGAGGCCTTCCTCGGAGGCGAGGTCAAGGACGCCGTCATCACTGTGCCTGCGTACTTCAACGACTCGCAGCGCCAGGCCACCAAGGACGCCGGTCTGATTTCGGGCCTGAACGTCCTGCGTATCATCAACGAGCCCACCGCCGCCGCCATTGCCTACGGTCTGGACAAGAAGACCGACGGCGAGAAGAACATCCTCATTTTCGATCTGGGAGGCGGTACCTTTGATGTGTCGCTGCTGTCGATCGAGGACGGCATCTTCGAGGTCAAGGCCACTGCTGGTGACACCCATCTTGGTGGTGAGGACTTTGACAACCGCCTGGTCAACCACTTTGTCCAGGAGTTCAAGCGCAAGAACAAGAAGGACATCTCGGGCAACCCCCGCTCCCTGCGCCGTCTGCGCACTGCCTGCGAGCGCGCCAAGCGCACCCTGTCGTCGTCTGCCCAGACCTCGATCGAGATCGACTCGCTGTTCGAGGGCATCGACTTCTACACCTCGATCACGCGTGCGCGCTTCGAGGAGCTGTGCGCGGACCTGTTCCGCTCGACCATCGACCCGGTCGACCGCGTCCTGCGCGACTCCAAGATCGACAAGTCGAACGTCTCCGAGATCGTTCTTGTCGGTGGCTCGACCCGTATCCCCCGCGTCCAGAAGCTGATCTCTGACCACTTCTCGGGCAAGGAGCTGGACAAGTCGATCAACCCCGACGAGGCCGTCGCCTACGGAGCCGCCGTGCAGGCCGCCATCCTGTCGGGTGACACGTCGGAGAAGACGCAGGACCTGCTCCTGCTCGACGTGGCTCCCCTGTCGCTCGGTATCGAGACCGCCGGCGGAGTGTTCACTGCGCTCATCAAGCGCAACACCACGGTTCCGTGCAAGAAGTCGGAGGTGTTCTCGACCTACTCGGACAACCAGCCGGGAGTGCTGATCTCGGTGTTTGAGGGCGAGCGCGCGCGCACCAAGGACAACAACCTGCTGGGCAAGTTCGAGCTGACCGGCATCCCGCCTGCCCCCCGCGGCGTGCCCCAGATCGAGGTGTCGTTCGATGTCGACGCCAACGGTATCCTGAACGTCAGCGCCGTCGACAAGTCGACCGGCAAGTCGAACAAGATCACCATCACCAACGACAAGGGCCGCCTGTCGAAGGAGGACATTGAGCGCATGGTGTCTGACGCCGAGAAGTACAAGGCCGAGGACGATGGAGGTTGCGGCGCGCATCTCGGCCCGCAACGGCCTCGAGTCGTATGCCTACAACCTGCGCAACACGGTCCAGGACCCCAAGGTCGGCGACCAGCTGGAGGCTGCCGACAAGGAGAAGCTGACCGCTGCCGTCGACGAGGCCATCAAGTGGCTCGATGACTCGCAGGAGGCCTCGAAGGAGGAGTACGAGTCGCGCCAGAAGGAGCTCGAGGAGATCGCCAACCCGATCATGTCCAAGATGTACCAGCAGGCCGGTGGTGCCGCGGGCGCCGCGGGTGGCTTCCCTGGCGGTGCTCCGGGCGGCTTCCCTGGCGGTGCTGCTCCGGGCGCCGGTGCCGCTGGTGCCGGTGGCGACAACGGACCTACCATTGAGGAGGTCGACTAATTGTATGGCGTTGCTTTATCTGGAATCCTGTTTATCTCTGGTCCTTGTCAGCAAAATAAAAACTCCCACTTTAGAACACTGCAACCTGTCGGGCATGTGCCAGTAATCGTGCTGCGATGTCTTTTTGCAGCTGCATGGACAGGTGGTTATGATAGTTATCGGCTCTCCAATAACTGGCATTGATACCGCCATATCGGCCATCGATGGCTGGGGGACTGCAAACGGGGGAGGCTTGAAGCCTACGTTCCCCACATGTATCGGCCCAGCAGCCCCAGCAATTTCATTCAAAGGGGAGAGAGACCAGAACCCTGGACATGTCCCGCATTTCGCTCTTCTTTCTGTGCGCCCTCCCCAGTCTACTGCGAACCCCCTCGACATTCCTTTTTCTAGCCCTCCCCGAATGCACTTTTCCACGACAAAGCTTGTGCTTGCGCGCATCCTCGCCGAGGAGCTCTCTCGCTACGCGAGCTCGCCGCTGCCGGCAAGCGCGATCACAGCCTGGGCGCAAAACTACATAGCAGCCGGCCGCAACCCCAGCAAATACCACTTCAGCATCGCGCTGCGGCGGATCCTGCAGACAACCCAGGCATTGCGGTCCGTGGACGGCGCGCAGCTATCCCAGCGACTCGCCAGCCACAGCGAGATCGGCTCCGCCGTGTTCCTGCAGCACTCGGGCACGATCTCGGTGCACCTGTCCAGGCCGTTTCTTTTGGCCCAGGCCGTTTCGGCCAGCCAGGCGGTCGAGCTGGGCCAGGCGGTCGGTGGATTGGCCGGGCAGGCCGTGCGGATAGTCAAATGGATAGACGACTTTGTCGATGTGTCGCGGTATCGCAGCGCACTATCGGGCGATACCATGGCAAGGGTATCGGTGGAGGTGGCCAAGCTGTCGGGTGCAGTGCAGGAGAACTACGAGGTGATGCGCGGCCACCCAGAGGTGCCTGGCATTGCAAAGGAGACCAGGCGGCTGGGCAATAGGATCTCGCAGCAGAGGTTTGCCAGCAAGCATATGCCGAGGCTTTTGACGGCGCTAAGGGAGCGCGGCCATCTCCTGCATGACCCGCGGCCGAACGTCCCGGCGCTGACGGTCTGCCTGAATGGCAGGATGCTGGGTATTTCGGACGAGGCCGGGGAGCTGAGCTCGCTGGCCATGGACGCCTGCGTCCTGTATATGCTGGTGCGGGAGCGGCCGGGGAGCGAGACGTGGCTGCACTATGTGCCGGATTCGCGGCGGTCATTGCACTGGCAGAACGTGATTGCTGTGGCGGGGCTGGCGGGCGCCCAAAACATCACGCACCGGCTGTGCTCCGTCGGCCCGGTCGAGGTTTCGGCATCTGTGGCAGCAGAGACGCTCACGGGCCGGCTGCTGGGGCGGCTGGGCGTGGCGGGCTGGCAGGACTCGATCGATGGCGTGGACGAGGAGGTGCAGCGGGCGGCCGTGCACTGCGCGATGGCGGGCGCGGCCAACGCCAAACCATTCACTTTGGAGTGCCTGGAGGGCCCGAGCGCTGGCGCCTTCCTGCAGTACAACCACGCCCGCCTGTGCCGCATCCTGGCGCCGTTCCCCTGCCCGCCCGAGCAGTGGCTGCCCATTGACAGCGCCCGCGTCAATGCCCCCGAGGCCGACCTTCTGGCGCTTCTGGTGGCCCAGCTGCCCGAGATCCTGCAGGACACGCTGTCGGGCAGGAGGCCCGAGGTGCTGATGTACCACACGAACCGGCTCGCCCACGCTGTCTCCAAGGCCATCCCCGTGCTGCGTATCAAGGACATGGAGCCGGCTGTTGCCAATGAGCGCGTGCGGTTCTTTGCTGCGGTCCGAGCCGTGCTGGCCTGCACTCTGCGCCTGCTGGGCTGCAGTCCAGTCGACGAGATGTAATCAAGAGATTCCAAGGGGTTTAGGTGGACGGGTTGGCTGGCGGTGATTGGCTTGCCGATTGCGATGCAGTTTGTGTGTTTGCTCGCAGGCTCGATGGGCGGGAGCCTCTGTGATCCAGTTTTGTGATGTCCCCAATTATAGCACTGAGAATGAAGCGTCAAGAGGCACCCGGCAAGGCCGAAATTAACCCTGGCCGCGAAGCAGCACACCTCAAGGGCAGACGGCGAAGAATGTTTACAACCCTCTTTCCCTTCTCTACTTCAATTTTTCTTTCATATTTCTTTCTGTAACACTTTCAAAAGGAATACCCACCTGTTTCCTGGTCCCCTCCCCTTGTCCTGTCTGTCTGCGTTCCAGTTCCGGCTCCTGTTTTTAACCCCCAAGGTACAGCTCCTCGTTCTTTCTTGCGATTGTATGCGTTGCCGGTGCATTTCTTCTGTATGCACCTCCATATATCCCGCCTGCGAACTGCGGTGGGGGATGGGGCTTTCGGTCTTGAACTTGCCCGGCAGAGATGCTCTGCAATCGCTTGCGTTTCATAAAGCAGTACTTGTCAGAAGTGAAAAGCAGTATTGTATCTGAGCCCGGCGCTACTTTATGTTTTATTTCTTGCCGAAACAGGTCCAAGAACATGCCCTGTATTATAAAGCGGCCAAATACCATGCATATTGGTGCAGCCAGCTGCTAGCCGTGGGAGGCAAATAGCATAAACCTCCCATGTGAGCCCACCGCCAGCCCGCATGAGCCTCCTCCCTCAACTCCGCCCAATGGTCCTCAGTACTAACGCTCCTGCACCTCTCCTGGTATAGACTGTCTCACCCCCTCCCATCCCAATTCTTGCTCGCTTTCCAACCAACCACTAATGATGGCCGCTATCTCCACCGAACCCACTGTTGAGGCGCACGCCGCGGGCCAACAGTCAGCTGCCAGCAAGAAGAAGAAGGCCAAGAAGACCGTGGCTGACAACACCAAGTATGCCTCTGCCGAGTCGGTGTTCCCGGTCGCAGTCAAGTCGTCGCACGCCAAGGGCCGCCACATCTGCGCCAGCACCGATCTGCCCGCCGGCACCCTGGTGGCCGTCGAGAAGGCCTCGGCTGCGATTGTCCGCAACATGTCCTTTGTCAACATCTGCCACCGCTGCTTCAGCCCCGTAACCATGAAGACCGAGACCCGCCCCAAGGTCGACCAGCAGGGCCAGCCGATCAAGGGCCAGCTGGAAAAGTACACCGTGCCGCGCCACTCGTGCGACCAGTGCAAGATGGCTGCCTACTGCTCGCAGGCCTGCCAGGACGCCCACAAGCTGGAGCACGGCCTGCAGTGCAAGGCTCTGGCTGAGTCCAACCGGATTGCCGGCCACTACGAGGTCAGCCTGGAGACCCTGCGTGGCGTGCTGGCGCTGCTGGCCAGGCGCTTTGCTGATGTCAAGAACAACGTCGCCGAGGTTGCCCTTGCCAAGGAGGGCGAGATCCAGCCCACCCCGTATGTCGCCGTGGGCGATCTCAACGACAACCGCCACTACATTGAGCGCAGCTCGATCAAGAGCCTCCAGAACGCACGTAAGTACCCCCCCCCCAGAAGACCGCTCTAGCGCAAACACCACCATCCACTCTGTGGAGATGATAATGGCCCCCCTCCGTCGCTACTAACCACCCGAGCCAACCCTTGGTCTTTATATAGTGAAGGAGATGATGACGTTCGTGCCCGAGGAGGGCCGTGTTGCGCTGTCGGAGGCCGTCGAGCTCGCGTGCCAGTTCACCTCGAACCTGCACATCCTGACGATCAACGGCCACCAGGTGCAGGGCCTGTTCCCGTTCAGCTCGCTGTACTTCAACCACAGCTGCAACCCGAACTGCGTGTTCGTTGGCGAGCAGTCTGGCGTCCTCTACATCCGCACCCTGACTGACGTCGCCGCCAACACCGACCTGACAGTCTCGTACGTGGAGGTCTACCAGCCGCGCGAGCAGCGGCGCCGCGACCTGCTGCTGACGCGCCACTTCTGGTGCAAGTGCCGGCGGTGCTCGACTCTGCTCTCGCAGTCGGTCGACCGGTTCATGGACGGCATCCAGTGCCAGGAGTGCAAGAAGGGCGTGATGATCTTCGAGGAGACCAAGGAGGTGCAGGATATCAACGAGCTGATGACCGACATCTCGGCGCTGGACCAGGAGATCCAGGGCAAGTTCGCCGAGTGCGAGACGTGCCCGGCCAAGATCGAGGTCACCAAGCTGGTCGACACCCTCAAGGCTGCCATCACCGACTTCAGCACTGCCCACATGGCCCTGCAGAACGGCAACGCCGTCGAGGCCCGCCGCCTGTTCGAGCAGTTCATCCGCAACTTTGAGGACTCGGGCATCCTGCACCCGCTCAACGCCTACCTGATCAACACCTACACCGCGCTGGTGCGCACCTGCACCCTGCTCAAGGAGGTTGACCGCGCCATCCGCTACAACTCCATCCTGGTCGACCGCATCCAGAACGCCAAGGGTGCCGTTCCCGATAACTACCCCAAGCTGGCCGACTTCCAGCTGACCCTCGGCGACATGTGCCTCAAGCAGGCCCAGGCCAAGAGCGGCAACCACACCCCGGCCGGCCGCGCCATCACCAGGCGGTACCTGAACCAGGCCAAGCACGCCTTGGAGGCTGCCGTCAAGTCCCGCTCGGTCATTTACGGCGAGGACTCGCCTCGTGTCCATGAGGCCAAGAAGCTGGTTGAGGATGAGAAGAAGGAGCACGAGGAGTTTGTCAAGAGCAACGAGAAGCCCAAGAAGAACAAGAGCAAGAAGGCTGCCGCCGCTGCCGCCGCCGCCGCTGCTCCGGCTGCTCCGGCTGCTGAGGCTGCTCCGGCCACCGAGGCCCCTGCTGCCCCTGCTGCCCCTGCTGCCGAGCCCACCTCTGCCTAAGCAGAGCAACCTCTCCATCTTGCCCTCCCCTCCCCGCCATCAACAACTCCCAAAAACACTTCATATTTCTTCCCCCTTGAACATTCAGTTTTAACCCTGTTTTAAAACATGTCTCCACATAAAATATTTACATGGCCTGCTCTATATCTTTCGGATATTACATGTTGGGAAACGGAGTCAGGAAACTAAAGGAGAGACGTAGAACAAAACCAGACGGGTTAAGAAACGTAAGAGGGGGGAAAGGAATATGGGGATGATGATGGGTGCAGAGGAATGCGGCATGAGCTGTCCCTATTCACCCACTCACCCCTCAATCCTCAATAGGCAATGTACACATAGAACATGCAGACAGGGGTGGTGGTGGGTAAATGGGGACAGCATTACTCATTCGACGTCAGCGACGACCGCTCGTCATCGCACACCGACGACTGCGCAACCTCCCGCCGGTACCGCGCATGGACATCCAGCGACCGCAGCAGCCGATCGACCTTGACCGTCGACCACACAAACTTGGGCAAATCGTTGACCATCAGCAACAGCCGCGTCGTGGCCTGCGACAGATTGATCAGGTACGACGAGTTGCGCGTGTAGCTCATCATGACCGCCGCCGGATCGTGCATCAGATCAGACGCCAGCCGCCTGCCCGGCGTGCACAGCGGCCGCGACAGCAGATAGTACGCGGTCAAGGTCGCTCCGTACTTGGCCAGGATCGTCTCGCCAATTCCGCCAAAGAACCGCCGGAAGTTGGTTGTCACCACATTCGACGCTACGCTGCCCAATGAGCCGTCCAGCGCCTCCTGCGCACGCTTGCGGAACCCGTTCTGCACCCGCGGAATAAACGCCTGCGGCGCATACCGCTCGTTCGCATACGGCGTGGTCAGGGGCGACGGCTCCGGCGATATTATCGACGAGCCCTTTTCCTGCTGCTGCTGTTGCTGCTGCTGCTGTTGCTGGACAAGCGGCGTGCTGGCCGCCGCCGCCCGCTGGATCATCGACGAGATGCGCGCGTACACGCCACGGTACCGCTCCTCCAGCTGCGACAGGCGGCTTGCGTTCTTGCCCACCGGCGGCGAGGCGAACCGGATGATGGTGTTTGCAAGCACCACATACATGACCATGGTCAAAGAGCCGCTGCGGCTGATGAACCGGCTCAGCAGGCGCGAGAACACGAACCAGTCAAAGGTCGGCTTGACCACGTCTGCCAGCAGCCGCGGGAACATGTCGGCGAACCGGTGGATCTGCACTGTCAGCAGCCAGTCAGGCCGGTCGTACGCTGGCGTCGAGCCGTTGGGCCCCTGCCCGTGCAGCTGGTTCCACGTGATGTTCGTAATCCCATCGACGTACCGCTCATGCGCGTACCGGCCGAGCCGCACCCGCAGCGCAATGGTCAGCGAGCTGATCAGCCACTTGATCGTCTGGTTGATTGCCGCCATCGGTACCATCATGGCCAGGTACTCGGGCAGCAGTCGCCGCACCAGCGTGCGCCGGTCATAGGACACTACTGCGCGGACTGTGCGCGCATTGAAGTTGGCAAACCACACGTCCAGCCCCGTGCGTGCACCTAGCACTGCAATCAGGGCGACGGTCAGCCGAGCCTCGGTGCATGTGGCCGACGGGAATCCGATACTCAGAAGCCGGCTGACTGATTTGATGAATTGTGCGATGGTCACAATGCGGGGTGCGCGCTCTTGCAGGAGCTTGTTGTCGATCGCGTCTTGCTGGAGCTTCTGCTCGCGCTGAATCTGCTGCTGCAGCTGCTGGTAGTTCTTGGTCCCCTGCTGCACTGGCACGACATTGACAATCTGCCGCACCTGCTGCTGCAGCTGCTGGTGGTGGTGGTGCTGGAGCTGCAGCTGCTGCTGCATGAGCTGCACATTGGGCTGCGTCATGGCTGCATGGGCTGTGACAGCCGTCATAGACTGGAATCCCCCGTTCTGATACTGCTGGGGAACCGGCGTGTTGTGGTGGTTGTGAACCATGGGCTGGCCCGCATTGAGCTTGGTCGATGACGCTGACGGTGTCAGCCTGCCCGGGTCGATGTCCAGGTTCGCTGTGTCATCATACAACGGCATCTTTTGCTGCGCAAACTGTGCGCCGCCCAGACTGTCGACATTGGCTGCAGTGATTGTATCGGGATCGTCCCAAACTCGGCCCTTGCGGCTGCCATTGGTCAGCCGCCCCGTCGAGCTGCCCCATGGCGTATGCGACTCGAACCGGTGTGTCGGGCCAAGCGCATTCACTGCCCGTGCGCTGCTGGCGTCTGTCGGAATCGGGCTTGTGGCTCCAGAGCTGAAATGCGCGTCAAACACAGGCGCATCCTCAACTGCCTGCTGCGCCCACGACAGCCGGTTGGCGCTGCGGTACGACCCGGACGCGCTCTTGGCCTGGCTCACTGTCACCTCCGGCTGGCTCACTGTCACCTCCGGCTGGCTCGATGTCGAGGGCGGGATTCCTGTCTCGCCGTCGCTGCCGCTCTCAGTATAGCTGCTCTCGTCATAGTTGCTGTCGGAGAACACCGAATCCTCCGTGTACTCGTCGGAGTAGTCGTCTTCGGTATACATGTCGGTTGTGTACTCGTCGTTGTTTGAGCCGCTGTCGCTGGGCAGCTTCATGTGTGGTTGGCTGTCAAGGCTGTATCTATTTGTGTTGTGTGCTTTAGCCGAGGGCGGGGGAATTGCAATTCCTCCTGTCTGATTTGTCCACCTCCTCCACCTCGGGACCCTCCTCAGGGAAGGCATGCTGCTCGGCTGTGTCCTCGGGCGCGGAAGAGACCAGCGGTGTCTCGACGACCGCCTCGGCAGGCTGTGGGCTTTCTGTGCTCATTCAGGTAATTGACTAGAGAATAGTAAAGCAAACCAAGAGCGAATTGGAGTTGGCTTTGAAAACAAGTAGAAGGCGAAAAACGTATATGCTAGGCTGTAGAGCTGAAGCAAGAAAGGAAAAAAGAACAGAGATCTGTTCGACTGAGAGCAGGCGCTGGCACCATGCTTGCCCGCCTTGGGCCGCTATTTTTTCGCTCATAGTGAGGCCGGGGAAGCACCACTCCCTCGCACCTGAAAGAGCTAGCACACAAAAAAAGCAAGATTATCACATGCTGCCATTCTTTTTCTGCTGTCGCAGCATGTGCCTTGCCAGCGCCTCGCCCCGCTCCCCAATCACCATTCGCCATTCGCTTTCTGGGCCATGGCACACCTGCCATGCTCGCAGGCGTGAAAGCAGAGCGATTCTATAAGCCGGGACAGCAAATCGCTGCTTCTAATTCGAAATCCTGTACAGACCGCTATCGCTGCAAACTGCAGCTGCATCTCCTATGCATTCGCCACTCCGTCCACGTTGTCGCTGAAATAGAAAAGAGAACGGTTTAGCTCTTCTGCGTGGGACAGCTGGCCTGTATCCAGGATGCAGATTACAGCCGTGCTTGTGCTTCGTCGCGGAGATTTCTACCACATGCCGACGCCCGAGCGCAGGCGTGCTGGATTCGAAGATTCGCTGGCTGCTGGATTGGCAAGCAAACTGTCAATTCATTGACAGCAGCTTACTCGGAGGCAGCAGGGCGGAAAACGCCGCGTAATTAACCTATGATTCCAGCGCGCAGGTTACATTATCCCTGGATACTATTTCTGGCTGAAATACAAGGACGAGCGATATATCAGAGCTTAAATGTTACTAGTTACTTGCCATTGCGGGCAGCCGGTGCCAAGGGCCTGGGAACAGAGGGCTGCTACTGGACGATTGTCAAGTGCTGAACAAATGCGAGAGCGACCTCCACCGAGCCGGCACACGGTGAGAGAGTATTTATACAGCTCTGAATTCCTGGATCAAATTCTCCTCAGCAACAACCGAGCTGCATCACATCTTCTCTTTTTGCGGGTTGTATCAGCTTATCCATCTCAGAAGAGGAAAATAATCCTGTAGCTATAAAGCACGCTCAGGCTTCTCTCACCTGCTCAAATATTATCTTCGCTGCAGATGCATCCGCCCCGGTCTCCCTTTCCATATCCCACTCACGAACCTGCCGATATATCAGACACTGACATTTCAAATTTGCTGGCCTTTCTTGACACCCAAGCTCCGCCGCTGCCACCACTGCTGCTGCCAAGCATTCTGGGCTCGAGTGCTACAGCCATGCCACAGAGTTCTAGCCCCAGCACCGCCAGTCCAAACCAGCTGCTCACTGACGCTGCGCTGATGAGTATGGCGGTCACGTCCTCGCAGCCAGCCACCACAGCCATATCGCCACTGGTGACTATGGAAAAGGTCGTCCCCGGGCATGGCTATGGCAACCCCATCCCCTCTGTCCATCTCGACAGGCATCTCGCCGCACCTGACTATGGCAAACCCCATCGCCCATTATGACCATGATGAGCTCGTCACCACTGCAGCTAGGGCTCCAGATGCCTTGTGTCGATTTCAACCTGTCGGCGCCTTTCATATTGCCACCGCCAAGCCAGACCACCTGCCAGCCCGGTACCGACAAATATAGCGCCTCTTGCTGCGGACAGTGCGATGCTTGCCACACTCGCAGCACTCAATGGGCTCAATGGGCTTCAATGCGGTCCAATGCATGTGGATTGAACGACGACACTGGTGGACCATTGTGACGGCTCTTTGTCTCAAGCTTGTCCCTTCCGGATGCCAGCACAACCACTCGTGTTCTCCGTCTCCGTGCATGCACGACACAAGCTGCATGTGTAGTCCTTTGCGGCGACAGCCATCCAGAGCCGGCCAATGCTTGGTCTGCGCACACTGCGTCGCACTGCTAGATCGCGCGGAAACCAGCACTTTCACTGCCATCCCTATGCCCCAAGGGCTGCAAGACCGCACGAGGCAAGAAGATTGTGATTCCCGCCATCAGCTCGGACGGCACACTCATGATCTGCTGCAACTGTGGCGAGACCGAGACGCCGAGCTGGCGCCGCCATCCCATCTCCAACAGTATGCTGTGCAATGCCTGTGGACTGTACTATAGACTGCACCGAAAGCCGCGTCCGATCGCTTACGACGAAAGTGGCAAGCTGCAGGTCATCAGAAAGAACGCTGCAGTGAAGCGCGAACCAATCAATATAGGGTTGTCGGAGAATATTGTGTCGGGCCCTGTTCCACCATTCCAGGCGTTGAGACTGCTGCCGGCCGACGGAAGCCTGTCGCTGATGAATGATGATGAGAATAAAGATTAGACTGATGACACCATGGCACCGCCATTTGCTGCGGCCAGCCATGGCTCTCAGCAGATATACATATTGAGAGTGGCACTTCCCATTTCTCTAAGCCCACAGTCCTTCCATCTTTACCTATATATAAGATTTTATAGTCCAAAAAGTGTCCAGACTGTCCGCTAGAAACTTAATAATTGGTTAGAAATAAAACTCTTAAGCCTCAAAGCGAGTTTGGATGGCTTGCTCCTGTAAACTCCTTTTGATCTTGTGCGGCATCTGACCTCATCGGTGAAACCAGGGTGACAAGTTGTTATTGTAGTGTTCACAGGTCTCCACTATATATCTCTATTGGTTCAGCGCAAGAGCTGCTCTCATTGTCGGTCGGCCTGATAACCTCCATGGCATCATCATGGTGGTCATCACCGGCTGCGCAACACCCTTAGTTTATTTATTTATGAGCATCTATTGAATATGGCCATATAGCTCTTCTAGAGGCCATGCAATATTTGTGGGTTTATTTTATAAATTAATTTGTCTTATGAACATGCGTAAGCGGTAGTATTTGGGCCACAATGGATCCAGTCTGTATAGACTGATTCAAGAGACTGTATCAGTGCCAAGGGCCCCAAGAACCATGCAAGCCAGATAATTTTTAATAAAAAGTTCTTAATGCTATGCATCTGCAATACAGCAAAACTGAACAGCATCATTTCTCTTACTTTGCCTATTGAGTTTCTCAAATGAATATTACCCGCAGCACTACTGTCATAAAGACATCACTTGGTGGTATTGGCTTCCGTGATTCTATGTTGCCCCGCCTAGAGCAATTTGTACACAGCGTCAATATCATCAAAAAGCATACATACATGCTTGCACGATGGATACTACTCCATCAGCTAGCTGACGATGATGCTTTTGACCATGCAACATTTGTAAAAAATGGATTCTTTCGCTCAATTTAGTTTATTTATATATCACAACCTAAAGGCAAAGACGGCCATGTCTGCCAAGGATTTTGTCAACCGGAAAGATATGTCAGAACTGTCGAGCGCAGATTTCGGTGATGTAATTAGATATCATAAATATGATTGTCTATTACATAATGGCAATATCGAGCTACATGGTGTACGCGAAATAAATCAGGTAGCAGCATACGTGGATACCGAGCTGATGACAGCATACAAGAACAACATTGTGTTGCACTATGGCACTTGCCTACAGCGGATTCTGGCCAAATTGATTGATATTCGCAGCTGCAAAAACACACTGCACAGTACAATAGGCAATGTGTCC
Source organism: Linderina pennispora (assembly GCF_002104995.1). Lineage (NCBI taxonomy): Eukaryota > Fungi > Kickxellomycota > Kickxellomycetes > Kickxellales > Kickxellaceae > Linderina > Linderina pennispora. Next base: position 311,613 of record NW_024468251.1, on the reverse strand, counting down.
AAGGCTGAGTTCAATAATGCATGCCAAGTGTGTATTTATACACCTGCACAGAAGCTCCACCAGGCAGTTACCTCTAGGCACCCTGATCGCCATTGCACCAACAATCATCTGACACGTTCAAATGACCGGTTCGCCGTGATGCTCTTATCGACATGTCAACCCATGCTGACTAGCAGCTGAGCTCGCATCGTGAGCAGAGCTATCCTAGTAGCATTTGTAAATGTCTACCCATCACCAGAGACAAAAGGTAGAAAAGCCACCAGCTTTGAGTATATACAAAAATACATCTTTTGCACTGGAGCCATGCAACAGTATGGAGTGTAGCCCTTTGAGAGCGGAATAGTTGCATTGCCACATCATAGTTGAGTACTTGCTGGCTACTACATATTGGCCAGGACAACTTTGTCCTGTGCGGTGTACTGGTTTAATCCCAAACATATATACAAACAGGTGACTAAGTAGAGAAAAAGTCACTATAGTTCGATAGTCCGAATGCTGCCATGCTGGTAGTGTGCACTGTGTTCTCCACCCAAAGGGGTGGGATGGCTTACAATGTTAGGTCTGCCAAGAACAGCAATCTCAGTGACCTCTTTAAGTGCGAGTACGATAATTTCGTACACAGGTTGTCTGATGCACCATGTAGCACCTGTACATGAAAAGCCGTAATAAGGTAAGGGATAGTATGAGAAGAAGTATGTCAAGATTTAGTCGTTGCACACGGGGGTGACGATATTGCCGGCAGTGAGCAGCAGATTTAATGTGAGAAGTTAAGAACGCAAGATGGGGTAGGTATGACAATGGATGTGATGTTGGTATCTGAGATTTGGAATGGGATTTTGGATTCCGTCTCCCCCTTTTGTTTTTTAAAGTAAAATCCCTCTTTCAAAGCCAAAAACCTCTTTCAAACCTAAAAGCCTCATCCCAAATAACAAGCACCAACAGATACGGTATATATATTTAGCCATGTGTGCTACGTATGGCACATACCAGAGTACTCGAGGGTGTACTGGGAGGTTCCAGGCATTTATAAGAAGCAAAAAAAACACAACTATTTACTTGCGCTTACGGCGCGCGCGCAATACATTGCCCTCGCCAGAGAACTTTGGCTTCTCGTCCTTTGGCAGGTCGAGCTCGGCACCCGGCGGAGGCACCAAATCGTATCCAAAGAACAGTGTGCCAATGGGCACGTCCAGGGGTACCAGAGCAGCCTCGTCCACAGTGACTTCACAGGGGCCATCGGGCGTCGAGGCATACGACCTGATGGAATCCGCGGTAGCCTTTACTATTGAGGCGCAGGCCAGAGCCCTCAAAGGGCACGAAGCGCGACTTTTGCATTTCCTCCTTGACCTTCTCTTCGCGTCTCCGGATATCGCTGGCCATGCTGCTGGCCGGACGGCTCGACTGCGACAAGTCCTGGCGCGATGGCTCGACATAGCCAACGGGCGCAGCGAAATCAACGCTCAGATCGGTCTCCACAATCGCAATGCCCTCGGTAGATGGCTTGGTCTCGAGCACAGCGATCTTGTAAATGCGCTGGTTGTAACTAATCGCAAACACATCGCCAACAGTCAATGTGGTGAATTTGCGCAGCGCGTTCTCCAGCACCGCGCGGTGGTCGGTGATATCCAGAAAGTCAGTTGACTGTGGCTGCAGCTTCACGAAATTACCCAGTTGCAGCGATACGTTTGCGGCCTCCACCAGTGCCCCCCGATTCAGCATCAGTGTCTCCATCATCCATTCGGGCAGATATACGCGCCCTTCCTCTGCTGTAAATTCCAGGACACCGCAATGCGTTAGCTTCCCGCCACTCTCCGCTGACGCATTGTAGAGTTGGAACTGCAGCGGGTAGACGACCTCTAAGCGACTCAACGTATCTAATGCGGACGCTGGCATGAAGATCTTGCCGCCGTAGTTCGCGTCGAGCTTGCCGTCAGGGTGCTCGCTGATCGGGTAGGCGCGGTAGTACTCGCGGAACTGCCGCTGTGTGCGACGCATGGCAGCGTAGCCAAAGCCTCCACCTCCGCCGAAGCCGCCGTATCCAAAGTCGTCGATGTCGTCACCGTACTATAAATAGTGAATGGGCCAGTTAGTAGGACCACGCTTTACACCTGCTGCCTGCCGCAGTGAGAAGGGGAAGGCATAGGGGCTTACCATGTGCAAATGCGACAAGTGTTGGCTATGTGAATTAAATAGAGTAGCAAAGCAGTGAAATTTACGCTTGTCGAAGGGCCGAGCCTGGCAAACAGTCGGTTTTCTAGAGCAGCCAGGTGCTCTGATGACGTTGGCTAATCGGCATTACCGGATTTTCGCAGTTTAAAAAATCATGTGGAGTGGGGCAGCCGATCACGTCATATTGCAGGCGGAGAGTTCTCTGCGAACTGCCAGTCTTCGTATGCATATGGCCAACACGCAGCCGGCGATTCAATGCTGTGCAACAAACGATACCTGGTCACCTTTTTCCTCTTTGAGCAATGGCGAGCTGTTGCAGCGATGAGTATGAGCAAGGGAAATAAACTGGTGGTTCATAAAAATAGAAAAGGGGCGCAGACCGAGATCCCCATCCCCGATCGGCCGGTTGCGCTGTGTGCAGGGCGAGGGAGGACAGGTTGGGTGAGGGTCTCGCCGGGGAAACCCGACGGTGTGTGGAGCAGGCTCGGGATCAGTACAGCAATGGATTCTAGGCTCTGGCTATAAGTGTTGCAGGGAATCGCGGCCGGCCATTCTTGTGCAAATACAGCTCTCCTTACTCTTCCGCATTCCATTACTCAACTGAGTTTATTTCCTTACAAATACAGTATATTCTTGAACCTCATATATAGCCATCGATTTCATTTACTGCAGTATCGAGACCAAAGTAGTCTTTTATCCTTCCTCGACATATTTTTATCCTACACATCTTTCTGTCATATGGAGCACCTTCACGCACACCTTTCGCATCACTGGAATGCAGCACACCAGCCGCGTATCGTCACAGTGCCATGCAAGTACCGGGCTGGACGGGTGCTTGGACACGGGACATACGCGGTAGTGAAAGAGATGGTGCAGATAGACACGGGCGAGCACTTTGCTGGCAAGATGATCAACAAGAAGCACATGCAGGGGCGGGAGGCGGCGATTCCAAATGAGATCAACATTCTGAAGCGGCTGTCGCGGCGACATGCCAATGTAGTGACACTGCACGATTACTTTGAGACGCCGCACAACATGTACTTGGTCACCGAGCTGTGTACAGGCGGAGAGTTGTTTGAGCGGATCTGCCAGGAGGCGGCGTTTACCGAGCAGGATGCCGCGCGGATTATGCGGCAGATTGTGAGTGGTGTCGAGTTCTTGCACGCGAACGGAGTTGTGCATCGCGACCTGAAGACAGAAAACTGCCTGTTCCGGACAAGCGACCGCGATAGCACAGTAGCGATTACAGACTTTGGACTGTCACGGATCATCAATTCCGAGTCAAACTACGCGCTAACGACACAGTGCGGTACACCCGGGTATATGGCGCCGGAGGTGCTACAGCGGTGCGGACATGGGCGGGCGGTGGACATGTGGGCGGTGGGAGTGATCACCTATTTCATTCTGAGCGGGGCGACTCCGTTTGAACGAGCAAGCGCAGCGGCCGAGATGGCAGCGGTGGTGAAATGTGAGTATGCGTTTGAGCCGGTCGAGCACTGGTGTCAGGTGTCGCCAGCTGCCCAGCACTTCATCGCGTCGCTGCTGGTGTATAGCCCAGACCGCCGCATGACGGCCAAGCAGGCGCTAAAGCACCCGTGGCTGCAGGGCGAGCAGCGCATGGTGATGCCACCGGTATCGCCGTCGCTGCCGCGCGTGTTCCGCCCTGTGTTTGGCGAAGAAGAGAAGAAGGTCACGGGTTCAGACACTGCTGGGTTCAGCTCGCTACCCAAGCAGGCCGAGGGGCGGCCCAGTAAGCCGCTGTCGGGCCAGACACTGGCAGATACCGTGACCTGTAGCGTGTCGACGAGCGCCCGGGGCTCGCAGGCGGTCGGTCTGCCGGGGTCGCCGGCACTGGAGAACTCGGCCACTGCAGTAGGGGAGGACCCCACAAGTGACTCGGACAGCGCCCTGGGGTCGTTGGAGGAGCACACGATTCCGCAGCTGCACGTGGAGGAGACGTCGGTAGGCCCAGATAGCCCGCTGGCAGACATGGGCGTTCCGGCCTTCAAGACCCGCACAGTGCATGGCGGCGAGGAGATCGAGATGGGCCAGCAAAACCTGATCCCTGGATTTGGCCGGCAGGTGCGTCCGCATGCCGACAACAATCGCTTGGCATTGCCAGGAGCCGTGGCTCCAGTCGACGAGCGCACCAGCCAGATGGACGTCGATTGGCTGATGACGCCCGGGTCGTCAGTGTGCAGCGATGCTGATCCATGACCATAAAGACACTAGAGCCAGCCTGACCGTGCGCTGTGGAGGGTCCAAAAGAGTCGTGCAGTACCAGCCGGATAAGAGCAGATCCCCACCGTGGAACTGAAGCTTAAGCCGGAAACCACTTCGTCGGCTATGCCATCGGCCAACTGCAGGACAAGCCGCTACCAAGTATACGGATAGTCAGTGCGGCGATGCAGCTCTCGGCCAACTGGGAAACACCGATGGTTGCGGACTGTCCGCCGGATCCGTCTCCATGGTGTTTTAGCGATGCAAGTGCCCGTGACAATTACTAATAAACTCTTTGTCTTGGCATGCTCTAGAACCTGTATAAATGCAGGTGTCCCTTAGTCCATGGACAGGCCCTGCTACCGATATCTTGTTTAGCGACCACTGGAATATTCATTTTCGTTTACCTTTCGGCAATTTTCCACTCCTAATTCAAAAATGACCAGCACATTCAAGGCTGCCATCACCGAGCGCTACGTACGGACGCCCACCGACTACAAAATCGCCACTCTGCCTGTCCCCGCGCCGCCCTCCGACACGCAAGTCGAGATCGCGGTCCACGCCGTGTCGCTGAACCCCATCGACTACAAGCGTGCCGAGGGCATGATTGCCATTCCGCTGCCCGAGCCGTTCCCGCTCAGGCTCGGCTACGACGTCTCTGGCACCGTGACCAAGATCGGCTCGGCCGTCACGCGCTTCAAGGTTGGCCAGCCCGTCTACGGCCGTGTTGAGCAGGCCAGTGTCGGCACTATCGCCGAGATCGTCGTGGCTAACGAGTCGTCGCTCAGCCCCAAGCCCGACAACATTTCGCACAAGGAGGCCGCCAGCATTCCTCTGGCTGGTCTCACCGCCTTGCAGGTATTCGAAAAGGCTGGGCTGAAGGAGGGCCAGAGCGTGTTTGTCAGTGCTGGCTGCGGCGGTGTCGGCCAGCTCGCACTGCCGCTGGCCAAGCACCACTTCAAGGCCAAGGATATTATCACCACCGTGTCTACCAAGAAAATCGACAAGGCCAAGGCTCTGGGCGCTACGCGTGTTGTCGACTATACCAAGGAGGATGTTCATAAGGTGCTAGAGAACACGGCTGACGTCGTATTCGACACTACCGGCGACTCCTCCTCGTACATGATCGCTAAGCCCAATGCCCATGCGGTGTCCATTGCCCTGCTTGCCAGCGGCGACGCCATCGACGGGTTCCGCGATGACAGCGTGTCCTATGTCATATGTCAACTGTGTAAAGATCGCCATTGCCAAGCGCTTGGTTGGTGCTGTCGGCTGGTTTGTCACCCGTGGATTCCGCGCCAAGGGCGTTTCGTGCGAGTTCCTGCTTATGAACCCGGATGGCCGTGCTCTTGAGACGGTCTTTAATCCGCTGCTCACCACCGGCAAGATCAAGCCCATGATTGCCAGTGTCTACCCGTTCACTGACGATGGTGTTAGAAAGGCGTTTGCCGAGCTGCGTGATGGCCATGCTACCGGCAAGATCATCATCCAGGTGCGCGACGACTAAACCTCAGTATATCTTTCCCCATACCTCACCATCCAACTTTCCATGTCTTGGAGTTACGTTGCTGCTTTTCTTGTGTTCCATAGTAAACGTATCTTTCTCGTATACTTGTGCACAAATCCATGGAGCTAGTAAAGTGGCAGTTTCGCAACCCCTACCACGACGCGCAGCACGACTCTACGCGGACATTTTTATTCGGCCCGCACACCGTCACGCTCTCCCAGCAGCCTGAGCTGCAGATTGACCGTCACCACAACACCGGCTTCCTGGTCTGGGATGGCGCGTACATTCTCTCCACATTCATCCACCACCACCTGCAGCTCTCTGCCAAATCCTGCCTGGAGCTTGGTGCTGGCAACGCCCTGGTCTCCATTGTTGCCCGCCTCAAAGGGGCCGAGCGCGTCATCGCCACTGACCTGGACGACTACCTCGATTTCATCAAGGGCAACATTCAGCAGAACCCGGTCCCTGCTGGCGCTCCCTGAGATCGAAGTCCGCCATCTCAGGTGGGGTGATGACCACCAGGGCATAGGGAAAGTCGATGTGGTGTTTGGATCTGAGATCCTGTACCTGCGGGACCTGCACCAGGCGTTGTTGGCGAACACTGCAGCAGCTCATGCACAAAGACTCGGTTGCATATTTCATTTATAAGGATCGCTCACTCGGCGAGCACGCATTCCAGGCAGCCGCTGCACACAGCGGATTCAAGATTGTTGAACTTCCAAAGGCTTTTCTGGACAGCGAGTTCCAGGACGATCCCGTACCATTTGCTGCGCCTGCAGCTTTCATAGAATCGATGAATATAACTCTAGTTCTGTGGCGATCCGAAAACCACATTTGGCCTGTAATATCACCACCTATCGGAGCCTTGTCGATACTGGCCAGACGCAGGGGTACGTTAACCACCTGGTAGTTGGTATCAGAGTTCACACGCTTCGCTTATTGATTTCATTCTGTTTTGATACACAGGCATAAACTGCGGGCATTGGCAGAGCTCCTGTCTGCAGGCATTTCATCTAAATGCCAATTTCCTACGCTAAGACATCGGCCTTAGAACCACAGTCTTGTTCATGTGGGATAGAGCTGCATAGTAGATAATCACCTTATTACTGAAGAACTGGACAAAGCTGGCCATGACCACTGCTGAAATGCACTCGTCTGCATTCAAGAGCCGCTGAGTGATGTTTGGGTTTGCTGCACCAAGTAGATAAGGGATCTACCAGTATGTCACTTCTAGCTTCATCAGGGCGGGGAGTGCGGCTGCGTGGTTGGCAATTCTTTGCTTGGCCAGTTCCGATCTTTTGTTTATGATAGGAATTCTAAGCCATTTCTTGGCAGCCAGGTATATTTTGCACTCACAGAATATAAAGCAGCCCAAATGGTGAACCCCCTGTCGTGAAAACAGCCTTTTGCACATTTTGCAAAAAGTGGTCTGACTGTTTCAAACCGCAGCTCCATGAGCCATACGTTGATTCGCCCCATCAAGTGATCTAAGCCACATCGGCATCACCACCGACTGATGTCTATAACCGATGGTGGCCATCTGTGGTGCACAAAGGACAAGCTGCGGTTTTGCCGCTCATCACCAGGTGGCAATTATGAATAGATAAAACTCCCAGTCAAATTTCTCGTCATGCAATGATATCACCAAATACGACATCTCCATGCTGGCGAATTTGCATGTACAAAACCCTGCTTCTACTGCTCATCTGGTGGGAGTGGCCCTTCCAAGTTCTTGATTTCTAGACTCACCGTGTACATTTCGTATGATTTTGCATATCAACAATCGATCCGACTACCCGCTGTTTGTTCTGCTGGCAAGAGAGGTTAACGGTGCACACTCTCCATGGATGCAAGTCAGCTCACACTATATGGCACTGCTCGACCCCACACCGTATGTAAACCCCAGTCTGCAAGGGTATATCCTGATAATTGCTTCAGCAAGGCACTACCACCGTATCATCAGAGGAAAGGCGCAGCTAGACATTGAGAATGACATGTTGGTCTACCGCACTGAGGAACTCGCAAGCGGTGAAAAAGTCATGATTACCGACATGATGGGCGATGACCCAAGCACAGATGGGATCACACAAATGGGATTAGACACTGGCTATCCTGCAATTTTACCGCATGACAAGGCAGAGCACATACATCCACGAGTCCACCAGGATGTAGTGCCATAGGCGCAAATCGAGAATTCAGTGCTGGCACAGCATGCAACACACTAATCCTGTACGCCTGGGAGTGATACCTGGATCCCTTGATTATATGCAGTGGTACCTAGTTCCATTTCATATGACTGTAGCTCTTAGCAACACCAGAAAAACAGCCACTGCAAGAACCAGGTATACTGGAAAAAGCCCATGTCGACATTTCTATAGCACTGGGTTGCTATTCCATTTCTCATATACAAACCCACTACTTTCCAATGGTGCGAATCAAGGCTGTCCCTAACCAGGCGTCATGCGGACGAAAAGTGGTGATATAACGCATCATGGAGTCACTACATATGTCGCCTTTCGCAGCATGTGCATATGCAGCGCAAGGCCAACGGCGAGGCCAGCAACGGCGAGCTGGCCCTGTGCAAGGCCGTACTTCGACTGTACCTGGCCAGCGTGGCCAGCGCTGTCTTCCATAGGTCACGTGGTTTAATTTCTGGCGCAGATCCGTGATCAGCTACCGGGCGTGATGCCGAGTGTGCCACGACAGCAGCCAGCTGATGGTTTGCGCTTTTCCCACCACCTCGCATTCCTCTTCTTCATTTCGCCAGCACACTTTATTTCTTTTTGTAGTTTGTCCATTCCCTTCTTGTACACGACTCGCAATCTACAATTCCATACATACAATGAACCCCGAGTAGTAAGTGTCTCGCAGACAAGTGTGCCTTTTTTATTTTCCTTGCCAAGACCTGGAGTGGGAGTCCGAGAATTCGCACCCACATCCCGCAGTATTAGGGTGTACTAAGCAACCACTCTATACTTTGTGTTTTTCTGTAGCGACTACCTGTTCAAGCTTCTGCTCATTGGCGACTCTGGTGTCGGCAAGTCGTGCTTGCTGCTGCGTTTCGCGGACGACACGTACACCGAGAGCTACATCTCGACGATTGGAGTGGATTTCAAAATCCGCACAATTGAGCTTGAGGGCAAGACGGTGAAGCTTCAAATTTGGGACACTGCGGGACAGGAGCGGTTCCGTACGATCACGTCGTCGTACTACCGCGGTGCGCACGGCATCATTGTCGTGTATGACGTGACGGACAACGAGACGTTCGGGAACGTGAAGCAGTGGCTACAGGAAATCGACCGGTACGCGTCGGAGGGCGTGAACAAGCTGCTGGTGGGCAACAAGTGCGATTTGGCGGATGCGCGCCAGGTGGACTATACGGCAGCGAAGGAGTTTGCGGACGGGCTGAGCATTTCGTTCCTGGAGACGTCGGCGAAGGACGCGACCTAATGTGGAGCAGGCGTTCCTGACCATGGCGAAGCAGATCAAGGACAGGATGGGAGCGTCGAATGTGCAGCAGCAGCAGCAGAAGAAGCAGGTCAACCTGTCGCAGGCGCAGAATGTGCAGCAGAACAACGGCGGGTGCTGCTAAGCTGGCTCCCAGTCCGGAAGAAGACATCTGGGGGGAGCTAATTTCCAAGCTCTTGGCGCAACTCCGCTTTTCTCTTTCTAAACCCCTCGTCGTTTTCTTTCCAACTTTCCTTTCTCTCGAGTTTTTATTTAGCCCAACAAACAAACATTTTTATAAAATTCAGGCTTATGTATCGGTCAAGACATGGAACAGATGATACACGTTGTCGGCGTCCACGACCCCGACGCTTGTGCCGCACTCGTCGCAGACGACAGCCCGGTAAACGTCGCTTGGCCTGGCTTCCCTCTATGCTGTCGATCCGGGTCAGACCCTTCCTTTTGTACACAAACAGCTGGCTCGCGTCGATGTGGCAGTGGACGATCGACAGCGCGCGGTACTGGCCAGGAAATTTCACATGGCTCTGACACGTAAAGCACACCTGGGTGAAGCACATTGGGCAGCTGAGCACAGCGTCGGTTTTGCCCGGGTGCGTCCTGGCTGACGTACTGGGCGTCCTGGCTCATCTGCCCTGTCATCATACATCCAGTCAGTAGCGGCCGGGGGCTGTGGGGAACTGTCGCCGTCCATGAGAGACAAAAGTGAAAAGTACACGAATATCTGGACACCTGCTCGGGGGAAGAAATGCCGCATAGTTTTGTTTGTGCTTGACTTCTACGACGCTTCTGGGTCTGCAGGCAGAAACAAAAAGCAATCAAGGTGCTGCAATTGGTTGCGCTGCCTAGAGGGCTGCATAAATGAATCGGCCATCTGCGAGCCTTTTACGCTTTGGCTATCTGCCGCGCCTACCGGATGCAGCCCGATTTCTGCCGCGGTTCTGCCTCCTGCCTGTAGGAGCTGGCTTCAGCCTGCTTTTCCGATATGCTGTCGCTGGGCGAAGACCGCCGGCGGCCTCGAGGAGAAACGCCGATCGGCGGATGGACTCCCATGCTCTGACGCACTTTGCCAGCCAGGCGCCCTCTGCTTCCAGCGGCCTGCGCTACATACATAACGGCGCGGCGCAGCTCCTCTATGCCATCATGGCTTTCACGCGGAGCGCCGCCGTGGCTGGCCATGCATGCTTCGTCCCAGGAAACCAGCGACCGGGGGCTGTGGAACGACGGATACAGGGAGAACTGCGGGTCGGCCCACTGGCGCGCAATCCTGGACATGCGAGTCCACCGGCTGCTTGGTGTCCAAGCTGCCCAGAACCGTTACATCCGATACGCGGATACTGGTGAGGCGCTCGTAGGTCAGCGCAATCTTTTTCTTGTCTACCGCCGCGCCGCAGGACAGTGGTGCTATGGCAGTTCACAACAATATGCAGAGCGCAGCCGGTGGCCTTGTCAGCTGCCTGTGCTGGTCTGGAGGGCGGGCGGAGGCCCGGGATATTGGGAACCATGTCGGCTGCACTGGCCAGGAGCTGCGCCAGCGGCAGATTTGCAGGCTGGCGCATCGGTGACTACCAGCAGCGTATCGCAGATCTGCAGCATCAGCGTGGCCAGCTGCAGGTCGTTAGCGTAGTCGCGCTTCTCCTCGTGCTTGCGTGCAGCGTGGCATGCCTGCCGAACGCACCCTGGAGGCCAGCATCGGCGGCGTATCCACCAGCAGCACGCCGGCCCCTGCCACCCAAAAGTCCACGCCCAGGGTCCTATCTGCCCCGAATATGCGGCTCGAGTACGGCCCGGCCAGCCTGCGCCATCACCAGGGACTTGCCCACGCCCTGCATGCCAATGACGCCCACCTGTCGAGCTGAGCTGCACTGACCCCAGATACTTGCGCGCTGTCTGCAGGTCCAGCCGCCCGGACGCCGAGATAAGCGGCTTCTTGCCGAGTGCGCGCTCTGGAAACAGCTTCTCTGCGGGGACCCTAGGTGGAGCTGGGCGCGGTTGCCCGCTGGTGCTGGTGGCTGGCCGGGTCGGTGCTGGTGTCGCCGGCACTGCCTGGCTAGATGGGGCGCTGTGCTGACGGACTAGCAGCTGGACTGGCCGCGAGGCACCGTTGCTGGCGGTAGTCTTGGCAGGCGCGTCGGCTGGACGGGCCAGGATGGTCGGCACTGCAGGCGTGGCCCTGTTTCGTCTGTTGCTGGCCGGCTTCATCGTGCTGGTAGCTGGGTCAAACAGCTGTTTCTTGCTGCCCGAGCCTCGTTGTCGCGGCGGTCGTTCGTTTTCATGGCCCGATTTGTGCATTACCGTCAAACAAATGATTGAAGCGTCGCATTTAGAGGAAAAATTGCAAAAAGTGAAGAGAGAAGAAAAGTGCCCCTGTGAATGTGCGTGTTTTTAGACCACCGGCATGCGGCGACGGCGTGCCTCCAGCTTCTTGGCCTTGTTGGACGCCTTCTTGACCCTGGCCTCCAGATCCTTGCTGTCCATATCGTTGGCGTTCTGCGCTGCCAGTGCATCGCCGGCGACCTGCTGCAGAATGTCCTTGCCCGAGCGGCCATCGGCAGTCGTCTCCGATCCGCCGCTCACCACGACTTCGTCATCGTCCATCGTCCTCCTCTGCAGGCTTGTATAGGCCTACAGCACCCAGCACAGTCTTCGCGACCCACACGGGCAAGCGCAACAGCCATGACCCGGCGGATGCTGGCAGGCTTGACCGCATAGGGGTTGATCACGCCAACCTGTGTTGATCTGGTTCGCGTCCAGCTCGTCATTATTGCCCTCAAACCCCGAGTCCTCATAGTCAGTGGTGGGCGGCGAGCCGCGCTGCTGTCTGCGCATCACGCCTGTTTGTCTGCTGCTGCGTCTGCTCGGCACGCACCTTGACTCTGCCGCCGCGCTTCCTCTGCTCCTCCTCCAGCGCCTTGATCCGCTCCTGCGCGCGCCAGAACGACAGCTTCTGGAACAGATACTGCATGGCCGAGACAAACACCACCAGGCCGGTCACCACGGAGCCGAAGCCCGGCCGCCACCTGCTGTACATGTAGCCGGTGCCGCGCCACATGGGCACGCCGTTCTTGCGGAAGAAATCGTACCGCTCGCGCGCGTAGCTGTCGCGCAGCACGCCGACCACCAGGCCCATGCGCTCGAACCGCTTCGTGTCCGCCTCGGTCAGCTTCTTGGCGCTCTGCTTGCGCTTGTCCGGGTGGTACTTCATCGACAGCTTGCGGTACGCACGGTTGATCTCCTTCAGCGATGCTTTTGGCTCAATGCCCAGGAGCTCGTACCAGTCAGGATGTCGCCTCGTTGCGCTTTGACCGAGTCGTAGAGCTCAAAGATCTCGTGGTCGATTTTCTCCCATGCTACCGCCGCCGTGGACCAGCGCCAGGAACGCCAGAAGCACAAACTTTATTCTCATTGTCGTGTTTTTTCTTTCTTCAAACTATGTAATTGAGGAAGGCTACGAAATTCCTGAACAGAGATGAGCAGAGAAGGGACTGAATTCGTGCTAGCCTGCTGATTTTTCCCTTTGATGAATCCCAAACTGATTTTCCATTTTTAGCAGCCTGGTTTAACCGTGAGACCGCCTGGTAGTAGCACTGCTGATACTGCACATCTGGTGTTGTCGCCGTTGCGCCATCCTGGAATACACCGCTGCTAGTCTCCACCCATGGGTGAGCTGCAAGACCAACAGGTGAAAAATAGTTCAATACGTCGATGTCGCCAAGGCAGTTACGGCGCTTACCTACCACCTCCACTTTGAAGCTGAAGTTATCGCTGGACTCCTGCACCAGATTGCTTGCACTCAAACCACGGCTAATGTAGAGAATTGTATTGTGCTGCTGGCATATATTCCAAGACAGTATGACCTCAGCTCTCCTGGTATTAGCATACCCGGAAGGGTGTGCTGTTTGAATATGTAAACATGTAGGGGCCATATTTGATGATACGCTCCAAAACGAGGGTGGCCAGATTTACAGCTATTGATAATTGCAGAGGATTGTTGCGCCTGTCCTCCGGGCAGTAATGTTCAACCTATGCCACTTGGCTGCACGAACTACTGACCCTTCTCGCAATGAAACAGATAACTTGGCTTGGTATATTGTGAGATATACAGTCAATAGGCCTATAGATGCCCAGGTCGTTATTGCCATCTCCTTTTGCCGCCCTCATGAAGGTGGTAGAAACCATTCATGCTTTATGATATAGTCCGAAAAGTTGATTTGTTTGTTTCTGGATCTGCGAGTATGTATGTAGGTTTTGTAAAGGAGGCTTTACTTCAAGAATATCCTCAATTTAATGTATGTTCGAGAGGTGGCAGGCTCTATATACCTTGGAAATACAGACAGCTCTTCTTGACAGTGCGCCTGTGCTGCCGGTGCTTGTGAGGAGGACAGAAGGAGGGTGCAATGCTCACTAGCACAAAACAGCTTGCAGTGACTACGGAGCTTTATTCAGTGGCAATTCCAAGAACTGTGCCTAACACGCCGACAGGTGCTATTTGTGGGGGCAGGATGTGGCCAAAAACTTCGTCCAGCTCCTGTCTGCAGTAGCATCATCGGCCAGTAGATTCTCGCAAAGCACTCCCTTTACACAAAAGTCTCGCCCTCAGCATTCGATGCTGCTGACCACCGACACATTTTAGAGGTTGGGACGATCACTATTCACGTTGCACATGTGAACACTCGGCATCCATTCACAAAGGCACCTCATGATCAAGGCAGAGTCGGCCAACCCACCTCATCCATGAAACCACTTCATATAGGTTCTACCCGGCTACATGGTAATAACCATATTCGTTAGGCGCTTGACCAAGCGAATGCGATTACCTAGGCCTAGTCAAGTCCGATGCTAATATAATGCATTTACGTGGTGCTATACACATTGTACTCTTGGGCTAATGTCTCGAGCGTGAATTAGATATAGTGCAGGACTCCTGTCTGCTAGCGTTTTGTCCAAACAAGGGTTCCCAACGCTGTTTATTAAAACGTAAAGAAATGCAATCTAGAAGTGGGGCAAATGGGCTCTCCTTGCATGCCAGGCAGTGGCTAATATATCCTTGCGTCTGCCGCACAGTAATATCATTCGGATCCCCGCATAACTACAGCCACATTTATCCATGTGTCATGTACTGGTGCATTACTTCCACCAAACATCGGTTCAGGTGGTCATATTATAAATTACCCTTTCACTAGCCAAGAGAAAACCACGAGCGAACAATAGCTGGGACGTATCTTTGTATGATACTTGAGTGCGAACTTGTCGCGTTGGCCAATGCATCACTGCGGCTCTGGAGGAGATGCCCGTAGCGGGGAACCACTGGCCTCCAAATGTAGATGTTTTTCCCTTCTCTCTCAACAAACTGGACAAACTCATTGGAGTATTCCACTGGCAGGTCGAGCTTCAACAGGGATGGGGTTCGGATGATGAGCTGCCGGAGCCAGCTGGTGTTCATAATAGCTTGACCACAGGCAATTGATTGTGATTTTGAGGTGCTGGAGGGTCGTGCTAATTGGGGATGTGGATTGAGCAGTGTCGGCACTTGGATAATCCCAGTTACTTTGTATACACCCAAATTGAATACTGGACATTAATGTGGAGGTACCAGAGTCGTGGAAGCTGCATGAGAAGGCAGTCGATGTCATGGTAAGGGATATCTCGCAAACCCAACTGAAGCTTTTGGAGGTCTGGCCAATTGACAGCTTGGCTAAAACACTGACTCGAGCGAAACCAGTACTGCTGAGCGAACAGGCGATGCTATGGTCAAAAAAGAATTGGAGAGGCCCGTATCTGTCCTCTGTCGGTTCCAAGTATCATCGAAGAGCAGTCACCTCTAGAGTGTACACGCTCTGTATAAGTACAGGCTGGATATACGGCAGGTTGTGCGTTCTTTCCGATACTTGCAGACAGCATAACGGCATGTCAAGGAAGGGCTTGTAAAAGTCCCGGAAGTGGTCGAGTGCATTGTATGCGCAAAGCCTCTGAAGTTTAGGAAGGTGCAGATTGCATTCAGCAAAGCTGTGGACTGGCGTTTGGAATTTGGGAGCAGCTAAATTTCAGCGATAGCTCTCCTCAACTCCGGAAATACGATGGGCTTGCCTGCAGGATGCTGGAATGCTGACCACATAGCCTTATCAATTTGGCCAGCGATGCACAAGGTCCGTAGACATGCCACTGGGACGTTCCTGGCAGCCTGTTAAAGCGGCTATGCTCTGAGCACCAACATCAAGACGTGTTATACTTGCAAACTTTTCAGGGAGTCCTGTCCAGCGAATATGGGCTGTAGGCAGAATATGCCTCTAACTGGTGTGGATAAGTGAGCGAGCAGTACGTATATAAACCTGGCTTTGTCTGCCTTGGTGATGAGCTATCTCACCACAGGTGATCCTAGTGAGGGCACTCAGATTCTGAGCTAGACATGCGAGTGCATCGTCGTGCGGGGTTCTCCCAATAGCCCCGATATGCAGTGTTTTGATGCTGTCCCAGCTGCTCGCACTGAACTGAAATTCCTCCAGTGCTTGAGTAAATGATGCGTTCCATCCCTGGCTCCCGTTATCGATGAGAAGACTAGTGGTCTCTCGTGACATTCCCGCTGATGCAATGAATCCAATGTTTGTCACCCATTTGTACCTGGTGGCAATAGCACCGGGAAGGTATTGGTCCATACGCCCCTTACAAACAACAAATGCCGTACGACACATGGGCTTTTTTAAGCACTCCATCCACTGGTGGCATATGGTAGCAAGCTTGAAGAGCTCCAGATATGAGTCCACGGCCTGGTCGTGGCACAGTGGGTACATGGCGACGAGCTGCTTCAAAATGTTCTCAATAATGCTGCCTCCCGCCAGGCTATTGATGGTCAAGGAAATAGTGGACATCGTCGTACGGGAAACGGTATAGTATGTGCAGAAATGGTAGAGTGGAAAAGAACTGGGTTTTGTTTTGACATCTGCCGCTGCAGCCCGATAATCGAATGCACAGGCCGATCCATTTTCGAGGATCTATCACATTATGTGATCAATCGATTTGCGGACATGGGCGCCACCCAGGTATTCTGTGGCAAATAGCACATATGCACATCGGCAGTAGCCTCCAGGAAGATCTGGACATGGGAGACTGACAAGTCGCCAGAGGGGCTTTGGTCTGCTCGGCGACCACTACGTGACGACAGAACTGCAGCCTAGAATAGAAATCTGATTGCCGTTCCGCAGGAAATGCCGCGCCTGCCCAATGCCAAGTCGCAGCCAAAGGAACGCAGAGAAAGGGAGACAACAATGGGGGACAGATTGGCGGCATCTAAAAATCGTGTGTTGCCACATGTCACTGAACGCTAGGCCTGCTAGCTACTCCCCCAAAGCTCCTTATCTTTCGCGACCATCTCTGCTCTTGGTATTTGCCAGCAGCCGCAACCCAATAGCCTGGGCTGAACGCTCTGGCCGATCTCCGTCGCCCAACTCTAAGGCGCGCTGTTGAGGCAGCTGTCTTTTTGTCCGCTAGTGGACTGGCCTATAACAGCACGCGCGGCTATGTAAAGGAATCCTACGCTCTGGCATAATGAGGTCATGGCGTGAAGACAATCACGCATGTGCTCCATCTCATATGCGGCTGCTGTAATGTGGAGTCCGTAGATGCTGTCAAGGATATGCGCTAACTTCAGCGTCGGTATTAGCACCCTCACGTCATTCATAGCGCCGCATAGCCGGTGATTGGGCTGCGGGGTCAGTGATCGAGCTGTTCAATTCGCTGCACTGAAAACTGTCCCTTCTATGGCAGTGTCTCACAACTAATTGGCTGGGCTCTGGAGCTGCGCACGGCCCAAGCTCAGATGAACACAAACCACCAGCCCTTGAAGAAACAAAAAAACAAATATCGCGCACTTGATTGCCGCTTTATCTGGCCCGAAAGCAGCGTTCCACTACGGCTTTTCCATATACACCCCTGACGTCATTTTTTTTTTTCATTTCACACCAGAAACCGGCTTCTTTCCACTGCCAGTCAGCTGGACCTCTACCTATAAATGGGCGCCTCCGTTCCCCCCGGCCTGATCGTTCGTCCATCCTTTTTTCCCTACGCAAACTTTAATCCACCCCTTATTCCTGTTTCCATTTTCGCTATTATTATTTTGTTAAAACCTGTTGCTGTAATTTTTCCTGTTGCATTTAAGCCCTCTATGAGTGCTCCTTCCGATAAGCACCAACCACCACCACACCCAGATATTGAACAAAACATTCTGTCGCTGCAGACGGGCACCCCTGGACACAGCTCAGCACCCGCGCATGAAGCAGCGCGCAGACTCGGCCTACAGCGAGATGGAGATTCCCAACGGCCTCCAGATCGAGCCGACTGCGTCCCCGGCATCGAGCGAGCTGAGCAGCAGCGCTCCCCACGCCTACTGCAGTGACATGGACCCGCTGGTGAAGCAAGCACTCGAGAGCGGCGACCGCATGAAGGAGCGGCCGCTGTCGATGGGCGAGCCGGGGGATTACCTGGACAACCTCGACCGGTTCCTGCAGACAAACTACGAGTGCTCGTTCTGTCCGATGGAGCAGCCGACGTTTGAGGACATGCTCAAGCACATCAAAATAAAACACCCGTGGTACGATCTCAAGATTCACAAAAACATCCGGTAGCCTGTGCTAGAGGCACCCCTCACCTACACAAACCTGGTACTCTTTCTGTCCATTATTCCGTCCTTGTAAATTTGAAAATAAAATACTCCCACTCTTTTTCGTTCACCCGCTTGCGCTCCATGCCCTCCCCCACTCTTGCTCTCCGGCTTCTTTTTACGTCAGGATGATGCGCACAACCCACGGGGCTTGCTGTTCTTGCCGACATTGCACTTTTGAGTGCATTACAAAAAGCACAAAACAGAAACGGCGAAAACAGGTTTATGCACATGAGATGCATACAAAGCGCCCGCACAATGGACAGCGACACGCAACATGTGTGTATCCCATGTGCACCCACATCTTGCGATGACGAAGAAAATTTTTCTCCTGATACTGTAGCCACATCGTCATCAGCTGCAGTTCCTTTATCTCTTCGGCACCTTCTACTCTGTTTTGTTTGCCAGAGTCGCAGTGGAGGAGGATCGGTAGGGGGCACAGTCAGCCTTTGAGATCATTTGCTGCTGCTGGCTGACCACTCAAAAACTGGCTACTTCAGTGTGGACAAAGCCAGCTGTTGGTGAAGACTGTCTGCCCCTGCTCAACCCGCGGCAGAAATCTCCCAACCTCCCAGTGAAATTAATTGCTACTATCTGCGCTCCTGGCCGTTGGGCTACTCGCTACGCACAATGCGGGCGAGCGGGGAAGGACGGCATAGCGCAGGTATGCCTCCGTTTTTTATTGGAAGATTCCGCCCATCCCGCCACGCACTTCACACAGGGAAAGCAACAATGAGACTTGTTTTTGGCCACCTTTTTTGTCCCACACGCATATGCACTGCAGCCCGGCCGATCAGAACTGACAGGTACCGATATGGCCCTACCCATCTGCACGTATTACGTAGAGCACAATAGCTTGCATTATAATCTAATATTCAGTTGAAATTGCTAGGAATTGGGCCGGTTGAGGAAACCACCGGAGGCCGCCAGCGGACAGTGGTTTGCCTCAGAGCCCCAGTACTTGGGCATGGTCAGCTTGGTGAATAGGCCGAATTGCACTATTCCCGAGATTGCAAGGCCGCTGTCGAGACCCGCCGACAGCGAGAAGGCGTACTTTTGCCACCAGGCGTTTCTGTAGCGGTGGAGGTACCAGTTGAACACAAATGCACCAATAAACCAGTTGACCACACTGGCGGCAGGCATCGGCGGCATGGCCGCCTGAGATGGAGATGGCAACAGGGATGTTTATGTGGCGCCAGGCGCTGTTCGGATAGCGCTTCTGCATGTACCACACCGGCACGGGTAGGATCAGTCCGACAAAGAACATGTACAGCATTGGGTGGTACGGGCTGCTTGATCCGAAGAGCTTGCCGGGTCCGATGAGGCCCCAGAGTACCGAGGCTGAATAGAAGGTGTTGGCGCCAAGGCAAGTCCAGGGGTAGCCTTCTGGCGTACATATGTTTTTTATGCTGTTCATGAGCCAGAACGCGACAGCCAGCTCGATAAACGACGACAGGACGGTGCCTGCGAGCTGCACGACAAACATGTGCTTGGGAGGGATCTTCATGTAGTGGCCCAGCTTGAGATCAGAGACTAGGTTCAGCGCCTGTGTCATTGTGATGTAGCCGTATACCTTGAACGTGACGTTGGCAATGGGGTTGCCCGGCATCCCGTAACCGATGATGAACTCTGTGATCACGTTGAGCCCTGGCTGCTGATTGCTGATAGCCTGGATGATGCCAATGGGGATGGTGAAGACGAGCGGGACGATGACCGAGACCAGGACCCATGTCCAGGGCATCATGTGGTAGACCTCGCATACGATGATGGTCGCGGTAAAGGTCACAGCAAACAGCAGGATGTACCACCACTTGGGCACCTCGTCGTATTTGCGCATCAGCTTGGCGTGGATGTCCTCGTCCATTGAGCGCGACTGCTTCATGCGCATGAGGATTTCGCCGCCATGGTGCAGGCCAATGTATACAAGCAGACAGATGATGGCGGCAAAGCTGATGCCGTACGACATGGCAAACTGGAAGGTCATGCGCACAGGTCCGTACGCGGCATACCGTGCCGCATCAAGGTGCTGGTCCTCGCTCATGATCTTGTGGATGTCGTAGGCTGAACCGTTGGTCTGGAACAGGTGGGACGTGTAGATGGGCAGGTTGCCTGATCCCCAGGTGTTGGAGTAGTAGCCGATCGGCGTGATGATCCACATTGTGATCACAAAACCAGCAAACAGGTTGCATGCCATGACCCACGGGTACGCGATAGGCGAGCCCATGTTGCTTGAAATGGTGCTCCAGTCCAGTGTAAACGTCATCATGCCGAGCCCGTTGTAGGCATCACCGAGCTGCTGGGCAATGACGCTCTTGGGGGCAATGTAGCACAGCAGCGTGATGTATGTGAGCGCAGGCATGATGAAGTTTGGCACAAAGAACCAGATGAAACTGCCGATGAAGCAGATCCAGAACATGCGCGTGCGGAGTCATCTTGCCGCCAAAGTTCTGCACCTCGTGGAACGTGCGGAACAGCGTCACGCTGATCAGCGTCGACGGCCAGATCATAGCCGCCGGGTACACCAGGAACTCGCGCGTCAGCCCGGCAAACGAGTAGCCCATGATTTGCGACGTCAAAATGAACAGCAGACTGGCTATAAAGCCCAGGTCGGATTTGTACCAGATCTTCTTGATCGTGACCACGTCGATGGCGTATGGCGAGCCCGAGGACGCCGTGGCGAAAATCGAAATGAGCACGTGCTCTTTGATATTAAACGGGCCCGGGTTCATGGTCCACTCGAACCCAAATGTGCGGAATGTACGTGTTGGTAGCACGCGCGACATGACGTAGCCGGCAGGAAACGCCAGCAGCTGCACCACGGAGCCGCCCAGCGAGAGCTGGTTCTGGCGGTAAAAAAAGAACTGGTTGACGAAAGACAAGATGCCGGTGAACAACATGCCCAGAACCCACACACGGAAAGTCAAAGGAGTACATGGACGGGTCGTCCTTGTTGGACACAGAGCAGCGCACGAGGTCGTAAGGGGAGTCCTCTTCCTCCTCCTCCTTGTCCAGTGCCGTCTCGATGTCTTTCGGCTGCTTCTCGGATGCCTGCATCTCGACGGGTGTCATCTCATCATCGGGGAAAAACTGCTCGTGACCACCGTCCTGCTGCAAGTGGCCGGCGGTTTCGGGCGGAGTCATCCATTGTGCTGAATTGATGTCTGTGTAGCTTTGGGCGGCCAGGTCCTGGATACTTGGATTGGCAATATCGGTCGCCTTGGTCATCTTGTTTAGGAAAAAGTGGCGAATGTAGTAGTAGAGGCGAAGTAAAGGAAATAAAGCGAGGGACGAGGGCGAAATGTTAGTAGAGATAAAATAGGAAACAAAAGGTTCGACTATCTCAGAAGGCGTGGGGGGAGGTGGGAGGGGAGGGAAGTATAGAAGAGGCGTTCGGATACACATTCACGGCAGAACATGGTTGGGCTGGGGAGAGCAGAAATTGCGACACTATTTATTGCCTGAAGCGCCTCCGTTATCTTGGAAAGCAAAAAGGTTCTCCACCACATGCTGATTGTATGCGCTGCGTTGTTTGACTTGTCCCCATCACCCGGACAGCCAGAGGGACCCCTCACTAAATTGCAGCATTTTTCTTCTATCGGGACATTCAATGCAAATGGTGGCCCCGTATATCGGGCAAAAAACCCATGACAAAAAAGAACGGCCGAGACTGACCAAGGGACAGCCATTTCGTTCACTTTGGCCATTGAGCCATTTGCCGAGGCCTATACATTCAAATGGTGTCTCGCAGTTATCATATGATCGGCAGTATGCTAATTTTTAGCCGTGGTTGGACAGGGCAGGGCGGGTTCATGGCTGGCCCCCTCTCTCCTCTACGACGACAGAGAAATGGCGACTATCGCAAGGTCTAGAAGGCACGCCAATTCATTTTACTGTGGACATTGGTGGAGAGTCCAAAATAGACCCTGCTGTTCAGAAATGGCTGGTGCGCTGCAAGAGAAAAAAAAATCATGGTGTGGGGAAGGCAGGCTTTTACACGATGCTAAATATTGAAAAATAACTACTCCCGCTTTAGTTGTCGCTGTGCGCCGGCGACTGGTCAGCGGCGTTGTCGTCGTAGGAGTCGTGGTCCTGCTTCGGCTCGACATCATCGCGGCCATCGTGCGCCGGCTCATCCATGCGCTGGTCATTCACGGGCGACCGGGAGCGCACAGGCGAGCGAGAACGCGCAGGCGAGCGAGAGCGCACAGGCGACCGGGAGCGCACGGGAGACCTCGACGAGCGGCGCATGGGGGACCGGGAACGCACGGGAGAGCGGGAGCGAACCGGTGATCTGGAGCGGTGGCGGCTGGTGCTGTACTGCCTCTCCTCGTCGCGGCCACCACGGCCGCTCGTGCGCTCGCGCCTGTAGTCGCGCTCCGCGGGGCTGCGCGAGTAGCGGCGACTGCGGGACTGACGGTCGCGACGCGACGGGCTGCGGGACCGGGAGAACGAGCGCGAGCGCGACCGGCGGCGGCTGCTTCCACCACGGCGACGCTCCTCCTCCTCATCGTAGCGCCACGAGCGGGCAGGCGGGCGCTTGGCCCACTGCACGGAGATGCGGGCGCCATCAATGTACTGGTCGTGCATGCGCTCAAAGGCATCCTCGGCGTCGCGCGAGTCCTCGTACTCGATAAAGGCAAACCTAATGCAATGTGTAGAGCCATGCAGGAGGCCCAGGAAAATTAGGAAAAGCGTGATGATGATCTCCAACGGCAGGATGCAGAGTTCAGAAACTGATGTGTATTTGGTGGTAATATAAGACCAAGGCAATGGCATATCAGCAAAACTACGCACAGGGAAGATTTACGCCCGACATGGGGAGAGATAGCCGCCAGCAGTCGTGACATTTCGCGGCTGGCGAGCGGGAATGGCTCCGGAAATACCCACTATCCCTCCTCAAAGGTCGCAGTAGAGGGAAAGGCAGCGTGGCAAGCGCTTGGGCGTGTATTGTGTTGGTGGCGAAACGGGCGGGTTTGAAAAGAACGCACAGCGTGAGAAATATCGAAGGTCGACAGATTGTTGCGTTTTGGTAACATTCATAACAGCAGCGAAGCCGCCGAGATTGCATGTGTGTGACAGGGAGAGAGATGCCGAACGTACGAGCGAGCCGTGCGTGCGTGCGAGCGACGTTTATTTGCGTCGGGATGGAGGGGGATGGAGGGTGAGTATACAATAGGCAAATCGCTCGTCAGTACGTGTACTTACAGCTTGTTGGAGTCGCGGCGAGAGGCCGGAATGTCGCAGCGAACCAGGCGTCCGTAACTAGATCAGAGGTAGGTGATGTGCGCATGCCGGTCAGCGAGCAAGTGTTTTTTGGGCGGACACGCCAATGCGAATCTCAAGATTCCGCAACTGTAGAGATATTTGTCAGCTTACCGCTCAAACTCGCTGGCCAGATCGCGGGCGCGCGTGTTCCGGCTGAACCCAGTGGCGAACAGAATTCTCTTTCCCATTGCTAGCAAGAAAGTGTAAATAAATGACAAGGGCGTGGTGGATAGAGGAGAAAAAGGCACCGCCGAACTGCGTTGTTGTGGCTCAAGAGTGAATGCGCCTCGCAAGCGACACCAGCGATTTTTTGTTGGGGAGTCGCGGCTCGCCAGCACGCAGGAGGTCCACGAGCCGTCCACGGGTCAGAATGGGGCTTGAGAATGTGTTTCAGCATCAAGCGAAACAAGGCGCTAATTTTCTTTTTTTGTTTTCTTGGCGATGCAGTGCGGATTTCCCCTGTGGAAGCATCCAGCATGAGTCAAACAGGCCTTAAAAGCGTAGCTGCCATCCCTTGCTCAAGCAGCACAAAACTCTTTTCCACATCCCTCATCTGTCCAATTCCTCCCTCGCCCAATATAACAATGTCAGACACGAGGCCGCTGCCGCCCAACTACATCGCACAGTTCGACGAGCGCTACAAGCGTAGCTTCTTTGTCAATACCGCCACCGGCCAGTCATCGTGGGATGACCCGCGGCCCGCATACTACGCGCAGCAGCAGCAGGGTGGCACGCGCGGCATGGGCGGACCTCCTCCTCCCTCCTACTACCAGCAGGGCCCTCCTCCCCAGCAATACCACCAGCAGCCGCCCCCCCAGCAGTACTACCAGCAGCCGCCTCCACAGCAATACTACCAGCAGCCGCCTCCACAGCAGTACTACCAGCAACCGCCCCCGCAGCAGTACTCGCAGCCGCAGGCGGTTGTGGTGCAGCAGCAGCCGGAGCAGAAGCAGAGCTTCTTCAAGCGCAACCCGATGATGACCGGCTTGGCCGCCGGTGCTGTTGGCATGTTCGCAGCCCATGAGATCGGCGAGCACTTTGAAGAGGAGCGCCAGGAGGCGTATGACGCTGGGTTTGCGGACGGCGCCGATGTCAACGAGTGGTAAACTATACTTTTATGATACCTTGAATAGATGTAACATCTGTTATGATGCGTTTTGCTGGCGCTTCTGGGTGTAGCTCAGGGGCTGCTAGTGCGCAGCAATTTCTATTGTGTATCGACAGCGCTGCATCCACTTGCATGCTCTGCGTTTAGCCTGCGGGCGATGCAGGCCTGGTTGTCGCAGCCGGCATTAGGGCAGAGCCAGCAACAAGCGAAGAAATTGCGATGCAAGGCGAAAAGAAAACAGGGGGCTGGTGTCCAGTGCACATGACTAGGGATGATGACCACTGCATTCGGTCAACAAGAATGATACGGGCGGGACAGCCGGCAGGTAGCAAGCATTGGCCAGGTATAAATGGGTACAGCGGCGCAGAGGAGGCCGTCGCGTGTGCTGCTCTATCTTTCGGAGAAATAACTCTTCTACTCCTCCAGCAAAATAAACACCACTAACCACATGTTCAACTTTTCAGGACTCCTCGACGGCAGCGTCTTTCTGCGTCGCCGCGAGATCGAGCGCCGCCAGCAGGTAGAGCTTCGAGGCACGCGAGGCCGACCGCAAGCACCGCGAGAAGGGCGCGCGAGCGCAAGCTCAAGGCCATGCCGCGCGACAGCCAGCTGCCGCCGCGGTTCCGCCGCAACACCATCAACATACCCGTCATCATGCGCACCAGCAGCTCCGACAGCTCAGGCGTCCGAGGAGCCGTGCAGCCCCACCACCATCCGCTGGGCCGACTGAAAAAAAAAAAAAGAAAGAAAGGAGAATGCGTATATGTACTTTACTAATAAACAACTATCAGACGAGCAAGGCAGCAAGCAGCATACCAAACACTAGTGCCCTGCCTGCAGACAGGGCGGATGGCGCGCGCGAATAGCTAAAGCCGTCCTTGCGCACATACACCGAATACTTTGTCTGGCACCGGGCTCCTGCGCTTGTACGCCTGGCTGCACTCGGGCGACTTGCCAACCTTGACATTGCATCGCTGTGTATTCTCGCGCAGCGCTGCATCCCACACCCAGCATGTGGCCGAGTCCTCGCCCGTCATCACGCACTGCGCCTGGCTGTTGGCGTCAAGCACCTTTGTGATACCCGAAAAGTCGTGGGCGTTGACTGGTATCGTGTTATTGCGGATTACCACCTGGCTCAGACTGACGCCTTTGAACTGGTCGGTTTTGTTTTGAAGCGCAAGAGCGTCGCATGTGCCGCTGTCAAAGCCGGTGCCGTCGTACACCCCGATGCAGAGGTCTTCGGAGAACTGGTACTGGCCGACCTTGTATACGACCACGGTGGAGTCGATGTCAGACATGATATATGCAGTAAGAGGTGGGAGATGGGAAGTGGAGCGGTAAAGGGCGGGTGAGAAGAGGGACGTGCTGCCTGGAAAAGCCCCTGGGCCTGGCTGGAGGTACCTGCTGGTGCTTCTAGCGACGTCAAACAGAATCGCAAGTGCCCTTTTGCGCTGATTTTCAGGCGAAATCTGACAACCCCTCCGCCTTCGGCCCTGCCTATTAATAGCGCGGGTCTAATTGGCGGGGCAGATTTGATTTATGCATGGCCGGCAGCAGGTGAGTAGGCGACAAGAGCACGCGAACACGGGACACAGAACCCACACGCGGTGCCCAGTCGGCGTTGTTCTATTCTGGGCCACTGGTAATGACGACAAAATGCCTTCCCACACAAATCAGGTGCCCGACACGCCTTCCCTGAGCTCGATTCCTCCAAGGCAGTAGCAGCCCGCCGCATATATAAGTGCCGTCTCTGTTCCCAGCTGCCGCCGAGCTCCTTACCCCCACCGCCCCCTCTACCTCCCGTCAGTTTTTCCTGCTCTTTTGCCTTTCCGGTCCTGCTTTACCTCTATTCTTACAACCTCGTCTCTCAGCAATATTCCTTTACCCGCCACCTCATCTCTTTCTACCACCAACGCTTTTTTTTTTTCGCTTTTGAGCAAACTGGGATTGCATCTGCAGCATCCCAATACCCCAACATTACCTCATCCTATACGCATCTTATCCACCGTCACACACCCCCATTCCATACTTATCCCATCACCCTACGTTATCACACAGCAGAAATGAGTTACGCCGGTTCCTGCTCGCATTGCCCATCGATACATCTCCCTCCGATGAGCCCCACCGCACCACACCCCCAGCTATACTACCACAAGCAAACACGACACCCGTCTCATTCTCATATATGAGACCCACCGCCACACCACCGCTGGCCCGTGGCATTCGGCCAAGGGATGTTGGGCGCTGTGCCCATTCCCCTTTCTCGAGTTTGCCTGCTCCAGCCCCTGCCATGTGTAACTGACAAGCTGATTTTATCCTTGCACGCATGGCCCCATTCCCCTCAGGTTTCCCCGCCCGCGGCGCCAATATCGGCAGTCCAGGATAGAGCGCACCCATAACAAGGCTTCTTGTCCGTACATGCGTTCCTATGCGTTTCCTGTATGCATGCTACTGCCACATCCCGTTCCACATCATGGCATGTTAACGACACACACTTGCACACTCACAAGTTCCAAATACTCAAGCGGCCATACCCACACACCTGCACACAATCAACCGCAACACCACGTCGCCAGTGCCCCAAGTCCTCTCGACCGCCGTTTACGAACCCTCCTCCCTTTCATGTTGAAATTACGTTCTTTCCCTTCTTCAACCCCCCTTACCCAATAAACCGCATAATTGTGTCGCGCCGCAATAGCAGCAAACGTATTCCATTGTTATCTCCAATCGGCTCGAGTGCCAAGAGCGCGTTATAGGTCCAGCAGGGAGTGCGCTGCAGACGCGTGACTTCAGGTGATAGACTGCATTGCAGTGCATGTGCATCCTTTGGGGAGGGGGCAGGGACGACATGTACATCACGACACCAGCTATCGAAGCTGATCAACGCTATGCATGCTGCCCCTTGATTTAAGCCCAGCGGCATTGACCTGGTTTAAATAGTTTACATTTTGAACATACCATCGCAAGCGGGTCTAATAATACTCTTCGCTCTCGTCGCAAATCTCCTCTAATGTCCTTGCCCTTGCTCTCAGGAATCCAGAATGTGACTCCCAGGCCGATGAGCATGAACAGGGCAAAGATCTCGAGCAGATGGTTCGATCCACGCGTTCTTGCCACCAATGTCTTTGAGCTGCAAGAAGCCGCCCTGCGCAACAATGGCGCCAAGCTTGCCAGCAGCCGCTGAGATGCCGTGTGCAGTTGCACGGAATCGTGTCGGGAATACCTCACCAGGGATGACAAATGAAGTAACGTTGGGGCCAAAGTTCTGGAAGAACTGGGCAAATGCAAACAAAACAATGAAGGCGACGCTCGAGTTGTCCAGTAGCCGGTTGTAGGCGAAGCCGAGGATAACGTACAGAATCGTAAGCATAACGAATCCCAGAATCTGGATCTTCTTGCGCCCAAGCCGCTCGATTGTGAACACAGAGACCCAGTAGCCAGGCACGGAGCCGAGCATATTGATGATGATGTTGCCGACGCAGTTGCGCGTCAGGTAGTGTGACGGGGTGTCCTTGTCCATGTCGCCAGCGAAGCCGATGGCATCGATGACCACGGACGAGTTGAGGTTGATTCCGTAGAATGCGACATCCAAGGCAAACCAGGCGATGGATGTGCCCAGGAGCACCTTCAAGTGCCTCCACTCGCCAAAGTACATCTTGAATGTCTTGATGCGGCGCTGTCCACCCACGTGTCCTGCGGGCCGAGATGCCACTGGTACAGCAGTCTCGATGGCGTTCTCGATCGCTGCCCATATCGCCACCAGCATGGTGCTGCTTGGCCAAAAGCTTCTCCTGCACCGTGTCCTCCTGCGCTCTATTGGCGGCATTTTCCTGCGGACTGCTTTTGGAACCGCGCCGACTCCTTCATTGTCAGGCGCCAGTACAGAGTGGAAACGCCAGGAATGCAGCCGAGGCCGATAATCAACCGCCAGACATAGTCGAGATTCTCTACGTCCTCGTCAATCTTGCCCTTGAAGCATGCAATGAGGATAACCGACACAATCGGAGCGAGCACGTTACCGAAGCCCTGGAACGCAAACACTGCAGCCATGAGCTTGCCGCGGTTGTGTACGTTGGCGTACTCAGACACGATGGTAGCAGTGATAGGATAGTCGCCACCAATGCCGAAGCCGAGCAGGACACGCCAGATGAACAGGACGCAGAACACATTCATTCCCTTGACCATGCTGTTTGAAAAGGCGCTGGCGATGGTGGTGAAGATGGCGATCATCAGCGAGGCCGCATACACCGTGGTGCGGCCGATCTTGTCGCCGAGACGGCCCATGACAAGCTGGCCGAGAAGACATCCGACCTGGACTGCAATCTTGATCAGCGTGTCCCACTTTTGCGGGACCGTGTTCTTCGCCGACCCTGTTGCGTCATGATAGTATACAAACCCCATGATCATTGCCACGATGTTGATGGCGAACATGTCGTAGGCGTCGTTGAGGAATGCAACGCCACAAACTGTCAGTCTCTTGATCCATCTCCCAGTTGACTTTGGTCGCGGCATCGAGCTCGGCCAGCTCGCGTTGCCGGTGCTCGAGATCGGGATCATGGGCATCCATGTTCTCGCCGTCGATGGGGTATTTTTTGTCTTCCTTCTCGTCGTCATACGGGGTGATTTCTGATGCAGTTAGACTGCATCGCCATATTGCCATCCCCATATATCTCTTGGATACCCCGCAAATCAGACATGGGAAAAAAACTATGAGCTGCTGTGGAAAGTGGTCTGAATGAAGGAAGGGTGAGGAGAAAGAAAAGAAACGCTAGATGGGGGAATTAGCTGATGGCTAGAACGCTTAGCTTGAATGCATCCTGCCATCCCCTGCCCGCATTTTATACACTGTCGGGAGACACAAGTCACCCAAGATGCAGAGGTGGTAATGCTAAGAAATCTAGGCGAGTGAGAAGAGTTTTGGCCATCGGACATTATTCAAGCTCACGAGGTTTTCCGCCGCACCGCTCTGCCTCTGCCTGTCCCCCCAAAAAAAATGCACCGGATATAGCCGGTGAGCGGCAAGCCAAGCACACAGTTCTAGGCACGTCCTCTCGCTTCACCCGTGCCCATCACGCCTATGGCACCCCTCCCTGCTCGGATGTATTTCGTCTGAGCGTTCTAGTGCCTTAATCAAGACTGGTGTAGCGAGTCCGGGTTACTTGCGGAGACTTCCCTGCCCCTCTTGTGCTTCTCCGCGCGCGGGATCGCTGTGCGCCCATTCCCAACTAGCCAGCGACTAATCTCAACTAGTGCAATAGGCGCAGCTCGTAGGCCATCACGAGACATTTTGCCAGTATGGAGAGACTGGTCCTCCTGTGGTGCCAGATGGCACTGAGCGTACTGATGCTGCCCTAGCAGGTCCTCAAATCGGCTCAAGAGGCTGTGCACACGCGCGCCTTTCTTGCCTGTGTACTGGCCAGGCCCCTTATTCCTAGCCGTCCTCCCCCAAGGAATATGCAGTGGCTGGCCTGCGCATTATTTTAGCAGAGATGCAACCGCACTCTAGGCTTCACGTGGCGGGAGGATCTGTTTCAGCACACACAGGTTTCTCATTCCGCTTGGCAGCAAGTGCATCGCCAAGAACAGGCTGTCTGCCGCCACACTCCGGCGCCGCGGCCAAGGGGCTGTGGAGGTAAGGGACACGTTCCCAGGTCCAGCCAAGACATTTGGGCATGCGGTGTATAGTAGCCAGCGCATCCGGGTGACATGTTTGGACAATTGCGAGCGCCGGGGGCTCAAACAACAAACAAATGAGCCTCGCATCGGCAAGGTATTCCTGATGGAAACACAATTTATGGGGGGCTATACGCCATACATTTCAAAAAGTCCCCACAGGGGACCTGGCTTCCCTCACGAGATCTGAAGGTGGCTGGAGTCAGCAGGTCGCGCTTCTTTGTTGCTTATAAACGCATGTGTCGAGGGGCTGTATGGATGAGTAATGTATAGTAAAGATATTGAAATAAAGGCTAGATAACAAGGTTGGAATGTAGTAGTTGCAGAAGGCAGGGCGATCCTTTTTGCGGGCATGAGCGCTTAGTAGTACTCCTCGCTCTCGTCACAGATCTCCTCGAGGGTCTTGCCCTTGGTCTCGGGAATAAAGAAGGTGAACCCAAGACCGATCAGCATGAACAGAGCAAAGATCTGGAGCAGGCGGTCAATGAAGGCGTTCTTGCCTCCACGGTCCTTGAGCTGCATGAAGCCGCCCTGCGCGACAATGGCACCGAGCTTGCCAGCAGCAGCCGAGATGACCGTGAGCAGTCGAGCGGAAGCGCGTCGGGAACACCTCGCCGGGGATGACGAAAGGTGGTGACGTTGGGACCAAAGTTCTGGAAGAACTGGGCCAGGGTGAACAGCACAATGAAGGCAGCCACCGAGTTGTCCAGGATCTTGTGGTAGGCAAAGCCGAGGACAACGTACAGGATGGTGAGCATGATAAAGCCGACAATCTGGATCTTCTTGCGGCCGAGCTTCTCAATGGTGAACACCGACACCCAGTAGCCAGGCACGGAACCGAGCATGTTGATGATGATGTTGCCGAGGCAGTTGCGGATGATGTAGTGGTAGGGGGTATCCTTGACGATGTCGCCGGCGAAGCCGATGGCGCCAATGACCACAGACGAGTTGAGGTTGATTCCGTAGAAGGCAACATCAAGAGCGAACCAGGTGATGGAGGTGCCGAGCAGAACCTTGAGGTGCTTCCACTCGCTGAAGTACTGGGTGAAGGTCTTGGCGCGACGCTGCTTGACCGGGGCGGCTCCACCAGCATTGTACTGAATGGCATCCGTGGTCTCGAGCGCAGCCTCGGCATCCGAGCCCTCGAGCAGGCGCTGCTTGGCCATGTACTTCTCACGCATGAGGTCCTCGTCGGCGTTAGCGGCAGCAGCCTTGGCAGTCTCGAGCTGGAAGCGCTTCGAGTCCTCCATGGTCAGACGCCAGTACAGAGTGGCGACACCCGGAACGCAGCCGAGACCCAGGATCAGACGCCAGACGTAGTCGAGGTTAAGCACGTTATCCTCAATGGGGCCCTTGAAGCACGCAGTGATGATAATGCCGACAATCGGGGCAAGCACGTTGCCGAAGCCCTGGCACGAGAACACGGCCGAAATGAGCTTGCCGCGGTTGTGCACGCTCGAGTACTCAGACACAATGGTGGCAGTCAGCGGGTAGTCACCGCCAATGCCGAAGCCGAGCAGGACACGCCAGATGAACAGGACGCCAAACACGTTCATGCCCTTGACCATGTCGTTGGAGAAGGCGCTGGCGATGGTGGTGAAGATGGCGATCATCAGGGAAGCAGCATAGACAGTGGTGCGGCCGACCTTGTCGCCGAGACGGCCCATGACAAGCTGGCCCAGCAGGCAGCCCACCTGGACCGAGATCTTGATCAGCGTGTCCCACTTCTTGGGCACAGTGTTCTTTGCCGAGCCGGTGGCGTCGTTGAAATACACGAATCCGAGGATCATGGACACAATGTTGATGGCGAACATGTCGTAGGCGTCGTTGAGGAAGGCAACGCCGCAGACCGTCAGCTTCTTGATCATCTCCCAGTTGACCTTGCTGGTCGAGTCAAGCTCCTCGAGCTCGCGCTGGCGATCAAGCAGATCCTGGTCGCGCGGGTCAATAACGCCGCCGACGATGGGCTCTGTGGTGGAGTCAACATAGGCCTTCTCGAGCTCCGAGATGCCGGTGTTGCTGGCTGTGTTTGAGGTGTGCATGGTGAAATGCGGTAGCCTTGATTTCGCAGCAGGTAGATGGAAAGCCTGGAATATACACCAACGGGTATGTGCGCGTGGTTGGCCGGTGCACTCTGCTGCAGCTGAGGATACTAGATGAGCGTCTGGACAGAAGAAAGAAAAAACCGGCTGGAAGGCAGTTCTTCTGAAGAAAAAACGTAGGAAAAACGGAAGGGCAAAGAAGCACTAGTAGGAGTTGCAGGAGAGAGCACACGTTGTCTGTTGGTGGTTCAGAATGAAAGGAACCCAGCGGCCGGCACTTCATTTATACTCCCTGGGAAAAGAACGAACAACCGGCTTTTCTTGCAGGAAGCTTCCCATCGCTTCGTGCCCCACATTGACACTTCTACTACCGAACCCCCTTTCACTATACGGCGGTTTGAAAACGGGGCACTGGGTTGGCTTGGTTGAGAGATGTGCGCTTGAGCTCGGTCGTATATGGCGATTGCACAGAAATGCAAAAAGCGGAAGGGCACGGCTGCTGTAGGAGGAACGTGCTCCAGAAACTGACCACGGTGGCCAAACGAGTGGCCAGAAATCGTCCTCGCCAGCCTGTATCTTTCCAGTCTGATCGCCAATCCTTTTGAGCGGAAGGAGCCGATGTTTTACTCGCCTTCCTCCTTTCACACTTGGGCACATCTGCCACTGGCTAGCACTCGGTTCACTCCGCCTGCTTGTCCAACAGAAAAAGTAGCATTTCTCTCAACCCATGAAAAATGGACGTTTCACGCAGAAGCTTTGGGGGATTTTGTTTGAGCAGGTCGCGAGTGGTCCACATCGGCTCTGGAGCTTCTCCAGGGAAGGTGTTTCTCAGACACAGGACCTTTTTCTATTTACGGGCCGTTACTATCGTACGGTGTGGGTGTTTGCCATGCTATGGCCCCAAACAACATGGGCCATAGCATGGCAGAGTAGTAAACAGCATGCTGCGCTGGCTGATGGAAAAGGAAACCGGCACATCTGCATATCCCAATCAGCCTGGAATCGCCGGTGAACGTGTACCAATCGATTCACACATGCCCTCAGGAGTCCCTTTTTGTATGGTTGGCAATTGTTCCCTCGGCCGGTCCTCTGCGCTGTCGGATGCAAAGCTGCAACGATCGGACCCATCCATCCTGCAGCCAGGGAGGGTTGATGGAAGGGGGATGCGCATTGTCAACACACATGGGGAGTCAGGACCCAGCTTCATGCTCGCAAGGACAGCAGCAGTGGTCGCGAGGCACAACACGCGACCGGTATCCTCCATCCACTTGACATTTGTGCCACACAGTTCCGCCTGCATTTTGGCCACCAGAGCTGTGGGCCTATGCGCTTTGTCTATCAAGCCCCGTCGTCCGACCACCCCCTCTCGGGGGAGCTGTGCACTGGCTGAAGGCTAGCCACCTGTAACACCTTGTGAAGTATCCCTTATATCCACTTGTAGTTGTCCTTCCAATACACGCGGTTCGGCCATTTATTTCATGTCCAGTGACACGACGTGTGCAATGGCCCTACGCAGAGGTGTCACCAAAACATCCCACCGCAGTGCTCCAAGGAATGCTGGGACAAGGCCCATGATTTTTTCGTTGGCTGACTCGAACCGCAGGTCCATTCACTGACGTCAGATACACATGCAGCCAGGGGAAGCACTGCCATCCCCACGTGTGCCTTCGTGTGGAGCTAGGACGCACGAACCAATTCGCAGCGAACTTTCGGGATAGACATGTCTATGCAAGCAGCAGATGCATACGGCATTTAGTGCACATCATGTGTAGGCCATGATCCGCTGTTTTTTTGCTCCAGGCATTGGTAGCAGCAGCCAGAACATTTGCATCAGACATGTCGATTTCCTTGCCCACTAGGCGTATGACATGGCCCATCCGGCCGGAATTAATTGGAATTGCACCCGATGCCGACCTCAAGCCGTGGGTGGCAGACAGAAATAATGGCACTACAGACTCCAAATCATGTTTGAGCCAGCGGCCACGCCAATCGTGCTGCAGTGCAGCAGAAGAATCTTCTCTTCAGAACAGTGCACCTGGGCACTACATGGTAGCAGAACCTCCCCGGCTTGGCGCTTGCCCAACTAACGGGTAGCGCCAGCTCCAACTAGTTTTCCGTAGACCTGAGCTAGCTCCTCACCCTTGGCTGGAGCCGTTCTGCAACCCACATTGTGATGATTTGCGAGAAGCGCTTCGCAGCCAGCCAGCTCCCTGCCCCTGGCATTCTCCGCCAAAAGATCCCAGTCAATAAGCGATGGGTTTTCCCGGAGATTGACACGGTGGCAACGGCTACGCCAATCTATGGATTTGCCTAGCACAGAGTCAACCAACTAGGCATCTAGCAGGGTGCCTCAGAGAATCCACGTGTCGCACCCTGTCGCCTGGATTCGATACGTGGGCTCTACACGGCTGAACCAGTGGATCCATCATTGACTCGGCGATACAGCATGTTATTGAGCCTGTAGGTGAGGCCCCACTCGTCGGACATTAGCATCGCAGCCGCAGTGAATATCGTGGCTGCACTCCGCTTCCGTTCTCCGTGTCAGTCCCACTAGTCACGGCGCACACCGAAATATTGGCTCTTTTGAGGAACATGTAGAAGAGGGAAGTTCGTTCCTATTATCTCATGTTTTGAATGTAGTGTGAAACCAGCCTCGTTTGCCACTCTGCACCAGTGGCTAACGTGGCAGCTGCAGCACAGGCACCATGTCGCACTACTACTCCAAAACTGATTTATATGGTCCAGTTATCACGTGGCTAAGAAGCTATCTTCCAAAGGCGTGCCATATGCAACAGGCCGATGAATATTGGACTGCAAAGGGGCTGTGGAGAGGAGATATTCCAGGCTGCCTTCGACAGCAACGGACACCCGACGTCGCCAAGGCTGTGCGCAGTCTGTGATACGGCAGCCTGCCAAACTACAACGGGCAGCCGGATTGTGACAATCCCAAGTATACGCTGCCTGCCACAGGCCAGCAGGGCTTCTGATAGCGCAGCACACGGCCGAGTATGCCAGCGAGTGGTTTTTTGCGGTCTTTTGGGGGACAGCGCAGACCGAGCAAGGGTGCGTAGGCGCGGGGGTCGGGTTGGCTACGACGGGTACTGTTCTGAGCTTTGGTGTGCCACTAGATGGAATCAGCTCAGAGTGATCACCAAACAGACAATTAAATCCCGAACCGCTATAATTTTTTCCAAGCAAGCAGTCTGGCGAAGCCAGCCTTTTGTTGCTTCTCCACAGCACAAGTTTATTCCATTTTATTTCGAATTCTTACCATGGGAAGAAAACGGCAGCACTCTGACGATGAGGCGTCAACCAGGGACATTGAGAACAGCGACAGCGGAGCCAGCAGCGGCCCGGAGAGTGACTTTGAGAAGGACCTGGTGGACGTGGACTTTGAGTTCTTTGACCCAAAGCCAATCGACTTCCATGCGATGAAAGCGCCTACTGATTTCGTCGTTCGGCGACGACAACGAGGACTTCAACATCAGCGAACTCGTGGATCTGATCCTGGAGCAAAACACGATCGGATCGACGGTCAAGGTGGAAGGGGGACGACGACCCGTATGCATTCATGACGGTGCTCAACATGGACGTGCACAAGGACAAGCAGGTGATCAAGCAGATCCGCGAGTACCTGCTCAAGAAGGCAGAGAAGGCGGGTAAGGGCGGCGATTTGCTCGATGTGCTTGATGGCTCCGGCGATGTTGGACTATTGCTCAACGAGCGCGTGGTCAATATGCCGCCGCAGGTTGTGGCGCCAATGCTGGCCATGTTGATGGAGGAGCTCGAGTGGGCCATTGAGGACAAGGAGCCGTACAACTTTCGACTACTATCTACTCTTGGCTCCCACATACAAGGACACAGCGGCGGTCGAGGATGAAGACGGGTCGTCGTCGCGGCGGCCGAAGGATAAGGAGAGCCTGATTGACGCATATCTGCATGCGGAAGACGAGTTTATTGAGGAGTTCGCGCAGGTAAAGTTTGACTACAAGTTCTCCCGGTCAAAGCGCGTGTCAGAGTCTCGGAATTCGTTTGCAGAGACGGGTGTTGCGCCAGCCCGGCGCTGTCTGATCATCCACAAGAGCAAGATCCGGGCACTGATCGACCGGTTACAGTCAGCACTGTCGCCATCCAGCTAAATGCTATGAATACACCTTTTTCGAACAAGCTATTCGTAAACCCGGTATTATTGCCGACATATCCTCCATATGTGGGACTGAACAGCTAGTGCCAGTAGGCAATGGATGTGGCAGGCCGAGCAGCCCTTGCTATGCATGTCTGCGTGCCCTCCTCATCCGCCTACGTTTTAGACATCAGTTTCAGATGTCGACTGTGATCATTTAATCACCTATCACGCTTCTAACCAACACCATGCTGATCAAGGTATATGGGATCTGATTATAGCCCTGGATTTAGCCCGTGAATTTTTTTCCCTGTGCATTAAGGGCCGCAGGCCGAGTTGGCTGAGCTGCGCTCCCCTTTCGCTTCTATTTCAACAGCAGGCGCCTTTTTGCTGTTCTATTATTTTCATATCTACCTTCCCTATTTGAATTAACATGTCTCAGCAAACACCCGACTTTGCGCAGGACTTTGACGCAGGCATCAAGGCAGCGTTCGACTCGCTGGCCAAGGCCACAAAGGCAGCGCGGCGACTGCCAGACGACGTGGACTTCCACCGCGCGCTGGACGAACAGCTGGACGCAAAAATTGCCAATATCTCGCAGCGCACACTCAGCCTGGCGAATGCGCTCTGGGCGCCCACTGGCAGCTCCCGGATCCAGAACATCGAGGACATCGCAGTCAAGGGCGAGAAGGGGTGGGAGATGGGACCGGGGTTCCGCTCGGTGGTGGACACAGTCGACACACTGTTGGAGAAGATCGATGTGGGGCTAGATGAGGTTCTGCGGACGCCCGCGCACGGGTTCCGCAGTTCGGTAGGAGCGCAGAGCACGCCGATGATTGCAGCGGTGGCGACATCGGATCGGCGGCGGACGGAGGTGGATGTGGTGCATGCGCGCAATGTGCCACGGCCACAGATCAACTTTGCCGACAAGCCCGACAACTCGGCCAGCACGCCGTTTGTGTGGAAAATCCGCTCCAAGCCGCATGCACGCGTCCCGCTGGACTATGGATTGCCCGGAGCCGATGTGGTCGGGACGCCGCTGGGGTCGCACCTGGAGGCCATGGGTATCTCGCGACCGACGTCTCCGGGAGAGTCGGCAGCAGCGACACCCAAGGTGGCCATGAATGTCGCGCTCAATGCGGAGGAGCTGGCCAGAGCCATGAGCACAGCCGAAGAGAATGCAGTGGCCTTGCCGCACCCGTACGAGTACGAGATCTCCCATATCAACTACCCGCGCCAGCTGTTCGAGCAGCAGGAGGCGCAGGAGCCGCGTAGCTGGGATGAGACGCCGTTTGTGTTTGTCGATACGCCGCAGCAGCTGGTGGAGATGGTCGAGCACTTGAAGACGGCGGGGGAGATCGCTATTGATCTGGAGCACCATAGCTACCGGTCGTTCCAAGGGGTTCACGTGTCTGGTGCAGATCAGCTCGCGTTCCCGCGACTACGTGGTGGATGCGATTGCACTGCGCAGTGAGCTGCAGATCCTCAACGAGGTCACGACGGACCCAACCAAAGTCAAGGTGTTCCACGGAGCCGCCAGCGACATCCTGTGGCTGCAGCGCGACTTTGGCGTGTACATTGTGGGTTTGTTCGACACGTACCATGCGTCCAAGATGCTGGCCATGCCCGAGCACTCGCTCAAGTACCTGCTGGCCACGTACTGCGACTTCCATGCCGACAAAAAGTACCAGATGGCCGACTGGCGCATCCGCCCGCTGTCCAAGGAGATGATGCACTATGCGCGCGCCGATACCCACTTCCTCCTGTACGTTTTCGACCGCATGCGCGACGCGCTGCTTGAGCGCGGCAGCGAATCGCTGGGCCATGAGATTGCCAATCCATATGTGCGCCAGTCCGAGAAGAACTCTGGCACAATCCTGATCTCCGAGCCCACACAGCTGATGAGTGTGGCGCTGGAGAAGTCGGCTGAGACTTCGCTGCGCGTGTACCAGAAGGACGGGTACGATGCCGAGTACGGGCTGGGTGCGGGCGGCTGGGCCAATTTGCTGCGCAAGTGGAAGCACCCGTTCGACACGGTGCAGCTGGCAGTGTTCCGCGTGCTGCACCAATGGCGCGACGCCAAGGCACGTGAAGAGGACGAATCGACCGGCTACGTCCTGCCCAACCACATGCTGTACGCCATCTCCAACGCCATGCCCGAGGACGTGCCGTCACTGCTGGCCACATGCACCCCGGCGCCGACGCTTGTCCGCCTGGAGGGTGCCGAGATCGTCCGGCTCATCGTCCAGGCCAAGCGCACCACCGAGGCTCGGCTTGGTGACATGCATGAGCTGATCAAGCAGGCCGAAGAGGAGGCCGTTGGCGTGCGTCCTGCGCACACGCGGTTCGAGGACCACGATGCCGACGCGGATGGCGACCAGACTATGGACCAAGTGCCCAGGGTCGAGGACGACGTGCTCAGTGGGCGAATTGCTGGCAAGCATCGGCGATATGGTGGCTGCCGAGTCCGCGCTGTTCGGCGCTTCGGTCATGCCTGGCATGGCCAAGGCGGGGCTACCGGTCACGCCGGAGGCTGCCAGGGCCCAGGAGATCCGCTCCACGCTGGTGCTGGCCGTTGCTGTGCCCGACCAGGTGCTTGTTGGCAGCCAAGACATGGATGTCGACGAGGAGCCCGCTGTGGAGGAGATTCGCCAAGCCTAAGCCGCAGCCCACTGGCCCGGTGGTGCTCTCCGAGACCGTACGCCAAGTACAAGCCTGAGGCGCAGCAACGCCAGCCCACCTTCCACCCCTCCGCAGGCCGACAAAACCGCCCTGGATCTGCCAACCATCGCCCTGGGCGACATCGACGACAGCGACGACAGCGATAAGGATTCTGCACCAGTCGCCAAGCGTCCCCGCAAGAGCCGCTCGCGCAAGCACGTGGACATGTCCGCAGTCAAGCCATTCGACTACGACAAGGTCCGGCACTGCTGATGTTATCGGCCAGTCAACCGTAAATGTCGAGGGCGGATCAAAGAAGGCGAAGAGGAACGCAAAGGCGCGTGACCGCAAGGCCGCGAAGGGCAAGGGCGGCTTTGACCCCTACAGCGAGATGGCCTTGTCGAGGGATTTGGCGAAGCGACCGAACAAGACGCGTGTTAACACCAACTCCGGAAACCGCTCCATGTCGTTCAAAAAGTAAACTAGACTGTCCTTTATTGCTTTTTCTTGCCCATGCTCGAGAGTTGCGAAGAAAATTCATGGTTTCTCCCCTCTTACATGTTGGAACATGTCAATCCCTAACGTATGTGGCTTGGTGGATGTGTGTGTGCGCGATGTGTTATCGAAGGTCGGTTATAAATGCGCAGCCCTCTCCCAGCTATCTGATTGCCTCCTTATCTTCACTCGACCTGGCTTTATTGTATCTTTCACCAGCCATGACCTTCGATATCTCGCAGTACCTTGACGACAAGGATTATGTGAACTCCAACCACCCGATGGCGCGCAAGCACGCCCAAGGCCACACCAAATTCTTCACCCTCGACGGAAGCCCCCCGCCTCCGGGATATGCAACCACGTTCCTAGCCTGGACAATGCGCTGGAGATCCAAGTGCGGCGATGCTCCTGTCAGCGACGCCGTCCTGGCTGCTGTGCGCCAGGCACGGTATGCGCTCATGGACGATTATGAGTACTGTCGGATGCGTGAGCGTGAGCTCGACTTTCACTGGAACGTCTATCTGCGGATCCAAGCAGGTACGCTGAGGCTTTCGGACGACTCGGTGCTTCCTGCGTTCCGCAACGACCTTAAAGGAGAGAACCTGATGAGCATTTCGCAAGCAAGAGCTGTGTTGCTTACAAGTACTCCCGTGAGGACCCCGAAGTGGCGATCCAGCGCGTTGCAGATATGCTGCGCTAGGCAATAGCAGGCAATCTGACCACACCCACTTTCGTAAAATTTTTGTAATCGCTGTACGAGCAGCCTTGTAGATTTGTATTCTGCTCTTGTAATCTGGGACTAATGCTGTTTATTGGAATAAGCTCGATTTTTGCTATTTCGCTTGCCTAGCTCTGCACCAAGATGTGGGTACCTCCTGGCACAAGGGTTAAATATATTGTCCACACATCGACCCACGAAATCCGCAGCATCTACTGGCAAAAAAGATACTGCACACATAAAGCAAAGCGCGAATGGTATGAGCTAGGAAGCGCAAATCACAGGGCATTAGGAATTCAGCCATCTGGACCCTGGTTGATGTAGTTATATCGGATTCATTCCTTCCATATACGTCGGTGCTACAAGTCTAATTCCCCTGCGGATAGAAGTGGTATGCGTGCTTTTTGTGCGTTTTTGGCTAGGCATCTGTGTATGGTGTGAGAGGTTCAGTTCGATTTTAAATGGCACTGTCCTTTGCAACACCTTCAATAGCTTTGCCTCTACCCGATCTCACTCTTTTCTTTTTCAAGTCGTGGCAGCCGATATCCAATCCTGATCTCGACAAGCCGGATCTCAGAGCCGGTGGAATATCCAAGGGTGGTGCGCGGGCGCACGGTGTCTAAGGGATACTACACATTGGACGGACCTTCCTCCACCAGCCAACTACGAAGCGGACATTTTACATATGGATGGCAAGGTACTTGGACAGCCACGGTAATATGCCAGTCAGCAGGTGTCATTTTGGCTGTAGGCCATGATATGCGTTTGAATGTTTACTTGTATAATGTGTCATGAGTGCTGCACATGGAGGACCTGATCCACAAATTGCTCCAATTTGTGGAGAGCAACAGGAGGGTGTTGGGCCAAGGACACATCCATAGCTCGCAGCTCAAGTATTTTGATGATTGTG
The DNA here is from genome assembly GCF_002104995.1 of Linderina pennispora. Classification (NCBI taxonomy): domain Eukaryota; kingdom Fungi; phylum Kickxellomycota; class Kickxellomycetes; order Kickxellales; family Kickxellaceae; genus Linderina; species Linderina pennispora. Next base: position 270,604 of record NW_024468251.1, on the reverse strand, counting down.
CAAAGGAGCTGGCGCCCCGCAAACTTGGTATCCATGTCACTGAGACCTGCACAGCGCTCCGAACAGGCCATGGTGCGTGTCAGCAGCCTGCTGCACTAAATACCATTGCTTGGATAGCCCTAATTATGCCTATATGGTCTGCAACAGGCCATGTCTCCCACATATGCAATGCTGCGTATCCTGTTCATTTGTAGAAAAAAAAAGCTCGTATTAAATAAATCCAGTTTTCCACGCTTTCACTACTCTTTGACTGCCAGGTCCGCTGCGGTGGGCTCAACCAGCTCACCCACACACAGATACTTGACATTGAAAAGGCCTATATACGCGTCCATCTGCTCTAGATCATCCTCCGTCAGCCCCTCCAGCTTGTCAATCGGGGCATCGAGCTCCTCCTCTGTGATGCCCTCATCAAACGACTGCGTTGCCAGCAGCCGCGACGCATCACGGCCCGCAAACAGATTGTAGGGACCGCCTGGGCCATAGAACCCGCGGCCGGCCGATACGTCATACACCTTTCCGGCGAGGCCGATAAGAACCGGCGTGTTGTTTTCGCCCGTGAATTGCGACAATTCGCGCTTCGTGTATTTGCGGTACGGCAGGGGCGCACGCCTGCGCGACTGGTTCTTGGTGTCCTTTGTCCAGAGATAGCACACGGCCTTATAGCTGTAGTAGAGGGCAATGAGCGCCACGACTGTCTTCACTGTCGACCCGGCCATTTGGAGAGAGAAGAAAAAGGTTGCGAAAATGAGGGGTAAAGTCGAATTCACCTTCAACAAAAGAAATAAGAAAGCAATATCCGTCAGCGAGACCGCTTTCTGCTGCCTTATCTCCAGTGCTGCTGCCGACACCTATTCCTGCTTATTGTTCAGTTGTCCGAAGATCCACGCGCCTCAACAGGCCGGTCGCCACACTGCACCTTTTCGTGCCACACGCACTCCATTAACTCCGTGTCGAACAGCAGGTCGCCTGGGCAGTCCTGCAGCCACCCGAATCCGTTGGCGCACGAGTAGAACCGTGAGCACGATCCCTGGAACACGTAGTTGCCGTCGCCGTTCTTGACGCAGAACTGATTCTTGCCCTAGGGCGAGTCCAACAAGAGAGAGGATGATAGCTGAGCTGCGCATTGTTTTTTACCTTCAGAGATGCACAGCTATTTGAAAGATGCAAGGAATGGTGCTGCCGGATGGGCAGGATAACATATACAGGGCAAATATATTGTTCGTTTATTGGCAACAGGTCATAGCCGCTAGAGGTGTGAAGGTTTCGGACCGAGCCTTTGGCAGGCTGGCTTTCTCCCTCTCAGTTATTTGGGCCAGGTTTTCACATCATCCACATGGGAGGTGGGGGGAGTAAAACAAAGATACGCGGGCACGGGTTGATACATGGTTACATTGAGGTTCTAATGTGAGCAAAACTGGAGACCAGCTTAAGAATACAGCTTTTCGGTAATGTTTAGAATATTCCCCAGCATATCGCGGTTCCATTCTGGTCTCGCTAAGGACGGTTTCCTGGAGGTTATTCAAGTTCACCACTCATGCCATTGATCGGTATCAGTCAGCTCTCGGCGCATGTCGTGGTGGCTGAAGCGGCCACTGCTTCCACCAGCGCTTATTCTCCTGTGGAGGGTATGTGCCTAGGGGTTTCGGATCTGCTGGACGCCAGTCGATGGACTATATGGCCAGTCCTATATTGGTAAGTCGCTGTGTTAGGAAAATCCTGCCTTGGCGACTCACCTGACTATGTAATGCTAAGCAGTTCTCTGAAGAACTCTCTTCTCTTTCTTTTCTTTTATCGGTTTAGCTGCTTAGCATTTCTCATGTCGTATTCTAAAACGCCGCGTATAACGCCTGTTTACTTTAGTAAACGCACATAGTACAAATGCTGTCCATGTGCTAGAGGATGCAGCATAGTGCTATTGCTGTTGATGCTCCAGCGTGTAGTGGTTGGATTCAGTTCACAGCACATTTACTCGGTCATTTTTATGACAAAATCCTATGCTCTACCATTGCTAGTGCTTTGTTGGCACACCTCGGGTAAGTCAAAACTATGGCAGCAAGATGAGACTATCTAGCCTACTTCATTTACTTGATGCCTGCTGTTCCACAAATAGGCATGTTCTTTTATTGCTTGCTAGTCTTGGCTGCGTGCTCACGTACGGTTTTTTGGTAGGGGTCAGGGATAATTTTGAGTAGCTTCTCAGGGAACTGGTCAGCGTGCTCTATGAGCTCCTTCAGAGTATCCTCAATAATCTTGTCGGCCTTCTTGAGCCCATGTGAAACTGACCAGTCCTGCATCGAGCTCATCTGCTCTACATCCTTCTCAGCAGCGTCTACAGTATCCAAGGTGCATCATTCCATGCTGTATATGTCAGTCACTGCCAGCTGCTGTTACATACAAGATGTGCTACCAAGCGGACGCATTACGATGCTTGTGGCATCGCTCTTTATCTCCGTAGCAACCTACCCATTAGCTTTGCGATCTCATCCTGCGACTTGCCCACCGAATCCTCCTTTATGGCCCTCCTCTTGCGTTCGATGTCTGCTGCCTTTCTCTCGTTAAGTTTCTCCTGATTTCCCAGCTCCATTACACGCTGGAAGTGGCCCGTTCTGAACTTCACGATCAGTTCGTAGAGGTCATTGTATGAGAGGGCGGGGCTAGCATCAGTGTCCATTGCGCTTCCTAGGGGTGCCAGTTAGTGTAGGATAAAGCTGCGAGAATAGAGAACAAAGGGCACAGGTCGAAGAATCAGCAGCTGCACCCATTTATTGTCCTCGGCCGGCAGGGGCGCTGACGTACGCGGCCGCCGCGATTTAGGAACCGGGAACGCAGATCCATGCCGTGGCGTTTTTGCGTTCATTTGCTACAGCAGGCGCTCTTTCTGCAACTCGGATATTCCGCGCTGTGCGGAGCTTCCCATGTAGCTACGCACCATCGCATCCACGATCTCAGTCCCCTGTATTACCGTCCCGTGGATTACCCTCTCGTGCCTAAAGAGTCCTTTTTTAGGCAGGTGATAGTGTGTTGCAAGCCACCTGACAACTCGAGGATCTGGTACTGCGCAGTGACCTGACCTGACCTGACCTGATGTTCCCCTCAGCTCGGATTTTAGGCATTTATTGGGGGACAGGTTGGCGATGTGCTGCAGCTGTGTGCAGTGCCATTATCTAGCAGAATCCAAAAGGCAGTTGTTTCCTCCAGTCTGGGAAGCAAAAAAGTACAAGGCAAGGGCAGACATTCTTGCATTGTATGATTAGAAGCTATTGAATATATTGACAGAATCCAAAGAGCATCAAAGAGAGCATGCATCCTATGCAGCGGCTTTTAGGACATCAACGGTCAGCCCCTTGAGATTCTTTATTGCGCACTCCTTGCCAACGCTGGCACTCTGTTTCTCAAGGGGGAACAGGAGCTTGAGCGACCTGCGCCTGTCTATAGTTAGACTCATGTGCTTGCCCTTGGCTATCTTCTTCGACTTGGTATCAAGATTTGTGCAGCTCGAACTCTTTAGCTTGTTAGGGTATACCATGTTTGAGCGCATGCACCGGGTACGCACCGACTCGCGGTTGACATCTGTTGGCCTCACTGCATACATGACGCATGCTGGGTGGTCGACAGAGTGCGACAGTGATACACGACTATAAGGGCTACGCTCGTCACGCAGAGCAGAATCCATCCATGCCTGCACGTTGTCCTTGGGCAACAAAACAAGCGGCGAAAAGTACTGCGGCCGTGCGCCGTCCACATCAATGACAGTCATATCAGACTGCTTGCTCAGTTGGCTACTCTGAGTAGCAGGATTATTGTGGATAGGGTTGCATGGTGAAAACATGTCCACCACATTAAGGAATGGCGTCGGTGGGACACGCAGGCCGTAGGTCGGCAGACACGCTGTAGCGATCCTCATGTAGCAGAGGCATGGCTTCAGTGTAAGTGTTAACAAGAATCCGACGCAAGGGATCATACCGAGAAACAGTATGCTTGTGATTTTGAGGTAGACCAGGAGGATCTCAGAACCAGGGATCACAAACAGGCTATTCACAGCATGCACAAACCGCAGGGTGTCGATAAACACCATGATGTTGCCAGCAATAGGGACCAGCTGCCAGGTCGGGTGCTTGGCAAACGGAAACCACAGCTGGTACTGGACCCGGTCGTTGTCGTCTGCGCGATGAGTCAGCTCGTTGGCCTGAAGAGCGACGTCGCCGTTGAAGGGCATGAGTCAGAGATGGGGGACTGAGTGAAGTAAGTGAATCGGTAATGAAATAGGGGAAATGCAATAATGGATGAGGCTATGGAATGCAGAGGAGTTGTGCCATAGGGAGAGACAGGCCGTGGTCGTGCAAGGCACTCGTTCTTTATAAAAGCGGATATGGATGCACTGCTGTGGAAATTAAAACTGGAATGAAGCAGCTCCGGTATAGTTTGTTTGCAGCAGGATTCGAGACCAAAAAGCAGAATGTCACTTACAGCCTATTTTTGCTACATTAGCAGAGGGCTTTCAGTTGCTATTGTAACCCGGACAAAATGCTCTGCAGAAAGGGCAGTCGTGACTTTAAACAAAATAGCGCAATCGCAGGCAGTCACGACGTAGAAAGCGGGATTCATTGAACCAGGCGCTAGCGAATTCACTATGAATCGCGACCATGTCAAGAGCTGATGTAGACTCGGCGCGCATACTATTTCCGGCATGTGTTTTCATGCTTGTTGATGCTGCTGTTTATTAATGCACACTTATCTAAGGTGACGATGGTGGCCACAAGTACGAGTAAAAGTATTGCGCCACTGCAAATGGGGCGCTGGTCCAGCCTGCAGGCGTAGGTGTGCTCGATGGTACTCGCATACCCCGCTTTTCTAAAATCCGGACATCCTTTCTGTGAAGGCTTTCGGCAGACTGCTCGCGCCATTGGCCCAGCTCGTGATCTGATGTGTCGCTTTCCGGCGTGATTTCTAACAGCGGGGTTGGCATACCCTCGCGCATCTGCGAAGCTGTGACGCTAGCTGCGCTGGGTGTCTGCCGGCCAGTGCATTCACTTACCACTGTAGTTACACGGACCACGCGTGTAGCGCCCGCGGATGGTGCTGACCATGGATTACGGGATAGCTCGCTGGTGGCATCCTCGTAGACGCTATCTCCACCTGTGCCGAGTTCAGATTGAATAGACCTAGGCATGCTAATATCCACGCTTACAGCCGTGTTAGTAGGCGGCGTTCTGGTAGGTTTGGTTGCCGGCTTGATTTCGTGTTCAGATCCTGCCAGTGTCACATCTGTAGACGACCTGGACTCGCAAACATCTACTACATGCGTCAACCAGTTGCTCTCTTTGAGCTCCATGGTCGCATTGGGTCCATATCTCGCCGGGCGCTCGTACTTTGGACAGCTATCAAACAGTTTCTCCACATTCCTCGGCAACGGTACATCATCAGGCGGACTCGTGGTACCAAACAAGAACCTGCACTCCTCTTTGCGCAATGACCGCTCGACCAGCCGCATATTGCGCTGATTGCATCTGAACTTGCGCGTCCACAGCACATTGAATATAGGAATGAAGCCAACTGCAGCTGTTTTCAAAAAGTTGCGGAATATCTTGCGCTTGGTTCGTGTGTGCGTGTGGCCAAACTTTTTGAGTTGGTAATATTGCCGGGCGTTGCGAATGATCACGATGGGGTTGAATAATGGGCAAATTAGGAGGTATTCGTTTAGAGTGAGCGGAAGGATGCCAATGCGGGTATTGTCAAGGAGCTCAGTGCCCTTGCGCAGTGCCTCAACCGTATGCTGCTCGTCCTTGCTGAGGTGTTTGTAGACATAGCCCGTGATGTCTGCCATCTTTGATGGGAAAATATGAATAGTGTGCAAAGTACTGGAGAGAAGACATGCAAATGGACTCGAGAAGAGAAAAGTAAACGAGCAGGAGGTTTGTATTTTTAAAGTGCCAACGTCACTGCTTGTATGCGGGGGTGGGTGCCGGTGCATTAAGAGGAAGGTGGCTCTAGAGCCCGCCGCAAGGCCCTTTTTGCCGACTTCCCTAGACTTGGAGCCGCTCGATAAACGCTTTCCAGGATATCAGATGCATGGTTTTGTGGCTTTTGACATGTTTTTATTGCCACATTTTAATACAGGGAATTGTTTTTCTTTGTGTGAAGGAAGCCACGAATGGTTCGCATTTTCAGCTACGCTGCTTGAGTAGACCTTTTAGCCCTCCGCGCGATTCCTCAGAGTGCGTCGGTGAATGTAGGTCGAGAAAGCACTCGGGGTGTGCTTTGCGCCCCATGCCCTCCAGCTTGGTCATGGTAATGGCATGGCTAACAGACCGCGAAGCAGCAGTGGAGTTTGTCCAGGAAGTAGTCGGCGTGCCTGAACCGGTATCTCCAAGGTACTTTTCGTCCCCGGGAGTGGTAGAGGGTGGGGCATGTTGACAGAGAAATGCGTGAAGTCGCTGTACTCATCAATGACCGCTGCCAAGTCGTAATGCTCTGCCACACCGCTCTCGACCGCATCCTCCTTGGACACAACATCAGCCGTATGCGATGGATACTCAGCTTGCATGCCTCTCGTCGACGGTCCCGGAATAAGATTAGCCTCGTCGATGGCCTTGCTAAATATCAGCCACGCCCTGTAGATTGGACGCAGCTTAAACGTAGCCCAGACACCTACAAACGGGATAAAACCTAGAACGAAGACCACCAGAATCACCGGCAGCATTGACCAAATTGGGTGTCTCTGGAAGCACCTGAAGTGCAATGTGCGAAGCGCAAAACGCATGGACAAACCAAACACGACTAGGTTGCCGATAATTGGGATGCACTGGATCTGGGCGATTTTGGTCGCCTGCGGACACACGCTGTCAAGCGTGGCACACAGCGGCAACATGTGGTCGTCATAGTGTCGGGCCATCTCGCTCAGCTCAACGAAGCACCTGTGCTCGTCGTCGAGCATTGTGCGTGTCGGCAGAAAGTCGCGGGGGTTGACTGTAGAATTGCTTGTCGCCATTGCGATGCTATTATGCTTTTGTATGTATGTGTAAGATGACAATAAGTTATTGTGGAGTAAATGTGCTATGTGCGACAGGAAAAGGTGGATGGGTATTGTCTACAAAGTCTTGGAGTGCGCATTCAATATATACATCACCAGAGCTGGCTAGCGTTCAGCCAAGCTTTGGCACACGTCTGTTTCTTGAATTAGAGCTAGGCGCCCTTTTCGAGCTTTTCTTTGCACACTCTTGGCAAGACTTTCCCTCTCCCCTGATCATGATCCGCTGTGTTTGAGTCTGCTTTGTAGAAACACAAAGCCAGGCTTGCAAGGAGTCAGCTGGAATGGATATCTGTTTACAGAGCTTCCAAGAGATGAGAGAGGCACCGACCCCGCGCATAATCACCAATCAAGGCTCCATATGCCTACGTCAGCACCGAACGATTGTGTTGGCACCGGAAAATGGAAACCCCGGCCAGGAACCCGCCAAAACCAGAGAAAACCACGCGGCATTAAATGTGAATCATTTACCACATGCCTTCCACCGTATAAATGGTGGGTGCCTCTTCCAAAGCGTCGCTTGACTCTTCTGAGTATTCGTCCTTCGCTTTCTCTTTCTCCGCTTGAAGGCCTTGCTTTTTGCCACTCATATCTCGTACTTCGTAGATAGACAATCGTGAATCTGTAACCATGGCGAACGGCACTATCGACGCCTCCAAGCTGACCACGACGCTGACTACGACGCCGAAGACGATTCCGGCACTGGACAAGCTGAGCTTCGGCAAGAACTTCACAGACCACATGCTGCTGATCCGCTACAACGAGGAGACTGGCTGGCAGGCACCTGAGATCAAGCCGTACGGCCCCCTGGAGATTGACCCGGCGGCCTTTGTGCTCAACTACTCGGTTGAGGCCTTTGAGGGCATGAAGGCCTTTCGGTCCGCCGACGGTACAATCAATCTGTTCCGGCCCGAGAAGAACATGCAGCGGCTCTCGACGTCGTCACAGCGCATCATGCTGCCCGAGTTCGACCACGAGCAGCTCCTGCAGTGCATCAAGGAGCTGGTCAAGGTCGATGAGCGCTTTGTGCCCAACGAGTACGGGTACTCGCTGTACATCCGCCCAAACTTTATCGGTACTGAGCCGAACCTCAATCTGCAGTACTCGCGCGAAGCCCTGCTGTACGTATACCTGTCACCTGTTGGTCCATATTTCCCGCGCACCGTGCGCCTGCTGGCCAACAGCAAGGAGGCACGTGCGTGGCCTGGTGGTGTCGGCAACTACAAGCTGGGTGGCAATTATGCGCCTGCCATGCGCCCTGCAATGGAGGCAGTGAAGGAGGGCTTCGACCAGATTCTGTGGCTGCTCGGTGACGACCTCTATATTACAGAGGTGGGAACTATGAACTTTTTTATCTTCTGGGACAATGAGGACGGCGACCGCGAGCTGGTGACAGCGCCTCTGGACGGAGTCATCTTGCCTGGTGTTACCCGCGACTCGCTGCTGGAGCTGGCACGCAAATGGGGGGAATTCAAGGTCAGCGAGCGCCGCGTGACCATGCCTGAGATGATCAAGGCGCTGGAGGAGGGACGCCTTGTGGAAGCCTTTGGCGCCGGCACTGCATGTGTCGTGTGCAGCATCGAGGACGTCTCGTATGAGGGCAAGGTCTACAAGATTCCCGTTGACCCGAACAACCCTAAGGCAGTGTTTGGCCCCCTAGCAAAGCGTCTGCATGCCGAGCTCCTGGATATCCAGTATGGAAGAGTTGCGTCGCCGTGGCTGGTACCTGTTTAAGCCAATGCGAATATATTCCACACATACACCAGCAACACAAATGAATCATAAAGCTATACCAGAATTACTCTGCTCGCGATGCGAGCTCGGCTGCTAGCCAGCATGGGTTGACACGTCGATAAGAGTATCACGGCGAACCGGCCATTTGAACGTGTCGGATGGCTGTTGGTGCAATGGCGATCATGGACATCTCCCACCTTGGTGGCCTGCTCAGCGCAGGCGCTTCAGTGCTGGTTCGTTGCTGCTAGTAGCAGAATCGCCTGCTGCTGCACGCCTCTTGCGCGGCCTCTTTGTAGCCGGAGTGGTGCCGGAAGCATCGGCAGCAATGGCTGTAGAACGACAGAGCTGTTCAGGAATACTGCCTGAATCACAGAGTGACTGGAAAATGAGCCTGAAGTTTAGAACTGCTGCGAGATCGCGGTTCAAGAGCCGAGATGAATAGGCTCGCCTGAATTGTGCCATGGCCTGCTTACATGACTCGCTTGTACAGCGGAGAAGGCCATGGCACTTCACAGTTGGGTTCTTCGATCTCTGGTAGGGCCGCGGGTTGGGAACATGCCGGAATGTCTGCAGCGACTTTTCGCAGCAGAACGGGTACATCGACGATGTCCGGAATTCGTCGATCAGATAGACTTCAAAGCTATGGTGTTTGAACTTGTCGCGCCATTCCTTGCCACGAATTGGCGCATGGTGCCGGGCCATCGGCGCACTCCAATTGCCCATGATCAGCACTGGATCTGGACCGAACTTGCTCCGGAGTTTTGCGGCAAGCCTGTGGTCTGCACGGGCCTGGTTCATGAATGAATCAAGGCGCAGCTTGCGGTGAAGCGGGTACACCTTGGGACTGGTCCCGACACCCGGACGGGCCTTCCAGCGCCTCTGGTGCTGCTTGTTTGACTTAGTGAGTTGCTGCTCTGGTAACCTTCGCGCTGTCATTGTGCTGGCATAAAACGGTGCTAGGACACACCGCACAGATGCACGGGCAGCAACGCAGGCACGGAATTTTGCTGGGCTAAGGGTCCGGCAGCAGTGCTTGGAAAGCTCTGCCTCTGCTCTGCGGACAGCATCTTCTGGGACTTGATCCTTTGTAGCCTGACGAATCCTGTCGTAGTGGCGCAGCTTGAGCTCCTTATTGCGCTGTTGCCGTGTGTAGCGGTAGAGCATCTTTTCACCCTCCTTCCCATTGCTGCTATTTTCGTGCACCATATACAGTAAATTGCCCCGATCTGGATCGATGAATACACAGCAGCCTTTCAGATTCTGCAGCTCTGGCTGTGGGATTTGGTAGGCGTAGTGACAGTCAGCTGTAGCATTGCCTGCTGTAGGTCTAGAGCACATGGTGGGTGATGTAGGGCAAAAGGAATAAACAAATAGCGAGTAACGAAAAATACCTGGTATATGAATGTGTAACTTTCGTGTAGCGCGAATTCTGAACAAGCCGTTAAGCGATGGCATTGCAATCCAGAGATGTGCGAGCGGTGTGACCATGTCAGCAATAGAGATTGACAGAGTCAAGGGATATATATTGATGAAGAAAGCTAAAGAGAAGTAGGAAGGGAGATGCGAGCGCAAAGGTTTTACACCATCGCTCAGGTGGCAGAGCCAAAAATAAAATAAAATAAACAACAGGATGAAAAACTATGTAGTTCACGGTAGTCGGATCTTGAGATTCTAGCGTTTGTGGCCACTACAATAACAGCGTGTTACCCTAGTTTTTTGATCTTGTGCGGCATCTGACCTCATGTGTAAGAGTTTACAGAGCAAGTCACCCAAACTTGCTTTGAGGTTTAGTAGTCTTATTATTTAACCAATTATAAGGGTTCTAGCGGATGGTAGGACACTTTTTGGACTATAAAATCTTGTATATAGGTAAAGACAGTGTGTCCAGTGATCACAGCCATCCTTGTGTGATATGTACCAGCTCTGTTTGTGGAATATAATGCCCATGCAGATACTTAGATTCCCGCTGTTCCTTGACCAACCAGCATCACAGCCTCGTGCACGGTATGTTTATATTACCAAACACAGTAAAAAGTTGTGACAGCCCCTTTAATGAAGGCGACTTAGCTGCTGTGCTTAGTCACAACGATATTGCAATCACGGTCTGGGTGCCATGGCCCGGCCGTGAGCCTGTGCCTGCGCGGCATGGGGATCGGGTTTCCGTTGTCATCGAGTCTGTCGGGCCCAAACAGCGAGCCCTCGGGCAGCTCAAGGTCGTAGTCCTTGAGAAGGTTTGCCAGGATGGTGAACATTTCCATATAGGCCAAGTTCCGTCCAGGGCAGATGCGCACACCGGTACTGAATGTCATGACATTCTGCTTCAGATCTGGGCTATCAATGAACCGCTCTGGCGTGAAGCGCTTTGGGTTGGCCCAGACGCTGGTGTGGTGGTTCAGCCCAGCCACGCTGGCACAAACCACTGTGCCTGCTGGCAAGAAATGGCCCTGGAACCGAGCCCCTCCTGCAGGCACAATGCGAGGCAAAGTAGTCCCGGACACAGCCCTGATGCGCAGCACTTCGTAGATGCAAGCCTCCAGGTAAGGCAAACTGGCGCGGCTCTCGGCATAGGTAACCAAGTGGTCGGGCGAAAAGGCTGCACGCACCTCCGCCGTGGCGCGCTGGTAGCACTCGGGGTAAAGCATCATAAAATGGACGAACCAGGTCATGGTCAGCGACGTTGTATCCGTTCCCGCGATCAAGAAGCTGACGTTTTCAGCTGTGATCTCATCGGCCGATAGCTTCATCTTCGAATCTGGGTCTTCAGCGTCAATAAGCGCCTGCAGAATATCCTTTGGGTGTCCCTTTCCAGCCTGTACCATCTGGCGGCGTCCGTCGATGATTTGGTTGTTGAAGTCGATGAATGCTTGGTGGCTCTTAGTCAATGCCGCGGTCAGCAGATTCATTGGGTACCGCCGGGCAAATGGCAATAGTTGCGTGCGGATAGCAAGCTTGATAGTGTTGTCGACCCACTGGATTATCTTCGAGTCGTTGTTCGCCAGCGCGTGGAACTGCTGGCCAAACCCAAGAGCGCTGATGACGTCGAAAGTTGCTAGGGAAAAGTCCTGACTAAAGTTGATGACTGCTTTGCCGTCGCCCTGGTCCACCTGCCTGTTCCATTTCTTCTTGATCTCGCCAATTCCGCACTCCAGCACCGTTGACTCCATCTGCGCAAGATATCCATGCGTGAACATGGGTCCAAACTGCCTGCGCCGCATGTTGCTGACCTCAGGCTCAGAGGTGGAGAACATGGTTTCACCAACCTGTGCAAAGAAGCTGTAGACCTTTTTGTTTTTGCGGAACGCGTGCGAGCCAAGCACCCGCCGGCAATCGGCAGGGTTTGATAACACAATGACGCCGGGGCCAACTGCGTAGATATCGCCATACTTGTCATAGTATTCTTCAGCCATGTCCGCTTGGTATCCGCGTGCTGCTCGCGACCTATACATGAGTATTGTGAACCTCGCCGACAGGTCTCCGGGGATACGACTTTCAAGCGAAAAGAACATCCGATAGACAAGATATACCGCTAATGACACTGCCGAGACGAGTCCCAGGGCCATCATCTGCGAAACCTCATAATCAGCAAATGCTTTGTTGATAATGTTTACAACTACCATACTCGTCGCATAAAGAAAATACGTCTATTTAAAAGTGGGTTAAGGTCAGAGAAGAAAGGAAGAATAGGCGGCCTGTTTTATATCTGAGCATTCTGCAAACATGGGGTCTTTTTGCGGAGGAATAAGCAACGGTATCTGGAGAAGCTTTTTTTTTCTCGTTCAAGCGGAGCATCATTCTTGGCACTCGGCTTCACTCACAGTTATCTGCCGAAAGGCAGCCGTATGCGGTGGTATTTTATGCCAAGGAGGGGTTTCATGTGCAGCTGCGTGACAGGGCATGTTGGGCGCACATGCCCGGATTTTCCATCTTTGGGAGTGTCGGCTCCAAGGCAGTGCGAGAGCGATTTACACAGCTCGTTCTGCTGGTAAATCCGGATATCAGAGCAGCATCATCGCATTTGACTGTACAGCGGACTATGGGGCAACACAGTCGCCCGTGGTCGCACATACAGTGTTCTGCTTGCATTTAAAGAGACATATCAGTGTATAAAAGTGATGTCATCGGCCAACATATGGCAAATTTTACCACCACTGTATTCGCTACCAAAAGAATGTTGCAGGTCTAGAGCACACAGTAGGTGGTGTAGGGCAAGAGAAAAAAAGAAACGATAAATACACATTCATATGTGGTGCCAAGTGCCTTTCTTCTGTCAGCACTCATCGTAGCCCACAAAATATACTTAAATAAGACGGTACGTGCCTATTACGACCTCGGTCAAATGTCAGGGAAGAAGATACTAGGTAGCGTGTTCTCCTAGTGATGACAATAAGAGTACTGATGAAACCAAAAGCGTTCACAAAAATATATTGGAAAAACTAGGAGGAATCCCCGCTGCTAGGAGCCAGCAAGGGGTATTTAAGCAAGCGCCGAGTGCGCATACTGAGCCCTCATCTAAGCTGCGTACGGCCTTGGATAAAGCTGCACTACTCCCAGTGAGTAAACCGCCTTGGGTGAGTCGGAACCACCCTAGCGGCATGACACATTATGTATTTTCGTTATTAATTTTTCGCTCCTTTTTCCTCTTGCCCCACACCACCCACCGTGTAATGGGTAAAAAGTGTTGTAGGTCTAAAGCACACGGTGGGTGGTGTAGGGCAAAAGAAAAATAAGAAACGAGTAGCGAAAGATACCTTATATATGAGTATGTGTGTAGTTTTCGTGTAGCGCGGATTCTGAATAAACTGTCATGTTATGGTATCTTAATCCAGAAATATGCGAGCGTTGTGAGCGTATCAGCAATAGAAAGTGACAAAGTTAAGGAACATACATTGATGAAGAAAGCTAAAGAGAAGTAGGAAAGGAGAAGCGAGCAAAAAGGCTTTATACCATCGCTCAGGTGACAGCCAAAAAGAAGAAAAAAGAAAAAAGAACAGGATAAAAAACTATGTAGTTCACTGTAATCGGATCTTGAGATTCTAACATCAACGCCGCAGCCTATAATAATCGGATCTTGCTGTGCCAAAACACCCTGTCTAAGCATTGGCTCGAATAGTTTGCGGTGCATATCGCTGACTTTGGGTGATGTATTTGAGACCATATTTTTATCGATAGTTTCAAACACTTGGTACCTACTCATTTGAGAAGGAAAAAGAATGGTACCAAGTATGCACTTGCAATTGGCAGGATCGGGAATCGCCACAGCGTTGAGGCTAGAGAAGTCAGTATCGCCAAAACAATAATAATTGTCTTCGCACCTGTCACCACGATATCCAGGAGCAGTTATAGTCCTCTCGTAGTAGGATGTAAAGCGAGCAAGGAGGTGACCAAGGAATTAACTGCCAAAGGAGAAGAATAGAGTGAAGATTACATAGCCTACAAAAAACTGCCGCTGTCGCTGTGACTGTACAAGTGGATAGCAAATTTTCCAACTCAAAAGCCGAAATGATACCCATAGCCAGCGTTAGAAATGGGTTGATGGAATGGGGCAGAGGAATGGGGCGTATGCTTTCCGATGAGAGAGTTTCAGTTTGGGCTATGGGCTCGCATCATTTTATATTCATGAGGTTGGGGTTACTGATATAAAACAAATGAATATGAAAAATACATAGAAACATAGAATGCAGTCCGTCATAGCACTACAATGCCATTTACTTTTGTACAATGTCATTTGAGAGCGCACAGATATTAATGCTGATCGACACTAGCGACGATAGTGGTAATTTTCTGACCTGGTACTTAGACTTGACCTGAGCTGGCTTGCAGCTGATTCGATTCATCTTGATGATAGCCATGTAGATTACATGATGCATAGGCAATAATGAGAGATAAGCATGAATGCGTTATATATAGCCATCATGAGATATCTATGATGTCATTGAAGGACCATCTTGCTGTTAATATCACATTAACTGAATGTCTGCTGCTGTAGGTCATTGTGCTTTTGGCCACCAGTATTGCCATTATTAACAATATAAGTATCAATGTCACGAATATGTAATTGGCGGGCACTTGGCAATTGCCACTTTAATATAATAGCTCACTACAGTTGAGCGTTGGTTGACATGTTGAATATTATTCCAAAGCGCCATCTCAAGTTTGCACTGCAATCAAATGGCCCACCAGCATACCCCTTTGTCCTCCCTTACTCTGTGCCAATATTATTATTATCCTTTATAGCTATGAATTTTTCAAGCCTGACATTCATCCTCGCATTCTCTGCGAGCACCTTAGCGGCACTGCTGCCTGATGATGTGATATCCTGTCCAGCTGGATACCACATAATTTGTACAAGCAAGCGGGTGTGCCACTGCGTTCCCAATTAGCGCCATTATTATAAACCAGTTTAAATAAATTGTTGGCATGGTACTAGTGTAGCTGGGTCGATAAAAACGGTTCAAGTAGCCTAGAAATAGCAGCTGGATCCTGCACTACCCGTGGACCCACTTGTGCCCGACCATGATAATCTGATCCCAAGTATTATGATCCATACTGGAGACATTATCAACAAAAAGAGGGAGCACATATGCACGGTGCCAATTTCTAGCTGCCGAAAATGCACATGTGGTAATGTTTCTGACAACCACCCTCCCGTTTTTGTGGTTAAAAATAGGGACCGTGCTAGATGAAAATAATTCCCACCCTGCCTTCTTCACAGCGGTCGTCAACCATGTGCCTGCAGGATATATTGGACAATCATTGCAGTTTCTGATTGCGGACATAATTTGGAGGGACCGCTTTGGACGATCCCCCTTGTCACATTTGCTATCAGCTCCTTGAGTGAATGACCTTTCACATCCTCCCTACTTGCGAAAGGAGTATTCAGCAGCTGGTATTGCTTCTAACACGTGTATGCTCTTTGCAAAGAAGACATGGCAAGCCTTAGGAAACTAGGATATAAAGCGTGGAGCTGAGCCCGCACCATACATCATTCATCAACACATCATCTTTCCTATCCTCTAGCCCTCGCAATGAACTTCGCTGCCCTCTCTGCTCTTATCGTCTCTGCCGCCGCTGTTGTCTCGGCCGGCGTTATCGAGCCCAAATACCAGTGCCCGCCGCCCCTGAAGTGGGCCTGCCCCGAGCCCAGGATTTGCGGCTGCTACTACGTCGGATAAACCTGCCGAGGTGATCCATTGCTAGACATTGATCACAAGCAAATTGGTTTAATAAATTACATTCTCATGTATTGGATTATATTGCAACCGGACATGATTGGGTCTGCAGCTGGTTCTACATCCGAAGGAGCGTGAGGAAAAACACATGTAGTCTGTAACCCGACACCAAGTGTCATGTGCCGAGGGGTTGTCAAGTTGGAACCTGGCTCGTTCTGGGAATGGGAGGTCGATCAACCACGCACTGCGGAGATGGAAACAAAAACATGTATGGCCGACACTCCGTCCACCCCATATA
The DNA here is from genome assembly GCF_002104995.1 of Linderina pennispora. Classification (NCBI taxonomy): domain Eukaryota; kingdom Fungi; phylum Kickxellomycota; class Kickxellomycetes; order Kickxellales; family Kickxellaceae; genus Linderina; species Linderina pennispora. Next base: position 254,376 of record NW_024468251.1, on the reverse strand, counting down.
TCCCTGGCTGCTAAACTGATTGGCTCGCTTCTCCATCTGCTGGATGTGGATTATCCTCGAGACAATTCCGAGCACAAATAACTGTGGGAACCAGCACATTCCCATTTTCGAGCACTCCACAGACACGCAGCCAAAGGAATGCACATAGGGGGCATGCAGCCCAGACCTTGGCACTGCAGAGCGTGGTATGTTCTCTCACGGCTGCAGCTACTCCAGAGATCTGCACTGCAGAATCTACTTCTGCCCATATAAACAGTTTTTTGACAAAGAGCGTGTAAGATTGCATCTGGCATATCGGGGCATCAGTTTTATCCCAAAAAAGGAATATTCACTGCATTAGCCAAAAGTAAAATGTATGAAGAGGGGTAGACGGAATTGCTCTATGACCAGCGTCTGCGAGAGACAGGTATATAATGCTACGACTGAGCGGACTATCCAATTCACCATTATCATTGCTTCGTATATTTTTCGACTAGCCTAGCTTTTTCTTTCGCCATGAAGTCATTTGCCATCGTCATTGCCGTAGTTCTCGCGTCCGCCGCATCCGCTGCTGTCGTCGCGCCCCGTGCTGCCTGCCCTCCTGGGTGGTATCAGGAATGCACGGGACCCCACCAGTGCAAGTGCTATCCTCGCTAAGAGCACACCAGAGATTCAATTATTCTCCTTTTTTGTTTGCTCTTGTTGTGTCTCGGGTACGATACACTTGGATAGACAGCCTCCTGCAACTGTCTAGAACACGTTTACTTTTCGAGCACCTTTCCACGACGTATATTGAACGTATGAAATATGCTGTATGAAAGAAGGAAGGAGGAATCACCAGGTGAAAGGGCAGGTGCCCGTCTAAGTAGTGGCGCCGGTCGCCCAGAATAGTATGGCCGGCCATTGTGGCCTAAAGGTCTTGATCCATGGGTTCCTAAGATCATAAGGATTTGGAACCACATCTCTCTCCGCTCAGCTTGGAGCCTTGGCTCGCGTAGTCAGGAACCGGCTTAATGCGCTCAGGATTCCTTTTCTCTGCGTAGGGTTGCACGTCTCTGCATAGGCCGCGATGATTGTCGGGTCTACGAAGTGTTTGATGGGTTCCCATGAGTCTTCATTATCTGATTGGCCCCGCCAGTGCACCTTGAACTGCCACTGCCTGTGGCGTTGGCGATGCCCGTGGATGTAATCGATCTCCTGGTGACCGTCTTGCGGTGCTGGGTCGTCCTCCAGATGGACTAAGTGTTTTGGTGGGACCCGCCGGGTTGGTGGTTCTGGCGCATCGTAGCCCTCTGCCTTGGTTAATTCGACTGCACCACTCGGGGTCACTTTATGGACAATGAATGGTCCTTCGAACTTGGGGGCTCCCTTGGGTGGTTGCGGCATGATGCGTGCCAAGACCTTGTCTCCGGGTCGGTATACTGCTAGCGGTCGCGAGTTGTCAAATGTCGTCTTCAGGCGCGCTTGGTACTCCGATAGGTTACGTGCGACTGTCGGGTGAATCACTGCATCTCTAAAATGAGCTAGCTGTTGGATAGTGAGTTCATCTGTCAGTTGGTTTTGTTGTCTCGTAAGAATGTGCGGGGATAGCAGGTCGCGGCCGAACATCGCCATTGCTGGAGTCATTCCAATAGCGCGGTGGAATCGGGCATTACATGCGTACTGGACCAGTGGCAAGTGGGCATCCCATTCGGTCATTGCGCTAAGGCCCATGGCTTGAAGACGTTCCTTGCAAATGCGAACTGCTCGTTCGGCTAATCCGTTCGCTGATGGGTTATATGGCGTTGTTCTCCTGTGCTCAATCCCTGTGGCCTGTGTTAGGAACTCGAGTGTTGCATTCACGAATTCACGACCATTGTCCGACTGTATGACTTTCGGGAAACCAAAGGATGAGCCTATGTGGATGAGTACTCTTGCTACTGATACCGCCGTCTTATCTGGTAGTGGATATAAGAACATGTACCGTGTGAATACATCCACTCCAACGAAAATGAAAGTATTGCCTGCCTCAGTTATCCGCATTGGGCCCGCAAGGTCAACGGCAATATGGTCCATCGGTCGCTTCGCTGTGACTGGTATCAGGGGCTGCGGCCTTGGGTTCTTTGCTGAGAATGCCTGACATATCTTACACCGGTCTGCTGTGTCCTTACACTCCTTCTCTAATGTAGGCCAATCGTAGCCATCGCCCCGTACTGCTGCAGCCATTGTTGCGCCTTTGAAGTGACCCAATGCGTGCGCCTGCCGTATGATCTCCTCGCGTAGTTCACGTGGTGGCATGGCAGTAATGGTGTCTGTCATCAGTGCTGTGACATCTGTTGATCCGAAACCATTCACTCCCCTGGTGGTCCCGTGGAGCTCCTCTAAGCATGGGACTGCCGTTAGTGATGTGACTGGTGCCAGCTGTTCGAAGAGTAGCTGTGCAATACGCATGCCCCGGTGGATGCGGAATGGCTGAGTTGTGGTATTGATCATAAGCACAATGATCTCACCACGGTATGATGAGTCCACTACTCCTGCTGCGATGTCTATGCCCTTTGAGGCTAGTCCGGATCGTGGAGCGATGCGGGTGTAGCAAGATGGGGGTATCTCCAGGAATAGACCCGTGGGTACCTTACAGCGTTGCAGTGGGGGAATGGTGGTATCCTGAGCTGCTGATATATCCCACCCAGCATCTCCAATATGCCGTCTCGTTGGTAATGCGATATCCGGGTATCTCTGGAAAGCACGCACTGTAAAGGCAGAGGATGTGTGTATCGCTGCTACCGTTGTGTTTGCGAAGAGGCGAGAGAGGGCATCCGGGAGTATGTTCAATATGCCGGCACGGTGCTCGAGCCTAAAATTAAACTCCTGCAGTATGGTATACCACCTGGCAAGCATGGGCGTAAGTTCGTGTTGCGAGTGTAACCATGTCAGTGCTGCGTGGTCAGTTATCGCAGTGAAATATCGGCCGTAAAGGAACTCACGAAAACGGGTAAGTGCAAACACAAGGCTCAGTAGCTCTCGCTGCGTGATGGGGTAACGCTGTTGGCTCGGGGACAATGCCTTGGCTTGGAAACTGATAAACCGCTTCTGTCCCGCTGGTGTTTGCTGGTATAGTACCGCCCCAATACCTCTGTCAGATGCGTCCGCTGCCACGAATAGTGGCCACTCGGGGTGAGGGTGGAACAAGGCTACCGACTGGGCAATAGCTTGTTTAACTATGGTCACAGTGTGCTTGTACTCAGGCGTAAGCGCTAGTTTATCTCTGCCTTTCCCTGTGCGCAGGTCGTCGAGTGGTGGCAGAAGTCGGTGCAAGAATGGTATATGCTCACGGATATAGTTGACAGTGCCCAAAAATGAACGTAGCTCTGTGCGCGTCGTTGGCAACGGCCAATCAAGTAACGCTTGAACACGGTTTGGGTCAGATTTGCGGCCGTCACCAGAGACTATGAAACCAAGAAGTTTGACCGACTGCTGGGCAAAATGACACTTGTCAATGTTCAGTGGTAGTAGTGCCGATGTGAGTAATGCTACCACCTGACGCACATGATCAATGTGAGATGTAAGGTCTGGTGAGAATATAACGATATCGTCAATATATGCACGTGCGAATGTGCATCTGCGCAATAACCGTGAAATGACGCGCTGAAATTGGGCTGGCAAGTTCTTTAACCCAAAAGGTGCTCGTGCGAATACATACTGCTCACCGGCCCAAGTGAACGCCGTTTTTGGCTGGTCAGCCTCAGCGACAGGGAAACGATGATATGCCTGTGTCAAGTCAAGGGTGGTGAACAATGTACTGCCTGCCAGATCTTGAAAGATCTCCTGTGGTGTGGGCAGTGGGAACACATCGTCACGTGTTAGCTGGTTCAATGCCCTGAAATCAACAACTCCACGTTTTCCCGTCAATCGCCCCTGCAGGTCCTTCTTCGGCACGAGGAACAGCATCGAGTTGGAGGTGCATCCGGGTGGTGCTTGGACAATGACCCTATCTGTTAACCATGCTGTCACCTGCGCATCACAAATTGCCGATTCGGCTGGTGCAAAGCGTGGCTGCCGTCGCTGGTTGTGTGGGTTGACAGTCGTCGGTATATGTACCACTGCATCAGGTAGTGGGCACGGTTGTGACCGATCGAACCTAGCATTGGCCTCCAGTTCATTAGCGAGTGCAGCTTTGACTTTGACAGCAGTCTCAGAGAGCGGCATCGGTTCTGGATCCGGAATGTCTGGTAATTCTGATGCTATCAGCGGGTGGTCGCCTCTGTCCTTTGTGACCGCCATCAGCTCCTGTAATCCATAGGTACTGATAACATCCCGGCCGATAATGACTGGTGGTGAGCAGGAGCCTGGTAGGACCTCGACCATGAGTGCGATGGTATGCTGAGTTGTCTGCAGTGTGATATTGGTAGTGCCGAGTCGTGGAACACTTGACTCGGCCACAGCCAAAACGATGGTGCCACTGGCTGGGGCAATCTCACAGGACAGCTCTTCCGCTAGTGCTCTCGTGATGCATGTATGTCGTGCGCCTGTGTCAAGTAAACCCTGTGTGTGGACCTGTGCTGAATGCCCTACTAGTGTGATGGGGATGATATATGGATCCAGCTTGGTTATAGTTGGCAATGGAGGTGTTACCCTATCCGCTGTAGCTACTTCAACATCAATCATGAACAGGTCGATGGAGTCGTCGTCGCTGGCATAGTCCACATAATCCTCCTGTGCCTCTGTATCGCCCACATCTGACTCGTTATCATCCAGGTCATCGCCAGAATCTGTCCGTAGAGTCTCGCTAGTGCTGATGTCCATGTGCTTTACATGTACATGCCTGGGTGTCGTCGGGTCATTGCGAGGTCGCTGGTTAGTGGTCCTGGTGCGATTGGGTGCATTTGGGCGGGGCGTCCTTGCTGCGGCACTCTGTTCTGGGGTCGGCATATGCTGGCCAATCCGACCTTGGTTTTGTTTGTACTGGGTCATATACGTGGACTGGTATGTGTGACGCTGCTTCCATTCCTGGCCAGCGCGTCCATGTCCAAGCATAAGAGCAAAGTCGGTCTCGGACTCCATGACAAACTTGTAGATCTGTGAGAGGTCCTGGGCATCAGCGGGTCGGGCATTCATAAAGTTGAGTGTTAGTCCACGTAGCTGCAATGGTAGGGCCTCCAAGAAGAGCTGAATGGTGCCTGGTTGCGAAGCACGGTATAATGCTGTCAGGCGCAGTTTCTCAAATTCATCAATGAAATCAGCGAATGGCTGGTAAATGTCCAATCGTAGCTGTCTGATGACCTCCTGTGCATATGTGGGTGTCAGCATTGTCGGGGATGTCTCTAGCAGTCGCAGTTTAGTATCATCCCATGAGCGTGCCGGGTTAGTCCGTAAGGCATCGAGGAACCTGCGCTGTGTCGTGGGTTTCAGGCCAACCAGAATGGCACGTGCGCCCCAGAACTGTAGCGGGTAGTTATTACTGAGCAGGATTGTCTCGATTTCCGTTAGGTAGTCAATGGGGTCGCTCACAAAGTTCCTATCAGTAGGTTTCATTGATGGCAACTTATCAGGCAATTTGCGACGGTTCGCATCAGGATCGAATGGGAGGACCTGGTTCAGGTCACCAACTGCAAAACCACCAAGGAGTGCACCTGTTGCCCGGAGTGGGGACTTGTGCTGACCAGTGGGTAGCGGGCTCGAAAATGGATTGGATCTGTCATCCATAATCACACCATCACTAAAGTGGGTTGGCTGGCTCGGGTGAAAAGGCGGGGCCTGGGCTGGGGTGTACCATGTATCCGGTTTGTTCCCAGCTTGTCCTGAAAATCCCTCAACACCACCCGAGTTCATACGGTCTGGGGATGCATAGTGCACAAAGTGCAGACGATGGGCCCCACGATGGTAATCTTGGTAGTTGACTTGGCGGTCACGCTGGTTGTTGCGGGAGGGAGTGCCACGTACATTGCTTGCAGCTTGATTGTCAGCAGCATCGTGCTTGTAGTTACGGACATCATCGGACTGTCCTCGGTTGCCGTTGCGGTAGGTTGCTGGGCGTGCTGCCGCTAGTGGACTGGGTGGGGTAGGGGCAGTTTCATCCACAATGTGCGTACGGGTCTCTGTAATGTCCGGAGGCTTAGTGTTATTGTCGACCTCATTGGGCTTAGCATCTCTGCGAAAGTCATCCAGTGCCTCCGTAATTTGCTGGTGGGTGGCGTCGGTCACTACTCGTATCGCTCCATCCATGGTATCCCTGACATGGCCTACCTCGCTCTCCGCTCTTGCCGTACGCTCCACAAGCAATGACACTTGAGTCACTAGCTGCGATATCTGGCTAGAGTTTGTTGCTAGCATCTGCTGCATATCGCTGATGCGGTGAGTAAGCTGTGCAATATTCGCAGTGGTCTTAGCAGACTCGACATTCAGCGCCTGAATCTCAGTGGTGTTCATACCAGTCTGCTCTTCTAGGGCCATCATGTGCTCCCTTGATGTCGTCGCGAGTTTCTTAATGCTGTTTTCAAGGTCGTCGAGGTCCTCGCCAGTCTTACGGCGCCAGTTGGTCAATGCTCGAGAGTGTTCATCAACCCTATCTGCCGTACGCTGCATGTCTCCAGCCATCTGGCCTAAAGCCAAATTCATCTTATGGACCTTCTCAGCCGCAGGTACCTCATCGTTGAGTGGGAAAATGAATGATTCGAGCTCCTCAGTGTCCGGTACTTGGGCTTCAGGGACAGTTGCTGTTGGGCGCAAGCGGTGGTGGCTAGCCTGGCCACGTTGCTTGTGACTGGTGTTTGGGTGATCAGTCATAGGAATAGCAAAGGGAAAATGCCAAAAGCAAAATAAAGAGAAAAAATAAAATAAAATAAGCAGTATGCTTCCTCCGGTACTCGGTAAGTAGGGGGAAGGTGAAAAAATATGTTGTGTCTCGGGTACGATACACTTGGATAGACAGCCTCCTGCAACTGTCTAGAACACGTTTACTTTTCGAGCACCTTTCCACGACGTATATTGAACGTATGAAATATGCTGTATGAAAGAAGGAAGGAGGAATCACCAGGTGAAAGGGCAGGTGCCCGTCTAAGTAGTGGCGCCGGTCGCCCAGAATAGTATGGCCGGCCATTGTGGCCTAAAGGTCTTGATCCATGGGTTCCTAAGATCATAAGGATTTGGAACCACAGCTCTTAATAAATCGTGAACCCATCGCCGATGCATCGCAAAATGATTATTGTACACATTTTGGTCAATGTTGAGATTGCCGATACACCAACTACTCTACTACATGAAGTCCGTTAAAAGGGAGGAGCCTCGGAACGGGGGACCGTCCACAAATTGATTTTCGTTCTCAAGGCAACGGAATTCAGAGACATGTGTCCGATAGAAAACAAATGGGGCCGGGTATATGCGGCCAAGACATCTATTGTTAGATTCACCTATCGACGCCGGCAATACATTTACATCTCTTCCTGTAAATTGTACCTAGAGCAAATCCAAACCTCGGACATTCTCACGATACACCGAGACCAGAAGGGACTGCCAAATTCGAGACCTTCCCATGAGCGTTTGGCAAAATTGCTTTGCTTCAGTATGAGAGCACTTGTTTGCTGCTTCGCAGGATATAAAAGGGCACGCGTGCTTCACAGACAACAAACAATTGTATCGTCAAGAATTCCTTCGAGTTCCCCACATAGCCAAATGTATCTCAAGACCGTCGTCCTTCTTCTCGTCTCTGCTGCTGTCGCCTCGGCCGATCTTGCGCCCAGGGCCAGATGCCCTCCTCGGTTCTACTGGTCGTGCGTGGATGGCATCTGCGGCTGTGTCGCCGTCGGCACTGGATAAGGCAGTCCCATGCCATTGTACTGCCACATATATGTGCTGCACCTGTCCACCATTATTTCAGCTCTAGCGCCTTTTATTATATTGAAAAATATATTCAGGAGTTGAAAAAATGCCATGAATATGCTGCTGAGATACGTGCCTGAACGGCGACTGATGATATCGGATTGAAAGTAGGACTAGACAGCCCTTGCTCATGCGCATTCGTCACAGCGAAAAATATGACTGTTGAGAGTAATGGCCGCTGCTGCCATATATCTGGAAAGGGAGTTGTGTGATGTGAGACAGGTGGTGGCAAGGCTTGACGCTATTTCATCATAACTGCGTGTTTGTGGAAAGTAATCATAACTCAACACCATGAATATGTGCGAGTGCAAAAATCGCCAAAATGGACTTGCTGATTAGGCATCGGAACCACCCCAGCACCAAAGACGACCGAAAGAATGCATCAGATGAGCCAGGATGCAACCGACTACGACTATCGGAACTGTACATCGTATTTTAGCAACTGCACGGATAAAGTGTTCCACATGACACACTGCCGCCAGGGCGATCAGCGGTCGTGGCCTCACTGACAATAGCCCACATTACAGAAACACCCACCAAATAAGAGTGTATGTAGTAGGCTGATGATATGTGTTCTTGGCAGTGTCAAAGATTGGAAATATAACTAGGGGATGGGAGTGCCATTTCAAACATTGCTCTCCTCCTCTTCGTCGGCATGGTAGCCATGACGGCGCATCTCGGCAAGCCTCCTCCTGGCAGCAACCAGATCCTTCTCGAGCTTCAGGATCATGACCTGCTGGTCCATCTCCTTGCTCTTGAACTCGAGGTTCGACATCTGGTCAAAGTCCTCCTGAGCGCTCTGCTGCTCCTTCTCGCTGAGACGCTGGGTGGCACGCACCAGGTGTGCCGAGGCTTCCGTCACCGCCTTGGCGGCCAGCTCCAGGCGCTCCTGGGTCTTCGAGTACAGCTGCGACTTGACGCGCGATGCGGCCACAAGCTGCACAGTGGCCGCCGACACCTCGCGCGCAGCCACCACCAGGTGCTCGATGGTCAGCGTGCCCTTGATCACGCCGTCGGCGGTCTCAACCAGCATGTTGGTGGCCATGGCCACAGCCTTGGCAGCCGAGATCAGACCCTCAGTCCACCGGTTGTTCTTCTTGTAGAACGCTGCCTTTGAGCTCGTGCCGCGGCCCTGCGCGACGATCTCCTGTTGCGACGCGGTTGCGGCGCGGATCAGCTGCGCGATCGCGTTGGTCATGGCCATGGACGAGTCCAGGATCGCGTCATGCACCTGCACCTGGTGGTCGGTCAGCGACGAGTCACGTGGCTGGTTCGCCAGTGCCTGCAGGCGCGCCACAGCTTCGTCAATGGCGCGTGCGGCATTCAGCATTTCCCGCTCGACCAGATCCGACACGTCCTCGCTGGTCGTGGCCACCGACACGCGCGACGCGTCCTGCGGCACAAGTCCCTCGGCCAGCGCCGTCAGCGTGCCCAGGCTTTGCTGCAGCTCGCGGTTCGTGTCGAGGATCACGCCAGGGCGCTCGGCAGCCAGCAGGCGCTCCATCGCGGGCGACTGGCCCTTGATGAAGAACTGGCGAGCGACCAGCGCCGTCTGGCGCGCAGCCTTGACAATGCGCTCGACGGTGTCCTCGCCACTGGCCAGCCGCGACACACCCTTGATGTTGGCCAGCAGGTGCTCGACGTCATTGGCCAAGCCCACCGCCGTCGAGATAACCTGCGTCTGGTCGCCGTCGGGGTTGGCCAGGTACCCGGCAAACGACGCTGCCAGCGCATTGCCTAGGTCGTGGACCTGCTCGATGGTAGCCAGAACGTGCTCCACTGTCGCTGTCATATTGCCGGCGTTGCTCGGATCGTTGAGGCTGAACACTGCCTCGTCTGCCGTGTCTGCGCATGCCCGCAGGATCGAGTCCAGGATGCGGCGCAGCTTCTGTGCGTGCTCGGCCATCACCGCGTCCAGCCGCCGCTGCAGGTCGCCCTGGCTGCCGTCGGCCTGGTTCTTGAGCTTGGCCATGGCCACGATGCTCTGGTCCATGCCCGCCTGCAGCACAGCGATCTCGTCGTCCTTGGTCTGGCGCAGATGCTCGTGCTCAGCTCGCAGGTCGTCGAACCGCTTGCGCGCACCATCTGCCTCGCGCAGCTTGTCATCCAGCAGCCGCTGCAGCGCGTCCTTCTCAGCATTGAACTTGGCCAGCATCTGCTGCACCTCGGCACCCTTGTTGCGGCTCAGCTCGCGCACACGGTCCTCGCTGTCCTCCAACTCGCGCCGGAGCCGCTCCAGCTCCTCCACCTGCCCGTTCTCCATGCGCTGGAGGTCGGCACGCGCCTTGTCGCGCTCGCGCATCATGTCGGCCAGCTCCAGGTTCTTGCGCTTCATGTCGGCCTGCAGGCGGTCCATCTTGGCCATGACCTCGTTGGCGCTGTTGGCCTTGAGGTTGACGGCCTTGAACTTGGTCAGTAGCTCCAGGTGCTCCTGCCGCAGCTGGGCATACAGCTTGGCCAGCGCCTCGTATTTTTGCTTCCACTGCTCGATCTGAGCCTGCAGCTGCCGGATCAGCTCGTCCTTGCCCTGGTCCTGCTGCAGCTGCAGCAGCTGCAGCTGCCGGATCTGCTCCTCCAGCGCTGCCACCCGCTTGTTGTACTGGTCGATGGTGAGCTGGTCGCGCTCGTGCTGACCGCGCATCATCAGCATCTGCTGCTCAAACTCCTGCATCTTGCCCTGCACCTGCCGCGACAGCTGCTCGCGTTGCAGCTGCTCCAGCTGCTGCTGCTCGCGCTCCCGCTGCTGCTGCTGCAGGAGCTCAAACTTGCGCTGCTCTTCCAGCCGCTGCTGCTCCATCTGCTGCTGCAGAAGAAGCTGCCGCTGCCGCTCCTCCTCCTCTTGCTTCAGCCGCAGCGCCTCTGCTGCCTGGCGCTCGGCCTCCAGGTCGATGGTCGGCTCAGCTGGTGGCGGCGGCGAGGGAGCAACCGGCGAGGACACATCCCGTGCCGACTCGGGGCGGTCAGGCAGTGGCGGCGGAATGTAGTCGTCGCCAAACAGGTTGGGCGGGTCCTGCGGCAGCCGCGGCACCGTGATCAGACTCGTCAGGTACCGCAGGTTTGAGCACTCGTAGTAGAACTTGCGCAGCGCATAGTGCTGGCCGTTGTACCGCGTGCGCAGCGGCTCCAGCGCCTCCTCGGCGCCGTCCACACGCTGGTGCATGGCAATAAGCATGCGCGTGGCGAACTTGTAGATTCCATACGATTCCTCCACCAGCGGCACCAGTGATGCAATGCGGCACTCGTTATTGGACCCGGGCTGGAAGTTGCGGAACACCAGCTTTTGGAACTCGTCCAGCCGGTCCTGCAGGCTCATCAGGTCCGCGATCGTCTCGTAGCCCTCGTTCGGGTCGTTGGTGCCGCGCAGGCTCACGTACTCTTCGTAGTCGAACATGCCGTTGAACTCGGGGTGCAGCCGGTGGTACTCCAGCTTCGCCAGCAAAAAGTTCACGTATGCGCGAATCAGCACGCTGTAGTTACGCCACCCGCTATACCCGCCGGTGTTGCCTGCACGCTGCCCCAGTGTCTCCAGGAATGCCGTCTGCGTCAGCGCCTCAGGAATGCACACCTGGTGGCCCTCACGAATCATCTTGTGCAGCGAAATAAGCGCCTTGTAGCACTGCACCTCGTCGGCCAGCAGCGGCTGCGCCTTCAGGCCCTCCCACACCGGCACCGACGTCTTGAAATCCCAGCTGAACATAATCATCTTTCTCACATGCTTGCGCTTCGGTGACGTCTCATCTACATTCGTCGCCTTGCGAATTGACACGAGCAGCTCCTGCTCCGCCTTTGCACGGTCGCCCACGCGGAGCGAAAAATGCGACAGATTCATGGTGCTAAGGTTTAGAAAATAACTGAATTGGAGGAAAGTGAGGAGAATGCCTGGTCGTCGCCAGCAGCCAAAGAAATATGCGCTTTGGCCCTCCCCTACTCCGCATGCACAAAGCGGGCACTGACAGCCACAGCACTAAAACGAAAACTCCGCCGGTCATGCCAAGGGCTGGGCAAAGCAGAAAACACTGCTCACTTGGACGCACGCCTGATTGCTCCCGCCAGCGCCGCCTCCGTCTCATCGAGCTCGCCAGCGCCTTCATCGCTGGGCGCCAAGTCACTGTGGGCCGGCACCAGCGCCAGCGCCTGGAACGGCAAGTCCGCATTTATCTCTGCCATCATATTAGCCCCAGCTCCCACATTGATCGGCTCACGTTTCACCGCCGCGTTCTTGCGGATGACCTGCAGATGCCCCTGCTCGTCGAACGCAAGCGGTCGCGGCTTCATATGCAGCCGCAGATATAACCCGCAGGCATTGCACAGCATCGTACCGGTGTCCGGGTGCCGCCGCCAGCTCGGCGTCTGGGCTGCCCCGCAGTTGCTGCAGCACTTGAGCGACCCATCCTGGTTGATCGCCGGAATCACATACTTGCTGCCTCGTCTCTTTCCGCTTTTCTTGGTGATCCCGCCAGTGCTCCGGCTGCCGTGCAACTTGGCTGCCAGACGCAGCTTGCGCGGGCTGCTATTCAACGGCTGATTGGCACTCTCAAGCTTGCTGACGGCCGATGGCTGCGGCTGGCTGCCAGTGTAGCTGGAATGCAGCACAGAGGCTTCGGGATTGTCGCTGTGTTGCTCACTTACCCCCGTAAATCCGAGTCCATCGAATACGGCGAATGTGGAAGGCATCGCATTGTCCTCCACAAAGGGCATCGGGGTGATCGGTGAGCGAAGGCTAAAATCCATATCCGATATGAGGATATTCGTCGGAAGCGGTAGCGGTTCCTCCAGAGTAGGCTGAGACAGTGCGCTTGGCATGCTCGCGCCAGGTGACAGTTCCGCTATAGCCATCAAAGCATGGTCAGAAAACAACGCTTCGGGGCTTGGGCATCTGTCTGCGCGGTCCTGCTGCATGGCTATACAGGCCGAAGTAGAATGTTTTCAGCCGGTGACTAAGCCGTCGGCAAAGTTGCTTGTGAATGGGTTTCTGATGTGTCGGTTTTGTTGGGCAGTGCGTAGCCAAGTTGGAGCGGATGTATCTTCAGTGAAGAAAAGGTGAGGTTGTGCTCAGAAGCAAAGCCCGGACAGGCTTTATATCTGCACTGGTATCGGCCTGGGAACGGAAACTACAAGTACATGGGAGTACAGAAGGAAGAAGGTTTGATATACTCTTCTGCCGTTACCCCTACGCATTTTGCCCAGCAATAAAAAATATCAGAGCCTCTATAAATGCTTCTTTCGCTCAGTACCGACTCGGTACAATCGGCCTACATCATACCTGTTCCCATACCCTTGATACTGGCTGTCGGCAATAGCAAATACCTGGATACACTGAAACTGATATATCACCTGTCCTTTTGCTTTAATCTGGGCTATTACCAAGCCTAGTGTAATCACCACTATTGAGTTGGGACATAATTGCGTGGTATTGCGCGCTGCTGTCTCTGAGTAAACAGCCGCCTGGCTGCTAGCAATGCGCCAGCTGATCTTGCGTACTTGCGTTTGGTAGCTGATATAGCAAATAACCTGCGTATTCACAATGTTTTCGTAGCTATGCAGTTTATTTGGCTCAAGACATCGCCTATCACAGTTGAATATTCTGCAAACCACGGGTTGACTGTCCGATAGTTTATGTAGGGAACATAAGAGAGCTGGAACTAATGGCCAGCATGTGTGTCGCATCAATGAAGTATCAAATACTATTGACCAATGAGCTCTTTTGCCTAACCCTTCAAACATGTTATGTCCAGTTAACCGTATTGATTGGGTACAGGTGAAGATACCATTTCAACACCGCAATTCCGATGAAGCAGGTTGAATTCCTAGCTTGTCGCAAGCTGGTGAGGAGAGCGTGCTCACTAAATGGGGGCAGCTCTCTATTGTCAGTAAGGCTGTAGCACTTTACTCCTGCTCTTGTGCAATTTAAAAATCAAGAGCTGAACTGCAGGCACAACTCGGGCCAGATTTTGCATGGTGTTTTCGCAACTGCGATTGTTTTCTATAGAAATGCCAGCAGCCGCTACCCATGCCGCCTGTTTTGGTTAAAATGTGGAATCCTGTACAATATCAGTTTGCCCTTTTCGCACACTTTTGCACCAGCCCATGTAGCTGGGCGGTGGCAGCTCCGCAACCCCTACCATGACACGCACCATAGCTCCACACAGACATTCTTCGTTGGCCCGCACACCGTCACTCTCTCCCAGCAGCCCGGTCTGCAGATCGGCTGTCGCTGCAACACCGGCTTCAAGCGTACTGAACTCTCCAAGAGCTCTCTGGGTACCAAGGTTCAGTGCTATCTGTACTATTTGCTTCGCACGTAACTTTCATAGGTGATGAATACAGTAATAGTTGTATCCTGCCTCCCGCGCACCGGCCTTATACAAAGGCCAGAACCACTTCCCTATGCCAGCAACACTGCAGTCGGCAAGACGCAAACTACAGCCGCCAGCACAGAAGCCGGGTCCGCCCTTCACCTAGGGGCGTTTTACGCTACCGTCTGGAACCGATTCCTGTCGGAAGGCTCCAGTCAGCTTAGGGAAATCGGGAATGCCATGACGGCATGCCCATGCAGGACAGGTTGTTGCTCTAGCGCGCCAATGACTCAATTTGAATCGATAAAACAGCCAGGAAAGCTGCTGTGCCTCTAAACTCATGCACGAAAACAACCTCCTCACCACACCCACCAGCTCCTCATCGAAATGAGGACCGGCCGGCGGGCAAAGAGCTGCATCGCACAAGAATAAAACAAAGCACCAATTCAAGATCTAAGGAGCACGCGAAATGAAGAGAAAAAGAGCTGGCGCCGCCCGACCATGCCATCCTACAAATTTATACCTAATTTTTTCTCTGGGTTGAGTACCTGATTTTATTTCTGTAAATATCTAGATCTGGTAATATCTAAATCAGGGCTAGCGCTGTAGCCAGACTGGTGTCTTTGGCCCAGCAAAGTTTGTATTGTGGCCACTCCTGTTTGGACCAGCGACTTGAGGGGAGCAATGCTATGCTAGATATATCTGGGATGGAGTGGATAGACGATGCCTTGTTTGACTGCTGGTGCTTTCATATAGCAGGTGCACACCACAACCTAATGCATACTAAGTGGGAGATAACGAATAAAAGTGCATTTATACCGTTATGCGAAAGCAGGCGACTCCTCTTTCAAGCTGGTACGACACTTGGTAGACCATCTACAAGGTAGGAGCACTGCACTTTAGTTAGCCGCAGGCGGATAGGAATGCTATTTTGCGTTTAGATGATAAGCACGGTGATAAGCACTCGACATGCTCACTGATATTGTCAATATACATTCAGCATAAAATTATACCTGTCTCTGGCATGCTGGACTGTGCTGTTACCGTCTTGTACATGATATATGTGGT
The DNA here is from genome assembly GCF_002104995.1 of Linderina pennispora. NCBI lineage: Eukaryota > Fungi > Kickxellomycota > Kickxellomycetes > Kickxellales > Kickxellaceae > Linderina > Linderina pennispora. The sequence continues at coordinate 239,179 of NW_024468251.1, read as the reverse complement.
ATCAGTGCGTCAATAGCACCAATGCTAGCAAAGAGAACCTGGTGTCGAGGACAGGAGAAACGCGCTGCACAAGCCTACTTTGTGTGATTCGCTGATGAGTTGCTTAATCAGGCCCAGTCTTGCTTCCTGCCACTGGGACAGACCACTGGCACAATGCCCGTGACAGCTTTGCATGACCATGGCGCCGATTCTCACAGTGTAGCCAAAAGCCTTTTCTTTCCTTTTTCCTTGTCTTGAGAATCCGCCTCATTGAATTTCTGCTTGTCCGATTCAGCAGTTGCCAGGGGAAAGAGTTTGAGGAATCTGGACATGTCCAATACAGACGACGCTGCTACCGCGACCGAGCACTTGGCTCAGCTCTCGCTGTCTTCATCGAGCCCACCTATCGTGCACGACGAGTACGGCACAGAATGGCTCGATATAACCCAGCTCATGCAATCCACAACGGCCGAACTAGCCCGGGGCGAGCTGATCCGGCCGCAGACTCTGACGCTGTTCGACGCCATGACATCGATAGAGGTCATGGACCCACGACTAGACATGGGCATGCTGACGGAGCAAGACGAAGAAGAGATCGGCAAATGGGATATGGAGCGAGTACTGACAATGCGCGAGACGCTGTGGATTATTGAGACCATGTTCCAGTGCGAGATGACGTGGCAGGCCAGCGCGTCGCTCCTACAGACCATCTATATGTGCCGGTACTTTAGCCAGGACGATATGCCTGAGACGGCAGGCAAGGAGGAGACAAAGAATCCGTGTCGTGACCTGGTACTGTATCCGTACTTGATCGCGCTGGGGCGGTGCTGTCGGCTTGTGTGGGCAGAGTACATGAGAGAAAACATGTACAGCGAAGAAGATGTGTATTTCGGGTCGTACGTGTCAAAGTTCTTTGACGAGTTCTCTCTCGCCGACGTCATTGCGCTCATGGGGAAGGCAACCGCGTTCCTGGACGGCTGGCTTGCTGACAGCGGTGTGAATGCCGACGAAGACGAGCGCAAGGCGGCTCAGCAGATACAGGACCATCTGGCATTGCGGGACTCGTGGCTCAGCACTCTGATCCACACTTCGGTCGACTACCTGCTAGAAGACCCGTCGGCGCTTAGGAAATCGGGCGAGGAATTGGCCGAGCTGCGGTCTCTGCACACGTCGATGCAGCAGGCCAGCACCACACAGTCGGTTGCGGTGGAGGTGCCCGGTGTGTTTGACAAAAAGTGCATGCGCAACTACCCGACCATGGCGCCCATCAAGCCCAAGCCATTGAAAACCTTGGCCGAGTCGCATTCCTTCTTTAGTTCAGTGATCTCTGAGCTGGGACTTGTACAGCAGCTCATGGATGTCGACAATGTCGAGTCGCTGCTACACCTGACACTGCAGTTTGCGCAACGTACTCCGACAGCATCGCCACTGGTGCGGTCGCTGGTGGCTTCGCTGTTTGTGTGCGAGAACCGGATTCTGCTTCGCCAGCCGATTATTGCGTTTACTGAGAGAGCGATTCGCGAATGCACCGGCCCGTATATCTGGAACATACTTGAGGCTGGTGCTGGACAGTTGGTTGGGCCGCCAGGCAAGGCCATTCCGAAGGCAGATGATCTGGTAGGCGCCCGACAGCGAGTAGGCGAGTTTGTTCAGGAGGCAGCGAGAATGGTGATTGACTGGGTCAAGACACAGTGCCAGAATGCCCCGCGTCAACGTCGCATCGCTCTGAAATACCTCGGCGGGTGGGACTCGCTGCAGGGCGAGGCTGAGCAGCTCGATATCTGGCTGTTCACAGTGCTGAACCCGCAGGCTCAAAGCGGAGCTGACGATCCGAAGCACAACCCGTTCTGGTTCAGCTCATGGGCGTACCACATGAAGCTGCTGATGATGGAGATCAGTGTCATGGCGGGGATGCGCCTGGATGTGTATTTGGAGTACGAGTTCAGCCAGGTCTTCTGCAACGCAACGCAGGTATTTGAGGCGCATTTTGCCCACCTGACTCGTATGGAGACAATGCTGGCATCCAAACAGGGCCAAAATGTAGGTCTTGTTCAGCCAAAGGCACCGCCTGCTCTGCCGGCGCTGTGGACGATGCGACCGGTTTCGGACACCGAGTGTCTGGCGCAGATTTCAAGGTGGAAGCTGCTGGTCATGGCGCAGAAGGACTTGGCGACGGCCATGTGGCTCGTGACGCATGCGTGTGAGCGGCTCGGCGTGTTCAGGGCGCCATGGGCTCAGAGGCGCAACATCCTGGCGCTGACGGCATGCAAGCAGCAGGAGACGCCAGAGGCCCATCTGGCCCGGTATGCCCTGCGCTTCCGTGTGTTCCAGCGGCTGAACTCGCCCACACCCCTGACATTCGACGGGTGGCAGAACACAACGCAGCAGCTGGACGGGTACCGGATCTGCGATCTGTTTGCGCACGCAGCCCAGATCCTCGCTGCCACCAAGAACTCTCTTGATAGCGGCCGGAAGCAGGTTGTCAAGAACGGAGAGCACGGGCGGCTGCTGGCGCTGTGGGAGAAGAGCTACAGGTCGCTGTACTTTGTTGTGCTGTCAAATACTCTCAGTCTGGCAAAGTTGGCAGCGGATCCTGCCATGAACTCGTTGGCTGCCACTACCACTGGCCACGACGCGCTGGCATTCCGTGCCCAGATGCTTGACGCCGACATTGCTGCATTATCGCCGACCCCTGCTGGAAACGAGACCCAGCCGGCTGTAGCAGCCCCAAAGTCCAAATCCAAGGCGAAGCGCGACAAGCAAAAGAAGCGCAAGGTGGCGATGGCTGCCAAGCACGAATCCAGTGTCCTGGCCAGCGCCAGAGAATGGAGAGCCAGCGTCGACGAGCTGATGAAGCCGGGCAAGGCCCTGGATGTTGTGTGCAGGTGCATGGCCGACAAGCATCCAGACTGGCCGGTCTTTTCGTTTGGCCCGTCAAATTAGACACGTTTTACGTGGGAACCACCATATATAGATTTTTTGAAACCTCTAGCTAGTGCTCAATGGCGTCGAGGATCTCGCCTGCGCCCTTCTCGCGCATGGCCACCGACAGCTCTCTGCCCAGCTTCACAGCCCGCGCATCCTCTTCCTCGTCAGATCCACCCAGCACACTCGCAGTCTGCTCCGCCTCAACGGCCTTCTTGCCATCAGGCGATGCCACAATGGCCTTAAGCAACAGTCTGTCCTGGCTCCACGTCGTGCGCACGCCAATAGGCACCGAGCACCCGCCCTCCAGCGCCCGCATCAGCTCGCGCTCCGCCAAGCACGCAAGCCGCGTCGGCCTGTGGTTCAGACACTTCACATACTCCAGCGTCTGCGTGTCGTCAGCGCGGATCTCAATGCCCAGCGCGCCCTGGCCTACTGCATGCAGCAGCTCGTCGAGCGGCTGCGAAATGCGGTCGGAGAATCCGAGCCGCTTGATGCCAGCCACTGCCAGAATCAGGGCCTCGTACGGCGAGTCCTCGGCATCGAGCTTCGCCAGCCGCGTGTTGAGGTTGCCTCGCACGTCCTTGAACTCCAGGTGCGGGTACAGGCGCCGCAGCTGTGCTACGCGCCGAACCGAGCCCGTGCCGATGACGCTGCCGGGCGCCAGGTCCTTCAGAACCTTGCCGCGGTTCTTCTGGCTCATGATCAGCGCGTCGCGCGGGTCCTCGCGCTCGGTAATTGCCACCAGCTGCATGTTCTCGGGCAGCGCTGTCGGCATGTCCTTCAGCGAGTGGACCACCACGTCGATGGCCTTGGCATCCAGGGCCAGCTCCAGCTCCTTGGTGAACAGCCCCTTGTCGCCGATCTTGTTCATGGCCACGTCCAGGATCTTGTCGCCGATCGTCTTCATTGTCTCGAGCTCGGTGGTCACGCCAGCATGGGACGCCTTTATCAGGTCGATGACGTGCTCGGTCTGCACCAGCGCAAGCTTGGAGTCGCGAGAGCCAACGCGCAGGACCGGCTGAATGTCTGTGGTAGTGGGCATTTGAAGGGCGTATTTGGGTAAGCAGAGAAAAATAAAACAATGGCTGTGAATATGCAGAGGGAAGAATGACCGTATTTCAACGATACGGCGATGTTTCCGCATAAGCTGCATGGGTTCAGATTAACTAATCAGCAGGGTTGGCCACAAGCTGGACACTGGACAGACCACGCTTCCTAGCCCTCACTCCTTCAGCAGCCTTTTCTAACCCCTCGCGTTTTTTCCCATTTTTATCCCTTAGCCGCGTATATTCTTATAATTCACATAGTACTAGTAATAATGGACCCCTCGCACAGCACCCTTGGCCGGTCAGCCCGCAAGAACGCCCCAGCATATCGCGGCTCACCGCCGCCTGGCTCACCACCGTCGCAGCCATCACCACCGCCGCCAGCATCCCTAGAAACCACGACCAATACCAACAGCAGCAGTGACTTAGACGATAACGAGGAGGAGGGCGATATCGATAGCGAGACAGCGCTCAACACAGTCTATAATCTCCTCAGCGAGCTTGGCGACCTGAACCGCAGCAACAGAAAGGCAGCCGAGCAGCTTGCCGAGCAGTTCAACGCGCTGCAGGCCCAGGTGGCAAAGGCTGAGACTCATGGTTCAGAAAACTCGTCATTAAACCATGGCATGGATGAAACGCCAGACGAAGCCCTGCTGCCACAACCACCCATCACGCCGTCCCAGACCACGCCGCTGAGCACATCGTCGTTTGCAGATTCTGTGTTCCACACGCCACCGCTGGCCCCAAGCAGCGACATTTATGAGCACATCCAGCCGGCGCGTGTGCAGACCGAAGACAGGGATACACAATCTGATATGTGCGGCAATGAGATCGGTGCAATGGCGGCGCGGATAGCGGAGCTGGAGAAGGAAAACGGCGCGATGCGCAGAGACGTGCAGCTCCTGGTTGTCTCGCACAAGGAGCAGCAGATAATGGCACGCGACTACGAGGCAGCATTAGCAAAGGCGTTGCGTGCATTGCGAACCACGGTGTTGGATCGCAGCAAGGGGATCGTCGAGGCACAGGCACGGTACAAGGAGCTACTGGCAACGGAGCAGGAGCTGACAAAACGGCTACAAGCAGAAAATGCCGATTTGAAAGACGCCTTGAGCAATGCTGCCAGCGCCATCCGGCTGACACTAGCCGACAATGCCTGATACATGTCTCGGGAGTTTGAAATGATACTTATATAGTGGTAGAAGGAAGCGTGTGATAAAATAAGGATCATTCTTAGTCCTTCTTGAAGCCTGGCTGCTGGTGCAGCGGGACATTGGCAATGACATCCGGTACATAGCGCTTTCCGTTGTACACGCTCTTGCCGGCCTCCCAGCCAGGAACGTCCTTCATGATCTCGCGCTCGCGCTCTACCGCCGCCGCCTTCCTGCGGTACTCGTCGCGGTCAGCCTCGGCAATCAGCATCGGAATCAGGTGGATACGCGACCACGCGTTCTCGCGGTCCAGCTCGCGGCGCTCGTCCAGACCCTTGTACACCTTGTACCAGCCGTACGCCATGATACCACCACACATGGCGAACATCGCCAGACCGCTCGGGCCCTTCTTGGGCAGACGCCGCTCGTAGTGGATAGTCGAGTATCCGCCCTTGGGCGGCAGGTCCTGTGTGGCTGTCGTCGTGTTGTTGCTCATAGTTTCTGTTTTCTTTGGTTTGTGTTTTGCGTGTAACTGCCTATGTGAATTGAGCCCGTTGTTCACCAAGTAGGGAGAATTGAAAAAAGGGGAGGTTGATTTCCGAATTAGTCCCAATGCAGTGCTCTGTTGCTGTTGATTCCGCTTTGCTATCGCAGGACCGTCGTCGCTGGGTCTCACTTACTCAAGGTGCAATATACAGAATAGAATATGCGCGATTGGGAGAACGGAATAAAAGGCGTAGCAAAGAAACAATGCGCGTCTAGAATTCAAGGCTAAGGTCACGCATCAGTAGAGGGAAATTTGAATTGCGCTCGTCAAACATATGGCTCTATCTGGCGCTGATTATCTCTGCTCCGATATTTGGCAATCAGCTAATCGGCGATTATGCGTGATTAAAACCGATGATAGGCATATGTGGACCAGCCTCCAGCTAGTAGACTTGGAATGGCCAGCCAGATATTTTAAAAGTAGCACCCTCGAAATACCGCCGGATCATGGCTTGCGTGGATGGGCAGCCCTGCAACCGTTTTGACCGAACGTTTTCCATGTCCCAAAAATACAGTGAAAAACAGCCGGCAAACGTTGGGCTGCCTTTGTAATCGCGGTGTACTTGCATTTCCTGCGTTTTCTCTGGCTATTCCTCCGGATTATGTGTGGAGAACGCAATAATTCGATCGGCTGGTACACGTGTGGCAGTAAATCACCATTCCCCAAATGCTGCGCAGACAAAACTGCGTAGACACATATGGCCCCTTTTTTTGCTGCGCACAACCCTCCTCATCCGCCGCCATATAAGATGGGCTTTGAATAATGCCAACCACACCAGCTGCACAGCAACAACAAGAACAGCAACAAGTACTTTTCAACTAGCATATTCTCCATCCTGCCCACTACCTCCTCATGCGTACCTCAATCTTTCGCTGCCATCTTCGCCACTGCCTTCGCTGCCGAGCGCCTCCCTCCCAATGACCCCAGCGTGACTGTCTCATGCAATCCCCAGCAGTGGCAGCCGCGTTTGGCAGGCCGTCGCATCGTCGAGGAGCATCGTGAGGGCTGGCGCGGAGATTTCAACAACGTATACTTTGTCCAGGACCTAGCCCACCCTCCACCGCATTATCAGGCCTGGTGACATGACCACCCTGGACTACCGTCCAGATCGCCTTACTGTGCGTATCAATGACAAGGGCACCGTAGTTGAGGTCAAGTGCAACTAAGGGATTTGCAACAGCTGGTCTTGTCTGAATCTTTGAAATAAAAACGCGATATGGATCGTATCGATATGCTGCTATATATCAAGTGTGGATTGAACCATATGTCTGGATATTTCCTCTTTGCCTCGGTTCATCAGTGACTGGAAAATCTCAAGAAACAAGCAGCTTATAGATCACTACAGAGCACAGGTCCGGTATCTAAAAGCATGCACTGCATCACCACAATCCCTAAACGCAGACTCCAGCAAGCCAGCCAACATATTTTTAGCAATCCGCATCATTGTTCGCACTGAGTGATTCTGTCATCTACACAAATCAGCTAGAATTGTGGAGCTGAATAGAAGCGCTGTTCCTGGACGTCAGTTTTCGTGAGCTCCTTCTTTCCCACTCTTAGTCCGTTCTGTTTCCCGCATAATGCCCTCTAGAATCGAAAATCATACAGACTATCCGCTATTCTTCACCTTGTGTCGTGGAAAGAAGTATACGGAAGTAAAATGGTCGATAGTCAAGCGTAGGCATGTAGCAGAGATTATCATCGAGCCATTTGTCGACCCAGAAACCGACACTTGCGACATAGTTATAGCTGGCAAAAGTTTTTACTCCACATTCATTAGCCCTGAAATAGCCATCGAGGTTGATGACTACATGGTTGTCCACAAGAAGCGGCAGGCCAGGGGTAGGATGACCTTGATTGAGTCTAGGGTGCTTGGCGACGCAAGGAGTGAGACAGCGATGATGGTTCTTGGCACCAATTTTGATACAGTTGAAAAGTACATCACTCGGTCACACTTTATGAAATTCTTTTTCGAGAGGATGCAGGGCCAGGATAAATATTATAGCGACGATAGCGACTGGTAGCGAATGAGAGCATGCTGTTAGTAGAAAATTTCCATCACCAATAGTCACAAGCGCTTTGAAGTGAGCTTGATAATGGAATGGAAAAATATGTATATTATGTTCAGCGCTTGTTGACCTTGTATACGCGGACCATCAAGACAGTAAAAGCAATGTTGAAGATAGCATATCCGGCGAGAATGCCCCAGTTCCTCCAGCGGTGATCAAAGGACCAGCTGAGCGTCTTGTAAAAGTCGTCGCCATCCTTGAACTGGCAGTACTCACAAGAGGAGGTGGCATTCGGGTTGTTGATGTAGCCAATGGCCTTGCTGACCCACAGGCCAGCGTATTGCTGGCAGGTCATCCTTGGCGGGGGATTAAAAATGTGGTGCTCGTGGGGCTTGCAGTGCACTGGGGAGCCGTGCAGATCGTTGACGACGACAAGCTCGATGTAGTAGTGGTACGGCGACAACCAATAGAGGAACTTCCAGAACTTGGGGAACTGCGAGAAGGGAATTGCCACACCGCAGAACATGGCAGAAGGGACAGTAAAGATGGGGTTGAACAGACTGACAACCACGTCATTCGGCGAGAAGGAGGCGATGGCCTGGCCCAGCGTCAGCGAAAATATGCCGTAGAGCTGGTACGACAGGTAGAAGCACCCAATGCGGCTGCTGATTGAGTTCAGGCCGACGGTCCAGTAGAAGCACAGGAAGAAGACGGTGTTGGCAACGATTGCAAACGGCCATTCGGTAAAGATGATTGCGAATGCAAACGCCTTCCAGCTGTATTGGTTGGATGACGACTCGCGACCAAAGGTCAGCCGCTGGCGGAGGTACTCGGGCTGGACCTGGTTGATAACGAGAACACCAAGAATCGAGGTAAGGAACACTGCAAACACCTTGTTCTGCAGATCGGCTGCACTGTCGCTCAGGTTGATAAACGAGAAGCCAACCACCAGTGCACAGACAACCTGCAGCGCGATACGAGTCAGATTGTACGATGGATTGCGCCAATATGACAGGAGCATGCGTTTGGTGACCATCTTCACCTTGGTATCCCAACGATCGAGCATAATCCTTTGAGTCGTTCTCAGAGCCATGGTCATTGCTGTGCTCGTGCTCCAGTGCGTTGATACGGTCGATCTCGTTCAGCTCATGCACCTTCTCGCTCGAGTCATTCCAAACCTGCGGCCAGTCGATATTGAGCGACCTGTTGCCCACAACATCGAGGATATACTCGGCAGGGTTGGCGGAGTCAGAGCATTTGTCCGCCCCATTCTTTTCGAAGTAGCCGGTCAGCGTTTGCGAGTCATAGCCTAGGTTGCCAAAATAAACAGTCTGACCACCGCGGGCGAGCAGAAGCAGCCGGTCGAACTGCTGGAACAGCATCGACGATGGCTGGTGGATGGTGCAGAGGATTGTCTGGCCTTCGGCAGCCAGGCGACGCAGGAAAGAAACAATCGTAAACGAGGCCTGGGCATCGAGACCTGAAGTGGGCTCGTCTAAGAACAGAATCTTGGGCTTGGCCACAAGCTCCACACCGATGGTCAGGCGCTTGCGTTGCTCGAGCGAGATGCCCTCACCACTATCAGGCAGACCAACCATGCAGTCAGCAATACCAGACATGCCGAGCAGGCGGATGACATGCTCGACATCGTCATTCTTTTGCTCGTCAGGTACCGAAGCAGACTGGCGCAGATAGGCAGAGAAACGCAGAGCCTCGCGCACAGTCGAGTGTGGGTTGTGCACGTCAAGCTGCTCAGCATAGCCTGTAATACGACGGAAACTGGCAGACTGCTGGGCGCCATTCATCAGAACCTCTCCCTCGAGCTTGCCGATAGTCTTGCGCATGGCCAATGAATCCAGAAGAGTGGTTTTACCGGCACCCGAAGAGCCCATCAGCGCAGTCATGGTTCCGGGTTTGACGTAACCAGAAATGCCATCTAGCAGCTGGCGCTCGCCACCCTTGACTGGAACCGTGTAGCTGACATGCTTCCAGGTGAAGGACAGTGCCCTTTAGAATCTGATCGTCAGCGGGACCGCTCTTGGGGACCCTGCCAAACCCTATCGCCTCCTTTGTCATCTCAGTATCCTCGTCGTTGACTGTGCTGACCTGTGGCAAACGGCGCTTGTAAACGTTGATCGAGTAGCCAGCGTTACCAAACTCGATGAACTCCATTACAATAGCAATCGCGAATGTGAACAGTAGCCAAAAGCACAGCACTGCTACAAAGTCCTTCCAACGATCCTCGACATAGAACTGGAAGTTAGGCGGCCAAATACGCCTTACCAGAGATGTAGTCCTCACCTGGAACCGCACCAAGAATCGTGCACACCTGGTAGTTGCGGTTGGTGAACATGGGTCCGGAGGGTGCAAGCTGGATACCAGTGCACTTGAGGCTCAGAGACCTAAACTCGTTGCACATAAGCGACTTGAAGCTGTAGGCAAGCGGGCTAATCCAGTACACCCACCACAGGTATCTCTTCATGGAGCGAGGCGGGATCAGATAGCCGGCATAGAGACACAGAAACAGCAGCGAGATTCCTGCGATCGTATGAGCCACATCCAGCGACGCCGAAATGTTACCAACCAGTCTGAAGAACCCAGTCAGACACATCGCACAGACGAAGAGGTAGAGGATGAAGCAAAAGAAGTTGTCTGCGCTCGAGTAGAGCCCAACGGTGAAATACAGAATTGACGAGAACACGATGACTTGGAACAGCATGAACGGCAGATCCATGATCGTTTGCGCAAGCGACAGTGCAGCCGGATGGTAGAGGGCAAAGGCTTTATGCTTATACACCACCTCTCGACCACTGATAGCCTTGGGAACCTCGGTCATTGCCTGTGAACGAGTTGAACAGCAGGGCAAAAAAAATTACTCCACCACGTGTAAACGCGCTACTCGAATCGTCGGGCAGATTGATGAACAGAGTGCCGACGATGATGGCAAATGCCACGTTGTAAATAAACTTGAACACAAGCAGCCTCACATTGTGGATGAACATATCGATCTCTCGCGCGAGCAGCAGGCTGAACTGGTAAATGAAAGTCGTCGTATATGGTGACATACGGCGAATCCTGCTTCTCTCCGTGCCCATTTTTGGTCTGGTCAATGAACTGGCGGATCTCCTCGCTGCGGTTGTCGGCGGCAACCCGCTTCTCAAAGCTGGCCACTTGGTCCCTCAGATCCTGGTACTGCTGCGATTGCCTCCATGCAGCCTCGAACTCCTCAACTGTCTTTGGCGCCCTCTCTTCCCAGCCTGGCAGAACTGTGCGCTCGTGCAGCTGTGTGACGCCAGTCAAAAAGTCCGATGTCGTCTGGCGAGGTGGCTTGTAGATACCAATCGAGGCAAAGTACTCAACAGCCTTGGTGGCTGGGCCAAAGTAGAGCTGGTGACCATCTTCAATGACCATGACCTTGTCAAACAGATCGTAGATGTTTTCTGATGCCTGGTACAGCGATGCCACCGTGGCCTTGTGCAGAACATCAGCTGAAATACGCAGGGAGCGCACATAATCCAGAGCTGAGCTCGAGTCGAGACCACGCGTGGTACCGTCCCATATATCAACAGAGGCACCAGTAGCAACCTGCTCAGCAATACTGACACGCTTGCGCTCGCCACCGCTCACACCGCGCAGGAACGCATTACCGACAATGGTATCAGCACAGGCAGACAAGCCGTACATCTCGAGCAGCGTTGGGAGCATCTCGCGCTGGTAGGCACCGCTGTCATGGACTAGGTTCTTGTTTGGTGTCTTGCACTTGATGGCAAATTCCAATGTCTTGCGCACACTCAGCGAGGGGAAATGCATGTCCTCCTCCTGACTATAAGCAACCTCGCCACGGTAGTGCTTGGCGACCTCCTCGGGTGTCAGGCCGCCGTATGAGACAGTGCCCTCAATCCTGCGGTAGGTGCCACGACGATCGCCCAGAACACGCAGCAGTGTTGAGCAGCCAGAGCCGGGCTGGCCAAGAACAAGCAGCATTTCGCCATCCTCAACAACACCGGACATGCCGTGCAGGATCTGCTTTGGGTTACGGTACTTCTCGAGCAATGACCGAATGCCAAACCCGCGAAACAGGCTCCTGCCCACCTTGTAGAACGGCGTAATCACTGTGCCAATGTGGCGGTTGGAAGTGTTGTCGCCATAGACAGAGAGGTCGTTGAACACAAGCCCCACGCGCTTGGAGAACGGCGGGCTGTGCACCTCCTTGCAGCCACTCAGCCAGCCTGGCCAGATCGAATCCGCCGGGACCTACGCTAGCTTCCTCTTCGCCAGCATCGCGTGGCTTGCTTAACGAGCGTTGGATCTGCTGGAAACGCGATGTGGCACGCGAGATGCTGACGTGCAATGGTTCGCCAAACGAGGTTAGCGCTTCGGGTGGATCGTTTGTTTCGCTCGAAACCTTTGACGAAACGATCTCTCCAGGGTCGCTCACAGTAGGTGAGCGGATAGGATCGAGTTGGGGACTATGTGTGAGTGATAGAGCATCGGCTTTATTGCCAGACGCTCGCCCATGTTGTCTCGAGTCCATATTGGCAGAAATGTGCAATCTAGAAATAAGAAATAAGGAATTGAGTTACCATTGTCGGTCCAGTTTAAATCCTTAGGATTGGCCCTCCTGAACCCTAGGTGCTTTCAAACTTACAGATATGCCTAAAGTGCTAGCAGTAATGGATTTGTGGAAAATTGATGGTTGAATCTTGACTCTGCCATGTTGCCTGGTGGCAGCAACTTCTTTTATGCAGCTTCCTTGGCCCTGGCTTGTAGCATCTCCGCCGTATTAGCAGCGTACCCAGTAATCCATATTTCATGAGACTGCGGCCCGCCTCGGCTCCCTGGCCAAGCCGAGTATGGAGATAAGCCCGCTAGGAAAAGGAGAGAAAATAGGTCACCCCATCTGGTAACTGGTGGTCTGATCACACTATCAGACGAGTTTTTTCTCCCTCCGATTCCTGCGAGGACCTCGGGTATGACAGCAGGGGCACAGCCATGTGGTTGTACACTCTGAAGGCGATTGCTTAAGTGAAAAGAACAAGATAGTGCTTTTTTATAGAAATTGTGTTCGAGGTACAGTGTCGTGAGTGCTGATTGCCGCCGCCGGTCGCGTCGGCCTGCGGCTATGGGCGCAAATTCACATGATAAGAATTTTCATATACAAGTGTGTGTAACTTGGAAGGAAATGCGGAGGCGGCATACGTTTATTGTCAACTTGGGATATAATTCGAAGGTAGGGGTCGGGGTGGTCAGCTGCGAGATCGGGAACAGGCGAGTGCAAAGTGCAAGTCTGCAGGCCACCTTACCACTGCTCTGACACCAGCATGTTCTGAACAAGCGCTTAAAATTAGGGCCGCCATTTATACTCACGCAGAGGCTGTACGAGCCATAGTCCCAGGGGGTTGGGGCAGGCGGGGTGGTAATCGGATCGATGCTGGCAGAAAGTGGTCTCGTGAAGGTCGGGGCCACACTGGTGCTGGCTGATGTTTGACCGGCGGACCAGCGGCGGGGGATCACGGGTCCGAGGCTGTTCTGTTGATATAGGGATATTGCTTGAGATGTGCGGTAGTGGGGGTGGATGCGGACAGTTCTTCATAGTGCAAGCAACCTCACCGTCGTAGCCGCAGATGCACAGATTGCAATCAGCGTAGAATGTCCTGGATCCGTCGTGCGCATCCAGACATTGCTCATAGGTATCATATGTGAGCTTCAGGCCGCCTGAAGACTTTCCCTTCAACGGCTCCTGAAAGGCGAACGTTGTTGGTACGGAATTTGCTACCCATGTTAGAAGTCTCGGGGGTTGGGTTGTGCGCCAGAGGAATCCATTTTACTAGCCTCTTATCTCGTGGGGATAGCACAGGAAGCAATGCGGCCCCTGCTACTGGGATCTACTGCAAGCACGCTCCTCGTGCACACTTTGTTCGTGCACATTACAACGCCATCCTGCCTGCACACGCAGCGGTTGCACCCACGCAAAAACACTCGGCTGTGGTTCGCTCTGACACATGCCTCATAGTTGACATAGAGGCCAGGAGCACGAACACGCATGCTGTTGGACTCAGGCATGTCCTGCGACGAGCGCTTTGAAAGTCTAGGCGCCATTGCCTTTCGCAAAACCTCGGCAGCATCATCACAGTCAGGTCTGAATACATCCAACGCGCTGAGTGTTGGGTAGGCAGAAGCACTGGCTGCAGACTTTCTGTGGCGGCTTGACTCCGCCAAAGAGTGGCAACCGGCTGACATCAGGGCCCGTGGTTTCTGCCCACTGGTCACGCCCGTTGTGTGCCATCTTGCATAGCAAGTAGTTTGTCTGCTGGCGGTCGTCTGTAGTGAATGCTGGCTGGCGATTGTACCAGATTGGGGCTGTGACATCTGCTGGCTGCAAGGTCGGCTGGGTGTCGTCGATACCGCGGGTTGTTGTGGTAGTTCCACTCGCTCTGGATGTGACTATAAGCGCGAGCAAGACAGCAATATTCATTTTCAATGCTAATAGTACGAGATAATACACAGAATGCAAACAGAATTAGAAAAACAAGGCATGATGCAGGGTAGAGCCACGCTGGGTGTGCATACATACTGGGTGGTTATAATTCTCTTCAGCATCGTTTACGAGCAGAGAACTACTATCAAAGAGAGATGAGGATGGCTTGCACGCCATGCAGAGAACCACGCATGTATCACAGATGTGGTATATTACTGCTTGGGAATCCAATGACGCCAAGACTGCGCAACAAGGAGGGATGCCTCGTAAAAAGAAGTGAGGATTAAGTATTGCTAAATATTTATTTCGGCTATCACCAGATTTAGGAGCAGGTCCATGACGTACATGCCGCGCTTCCGCCTGGGATGCAGTACGCAATAGTTGCAGGCGCTCTTGAAGAAGTGGCTATTGTGCTCGGCCACACACTTGCAGTGCGTTCCCGTGGAAGAGGCTCCCGAGTGTGGTACACTCCTGTTGGGAGGGCACATCCACAATGGTTGCTGCACTGATCGAGGCAGCAAACAGGAAAAAGGCAGCAGAATTCATTTTAAAATCTGAATATAGGTGGGAGAAACATTAATATCCTATATAGCCACAGGAGCAGCAGGTATGATACACCTTTTTGGGAGCAACGGGCCGGATATTCTTGCATGCTACGCAGCCGCGCCGACATTATATTGCTGGTGCAAGGAAACTATTAGGCGGCTCAGCCCTACATCTTGATATGCGACAGCGTAGCAGCAAAGATGATATAGCGGATCAAGAGACCTGTTATAGGAATGTGCAGCATTATCAAGCTGAATAAACGGCTGAGAGTGGGTGCGCTTACATACGCGCATGTGGGTGGTGTGCAGGACTCATTGGTGATCAGCCGAGCCCGGCTTAATCACAGCTCAGGCATATCGTCACACGCAGAATATCGGTAAGAACTCCAGTCCAGTGGCTAGTGGCCGGACAGCTCAACCGGTGGCCCGCCGGATCCGGCTTATCGGCCGCTGCCCCTTTTTATTTCGGAGCGTGCCCGAATTTACACCTGCCCCCGCACGCGTGAGTGGCCGTGGGGTCTCATTATTACTAGTCGCTACATGTGATTATCCTATGCCGCTCGCAAATCGCTGCCCTAATAGTTCGCCGCACTGGCCAGTGCCAAAACTATTTAATCGCAAACACTGGCATGACAGTAGCTAGCCCAAGCCACGAAGCACCTTCTACCTCCGCATTTCTTTACTCTCAGCAGACATTCGCCTTGTATTTTTTATCATCACACATGGCGGTCCCGGAGATCATCTTCTACTTTGAGTCGGCGTCATCGTACAGCTACATTGGTTTCGAGTTCATGGAGCGGTACAAGAGGCTGTGGGACGTCAAGGTCGACTACCGGCCATTCAACCTGATGCAGGTGATGGCCAATGCTAAGAACAAGTTCAGCCCGTACAAGCTGCCGTTCCTGTTCACTGACCTGAAGCGGACATCGGCGATCACAAAGATCCCGTTCCGCGGCACCCCCAAGCAGTACCCGTATGATACCAACGACGGCGCTACGCACGCTGCAATTCATTAAGACGCAGCAGCCGGAGAAGATGCCCGAGGCCATGCGCAGGCTGTGGAATATGGAGTACGTGCAGCTGGTTGCGCCGGCCACGCCCGAGCTGGTCAAGCAGGCGCTCGAGGGCGTGGTTGACCCGAGTGTTGTTGATGAGGCTCTGAAGAGCGAGGACACGCTAGAGGCAGTGGTGCAGAACACTGAGGCGGTCAAACAGCTCAAGGGATTCGGTGCGCCGACGATTCTTGTGTCCAAGGGCGATGGATCGAAGCCCCAGTTCTTCTTCGGCTCGGACCGGTTCGAGCACATTGCCATTTACCTGGACAAGGAGTTCCTGCCCAGCAAGCAGCTGTTTGCGTCACCGCGCATCTGAGCCGCCCCTTGCTTGTCTGCACGCTTTCTGTCCGCCAATTCGCCCCCACTGCTTTGATCAGATCAGATCAGATCAATATATCCATGTCGCCTATCTGTACATATCTGTGCCGCCCATGTATCAGCTTCTGCTATTGCCTTTTCTGGACATGTCATGGGGGTTGTCAGCGCCATCACATGGACAAAACCTGCTTCGTTCTGCTGGAACAATGCATGTATTTATGTCACGCTGCTGTTCCATGGCAATGTTCTCTGCCGCCGGATTTGCGAGACACCCGTGTGGCTATATCCAGCCCTATGAAAATCCTGAGATCTTTTGTGAGGACAAGGGAGGTGGAGAACAACCAGAATGTGTGTGTCGAGGGCGGTGCTATTTTTGAATTTGCTGGTTTTCCTTGTACGCCATGCCAGCGCGTAGCGTTGTTGCTTATGCACGCCTGGGTGCCCTGGGCACCTCGTTTTGCAGACATGGGCTTTGCAGCCTCATACGAACGAGCGGATCAAGACGATCATTGTGGCGATCGCTATAGATTCATCCATATCGCTTCACGCGATGGATCAAAAACATCTGCCAAAAATGGCAACCACACAGCTTAATGTTGTAGTATTCCAGTGCAAAACGTGGTCGCACAGGCACATGCGGTTATGTAGTAGACCCATCACATACAGCGACGAAAGAGGGAAAAGACGGAAACGCGTGGAGGGAGGTGTGTGCCGACCAGTATGAATGGATGGATGCAACGCTGGCATGGCAAGGCCGCATTCTCAAACGCATGGCAAAAGGACTGAGCGACAGAAAAAACAGCACCAATGGTTGGGTTTGTTGACATGTTCGCTCCCTATAGGTGCTATTTTGTCCGCATGTGTGGTTTGCCCGCGTAGATGAACATGCCATTGTACTGTGCAACATATCTTTGCCTTCGCGTACTTTGCGGGATTCATGCGTGCATTGTGCTGCCAGTGTGCCAAGTGTGCCAAGTGTACCATAGCAGCAGGAGCAAGGGGAGGGACGGGCAAGACAATATGGCCATAAATATCTCTGTGCACTCGTGAACGGCCATGAGGCGCATGTGGATGTACAGCTTGAATGCTTGAGGACAAGCGGTGGGCATGGGTCAGGCCAATTCGGATATCGGTGTCCAAACAGGCAGAGCAATAGGGCGAATGGCTGGTTCTCTTGCAGGCAGGTATCCGATTATCACAACTCCGCAAGCGGCTGCAGCAAGAAGCGAGGGCTCGGGGCAAGATGGGTGAAATAGCTTGTCAATTCAACTTTAATTCCAGCTACGTGAAATCTCTCCACCAAGAGCATTTTTTGGGGGAGGGATGTAGAGCAGAATGCACCAGAGCAGAACTGCGGATGTGGATCTATGACTCGGAGTAAAGCGTTTGGACATCAGCGAGGAGGTTAACCTGCCAAGAAAAACGAGCCAAGACGCCTGACAGAAATAATGCCCGTGAAGAAAATTACGCTAGCACAGGTGGGTTTTTACATGCGGTCACACATCCTTGACCCACGCAAGGCTGGTCACTCGCCGGAAACTAAGTTTTTTTGGGGAGAGTCTATCTGTGCCTGTTTGCAAAAAACACCCGTGGTGGCTGCAGCAAAAGCAGAACACGCCCCACCACAGCCCAGCCGAGAACAGAGACGAAATGCTGACATGTAATGCCACCTACCCAGCCACTTACAAGGACGTATCCCACGCCACGGATGATCCATACCCATGCTCCACTGGTTGCAAAATAGCCTGCTGGGATCGCGGCCAAGTCCGCATTCGCAAGGGCACCATGATAAAACCTATGCTCTTTAACCAACAGAGCGGCACACGCTTATCGATCGGCTCTAATCCACAACGCCAATGCTCGCCATGCGTCAGAACGCAGGAGCAAAAAGGGGGAGGAAATCAAGAGCGGTAGAGGATGGTTGTGTCAGCTGCAATGGGGTGGTGCATGCATGTCGCATACTTTGCTTTTTTGACATGCCACTCACAATTCAAGCGTGTGGGTGGGTTTGTGGCCCAAAAGTTCTGGCGTGCAATGGTTGCGGATGTGCTTGCAATAACTGGGGGAGGGAGCGAGCATTCCACACTCTTGAGCATATATCTGCTGCCTGCTGATACCCCCACGATGCCAGTTTTTGTTCAGCTGCACCTTGCCGTGCGTAGTGCTGCTCTCTACCCAGGGCTGGGGGTTGGTGTGGCCGCTGGAACAAAGTGTCAGCCTGTCACAAAAAGAAAAATAGGTGTGCTGGCCAAAAAGATAAAAGCATTAAGGATAAACCAGGCCAAATAGACAGGCAGCAGGGTAGGGCGGGGGTCATGGCACCACCCCCCTTACCCCTGAACTCTGCTACACCAGGCATAAGGATGACATAGCTCTTCTGCACCAGATAGGAGAGGAAATCATTTTGCAGTCAATTTTTCATCCACTTTTTTGACCAGAACCACTCCAGCAGGTAGATGTTATGCTGGACATATCGGATACTGAATAAATAGCGGCCATTGACCTGCGCTCTCCCAGCTCCCTTTCTGTTTTTCAACTTCCATTCCTCTTTAGCCAGACACTTATTTCCAAAAAAAATCCTCTTGGCCATTCTGCCTCTACGCAAAAAAGCCTAGATATACCCATCTGTATTTAGTTTGTCTCTTATCCACACTCTACGTCTATTGCCTACCAAACACAAAAACACGCGCTCTGGCGT
Source organism: Linderina pennispora (assembly GCF_002104995.1). Classification (NCBI taxonomy): domain Eukaryota; kingdom Fungi; phylum Kickxellomycota; class Kickxellomycetes; order Kickxellales; family Kickxellaceae; genus Linderina; species Linderina pennispora. The sequence goes on along the minus strand of NW_024468251.1, from coordinate 220,431 downwards.
CGTCTTTCCTCATCTTTGTATTTGAAGTCCGACAAAAAAGGCTTTGTGTTAATTAGTAGGCATACATCAGCACCGCTTTCTACCCTCCACATCACAGCACAAGTATAGTAAAAAAATTCCCTCTATTGCTCACTTGGCCCTTATACTTTGGGAATCCAACCCGCGCGCCATATTTCATATACATTTTTTTCTCAAAAGTCGGCCACCCCTTTCCAGCTCCCCCTTTCAGCCCCATTTGGGTTCATAATTCATTCTTTTTACCAAGCAAAATGGATCCCAACCAAGGATACGGATACAACTCGTATTCAGGATACCGCGGGCACGCGCATGCCGAGCAGGGATATGATTCAGCCCAGGCCAGCTCCTTCAACGCGGGGGATCTCAGCACACAAGACGGCGGCTGGGGGTGCACCGGGCAGGACTCAGACAGGGACTTGGAGCGGCGTCTGCATCTCTCGGACGCCAACAGCGCAATGCTGGGCTTGGGTACCAGCATGGTAGCAATGGGCGCGATGGTGCTCAAGGGGGCATTCTCCGAGAAACCAAAGTACCGCCCACCTCAGCACATTCAGCATCCGGACTACTCGCAGACCTACCATGGTCGGTACGAGGACTATCAGCATGGGCACAACCCAAACGCGCATCTGATCTCGTCTCCCAACACGTCGTATGAGACGTGCGGGTCGACGGCAGCTACATACAGCGGCAGTGTGCAAATGCCCAGACCGCAGCCGGTGAAGCCGCAGAAACAGCGGCCCAGCAAGCCTAGCCCAAAGCTGATGAGCGCCAGTGCGCCGGTCATGGAGTCAAAGTACGGTCTGTACAATTCCAGCAGTGTGCAGAGGCCGCCCAAGCCGCGCCCGAATCTCTACCAGTCGGTGCCAGCCATGGGAGCGCACCAGGCAGGATCTGCGGATGCTGTCTACCAGGGGTTCAGCGCCAGCGGGCCGAACCAGCCGGTGACGGGGTCAGTTCTGGCCCCCAGCGCCCACCAGGGCATTGCTGCTGCGGCCACCGCAACATCAGCAGCCGCAGGGCCAGTGCCTGGGGTTGGAGCACATGACCAGGGGGTTGCCGCATTTGGCCAGCCGCACGGCTACGTCAGCCAGCCCCAGCAGCCAGGACCCCACAGCCCTTACTACCAGAGCCCGCCGCATAACCAGCACCATGCCGCGCCACACGGGCAGAGCTGGTCAACCGAAGCGCACGCCACAGGCCTGCCCCAAGCAACCTTGTCTATGCAGCCGCATGTTCCAACCCCGCAGCCCAGCGACACCATCAGCATTTCGCCCAGCGCTCTGGCGCACGATGCTGCCGAAGCCGGCTTCTTCTCTACCGCCAGCATGTACCGGCCGGGGCAGCGGCCACGGCGCCAGAGCGCATCCCCGCGCATGCAGTCTGACCACAATGCCGGCAACGAACGGCTTGGAAATACCAGCCATGCCATGGTCGCACCGTCACTGCTCAGCACGGTGTATATGGAGACGACTATTGCCACACAAAAAAATGAGGCCAAGAGATGGCAGCAGATGGAGCAGCTTGCGCAGAGCTCTCCAGCAATCACGCAGCAGCCGCTGCATGCTCAGCAGCAGAACTCATACCAGCAGAACTCATACCAGCAGAACTCATACCAGCAGACGGGCCCAATGAGGCGGGCCAAGAAACAGGTACAGTTTGCCTCTGGCGTCTGACATACGAGCACCATTTCACATTTCCCCACCACACAACTACATAGCATCCTTGGTACAGAGCACATAAACATTGAACAAAGCACAGTTGGAAATATCAATATCTTTATTTGTTGCAAGCAAGATAAAGAGGGGTGCATATAAAGTAAGCTAAGGAAATAGTTGATGGTACATTGGGCAACGCTATACATAAACCACACACCACTCTAAAAGATTTGGAGCGGGGGGCCGCAGTCAGAGAAGAAGATGGTCCATGCTCACAGCTGGTCGCCGAGCAGGCTGATGAACAGGTCTACTTGGTCCGAATTGAGCTTGGACACAATCGCATCGATGTCAAAGTCCATCTGCATATCGCTGGTCGGCGACCCCGGGGCATCCATCGCCACATGGTCGCTGTCCTGCACCGGCAGCTGGGGCTGGAGCGGACACGAGTTGCTTGAAATATGCTCTACCACGTCCTCCAAGCACTCAAACATGCGCGTGCACGCCAAGCACTCGATGCCGCGGGGCAGAGCAGCAGCCTGAGTATCCGTCGCCATGATTTTATGTGGTTAGAGTAATGTACAAGAAAGATAGAATGCGGATAGAAAAACGGGGGCGATTTTTTTAGTGAGGAGTGATCATTGAAAGAGCTTTGCTGCAGTTCTAGTTTATGCCAAGAGATGGGAGGAGGCGACTGGGGGTTTATATGCATTCTGCCTGGCTTTTGTCACCCAGGATTAGCTTTCCTAACTGCACTTGCGCCTGCGGATTCCCAAAGCAAGCGCATAGGGAGGGGAGGAGACGCAGCAATGCACAGGTGGGGGCTTCCAGAGATCGGCAATTGGGCTAGCGCATTCAAAGAGAGAACACCTCATGCTGCGCAACAATAGTGCGGCACAAAAAGAATAAGCAAGGTTCTATCCCGCCAGTCGGGCAAGCCGAGAATGGGGTGAGGACATTGTGAAGAAATCAATGAACGATGACGAAAATAAAATTTGCGGATTCCAGAGCGGACTTATTTTTGGAATTCTGCACACGCAGCTTGCCGGCAATTGCGAATGACTAGCAACAATGGCCATTGTTCTGCTTGCCCCTTTCCTCCCCGCGGCCAAGCAAGCGAGCCTTCGCTTTTCTCTCTTTCTGAAAGGCTGCGAATCCGTGCCAGAACATCTATGACAATCCTCCAGAAAGCTGCGGCCAGTCAAGTGAGCAAAAAATTTATGGTGGTGTTTATAGCGCGAAAAATATGCCGTGCGAACCAGTTCTTGCCACAGCGAATGCTGAACGCATGTGACTTTATTCCGCTGCAAATGTGCGAGTCTGGAGCCTTTGTGCTCCTGAGGTCACTACCGCGAATGCCCCATGTAAGCTCTGCGACATATGCACTTGCTATTGGCAGGGGAGATGCGAGTGCTGATGTTCATGTGACATGCGGCAAGCAGCGATAATTTATTTGGCTGGTGGATTAGATCTGCAGCCGTGTGGCTTCTATACGGCTTTTTGCTGGTTCGACAAATAGGCTGCTGGCTTTGCAGCCCGGATTTGGAATTTCGGTTTGGGCGCAGCGTCGCGTATTCACTTGTTCTCTTATGCACGATTGTTCCTCGAAGCAGCAGAAAATGGAGCACAATAGACGGGCCAATATATGAAGTATTGCCAGGCAGTTTGCTTCTCTTGTGTGTGTGAATCACATGGACTGCTGTAAAAGGCACAACAAACAGCAGCGCCCGGGTCAAGTCAGCATATATGGCATAAGGTGGAGCTTTGGCAAATAGGTTATATTGTCATCTGGGCGTATTATTTTGCCAGTGGTTCTAGCAATTTGCCTGGCTGCAGGGAGGTGGCAACAATGGGTATTCTGCGGTAGAGGTTCAGTAGGGGTTATGCAGACATGTACGGCAAGAAGCTGCTCTACTAACGAGGGGAACTGCGTGGACCGGAGGTAAATCTGCACCGACAGGGTAAGCAGAAGAGGTAAACAAATGAACAGAACATGGTTGAGGCGATGTACAGGCAATGTTTACTTTGTCGATCAGCATGCTGGGTGTTTGGAACTAGAAAGCGTGTATCCTGTCTACTCTGCCGGCGGCTTCTCATGATGAATCGCAGTCCTGTCCAGCCAGGTCCCCCCCCAAGATCATTGCAGAGCCACATGCATGTAAAAGGGACAAACGAAGAGTGGGAGCGCCACCTTTGTCCCGGCAGGCAAAGGGCGGCAGCTATTTTATCCATCGACAGAACATCCTTTCATCAACATCTTTTTTGCATTAATACACTTTTCAACGTCTTCCTTACCAGCAAGGAGCAACAAAACGCATCAACAGGATCCATGCCAGATACAGGGAGCTCAGTTTTGCCATCCGGCATGCAGACGATCAGTATATCCAGCATGGAGCGCACGCAGGGCAGCGATTCAGCAGAGACACAGGCAGACAGCATCGTTTTCGACCACGTCACGGTCAAGCAGCCGGCTGGGGTGCACCCGCTGACGCTGCGCATCGACCGCGGTCAGCACACGCTGGTAGTTGCACCCACATCGCACCACCGGCACTTGATCAGGCTTCTGGTCGGCACCGACCAGGCACAGCAGGGCGTCTTGCGGGTGCCCAGCGGGGCCGGGGAAATCGCCTGTGTGACCAGAACGCCCTACATCAAGCCGCACAGCGCGCTCTGGGACCAGCTGGTGTTCCCGCACGCCAAAGCGCAGTCCCTGGCACGCAACGTGACCGAGCAGCACCTGCACTTTTTTGCTGCGATCGCTGGGGCTGGACCGCGAGCTGCTTGACGCGTGCGAGCACGACTGGGGCCGCGCGTGCGACTGGGCGAGGGTTCTGTCGGCGCATGGGCTTACGGCATTGGCGGTTGCGCGGATGCTGTATTTGGCGCCCAAGTTTGCGGTGGTCGAGGACCAGGCGCTGGGGGTGCTGGGGGAGGAGGCAGTGGGGAGGCTGGCGGAGGTGAGTGGACAGCACCACGTAACCCTGATCATCCTGGCTGCGCCCGGCTCGCACGCATACCAGCCGCTGCGCGGCGCCCTGGCGCGCGTGCTGGAGATCCACGACGACGGCTCGTGGCGGTTCAGCGGCGTGGGCGGCGAGCACCGGGCATTCGACGTAGACGAGCCAAAGCGAGCGGTCTGGGGCGAAATGTCCGGGCAGCTCGTGCGGCGGGCGTCGACACTAAGCCAGTGCTCGACGACCGAGCGGCGCTGGCTCCTGACGCCGGAGGTTCACGCGAGTCCTGGGCGGCAGTCGCCTGCGCTGACCAGCAGATCAAGCGTGTCGGATATTTCCGGTGATCTGGCGCGTCTATCGGTCAGTGAGCGGGTGGTGGTTGCGGTGGTTGCGGAGATGCGCGCGCCTGAGGAGGAGCAGCAGGACAGGACGGAGGTGAGTGGAATTCCGCGGCCCGGCCAAAAGGAGCCCGACAGCGATCCACAGCGCGGCCACCGGCAGTACGCGCGGACGCCGCGCAGCTACGCCCGGCCGGGGTCGCGCACGGAGCGAGCCGCGCCGAGCCGCCCGTTCAGTCGCGCCGATGGCGAGTCGCCCGAGGTCGTGCAGGAGAGCGCATTTGCGCAGGCGCTGTATGCCAGCCCGACGCGCATCCCGCGGCCGTCGGCCAGGCGCCAGGCGGACAGCGCCAGCATCAGCAGCGTCAGCAGCAGTGCCAGCAGCACACGCCCCACAGCCATGGCTCCCCGTGTGTATGTGGCGAAGAGTGCGATCCGCGCTGACGACATGCTGGCGCTGCACTGAAGCCCTCGCCTTCCCTGATCCTAAAACAAACGCTATCGTTAAGCCTGACTGAATAGGCATGGTTTTTTTTTTTTGAAACAGAGACTATGTTTTCTCCCTCTCCCTCTCCTATCTCCCCACCACTTAGCAAAAAGCCATGAGTAGCAAGGGTATCGTTATTGTCACCGGCGCCTCGCGCGGCATGGGCAAGGCCATCAGCGAGTTTCTGGTCAGCCAGAACGTAACGGTGGTGGGCATTGCCCGGTCCGCCAGCCATCTCGCAGCCCTGGCTGCCTCCCTGGGCCCGCATTTCGTGCCGCTCGCGCTCGACGTAACCGACGACTCCAAGCTCCCGCAGCTGGACTCTTTGCTGGCGCAGTTCCCCAGCCAGCCCCTGCTGGCGCTGATCAACAACGCGGGCGTGCTGGCGCCGCTGGAGAAGCTCAGCGATGCGTCGCTGAAGGATTGGCAGCGGAACTTTGACGTCAATCTGTTCAGCGTGCTGGCGCTGACGCAGCTGTGCCTGCCGCGTCTGCGCGCAGCCCATGGCCGCATCATCAATGTCAGCTCGGGCGCTGCCGTCAACGCCTACAGGGGGTGGTCTGCGTACTGTGCGTCCAAGGCAGCGGTCAACATGCTGACGTTGTCGCTGGCGGTCGAGGAGCCCGAGATCGTCGCCGTGGCGCTTCGTCCGGGGGTCGTCGACACGGATATGCAGGGCGAGATCCGCACCGACGGCGGGAGTGCCATGGGCGATGTCCACGCAAAGTTCCTGACCTACCACGCGAACGGTGAGCTGCTGGCGCCCGAGGTCCCCGGCAATGTCATCGCACGCCTGGCTCTGGGCGCTGGCAAGGAGCTGTCGGGCAAGTTCTACTCGTGGAATGCGCCGGAGCTTGCAGCCTTCAGAGATTAGTTTCTGTAGTACACGCAGGACAGCTGAATTAACAAAACAAACAAAAAATGAAAGCGAGAGAATAAACAGGAGCGGGTTGTGGAATGTATGTGCAGGGAGGAAGCGGACACTGATCGATGAGAGGAAGCAGGAGCTGGTCTGGCTTAGTTGGAGGGTGGCTGGTGGTGCGGCATGCTGCGCATTGTCTGGGCCATGCCGGGATGCGGGCGCTGCTGCTGCTGCTGCTGCTGGTGCGAGAGCAGCGGGCTGTTGCTGCTGCTCGCTGGCATTGTCATCGACTGCTGCATGTGCGTGCGAGGCCCTGCAGCTCCACCCACAGGCATCGTGGGCGCATGGGCAGCATTGGGCCGCGACAGCGTCACCGGATGGTGGATTCCGCTGTGCTGCTGGGGTCTGCTACCGGGCGCATAGCGCTGCTGCTGCGGCTGGTGCTGCTGTTGCGGCTGCTTGGGGACATGGCTGCCGCTGGGCTGCATCTGCATCTGTTGTTGCTGCTGCTGCTGCTGCTGCTGCTGCTGCTGCTGCTGCTGCTGCTGCTGCATGGGGCTGGCTGCTGGCTGCTGGAGTCTATTCTGCTGCTGCGGTGGCGGCTGCTGCTTGTCGCCATTGCTGCTGCTGCTGTTGTTTTTCTTGGAGCCATTGCGGTTGCGCTTCTTGATCACGTTGGTCTTCAGGCTGAGCGGCCTGGTAACGCCATGCAGCTTGTAGAACAGCCCGCACGCATTGCACAGCGGCTTGCCCTCAGGATCGCGTCGCCACAGCGGCGTGGTTGTGGTTGAGCAGTTGGAGCACACAAGCGGGTGGCCGTTCGAGTTGCTGGCTGATGCATTGCTGCTGCCGCCTGCTGCTGCTGCCCCTGCCACGTGCTTGCCATTGGGAGTCGGCGACTGCCGCTTGACTTCCCTTTTCGCCTGCTTCTCCTCCTTCTTTGCCTGCTTGTCGCCGCCAGACACCTTGGTGCGCTTGTTCTGCACTGCCGCCGGCCCCGAGTCGCTTGCCGCTGCCGACGCCGACCCGCGGCTGCGCTTGGCTGGCTTTTTCATCCCCTCCTCTGACGACGCCGTCGCCGGGTCCACCTCCATGGGTTGGAACGCCAGCTTGTTGTTGCTCAGCACCGCCTGCTGCTGCTGCTGTTGCTGCGCGGGCATGTCGATGGCGCTCGGGTCGATTGTGCGAGGCACGTCGGCGCCATAGAGCGACGACTGCGCTCCGGAAACCCCCGCCAGCGCCGCCGAGGTTGGGATCGAAACCGAGCCCTCGCTGGTGGCTGCTGCTGCTGTGGTGGCCATCTGGCTAAAGTACAGCATCTGCAGCGCATCGGTGCTGGGCTGCTTACTGCCAGCGCTCTGGCTCTTGTCCTTGCTGATGGCTGACAGCATTGAGCTTAGGTCATGCGTCTCCGACACACGTGCTGCGCTCTGCACATCGTCGCCCGGCATGGCCATCGAGCGCCAGCCGCGCGTCAGCGTCGCATCTGCTGGCACTGCTGCGGCTGCCTGTAGCCCGGCAAACGACGGGTTGACGAAGCTCTGTGCCTCAATGGCCTTGACCAGTGCCGAGTCCATGGCCGAGGCCACCGGCAGCTGCGAGCCGAGCCCGAACGCGCTGTAGAACGCGGCTGTGATCGGGTCGCTCTCGTGCGCTGGCGCCTGGCCGTTGCCTGCCAGCATGAATGGGTTGGTGTTGGGCACTGCCGTGGCTGTGGTAAACGGGAACCCGCTGCCCAGCGCCCCCGATGTGCCTGCCCCCAGCGCCCCCAGCGCCGAGCCGCTGAACCCGAGTGACCCCGTGGGGCTCGCCAGCAGGTCGCTGTCCAGCAGCAGCCCGCCGCTGACTGCCGTCGGTGCCTGCTGCCGGCTCGCTGTCGACGACCGCCGCCGCTGGTGCTGCTGGTGCTCCTGAGCCGAGTCGATGTTCTTTGCTGTGACCCTTGGCTGCTGCAGTTGGTGCTGCTGCAGTTGGTGCTGTGCCTGCTGCTGCGCAAACGCATCAGGGCATCTCGATGTCCTGCTGCTCCTTCTGCACGTTGCTGTTGCTGCTGCCCGAAGCAGCGCTGGACCGCCGCCGCATGCTGACCTGCCGGGTCAATTGGCCGCGTTGTCGGCGACGTGCGCTCCTGCTGCCGCTTGACGTGCATCCGCAGGAATCTTGTGAATCCGCCGTCGTCAAAGTACATCCCGCTCGACGTCGCAATGTGGTTTGGGTCCACAAAGAATATGTTGCTGTGCTCGTCGTCATCAGACTCGATGTGTGCGCGCTGGCCCTGCTGCTGCTGCTGCTGGTTCTGCTGCTGCTGCTGCTGCTGTGGTGGGCCGGCTTGTGATAATGTAGTCTTTTCTGCCGGCTCCTCGGTGCTGCTCTCCTCGCTTTCCTCATCCAAGGCTGCTGCTGCCCTGTGACGGCGATGCTGACCCTGATGGTGACTGGCTTGCTGCCCTCTCATTGTCGTCCTGCACTGGCGAGGTCCGTCCCGACACCATGGCCGATGACACTGCTGTCGAGATTGGCCGCGACTTGATCGCCGACGCAATCGCCACCGCTGCTGCCAGCGATGGCCGCGTATCCCGCTGGTATTCGTCCAGCAAAAACAGCGCATTGGACGGCGCAAACACCGACGCATCCGCAAATAGTGTCTCGGTCGCGCTCATCGAGAACGTCTCGGGCCGATCCGACGACTGCACCACGAACGATTCGGGGTCTGGAACCGAGTCCTCGTCATCAAAGTCAAGCTCGTTGTCCGGACTCGCCCAGCGGATCACGTCCGCTTGCCTCTGCAGGCTCTTTGCCGTGCGCCGACTCGCGCAGCGACGAGATCAGGGCATATGCGATGTCTGCTGCTGGCTGGTGCACGGCCGACGATTGTGCGAGCAGTCCTAGAAACATTGTGCAAATGGGGGGTTTCGGATAATGTAAGTACGCAGGGGGGTGTCTGAATAGCGGCAGTAGTGGAGTTAGAGTTAATTTAGAAGTACAAGAACAGGAGCCGTATGTGTTGCAAAAGGAGAGATCTGTGCGGAGCAATAATAACAAAATAACTGAATAGGAGAGGAGAAGAGAAGAAGAGCTGGTATGTCTGTTCTGTCTTGTCACCGCAAAGCACACATCCACATCAACAGAAAGAGTCTTTGGAGAAAACGACGGGTGCGGGAAGGATGGGAGAGGATGTGGATACTAGAATCGCAAGTCTGCGCACGGGCGGTGGCAAAAAGAAAGAGGAAAATGGGCGATACTTTTAATATGCGGGCGACGCAAACACGCAAAATGAAAGAGGTGCGCCAGGCGCGCCCCGCCCAGTCAGGCATTTAAGGACTGGCCACACGAAAGAAAACGGTCGGGAAAGGCAGGAGGGGCGGTTGCAAAGAGTGGAAAAATTTGCCGCTGAGAATATTTTCACTGTGTGAATCGGGCAGTGGGTGGGCTGTGTGGGGAGGGGTCCACGGCCGGTTCTGGAACCCCGCCCGCCTATAAGCGCGCTTTGCGATCGAGGGAAACAAAATTTTTCGATAGCTGCAAGGAGCAGAGGCTTTTATCCTGGACCCACTGCTGCTGGCGCCGGATATAAGCGCACTTTTACTCGCCACAGCCGGCGCCGTCCCCGGGCAAAACGCGAGTTCCTTGGAACCGCACCCTTTTTGGGGCTTGTGAAAGCCGTCACAAAGGCGACGGACCTTGTGCAATTCTGTGTGCCCGGGCTGTGCAAGCGCGGCTGTGTGCGAGGAGGCAAGAGAAGCAGAGATCCAAAACAAGCTCCGAACCATACGTGGTACGCCAGACCGGTGAGCCAATGGTGGGCCGGGTCCGGCAATACGAAGAAAAAGACAGCGCACTGACTCCCGGTGTCCATTGGACGCAGCTCCGCAACCGATACCAAGGCAAAGAGAAGGAAAAAGCGACAAAACTGGAGTGCCAATCGTAGATCACAGACACATCATACCACATTCTGTGTTTGTGCGCCCATCCCCTCCTCAGGCACTGCCGTAGAGCGTAATCACAAGCCAGCACAAGCCAGCCAGAGCAGCCCGCCGCGCCAGCACGCCTTCCGCCCGGGCCCATCGCCCCTTTGGTGGATGACCCGTGGTGTTCGGCGCCGCCACGTACGCGGCAGCCCGGGGCGGTGAATGAAAAAGCCCAGGAGAACCAAACAAACACGGGGCCATGTGCTTGTGCAATGCCAGTGGAGGACGGAATCACCCCCGTCACTCGGTGGCTACCACATTGTGCTGGCCAGGACATGAAACCAGAAAAGCAGTCCCCTCACCCGCAGACCCAGGCGGGCATTGGATGCGCGTCGTTGCGACAGAGATTGTGCTGCTCCGGCTAACGCATGCAATGCAATGGCGGGCATGCTCGGGGATGCGCCCGGGGGAAGATTGGGGGTGGGTGCGAACAAACTATAGCTTTCGTGCGATAATCTCTGCTCCTTCCAGAGATAAAACACCAGTCCCAGACATCATGTCCGCACGCATGGCCGGCGGCGGTGATGTTGCTGGCGGCAGGCCAGGTGGTGGATGATAGGGAGGGGCCACGGCCGAAAGCCCGCCCACATGTGGCCAAGTCACAAGCAAGTACTAATTTCGCCATGCAGGAGTGGCCCGTCCTCTCCGCATTTTCCTCTTTGCATAACCAGCGCTGCGTATCGTCACAGCCCTTCCGGATCAATCCGCACTCACTCACATAGCAACACTTACCTTCAGCCTGCTTCTGCACGGACGACGACGGCGGCGGCGGCGGCTGGCGATAACGTCGCCGGCTCGGGGCGGCTGCTAGCTGGGCCGCAGCCATGGCTGGGCGTGGACCTACTGAGCCCCATGTGTGGTGGCTGGTGCATCGACGACCCAATGCCCACTTCGGCAAACCTGTGGCTCCGGTGCTGCTCCAAGTCCGAGCCGCCGCTCTGCTCCTCAGACCAATGCAGCGGCACAGGCGATTGCAGCGGGTTACTCGACAGAAGCCCGGTCTCCTGGCCCCCGCTACTGCTGGTGCTGCTGTCGCCAGGCTGGGCCGCAGCCTCGGACGGTGTGCTCTGACCCAGTGCTGAGGCGCGGGCATCGATGAACCGCGTGTCAAAGATCGTGCTGGTAATTGCGTCTAGCCCGGGTCCGCCCAGAAGGGCGCTTGGCATTGGGAATCCAGCAGATGTTGGCCAAGTCTGTTGCTGGGCCTGCTGTTGCTGTGTCTGCTGTTGAGGGCCAGGAATGGCTGCTGACTGTGTACCTGGCATCATAAACAGCGAGGCATCGAACGGCGTTGCGCCCCACAGCTGCTCCAGCGGCCTCGCCAGCTCCATATCCAAATCAAAGTCCAACAATGACCCGCTGTGGTTCTGCATCAGCTGCTGCTGCTGCTGCTGGTGAATCGCGGCGAACGCACTCTGGCTATGCTGCATCATCTGCATAGGCTGCTGCTGCTGTTCGCCAGCAACAACGGTCTGAGACGATGCCCTCCGCTGCATATTCCCCAGCTGCGGGCCTTGTGTCCCGTACATCGCCGCAGCAATCGGATTGTTGACCAGCGTGGCCACGCTGCTTTCGCGCCGATCTGAGCGACTATGGCCGATGTCCATATTCGCCGCTGCCAAGGACTTGTTCTTGCGATCCATTGCCTGTCTTGCGCGCTGGCGCTTCTGATTGAGAGCCCGCCGGGTGCTCATCCGCCACAGGATGTTGCGTGTCCGCTTGCCGTTGGGCAAGAGCGACTCGGAGCGGTTGTACAGCTGCATGAGTGCATCAGGAGAACACGCGGGATTCTCGTCGATCGGGCAGTGCTGTGGCCCGCTACGCCGCGCCTGTGCGCCTGCTGTGACTGCTGTGTAATCCATTGTGGAACGCGCCAGGGTATCGCCCGCCTGGGCTGGCGGACGAGGCATCTGGTCTGCCAGCGGACCAAACTTTAGCACTACACGGGGAAGGGGGAACGCAGCATTGCCAAATACGGCATAAAGTCCACCAGCGCTGCTTCGTGGTCAGTGTTGACGAAAGTCCAGACATTTGCACTGCACACTGGCTTTGGAGGCATAGGATCCGATATCCAGAACAAGTAGCAATATGTGCAATACACGCTGCGTGCGCCTCCTGCCCCATTCACATGGCCGGCTTTGTTGTTGCTTATGCACTGCCAATGCCGGCAGGACCCCCACTTCATTTCAGGCATCCCCAAGCCGGTCCCTGTCGTGGCATCAACGTGCTATGGCGATGTCTGCCACCAGACAATGCAGACAAAAAGCCAGAAAAGGAGGCCCGCATCGGCGGCACTGGCAAAAGGCCAGATCCGGCGCCAAGCTGCCTGCCCCTCTCTTCTCCATGACACAAGACACAGACACACGACTATTTTCTTGTCGCAGCAACACGTGAAACAACATACCTTGGTCCATGATTTGCGCCAGTGATGTGTATCCCATGTCCACAGGCTGCTGCTGCTGCTGCGGCGGCTGCTGCTGATGAGCTCTGTTGACCGGCGACATCATGGCAGGGTGACTGACCGCATGCGCGTACGCTGCCGATGTGGGTAGCGACGGCGTCGGACTATGAATCTGCACGCTCGGACCGCTGCTGGAGGGCACGGAAAGAGCATTGCTGAGCCTGGGAAGAGCACGTCGGTTACTGAGCGGCCGCTGCTGTTGTTGATCATTGCCAGACTTTGCGCTGGTGGTGCTATGTGTGGTTACTGCTGTGCCCCGAGAGCGATTATGTAGAGCACAAAGGGGTGGGCGCACCAAAAGATACACCGCTAGGGTTAAAAAGAGAAAAAGAGAAGTAATACGTGCGCTCGGACTATATGCCCTGTCTAGGGATATGCGCTTCGCTGCTGTGTCCAGGAAAGAGAAGAAATAAGCACCGCAGGGGCAGCTGGTAAGCAATAAAGGCTGTGGCTGGCGTGGGCCTCCGTCCTAGTTATATGGGAGATAAGAGCAGCGGCGAGGTTTGTGGCCGCAGAAATGTGTAGAGAGGAAGAAAAAATAAAACGCTCGAATTGACGTGCAGGTGGAGAGGGGAGAAAGAGCTGCTAATTGATGGCAGCCGTTAACCGCCAGCTGCTCTGGATAAAAAAGCGTGACTGGCCTTTCATCTGCGCCCAGGTTTTTCTTTTACCCATGGAATGCACGGGCCTTGCCCAATGGCGTTGGACCAGCTGCTGGCCCCGGCTGGGCTGGTGTGTGCGAGCGCGCCCGCTTTTCGCTCTTCCCTGGCGCTATACTCCCGTCTGCGCGCAGACCGGTTTGCTTGTGTTCTGCTGCTCCCACCACCAAATACCCGGCCCGCCGGGGTGCTCCTGGATTGGGCACCCGCCCCTCAGGCCAGGCACAGAGCCAAATACAGGCTGAACTGGTCTGACTCATTTCAGGCTGCCCGCCCTTGATCCGTAGAGCCAAATCGGGCGAACCTGGCTCAAACCAGGAGCAGCGGACAGCGGAGATTGCCGCATTTTCGCACAGGATTCAATGGAAGCACAAGTTTTTTTTCTGGTTCCAAGAAGCGATTAAAAATGGCAAGAGGCTTCAAGTGCCCTTGATCGCGTTGACCAGCCAGTCCAAGCCCTCGTCAAGACCCTCGCCCTTCAGCGCGCTGGTCCGGTATATGCTCCACTGGCGGTTCTTGAGGCGCGGCAGCCCCAGGGCCTCCGACACCTCGGCTGCGCTCATGGCGCCCTTCATGTCCTGCTTGTTGGCAAACACCAGCAGCACCGACTCCTTGAGCTCCTCCTCCTGCAGCATCGAGGCTAGCTCGTCACGTGATGTGCCTATCCGGTCACGGTCGCAGCTGTCCACCACGTAGATCACGGCATCCGTGTTCGCGTAGTAGCACCGCCAGTACGGCCGGATGCTGGTCTGTCCGCCCAGGTCCCACACCTGGAACTTGATGTTCTTGTATGTCACCGTCTCCACGTTGAACCCGATCGTTGGGATTGTCGACACGACCTCTCCGACCTACGGGGGACACGTTGTGCAATGAGCCCAGCGATTCTGTTTTTGCCAGAGATCACGCCGTGCGCCCGCCCACCGCCGCGTGCGGAGGCGGCTGATGTGTATCCTTACCTGCAGCCGGTACAGAATCGTCGTCTTTCCGGCGCCGTCGAGTCCGAGAATCAGAATCCTGACCTCCTTGTCGCCCCACAGGTTGCTGAACAGCTTTGTAAAGTACTGGCCTACAGCAAGCTTGGTGGAGCAGGGTAGGCATTAGCCACACGGAAAACGCTGGGTCATCTTTGCATGCCTGCTCACCTCGCTGACAACAGCAATCGTACCCATCTCAGAAATGCAGAAAATGTAATGCTCCTGTCGCGTCCTTGTCGCTCGATTCGGCGGTGTACCCAGGGTGCAGTGCAAATAAAAAGGGCAATTGAAGGAAATAGGAACGCGGGGTGATGAGAGAAGAAAAGAGAAGAAAAGAGAAAGGAGAGACAAAAGAGCAGTTAATTTTCGTGCTGTGGCTTTTAGCAAGACACCGAAAACGCCGCACCATGCCACATAGCAGAGCTTCACATGTCGTGTATTGGAAAACGGTTCGATACTTGGTAAATGTCTTTATGTTTTTGAAAGTCGCGCTCGCTTGCACTGCCTTAGATGTGGGCCGGCGTGTCGGCAACCTTGGTAGGCAGGAAGGTGATGCTGGACTCGGCATCGGCGTCCTCGGTCACCGAGGGCAGCTCAAAGTCCTTGATCTCCTTGGCGTAGTACTTGAGCAGGGCGTCCTTGGCCGCGCGGTGCTCGGCCATGCGCAGCGAGCTGCCAAAGCCGTTGCCCACCATGCGCGTGCCGCTGAAGATGCCCACAATGAACACCGGCGACGCCGTGAACCGGACCAGTCTCCTTCAGGATGCGCGCCACAGGGAACTCCATGCCCTTGCGCTTAGTCAGCGCAATCAGCATGCGCTTCGGATACTTGATCTGCATCACGCTCTCGACGTCCACCGGCTTGCTCAGGATGTGCTTGTGGATGAACTGCTTGGCCGCCTGCTGCGCCCTGGTCGTGGTAGATTGCGCCCACCAGCGCCTGCACGCCCTTGCCAAGCACCTTGGTCAGGCCCACGTTCGGCGCCTCCTTGCTTGACGCCATCCACCGCATCGCCGGCTTCATGCCAAAGTGCTTGGCCACCTCCGCCAGGCTCGTCAGACCAAAGTTCGCGTGCTGCACGTCCTGCAGCGTCTCCGTCGGCAGGTTCGGGTACTTGACGTGCAGGTACTCGCCACATACAGGTTCAGCACCCGCTTGCCCATCCACTCCAGCCGCTCGTTGGACGGCAGCCGTCCGTTCTCAAACGACTTGTGTGTGCACACCTGCTCCATGAGCCCGGCGTCCTTGAACTTGAGGTTCAACCGAGCCTCCAGCGCCGCAAACGTCGTTGATCCAGCCTCTGCCATCACCGGCTGCCGGCTGCCCTCGCCCTTGGCTGTGGCCAGGAACCGCACCGATCCGCTGATCGTGGCGGCGCCGTTGCTGCTCAAAAAGTGCTGGCCGATCGAGGCCGCCAGCCGCCTGCGTGTAATCGAGGTTGCGGAGAACATCCTTGTAAGTGAGGGGTGGTTTCTGGTAGTAGTCTGAATCAGCCGGTCAAAATAATTGGCTGAATTTATCTGGGTCTCCTGCGGTTAAGGGCACGTCCGGGTCTTCTGCTTATACGCCTGGGGCAAAAACAAACGAGGCAAGGATCAGGAGAGAAGGAGGCTGCGAATGCGTTGTGTTTGAAATGTAAAGGAAAGTAGCAAATTGGAGTGCACCGCGAGGGGAGAGAAGGGGTGTCGGAGCCGGCTTTATCTTCAGCACTGCGATTTCGCTCATCAAAATGCACCAGGCACAGCGAAAAAATATCAGGCGGGAGATCAAGGACCGGTGATCGATCACGGATGATCAGGCACCTATTGCCTGCTGCTTGGCGTTTGCATTGCGTGTCCTGTCTACAACGTCCATGGCAGATGCCATATATATATGCGTCCATTATATTTCAAAGCCTTAAACATGCGCATGAAATAGCGACCACTATCCTGCCTTACGCCGTGATGATGCTGTTGAACACATTCCAGTACTGCCTGCGGGTGTCAGACATCGACGTGCCAATACCGTTTACAATGTAGTCCTCGAAGCTGGCCTCGCTGCCCTCAATAAGCTTGGCCGGGTTGTTGTAGAAGCTGCTTGCCTTGTGTGTCAGGAACCAGAAGCCGGAGGCGAAGCTGTCGTCATCGTTGAGGACCAGCTCGCGCACAGCGTTCTTGGTGCTATCAGACGGCTCACCGCCCGCTCCCAGCAGGGCGTTGGCCTGCTCAGGATGCAGGGACTTGGCGTACTCCTCGACAAAGTTGTAGAACATCATGTTGCGCGTGCCCTGGCCGGGGCGTCCAGGCTCGGGATAGTGGTTGATATTGAACATCCAGTCAGCCGACTCCTGGGCCATCAGCGAAAGAATGGCCACGGCCTCGCTGCGACGCGTGATGTTGTACTTCTGCAGCGCCTTGTTGATAGCGGAAAGTGCACGCGCGTTTGACGCACACTCGGTGGGCCGGGCAGAGCAGTTTCCGTCGCCAACGCGAGCCGGAACAGCACGGTCAAGATCGGCTGCCTTCACCTGGAAGACGCCGCTGGGCACCGACGACGGCACTGCCGTGGTGTAATCGCTACCGGTGCTGCTGGGCGGGACCGACACAGCACTGCTCGTGGCTGCTGCAGTGGACTCGGCAGCGCTGGTGTACGCAGGAGTCGGAGCACTGGTGGGGACTGCGTCAGTGGTGGGAGCAGAAGCAGAGTAAGCGGGCGTGCTGCTGTATGCGGGGGCCGAGGACTGCGACGAAGCAGAGGAGGCAGGTGGCACAGGGCAGCGCCCAGCAACAGTGACCTGGGCAACGAGGCCGAGAAGCGCGATGGCAGAAACAAACTTCATTGCTGAGGGTGCGAAGCTATGTCAAGGTTGCTAGCGATTTTCGTTAGAAAGAGATGAAGAAAGAGTCCTGCTCTATCTAGAAGAGTAAAAGGGTGCAATGCTGCTTTGGAGAGATGGGGTGAAGTGGAGGGAGGAGAGACAATGCGGTCCGGCAGCTGGTCATGTCTTTATATGCGCACGCTTGCAGGGAGCGATGTCTTTTTTTTTTTTTGCGAACGCTGAATAGGTTCAAAAATAAACGTAGCCTTTGGCTCTTTGGTCGGAAAAGAGTATTGTTCCTGCACCTGGGATGCCTGGTCCAATGGCGGATTCGCGCACCGGTTTTTGGGCTTGCAAGCGCAAAGAGCTGCACCGGTGTTTTGTGGATTTTCAGCAAAGGCGGAGACAAGGCGAGGCAAGAGGGATTCTGTCCACACAGGTGCAATCAATGCCATTGCCTCCCAGACCCGGAAGCCAACAGCATGGCTGTTTGCCGCCGATCCGAGAAAGTGTCGACAATGCCACCAAGGCTGGCGTGTTTGCCAAACCCATGGCCGGCTTCACACCAGGCTCCCAGCCGCACCGGCTGTCCTCCAGCTTCATTAGCTGCATTGTTTGCGCAGGCTGTCTATTTAGCCTGCACTTTCGAATTCCTGGATTATATACGCCTATTTATAGCCAGCCTGTTCCGAGTATAAACATGATTTTGCAGCATTGAGGGTGCCATTCTATTCACAAACCCCCTCCCTGGACCCCCCAAAAATCAGCAGGTGTCTGCTACTGGCTGGTTTCAGGAGAAGGAAGGCAAAAGTGCTGCAGCTGCGATGCAGGCAGTGGCAGACCACGACGCGCCGATCCAGCGAGGCGGGCCGCTTGCAGCGCTGCTGCCCCGATTTGTAGTTGAGGCTGACAGGGCATCAGCAGCGGCCGAGATGGGCTCGACTTCGATCAGTGATAAGACCGCGTCGTTGACCGCATTCCACGTGACATTGCGCGCATCGTCCCAGGACGCGCCCACGCCATTGACTATGTAGTCCTTAAAGTCCTGCCACTGGCCGTCGCGCAGCTTGTCCGGGTTGTTGTAGTAGCTGCTTGCCTCATGCGCCAGGAACCAGAAGCCGGAGCCGAAGCTGTCGTCATCGCCGAGGACCAGCTCGCGCACCGCGTTCTTGGTGGCATTGGACTGGACTCGACCCTGACGACTCCAGCAGCGCGTGGGCCTTGTCTGCATACAGGTACTTGGCGTACTCCTCAATAAAGTTGTACATCAACATGCTGCGTGTGCCCTGGCCGGGACGTCCAGGGTCTGGAAAGTGGTTGATGTTGTACAGCCAGCTGGCCGACTCGAATGCCTCAAGCGCAAGCACAGCGACGACCTCGCTGCGTCGAGAGATCCTGTACTTTAGCAGCGCGTGGTTAATCGCCTCAAGTGCCTGCGAATTGGTCGCGCACTCGCTGGTCGCGTTTCTGCAGGAGGTCGCGCTAGCGCGGCCCGGAACTGCAGCATTGAGCTGCTCGATGGTGATGGCCGACTGGGCGTGCACCATACTGGCCATGGTACACAGAGCGCCGAGAACGGCGAGTGCTGAAGCCATCGCTTTTAGAGGAGAAAAGAGCATGTTGGAAAAGTGGATAGCAGCAGAGCAGCAAGGAGCTGAAAAGTGGCAGAGGGCATGAATGCGGGCTTCTCACTGCCGGCGTTCCTTCTCCCACAGACTGACATCGCTTTTAAATGCCCAGGGTGGCCCACACGTCACTGTCCAGGCTAGGAAAAAAATTGACAACCCCTCTCAGATCTATTTTCGACAAATGTAGATCTTTGGAGTGCAAACTGCATGTGTGGAAGACGAGACCAAATGCTGTCTTGCCATCTACAATAGGCGAAAGTAAGAATAAAAACAGACGCCAAACGGCATATCTAAAAGCTCTCTAGCACCCACTTGGCGTCAATGCCACCACCGCGCTTCATATGCCAGCCAGGCATGTAGTGGTCGTCAGTGCGGAACTTGCGGACAAAGACCTGGCCTCTAATGTCGACCAGTTTGAGCTTGACATCACACCCAGGAACCGTAGTGACACGTCTGCCAAGTCCTGTCGGCTGCAACGGCTTTGTTGAATTCAGAGCTGCTCACGGTCAGCGTGCGGATGATCCTGATAAGGTCGTCGATGGTTTCAACTGCCTCGTTGTTGAGCTCGGTGATGAAACCACCACTGCTAACGGCCACATTCTCGCCTGGCGAACCGCATTTATAAAACGACGTGAAAGCTGTCGACGGGATCGAGGCTGATGAGCGGTACGCAGACACATATGGCTCCTGAATGAACAGCCCTGCCCAGTACAAGTAGCGGCGAGTATTGGTCTCGCAAGGATGGGTGGTGCTGACAGCGACAGCTATCTCCTGGCCCTGCCGCAAGACGGTGAGGTCGGACGCTTCCCTTTTCGTACAGAAATGGCAACATCATCGATCCGGCGAACAAGATTGTTGCCAACACTCAGGATTATGTCGCCAACTTCAACGCCCGGCGCCTCCACCGCACCCGGAATGTCCAGCTGCTTGACCAGGAACACAGAGCTTTCGCAGTCTGCAACTGCCAGGATTCGCGCAACCCATTTGTCAGAAAGCCCGTATCCTCTGGCTTCGGCCAGCGAGATCCTGGAAAGACGGGCATTCAGCGTCCGTACAATGTCTGGATACTCGCTGCTGGATCTCATCCTCTCAGCGAGCTTGCTGATATGAACCAGATCAACACCAGTGAATACCTTCGGATGGTGGTCCTTGTAGCAAAGCGGTAGCTGGATCCAGAGGCCGAGTACATGGCCGTCCGAATTGCAAATGGCACCCGAGGAGCTGTTTTCGCAGTTGCTTGCGCAAAGAACATCGATGATATCGAAAGTTGAAATACGTGGTAGCGTCATGTTCCTTGCAGGATTTATCGCCCTCGTAGAGATACCGGTCAACAATCCGACTGTAGAAGACCTGGGGCTGCATAAACGGATTGGTGCCAAGAACCGTGATCTCCTGGCCAACCGTGAGGCGGCTTTCCCCGCACCAGTACTTAGTGTCGACTGGAAGATCGGAAACCAGGGCATCTGCAGCGGGGCCGAGATCAGAAGGGTCGTACTTGAGGAGGATCAATGGGTACAGCGGATGGACATAGACAACCGTTGCAGACACCTGAAGGGTGTTGCGTATGGTAATCAGCACATTTGCTGCCGATCCGTGGAATGCGCTGGCACTGCACACGACGATGCCAGCCAACCTGTCAAGCACGAACCCTGTATCTGACGCGGCTCCCCCACTGCAGTTATCAGCAGGGAGACATGCTGCTGAGGTAATACGGACTATGCTCCTCCAAACACTGTGCAGATTGGCGTGGGCGCTTGACAGGGCACGCGGGATAACATCAGCTGTTGGTAGCAATAGCGCAGCCTCTGAAGCATTGCTGCCAGCCTCCTTGCATCGCATCTCGACGTCTTCCACCGACCAGAATCCGCTCTCCATGCTCCATGTAAACAGTCTAACAGGACCCATGTTCTCGGCCAGGCTCGTCGTAGCCACAACATAGTCGAGTGTGTTCTGATAATTAGCAACCTTCATTACCACGTGTTGGCCACCCGGAGCAGAACGGAATGCATCCAAGAGTGCCGTGAGATTCGGTGTGGGAGTCCCGTTTACTGACAATATGAGACGGTATGTCTTTTTATCGACAGTGGGCAAGGAACATGGTAGTGCTTCCTGCAATAAAAACCCCGGTGAGCACAGACGAATGGCTTAGAGCCAGCGAAAGGGACATGTCATGAAGCGTAGCCAGTGCAAAGTGGAGTAGCCGGGTAGGTGTGGCGTCATACATGTCTTGCACACAAACAGTGACAGGAACCAGCTTGCCCTTGCGCCAGACGACAAACTCAACAGTGCAGCCAACGCTGGCATCCAGCACCGACTCCAAGCCAACGAAATCGCAGATGGGCTTGCCGTCCATGTCAATGACAATGTCGCCGACTTCCAAGGCCCCGTCTGCAGGGCCCTTGTGCAGAACCTTGTCAACAACTATCATGCCCTCCGACTTGGGGTTGGCCAGGCGAGACTCTTCGATTTCCTGCTCTGGCAGTCCCAGACGCTGCGCCTCCTGGTACGACTCGAATAGAAACGCTGTCTGGATAGTCCCGCGGGGGGTGCGTTCGCCACGCCTCACATACTCCGAGCGAATACACCACTCGCTCAAGCGGCAAGAAGAAGCTAGAGTTTTCGTACCGAGATACTGCTGCACTCAGCGCTATGGCATTGCCGCCGATGTCCAAGAGCGGCGAGCCAGAGACACCACCTGTAGAAGTGGTTGATGCCTGGCAATAAAAGGTGTTTACGTCATAGCCGTCAGTTAGAATAGGCGGATTCCGGTTGACCTGGGATAGTGTGCCTGCGCACACCGTCATCTTCTCCCCGGCTGCATTGCCAATGAGCTGGAATGGAACACCAGGTCTAGCACCGTCGGGAAACAGCCTTATTGCCTTCGGCTGGGTGTGCTTCAATGCTGCAGGGTCATAGCGGAAGAAGGCAAAATCATGGATCGGGTCGTAATGGACTGGCTGGAGGTAGACGTATTCGTTCGTGTCAAATGTGGCCTTGTGGATACCAGGGCCGGACTCCAAGGACATGCCTGTTCGACAGAATAATCCCAAGGTCGCAATCTACAACGAAGCCAGTTGCAAAGTTGCAGGCGGCAGTGGTAAGGCTGAAATCGAAAGGGAAGACTATCTCAATGGCCACGATAGAGTTGCGGACCTCGAACATGGACGTCTTCCCACCTGCGCTCATGCCCCTGGACTAGATGTGGGCGTGCTCGACGGCTGCGGGTGCTCGGTGATGGTGTCAATAGTCATGGATATCTCTAGAGAGCCAAAATCAAAACTGTGCAAAGGCTGGAGAAGAAGAGGTGACATCTGCTAGACCATGACGGGCATTGCTTATGTAGTCGTTGGCGATGGTTGGGAGAGCCTGCAAAATCAAGCAGGTCACGTTTGATTTGACAACCTGGATGACTGCCAAGACATCGCTCAGGGCTTTCTGCTGCGAAGCGTGCATGTCTATTCGTAATCACAAGACACCGCTTTTCCTGCCGGCTACTGCACCAAGGGCAACAAACTCCGCAACCGTGTCCAGATACCAGATCCGAGGCTGCCACCCTGTCAAGAACCCGAGGTGGCCGCCATGCTCTGTCAGCGCCAGGACTGTGTTGGGGTTTGCCTTGAACTTGTCGAATGGAATGCCTTGAACCGGCGTGATCTGGTCATCCAGACTGTTGATGGAGAGGTACGGAACGCCGATGCGGTCTATGTAGTTGGCACTGCAGGCTGCATTATAGTACTCGTCGCTGGTTTTGAACCCAGCGTCCTTGAGGATGAATATGCGCTCGACGTCGGCCATGGACTGGCAGTTCCTGATGGTGTCTGCATCGAATCCTTGATCGCCTGACAGAATGACGTCCTTGTTTCTCTCAAACTGGCGAAGCAGCGCCCGGCGGATGAGTGGCTTGAACAGGTAGGTATTGAGAATAGGTTTTTGCGTTGAACATGCGTCTGACCACCGTCAGATCGAACGGGCAGCTGATGGCGATGGCGGCAGTGAGCTTGCATGTGTCGCCCTCCTCGCCAAGATACTTTGTGAGCAGGCTGGCACCCAGTGAGAAGCCAACTCCAAAGACCGGCGCTTCTGGGAACCGCTCGCAGATCGAATTCACAACCTCACGATAGTCGCTGGTATTCACTGCGTCGTTCTGTCGCCGGTTAGTGAGCAGGGTGCGCGCGCACCCACGGAAGTTCATGCACACAAACCGACAAGGCGTGGCTCTGTCACAGGCGACGCGCTTTGCAACACAGCGAACATGGTATTCTTTGGAGCCACCTGCAATGCCCGTCATGGCGACAACAATCGGTGTTGATCTGCCACCGAATGAATCTGGCCCCGGGTACCAGTCCAGTGACACGGTGCCGCCATCGCTCAACACAAAGAGCTCGCGATTGTACTTGATGTTGCTGAACCTGTCACGCCGACGCGCACAGAGAATGGCTGTACAAGGACTGCATCATGCACGTGTAGAGAAACGGCGTTGGAACCATGCGCGCTAGACGCTTGTCCACTAGTGATGGGCAATATGTGTTGAGCAGCTGCCGCATCGAGCCTGCCCTGCTGCCAACGGATTTGGCATATCCATATTCGACTGCACTATTTTCAGCCATAATCAGCCTAATTGACCCACCTTTCGGCGAATCGGTTGGCAAAGTAGACTGCAACCACGGCAACGGCAACCAGAATTAGAAAGTGCAGCATGGGAGGTGCGCGTCAACTTCGGAGACGAGGTGCTGGGAGAGACAAAAATGGCAGCGCATTTCCAGGCGAATTCCGTCTACAAAACTCCGGAAGAGCGATGCAATTTGCATACTTTGAGAAGAGCTAACCGGGCCTTAAAGCCATGGCAGTATCAGGCCATTTCAATTTCGTTTGCCGCGCATTACTCCGAACTGTGGATAGCACAGACATATGTGTTAGCGCGGAGCCGTCGCAGTAAATCTCTACTGTGTGTGCCTGAGACTCAACGCTAGCAGCAAGCTGGAGTTTGGAGATATTTTCCTTTTTTAAAAATTGCCCATTTCAGTCACAGGGTCGATCACAGACAGATGGTTGGTCAATGAAGAGTATTAGCCAAGCTTCGACGGAACGGGCAGGTTTCCTGTTGACCTCACACGGTGATCCTATTCCACGGAGTTCAGCCTCGCTGTGCGCACATGTGAGAGCACGGCCAGCGTCGGCGGTAGCGCGGTTGAATCTCTCTATAAGGCGCCCATCGCGGCCGCTTAGCCAGCAGTGGGTCTGCCACCTAGCCTTGCTTTCTTTCACATACACTTCCTATCGGTGTAATTTCCAAACAATCCGGAATCGCATATGACAACAGCCGAATATCCAGATGCAGCTGTGGACAGTGGCGCAATGGTGTGCCCGGCCATGCATGGACAGGGCCGAAGAAGTAACGGCATTTGTGGTTGTCGTCGAGCAGGGCAAGTCGGTTGAGGAAGGCGTCATCGTATCGTTCGGCAGCAATTCGTCAATGAAGCAGCTGCGCCAGTCTGTTGCTGCAAAGCTCAAGATTGCCGACGCCGATGGAATCACGCTTCTCAGCAGCCAGGAGGGCAGCGAGGTCACCGATGTGCGCCAGCTCCTTGATCTGAAGGCCACCTATGTGCAGACCGCATCTGTGCGTCGCGCAATCCCCTACATAAAGGGCTACCCGGTGGTTGGGATCGTGCCCATGATTATCCGTGACACGCGCGAATGCCTATCTGCGCTGTTCGGCGACCATGACACGATCCAGTTCTATGTCTTCTCTACACACGTGGTGGCCACCCGCGATCCGGCCGGTGGTCAGCTTTGCGATCAACGACAGCGAGTATTTCTACAAGAAGGTCCAGTTCCCGTTCTCCGAGGTTCGCCAGGTAGGCGGCACCGGCTTGTTTACCAGTTCGTCGACTGATCCCCAGTGGCAGCTGGCACACCGACTGCTTATGCCCGCGTTCTCGGTCAGCGCAATGAAGATTTACAACGAGGAGATGGTGCAGGTTGCGCTCGACACCAACAATCTCGTGTCGCAGTATGCAGCCAACGAGCCTATTGACGTCATGACGCTTGCAACCAACATTACCTTCCAGACCATCGGAATGGTCGGTTTCGGCTACGATTTCAAGTTGCTGGAGAGCAAGGATGCACCTATGAGCCCATTCCTGATCGGCATGAACTACTGTCTGGGCCAGGTCAAGACGCGCATAACTCGCACGGCATACTGGAAGCACCTGCCGCTTGCCTCCAACTACCGCTTCGACGCTGAGATGCAGGGCATGAAGGGACACAGTGCGCCAGGTGATTGAGGAGCGCCGAAAGTCGCTGGATGCGACCAACATGAAAAAGGACCTGCTCGGCTTTATGCTCAATGCCCGCGCCCCAGATGAGAATGGCAACCTGGTTGGTCTCAGCGACGACAACATCTACGATCAAGTCATCACACTCGGCATCGCTGGAAGCGAAACATCGGCCAACACGCTCGGCTGGTGCCTGTATTTGCTCGACAAGCACCCGAAAGTCCAGGACGCGGTGCTGCAGGAGATTGTTGACCTTGGGATCAAGCCCGGTGTTCGTCCCGAGGCAAAGCAGCTGAACAGGCTAAAGTACCTGACGCAGGTAATCAAGGAGACTCTGCGTCTTTTCCCTCCTGTCAACAACATCGACAAGTACTGCGAGCAGGACTGTGTCCTTCCGGGCGGGCACCTAATCGAGGCTGGGACCATCATTCGGCTGCACGCGTGGAGTATCCACAGAAACCACCGGATATATCGCGATGCAGACAAGTTCGATCCGGACCGTTTCAACGAACAGAATATCAAGGACATCCCGTCTGGTGCTTGGATCCCGTTCTCGTCGGGCCAGCGGGCCTGCATTGGCCAGTCGCTTGCGCTGATGGAGCTTCGTGCTGTGCTGGCCATAATGCTGTGCAAGTACAAATTCAGCACCGTTGGCAACAAGACCATCGATTACGACCCCAGTGCTATCACTACTCGTCCGCTGGACCTGTTCATGACTGTCGCCCAGCGCACCGAGTACCCCGAACCCCGCACCGACACGTCGGCTGAGCTAGCAGTCGGTCTTGATGCTTCGTCGCTGGACGTTGGCAAGCTTTCAGCTGCTGCAATCGCGGGTGGTGATTTGCCCAATGTCACTGTCGCGTTCGGATCCAACATGGGTGCCAGCGAGGATTACGCAGTGCAGATGACTGAGCAGCTGCAAAAGATGGGCTTCCCTCAGGTGACATTGACGACTCTGGACGATTGGGATGTTGCCGCCGCTGCACCGTCGGGTGATGCCAAGCGCCCGCTTGTTATCGTCATTACCAGCACATACAACGGTGTGCCACCAGACAATGCCGGCCAGTTTGCCAAGTTCCTTGAGACAGAGACTCGCACTGACGTTCTGGATGGCGTCGACTACCTGGTGTTTGGCACGGGAAACTCGATGTGGCGCACGTTCCAAAAGTTCCCCCGCTATGTCTTTGCGCGTCTCGGCGAGCTGGGTGCCACATCTCTGGGCGAGTTCCAGTTTGGCGACTCCAACGAGGATCTTGAGGAGGACTACATGCAGTGGTCATTGCGTACATGTGCTATGCTTGCTGCCAAGTACGGGTCCAGCAGCGAGGGCTATGCCGAAGCAGTTGCTGTGCCCAGGTCGCTGCCGTTCAATATTACCTTGGTTGACAGCACTGCCGCGGCTCCGTTCAGAATCGCTTCAGAAAATGCCACTATCAAAGCCAACCAGGAGCTGCAGGATGTCGGCAAGAGCGGCCGTAGCACTCGCCACATCGAGATTGTGCTGGACCAGTCCTCGGGCATTCAGTACCAGACCGGCGACCATCTCAACGTGTACCCAGTCAACAAGCCCGGTGTGGTGCGTGAGGTCTCAGCAATCCTGGATGTGGACCTGGCATCAGTTGTTGAGCTGGAGCAGACATCGGATTCCTCGCGGTTCAGTCGCTCAGCTGCCGCTGCCATGCAAGGGGCATCGTGCTCGGTGTCTGACGCACTTCAGTACGTGTGTGACTGGAAGGAGGCGCCCTCGCGTGAGCTGGTTGTTGCGCTGGGTGAGGTTGCTGGCGACGATGCTGCATACCATGTCCTGCGCAAGGCCGCTGACGACGTCAACACGCTGGGCAAGCAGTCGCCTGGCTGGAGCGGGTTCGTTTCGCAGACTCGCACAGTGCTGGATGTGCTTCGCCGCTATGCCCCCCTTGTGCGACAGGTTCCGTTCGGGTCGATTCTGCACTTTGTGTCAGCCATGACTCCTCGTCGCTACTCGATCGCCAGCTGCCAGCCCGTAGTTGGAAACGAAGTACATCTTTCGGTTGCAATCGTCGATGACATCGTCAATGGTCGCTTGTATGGCGGCCTGGCAACTGAGTACCTTGCATTGCTGGAGCCCGGTTCCCGTGTTTCGGTTTCTCATCGTCCTGCCCAAGCAGCTTTCCACCTGCCATCCCCACCGGGTGTCCCAGTCCTGTTCGTCGGTGCCGGCACTGGAGTCGCGCCGTTCCGCGGCTTCCTGCAGGAGATGAAGCAAGCAGGTACTGGCGATGCCACACTGTACTTTGGCTGCCGCAGCCCAGAGTACGATTACCTCTACAAGGACGAGCTCGAGCAATATGTGCAGAGCGGCACACTGGCCAAGCTACAGCCTGCGTTTTCGCGTGTTGGTAGTGAGCGCAAGTATGTGCAGCACCACATTTGTGCCGATGGTGCCAAGATCTGGGATCTGCTGGACAGTCAGAAGGCGCATGTTTACGTGTGCGGCTCTGCAAGCAAGCTAGCCAAGGACGTTGTCAACACCATGCTTGACGTATTCCAGACCCATGGCCACCTCTCGTCCGACGATGCGAGCAAGTATCTTGCTGACCTGGTCGCAGCTGGTCGGTACGTGGAGGACGTTTGGTAAAAACTTGTCTTCAATACCCTGGTCTGCGGCGTCTGCCATTTCAGTATTTTCTATCCAACATATCTGCTACAACACCCGCATGTGCGTTTGCAGACGGAGCAAAATGTGGCCGCTTACGGAGCGCAAGTCCGCTGGGATATGTAGAAATTCTCCTTTTATGCTATAGAACGGCTATGATATTACGCGAATTCGCTAGACTTGGCAACCACTTGGGTAACCTTGTCTTCAGACAGCACATCGTATGCACGAGTGCGTTTGCCCAGCACAATGTGGAAACCGGTCGAGTGCTCGGCAACAACATCCTCTACCCTGCGGCCCTTGGTCTCGGGCAGGAAAAGCAAGCAGAAGAAAAACGCGGCAATGTTGAAGCCCATGAAGAACACGAATGTGTAGTCGCCCAAGCCATCCTGCATTGGCGGGAAAAACACTCCAATGGCGAAGGTAAAGGCGTAGTTGACTGCACCACCAATAGCCGCCATGGCTGTCATCGCGTAGGCCGGAGTCATCTCAGATGCCGCCGCCCACGGCAGCGGGCCAACACCAAAGTTGAAGAAGATGTTGAACAAGAACACCATGGTGATGACAAGAGCGTCGACGCCCTTGATAGAGCCGATGGATATCAGCAGGCAGAACAAGGCCATTGAGCCATGTGACACCAGCATCAAACTGCGGCGGCCGAAGCGAGCGCCAAGAAGCATGCCGACAAAGGTGAAGACGGTAGCGACGATCGAGATGACGCAGGTCAGGATCTGTGCTGTAGTCGGAATGTCTGCAGGATTATCCTTGGTAGTGCGGTTGAAGATTTGCGTCGAGTAGAAGATGACTGCGTTAATGCCGGACATTTGCTGGAACATCATGATCATGCAGACAACAATGAATTGGTGGCGCAGGTTGTCTGGCGTGCGGCCAAGCACAAGGTCAAGCACATTGGCCTTGGGCACCTCTTCCGCCTGGGCCTTGGTCTGGGCGTCAAAGTCGAGCATCTCCTGGAGCTCCAGCTCGATGTCGGCGCCTCTGCGCAGCCGGGCCAGGGCATGCCGGGCCTCCTCGACACGGCCCTGGGCCACCAGCCATTTGGGCGACTCAACACAGACCGGGAACAGTAGCGTGGTCACAACTCCAATAACACCGGTAATTGCAAACAGAATGCGCCACAGTGGGGGTCTGGAAAGCCCGAGCGAGATTGTCTGCGACAGCAGAATTCCAACGTTGGTGGCCAGCTGGAGAGTTCCGCCAAGAATGTTGCGCGCTCTAGGCGTGGTGATTTCGCCGACATATACCGACAGAGCGCCGTTGCAGAAACCAGCGGCGAATCCGACGAAAATGCGGCCAATGATGAATTGGGCCAGTGTCGTCGTCAGCGACAGCAGCAGCGCTCCGCCCAACGCCAGCAAAGGCCCCCAGGTCAGAACAAACTTTCGGCCGTACTTGTCAGAAATGGGATTGCCAGCAACCGTGCCGACAAGCGCGCCTAGCGCGAAACAGCCCACGGCCACGCCCCACACGGTGCCGCCGGTTGGGATGCACGAGGGGAAGGGCCCGTCATAGTGTTTTTCGCCAGTGACGCAGTTGGCAATGACATCACCAGGAATGTTGATAACCCCAATGTTCCAGCCAAAGTTCACGCTGCCCAGCGCGGCCATCATTGCGCAGAAACACTGGTACCTTGTGACCCCGAGTGTACGCGAGTCGGTCGTCATCATGCTGTGTAAAGAGGAAATAAAATGAGTCGAGATGAAGGAGAAAAGTCAGGATGTGTTGCAACAGGAAGGTGAAAGAGATGGGAGCAGCGCGTCAAATATGAGCTCGGTTGCGAAACTTTCAGCATTGCCTAAAACCAGGGGGCGAGCGTGGACCATCTGCCGCGTCTTCGGCAGTAGCTGCGTCATTGTCCGGATGATATAGAGATAGAGGGTGCAGGTGTCAGATAGCGGGCCAGCCGAGCCTACTGCCGCACCAAGGCATGCGAATAATGCCCGATTGTGCTCACCTGTCTTCATTCCCAGATGGTCAGCAGCGCCAGCAGCAATTGCGGTGGCGGACGCCATATCCATTGTCTGTGGCTGCGCCTGACAAGTACGCAGTGGCTATGGGGCCAGATGCAGGCCAGGAGTTTTGAGAAACCAGCTTGCTGCTATTTCCGCATGGTGGTTTTCGCGCAACAGCACATCCGGGCCACAAAATGTGCCCGGTAGTTTCACTCTCATTTCACGAAATGTATGCTTTTGTGGGGAGACAGAGATGGGGATGGATCATACATGCAACATGTCTTTGCATCATAGAGCCATAAAATGGCAGTACCAGGTGCCCTACTCATCTCGCGACCGATACCACCCCGCAAAATAGCGGGATGGCGCCAGATCGTCAGCGTCACCCTCCACATGTCTCCCCACACCTACATGGAGTAGTGCAGGGTATCCTGGGTAGAACATGGGGAAGTGCGGCGCACATCTGGCACTTGTTAGTGTCTACCTCACAGCCTTGGCAGGCGCGACACTTAAACCATTTAGCACGTCCTTCTTTTTGGACAAAAAGAAACCTGTTGTTTGTTCGGCATCTGCTTTTCACGATCATCATCGGCATTGATACTCATCATCCCTGGATAATCAGCTACAACATCTTCACATTAAATACTCATAGCCATCTATCTGAGCCCAATACTTGCAGCTACAAGGGAAGGCTAGTTTTATAGTGCTTCATCGTTGCATAAACTTTACTACTACTACTATTATTGAACTTCTTTGGATCAGGTGCAGTTCCAGACTTCATGGGATTGTTTGATAAAAAGAAGGACGCAGCAGGCGACCCGGCTGGCGTAGGCAGCATGGTTGGTAGTGGAGCCTACGACGCAGCAGGCTGGGGCAGCCACTATGATGAAAACGATGGCAGCCGTGGCATGCAGGCAGAGCAAGGCGATCCGCGTTACCGGAGCAATCCATCGACAAGCCAGGCCAGCCCATCGCGGGTGACAGTCAGCCGCGCGCTTGGCGACAACGACACCGACGACGACATCGTCCTGGGTGCTCACCGCATGAGGCAAGCCAATGCTTCACGTGCACACACTGGCCCGCCCAGCATTGCACAAATGTCCATTGCAGCTGGCAGCGAGCATGCAATGGGCGATGCAATGACACCCGAAAAGGTGGCAATGTCAGTGGCAGCGTGTTTTGCCAATGCCGTGCCATACTACCGCCTGTCGTCGTCGATCCTGGTCGCGTGCCCGTCGGAGCAGGCCATGTCTGGCGAGCTGTTCTCTGAAGAAGCAAGCCTAGTCTACAACGAGGCCTGCTACCAGGGACTGAACTTTGCAGCGCGGGATTCGCTTGAGCCGCACGTGTTTGAGCTGGTCTCCGATGCCTACGCGCACATGCGCCGGCTGACGCAGGACCAGCTGTTCATCCTCAGTGGCGCTAGCGGCAGCGGCAAGTCCGAGTCGGCCAAGTTCATCAACGACCAACTCTGCATCCTGGCGTCGCATGCGGGTCGGCACAACACGCGCGCGCAGCACCAGCTCAGCCATGTGACAGCCGTCGTCGAGGCATTCTCGAACGCTTTGACGCTCGAATCGCGCAACTCGACCCGAGTCGGGCTGTGGCAGGAGATCCAGTTCAACGAGCGCGGCCGGATTTCGGGCAACAAGGTGGTTGCGTTTGGACTGGACAGATGGCGAGTCAGCACGCGTCTGGCAGGCGAGCGCAACTTCAACATCTTTTACTACCTGCTGCACGGAGCAACGTCGGCTGAGCGCCAGAAGTGGCAGTTTCGCCACAGCGGTGATGAGTCGTGGTTTACGTATCTGAGCTGCGAGCGTGCGTCGAAGAAGCTGGTTGCCCAGCACGTGATCAAGGCTGCGCCGCCGCCGCCCACGCACTATGCGACAATGATGGACCAGCTGCGCATGTCGCTGCGTGCCTGCGGCATCACGCCGCGCATGCAGAACTGCATCTTCCAGGTGCTTGCTGCTATCATGCACCTGGGCAATGCCGAGTTTGCCGACGCTGGCGACAAGTCGGAGGAGGCGGCCACTGTCAAGAACATGGAAGAGATCGACTTTGCTGCGCAGTTCCTGGGCATCTCCACTGGTGCTCTGAGCGCAGCACTGACGTACAAGACTACCCTGGTCAACAACGACCTCTGCACTGTCTTCCTGAACAGCCTGGGAGCGCGCAACCAGCGCGATGCGCTGGCCCGCACGCTGTACCACCTGGTGTACTACTGGCTCATCGATGCGGTGAATCAGCACCTGAGCGACCCCGATGCCGTCAACCACATTGCTGTGCTGCAGATGTATGGGTTCTCGGGTCTAGCGCTGACCAAGCCAGGCGCAGCCAGCGGCACCAAAGCAGCCAATGCAGGCTCGTTTGAGCAGTTTGCATTTAACATGGCCAACGAGCGCCTGCAGGGCTACGTGCTGCGTGAGGTGCTTGGTGACGACTGCGGCATTTCGCAGGAGCTGCACGATGACTCGGTGGGGCAGCTGTCGGTGCCTTGGGTGCACCGCCTGGACTGCATGCGTATGCTGTGCGGCGAGTACACTGGGCGCCGCGGGGGCATAGTCGGCGCGATTGAGGAGCATGCTGCTGACGACGAGTTCTCCCACGACGACATCCAGCTGATCAACAACCTCAACCGCAACCACGGCCGCAGCGCCTGCTACGTCCCGGGCCCGCCGCCCAACAAGAGGGAGAAGAGCCCCCCGCTGTTTGGCATCCGCCACTTCATGGGCACAATGTCGTACAGTGTCGACGGGTTCTGCAAGCACAACATGGACCTGGAAGTCAGCCCCGACTTTTACACGCTGTTCAAGGAGGCGAGCCACAGCAAGTTCGCCCACAAGCTGTTTGGCATCACACAGATTGCGCTCGACTTCCACCCCGAGGAGGAGTCGACCATCGTCGGCACCTTCCTGTCGACGCGTCCTGCCTCGTACCCGTCGGTGCGCAAGCCGTCGCAGCTAGGCTCGTCGCTCAGCGACCCGGTCGAGCTGGAGCCCCTGGACAACGCCGATCCTGCCAACACCTTTATTGGCGAGATCAGCAGTGCGCTCGAGGACATCTTTGCTGCTGCCGACTACTGCAAGGCTTGGCATGTTCTGCACGTGCGCGCCGAGGACCCAGCCAGCATTACCAGCCAGCCGGGCGTAATTGACCATAGCTTTATCCAGCGACAGGTCAAGGCCATGGCAATCGTCGAGATGGCGCAGCGCCGCGGCCCCAGCGAGTTCAGCGTCTCGTTCACGTTTGAGCGCTTCATCGACAAGTACAGCCCGATCATCAATATTGCTGTGTCTGACCCGGCAGCAGTGGTAACTGCGGCGACGCTGGTCCCGCAGGTGGCCAGTGCCCGCGAGTGGGTCAGCGGCGTGCACTATGTGACGGGCCACCAGAAGATCTTTATGACCGAGCGTGTCTGGCGCAGCATCGACATGGAGCTGCGCGCGTACGAGAAGCAGCGCCATGAGGCTAGGCGCCGCGGTGGGATCATTGCCGACTCGGAGATGTTTGAATCGCTCGACGGCCAGCTGCCGCCGCCGCACATCCCCTTCGATGATGCTGCCAGCTCGATCTTTGGCAGTGAGGGTGGGGCCGAGAGCCGCGGCTTCGTGCCTGAGCGCGACCTCTATGCCGACGACGATGGCAACGAGAGCGACGACATGATGAGTGCTGGGTATGGTGGCGATGAGAAGGGGGACTGGGATACCAACACCGAGTTTGGCGAGCACTGCGACCGCGATGGCAACGGCAACGGAGACAGCGAGAACCGCGGCGTCAAGGGCGAGCGCGAGGGCCTGGTCGAGGAAATCGACACGTCCAACTCGCGTCGCTGCTGGTCGCGGACGACCAACTGCCTGACATTCATGATCCCTAACTGGCTGATGAACTGCTGTGGCATGAAGCGCGAGGACATCCGCATGGCGTGGCGAGAGAAAGTGGCCATCTGCTTGATCATCTTCTTCATGTGGTGCTTTGTGCTGTTCTTCATCATCGGGCTTGGGTGGCTGATGTGTCCGAAGCAGTTCGTGTACAACCTCGATGAGGTCGGCGACCACACCGAGCGCGATGACGCCTACGTTGCCCTGCGCGGCAAGGTGTATGACATTACCAACTTCCTCAACCAGGAGCATGGCAAGAGTCGTGGTGGTGCTAGCCCCGAAGACATGCTCATGTATGCTGGCCAGGATGTCAACGCGTCGTTCCCGCTGGCGCTGCGCATTGCCTGCCCCGGGCTGATCACCCAGCGGGAGGACCCGAACTGGCTCATGTACCTAAAGTCCGACCCCGAGACCGAGACGCAGTATCCGTTTGTGCACAAGGCCGGGTCGCTGGCCAACTCCAAAATGATGATGCGGCAGGACTTCTACTTCCGCCACGTGCTGCCCAAGATGAAGCTGTTCCAGATGGGGGATGTCGTATGGGAGCTAAAGTACATCAAGAGCATGCACCACAAGGGCGGCGCGTACTGGCGGGTGATCAACGGCGAGGTCTTCAACCTCAACTCGTACTTCATGACGCGCGACTCGCCCGAGAACGTGGACATCAAGAAATGGCGGTTCCTGCACCGCCTGGTCGAGTCGATCTTTGAGGACGCGGGTGCCCGCGACACCGACATCACAAAGTACTGGAGGATGCTGCCGCTGACCAAGCAGGTGCGTGCTGCAAACTACCATTGCCTGAAGAACCTGTTCTACGTCGGCAAGGTCGACTCGCGCCACAGCTTCCGCTGCCTGTTCCCCAACTTCTTGCTGCTGGCCGCCGCCTGTCTGCTCATGGTGGTGATCGGCATCAAGTTCCTGGCATCGCTGCAGCTGTCGTCGCGTCGCAGGCCGCAAAAGCACGACAAGTTTGTCATTTGCCAGGTCCCCTGCTACACTGAGGGCGAGACATCGCTACGCCGCACCATCGACTCGCTGGCAACCCTTGGCTACGACGACAAGCACCGGCTCCTCTTCATCATCTGCGACGGCAACATTGTGGGCTCTGGTAACGACCGCCCCACGCCGCGTATTGTGCTCGATATCCTGGGCGTCGATCCCAAGCTCGACCCGCCTTCGCGCTCGTTCCGCTCGATTGGCGAGGGCGGCCAGCAGCACAACATGGCCAAGGTGTATTCGGGGCTGTACGAGTACGAGGGCCACGTTGTGCCGTACCTGGTTGTTGCCAAGATCGGAAAGCCGACAGAAAAGTCCCGCCCTGGCAACCGAGGCAAGCGTGACTCGCAGATGCTGCTGCTGCATTTCCTGAACCGCCTGCACTTTGAGGCCCCCATGTCGCCACTTGACCTCGAGATCTACCACCAGATGAAAAATGTCATTGGCGTCCACCCGTCCCTGTACGAGTATGTGCTCATGGTCGACGCCGATACCGAGGTGTACCCAGACTCGCTGACTCGGCTGGTTGCCTGCATGGTGCACGACGCCAAGGTCATCGGCATCTGTGGCGAGACGCAGCTGACAAACGAGGACTTTTCGTGGACAACCATGATCCAGGTCTACGAGTACTTCATTTCGCACCACATGGCCAAGGCGTTCGAGTCGCTATTTGGCTCGGTCACCTGCCTTCCTGGCTGCTTCTGCATGTACCGTCTGCGCACGCAGCGGGGATCCCCGCTTATCATCTCCAAGAACGTCATCGACGACTACGCCGAAAACCACGTCGACACGCTGCACAAAAAGAACCTGCTGTCGCTTGGCGAGGATCGGTACCTGACCACCCTGATGATGAAGTACTTCCCGCAGTACAAGATGACGTTCACCGCCGATGCAAAGTGCAAGACCACAGCCCCAGACACGTGGTCGGTGCTTCTTTCGCAGCGCCGTCGCTGGATTAACTCGACAGTGCACAACCTGGTTGAGCTCGTGTTCCTGCCTGAAATGTGCGGCTTCTGCTGCTTCTCGATGCGGTTTGTCGTGTTCATCGATCTGTTTGGTACGCTGACCATGCCCTGCACGCTGTTCTACCTTGCGTATCTGATCTACGTCGGCGTGTCGAAGATCAGCGACATCGGCTACATCTCGCTTGTCCTCATTGGCGCCATCTACGGCCTGCAGGCCGTCATCTTCATCTTGAAGCGTCAGTGGCAGCACATTGGCTGGATGATCATCTATCTGTTTGCCTACCCGCTGTGGTCGTTCTTCATCCCAGTCTACGCCTTCTGGCACATGGACGACTTTTCCTGGGGCAACACACGCATTGTCGTTGGCGAGGACGGAAAGCGCCAGATCTTTGTCAAGGACGAAGAGCCATTTGACCCAAGCGAGATACCGATGAAAACCTGGGCCGAATATGAGAGTGAGATATTTGAGCGCCAGCGCCAGATGCAGGATCTCGAGGCAGTTTGCACAGGCTATCGACGAGTTCGGAATGGGCGGAGTGAGACCCGTCAGCCGCTTCACCCAAGTCACCGGGCTGGGCGGACAGACGGCGATGGACAAGGCGCAGTCGGTGATGGGCCAGAGCTTTGAGAACCAGACCATTCAGATGCAGATGCCTCGACTTGGCACGCCCGTGCAGTACTCGTACTACAGTAGCAGTATGCCCTCGCCACAGCAGGCCGCAACATCCAACCACAATCTGCTGCAGATGTCGGGCTCGCAGATGCCGTCTGACGAAGCCATTGCTGCCACCATCTCCAACATCCTCGACAACTCGGACCTGTCTACCATCACTATGAAGCAGGTGCGCGACGAGCTGTCGCGGATCTTTGGCGTTGACCTGTCGTCACGCCGCGAATTCATCCAGTCGACAATCCAGTCCATGATCCAGAGCCGGGTGTAGATGCTGGGTGGGCGCGCGTTTTTCACTTGCACACATTTTCCTTTCATACATTAAACACTCTTCATTGCTCATAATCCACATATCGCCGATAAAAATTGGATTGGGTTCTGCCAAGTTGCTTTACAGTGGAGCGTTGTTTCGCTTCATCCATTCAGTGCGAATGCGCGGCATTTCTGCCAGCAGCTCATCGAGCTCCATACTGTCGTTGATGCTGGCGATGATCTTGTCGACTACAGATATATGGTTGCCGTGTGGCTTGTCGTTGCGGAACCGCATAAACTTCCACACGTGAGGCGGGCAGTAGTCGGGCGTGTAGCTGACTTCAACGACCGATCCGTTGAAAGAGGAGATGCGGCTAAATGTCCGATCCCAATCTTCTGGCCGCATCGCCATCTTTGCGAATGGATGGTAGTCGTTGCCCCCATGCCACGCGAGCAGCTCAATCTCTGGCGGACTTGTCGTTGACGACGCAATTACCCGCACCCTGAAGTCTATCGAGTTTTCGCCCGCTGGCTTCCACTTCATGATTTTGTTGCACGTCCCGGGCGTGTATGGCGCTACGCGCGATGTGAATATCAATCCATCCGACTCGTGCTTGAGTTTTGGTATGACCTCCCTCTGTATCGTTTGCACCGCAAAGCTGTTTTCGAATCGCTTGAACTCGGCCATGAACGGCTGCCCTCTGCAGTATGTCGGGCAGGTACGGCACATTTCCTGGTACGGGGCTATAACATGTCTGTTTAGGTAGTCAAGGCGCCTGTCAAGCGGGTGGTTCATGATGTTCTTTCCGTTGATCACCAGCGCGTCAAACCCGAGCAGCTTCATGACCCGCCGCCCGTCTGCCTCAACATCAACCACCAGCTCCGCGTCAATAAGTGTGTTATGATGGTATTTCTCATATGGGGTCTTCTGGTATGGCGCTGGGAAGGCCACATTGCGAACATAAAAGTACTCGTTCTTGCGAGTCGCAAAGAACGTCTGTGGCATGTCTTTGTCAAACAGCATCAGCACCA
Source organism: Linderina pennispora (assembly GCF_002104995.1). Taxonomy (NCBI): domain Eukaryota; kingdom Fungi; phylum Kickxellomycota; class Kickxellomycetes; order Kickxellales; family Kickxellaceae; genus Linderina; species Linderina pennispora. Next base: position 182,950 of record NW_024468251.1, on the reverse strand, counting down.
AGACCCGCACGCCGTCCGACTTTTCGCATACTAGGTAGTCCGATGTCATGAGCTCTGCCATAGCCTGTGTCTTCGTGAAGCTCACCGGCTGTGACCCCGGGAACGTGAATTTGCCTGTGTTCGCGATGTCGCCAACGCGTCTCCGCAATGACTTTGTTTCCTCAAATGGGACGCGGACGCCGGGAATGTCAGGAATAGGGACATGGGCACTCATTTAAAATTTGGAGTACGAAGGTTCCGAGGTGAAAAGAAAAGCAGGAAAGAGAGAGGCAATGTCGGTATGCACGCACGGTTCGGCGCTTGTCAAGCAGATCAAGCACGGTACGGCTGGGCAGTGTTGAAATCAGATAATCACCGGATCGGATCAGCATCGCCAATTTCCATGTCGTTAGGCTAGCGTGTGCTTAGCTCACCCCTTGCTGCTCTCCCAACATTTGCAATTACACACGAACCAATTCCACATAATGCTACAAATGAATGACGCCATATTCAGGCCGTCTGCGCCCTATCAGCCAGTCGACAATATTCCCAACGAGCCTTTCTCGCCCGACGACACAGCTCGGATCCAAATAGCACTCAGCAAAAAGCTGGGTCCTGAGCACATCAGCTCACGTCGTGGAATGGGAAGCACGCGCCTGGCATACATCGAAGGTTGGCGGATCATCAGCATCGCCAACGAGGTTTTCGGGTTCAACGGCTGGAGGTCGAACCTGTTCAACATGGTCGTGGACTTTGTCGATGTAGACCCAAAGACAAACAACGTCTCTATCGGCCTCAGCTGCATGGTGCGTGTTACTCTGCGCGACGGCACCTACCGGGAGGACTGTGGATATGGAATCATCGAAAACTGCAGGTCGAAGGCACAGGCTTTCGAAAAGGTCAGAAAGGAGGCTGTCACGGATGCGCTGAAGCGTGCGATGCGCCAGTTTGGAAACGTTCTGGGCAACTGTATATACGATAAAGAGTTCTTGCGGCATGTTTCCAGCGAGCCCAAGCAGCCGCGGACGACCATGTCTGGTAGTACACTGTTCCGGAATTGCGATCTGGATGGCAGGTTGGTCGCAGCAGGCCCTGGTGCCGTAGCAACACCTACAAGCAACCAGCAGGTATCTCCAGTACCCGTCCTCACCACGACGCCTGCACAGCCTCCACTTGCAGGCCACACACAAGCCACACCTGCCCACGAGGTCCGTCGTATGAATCCAGCGCCTGAGGTAGTACCTATGCCTGGCATATCTGCTCAAGCAGCCAACAGTGTGGCGGGTGCATCTATAGGCACAAGATACACAGCTCCGCCCAAGAGCGAACAACAGCATGCTAGCACATGTGCAAAAGCCACCACAAAGCATCCCAAGCAACAACGCATTGCCAGGTAAGTACCGTTGTTTTGCAGTGAATTCTTGGATCGCAGCCACCGCTGATTGCCTTGATTTTTCCTTTCCACTGAAAATTTTTCGTCTCTTTGTAGCCGCTGCCAGCGCAGAAAACAACAACATTGAAGCCGACTTGGACGACATTCTTTCTGGGATTGATGGTCTGACAGACGACGATCTGCTTGACGTAGGCGAGCCAGGAGCTAACCGCCGAGCGAGCACAGCTAGCGCAGCATCGTCTTCTACTGAAGCATCGCTTGAACAGAGCCAGCTAGAAACTCCACAGACACGTGCGCAGTTACCCAAGGGTGGTTGTGGTGATGCTGTTGACCTTGACACCGTGAATGGAATTCTGTCTGACATTGACTGGTCGGATATCGGACAGGCCGATTTGTTTGCCGACTTGGAATCCAACCGCCCTGTCGTTCCTGAAAGCCCGGTATTCCCCTATACCGATGAGCCGCCGCTCTATGATTCTGCCGACCCGCAGCAGATGCCAGAAAGCTCCACACAAGGGCCATGTACCAGGTATAGTGGCGGTGCACAGTCATCACTAGCCGCAGGCAGTATGACGCGTGGCGGCAACCTTACTACTAGTAGCACAAGTAGGCCCCAAAGGCCATCTGTGCCACCGCCAAATGCGGTACGCAATGTAACACATGCTGCAAGGCATCGGGACTCGGATCGTACGTTATCAAGCAATGCTCATCATCAATCATCTACGTCAAGCGAAAGAACTATATCAGCTCAGACACACGACCAACGGAGTAATGATTCCACTGAAGGCAATGGGCGGTCAAACTCTGACTTTTGGGTCTGACATTGACTGTACTTAATCAGGAGGCTCGTTCAGCATCAAATCGACGGTGTAGCACTTCTTGGTTAGGGCACAGCTATTGTCTATAAGATATATCTCCTTGCCCTTTCCCTCTTTAATTCTGTTTTGTTGTTCGTTCGGAACATTCCAAATATCAAAAATATTAAACATCTAACTACTCTCTACCTAACAATATATTTTAAGATTATATATTGATAATGGTACTAGAGATGTACTGAATAGAATAATAAAGTCACCTAGAATATCCTGAAATTATTCCTATATGAATATATTTGTAGTTTGCTGATAGGCTTTTATAATTTATTAAATTCATTTAGCTATATAATATAAAGTTGATACTAATAATGTCATCCTGAACGAACGTCTCGTGACGTTCTGGAAACATTAGTCGAACAGCAGTGACTGCTGGTTGGGAACCTTTCTGTATTAAAGACCGAAATTAAGATAGAAATTTAAAATGAAATTTTAGATGAAATCATAAATGAAACGTGGAGGGTGAGCTTCTGAGTATCATCCGACACGTATAAAAAAGGGGAGCTAGTACCTCTATGGATGAGCTCCTTACCGGAAAATTTTTCGGAAGAGAGGGAGAGGAGGGAGGGCAGCAGTCACTGCTGTTCGACTAATGTTTCCAGAACGTCACGAGACGTTCGTTCAGGATGACATTAGTCATCACAGCAGTGACTGCTGGTATGTGGAGAAGGTGCTCGCAGAGCAAGTGTCGTCAGGTTGGTCTGTGAGCGGCGGTTAATGCGGTAGTGGGTATCAAAGACCCCTGCCGCAGACCAAAAACCTTGTGTCAGTACTTCGTCAAGAGAGGCTCCATGTTTAGAGGCAGCGTCTGAGCCAAGGGACCTCCCTGAGATTCGGCGAGAGGAAGTGATAAGGGACATAATGGCCTGTATATGTTTGGAGATGCGTTGAGTGCCAATACCATGGAAGGGGCGTCGTTGATCACGGATAAGTGGTGTGAATTTGAGATGAGGGGCCGTCGGGTGAGTTGCTGGGGCTGCTGGATATATATCGAGTATATTGGCTTTGTAAGCCGTTAAGCAGTCCACAGGGCAAATGAGAGGGTCTGGATGCCTATGGATGTGGACTGGCCATTCGATTTGGCGACCTCTGCGTAGTTCCTTAGGAGCAACAATTATTAGGTAAGCATGATCTGCGTGTATGGCTAATCGGGAAGCATCAATTCTGGCAATGTCTGATGGGCGCATAAAGCCAGTGACAGCGAGGAGCCAGCACAATTTGCGTGTAAGGTCTGGTATAGAGAGAGTTGCAGATGGGCCAAGTGAGCAGGAAACTAGTAAGGATAGGGGAGATATCTGGTGCAGATTTGTCGAATGAGAGTAGTGCAGAGTGATCAATAGCAGTGAAGAATGCTGAGAATGCCCCAGAGTGGGTGAGTCGTGAGGGGTCATCTTGCATATCAAGAAGTGCGGATCTGTAGTTAAGGATAGTGCTCGGCTCCCAGTGTAGGTGGACCCGTCCTTCTGCAAGGAAATTAACGATGTCGGCTGCTGCTGCTTTTGTAGCCTGAATGGATCGTTCCTCACACCAGGTACTGAACCGGTCCTGGATAGAAGAATAGGCTCGGGTTCGGGCTGTTTGTGCTGCTGGGTGGAGTGCAATTGAGATAGCATCACTGCTTAGTCCAGCTTCTGCTAGTTGCTGGCGCTGACGCAGCAGGCGATGAGGGACCACTGGGGGTTGCGGCCTAGTGGATGTTGTTGTGTTGTGCTGGTTGGGCAAATGTGGTCGGGGGGAATGTGCAGTAGTTGGCCCTGTTGGAGCTGTAGAAGTATCGGGAACCATGGAGCGGATGGCCAATAGGGGACAAGAAGAACAACGTTGTGTAGGTGTTCGCGTTGAATCTTCTGTAGGATGGCTAGGATCATATGCCATGGTGGGATGCAGAGGAGATGCTGGCCGTGTGGCCACTGGTGATATAGCGGTTGGGTGATTTGTAGCTGTGGGAGGTCGAGCTGTGGTGCATACGGAATTTGCACTGCTGGCGCCCATTGCTGGCAGATCCTGTGGAATGTGTGTGGGTGTAGGTACCACGTAGTCTTGCTGCTCTGTGCGTGGGATGGTGCATCGGCTGGGTTCATTGCTGATGGGATATGCACAACCTGTAGTGATGTTGCTGACTGGAGGCATCGGTGCCAGATTGACTCTGCTAGGTGTGAAAGCTGAGGGGAGAATGTGCCACCTTGGTTGTTCATATAGGCACGGGCTGTACTGTTGTCACAGTGTACTAGGATATGCTTCCCTTGGCATTCCTGTAGTGTTGCTGCATAGCTGAGGACCTGCAATTCCTTGTAGTTGATGTGTCGCAACCTGTCGTGCTGTTGCCATTTTCCTTGGATAGTGCGTTCTGGTGTAACGATGCCCCAGCCATCTGAAGAGGCGTCTGTGAAAATCTCCATAGATGGGCGTGGAGGCAGAAAACACTGGCCGTTCCAGAGGAGTAGGCGTTGCTGCCACCATTGCAGTTCGTGGAGGGCATCTGGTGGTAGGGGAATAGTTGTATCCCAGGAGTGGTGGCCTAGGGCTGCATTCTTGGTGCGAAGGAGTGCCCGAGTGAAGAGTCGTGAGGGTAGAATAGCGGGCATAGTTGCGCAGGCTTTGCCGATAAATGACGCTAGCTGGCGAGGTGTGGCATGTCCTATATTGATGAGCTTCTGTGCACTGCGGCGCAGGTCGCGGCGTTTGGCTGAGGGTAGATGTATAGACATTGTCCGTGAGCGGATCATAAAGCCCAGGTGCTCGATTACTTGTCGTGGGTGCATTGTGGATTTGTCTGGGTTGATAAGGAATCCCAAGTCTTGCAATGTGCGGAGAACTCTGTCGGTGTGTTGCTGGGCCTGCTGTTTGGTTTTGGCCATGATCAGGAGGTCGTCCATATATGCTGTTACTCGAATTCCCTTGCTGCGCAGATGGCGTAGTGCGGCGGCCATGACCTTGGTGAAAATAAGCGGTGAAAGAGATAGACCAAAAGGAAGGCATTGAAACTCGTAGTGAGTGCCTTCCCAGGCAAAGCGTAGTAAATGGCGGGAGTCTGCAGCCACGGGCACATGCAGAAAGGCATCGGAGAGGTCGATACTTGTCATCCAATCCTTCCATTGCATCATGCCAAATATCGTCTTGATGCCCTCCATCTTGAAGTGACGGGGAGTAATATGATTGTTGAGGAGTCTCAAATCAAGGACTGGGCGGCGCTTGCCATTCTTTTTGGCGACGGTGAAGAGAGGGGAGTAGAAACCAGGTGTTGATGGGTCGACTTTGCAAATGGCAGTCTTGTCTAATAGAGAGGCGACTTCGGTGGTGATCAGTGCTCTGTCGCTGTCTGAATATATACGCGGTGGGGGGCAGTTGGGTTGGATAGGCTTGGAGAGGGGGATATGGAAACCAGAATATAGAATAGATCGAATAAAAGCTGGCGGCGATATTCTTTGCCAGGAGCTGGTAAAATGTCAGAGGCATCCACCAATATTTAGTGTTGGGTTGGATGGCGTGGGGCTCTTTGGTTGCGCTGTTGGCCATTGGTATTGCTGGTACTGTGATTGCTCCAGTTGCGCTGAGGTTCTGCTGGTTGTCGGCTGTGTATAGGAGGGGGTGGGGTACCCACGTTTCCCTGGTTCTGGAAGCGGGTTTTGTGTCTGCGGGTTGCCATAGGGCATGCCAGTTTTCGAGCCACTTCTTTCTGGTGGAGAATATCCTCGATGACATCTGCCATGCCCTTAGCTGGGTCAATGTTGCGTGGTGGGGGCAAACCATGAGCCACATATATGCGCCTAATGCGCTGGGCTGTGACAAATGATGCTGCATCTGCCGCCAACAAATAGAGGTTGTTGGCAAGGCGTGCGAAGTCACTGAGGGGAAAACCATCTGGTCGATGTGAGGCACGTAGTAGGGCATCATCCAGGATACGAAAGATCCCTGAGATAAGAAACTGGATTTCTGTAAGGGCTTTATCTGTGGCCTGGTCACGTATAGCTGGCCAGTGGATGCGAAATTCTGGAGTTTCGAAGGAGCGGTCTCGGTTTCTTGCTGTGGCAGCTAGCAGGTGACGGCGATCTTGGTCTTCTAGTAATGATGCGTAGACAGGGAGGGTAGCTGCAGGGACTGAAGATAGCGTGTCTTCGTCAAAGGAGAAATCAGAGCTAAGCGGTGATAGTGTAGCGCCAGGAGTTACGCCCATAGCGGCTAGGGCGTGTTCAAGTTGTTGAATGCGGATTTGGATGTCAGACATTGTGAAAGTTAATTAGAGATAATAGGGTGGCCTTTAATGAAAATTTGGCGATTTTTGCCGAAAAATTGAAAGGTAAGGAGCTCATCCATAGAGGTACTAGCTCCCCTTTTTTATACATGTTGGATGATACTCAGAAGCTCACCCTCCACGTTTCATTTATGATTTCATCTAAAATTTCATTTTAAATTTCTATCTTAATTTCGGTCTTTAATACAGAAAGGTTCCCAACCAGCAGTCACTGCTGTGATGACTAATCTCAGTAGAAGCATATTAATTGTGTATCAACTGAAATTTTTCAGGATGCCGAAGGGGGTTTCGTAGAAGCACCATATTTGGCATCTTTGTTTGTTTGTTAATCTAGTTGCTAGAATCTTTTTGGCCATTGCTAAACATTCTGTTTTTTAAAATATTTATCTACTGTTAGTAATTGATTTCTTATTTGTTAATTGGTTATTCTGTTAACAGATATTTAGTTTCTTTAAACTTTTATATTTATGAATGGCCTCCAGTCTAGTTAGCTTAATATATAGACCTATATAGTAGTTGTGCTATAGCCTACTTACTAATAGCATATCCTTTTCAAATAGTATCTATTATTAGGCCACTCTAATTTTCAGCTATAGTTATGAGACCCAATATTATACTGATTGCCTCAGCTCTTACCTTATACTAACCAAATCCTATGCACATACATATCTGCTTCCTATAATCTGATTTTATAAAAGGAGATGATTATTGGGTATGCTATCCTCCTTGCTAGAGCCATAGTATCCTAGAGATCTACCAAATATCATAGTGCTACTCTATAGTTAATACCTAAATCAAAACAATTGCCTTAACTATAGAACTAAAGACTGTAAATCAATTATAGGTTTTCTACTAGAGGCAGGCTTCCTAGTTGAGAGGTACTTAATATTCTGTGATAATACAGCAATAGTAGCAGATCTATAGGATGGCAAAACTACTTATTACAGCAAGTGCTATATTTGTGGCATTATCTTAGCTAGTCAAATATTTGATGATAAGCTTATCAATATCATCATATTCTGACTAATCATCAAACTGCCAACTTCTTTACCAAAAGGCTCCCATTATAAAGTTTGAATACTGTAGGAGAGATATTAGAATTAAAATGATTTTGTCAAATGGGGGTACATTAGTAAATTTAATCAATTCTCCTTCTCTTTTATATATTCTTTTATTCTCAAATTGGTCTAGTTACTGGTCAGCTTGCTCTTTCCTTTTTTTTTTTTTCACTAACACCCTATTTCTCTTTAAGACTGCCTTAGTATGTCCTTTCCAAATATATTCTCTTTTCTATAGGCAATACAGCCTAACCCAATTTAATAGTTCATATCCTCAAACATACTCACCAATGCAACATACTGGTTTAGGCCATTCAATAGTGTCATACCATGCTTACCAAGCTCAGTCTAGTCACTGGCAGTCAGAGTCTGCAGATTGGGTTTCAGCATACAGACATACAGTGATTCCTCATAGGGCTGCTAATTATAAAGCTTACCAAACAGGATGCTCTCATAGATGGTGGTATTGCACAGCTATGCCTCCTATTGAATAGCTGATCCTGATCCCTAGATCTATGCCACAGTGCTTATACAGGAGTATATTAGCTCTACTATATAGTTCAGTACACACCAGTGCCTCTGCTGCTCTCCTCAGTTTCTTTATAGTCACTAATTATATGCTATGTTAAGTTACTAGTATCACAACATGTGTAATATAGGCAATATTGTGAATCACCATCTACTCACACAGCAACTTGATAATGTGTTGATAATCCTAATTCGAAGTGGTGCTCTGGTCAGCACTGACAGTTGGCAGCTAAATTGATCAGCTAATCAATCACATCTTGCCAATAAGCACTGAGAGCAACGATGAGCTGCTACTGCCCAGCAAGCTAGCAATGACCAATATCCTGTTAGTAGGGAAGTGAATATCAATGTCTTTGAGCCTGAATGCAACCTTTTCTGGCTGCTCCTTCTGGTTCTTCCTACTGGCTGTTCAACGAAGCATCTGAATGGGTCGAAGTGTCATCTAATGGTGTATTCTTGTCGACCTTCACATTATACTCCAAATTAATCGAGTTGTCCTTCCCCTTTATGACCCAGACCAGTCTGGCCTAGACAAATCCCAGAATATCACCACTGCCATCTACTTGACAGATCCACACTTCGAGGTCCTAGGCCAGAGATATCGCAAGGTATGAATCGATATGTTTCAGTAACACATAACCCAAAATGACCCAGCTCAAATAGTCGGGGAAATGCTCTAATGATATTTGCAAGAGCTGAAACACCGAGATCATTGTGAATGCAATCTCAGCATTGATCTAATGTCCAAATATGTTGGTATATGATGCAATTGTCAGTGCTATGATGATCATCAGCGATAGTGTGGTGATGATGGATGCATAGGCCCTCCTGAGAAACCATCTCCACATTGAACCCAGCTACTTTTCATGGTACATATCGATCTTTTTGTGGAACTGAAACTCTAAGCCATAGTTTTCTGCATCCTTACTTCCTTGCAAAAGCCCTGTTATCACTTCCACATGCTTGTCACTCAGCTCTGAAGTTTTCTCCTCTAGATCCAATAGGTAGCTGAATAGTTTCCTTGTCAGTGGGTAGTAGGGAATCACAATCAAGAATCCGATGAGCAATAACCATTCCAGCAGCTTGAACATGTAAATAGCACCAATGGCTGCTGATAGAGGCAGCTTGTATAGTTCATCCAGGTAGGTGATAACTTTGGTGACACAGTTGAGAGTTGTAGTGAGCTGGTTCATTATTGTTCCATTTGTCACTTCCTATGCCGACTACTATCCATTGTCGCTGATATCCTCATCACCATCGCCAATGGTGCCCCCAAGTGATCCCTTTGAATGATGATTCAAGGTCTTGGTAGACAGCTCGCCAACCAAGAGACCCTTCATACGGAAATCAATATGCCAGCTGATCCACTCCAGCTGGTCAATACGCTGCATATTTAGGAGTGTGAAGACGAACAGCCTGAATGCATCTAGATATGCACTATGGATTGTTTTTGCTGGAGTGCCACCCACGGTAGTGTTTGGTAGATTTTATCTGTCCACGGACTTTCTACTATCTTTCGTTTGTGAAGTCGATTACCTTGCTGCAGGTCAATTCCTCTCTCTGCTTTGCGCCATTCTTTTCAGCCATATATCTTTCATAAATCATCTAAGCCTCGCTTTTTCATCAAATAAACTCGAGTTCCACTCTCACTTTTCGTTTATGTGCACAATAGGCCTTTTCCATTTCTTTACTTTCACTTAGCTTATACCACGTTAAGTTTACCTGTATTCCAACAATTCCACGTTTCATATTTTATAACTTCACGTTTATCGTCTCAATTGGTTTTGCTATTGCACCATACTCCTATTATGAGCGCTTGGTAAGAATCACACGACAGTCACGCTTTGGGTTTGCAGGCTCAAGGATTGACATCCGTGCAAGCTCCATCTTCTTCGGGAAGCCATTCCTATCCTAGGACATTTGGCCCAAGATGGGTATAGTCCTCAGGCAGCGCCATATCGAAATCTTTCAGCATATTTGACAGGCATGGTCAACATTTCGATTTTGGCAAGGTGCCGTCCAGGACATACGCGGACACCAGGGGCAAAGGTGAGCAGGTTGCGGTAAGCTTCTTCGTTATTGAGGAACCTGGTCGGATCGTACTTTAGCGGGTCCGTCCATGTGCCGACATGGTGGTTGGCACCAGGGAAATTGACATGAATCTCAATTCCAGGAGGTATGAAATGGCCCTGAAGTGTGATGCCACCTGGAGGTGAAACACGGGGAAGATAACCACCGAATACAGGGCAGAGACGAAGGGATTCATATAGACATGCTTCGACGAATGGCAGCTTGCTTCTGGCTTCAGCATAGGTGATGATATGGCCGACAGGGAAGTTGCTGCGAACCTGATCTCTTGCCTTCACATATATCTCAGGGTGGACCATCAGGTGGAATACAGTCCATGCGAGCGAGACTGTCGTCGTATTGATGCCTGCAATCATGGCAATGATTGATTCAACCTTGACTTGGAGGCTGTCCATTCTGGTCTTCGACTCCGGATCCTCCGCATCAATAAAGGCCTGAAGGAGGTCCACAGGCTTTTCTGTGCCAGTACGAAGCAGTTCCTTGCGGCTGGCAATTGCCTTGTCACAGAATTCGGATAGGCATCTGAATCTCACCTCCAGGGGTCGGAGAAGCAGTGAGAATGGGAAGTACTTTGTGAGTGGGAAAGCTGCACGAGCGACATTCAAAATGATTGTTGCAGTGCCCCATTTGGCCACTTTGTCGTCGTTGTGCTTGAGACTATTGAATTCTTGGCCAAACGCTAAAGCGCCAATAATATCGAAGGTCGCCAGACTGAAGTCGTTCATGTAATTGATGTTGACCTTGCCATTGGCACTTTGACCAATCTGCTCTTCCCACACATCCTTCAACGCAAGGTATCCATGTTTCATAACTGCATGCTCCATCTTCCCTAGGTATACTGGGTTGAAATATGGTCCTAGCTGACGTCTTCTCATGACAGCAAAGCCCGGGTCTGTGGCACTGAATGTGTTTGGAATTCCAAAAATGTCCACTGCTTCATAAAAGCTGGCTTTGCGGAAAGCATGTGAACCAAGGGCAATGCGAACATCTGATGGGTTTGAAATAGCCACAGCATAGGGTTCCAGCAAGTACAGCTCGCCGTATGTGTCGTATTCGTGTTGCGCGTATTGTCCACTTTTGCCCATCACACTGATTATCTGGTTGCGTTTGCTTGTAATACGTGCAAGAAAGGGGCCAGGAATATGGTGAAGCGGCGAAAAGCACAGTGCATAGATGGCTTTGTAGCCTATCAGAAGAGCTCCAATAGAAAATAAAAGCTTGGTGAGACAAACGCTGCTGAGGTGGTCTAGCAAGATATCCACACCATGAAAAAAGATGCTGAAAAGTATCGCCATTATTGCCTACTATAGAGAGGAATGATATATAAATGCAGTGCGTTCTATGTTTTACGTTTTAAAAATGGATGAAGCTAGAGGGAAGAAAGACAAAAGATGGGTTTAATCGCTCGTGAAACAGCTTCATTTGCAATAAATTATAATAGCAAGTTCTCCGTGCTGGCTGACATTTGATAGCTGGTGGAGTTTCCTCTATTAGCGTTTGTCAATTTTAATTGGCTGAGCACCAGCCTCCATATTGCCATTTGGTATTGTCTGATTAGCCACCTCATAACTCTTGCTCGGTCATCCGAGCAAACAAGATTGGTATATATCTAGCTGATGGTGCTCTAATGGCTAGAGGCATAACACAGGGGCCATTGTTGTGTTGTAGGTCAAGAGCACATGGTGGGTGACGTAGGGCAAAAAGAGGAAGCAAATACCAAGTAGGGAAAAATGCATAATATGTGATTGTATGTACCTTTCATATAGCACGGATTATGCATAAGCTGTTAGGCAGTGATATCTTAATCGCGATATGTGCAAGTGGTGTGAATGTAACAGTAGAAAGTGATTGAGTCAAGGAACATATACTGATGAGAAAAGCTAAAGAGAAAAAGGAAGGAAGATGCGAGTGCAAAGGTTTTATAACATCGCCCAGGTTGCACAATCAAAAATAAGAAAAGAATAGGATAGAAAAAGTGTAGAAATCACATTAATCAGATCTTGAGATTCTAACATAATCTGCAATAAAATGCATCTATCGTCTCTTCTCTGTCACCGATGATCGTCATGGTAATGATACATGTGTCGTATACCGGCATATTCAGATATTAAACCAATGCTGAGATTGCGTTCACAACGATCTCAGTATATCAGCTCCTGCGAATTTCACTGGAGCATTTCCCCAACTATTTGAGCTGGGTCATTTCTGGCTATGTTGCTGAAACGTATCTATTCATGGCCCAGGACCTCGAAGAGCGGATCTGTCGAGTAGATGGCAGCGGTGATATTCTGGGATTTGTCTAGGCCAGACTGGTCTGGGTCATAAAGGGGAAGGACAACTCGATTAATTTGGAGTATAATGTGAAGGTCGACAAGAATACACCATTAGATGACACTTCGACCCATTCAGATGCTTCGTTGAACAGCCAGTAGGAAGAACCAGAAGGAGCAGCCAGAAAAGGTTGCATTCAGGCTCAAAGACATTGATATTCACTTCCCTACTAACAGGATATTGGTCATTGCTAGCTTGCTGGGCAGTAGCAGCTCATCGTTGCTCTCAGTGCTTATTGGCAAGATGTGATTGATCAGCTGATCAATTTAGCTGCCAACTGTCAGTGCTGACCAGAGCACCACTTCGAATTAGGGTTATCAACACATTATCGAGTTGTTGCATGAGTAGATAGCAATTCCCAATATTGCTATTGTTGCACAGGAGGCCTTATATAGCCATAGCATTGTCTATAAGGAGTTTCTGTTTGGTGTGCTAGAGAATTAGCAGTAGCATAAGGAGGTGTTATATATCTATGGGGGTTATACAGAGATACCTATCTACCCATCAATTATTTATATATGCTGTATCTAGTGGCAATTTCAGTGAAATAAAAATTTCACCCAAACTGCCATTAACATCTTGGAAAAGATTCAGTGAATATAATTTCAACCAGAAAGAAAAACTTTGCATATTAGGGGTTAATTATCATTGGGCAACAAAATTCAATATTTCAATAGATGTGGCTAAGCAACCACAAGGAAATTATGTTCACTGAAACTTTTTAAAAATGCCGATGGCAGTTTGGGTAAAATGGCAAAAAAAATATTTATATTTTTAAAATCAAGTACACTGAGCGGCAAAATTGAGTCACAAAATATTTTTTCAACTTTTTGATGCTCTATCATTGCCATCAGATAACATAGATACTTCCATTCGATATATGTGTGATAGGGCTTGACATAGTATAAAAGTATGTAGTTACATGTTCTCTAACTGTTGTACCTCGCATGATATCGAAGCAATCGTAAAAAAGTAGAAAAATTGGAGAGGCAAAAATTTGACTCACTTTGACTTCATACTGCCATTTCTACACCTTATCTTTTTTCGAATAATGTGAAATCACTACCCATAACTCTGTTGCACTCGCTCTTCAATAATAATATCTCGTCCACAACGTTGCTCAACTACGCATGGTACTATCATGTAATCAATATGTGAAGAAAAATATGAAGGAAATGATCAACGCTTCAGCACTGCCATCACTCTTATAGATGTTGATTGCATAGTTGATATTCGCATGATTAGTACTCAACGATGACAAGAAATGAGTTTGATAGCTAGTTCACTGAAGGAGTAATCAACTATAAATGATGTACAACTATGCTTAAGCTCTCTATTGAAGCAATGTAATTCTATGACATGATTTTTTATAGTAACAATATATAGATAGGTAGAGAGATTACTACTGTGGCTACCTGCTCTATGCTATGAGATATCTATATGTAATCTCTGTGCCTAATGATAAGCCGTTTAATCTGAATCACAAATTTTGCAACTTTCTTAATCCTTCTTTAAGCAGCTTCATACGATCAAAAACATATTAGATCAAATCAAATGTACTTGCTATACAAAGCACATGCGCCACAGGTGATAGTGAGAATGAAATATCCTATTGAAAGTATTCTATTCTGTGAACACTGTGAAGAAAACCAGAATCTAATAATAATAGAAAAAGCAGATTCTGAGTTCTGAGCAGTGTATCTCTACACAGCTATGGCTATTGCTTCCCTAGTAGAGGGGGATGGGACACACTGACTAGTATGCATATGGTGATATAAAACATACCTTGACTACATACCCAGGATATGAAGCAGGAAAGTGCAAAGATTATGTCCGAAAAAGTCATCCACACATAAATGGCAAATTGTGCTATAAGTAGGCTAGATATGTATACTGTTTCTACTGTATGATGATCAGTGGCATCCCCTAGATACGATGCGCCATTCACTTATAGGGCTTCATTATGAGTATGATCTGATAAAAGTCAAAATTCATCATGTTTGGCACCTACATTGCGTTGGCCTAAGAAATTATAAATAGGTAAGTAAATGAAACCGTTTATTTGTGATTAGTGAACTCGATGCCTGTGCGTATCGCTGTAGTCAAAAAAACATAAGGTGGTTATGCTAGTTATTGAGAAAATAATCGACGAATTTTGTGAGCAAAATTGAGTCAAAAATTTATATTTTTAAAAAGTCAGTTTCTCGCTTATTTCAAAAGCGATAAGCGCACAACTACAAGAAATAGATTAGTGCATGGCATACACCATGATTTAATTTTATCATATTCAATGAACGTCGTTCTGAGAAATTATTTAAGATTATTGATGGATTTTATTTTTGTGACTCAATTTTGCAGCTCAGTGTATATAAATACTTTTTAGAAAGAGGAGTTGAAAAGAAAGATGTTGTTGATGATTTACGCAAGTCTGGCTCTAACTGTATTAGCTGGTTTACAAAGAAAGGAGATGTTAAAGTTAAGAACAAAATTTACAACAAGTTTATTCAGCTTCTTGAGAGTGGTGAAGTTCGTAATCCTCTTAGTTCTAAAGGAGGTCATTCAGAGATAGTTATCTGCACAACAATTATTTATACATGTTGAAACTATTGGCAATTTCAGTGAAATAAAAATTTCACCCAAACCGCCATCGGCATCTTGGAAAAGTTTCAGTGAACATAATTTCCTTGTGGTTGCTTAGCCACATCTATTGAGATATTGAATTTTGTTGCCCAATGATAATTACCCCCAAATATGCAAAGTTTTTCTTTCTGGTTGAAATTATATTCACTGAATCTTTTCCAAGATGTTAATGGCAGTTTGGGTGAAATGGCAAAAAAAATTTGTATTTTTAAAATCAATTATAAGCACAGAAACATTCTGGACACAACAATTATAAATATCTATTCCAAAAATATCTAGTAGCAAAAAATGGTTCTGATAACGATTATTCAAATATATATCTAACAAAATTGTAATTTACTAAATTTTATAAGTCCAGGAATGACCCCCAAACTTTCAGAATTTGTTATGCCAACTTTGCACAACTTTGGAGAAACATTGTATGTTTATAGAAACTCTGGTTTAACTAGGGTAGAACTAACTGTACATTCTTCTCAGATGCAAACAGTTGAATGGAATAGTAACTTGCTTCTTAACATAGTTCAGTTTATGAATAAATGCAGAACATTTGCAACTTCTTATGAGAAGCAATGGATGGCACTTGTTGATATAGTTAGTAGTTGTATACTGTTTGTATTTATGTGAGACAACAGCATACTCTAGCATATTGTCATTGGTTTAACTCTATCACATCAAAGAAGCAAGGAATTATTAAGAAAGCTAAACAAGAATGATGATCCAATGGTAGTTGTAGCTAATCTTTCATTCAACAATAGACCTACACTTTATCAAATATATGATTCACTTAAGAGTGGTCTTGAAACAGAAAAAGTTCTTAGAAGAGTTGATGAGAATATAACTATTGTTCCAAGTCAGAGAAACTCCTTCTGGTCAACTTATCCTACAACTAAGCAGTATCATACTTTTGAAGAGATGGGATTAGCTAACTACAAAGGAATGCATATTGGTTGGATAGATAGTAAGCAAGCAAAAAGTAAGATATGTTTATCAGAAATGTCAGAGGTTGAATATTCTGCAGATGAGGCAAAATATCAATCCACTAATAACAGCAATAGACAATATCACACTTGATGAAACTAGCCATATATTTATCAAAGAGAATACAGATCTGAAACCATTCATTGTATAGAGTTGCTTATAATGTTCTTCAGTTAGGTAATGAATTTACAGTTACACATTATGCACTCCATACTTTCAGAGGATATTCATACTTCTATGCTAGATATTCTTATTAAAGGGAGAGATAAACAGCCAACTCTTATCAGGACACCAGCAGATAGTTCAATTGGAAAAGCAATTTCTCAACAGTTAGGAGAAACAAAGCAACAAAGCTATCTTAAGAGTTATAAGTGTGGGATATAGAACAATCACAGTTCAATAGCAACCATTTTAAAACAAAGCATAAGCAACCATTCTCTCCATATCTCTATGGAAAGTTTGACAAACATCATACACATGTTCAACCCTTACCTCACAATCAGTAGCAATATGTTGGATCCAATTACGCACTTGTATTGCTAGGTCATCACTCATATCAAAGTCATGAATAAGTAGCAGAGTAAGCATATCTCTTTCTTCCTCACACATCTCAGCTAAATGTTGCTTGAAGAAGTTCTGGAATGATCCCATTTTCTAAAATTGATAAAAGTTGAAATTTTTTACTTATGACTACCTCACACAGATGGACAATCAATTACAAGAATTAAGAGAGAAGGAGTGGAATGTGCTCTACACAACAAAGTGGAGATTTCTTGATGAAGACTGGTTAGTACATAAACAACAGAAGTACTATAGGAGTGAAGCTCATGAAGTGAAAGAAATAAAGCTTATCAAAGATACACTTGTAAAGCAACTTGGAATGATCCCTGTGTTCTTCTTCCTAAATGTTCTATTTGGTGGAAAGCAGTATCCATGTCCATACAGAAATGTTGAGAAAGGACTCTTGATTTTGTACCAGTTAGTTGCTGGGCTATCAATCAATGAGATGGAGAGGTTTATTCCTAAGAGCAGTTATCAGGTAATTCATAATATGTTCTATATCTCAGAGTTAAGTGAGTTGAACAAGAAGCTTTCACACTACTTGCACACAATGTTCTCTACTCCAGAACTAAGAGTGATCTCAGCAAAGATTCAGAATCCACAAGGGTTTAAGCATATTACTCTTATGCTAGATGGACATGACTCACGAGCTCTACATAATGGTGCATACAAACCAAATCTTTATTCCTTCAAGTTGAAGAAGTCAGGATATAGAACACAAGTTTGCATAGATTTGAATGGAATGGTTGTCCTTGTTTCACCAACAGAGGAGTGTAAAGACCATCCAGATTCTAAGATGATTAAGAACATGTCACTATTGAAATATATCTCTCCAGTAGATTGTGTTGTTTTAGATGGTGGTTATCCTCAAAGTATTCTGGAGGAGTTAACAGAAGAAGAAGAGAATGAGAATTTTGGAATGCATAACTTTTGCTTACCAGTTAGAAAGCCAAGAGGAACCAACTTAAGTGAGGCAGAGTTAGAATATAATAGCAAACTTGGGTCATTTAGATCAATGGTTGAGAGCACATTTGGAGAACTAGGTAACACATTTAAGAGACTTTCAAATAGAGAAGTTGTGAGAATTAGAAACACAACTGTATACAATGTGCAGTTTAAACTCTGCTGCTTACTCTACAATATGAAGAAGATCCTAGCAGCTAGTAAAGTTCCTGTTGAACATCACCACACACTTTGGGTACTATCTAACTTTGACTACCCAAGCAACAACCAGGAGAGATCAACACATGCTGAAGTTGGAAGTAGTTTACCACAAAAAGTAGAGTTAGAGGCTTCAATGAGAGAACTACAAGATAGACTGATTCAAGCTAAAATTGATGAGTCAATGAACTTCTATGTTGATATGTCATAAGCAACTTTTAAAATAGGAATTTTTTACAAACTTTACTCAATGATAGAAACATCTTCAATAAGGGGGTTATACAGAGATTCTTATCTGCCCATTAACTATTTATGCATGCTGGAACTATTGGCAATTTCAGTGAAATAAAAATTTCACCCAAACCGCCATCGGCATCTTGGAAAAGTTTCAGTGAACATAATTTCCTTGTGGTTGCTTAGCCACATCTATTGAGATATTGACTTTTGTTGCCCAATGATAATTAACCCCAAATATGCAAAGGTTTTTCTTTCTGGTTGAAATTATGTTCACTGAAACTTTTCCAAGATGCCGATGGCGGTTTGGGTGAAATGGCAAAAAAAATATTTGTATTTTTAAAATCAATTATACACACAAAAACATTCTGGACACAACAATTATAATTATCTGTTCCAAAAATATCTAATAGCAAAAAATGGTTTTGAAAACGATTATTCAAATATCTATCTAACAAAATTGCAAATAACTAAAATTTACAAGTCCAGGAATGACCCCCTTAAGTTTGTGTTCCATTCTACTTCTTTCAACTCAGGAGAGTGAACAGTAAGCTCAAGCCTCATTAATCCTTCATTCCTACAAGCAACAAGTGTTTCACCAAATTGCTGAGAAGTTGGCATCACTAGCTCTGATAGCTTAGAAGTAAGTTGATTGCGAACCTCACCACTTTCTAGAAGTTGAACAAATTTATTATACAACTTGTTCCTAATTCTTATTTCATCTTCATCAGTAAACCAGCTAATACAGTTTGCTCCAACTTTATCTTCATCATCAAGAATATCATTGCTATTGATTCCATTATCAAGAAGAAATTCCTTAATCACAGCCCTAGAAGATATGTTTAGACAATCCATTGTAATATCATAGTTCAGAAGAAATACATGTTCCTGATGCATCCTAAGAAAGATATCAGTTAGTGCAGGATCAGCTATTGCAACATTTGGAGCAGATACTTTGTAAACAGAGACTTTACCATTTCTCACACTTACCATGCACTTCATATACTTAAATCTGTATCCATCACCAAAAACTCTATGCAATCTATCAAAAGGAGTAATATTGTTAATCTGATCTATAAGAGCATATGATTCAGGTATCTCAACAACACATGAATCCATAAAGATATCAGAATGCTGAATAAATCCTTGCTGTTCAATGCCATTACTAGTATATCTTGCATCAGATATATCAGGCATATTATCTCTATTCTTCAACTCAAGTCCCAAAAGGGAGTTAAGATGTACTCTTAAGGAGGCCATTCATAAATATAAAAGTTTAAAGAAACTAAATATCTGTTAACAGAATAACCAATTAACAAATAAGAAATCAATTACTAACAGTAGATAAATATTTTAAAAAACAGAATGTTTAGCAATGGCCAAAAAGATTCTAGCAACTAGATTAACAAACAAACAAAGATGCCAAATATGGTGCTTCTACGAAACCCCCTTCGGCATCCTGAAAAATTTCAGTTGATACACAATTAATATGCTTCTACTGAGATAGAGGCTGCGTCCCGAGAAATCAACTGAAATTTTTCAGGATGCCGAAGGGGGTTTCGTAGAAGCACCATATTTGGCATCAGAACAAGAAAACAACAAAAATATTAATAATTATTAAATAGCTAACCATTTCTGACTGATCTCCAATGATGGCTATCTACAGTACACAAAGGTCAAATCTGAGGTTTGTTGTTCATCACCAGGTAGTAGTTATAAATAAATATAATCATTAGACAAATATTTATGATACAATGGCATCACCAACTATGACATGTCTATGCTGGTAATCAGCATATATAAGATTCTGCTTCTGCTGCTTATCTGGTAGGAATAGACCTTCTACATTCATAGCTTCTAAACTCACCATATACATTTAGTATGACTCTGCAGATCAATAATCAATCTGACTATTTGCTATTGGATTTGTTGCCAAGAAAGGTTAACAGTGCACACTCTCTATAGTTGTAAGTTAGTTCACATTAAATGACACTGCCCAACCCTATACCATATCATCAAGGGAAAGGTGCAGCTAGAAATTGAGATAGACATACTAGTCTACTCTGCTGAGGAACCTGCAACTAGTGAAGAAGTCATAATCACTAGCCTAACATGTAATGTGATGGCACTCTCAATATAATTTTGCATGTCCTAGATTAAAACTATTGAAAGAAAACATATTAACTAGTGTACTATAGCTATGAATAGAAGAACACTTGGCCACCATACTACTAGCTTGTATGTTGATATATATGTGGCTGGTAATTTTAACATGACTTTGTCATCCAGCTGCTTGTTCACAGCATTCACTGAGTTTGAAAATGATAAAAACTAGCACCTGCAATTAAAGAACCATATATTAGAAAGATTTACATTCTGGTGCAGCTGACATATAAGCATATATAGTGGTGTGCCTGTGTGGTGGTGGTCTTAGCGAGTACAGACTCAGAAACAATGGAAAATGAAAAATATAAGCCCAATATTATCCATATGTTTATGTATCATTTAAAATTTAGTGCATTTCTGTCGTGCGTCTGCGATGTCTGGGCTTGAAGCTCCGAGTCGAGTCCCCGAATTGCCCGAAGGCCCAATGACCGAGTGATCGCCAATGGCTGGCTGCTGCTGCACCACCCGATACGCCATATATGGGTGGTATGTATGTCGCAACCTTCCACAGTTGTGCATAAGTGCCCGATGCTGACAAATGTAGTCGATGTCGCTGTGTTGTGCAGGGTAATATCCTACTATAAAAAGTATAGATTGTTGATAGACAAGACAAGAGGGGGAACAAGACAGAGAACGACAGACGACCGCCGAACAGACTTTCTATATTTGTGATCTCAATCTATTTATTTTCCAAGCACTATTATGATGACGCCCACTTCTGCGAGTATGCCAAGGGGCGCAGGTACCGCGAGACCGAATGCCCCCAACCCTCTGTGGAAGCAGTCATCCCCGACCAGGAGGAAACACTACTCACTACAGACACAACATTTCATTGTTATGCTCGAATCCGATAAGCATGAACATGATGACTCGGCTCCAATTCCCACATCATCACCCGACCCGGCTCCCACGGATCCAAGTCTGCATGTGGTACAACAATGCAGTACCTTTATGCCGCAAAGACCAGTGGCCGGTATTCCCGTCGTTCATGCAACGCAACGTCACTAGCAAAACACTAGTGCATCGAAGCATATACATGCTTCGATTCGACAAGACTCCAAGACAATTCATCATCCAGTGTCTACTAGAGTTCCCTACTCGTATATTCTGTTTCAACCCATTTTACCCCTGTTTTAACTTTGAATATTATTTATTTGAACTTCAACCCAAACCTGACAAGATTCCCCGATTCCGTCCTCCTGCCATCTTATCTGACTCAGATACGTCCGCGAGCAGTCTATCCAGCCCCGAGTTCCACTCCGTTGCTTCCTCTGCTACGAACATAGTATCATTGTTATGCTCAACTCGGATGAGCATGAACATGACGAAGCCCACCTGCAAGATCAAGGTCAAGATCAAGACCCGGGTCAAGACAACGTCACACACGCACAAGGTTCCACTCGCAATATAAACACAAGTACACTGCCTCGTCTACGGAACAAGTCCGCCCTTTATGCTCCTCTTACGGATCCTAACACAGGAATTCCTATCGTATATGCTATACCTAAAGCGTAGCCAAGACACTCGTTGACTACTCCATATATATGGAGAAGTCAGACCGACAGGACAAGACAAGAACAACAAGCCCCCGAATATTCCTTGACTCAGAACCTGTTTCCCAATATAACCCGTTACAATCCCGACCTTCTCTCCCCGACGTCTGAGCTCCGGTTCGAGCTCTTCCAACGCTAGCTCCTTTGCTAGCATATTATCACTCCCACCGAGCGATAACATCATCAGCTTGAGCGATAATCGTCGTTAAATAAGCGTCTCAAATCCGCAATGGTCCAGTGGCTAGGATCCGGCGCTCTCACCGTCGTGGCCGGGGTTCGATTCCCCGTTGCGGAACTTTTGCCTCTATTTTATTACCCTCTTTTTGCCATTTGGGTGAGACTGTACATTTCTACATAAATCCGGAGATGAGGATAGGCATCGTGAACTTGCTGTACTGTCGATTGTGAAGGCATTCTGTATTCTTTCTAGATTTCATTCTTGTTATCCTGACATCCGACTAATTTGCCCATGGAAGGCTACAGATAGCGGTGCTGGGATAGAAGAAACAGATAGTTTTAGCTATTTTCAGTATTTCTGCCAATGGCTAATATTGGAGGGAAAAGCAGAATGAAATAACAACACCAAAAGTTTATACGCAATGTATTGTAACTGAGCATAAATGTCTCTCCTTCCAGCTGTGCTTGCACAGCCAGTGGGCGACTGGAATGGCCACAGGGCCTGCTGGCAGAACTTTTCTTCATTTTCTCCTACTATTCAACTGCATTTCTCTAGTATTCTTTTATTGCCTATAGTACACAAGAAGTATCTATCCCTATTGGCTTGACTGCATGTTAGATTTAGCCGGTAGTCACAGCCACCGAGTAGTTGGTGTTAACCTTCAAAGTCCAGTAGTTATGAGCTTTATGGAATGAATATGACGAAAGATTGTTGAGGAAAAAAGGGAGAATTGGGTCGTTCCGGCCCACAATGTTTATGCAGGTAGAGATTTGGGTCTGCACATGGTGGTGAAGGGCATGGGATTGCCCGAATGTCAATAGGTGGTGCTCTATTTTTGCGTTTAAGGCATGTTTCTTCTTTGGGCTAGCAAATTGCTTAACTAAATGATCCTTCTTGACTAGGTCTATACCCCTCATATATAGCATGCTGCTGAGTATAATGTATAATTTGGTATGCGATGTCGGTGCGTTCAGGTGGTCTGCTATTGACCTCGGATATTCATCATATATAGTCTACTCTGCCATCTCAGTATTGGGAGGACTATCCAGTTTTTAAGGATTAAACGGCTGGCTTTAAGAATTTGGTTCAGCTTAGTGGTTGTAGATTCGTAGCAGCTTTTATATCCTGTGGAGCTGTTAATGATTTCACAGAGTACTCGCTTAGCTACATACCCTGAACATATCACTGTATCTAATATGCCAACTGGCTCAATGTAGAATTACTCTCATGCGATATAAGGACTGATGAACTCTATGCTAGTGGGTGAAAGGTCTACACCATTCGTGGCATCCGACTTTTGGTCTTGGCATTACAGAAATGGTACTGGTTTTAGAGTGTAAATATATCGGAATGTTTTCAATAGAATTGTTTGCCAATTGCCTCGTATGCATATTCCATTGTAGTAGAATCTGCCTGGGTCCCATAGAACACATACTGATGTGGGCTGCGAAAAGCACTACAGGCAGCGTGCTACCCAAAAAGGTCGTACTGGTGGCAAGCGGGTTGCCATTGGGTTCATATATTAAAAAAATACCTGCATCATAAAACATCATAAAACTTCTGCGCAAGATCGAGTGTGATACTCTCGTCCTGGTTCCTATTGACATCGCATTGTTGTGCGTTGCGAAGAGCATTACTGGCGGTGGTAACTTTGATAAACATTATATGTAAACTGTAAGCGACAATATTGGTAGTGTACGTATTGATGAAAGCGATAAAGGTAAGACTATGAAACACGTAGTGTGTACGACATGGCAACTAAACATATTCTCGTTGCCTTCTCCCTCGATACCCACCATCTCTTGGCTGCTGAGCTGGCTCTTTTGTCCAAGCCAACACCAACCCTTGTTTAGTGAACTCCAAGTCTGTTGTCCCGGTATTCGCTGCCAAGAGCCCAGTTGCCTCAAGGGATTGTTTTGGGATTGTACTCTACGTGCTGCCTAGTTTGGCACCTCAACGTGCTCTGCCTCTCTTTATGCACCAATTCGGCCAACGTGAGCAGTACGTCTTGCATACCGAACTCTCCTTTGTTGTCAAGGGGCATGTGGCTTCCTCCGAGGGAAAGATGCTGGCGCCATATTTGGTGTGGCAGGGCATGCCACTCGTCATTGATCCTCTATCTGAATGTGGGATTTCCACGTCATTTTTGATAGTTTTAGATGCTGTTGTAGTGTCACTGGGCGCTGTATGAATATCTTGGCATTGTCCTCCTGTGGGTGAATCGGCGCTTTGCTTCATATTGTTTAAGAGTTCAAATGAATAGGGTAAAATACAAGGCCAGTACTACTTATGAGGCAGGAGCTTGGCGACAGTAGCGGTGTTTTCCATATTAATATCAAGGATCTCAGCCCGCACTACATCGCCAAACCCGTTGGCCACCATGCTGCTGTCCAGCTTCGGGAGATAGTGGAGCATCTCGAGAATGATCTGCTCCCCTCAGGCATTGGCAGATATGACTTGGGGACTTGCAGCCCTTGCTCAGGAAATGTCCCTCAAAGTTGGTTACACGGCTAAAGATTGAGATACGAAGATCCAATGTAAAGCAATTATTAGAGTTTAGGCAATAGCGTTTTCATATTGAATTTTGTTTTGAAGAAAGTCACTGTGGGGGAAGGTTGGCGGGATTGGAGGCCTGGCTGGCAGCGCGATTAATCTCGTTGCGGTTATGGAGATCGGCGGCGGCAGTGAGCTGCTGGCGACGGAGGTCCATGCCGTCACGAGCGGCGCGTGCTAGAACGCCAGCAACGACGGAGACAGCGCGGAGGCTGTCGTCATTGCAAGGGATGGCATACGAGACGCAACGCGGGTCGCAGTTGGTATCGACAATGCCGACGGTCGGGACATGGCGCAGACGGGTCTCGGCCAGCATGGTGCGGGACTCGAGCGGGTTCAGGGCCACGACCAGATCGGGCGCAAAGGTGCGCACATTGCCCGCATCCTCCTTCAGCTTCGCCTTCTCGTCGGCCAGCTTGCGCAGATACCGCGACCTCCCCTCGCTCACCTCCTCCGGCGCCTGCTGGTAGTCGGCGAACTCGCGGGCCTCGGCCACATCCCACACCTCGCGCATATACAGCTGGTGCTTGGCCAAAAGCGACTGCGGGTTCGTCAGTGTGCCAGGCACCCATTTGCCAGTCACAAAGTACTGGTCGGAGAAATGCGCAGCATCCACCGCCAGCTGCTGGTGCTGGGAGCGGGCGCCCGCAAACAGAATGATGCCGCCGTGGTAGGCCACTGACCGCGTAAACTGCGCGGCCCGCCGCAGCGCCGCCAGGGTATGCTCCAGATTGATTATATGCACGCCCTGGCGCTCGCCGAATATGTGCGGCAGGTTCATCGGGTTCCACAACGACGCGCAATGGCCCACATGCATGTTCGCGGCCATCATGGTCTCCAGGGTCACGTTGCTCGATGTGTGCTCCAGCGACATCGACGGCTTCAGCATCGACGTGTGCTGCGTGCCGATTTGCTGTAGGCCCGGCACCAACTTGCGCAGCTGCTTGCGGATCTGCTTCTTCTCCTTCAGGGTGATCTTCGGTTCGCTGCTGGGGGTGGCGGCTGAGGCGAAGGCGCGGGAGGGCGTGGCGGCGACCCGGCTGCTGGTGCGGGCAGCGAGGCGAAGTGAGCTGGCCACAAACGACATATTTGAAATAAGGGTTAATTGGGTAGAATTCAAGTAGAGTGAAGAAGAGGGGCGAATTGCGGTTTGCGGTTTTTGCCAAATTCAACAAACAGAAGGGGTTCGAAAAATATTGCGATCTTGGGAGCTTATCGAGATATCGGCTCGGCTCGCTTTAGAGCCCGGCTCACTGCAGAACACTTTGGTGCATGCGCAGGAGATTCCACGTGACAAACAAGTGCGCCAGCTGCTCAGCCTCGGACTCCTTGGCGCACTGCTCGCGCACAAACCGCGCTCCTTGCGCCAGCAGGTTCTGCTTGCAAGCAGCAGCGGCCTCCTCCAGAATGCCCTCCAGTACGTGCTCGTCCAGACACCCATCGATCTGGTCCACCAGCCAGCGGTAGCTGGTCACCGGTGGATGCACGTAGTCGAGCGCTGTGCGCTGGTCCTCGGGCAGCTGATCAAGCATTGTCTGGAGCACGTTGGCATCGGAAATATGCAAGGTGCGGCAGGCATTGAGCCACTGGGTGGTGGGGGCAGGACTGGAGATGCGGAAGGCCGAGATATGCGCGTGAATAAACGACTGGGCCTTGTAGGCAAGCCGCTGCTGTGCGTCCTGCAGGGTATGGTCGATGGCCGCGTAGAAGGCATCCAGTCCGTGTTCCTCCAGGCCGCCGGCATCCTCGTCGTAGTCGGGCGCTGAGCGTTGGAACGTCAGGAGAGTCAGGCTGAGCGAGGCCAGCACGTGGACATCCGATTCATGGATGATCAGGGGCCGCACATGCTCATAGAACGCAGCCATGGTCTGATCAAGATGGCCGCGCAGCATTTCGACGTCCTCGGGCTCGACTTCAAAGAACTCGCTGTAGAGCCGGTGCTCGTCGGCACACAGACCCATAGTGAACGCACACCAGTCGCGCATAGCGTCTACAGGTGCATCCCCAGCCTGCGCCGATTCGCTCGAGATGCGATCGAGATTCCGCTTGAGATGCGGGCGCAGGAAGGCCCGGCGCGCAGCAAAATACGCAGTCACCACATCCACCCACACCTGGCGCTCGGTGGGCTGGTGGGCACGCGTCTGCAGGGCACGCAGCAATGGCGATAGAGAGCGGCTCGCAGCCTGGAACCGCGTGTGGGCGGACTGCGGCTCGCGCATTGACTCGTTGGACAGACTGCGGAAGACACGCAATGCGTGGATTTTGATTAGCGTCAGGGCGCGCATGCGGCACTGGGAGAACCGCATCAGGTACAGTTCGCTGTCACGTGCCGGGTGCTGGCCCAGGAACTCGATGGCCGACTCACACCGGTCGAGCGCCGGCAGAAACCCCTTGTCCAGGCACACGCGGTCGCCGGGCCGATTCACCAGCTGCGCAATGGGTGCCAGCGAGTCATACACACGCAGAGTCTCGGAGATCCGCCCCGACGCATCGCTCAATTGCGCCTGGCGGCTTTGCAGTCCTTGGCAGGCAGTCTTGACGCTCTCGGTCTGTGCGCACACGCGGCGGTAGCCATCCGACATCAGCGTCAGCAGGCCTTGCACGTCTTCAATGCACTTTTGCATGTGGGCGCACTGCGTGGAGCGCTGGCGCAAAAGCTCGGCGAACGCATGGGCCTCCATGTCCTGGCCCTGCGCCAACTGCTCCTCCACTGCCCCGTACCATTCGAGGAACTGCGCGGTGCTTTCGATTGGCCGGCCGACGTACTCGACGTCGCTGTCAGGCGTGTGGGCCGTGCGCATCGACGTGATCGGCTCGGAGCCGCTGAAGGGCGTCGGAATGAGCCGTGGGCTGGTCGGCGAGGGACGGGCCAGCGCTGCCAGGTTGCGCAGCGACGCGTTGCGGCGGGCGCTGAGGGCCGGGCTGGTGCTGCGTAGGAAATGCGGCATGGGCTTGGGCACCGGCTGTATCAGCTGCTGCGGGTAGCTGGCGCAGTGCTCCTGCAGCAGCGAAATGGACGGCAGGAAGGCGCTGTCTACCGGAAACCGCGAGTCCCAATCGTCGTGTGCGGCAGAATGCATTTGGAATTCTAGGAAGAGTGCGACGAGATGCGGGAGAAAAGGCGAAAGGAATAGGCTTTATTCTAAAACCGCTCTATCTCTCCCCTTCTCTTTCCCACATATTCGTTTTTTTTAAATGCGCGTTCTTTCTGCCCTCCGCCAGAAAATGACCACTGCGCCCGGGCCCCTGGAGCAGCTTATCCGGCAGCGCATCGAAGCAGCCTATGCGCCGACGGTGCTGGAGATCGAAAACGAGTCGCACAAGCACCGGCACCACGCGCCCATGCAGGGCGTAACCAGCACCGAAACGCATTTCAAAATCAAAGTCGTCTCCTCGCAGTTCGCGGGCCAGCGCCTGCTACAGCGCCAGCGCAGCATCTACAGTCTGTTCAAGCACGAGATGGCCATGGACGGCGGCATCCATGCAATGGCCCTGGTAACCCGCACGCCCGAAGAAGAACAGAAATAAATCCTCCTACTCCACCCAAACGCTCTTGTTCAGCACCCTCATTAGATGCCGGCGCTGCAGATACGGCAGCAGCAGGGCAGCAATGCCCGCCAATATCGACAGCCCGCCGCTGATGCCAATCAGAAACTGCACACTGCGGTTCTGGCTGGCGCGCTGCTGGAACTCCACGGCCATGGGCAGTGTGGCCAGCACGCCCACAGCCGCAGCCATGGTAGCTATGCCCAGCATGGTGAAGGCCCGCGCAATCCCAAACATCTGCATGATGCTGGCCGGTAGTACCGCGCCCAGAACCCCCATAGCCAGCCCGTAGCACACGACGTACGCGAAAAACACCGCCGGTCCGCGCGCCGGTAGCCACAGCGCCAGTGTGAATGCCCCCATGGCCAGCTGGCTCAGCCCGATGCCGGCAATGTATCCGGTGCGGTCTGCCACCAGTCCGCCGGCCACCAGACCCACGCACGCGGCTGCCCCTAGCGCATACACTGCATGCAACCGCTCCGTCATCCCCAGCAGATGCGCAAACCCCGGCAAACACAGAAGCTGCAGCGTCAGCGACGCGCCTGCCAGCAATGCCACCAGAGCCAGCACTGCCAGCCGCATGTCATAGAAGACTTTCCATGTGATTCTTCTCGGCCTGGCCACTGCCACGCGCGTCTGCAGTCCGGCGCTGCCGACGCTGCCGGATACCAGTGCCACCAGCGCCTGCACACGCATGGCGGTCTGCATGCCGTGACGCGAAAGCAGCGCGTGGAGCGCCGGCGTCAGACAGGCTGTGCCCAGGGCAGTGCCGGCCAGGGACAAGCCCGAGGCCAATGCGCGGTGCCGCTCGAACCAGTGCGCAGGCACCATATACGCAGGCACCGCAACCAATGCCACACCCACGCCCTGCACGGCGCCCTGGACGATGCTGAGCATTCGGAGGTCGTCCGAGTACGAGCCCACCAGCAACGCCAAAGCGCTGACAAACGCCCCGGTCAAAGCGCTGGCGCGCGGGCCTGTGCGGTCCGAGAACGCCCCAGCCATACCTGACGCTGCCGCACAGACCGCCATTAGCAACGCACCGATCAGCGAAATATACGTCAGCGAGGTCTTGGTCAATGCATGCGTGGTGTGGGCTGACTCATCGAGCATGGCTGGGTCGCGCTGGCTGGCATTGTCCTGGTAATGCACCTGGAAGGCCGCAAATGTGCCGGGCGCCGAGCCCACGCCGAAATTACATAGGAACGCCCACAGAACGCACTCCCACCCGCGGCCTGCGTCCATGCGGTGGTACTCCCACTCGACATTGCTTCCTTCTTTGATCTCGGGCTTGCTAGACGCCGCCCGGGCCTGGCCGCTGCGCTCCATGTTGACCTCGACCAGCGACGGATGCAGAGGCGTGCGCCTAATGCGCTCGGCGTGTCTCAGGCGGTTCTGCCTTGTGGCACCAGCAAACAGGCTGTCCATGCTGCCCGAGTGCTCGACGGGCGCCGACTGCGGCGAGGTGCTTTTGAGCCTTTGGCTCGTCAATGTCCGCCCCACGGTTCTGTAGCTAGGCGACAAGGACGGGAGATTGCGCAGGACATTTGCTTGGCCAGCTGCTTGGGCATGTTCAGGAACCGGCTCGGCGATTTGTCCTGCTTGGCGATGGGCTCTGGTGGCATGGAGCGCGCGGGCTTGATGCGCGGCACCGTCGGTCCGATGATCGGCTGCTCCAGGTATACACGCGGGTCATTCCTGGGCTCTGCTACCGGCGTGTACAATGCCGACGGCCTGGCCGGCGAGTCGCTGAGCACCCGCCGGTGCGGGGCGTGCGGGCTTTCGGCGTATTGCGGCGGGCTGCCGATTTCAGGCGAGTGCTTGACCGTGTCGCTGTCGCTGTCCTCGAGCCACTGCCGGTACGCCTGCACCGTGCTTTCCGACCCCGCTTGCTTGGGGCTGTTCTGCAGGCTGACGTCGTCAAAGGGATTCGTGCCTTTTTGCTTTTGGTCCATGGTCTAGTAATCGAATTGGGAGATATAAATGATTCGTCTTCTGGTGGCCTACCGCCCGAGCAAGTGTTATTTATATCGCTGCTCATAGAGGCGAATGTCGTTTTCTTGGCATGGTCACGGCAAGCCTAGGCCAAAGTCCACTCTATCATGGCTAGTCTGCGTGCTTTCCAGGTGGCGATGTTTGTGTTTGTGCCATGTAAACATACCAGCCACTGCCAAAGCATATCCGCCGGCTTTGCGATATCCGGTCCCGACACCATGTGTATCAGCTAAAAGCCAGAATCAAAATCAAAATCGAGCTGGTCCCAAGCGCAATCAATGCGAATGAGGGAGCATGTGCTTCCCACCGCCAGACACATAAAATACATGTTTTATCAACTTTTTATCTAAACACAAAAGCCACGCCTATTTCCCTGCATCGGCCAAGCATCCCTTGTAGAAGAAAAGCGAGGCCTCGCTCTCGAATTGCTTCGGTGCTGTTCTAAACATAAAACACAGATGGTTGTATAATTAGTAGGTTTGAATCGCATCCTGGTTATTTTTGTGGAAATCTACCTACCACCTCGATGTGGTATTTGGGTCAGTAGTAGACAAGGTGTAGCCATAGCACCCGAGTGGTATCTCGGGCTGTCCTAAAGACTAATCATATTGTGCATCATTCCAAAAGAAAAAGAACAAAACTGCCTAGGCAGGAGAAGATCCGACTCTTACCTTTACCGAGCCACTATACTAGCAGGAAGCAGTGGAGCAGAGAAGCCTCGATCTCTCTACAGGCACGCCGTCGCAGAGCCCGCATCCACGAGAAACTAGAGCTAGACAGCCATCAAAAGTAATAGTACAAAAAATCCCTAAGAAAAATACATTGTGAAGGCAAAAGGCAAAGCGAAAAATTTTTTCTAAACCCCGCATAACCCTTGCAGTCGCTTCACGAAGCCGATTGCCGGTTCAGCTTGCCTGCGCTTCCCGAGCCGATCGCATGCCATGCAGCCGCTCGTAGCTTGATCGGCCGATCCATACCATACAGCCTATTCATTTCCAGTGCTTCGTATTTCGACATATAAACCAACCACGGAACATGCAGAATATCTAGCTGGACAGTGAGCCTCGCCGCTTGAACCACTGCGGGAGCCGCGACAATAGCCCCTCGGACTCGTCTGCCTGCCCGCCGACCGCGTCCAGCGACGGCTTGCTCCCAGCACTTTTCTCCGCCCTGGCTAAATGCTGCTTTACCATATTCTTGCCCCTTGGTCGCCACCCGCGCAGTGTCGGCCCCATGCTACTCAATGACATAGGCATAATACTGGGCGGCATTGGCCACTCGGCGCGCGAAATCGTCGAAACAAACGACCTTGACCGCCGCAGCGACAAGTCCTGGTCGGCCGCAGTGCCATTGCAGATGCTTTCGAGGTCAAAGTAATCCGTCTGCGAAATGCCGCCGATCCCACACAATGCGTTTAGCCACCGGTCGCGTTGCGGCTGCGTGCCAACCTCGAGCCACAGCAACTCGGAGACATCGAAGAGCCGCACAATGAACCGGTCGCCGTGCTGCTCGCCCGCCACAAACACCGCCATTGGATCAAGCACGATCCGGAAATCCGCGGCCCCTCCAGCTGCCCGTCGCTAAGCCCCGTAGGGTCCTGCCCGCAAAACCCATACAGAGCCCCAGGCACCACTGCACAGTGGCATAGTTGCAGCCCGATACCGGCGCGCTTGCGGTAGGCCGTGGAGACGAACCTGCGCAATGCACCCATTGTCGGGCTGGAGCTCGAGACTGTGGTAGACGCCAGCGATGGAGTGCGCGGGTGGCGCGGGCCGCCTGATGGCATGGAGGAGCGCCGCGACGACCCCCGGCTGCCCGCCGCCTGCCGGAGCGCCCGCCGCCAGTAATCGTAGTCGACCAGGGACTGTGTGCAGAACACATGGACTTTCTTCCCGCTCAGCACCAGCAATGGCGCCCCGTCCCCGCCCATCTGCCGCCCGTGCGCGCTGGCCAGCCCCAGCGCCATCTCAGCACTGGCGTCGGGGAGCCTGTCGCTGGTAGCCGCCTCCCGGCTGGCCTGCCCGTTTTGGTCGATAATGCGGAACTTGTGTGTCAAATCCACCTCCACCTGCGCCATCGAAATGTCGTCGCCTTTGCGTCGGCACACATACAGCGTCTGGTTGCGCAGCACCAGGTACTTGAGCTTCCACGCCGCGCCTACGCCTTTATTCTGCAAATGGTATATCAGGCCCTCGGCTGCTGGCGCCTCTACTTGCTGCAAAACAATGTCTTCGCGGTCCTGCAGTTCCAGCACATCCGCTGTTTCAAACCCATATGAACTGAGCAGCCGGTTGTTCTCGAGCCACAGCCCGCGCGCCGCCCAGTACAATCCGAACTGCTCGCGCACCGATTCGTTGCTTGTACTCGAGACGTTCCCGAGCGACTCTGCATTCGATGACGAGGAATGCACCGACTGCGCAGTGTCCCTGACCAGATTCTGCCAGACGCTGAACCGCAGCATGCAGAGGTCGCGCGCCTGCCCCACCGTGACATTTGGCGGAAACGTGATGCGCTGCCAGCGCCCCTCGCTTGCATACATAACCATCATGGTCGTTGGCGATGCGCGTGTGGACGGCTGGCCAGCGTCGAATGGATTGCTGGCTTGCCGCGCGCCGGCCTGCGGGTTGATTACTGGCGCGGTGCGCGCCGGCTGTGCCGTTACCATCGTGAGCTCGGTGCTTAGTGTGGAGAGTGAATGCGCGTATTGGAAGCTGCGGCTTATGTTTCTGCTGCTGCCACTGCTGCTGCTGCTGGCGCTACTCGTCTGACTGGTGCGGATGTTTATCACTGCAAATGTCCTAGGGTCTTTTGGCTTTTGCGGCCCCATCTAGCATATAGAAGGATATGGAGACTAGTGAGGTAGGAAGAGGCGAATGCTGTCACCAATACTGTATGTTTATAAATAATATAAATAGAAAAGACTGAAGGTAATAGAGACTAACGACATGGATGCATACCAGAATAGATACCGGAGAAAAATGCCAAGGGAGTGTAGGGCAAACGAGTTTGCTTGATAGCACGGATTTATACTTAAAAAATGTACATTCCATTTTAGAAGGCGTCACCGTTGCTTGTCCGCAACAAGACAATTTATATGTGCTCACCTCCTCGGGGATAGGGAGCGTGAGGATATCAAAATAGGCACCCATTCTCCCTGTTTATTTTTGTTTCACGGCACATCTGTCCGCCAGGAGAAGGTGCAGGCGAGACCACTCACCACAATCCAAATATACTCGATTGCTCGTAGAATTGTGCCCTGTTGTTCCCGGGGAGACAGCTGCATTGCAAGTGCGTCCTTCCACGGACGCTGAAGCAGAACACATTGTCCTCCAGCCGAATTTGCTTGCTCTGCCCAATGCCTGTTGCTACTTTATCTCGCTACTCTATCTATTAACACGAGCCTCCTCCGCAACCCATTAGCTCCGTCGAATTTCAAAACAACACAACATGGAAGCCGCAACACAGAAAACTCTTATCGCGCTTTGCCGCAATGTGGAGCAGGAAAAAAAACACGCTGAAGCCTGCAAAATTGCACCTCCTCCCCAAGTGACAATATGGATGGGGTACATACCTATGCCCTTTTTCGGAAAAGGCGGCGATTATGCGCTCAAACTGAACAAGCAAGGAGGACAGGTTCTTTATTTGTCGTGCAGCTCCCTGGGCACCTTGCAAGCCACACTCTGCAGAATCCAGCGACAATATACATCTGCTTTCTGTATACGGTAGCAGCCCGTGTGGACTCTTCTCACACTAGGCGCCATAGGGCGTTTTTTTCCAGGCGCTGAACCGACTGTGACAAACCAGAAGCCGGCCGTGTACTGGGCATGAAATTAAGCACGAAATCCGAGTGCTGTTTAGCCCGCCTGCCCGTGTGGCTCTAAGCCACCAGTTGCGTGCTGCCTTGTTTTTGTCTTGCCTCCATCGTATAGTTGTGCTAGGTGATCCAGTTCCACTTCGCAAAAGCTTTCTTGGTTGTGGCTGTGGGACCCAGCTCTCATGGTGGTTTATTACCAAGTGTGCTGGATTTGTGTTCACCCGTCGACCTCATAGTGGTTCGTTTGGACCATAGGCGAGCAAGGTCAGTGATCTGAGATCCAGACAGTGGAGGTGGACCACGCAGACACATGCAGGGGTTTTATATTTTCTCATTGCCAATGGGCTCGCTTTCCCGTATCTTGCAGTGTATGCAGCGAGCCCTCACTACGATTCTGAAGTGAACACCGAAATCACC
Source organism: Linderina pennispora (assembly GCF_002104995.1). NCBI lineage: Eukaryota > Fungi > Kickxellomycota > Kickxellomycetes > Kickxellales > Kickxellaceae > Linderina > Linderina pennispora. The sequence goes on along the minus strand of NW_024468251.1, from coordinate 148,653 downwards.
CACGTTTCCACCATGATCGACCGCAATTGGTCCAAATCCCCTGGCCATCACAAGCACAGCTCTCCTCCAAAGATTCTGCACGCAGCCGGAGCGTGCGCTGACGACTGCCCCTGGATGATGTAGAAAATCAAACACGCAATATATGCATACAGCCCCTTTCCTCCCCTCGTCAATCCCACGCGCCCACCCAGATAACCTAGCCAGCCCGAGGCTGCACCAGGGGCTTGGCACGTTCTGGCTATGGTTGGGATCGGTTCTGTGAGCGACTATGTGAATCATGCCTCCCGCCCCTTGTTTCGCTGAATATCAGTAAGGTATTGGCGCTACCAACCGTCCTGCACCTGCGCAACATCTTTTCTTGCCCTAGAACACAGCTGGATAAAGACACATGCGCACTGCCATTGGTTGCGCTCCCCCGTTCTCTACTGCTGTCAAGACGTGCATTGAGGGAATAAATATATGGTCGCTCTTACCTTTTTCTATACTGTCTGCCAGCCCTTTTTCAAACCAGAAGATGCAGAATGGAGTGCTGTGGTTCTCCAAAAAGCGCATGCCATGGATGGATAGGTGGTCAGTCTACCATTTGAAAAAGGCAATATACAGTGGCCGTGGTGCATGAATAGGATTGGGGCTATCTCTCTCTGCTCGCGCTGCCTGTCTGCGACACGACAGCGCACACGCAGACCCAGGGGAACTCTCCCACTACTGGAGGCATACTGCAGTTTTCTGCCTCCTTGCGTCCTTCTTTTTGCCGACGTGTGTTTCAACTGTTTTTCTCGTATCATTTGCATTGGCATGTAGCATGCCCAGCTGCTAATATAAAGAGCCTGCGCGGTAGGAATGCGCCATCCTTCTCCCATTTTCCCTCCGTCTTTCAATCCCAATTCCCTATCCCTAATAGTGTCCAGATTATAGCACTATATCCTTTTTTGGTTTTATTTTCCATTTGGCTAGTCAATAGTTGGGGCCAGTTCGCAGTCACAATCAAGTCAGTTATTTTGTTTTTACGATGAAGCCTTCTGTATCTGAGTCCCAAATACTCGGATGCGCCAGCCGCCCGCCCCTGCTGCACATTGCAATGCTGTTTCTTGTACTTGCATCAGCTGCAGTGGCTCGCGATCTGTCAAATAACGACGCATACATTGCGCCTGGGCAATATTCGGAAATGCCGTCCCAGAATAAGAAGCGGGCTGCAATTGGATGCGCCTTGCTGACGCTTGTTGGAGGCGCTGCCTACGCCGGTATTGAGCGGCTCAAGACTGCTGTCAAGTTTGCCTACAACTGCTTCTTTAAGCCACTGGGGCTGCACACGAACCAGCAAGGCCGCCTGGACGCTTTCTACGAGGGCCAGGCCGACGTATACGATGCTACACGCGGCGGACTATTGCGCGGGCGCACTACTATGCTAAAACTAGTGGCTGCTGAGCTTCGCAGTCGCGTGCAGAACGGCTCCAAGCCGATTTGGATTGATGTTGGCGGCGGGACCGGGTGGAATATCGAGCAGATGGACAAATACTTTGGCATCAAGCAGTTCGAGCGTGTGTATCTGATTGACCTGTGTCGTCCTCTGTGCAAGGTAGCTGAGGACCGGTTTCGTGAGCGCGGCTGGACCAATGTCACCGTGCTGTGCCAGGATGCTGCCACTTTTGAGCTTCCTGGTCTGGCGGATGACATTGGCAAGATCGATCTTATCACGATGTCGTACTCGCTGTCGATGATTGAGTCATTCAACCCCGTGGTCGACCGCCTGTCTACACTGCTGAAGCCCGCCGTCGGTTTGTTGGGAGTTGTCGACTTTTATGTTTCCGGTGCCTCAGGCCCATCGGCCCAGTCGGAGACAGCAGGCATCCTCAACTACCAATGCAACTGGTTCACACGTGTCTTTTGGCAGCACTGGTTCGAGTTTGACCACGTATATCTGCACCCGTGCCGCCGCAACTATCTTGAGCACAAGTTCGACACGCACAAGGTCCTGAATGCCCGCAACCACTTTGTCGTGCCGTATCTGATCCAGATGCCCTACTATGTATGGCTCGGAAATGCACCACCTGCGGCAGGCTGCGCATGTCTCGGCTATTGGCTCGAATGTGCTGTATGACACTGCCTGTGGACACATAGGAAACATTGGCAGCAACACAGATAATCGGACAGGCCACGGCGTACATGGCGCAAACACAGCCCCTAGCAACCAGTCAGGCTCAGAATCATCCGACAAGTCAACGCTTGAGTGCGATCACCCGTGTCGATTCCGGCTATCTGACACCCGGCAATTCCCCCAAGCAACTTCCAACCACTGATGTCACCGATACCCCCGCAAGTGTCATGGCGCCGGAAATCCTCGGGGTTCCAGCAATTGCGTCTTCAGCTAGCAACAAGCACACGCACGGCTGGGTGCGTATGCCCTATACCCCATCCAAACCCGAGCACGCCCAGTTTGCGACATACATCTATGGGTTTACATGGGAGGATCCAAGGCGCGATGTCGAGGTTTTGGAGCTGACAGCCAACGACAATGTAATGGTGATTACATCGGCCGGTGACAATGCCCTGGCATATGCAGGCGCACCAGCCAGGACTGAGGATCCAGTGCATCGATATGAACCCGTGCCAGAACCACCTGCTGGAGCTCAAGCTGGCTGCACTGCGCACTCTTGACTACGACGAGTTCTGGCAGATGTTTGGATGCGGCCTGAAGAGCGATTTTGTCGACATTCTGGATTGTAAGCTGTCAGCCCACCTCTCATCCAGCGCATACCAGTTCTGGAGAGGCAATGCCGATACTTTTGCACCAAAGTCGTCGCCTGCTCTGGAAATGCTGCTAGGCGATCTGGCCCACCGCAATCTGTACACGACAGGGTACTCTGGCCTGGCCCTGCATTGCCTGCGCGCAATCTGCAAGTTGGCTTGGCGTGCACAAGTATACACAGTCATTGGTTGTGGCCAAGTCCTTAGCTGAGCAGCGTGAAACATGGCTAGACAAGGTGCGTGGACGCATTCTCAGCACCCTGGCAATCCGCATCATGGACAATCCGGTGGCAATGTGGCAGCTGCTGGGTGTGCCCATCAACCAGTGGAATATGCTGCGCAGCGAGGGGTCGATGGGCCAGTACATGGCAGACACGATTGATCCGGTTGCCACATCAACGTCGTTTGTCAACGACAACTACTTCTATCACCTTCTATTCAGTCGCAGCTACTCGGAGCAGTGTCGCCCAGACTATCTGACACCCGATGGTTTCAGAACGCTGAAGCAAGCTGCGAACGACACCCACACCACGTTCACGCTGCATACGTCGACTATTCTGGATGTCTTGCGTAAAGTGCAGCCGGGTGAGCTGACCAAAGCTGTGATTATGGACCACATGGATTGGTTCACTGAGAAGGATGCGGATGAGGAGGTTATTGCACTGGCTCGTGCTGTGCGCACTGGCGGATTCGTGCTCTGGCGGAGTGCTGCTCGGGTTCCATGGTATATCGAGGTGTTCAGGAAGCATGGGTTTGCAGTTGAGGCTCTTTCAATCCGTAAACCTGGCTCACTGGTGCCGATTGATCGAGTCAACATGTATGCAAGCTTCTACAAGGCGACTAAGCTCTGAGGCCTGTTTATCATAAATCCTAATACAGTGTTGTAATGTCAGTAGCAGTCCAATACACGTTTCAAATGTCACTTGCATTCAGATAGGATGTGCCAGAATCTATTTCCTATTCACGCATCAGCTACTAATGCCAACAGTTTTGCCTCCAGTTCCTTAAATTCCGACGTACTCTTGAAGCTGGCTGCGGTGTATGGTGTGAAGGCTACCGATCAAACCACCATCAATAGCTGCGCAAGTTAGGACATAGAAGGAATAAGTGAACAAGGGTCATGCAGAACTTGGCAAGGAACAGATCCCTTCTAAGACTGTACATGTTGAACGTAGAGGTCAAGTCCTGGTTAGTCGCTCGGACAGTGGGTGGTACGCTTTGTAAAGTTCCTCGACATACTTGCTATCCGTGCAGAATAAGGCAATGTGGAGTGTGGATAAAGCGCTCGGATATCATTTGTAGGGGTATCATCTGAACCATGACCGATTCCATCTGTCCTTGGCACAGCACATGTGGCACTGCAGCCAGCATGCTCTGAGCACTGGCTCATTTGCTCGTCTGGTAAATCGACTGCGATTCCCAATCGACGCAGGAATGGACGGGTCTTAATGAACCTAGAGCCTCCTCAATCGTGGCTACCATAAATGGCAGTCGAAGGGTCTGAACATGCGGGTTGAGATTGTCAAGGTCGAGTAGATGGTCATCAAGCCAAGTGATAGTATCACCAATCACCATGGCATTGCATGCGTTGCGGCAGAGTCGAAGTGCAAGGCTGGTCGGATTCAGTGAAGGTTCCGATGTATCCCTGCTGCCATCATATGCAAACAGAATACTTTTTATCGCCGGGTAGCGCTCTGGGTTGAAGAAACCATACCGAATTAGGCGCTCAATCGTCGAGTGATTTGAAAAAAAGTCAATTTTAGTCAACAATCTCCCAGTTCCTCGGGCCAGAAATTCATATAGGCCTGGAGATTGGGATGTAAACACGAGTGACTCCAGCATTGGGAACGTGGAACCATCTGACGGCATAAGGAAATTGTTAGCGTATGTGATCTGCTCACAGTGGTCCACTATGTACAGAGTAGTTAGCCGGTCATAAACAACTGGTGTGCCGTCGTTGTTGAACAGAATCGTGCGGACTACATTAGGATCCATGGTGCCAAAATGAAGTACTTCCAGTGTCCCAGAGTTCCTCCTAATTATTTCACCCACTGGGGAGCCTTCGCCTATCCCAAACGCAACGAGCGTACGGAGGGGCCCGGTACTGTGACAAAGAATGCTGCCTGGATCAACAGAATACGATGTTACCTGCCCATCACCGATTCTAATGCAGGTTTTGCCTCTCATTAGACCGGAAAAGAGTTCGTCAATAAACTGCCCAGAAATGTCGGACCCAGTTCACTAGGTTGGCACACTGGATGATCACACGTTTGGCTCCAGGAAAGATGTTGTCCACGGCGTTGCAAAATCGGATGGCGTTTGCTGTTTCCTCGAGCAGCTTTGCACCAATATCGGCAGGTGTCGAGCGAAGGTGCAGGTGGATAACAGCGACAGATGGGAATACGTGGCCAACGAGGAGCTCATCAATAGCTGTGCCATCGAGAATGTCGCGCAAATCGAATGACAGCATCACAAATCGGACACTAGTAGCAATGACCAAGTCCTGTAGCAAGTTCCAGGCTGTGGTCCACCATCACCGAATTAAGCCAGCGACCAGGCTCGGTGCCTCTGTGATGTCTGCCGACAGTAGCATATCTGAAGATGGCTCCAAGGGCCACATCCCGCCAATGCTGGCAGCAGCCAGTCAAGGATAGAGCAGCTGCAACACTAAGCGACTTCCCACTTTGACCAGTCTCCGTGAGGTCCGTTCTCTAACTGCTCCTCCTCTTCCTCCTCGCTGCTGGAAATGAAGCTATCCACCTCAGGGTCAATACCAAGCAAGCTTCAAAAAGATAGGCTCAAGAATGAGTGTTGGTAAAGTTTGTGCTGTTGAGTACATATTGAAACAGTTCGAGTTGGGATAAGGCAAGGAGTACGAGTGAAGGGTGAGAGCAGTGTCTATACCTCTATTCAAAGTGGTAGAGTTTCCAGCATGAAGTCAGCTCTTGTAAAGTGCACCGTGAGTCATTGTGACGGGCCACCCAGCCCACTAGTCCCCAGATCCCTCTACTGATCAATCTCTCCGATCTGATCACTCTCGTCCCTAGTCGCTAGTCTCATTTTAAACCGTCTATTCAAATCCCGCTAATGATAAACCGGCTCTCTTCCGTTACGTTATGTGGATGTCACTATCTATATAAAAGACACTTCATCAATCAACCAGGTGCTGCTAGACTACAATGGTCTAACAGTAAAGCGCGCCATAGTCTACGACGAAATGGTCACCTAAGAATTGCAACAGCAGCGGTTGCTTTTCGATGGTTGTCAGATCGACCAGGTGTATGACCACGTATATGGCGCAAAAAAAAAAACGCCTACTATGGCGATCAGGAGCTGGAAAAATATGGCAATACTGAATGCTGGTCTCCACGAGTCAAACTCCTCTATGCCTAGGGTATGGATGCCTACGAGGCTATATGCAATGATGAGACCAATGCTGGACCCAAGCATGCTCAAGGACAAGGTCTTTGTATGCGACCAGGTGTCTGCGCAGCCCTTTATCTTTTCCATAAGCTCTGTTCCTTTTCAATTCTTCCCCATGGTCACCTGCCAGGTGCATGTCTGCAAAGGAATTCGGCTCGAATCGTTCCTGCCCAACATCCAGCTTGCCAACGACATGCGCGGCTTGGGCTGCCTTTATCACCTCACCGATCTTCGATGTCATATTTTTGCATCCCAAGACCCAGCACTTGAACGATGGCCTGTTTTCCAATTTTTTGTCACTCGCTACATGCCGCCTTCAGCCAAGACATGTGATAATTTTATACAGCCGACCGCACCAGGTTCCTTACTTTCCATTTGATATGTGCTTCCCTGGTCATTATCCATTAGGGGCAGATCCAGGATGTTGTCTGGAAAATCTGTTAGTGCAGCTCGATTCAGGTGTCGTTTGGCGCATTGATTCTGACTGATGTATTGGCCAGGAAGTAGTCTTGTGCATGCTTCACCAATGCTACATATGCCCTATTGCCTGTTCATACTGTTGACGTTGGAGTGCCGAACCACTTATGGGTCACCAACGATTAAAATACATGATCAAAATACATAAAACTGAGCCTCAGGCCGACTGGACCTCCATTTTCTTCTGTCAATATTAGTTTTCGACCTAAATGTAACCATTTCCCCACATAAGCCATATTCACATACGATACCTTTGATATATTCTTGAAATTAACACTACGCAAGTATTACATTCCAGGTATACAAAGCAGTGGCTGTTCACTATAAAATCTCCTTTTTATAGTCTGTCACCCTAACCAAACTTCCTGTGACGTTCTGATACCAATAGTCGTCATAGTAGTGACTGCTGCCCTCCTGCCTCTCCCTTGTTTCTAAAAAAAGCCTGATAAAGAGACTGGACCAAATTTGTAATAGCCTCCTCCCAATTTTATATGCATCTGGTGATGTGTTGATTGCCCGCCTTCCACGTTTTGTTAATGTTCACTTAAATGTCTATTGCTCGCTCCCTGTATATATGAAAAGTTCCTATTTGCACAGGGACACTGGCATTATACTACATCACCATACACAATACCGAGCCCACAGTTAAAATAACCCCAATAACCTGATAGTCCACTTTTCCCTTAGCTTTTATTTCACGATTCGTGCTATATGTATACTGATAAGCATCGATTTTTTTTTTCGTTTGTTAACAGTTCTCATCACCAGTCACCGCTATGACGACCACTACAAACAATAATCCAATATACATGTTTTAAATGTCACTTTGTATTCAGATAGGATGTGCCAGAATTTATTTCTATTCACATATCAGCTACTAATGCCAACAGTTTTGCCTCCAGTTCCTTAAATTCTGCGTACTCTTGAAGCTGGCTGCGGTGTATGGTGTGAAGGCTACCGATCAAACCACCATCAATAGTGCGCAGGCTAGGACATAGAAGGAATAGGTAAACTAGGGTCATGCAGAACTTGGCAAGGACAAACCCTTCTAGGCTGACATGTTGAACATAGAGGTCAAGTCTGGTTCAGTCGCTCGGACAAGTGGGTGGTACGCTTTGTAAAGTTCCTCGACATACTTGCTATCCGTGCAGAATAAGGCAATGTGGGATATGGATAAAGCGCTCGATATCATTTGTAGGGGTATCATCTGAACCATGACTGATTCCATCTGTCCTTGGCACAACACATGTGGCACTGCAGCCAGCATGCTCTGAGCACTGGCTCATTTGCTCAGTCTGGTAAAGTCGACTGCGATTCCTAATCGACGCAGGAATGGACGGGTCTTAATGAAGCCTAGAGCCTCCTCGATCGTGGCTACCATAAACAGCATCCGAAGAATCTGAACATGCGGGTTGAGGTTGTCAAGGTCGAGTAGATGATCCCCAAGCCGAGTGATACGATCACCCATTACTAGGACATTGCATGCGTTGCGGCAGAGTCGAAGTGCAAGGCTGGTCGGATTCAGTCGAAGGTTCCAATGTATCTCTGCTGCCATCATATGCAAACAGAATACTTTTTATCGCCGGGTAGCGCTCTGGGTTGAAAAAACCATACCGAATTAGGCGCTCAATCGTCGAGTGACTTGGAATCCAATCAACCCTAGTTAACAATCTCCCAGATCCTCGGGCCAGGAATTCATGCAAACCAAGGGATCTGGATGAAAACACAAGCGACTCCAGCATTGGGAATGTGGCACCGTCTGATGGCATAAGGAAATCGTTAGCGTATGTGATCTGCTCACAGCGGTCTACTATATTCAGGGCAGTTAGCCGGTCATAAACAACTGGCGTGCCGTCGTTGTTGAACAGAATCGTGCGGACTACATTAGGATCCATGGTGCCAAAATGAAGTACTTCCAGTGTCCCAGAGTTCCTCCTAATTATTTCACCCACTACGGAGCCCTCGCCTATCCCAAACGCAACGAGCGTACGGAGGGGTCCAGTACTGTGACGAAGAACGTTACCTGGGACCACAGAATACGTTTTTGCATGTTCACCACCGATTCTAATGCAGGTTTTGCCTCTCATTAGACCGGAAAAGAGTTCGTCAATAAACTGCCCAGAAATGTCGACCCAGTTCACTAGGTTGGCACACTGGATGATCACACGTTTGGCTCCAGGAAAGATGTTATCCACGGCGTTGTAAAATCGGATAGGCGTTTGCTGTTTCCTCGAGCAGCTTTGCACCAATATCGGCAGGTGTCGAGCGAAGGTGCAGGTGGATAAGCAGCGACAGATGGGAATACGTGGTCCAACGAGGAGCTCATCAATAGCTGTGCCATCGAGAATGTCGCACAGATCGAATGACAGCATCACAAATCGGACACTAGTGGCAATGCCAAGTCCTGTAGCAAGTTCCAGGCTGTGGTCCACCATCACCGAATTAAGCCAGCGACCAGGCTCGGCGCCTCTGTGATGTCTGCCGACAGTAGCATATCTGAAGATGGCTCCAAGGGCCACATCCCGCCAATGCTGGCAGCAGCCAGTCAAGGATAGAGCAGCTGCAACACTAAGCGACTTCCCACTTTGACCAGTCTCCGTGAGTCCGTTCTCTAACTGCTCCTCCTCCTCCTCCTCCTCGCTGCTGGAAATGAAGCTATCCACCTCAGGGTCAATACCAAGCAAGTTCAAAAAGATGGGCTCAAGAATGAGTGTTGGTAAAGTTTGTGCTGTTGAGTACATATTGAAACAGTTCGAGTTGGGATAAGGCAAGGAGTACAAGTGAGGGTGAGAGCAGTGTCTATAACCTCTATTTAAAGTGGCAGAGTTCCCAATATCGAGCCGCTTACTGTAAAGCTTACCATGAATCATGCATGATCATGGGCAATCTGATGTGAATCGGCATCTAAATCATCTTGTGGAGCCATGCTCAGGCCACTGCCTTTTTTCCAGCAGGCAGGGATGTTGTATTTGCTGGTGACAGTGCAGGGGAATACTTAGTATGTATATGTGAGCATGCCCAGCAATGTACACTATGCCCTGGATGAAAAATTATATTAGCGATTAGATTAAATATAGCTGGCATTTGCTAGGGCTGGTTTTCTCAAACGGGTTTTCTGCGTTTACTCCCTTTTCCACTACAGCCTTACATTTCACGAACCTTGTACACTAACTATTTTGCCGAGAATGGACGCGCTAAGGGCAGCAATTTCAAGCGAGACCAAGAAGCGCAAACAACAGTTCGACAAGGTCGCTGCAAAGAACGCCGAGAGGAGCGGTGAAAAGCGCAAAAAGTATGTGCGCGCTAGCGAACTTGCTGAAGAGGAGTACAGACAGAACGGAGGAGCTCCAGCCAGACCTGTGCCATCATTTGCGCCACAGGAAGTCCCTGCAGATACAAAGAACGAGGACGTGCCGGTGGTTGCCGAAGCCGACGAGCCAAAGGTCAGCAGCGCGATCAAGCAACGAGGAGGTGATCAAGCGGCTACGTGCGCGCGGCGAGCCGATCCGTTTGTTTGGCGAGAGCGACTCGAAGCGTCCGCAGCCGGCTACGCAATCTGGAGCTTCACGAGGAGAAGCTCGATGGGCAGGGGAACGAGTTCCGGCGTATGTTGGCGCAGGTGGAGGAAGGCGCGATGATGGCGGATCTGAAGCGGCAGGCGAAGATGCAGGACGACGAGGAGGAGAGACGGAGAGCACAGTACGCCCAGTTAAAGGAATACGACACAGACAAAGTCTCGTTGGAGCTGCTGCGGACGGACGCAGAGCAGCTCAACACATTGCTGCATGCGTACTTTAAGCGGACTCTTTATGAGTGGGAGGACTATCTGGCGAACCGGCCCGAGGACGAGCAAAGGTCAACTGAGGGCAAGTTGGCAGCGGCGACGATGCGGCAGTCGGCAGACTACCTGAAGCCATTCTTCAGCGGGTTGAAGCTGGGCAAACTCGAGGCCGATGTGGTGGCACGGGTGACGGAGATTGCACGCAACATGATGGATCGCGAGTACATGAAGGCACAGGACGCGTATCTGCAGCTGTCTATCGGCAATGCGCCGTGGCCAGTCGGCGTGACGCAGGTCGGTATTCATGCGCGAGCGGCCAGAGAGAATATCTCGGCAAGCAAGGTTGCGCATGTACTGAACGATGAGACGCAGCGCAAATGGATCCAGTCGATTAAGAGGCTGATGCGGTTTGCGCAGACAAAGTATCCGCCAGACGACCTGGCCAAGATGGTTGGATAGAAGATGGTTGTGAGTGTAATGCTATTAACTAGTAAAGGATACATATGTATGTAAATGAAGTGCTGGGTTTAGTAGTTGCCGTGGTGGCCGTTCTTTGGCGGTGTGTAGGGCTCAGGCAGGTCGTCAGGCTTGGCCGGGCAGATGGCCAGGTACGGATCATGAGGATTCATAGGCGACGGCGGCATGTGCGACTCAATGTGCGACTCTACTTGGGAACCCTTTGTCACGACAGTAACGCCATCCTTGGACGAGTTGGACTCGGCCGTGTACGGCTTGGGCGGGAACATATCCTCGTACTGCTGAGAGGCGTCCTCGCTGACCGTGCCATCCTTGTAACGCAGGTGCGAGTTGCGGATCGAGAAGGCAAAGTAGATAACGATGCCAATGGCCATCCAGATGCATGTGCGCAGGATGTTCTGGCCGCCAGACAGGACGAATAGAGCAATGCAGATGATCGCGCCCAGGACCGACAGAATCGGAACGCGGAAGATGGCAAGAGGCACGCTGAACGTGCGGTCGGCTTCGGGCTTGGTGAAGCGGAGCACAACGACGCTGATATGCACCAAAAAGTACGACAGCAGGGCAGCCAGCGACGTCAAATCAGACAGAATATCAACAGGAAGGAACGCGGCAATGACAGCAGCAATGATGCCACAGATCAGCTGTCCGTTGATGGGCGTCTTGAAGCGCGGGCTCAGGCGGCCAAAGAAGCCGGGGAACAGGCCATCGCGGGCAATAGCCACCCAGATACGGGACTGCACCATCTGCAGAACCATGGTGACAGTGGTCAGACCGGCAATGGCGCCAATGCCCACCAGGATACGCAGCCACTTGGTGTTCGCGTGTACCTCCAGAGCGGTGGTCGCAGGCGAGGCAGTGTTGAGGTTCGGGTACTTGGTAAGGCCAGTCAGGACCACGACCATGGTGCCGTACAGGAGCGTGCACACAATAAGCGAAACACAGATACTGATAGGCAGGTCACGCTGCGGGTTCTTGGCCTCTTGTGCGGCACTAGCCAGGGCATCGAATCCAATGAAGGCAAAGAAGAACTGCTGGGCGCCCTTGAAGATTCCAACCACACCGAAATTGCCGTCATGCGTGGGAGGCATAAACGGCGTGTAGTTGTCGCGGTTAATGTACTTGATCGAGGCAAAAATGAACTACCAGAATGACGACGACCTTGACCACGGTTACAACATTGTTGACCATCTTTGACTCGGTCACGCCCACGCACAGAATCGTCATGGTAGCAAGCACAATAAACATCGCCGGGATGTTCATGATCGCACCACTGTGGACCTTGAATGAGTTGTTCGTAGAGTCCCAGTACACAGGCGCCATGGTTGTCTTCTCTGTGAACTTTACGTTGAAGGCGTCCTGGAAGAACCGCACAATGTAGCTTGACCAGCCGACGGCCACAGCAGCACAGCCGACGAGCCACTCGAGCGTCATCACCCATCCGATCAGAAACGCCAGGAACTCGCCCATAGTCGTGTAAACGAAGGTATATGAAGACGCGCCGACGACCGGAACCATAGTGGACAGCTCGGCGTACGAGAACGCTGACAGCATCGAGGCGAGACCAGCGATGAGCACTGAGATCACAAGAGAAGGACCGGCCAGCTGCGCGGCAGCAGTGCCCGAAACGACGAAGATTCCGGAGCCAATGATGACGCCCAGACCCATCAGGCACAGGTCGAAGGCGCTGAGAGTCCGCTTCAGCTCGCCCTGGTCTCCCTCGAGCTGCGACAGCATCATCTCAAGAGACTTGCGCCGGCCCATAGCCTGCAGAAGGCGTTTCCAGCCGGGAACGACTGATGTAGTGTCTGCCATTATGTGTAGGAAAGTATGAGGGGCAAAAAAGACAGGTCGTATGCGCGTATTTGTATGTGTAAAATTTTTCCTCTCACATGCGACTCAAGAGGACGGGCCGCTATTTATACTATTTTTGCGCTGGGCATTTGGCTCGGCGCTAGTATTTCCTTCGGTACGGCCGATTACCTGCAAAGGAAGGACTGGTGGGGGCTAGCACGGACGATCCTACTGGTCGTGCCGAATGGGTAAATATTTCCAATAGAAATAGTTTTTTATATTTTTCGCACCAGGCTCCCATTTTTCCTATGAGCATGAGGATGCCAAAAGGTAGAAGAGCGTTCAACCTGTTCACCTCCTCAACCAATTCCAGCCACACCGGTGGCCCCCCATTTCGCAAATACGGCTGGGTGCATAAGATGGAGACCACACTGTGCCCTCACTGGCTGGTACCCTGGAGAAAGCAGAGAAATAAAAGGGCCGAGCCAGCATTTGGTGCGCACAGACTCCATTGGCCGATGGGCAGAGTTTGGAGACAAGCATCCGTAGAAGGCAGGTTGCCATCCCCAAACTACGAGCTTTGAGCAGCATGCAAAAGGAAACATGCCCTCCAGTAGTTGTGTATATGACTCCTATGCTGCCAGCACTCGCTCAATCGGGCAACGGGAGCCCCAAGAAACCCCCTTGGGGACACATGCAAAACTTTTCGTCAAATTTGAACTGCGACGATTTGACTCTGTGGGTACACCAGAACCTGTCCCCAAATGATCCGGGGGCAGATCCACTCTGCCCCTGTGCAAACTTTACGCTCGACCCCTGGGTGGCAGCCGAGGCAGAGAGCTAGCGCCTCCTGCCCCTCGATCGCCGACCTGCAGCTGTGAGGAGGCAGATTCTGGTGAAACCCTCGGACTCCCGGATCCAGATCCCGCGACCCACCAGTGCTTTGTTTCCACTGGTACTACACATTTTCATTGCATGACTGAGCCAGCGAGCCACTCTCCCGGCTGCTCAGAACACTGTCCAGTGAAGCTACTATCCACAGCCTGACCAGTATCGAGCATGAACTATCTCGCAACCCAAGGTGGCATGTGCATCATTTCTCCTTTTCCCCCTAGACTAACATTCCGCTCAATAGAACAGTCGACTAGAGCTGGCGAGTGTATATAGTAGATTTTGTGCGAGGAACGGAATCTATTCACCGAGTAAACGAAGGGGCGTATTCATAGGAGCAAATTGGCGAGCATTATTTACTTGAGCTATGTTTTTTTGTCCCACCACAAACTGTAGCGTAGAGGTCATGTTTTGCCAAGAGCAGAGTTATTCTATTGCTTGCTATTACTCAAAGGGTCGGCGGTTTCTCGTTCTAGAGGCCACCTGAGCGCGAAAGGCAAAGATCAAAAGAGGTTTGCTATACGGAATATTCGAATGGGAATATACAGCGGAGCGCTTCTATGCAGAATAAATCCCCACACCGATTCTCCAAGAGATGGCTTGTAGACCTTCGTTGGTGTTGTTTTTGGTACTATGTGGCAATAGCAGCTATATGATAATAGCTTATACACTGGATGTCCAACCGTCAGTGTGTTGCGCGCCCGCTGCGGCTGTCCCTGACGTCGACATGTCAGCCGAATCAGGTGACAGCAAGCCAGGCGCCAACGAGAGCCCCGCTACAGCCTACAATACAGCCGTCTGTGCAACTTATCAGAGGCTAGACTCTACCTCCATATTGAAGACTCCCCTGCGCAACTCGCCTATTCCCTTTTCTCTCTTTTCTTCAGTATTAAATATAACTTTTAAAATCCCTACACATTCAATAAATACAACACACTGAGTACTCGCTTAGCTACATACCCTGAACATATCACTGTATCTAATATGCCAACTGGCTCAATGTAGAATTACTCTCATGCGATATAAGGACTGATGAACTCTATGCTAGTGGGTGAAAGGTCTACACCATTCGTGGCATCCGACTTTTGGTCTTGGCATTACAGAAATGGCAATGGTTTTAGAATGTAAATATATCGGAATGTTTTCTGTAGAATTATTTGCCAATTACCTCGTATGCATATTCCATTGTAGTAGAATCTGCCTGGGTCCCATAGAACACATACTGATATGGGCTGCAAAAGGCACTACAGCCAGCGTGCTACCCAAAAAGGTCGTACTGGTGGCAAGCGGGTCGCAGCACAGCCATCAGGCGGGTACATAAATAAGACCAAGTAGCCCACTCGTCTCTGGTCCCTGGCTCACAACCCTGGACGTTTTCCAGTCAATATATTATCGTATACCACTATATTTTCGCATAATAGCGAAGGTCTTGTTGCGCGCCCGATGCGGCTGTCCCTGACATCGACATGTCAGCCGAATCAGGTGACAGAAATCCAGGCGCCAACGAGAGCCCGCTACAGCCTACGATATGGAGGTAGAGTCTAGCCTCTGATAAGTTGCACAGATGGCAGTATTAAAAACTCCCCTGCGCAACTCGTCTATTCCCTTTTCTCTCTTTTCTTCAGTATTAAATATACATTTAAAAACCCCTACACAGTCGACCAACACAACAGTCTTAACGGGCAGGAAATCAATCGCTGTGGAACCTATGGGGAATTGTAGAAGCAGGTGCTAACAACTGACGATATTTCTTGGTTTGGAAAGGGGAGTACGTCAATCACATAACGTCAATGGGAAAATAGTTTTGGACACCACATTATTAACTATGTTCAGTGCTGGCCATTGGCATTACAGGGCAGTTGATGGGTTGCCATTGGGTTCATATATTAAAAAAATACCTGCATCAAGAAATGTCATAAAATTTCTGCGTAAGATCGAGTGTGATACTCTCGTCCTGGTTCCCATAGATATCGCATTGTTGTGCATTGCGAAGAGCATTACTGGCGGTAGTAACTTTGATAAACATTATATGTAAACTTCAAGCGACAAGATTGGTAGTGTACGTATCAAAAAAAAGAGAAAAAGATAAGAGTATAGAACAGGTATTGTGTACGACATGGCAACTAATAAAAACATTCTCGTTGCCCTCTCCCTCCATGCCCACCATCTCTTGGCTGTTGAGCTGGTATTTCTGTCCAAGCCAACCCCAACCCTTGTTTAGTGGGCTCCAAGCCTGTTGTCCTCGTAATCATTGCCGAGAGCATTGTTATTTCTGATAATTGTCCTACGGCCATTCTCTACCTCGTCTTGATTGGCTATGGCAAATATTCAAGTATTTCGCATGGACAAACAGTATAACCTATCTTAGTCATCACAGCAGTGACTGCCGGTCTTTAATACAGAAAGGTTCCCAACCAGCAGTCACTGCTGTTCGACTAATGTTTCCAGAACGTCACGAGACGTTCGTTCAGGATGACAATAGCATGGTATGGATAGTATTGTTGTGTTGGTCGACTGTGTAGGGGTTTTTAAATGTATATTTAATACTGAAGAAAAGAGAGAAAAGAGAATAGACGAGTTGCGCAGGGGAGTTTTTAATACTGCCATCTGTGCAACTTATCAGAGGCTAGACTCTACCTCCATATCGTAGGCTGTAGCGGGGCTCTCGTTGGCGCCTGGATTTCTGTCACCTGATTCGGCTGACATGTCGATGTCAGGGACAGCCGCATCGGGCGCGCAACAGTATCTCGCCATTTGTCCACGACAAGGATATTAGCCTAGTTTCACTGCGAAACATCGTTCCTGTAAAGGGTTCAACAGGGGTTTGTATATCTGGTAGACAACCGAAGCCCCATCCGACCGGTTTTGTGAGATGGTAATCCATTCTGAGCAGTCGGTTCTGTCCTGTATGGGATCAAGCTCCTTATGTACAATCACAGGTGCTTGCTGCAGCAACCTACTGCCAAGATAGCTATTGGACTCCTTTTAACCACTACTAGGCAAGCACTGCAGGGAAGTATCTGCTCGCAAATTTTCATCTTGAACAACGATGGTGCCAACGAAGCATTTATGGCATCCACTGTGTCCACCGTTTGCCTCTGGTTTTACAGAGTAGTTAAATGTTTGTGACAGCAAATATATTAAAGGCAATAAAAACATAGTTATAAGCCAGAATAATCACGGGCAAGGTCAGATACATGAGTCACATCCTGAACCCCATTGATCTCATATTGTTGTGCGTTGCGAAGACTATTACTGATAGTGGGAGACATTTTGATATATATTATACGTAAACTGTAAGTGATAGCACAGGCAGTGTCGTGTTGATAGAAGCAAAAAGATAAAGACTATGAAACAGGTAGTGTGTAAGATGAGGCAACTAATAAATGCATGTTCATTGCCCTCTCCTTCGGTGGCCACCATTTCTTGACTGTCAAAGTGGCTCATTTGGCCATGGCTACCCCAACCCACGTTGAGTGGGCTTCAAGCATATTGTTCTCGTATTCGTCATCTAGAGCATTGTTGTTTCTGAGAATTTATTTGTAGTCATTCTTTACCCCGACTAAATTGGCAGTGGCAAATATACAAGCTATTCGCGTGGGCAACAATTACAAAAAAGCATCGCTTGAAGTCTTTTTAATCTATATTGTTTTCCGCTCTTACATGATGCGAAAGTTTCTTTTTCTTCGTGTTGTAGATTAACTCAATTTTAACCATGGGGTGACACGAACCAGGGATCCAGACGAGGGGCCCAGTACTGGCATTACAATTCTGAGAGTGAAACGCAATATATGAAGGGTGTCTTGCTATTTGTCGACGATAAGGACTGTGTATTAGTTTTGCTTTAGTGAATCTTTAGTAAAATATTAAACAGCATGCAGATATTATCATAAACAAATATTTGGCCTACTAAAAACCATGCGTTCCCGGTTGAGGATTAGAACTTTGTCCAACCAGCTGCTGAGGAACGGTAGTCCATTTTGATCAGTTGCCTCTGACCTGTACGGCTTCAAGCTCCTTGCTTCTATTTACTGCTGCTTGCTATGGCAGAATCCAGTAAAGGTAGGTGCTGGATTCCTTTAAACCATTATTTAGCAATCATTGCAAAGAAATGTCCGTTAAGAAATTTCCACATTGAAAATAAGATACTGTCAGCAAAGTGTTTATGTCATCCCCTGTGTCCACTGTTCGTCTTCGGCATTACAGGGCAGTTGACAGTTTACAATTGAGTCAATGTTTTAATTAAAAATCATCAGGAATGATACCCGCAATAATCACGCGTAATTTCTATCGTTGTATGCACGTCCTGCTTCCCGTAGAGGTCATATTTGCTGTGGGTTGCGAAGGGTATTACTGGCAGTGGAGACATCTTGAAACACATTATATGTAAACTGTAGGCAATGGCACTGGTAGTGCAAGTGTCGATGAAAGCGAAAAAGATAAGATTGTTGAACACCTCATGTTTAAGACGTGGCAATTAATAAGCAGATATTCTTCGCCCTTCGCTTCCTCAACGTCTATCATTTTTGGCTATCAAGCTGGTTCGTTTGTCCAAGTCTACCCCAACCCACGTTGAGTGGGCTTCAAACCCATTGTTCTCATATTCGCCACCTAGAGCATTGTTGTTGCTGAGAATTATTTTATGGTGATTCTCCACCTCTTTTCTTGATTGGCTATGTCAAATATTCAGGTAATTCGCATGGACAAACAGTAGTCTATCATCGCACGATATGGATAGTATCTTGTCATTTGTCCACGACAACGATAGTACCTTAGCTTCACTGCGATATGTCCTTCCTATAAGGTGTTCAAAAGAGTTCAGTATCTCTAGTAAACATGTAGGTTGATAGAGAATATACGCTGTCTGATAACAAGTAGAAAGTTATCTGACCAACTCTCACTAAATAATAGCTCATTTTTGGCAGTTGCGTCTATCTATGTCATTTAAAGTTCTTTGCTTACATTTACAGCTGTTCCTTACAGCAGCCTCTGTTCGAATCTCAAGATCCGATTACTGTGAACTACATAGTTATTCATCCTGCTGTTCTTTATTCTTTCTTCTTCTTTTTGGCTGTGTCATCCGAGCGATGGTATAAAGCCTTTTCGCTCGCCTCTCCTTTCCTACTTCTCTTTAGCTTTCTTCATCAATATATACTCCTTGGCTCTGTCACATTCTATTGCTGATACGCTCACAGCGCTCGCATATTTCTGGATTAAGATACCATCGCTTGACAGCCTTTTCGGAATCTGCGCTACACGAAAGTTACACACATAATCACATATAAGGCATCTTTTGCTACTTATTCCTTAATTCTTTGTCTTGCCCTACACCACCCACCGTGTGCTTTAGACCTACAACATATTGAACCAACTCTCACTGCATGATAGTTCATTTTTGGGCAATTAGCTCAGTACCATGCCATTTCAAGCTCCCTGCTTAAGTTTCCACCTGCCTGCTGTAGCAGCCTGCTGTCAAAGTAGCCAATAGGCCCCTGTTATACACTATCAAGTAATCACTGAATGTGAATATTTGTTCACCAATTTTTGCCATAAAAATGACGATGTCAGCAAAGCAACTATACCATCCATAGAGTAAAACTCTCGTCTTTGGTATTACAGGGCACTTCATGATATATGGATATCAAAATATATTAAAAACATGTTTAACAGAGCTATACCCTAACATAATCCAGAGCATCCTCGAATACGTTTGACGCTTCCTGAACCCCATAGATCTCATAGAGCTGTGCGTTGCGAAAGATATTACCAACAGGAGACACCTTGATAAACATTTTATGTAAATTGTAGCCGATAGTATTGGTAGAGTATGTATCAATGAAAACGAAAAAGATAAGAATATGAAACACGTAGTGTGTACGACATGGCAACTAATAAACACATTCTCGCTGCCTTCTCCCTCGATGCCCACCATCTCTTGGCTGTTGAACTGGTATTTCTGTCCAAGCCAACCCCAACCCTTGTTTAGTGGGCTCCAAGCCTGTTGTCCTCGTAATCACTGCCGAGAGCATTGTTATTTCTGATAATTGTCCTACGGCCATTCTCTACCTCGTCTTGATTGGCTATGGCAAATATTCAAGTATTTCACATGGACAAGCAGTATAACCTATCATAGCATGGTATGGATAGTATCTCGCCATTTGTCCACGACAAGGATATCAGCCTAGTTTCACTGCGAAACATCATTACTATAAAGGGTTCAACAGAATTCTGTATCTCTGGTAAACAAGTATGTAGTCTACTACAAGGTATACGCTCTCTGTAGACAACCGAAGCCCCATCCAACCGGTTTTGTGAGATGGTAATCCATTCTGAGCAGTCGGTTCTGTCCTGTATGGGATCAAGCTCCTTATGTACAACCACAGGTGCTTGCTGCAGCAACCTACTGCCAAGATAGCCACTGGACTCCTTTTAATCACTACCGAACAATCGTGATACTCAAGTATTCTATTCACATATTTTCACCACGAAGAGCAACATTATTTCAGCAAAGCCCTTATGCTATCTACACTGCCTGACATTAGCTTTTAGTATTAAATAAAAGCTAGTGGTTTATAATTGAGTTATTATATTAAAATCAATCCCATCAGTCGACATAAACAAACTCGTGGACATAATCTAACGTGATACTGTCATCTTGCCTTCCATCGATCTCATATTGTTGTGCGTTGCGAAGACTATTACTGATAGTGAGAGACATTTTGATATATACTATACGTAAACTGTAAGTGATAGCACAGGTAGTGTCGTGTTGATAGAAGCAAAGAAGATATGACTATGAAACAGGTAGTGTGTAAAATGAGGCAGCTAATAAATACATGCTCGTTGCCCTCTCCCTCGATGTCCACAATCTCTTGGCTGTCGGACTGGCTCTTTTGTCCAAGCCAACCCCAACCCTTGTTTAGTGAACTCTAAGCCTGTTGTCCTGGTATTCGCTGTCAAGAGCCCTGGTGCCCTATGGGATTGTTTTGGGATTGTACTCTACGTGCTGCCCAATTTGGCACCTCAACGTGCTCCGCCTCTCTTTATGCACCAATTCGGCCAACGTGAGCAATACGTCCTGCATGCCGAACTCTCCTTTGTTGTGAGGGGGCATGTGACTTCCTCCGAGGGAAAGATGCTGGCGCCATATTTGGTGTGGCAGGGTGTGCCACTCGTCGTTGATCTTCGATCTGAATGTGTGATTTCCATGTGTGATATTTGATAATTCTGGAAGCCGGCAGTGTCACTGGGCGCTGTGTGAATATCTTGACAGTGTCCTGCTGTGAGTGAATAGATGCTATGCTGCATATCATTTAAGTGCCTAAATGTACTAAGTAAAATATATGGTAAGAACTACTCGGGAGGCGGGAACTCAGAGACGCTAACAGTACTGCTGCTGTTCCGTTTAGGAAGTTCAGCCCGCACCACATCGCCAAACCCGTCGACTACCTTGATGCTGTCCAGCTTTGGGAGATAGTGGAGCATCTCGAGAATGATCTGCTTCGCTCTAGCATTGGCAGACACGACTTGGAAGACTTGCAGCCGCTCGCTCAGGAAGTATCCCTCAGAGTTGATCTTTGGTCTTCTGCTTCTTGTTCGCCTGAGTTCTTGCTTGGCAGTGACCTCTTGACAACAGGCTTACGGGATACCTCTGGCATAACATGTGGCATCCCTTCGGGCCGTGGTTGGATTTGTCGCAGGTTCTCTGTGAAACAGTAGTGATCTTGGAGCTGTTTCCTTACGGCGCTTTTTGCCTGCTGATTTCTGCGGACTCGCCAATACTAGGCACAATTCCGAACCGGTGCGGTGCTTGACGCTGCCTGTGGACGCGGGTGACTGGTAGGTGAAGCTGATATATACGGCTGGTTGGTTGACGCTTTCTGTGACCGCTTCTGGCCCCTTGAAGCAGCCTTCTGAGCCCTCTGTCTGCTGCGCAGGATCTCGCTCGAGTGATTCTTGGCGATTTCGCGAATGGTCAATGCATCCAAATTAGCAGGCCCAAGCTCCCAAGCACATTTATGAAATCCAGGCATCATCAATGCTATGCAAAGGAGCCGTAGACGCCATAGACACGGAAGTTGGACAATCATACTTGCCAGATGACACATGTCAGTCATTGCCAGGTCGATTTCCAGAAGCTTCAAGTTGATCCATACCGTAGTACCTGAAAAGACAAGGTCGCTTCCAATAAGTCTTGCTTCTTGGACGCTGGATGGAGCCGTGTAAAACCGGGTCAAGATGTCGCGCGGCAGTGGGAGTAGTCAAGCCAGCAGGTGTCTTCATAAAAATTTCCAGGAATTGGACATTTCCTGACAATCTGGGGGTCTACCCGACGCAGACCCTCAGCATCCTCAATCATTCGCAGGGAACTGCAGGTTGCAGCCATGGAAACATTTGGATAGAAATCGACATGTAGACCTTGGACGAATTCGGCGATTGTCAACGTTCCGTATGCTCGGGAAATAAACCATGGCAATTTCTGTCGGCAGCTGTCGGTAGGCACCGTTTCATGGTAATCTCGAAAGCGTAGCGTGATGGTCGTGAGGTTCTTGAAGTTGTACGTCCACTGGGCTGCTTGTTTTGAAGTAAGTTTCATCTGATGTGGCCCGTTCAAGCATAAAGACTTGGAGCTGCATCAAGATCCTCGATTGGGATATTCTCGTTTCGCACCAATGCTCTTCAGGTACAAGTAGTCGATGATGAGCTTCTTTGGGCCGGAACAACGCTCCTGGGAATGGAGATGGCTGAACTGGACAGGTTACTTGTACACCAAGCAGGTTTCCTCGTACAGCTTGTGCAGCTGCTTGATGAGCGGGAACAGTCCTCTGTGGGATCCTAGTGCTCAACCACTACAGGGATATGCCCATGGCGGGACAGGCTGTGAGTGAGAGATGTGATGTTGGTCAGGAATGACTTGAACTTGTCGAGCTCGCCATCGGCATACTCGCCCAGCTGGAATGGAGGAGAGTCGGTACCAGGCTCGTAGATACCGGGTCCAGCGAAATGAATGGATCTGATGTTTTTCCAGTCATGTACTTCGAAGCGGAACTGTTTCATCACATCCCTGAGAGTCGGCCTGCACTCGCATCCGCTGTCCATGATGATGAGGAGCTTCTTGGCCGACAGGGTAGCCTTGAGCTTGATGAACTCGTTGACGTTGGACCGCCACTTCGATGCCATGGTTCCCAGCACCGTTGCATTGGCCAGTGCGGACTGTGCTCGAATGTGACGGTGTCCACGGCTTTCTCAGGCAGGGCGTCCTTCCAGGCACGGCAGCACCAGGATAAGAGGAGAGCAAACTTGAGCCTGTACCTGTTGTCATAGCTGGGCTTCGAGTCCGAGGACAGACGTGGCTGAATATCTTGGACAGGACGTGGGTGGGCACCTTGGTGAATGGAGGGGTGGGGAGAACTGTAGCATATCATGTTGGAAGTATAAAAGTGGTGGAAGTTGCTATGTGCTATGGGGAATGGAGGGAGTGGTGAGGAGGGCCGGGGCTATTTATCAGGGATTCCCATGGCAGGCGGTGCGTGTGCTGGCTGCCTCATTGTGCGTCCTGGCCAAAGATTATTTCAAAATGTAAAGTAGCAAAAATACACGAAATCCTTCCCATTGTTCAGCCTTTCCGTACTCTCTGGGTGCTGGCAAGGTGTATCATGCGCCAGCGTACATGCAGCGGGATGAGGGGGAAACACAGAGAAAACAGGGCTGATGTGCCGGTGTGTAAGGATACGGATGTGAGGTCATATCCAGAAACTGAGAGAGCCAGGCGTGACATCTAGGCTGCCCTAGGAGTGTCAGGTGTTGGCCATATGAGCAGGCTGCAGCATGCTGCATGGGAGTCGGAGAGAGCGGGAGGCAGGTGGAGCCAGCCCCTATGCACGTACCATGGGTTTCTCCTCATGTTGAGCCGGAGGATGGCGACAAACAAAGGAGTGTGCTCACTGCAAATATATGGTGATACAGACGGCTTGTTCAGGTACCTGAATAGGGAAGTGTGATATGTAGGAGATTAAACAGACACCAAACCCGTCAGTTGTGTATGTGTGCTCCACAAGGCACAATCGGGTAAACGCTAATGAACTGGAGGCTCACACGACCGTGGGACCTGGTTATTCACAAGGTGTGTGGGGTGGAATATCCAGAGGTGGAGTTGTGGCAAAAGCACCTATTGCTTCAGCATTTTCCTGTCAGCCATGCTGTTGTATAAATACAGTATTCAAGTGGAAGCCGGTTCCAGCTCCAATATTAAAAATGGAGGAAAAGGCGGTCAAGCAGAAACAAACCTAGTGTCCAGAAGAAAGGGTATAGACAAAGTGAAAAAGGAGGTAAAGAGAAGAGCCAGGGTCCAGCGCCATCGCCAGAGTACTGGGCAGTGGGAAAAAGATCTCTAGGTGCTGTTCCAAGTTCACAACCTCCTTTATGCTTACGACTCAGACTTCCTTTGCAGGGATTGACAACCCTGGTCATTCGCTATGTGCATGGTGCCACCATCGCCTTGGCTCAGCACAGAGCAGCATATGTCGCAGGGACCCTGAAGCAGAGCCAGAGTCCGCAGTGGAGTACAGATGGGTGCCCCGTCCCAGTTAAGTCTCTCTTCTGTGGGCATGTCCCGAGCCAGTCTCTCTCTTGAAGATGCCGCTTGGCGGCTGACTAAGGGCACATGCACGAAGGTTGTCAAAACTTGCATATGCTGATTCGGGATCATGGACTCACCTAATCTGGCGCTGTCTCACACTCACACCGCATGCCTAGTGGCAGCTACTACTACAATACTACATGCCAGGTATGCCTGCACCTCTTGGTTTGGTCGTCTATAGATGTACCACCGGGTTGTTGGATCCTTTTGGTATATTCCATATTTGCATTCCCAATCATCTACTCTGTCAAGCGTGTGTCGACTGACAAAAGAGGACGACCCTGATGGTGCAGGGCCATTGCCCGTTCTCTCACAGACTGCTAGTGTCTGGAATAGAACAGGCCAGCATTGATGACATCATGTAGGACAAGGGATAGTGTCATAACCTGCCCATGTAGAATACCAAACAAATGTGTCTAATAAGCGCGTTCTAGCGTGTTATATATTGTCAAATCGATATCTCATCATGGAAGAACCTTCAAATATGCACTACGTGTTGGCCCCCCGTTATTGTTCTTCACAACAACAGTGTGTGCCTCACGCCTCCACATATCATAAAGACCACGCAGGGAGCATGCACCGATGGCCATACCCGATCCACGGGCCAGCGAAAACGACCCTGTCATGACATACCCGATCTGCTCAGAGTCACCTTCGCTAACGCAGACACGGGCGTTCTTGTCGGGCGTTCCACGGCCACTGCAGTCCAGTCCGCACGCGCACCAGACAGCGCTCAAGTAGCAGGGGTTACTTCAGAGTCTGCCAGCTGCGCTAGTACCGGCTCGGCCCATTGCTCAAACGGAATGACGTCGGATCTCGGCCGTTACCAACATTCTACGAATAGCCAGCGCGAGCCACTCGCCTGCAGCCACCCAGATCGGGTCCAAAGAGGAATTGTGTTCGTCGACAGATACCTGCATCTCTGCATCCTGGCTGCTGCCCTCTGCAGCTTTGCTCTTCTTCTCCTTAATTGCACGGATCCGGTCCTTGCGGCACTCCAGGTCATCGCTAGAAACAACAGGGTACTGGAGCCGGTATGCCTTGTAGACCCAGCAGCTGGTGGAATGGCGGGAAGAACGGTGACTCCACGCCATGCTTCAGGTAGTTCTCACGCTTGGCCATCGGGCGACGCGACCACCGCAGGTAGTCGTCATGGGCAATCGGCCCAGTCCAGTCGTCGTAGGAGCGCGTGCCAGGCCAGTGCAGCGGGAAAATCGGTAGCCCAGCCTCGAATGCAATGTGGTGGCGCTCTTGGTAGCCTTGGGCACGCGCGCCCGCGAAAATAAACGACAGCCAGAGAGGCATGCCCCAGCCGCGCGGTGCAAGTACGGTCCAGCCATGCGCCAGACTGTCAACATACTCGGAGTCCAGAGTAGACGAGGGCGACCCGAGCAGAGCCTCGGGACCAGTTCGGATTAGAAGCAGAGGGACAGGTGACATCGATTAGGGGGTCGGGTGTGAGCTTGGTCCCAGGCACCAGAATGTCACGACGCCGCTCGTTGAGCTGGTGCTCCGAGACCCGCCGCTCCAGATCGCTGCGTGTCTGCGCAATATCCCAAATCCCTGCATCGTTAGAGTCCTGCGAAAACTGGTTGGTGTCCTTAGGCCAGTGAAGCATCAGATTGGCCAGCTCCTTCTGCTCGTGCTCCGCTGGACGTTCATCTGTTTTCTCCAGCTTGTAGGGGAATTTAAGCCGCGGGTCATGGATACGCAGTGCAATTACAGAACCTTCGGGCAGCGATGCCGGGCTTGGTTTGTTGGCAATGGTGTTCACAAGCCTCCCACCAGTACCCTCTGGATCACAGATGTTCGGGTTAATAATCGACGCCAGCAGCGGGGTCGACTGCCCGCCTAGCAGTTCGAACGCTACCAGATCGGTCGTGATGTCCTCTACCGATACACCAGCACAGCTCTGCGATTGGCACGCCTTATTGATCTCTTCGACAACAGAGGTGGAGATTGCTGGGTGCGCTCTGATCCACAGCGTCCGGCTGCTGTCGCCACTCTGCTGCGGCTTCCAGATCGCCAACGCCGGACCAAGACAGTCTAGCGGCGCCTTGCCCACACGATAAAAGGTAACAGGGGCTGCCCTGCTACCGCTCAAAAACCGCTCCATTGCCACAGTTGCCACTCCCTTTGCCATCATGGCCTCCAGTGCCTTCACGATCTGCTCCTGCGGGCCCACCACCTGGAGCATGGCAAAATACGACACATCCTCGACGAACGCTTTTTCCTTGGCTGCCCGGTATGCGGCACGATGGCTGCGCTCATTTGGCGTCCTGGCAACCATCGTCCCCCACCGCTCCTCCATATGCATGCGCTTCGCATGCCACACATGCGTCTCCAGCCACCGCTTCCCGCGCTGCCGCAGCTCGTACTCCTCCCGAACCGACCGTGTGCGGCGGCGCTTGTACCGGTTGCCGCTTTTGGCATTCGTCAGCTTTCCAGTGCCATCTAGCTTCTTCGATGACATGGCCGACTTCTTCATCTCCGAGATCGCCTTGTCGCGCAGCCGCTTGGGGATCCGCTTAACGTTATGGCTGGCGGCGCGGCGGCGCAGATGGCGCGGCAGGGTCTGGAATGCGCGTGCCATGCCGTTGTTACTGGAGTTGTCGAGCGAGCGCTGCAGGGCGTTGATTTCGAAGCTGCGCGATTCGACGAACCCCGTGACGTCGACTGAGCGCGCCTTGGCCAGCGAAAAGTTGGCCGTGGCCTGGGCCTGCTGCTGCTGCGCAGTTGCGTGTTGGTACTTGCGCTTGCCGCTGGATTTTGAGTTGCCTGGCCCTGCCATAGTTGGTCGTGTGAGAAAATAAAACCGGGATCGAAGAGGGAGAGCAAGGGAAAAGTTTTTCTCCCGCTGTTGGCTACTCAATCGCGTGTACAATCAGGGGTTATGGTTCATACCGGCCTATTTCATGTTGATCTGGATTACGTGTACCCCGAGTCATATCTGTGTACCTTTATTTTTCATCACCACATGCATGTGGGTGAAAACGTCCGAGGGATTCAGCGCTCTGCAAACTGGTTTCTTTCATTATCTGGATTGACAAACTATATCAACCACAGCATGTGGCTACTATTGCAATTGAGCACGCCTTTTTTTTTTTTTTACATGACTTGTCAATTTTTTTCGCATTCAAGTAGCATAGTCCGACTGTAGTTAGATTTGTCTTCTTTGGTTCTCTAGTATTCAAATTTATCTCATTTCTACACTACACCATCGTTGTTGTCTTTATTGCATGCCAGTGACTTTAATCATGAGTATATCCGTGAGTGGAAAAGATGACAATGTGTAAGTGGCTGTAAGAACATGGGTGCGAATAGCATCGTAGCCATGTGCCTTTTGTGTTCTCATCGTTGCCACTTGCGAATATATTCATGGTTGGAGTTGTTGGCAGCAGATGCGGATCTATCATGATTATGAGCTCGGGCTTGGCGTTGTCTGTTTTTCCACCATGAGCCACTCCGGCGCGATAGGAATGCGGTGGATGGCGGTGGTCATCTGGTGCGATTCCCACAGCCACCCTAATATTCCTCCAAGCACCTAAAGAATGGAGCAGCATCCAACAGCGGACTGCCGGTTGGACATCCGCTCTATGAGGCATGAGCCACCAACGTAATTATGAATGCCGCAGGCCACTACATGCT
The DNA here is from genome assembly GCF_002104995.1 of Linderina pennispora. Classification (NCBI taxonomy): domain Eukaryota; kingdom Fungi; phylum Kickxellomycota; class Kickxellomycetes; order Kickxellales; family Kickxellaceae; genus Linderina; species Linderina pennispora. The sequence continues at coordinate 120,778 of NW_024468251.1, read as the reverse complement.
TTGCCTCAAACTGTCCGATTACATAAATAGTGGTTTGGAGGAGAGTGGGGTTGCCGAAACTCTTTTTAGTGCGTTGAAAGTAGTTGCTTGTTTCTCTCTAAAATGCGTGCCAGTCAGTATTCACTTGCTCTACCTGACGCTGCGCTGGTCCTTGGTTGGCCCAGCATCCTCGCTGCGATAGCCACTCTGGTGGTGGTACATCGCGTAGTTTACGCCCTGTTTTTCTCCCCACTCCGCCACATTCCCGGCCCCTTCCTCGCGCGGCTGACTGGCAAACGTGCAGATATAATCGGCTTACTTGGCCAGACGGTGAAATACTCAAGCAAGGAGACCGAACGCTATGGCGACATTTACGTCTACCGGCCCAATGCAGTTGTGATTTCGCATCCAGCCGACATCCGTGCCGTGTATCGCTCGCACAATTTCCGCAAGACAGAGTTTTACCGTGGCGTTGACCTTCAGCGGTATCGAGACTATGTTCAGCACACGCAACCCAGAACTTGCAGATGTGCGTCGGCGGCAGATGCGGCCATACCTCAACACCGCGCATTTAGCCAAGGTCGAGCCGATTTTAGCCATGCATGGGCCGGAGTCGCTGAAGGCCAAGTGGGACGCGCTGCTGGCGCAGTCCACCGACGGCAGTGTGGAGATAAACTACAACAAGGATTTCCTGCTCGCCACATTTGATACAATGCAGTTCACTGGCGTTTGGACGGTCCACTGGAGCACTGGCCAGGGACGATTGGACAATTGTCAAACTGGATGAAGGACACGTTCACATACTTGGGCTTACGGTCAAAACTTTCCAGTTCTCAACATATTTCCATTCTCGACCTTGCTGTATCCATGGAAGCACGGGTACGACGAGGTAACCAGGTACACGGTTGAGTCTGTCAACATGCGCCACGAGTACCTAACTACGCACAAGGACAAGCCGGTGGACATTCTGCAAGTATTTGTCGACGCCGAAGATCCACAATCCAAGACCCAGCATGACCTGAGCGGCAAGTTCAAGGTGGAGAGTTTGAATACGCTGCTGGCAGGCAGTGAGGCAGTGGCTACTACAATGATGTGGACAGTGCATCTGCTGATGCTCCACCCAGAGCACTACCGGCGTGCAGTGGATGAAGTTCGAGGCGAGTTCGGCCTGGACCATCTAGTCACAAGTGTATCGAAGCGCATACCAAGCTGCCGTTCTTGGAAGCCTGTCTGTTCGAGTCCATGCGGTTTCACCCAACATCCGGCGGGCTGTGGCCCAGGAAAGTGCCTAAGGAGGGCAGTAACGCTACAGGGCCATTTTCTCCCAGGTGGCACTGAAATCTTCACCTAAGTGTTACCGGCGCGCATCATAACCCGAGGGTGTGGGAGAATCCGCTGAAGTACGACCCCAGCAGGCTTTCTGCATAACGACGAGGATAGACGCAATCTGTTTATGTTTGGTGGCGGCGTGCGGGCGTGTCCGGGAAGGCACTTGGCGATTCTGGAGATGATGTCGATTTTGGCAAACATGCTCAAGGACTATGATCTAGCAGTGCCTGAGGACTATGTGCGACGTGGTCCCCAGCGTACTCGATGAGAATGGATGCGCCACAACTGATGGAAAGCCTGCACTTCTTTGTCTCAATTCCGATGGACCCGTAAGCGTGACTGCCGGCTGGTTCTCACCAAGCGCACAGCGTAGCATTTTAATAGGTTATTTTATATAGCATGACATAGTAGATGTTGCTTGGAGTTCTATGTAGGTAATAGGTGTGTAGCCAGGCGTGGTACTGATTATAGCAAATCAGATATATACCTCCCAAGGAACAGTCCTCTTGAAAACCTCATTTATCCCTGATCCCTAGAGATAGGAATTGCTGTATCTTTTTCTGGATTTCTTAATCGTGACCACAATTGTAGCATGGGCCAGCGACGAGTACTATAAATATATGGATGGCTGTGGATATCTGGTGTGCTTCCCACAGCCACCCTTATGTTGTCCCTCCCGAGAATCACAAAAAAGCAATGTAATACCTTCCTCCAGGTGGCTGGCATGCTGACATTTATAGGCCAAATGAGAGATGATTCTGAGCACTTGTGGAAAACAAAGGCACTGTATGCCTTGGCGCCACTAATAAACAGTACAAGTTGAACCTGCATAATATAAGCGAGAAAGAGAAACCTGAAGTATTGCCCGTTCGTGTTCAGCTCATTTACCTAGCCCTCCACCCCTCACAAACATGTTTTTCACTCAATATTGGATAAACAAACCTGACATAGTGATGGGCCTTGGTTGGTCCAGCTTCCTCGCCATTGCAGCTGTCCTAGTAGTTCTATGCCGCGTAATATACGCGCTGTTTGTCTCCCCACTCCGACACATCCCTGGCCCCTTCCTCGCACGTCTCACCAGCAAGCGCGCCGGGCTCATCGGCTCGCTCGGCCTTATGACCAAGTACTCGCGAACACGAGACAAGGCAAATACGGCAACATCTACGTGTACCAGCCCAACGCTGTCGTGATCTCTGACCCAGCCGACATCCGCGCTGTCTACGGCTCGCACAAGTTCCGCAAAACCGACTTTTACCGCGGCGTCGACATGCTCGGCATCGAGCACATGTTCAGCACACGCAACCCGGACCTGGCGGACACGCGCCGAAGGCAGTTTGGGCCGTATTTGAATACCGGGTATCTGGCCAGGGTTGAGCCGATTCTGGCTGCGCATGGGCCTGAGTCGCTGAAGCTAAAGTGGGATAAGCTATATGGAGAACGGCAGGGTGGAGATAAACTACAACAAGGATTTCCTGTTCGCCACATTCGATACGCTGAGTTCGCTGGCATTTGGACGGTCCACTGGGGCACTGGCCAGGGACGATTGGACGATGGTTAATTGGATGAAGGACACTGTTCACGTATCTTGGTATTTGTTACAGCTTTCCTCTTCTCAACACCTACCCGTTCTCGATGCTGATGCGCCCGTGGGAGCGCGGATACGACGGGGTGACCAAGTACGCTATTGAGTCCGTCAGTCTGCGCCGAGACTATCCTGGCCACACACAAGGACAAGCCAGTGGACATTCTAGCAGGCGTTTATTGACGCCGAAGATCCACAATCCAAGACCCGCATGACCGAGCGGCAGGTGCAAGCAGAGTGTCTGAACATGCTTTTGGCAGGCAGCGAAGCGGCAGCAAACACTCTGGCGTGGACAGTACATCTGCTGATGCTCCACCCAGAGCACTACCGGCGCGCGGTGGGCGAGGTCCGAGGCGAGTTCGGCCTGAACCACCTGGTTACCAGTGTCGAGGCCCGTGCCCGGCTGCCGTTCTTGGAAGCCTGCCTGTTCGAAGTCCATGCGGTTGCACCCGGTGTCTGGCGGGCTGTGGCCGCGCCGGGCACCCAAGGAGGGCGTTAGGCTACAGGGATATTTTGTGCCGGGCGGCACGGAAATCTTCATTAACGTTACCGGCGCGCATCATAACCCGGGCGTGTGGGAGAATCCGCTGAAGTACGACCCCAGCAGGTTTCTGGATAACGAGGAGGCTAGACGCAACGTGTTTACGTTTGGCGCCGGCGTGCGGGCGTGTCCGGGAAGGCACTTGGCGGTTCTGGAGATGATGTCAATTTTGGCAAACATGCTCAAGGACTATGATCTGGCAGTGCCCGAGGACTATGTGCGGCGCGGTCCCCGTGTACTTGACGAGAACGGCAACCCGAAACTAATGGAGGATGTGCAGTTTCTGGTGTCGATTCCAGTGGACCCGAAGCGCGACTGTCGGCTGGTTCTCACCAAGTGCACGGCGTAGCAACTCGGCTATATGCTGACAGGGATACACAGCAAATAAAAAGATCAGATCTCCAGATCACTCGGCAACAGTGTTGTAAAAATGGGCTTCAGACAGATCAAGGGGCAAAAGGCCAGCTTTACTTCTGCTAGCATTGCAGCTTATCCGTTTCTTCGCTTAAATTTCAGACAAAGTAGTAATGAGCAGGCTACTGGTCGTCACAGCGCTGTCGCGAGCACGATCGGCGATCCACTTTACATCACGCGGATACAGCGGTGGCTCACGGAACACGGCCCAAAAAGCATGATCGCACGCCGCAGTCATTCGCCGACATGCACCTGGACGCACGGCTACTGGCAGCAATCTCGACGCTCTACAACATCAAAGAGCCCACGGCACTGCAGCGGCGGCTAATGCCACATCTGATGTCGCCGCGCAATCATGTGGTAGTGGTGGAGGCGACAGGCACGGGCAAGACATTCACGATGCTCTTGGCCATGCTGTCGGCGACAGTGGCCGAATACAAGGCATTGGCGGGCGAGAAGAAGCCGCTGGAGTACTTGAAAATGACCAGCCTGTTTGTGGTGCCGAACCGCGAGCTGGCGCTACAGATTGAACAGTGGGCGAAGCAGATTCTGAAGGAGGCGTATCCGGAGCTGGGCGGCATGGTGCAGAGCTTTGTCAGTGGCGAGCCGTACCAGGCGCAGCAAATCAAAGTGCTGAAACGGCATGGGCCGCCGGCGATTGCCGTGGGCACGCCTAGAAGACTACTGGAGCTGCTCAGCGACGAGTCGGCGGAGCTCAAGATCGAGCCGCCGGCATTGCTGCGCGCCATCTCAGGAGCAGCCACAGAGCAGCCATGATTCGGTGCTTAGCCAGCTGCGGGTGAGAGCGCAGTGGGAAGGCCACGGGAGCCAAGGATTTCGTAGGGTTGCGGCGGCTGTACATTGACGAGGTCGACAATCTGGTCAAGATCCCGGGCAAGCACGCGACCGAGAAGCAGCGCAAACTGCGTTTGACCAAGCCGCGACCAGGGCAGGTTCTGGTCGACACAGTCTTTGAGATGTTTGGTCTGGCGGCGCTCGCCAGAGCACAGCAGCCCAAGCGCCTGGCGCCCACGCCCAGCAGACAGCACAAGATAGGCTGGCACAAGGACGACATGGCAGTGAGCAAGCAGTTTGGTGCGGCTATGGGGGCGGTCGAGCGGGGCATAGAGGCGGTGGAGATTGACCGGGACATGGGCAAGGGGATCGTCGGCGCACGCACGCTGCAGGTGGTGGCATCGTCGGCGACGGCATCGCGGGCGCTGCGGTCATGGATGGGGCGGCGCGGATGGGTCGGGCCGCAGCCCGTGTGGGTGACCAGCGAAGCGCAGCGCACGCCGCCACAGATCAAGCACTTCTGCCTGGTGGTCGAGAACGAGCACAAGATCCGCAACCTGCAGATCAAGGACAAGTCGCCCGAGGCAGCACTGGCGCGGTACCGCGAGGCCCTGGACGCCAAGGCCGCGTGGGTGCCGGGCGCCACGCCCTGGGACTCTGGCGTTGAGGTGCGGTCTGAGCAGCAGCAGCAGACGGTCATGGAGATCATGGCCGAGGCCGCCAGCAATGTGATCCGGGAAATGCAGCCGGCGGGCACGGTGGTGATATTCACGCGCGCCGACGCCAGCACCGCACAGTTTGGCCATGTCCTGGAAAGCTACGGCGTGCGGGCACGCGACATTATGATGCGGTTCGGCGATTCCGCAATGTCGGGCGGCTCCGAGCCGGCGGTGTTTCTGGCCACCGAAGAGGCTGCGCGCGGCTTGGATATCCCCGACGCCAGCTTGGTGTTGATCCTGGATGTGCCCAAGACTGTCGGCAGCTACTTGCATATGGCCGGGCGGACCGGCAGGTGCGGGCGCGCGGGCAGCGTGGTGACGGTGGTGCCGGTGGGACGATTGGGGTACTACGAGAGCAAGATGCGCGGCATCTACGGCGCTTTGGGGGTCCAGCCCTTGAGGGCTCCGTTTGTTGAAGACTGAGGTAGTCTTTTTGGCGGACAAGTTACCAGGCACCTGACACAGTTTCACCACATATAAACCGTGGACCAAGGGGCTCGGCCCTGCCACTGCCTCTTCCTTTTCTTGCTCAAACAAAATACGGGTTTACATTCTTTCTCGCTTTCAAACATCACATAGACAATGTCTCGCGGCGCAGCCAAGCAGCAAGCAAGGTATATGGCGCTGACCATGGTATACATGAGCACCCCACAACATAGTCATTAAATGTTTATTGCTAGGGAGAAGGCGCAGAAGGAGGCCGCCAAGCACAAGCCCGCCGTGTCGCAATTCAAGGCACGTCAGAATGCCATCCACTTCACCTGCCCGGTGTGCAGATCGCCCAACGCCTTCTATAAGAACCTGGTCGTCCACATGGAAAACAAGCACCCGAATGCCGCCGTCCCCGCCGAGGCCTGCAATTGCCCACTAGTTCTTCCTAGCCATCATAATATAATTCGCCTGCACGCCTGCATTCCGCACCAGCCCCATATCCCTGTCCACCAGGTGGCATTTGTTCATAATCGGATCCATCACCAGCCCCTGAACGTCCAGAACCCGCGTGCCCAATGCCTGCAGGATCTCGGTCAGCTCCTCGGGCGCAATAAACTTGCTGTGCTGGTGCGTGCCCCTCGGCACCATATTCAGTATGTACTCGGGCACCACAATGTCCACCAAAAGCGACAGCACCGTGCGGTTCATTGTCGAGATGAAGATCGGTGCGCCGGGCTTCGCCAGCTCCACCAGCGAGTGCACGAAATGCACCGGGTCCCTGACGTGCTCGATCACCTCCAGCGAGACCACCGCGTCGAACTGCTGCTTCTCCGCCACCACCTGCTCGGCCGTGCACTGCCTGTACACCAGATTGCCAGCCAGCCCTGGATCCTGCTGCGCGTGGATCCGCGCCACTGCAATGTTCTCCTGCGCCGCATCCACGCCGGTGACGTGGGCGCCCAGACGTGCCAAGGCCTCGGACGCCAGCCCGCCGCCGCAGCCCACGTCGATAATCGTCCGGCCCGTGAGCCGCGCCAGCTCCGGGTGCAGGTCGCGCAGCCGCGACCGAATGTACTGCGTGCGCGTCCGGTTCATCGTGTGCAGGTACTTGAATGCCCCCTGCGTGTCCCACCACTCGTTGCTGACCGATGTGAACTTTTGCAGCTCTGCAAGAGACACCGTGTGTGATGACGACGTGTCTAGATCCCGTGGCGCTCCGCCGCCGGTCGTGAGTAGGCGCGTGCTGAGTGCTGATGGCAGTCGCCGCGCTGCCGCGAGGGTGCGAATTGTGCTGAGCATTTCGGTAAGCCGTGCAGAATGCAAAAATAAAACTCTGATTACTACGAGAAATAAACGTGATAAGCTAGCCGTAAAAAATCGCCTTGTCACGCCACAGCCAAGGCGATCTGCGGGGTCCGAGGGGCAACGCACGTTTCACAGGCTCCGCGACAAGATGGTTCTGGTCTATGGATTTTAAAGAGAAAAAGTACAAAGAAAAAACGAATATGTGGTCTAATTGCAAAGAGAGAGAAGGAGAGGGGGCCTCAGAGGCCCATGGTCTGGGTGACGAACAGACTAAGGCTGCTGCCGCTAAGCAGCACCGCCAGCAGAATCCTCGCCACCTTCTGCTGCTGCACCGCGCTCCAGCTGCCCGCCGTCGCAACCGCCGCCGTGCTTTCCACACGCTTGCTCTCCGGCGCCTTGGCGATCTCCCCGCCCACGCACTGCACTATCTTTGTGCTGCCTGCATCCGCCTGCCTCTGCTCCACCTTTCCCCCAGTCTGCCCGATCGCTCCATCTTCGCTCTTGGGCTGCAGGTATTTCTCCGACGCCCGCGACAGCGCGCTCATCACGCTCGACGCATTCTGCACCACCATATGCAGCTCCTCCAGCTGCTGCCGCGCGCGCTCCCGCGCCTCGGCTGCCGTCCGCACCTCTGCCCGCTTCGCCACCGGCGACTCCAGCGGCTTCTGCCCCAGGATAAACTGCAGACGGTCCAGCGCCTGCGGCGCCTCCGGCATCGGGCCCTGGTGCCGGAACGCATACGGCTTCTTTGCTTGTGTTGGCGCCATGCCGCCCAGCGGCGGAATCCCCGTGCCCCTGGGTGTGTGGTGGGTGGCCAGCACGCTGGCGAACCGCCGGCCCTGGCGGCCTGGTGTGAGGCGGGGCAGGGAAAGGGCTGTGCGAGTAAACTGCGACATTATTAGGCGTAGTAATGGGTATAGTAGTGTGGGTGCTTAGGTTGTGTGAAATGAAAAACAAAAGCGAGTCATAGAATGCTGGGAAGAGGACGGAGCCGGTCCTTTATAGGCAGCCTTTTCCACGCTATAGGCGGGACTGTAAGAAATATTTTTGGCTCATCACCCCACTGGAAGGAGAAAAGCCTGGGCGACAGGGGCTTTTGATTCGTCTACACGCCTATCATTGCCCGGCAAACAGAAATATCTTGGGGCATGATTTCTCTACATTTTTCATTCAGTGGTCATGCGCTTCCCGCAGTCAAAGGGAAGCCGCAAAAAAAAAATACCGAAACTCTCGGATTTGACAGCAAGCACAAACACAAAAGAAAAACGCGGAACTCTGCGTGCCTAATAGACAACAAACCGAGTCAACCTGGCCAGCCGGGGGGCGCTATCGGCAGGGTCCGTCGTCAAGCCTCCCCCACTTGTCCTGAGCCGAGCCCGCGGTGCCGACTGGCCGAAGAAACCCTCTCTTTTTCTCCCTGCCAATGCTGGTCCACTCGCCGCCATACTCGTGGCCGGGATAGACAATGGTAGCGTCGGCGACAGCGCTCAGCCTGGTCTGCAGGCTCTCGACCATATCGGCCATCGACCCGCCCTTCAGATCGACCCTGCCGCAGCTGCCCGGGAACAGCGTGTCGCCGCTAAACAGCCTGCACTCGTTGACCAGCAGGCACTGGCTGCCGGGCGTGTGGCCCGGGGTGTGCATGAATTTAACCTCGGTGCGCTGGCCTAGCCGGAACGTGAAGCCGTTGGGCGTGGGCGTGAAGTGCTGCGGCTTGAGCTGCGGGTTCGACGCGGCCACCTCGGGCATGTCCAGCGGATGCACCAGCAGGGGGAGGTGCGGCAGCCGTCGCTTCAGCTCGCCAACGCCGGTGACGCGGATCCGCAGGGACGAGAAGGGCGCTGGCGGAATCCCGCCTGTGTGGTCAAAGTGCCCGTGCGTGATCGCTGCCGCCGCCAGCAGCAGCTGCTCGCGCTCAATCACTGCCAGAATCCCGTCGACGTCCCAGCACTAGCGCAGAAAGTGATGTAGCAGAAGTGGTGATCGGCGGGGGTTAGCTGGTTTTGTTCTTGGTCACGTTCTTGGACTCTGAGTTGTTTTTTTCCATTTGGGCAATGCGACCTTCGGGGCATGACCAGCCGATCGCTTTTTCTCTTCGGCATGTTTCAAGAGCACAGACCAGCGGCAAACCTCCACCTGTATCCAAGCACTGCGCCCTCGTGGACGAGCAAGCATGGGTGCCATGCACATGCCTGCTCTTTAATAAGCTCGTGCACATATCACTTACCGCATCAACCACTATGCACTTGCGCGTGTCGCTGTCCACCACCAGATATATGTAGTTTTGCATGCCCACGGCGAACTCGAAAATCTTGCTGCGTATCGGATGCAGCCCTTTCGGCTTCAGCGCAATGTCTCTGCCCGGCAGCAGCTGGATCACGCGCAGCCCCATCTCCTCGTTCCTGGCCATAATGCGCGCCCGCTCGCAGCTCACCCGCACATGCGGATCATTCGGCTCCATCGCCACCGCCTGCTTATAAAACCCGTAGGCGTCACGCACGCGCGCCAAGGCCAGCAATGCCTCGGCCTTGCGGAAATAGCCCTACGCAGCAAAACCCATTTTGTCCCAGTGTGCAGATGAGAAAAAGTTACGCCAACGCTCCCGCATGACCCCCCGGCTTACCTTTGCCCATTCCGGACGCATCGCAATGGACTTTTCGGCGTCACTGATGGCCGCCGTGTATTTGCCTAGGGCGAATGCCGCCGCCGAACGGTTGCTGTAGAGAAGCGCGCACACTTCGCTGCGCTCTTCCTCGTCCTCCATAACCCACGGATCCGCCGCCTCGCTGCTGACGGCCCTTCCGCCCTCCAAGATCTCCAGCGCCCTCTCGACATCGCTCTTGCGCCTGACTTCATCCTCGACCTGGCTCAACAGCGCCTGCGAGAACTCGTACCGGCCACAGCCCACGGCCGCCGGCAGCGGCTGGTCAATGACAGTCGGCTTGCTGCGGCGCGGGAGCTTCAGCCATGACCTTCTCACTGCTGTGTTGCCCGGCTGGCTGCTGATGGACGATCTGGGCGACATGCACGCCTCCTCGCATTTCCACCCGAGTCTGGCCAGCTGCTTGCGCGTGGGCTCCGATGCCAGCATCTCCCGGGCCGTAGTGCCTGCGCGCGGGCTCAGCAAAAGCAGCGCCCAGGAGTACAGCTCATGGGCGTTCTCGTGCTTGCCTTGCTCGAACGTCTCGTTGGCCAAAGCGCCGAACCGGTACACCGGGTGGCGGGCCCGCCTGGCCCGCTCTACTACCGGAACCGATTTCTGCGACTGCGGCGACACCGAGTAGATGACCGGCTCGGGTGTCTGGCTCAGCACCTGCATCATGCTGAGCTGCTGCGTCACCGTGCCCATTGGCGGCACAGGACTGTCATCAAGTGCCGGGTCTGCTGCCAGCTCGTTTATGGAGCTGGCCGGTGACTGTGCTGGCAAGGATGACAGGGCCGTGCGGAACGACAGGGCGTCGGACTGCGGCTCGTTCGGCGGGCTGAACCGGCCCAGCACAGGAAACTCCTCCGCCGCGTGTGCCCTATCCCCCTGCTTGGCGTCGCCGGACACAATCTCGACTGACAGCCGCTTGCTGGATGGCGACTTTGCTGGAGCATTGCTGCCGCCCAGGAACTCGTCGGTCAGACCGACCATTAGCTGCGCGATTGTTGCCGTTGAGGTGTTTGGTGTTTTCGTTGTTTGGTGTTCGCCCACGCCACTGTCGCTGCTTGCCGGTTCAATCAGCAGGTGGTTGTTTGTCGGCAGCGGGATGCACGGTTTGTTGTTTTGGTGAAATAGACGTAAAAACGCCGGCGGCGAAAGCAGGTTTTCTGCAGATACGCTGCCGTCTAATAATAATAATAGCTTGCACAGGGAGAGAGAGAGAAAGAGAAAAAAGTCAGCACAAACGCTCCTGGGCCATTCTGCAGCAGCACCCAGACTCTAAATACAACGCCGACAAATAATCGAAACCGGACACCAGCGCAAAAGCCAGAATTGCAATTACGCTCTTTTTTCCGTTCCAAAAGAAAGCCAATTACAGCAGTAAGCGCCTCCCCCTCGAGCTACTTTACCTTGCCTGGCCGCCACCGCCCGCTCGTAATTACTCCACATATCTGCAATATCCAGCCCGCATGTCGCGCAGTCCTGGTCGCTGCACTGGCACTCGATCCTAGCCCCCAGATCCGCCGGCCGCTCCGACGCCCTCCACGGCATGTCGTACCGGAGCTTCAAATGGAACATGGACGTCGGCCGAAGGCTCTTTGGCAGCCGGTAGTCGCGCCGCTGCTTCTGGCCCTCGGTCGAAAACGGCCGCCGCGAAAACGTCGTGCGCGAGATCGCCTCGCGGCTCATCTCGACCGAGCAGATCGAGTCCATTGAGCTGTTGCCGTGCATCGTGCCCATGTCGAGCGAGGCTGTGCGATGCGTGCTTGACTGTGATGCTGCAGGGCTGGCATATATGTGATGCTGGCCATGTGTGGACATTAGCTGTTAGTGGGCTATTATTACGAGGCGAGTGGAAAGAATGCGAGCAATAAAATTGATTAGAAAAACTGTGGTTAGCAAAAATAGTGGAGGTGAAAGAAGTTCCTGGTGCTGATCCGCACACGTCGTTCTTTCCGTATTGCACCCCAGGCTATGTTGCTTGTTATGACAACAAGAGACAGAATGGCCCATCCTTTTTCTCCTTCCAAAAACCGACATTTTGTACTTGTTCGGATCTACACGCTGGCACAAAGGAAAACCTGCTGGCCTGCTTTGCCAGTATCCACATACCCTGTGGCTTGGCTGCGCGATCCATATTGCCGAGCCGTGCTACCCTAAAACTTAAAAGATAATCTTGCAATGCTCGCCGCCTGCATTCTCGGTTAACTCCCTGCGCTAGGAGGATTCTGGAAAGCGATGAGTGGTATCCCCCGCCGGACTTGCTCCCGTCTCTTGGGGGAAGGACATCACGCCACCTGCTGGAAATCACCGTTCTCCTTTCAATGGGTTCTTTTTAGCTGTCAGACCACCTGGCGGATCGTCCTTTAATGGCTCTTTCTTGCAAGCAGACTCTTGGCCGATGGGTGCGCGATAGTAACAGAATCCCAAGGAACAACAGCCGTGCGATATAAATGCGGCTTGCTCCTCCCCGCAGCCTGCCATCTACCAGAATGATAGCATTCCCCCTTCATCTCCCGGCCATACATTTTCTGTTTTTACCCTGTTCATTTGTTCACTATTCTCCAGCCTGCACATAATATGAGCCTTTTGAACCAGACCCTGCGCAACATAGCTCCCCGGATCACCGCCCACGGGTTGCGGTTCGCCAGCGTGCTTGCGCCTATGATGCGAAGCACCACCACTACATCCGCCACAGAGAGCTTCCACACTGGGTACCCTGAACTACTGGCAGACCCGATGACCCCGCAGATCATGGACGAAATCCAGTACATTCTGAAAGACGCCGGAAGCAAAGAATACGAGCCCCCTAAAACCCCAGCCGAGGAAACCGAGGAGCTACTACGCGACCTGCAAAGCGCTGTCGAGGTCGCCACCGGCATGGTCGAGACATTGTCACAGAGCACACAGCCCATTACACAGCCCACAGAGGACTCCCAGAAGCTGCACGTGTCCCGGATTCTGTCAGTGCGGGACGAGCCCAGGGCTGGCGGAAAAACGATTGAGCTCGAGATCAGTCCGGCCGACCTACATCGGTTTTTGGGAACACAGGCTGTAGGTGTTTTGGGCAAGCACCGGCCGAGCATGCCTGCTGGATTAGGTAAGCAGGGGACTGCCGACAGGAGATTCGCCAGTGCGCGCGCCTTAGCATGCACAAACTGCCGGTTCGCGTCGTCCTGCTCGAGGGCCATTAGCTTCTCCGAGTCTTGGTCCATGGACCAGCACTGCTTGGCCCGGAATGGCGTGATGAGGGTGCGGGGCTCGCAGATTCTGGACCAGATCGATGACCGCAAGGCGCTGAGGTGGGCGATGGCCATTGCCGGGCTGCTCGGCCTGGGTACAGCTGTGGAGTGGGCAACCGGCCAGACTATGCACGAGCTTCGGAGCCTGCCGTGTCTGGGCGGGATCCCTACCACGACTATCAGCAATATAATGTTCTGTCTTTGAAAATGCGCCTGAGGGATTTGGCAGGCTGCTGTGATAAATAAAAGCCCCCTTCTTGTCTGCCGATGACGGCTGAGAGAAATGACGCTTGGGCCTTGTCCAGCTTCGCGGGACGTTTTTCTTTTTTCAGGTGTGATCGCCAAGCTCCAGCCATTTTTCTAAACTCCTCCTTTTCTTCAACTCTTCGCATTTTTACATATTCCAGCCTATTTTCTTACTCCCAATGAAGGTCTTCCATTTGTCCGTTGTTCGCACCACACCGACGCCCAGCGTGCCACTCGCCACTGCCAGCGACCTGTCATCGTTCAGCTTCTTCCAGCGCGGAAGGTAAGAAACAATTGGGAGGCGAAATTCGAAGAGGCAGAGAGCCGCGAGATGCAGAAAGCACATTCCCAGCAACTAACAACTCCGGACATCTGCAAGCTTAGCATCCAGGAGTTCATGAACTTCTTCGCAACAACGGTGGCAGAGCGCACGCAGGACGGGCAGCGGCAGGGCGTGGACCAGGACAACTACGTGGCATACGTGTACCGGCAACCAGGCGGGCTGTCGAGCGTGGCGGTGACGGACAAGGAGTACCCGGCGCGCGTGGCACTGTCGCTGGTGGCCAAGATCCTGGACGAGTTCACGAAGGAATTCAATGCGGAGCGGATCGCGAGCGCCGACAAGATTGCGTTCCCGGCGCTGGACGACTACGTCCGCAAGTACCAGGACCCGAAGCAGGCGGACAATATCATGCGGGTGCAGCAGGAGCTGGATGAGACGAAGGTGGTGCTGCACAAGACAATCGAGGGGATTCTGGAGCGCGGCGAGAAGCTCGAGTCCCTGGTTGACCGGTCGAACCAGCTGTCGGACCAGTCGAAGATGTTCTACAAGACGGCCAAGAAGACTAATGCGTGCTGTATCGTCATGTAACAAGAAAGAAGAACAGACTCTTCGTTTGCCTGTTTTGGAACTAAATTTTTCTTTTCGGTCCATGACGCGGCAGCGTGCTCACATGAGGAAAGCGCCGGCTGGTGGTGAGCTTTTTAAACATCCGTGCGCTTGCCACGCAGCATCAGTGGAAGAAGCGGTCGTGCTGCAAGAACAAGGAAGAGGCGAGGCTACAAAGCTCGTTTCTCACAGCGGGTTGCACAGGACGGAACCAGGCTGGGATTCGTAAAAGCGCTGCGAGCTACAGCCGCGAAAAAAGGCTTTGATTCTACAGTGACAGGGATTTGCCTGTTCGCTGTTTCCTGGTGAATTATTTTTCTTCTACGCTTTCTCTTTCTTTTTCCAAGCTATTCAAATTCCTACTTTTCTCTTTTTTGGAAAGGCCATTCTGGCTTAGAGCTTTCATTCGGTAGACTCAGAGCTCCCCCGACAACAGCCTATCCGAAGCCAGATAGGCGGCATATACACACACCCTTTGCTGTCCCCTACCGAGGTTCCTTTTTGTTCTGTTCCAACGGGGGAGAGTTCAGTGAGCGTCTTATTACTCAACAGGGAGAGAGGGCTGGTACGTGCTGTGTAGGAAAAAAGCAGTTCGTTATACGCTTTAGAGTATTTCCTGTTATCGACTGATAGCAGGAGAATACTGTAGTCCTTTTTTTCTTCTAATGGAGGATTCGGGTGACGGACCGAGGCAGAAGGAGGAAACAACAACAACAACAACAGAAGCAGCAGCAGCGCGGACCGAGGGCGAAGAGGCGTTGGGGCAACAACCGTCGCTGTTGACAACACTGGGTGGGTTCTTTCAGCGCACGACAGACACCGACGCCGAGCGGATGGCAGATGCAGCAGCACAGGATGCCGGGTGGCAGATTCCGTGGCCACGCCTACAAATGATGTCGCAGTCGCCTGATCTCGTGGCCACGCCCGCGACAACAAGCGAGGAGCCAGGCAGGCAACCAGCCCGGACAGTGTCGAGTCAGGCAAGGAAGAGCGCCTGGACGCAGCTGCAGAAGCTCGTGTCCGAAGTAACCGAGGTGTTTGGCGGCTCCTCGTCGAGGGCGGACGGCGAGAAGAGCGAGGATTCCGGAATGCTGGCAGAGCACAGGAGGGCGAACGTGGGCGACCTGATGCTGGACGACGAGGAGCAGTTTCATGGAATGGGCGAGATCCAGGCTGCTTCAGTTCACGGGTTTGCGCCGTCGTTTGTCGGCGGCAGTGCTACTACAGCAGCCAGCAGTAACCGCCGGCTGAGCGAGACCGCGGGCCAGCAGGGCGGCATGCACCTTGCAGCGATTGGGTTTGCACGGAGCCACCCACTGATGGCGCTGGTGCTGGCGTGGCTGGCGATGGTGTTTGCCGACTGGTTCCTGACCAGCGCTGCAGTGCCCAAGCTGGTGTCGTGGGTGACGGCGCGGCCGTGGTCGCCGTTCTCTGAGTCGTTTGTATTGCGGGCTTCCGTGATGCTTCCGGAGCTGGTGGATGATGACAGCAGTTTGCGCATGCTCCTGCGACGGCGAATACTGAGCAGCGAGCTGTGGATCGACGATTTTGTGTGGCGCATGCAAATGTACGTATCTGGCACATTGGTGCCGATGACGCGACCGTATGCCGTGCAATGGCTGTTCTTTGGGCTGTTCTCGCTCAAGGTCCTGAAGCGGTGCTCGGCAGCTGGCTACCGTGCGGTTCTGGTGTACGCGGGGTTCTTTGTCATGTCGGATATGGTGCTGTGGCGCTTGCTAGGCCCCGGATCGGTTGGCAGCAGCCAGTATTTTGCCGAGCAGCATCTGGCAGCGTATACAGCGCCCTCATATGAGTGTCGGGATGACGTGTGTCGAGTGGCTACTGGGATTACAACACCACCGCCATTGATGGTCCCAACGCTCTCTATAGACCACCAGGCCGACACGCTTATTTGCTCCGGCTCATGGGATAGATTTGGACTATGCTCAACCACCGGTGCCACCGACGCAAGCCCTGGCAAACTCGATGCAGAGTCAGTGGATACAGTCCAAGAAAGTGCTGATAGTGGGTTGCCGCGTAACATCCGGTCGCCGTTTGCCAATGCAGTGGAGGAGGCCTTGGAACGCAAGCGGGCGATGGTAATGCGGCGTAGCGAGCGGATGCGGCGACTGCATGAATGGAAAATGACCATGCTCTCTGGCAATGACGACGACGACGACGACGACACTGGAGAGATTTCGCAGGCGCGCAATGGCTCGCGGCTGCTGCCAGTGCTGGCAACGCTCTCCGTGTATGTGGTGCTGGTGTGGCAGGCGCGCGGGCCGTCGTGGCAGGCAGTGCAGTTAGTGGCGGTTCTCCTGATGCTTGACATGGCTCTGCGCAACGGCCACAGCTCGCTGGGCGGCTGCGCAGGCGCCTGCACCAAGCCGATTCGCGACAGCAGCTCCTACATGGTGGACAGCGTGGGCGCCATCAGCAGATGCAGCATATGGACAAAGGCGTTCTGGAACGCCGAGCAGCAGGCGACATTAGCAGTGCTTACTTGTATATGGGAGGTGGCGGTCGGCGTGTTCCGGTTCTGCGGTTGCCTGCTTGTGGGCAGTGGGACGTCGCTGTTTCCGGCATGTTCGGGCGCCAGCTGCTTGTTGCCGATTCACACAATCAGCGTGTTTGCCTTGCTGGCTTTGCGAGAGGCCGGGTATGTGGTGCACAATGCCCGGGCGTGGTATGCAACTGTGGTGCGGGAGCGCAGGCGCGGGCCGTATATGGTGGCCAGGACGGCTGGACGCAACACACGGAAGATCACGGTCACCAGCGAATTGACTGCGGCCAGCGATGCTGAGAGCAGCGATGACGGCAAGGCAGATCCGGGCAGTAGGGCAGCATATGCACGGCGCGTGTGCTTTTTGTGCTTGAGCGGGTACTGCGAGCGGTGTCTCCTGTCGATGGAGATCTGGCCCACCGGCAACCCCGGCAACCATAGCCACCCCCAGTCGGCCCAAGGCGAGGCTGGCAGCAGCGGGCATCAGCGCGAGGGGAGCGTCAGTGGCTCGGACCACGGCTCGTTGATGGTGCGGCGCAAAGGACTGCGTGGACCCACAGCTGGCGGATCGGCAGGACCCGGCAAGGGTGGAAAGCCAGCACCGGTCGCTATCCCGACCAGCGACCCGCTGGCGGTGGAGCCGGCCAATGGCCTTCCACCGCTGCGCGACTCGCTTTTGAGTCTCGGGCTTCTGAACCCCGCGCTCAATGCGCCGACAGCTCCCCTGCTGGCTGCCTCCGGGGGCAGCAAGCGCGCCAAGGCATTGGATGCATGGGTCGTCTCGAGCGTCGCCCACTGCCCCTGCCGGTCAGTACATGGCGTTGGCCCCTCGGCGTTTGTATCTCGCACGGCGCGGCAGGACAAGCAGCACGAGTTTTCCTCTCCTATCGGCACTCTGCTGCCGTTGGTGCAGTATGTCAGGGAACTGAAGAGCCTGGGGCTGGTGCGACCTGTAGATCCGGCATCGGTGGTGTTTGCCGACGAGGATCCGGCGTCGTCGGTCCTGCCGCTGATCTTTGGCCGGTTCACTGTGCCTGCGAACCCGCGCGCTGTGGCTGCTGCCAACGCGCTGCTAGCATCGTCGGCGACCTCGTATGCGCAGCTGGCCCAGCCCACAGCCAACGGCCACACGCCCGGCAGCAGGCCGTTCATTGGCGCTCCCGCCGGTGGCCACGGAAACGCCGACAGCGGGCAGGTCAGCTATCGGCCCGCGCGGATTCTGGTCAAGCCGACGCCGCTGGGCTCTGTGCGCGCGCCCACTGCTGGCACATTCCGCCTGTGCCTGGAGGATATTCGCCCGCAGGAAGGTGTGCTGCGCGTGAGCATTGCGGTGACGCCGGTATTGGCGCACCTGCTGCTGGCCCATCCGCGGACTGCTCCCACGGCCTCGGTTTGCGTACCTGCGTCGCTGGTCAGTGCGGTGGCGGCCCGATCGCGCGCCATACACTCTGCGAGCTTGCCGCTAGCCAAACTCCCCGCGTCATCGGCGAGTGATGTGGCGGATCCGCAGTTTGACTACACGCGGGTGCAGCTGGCACGGTCTGACGTCGTGGTTCGTGTCGATGGCGTGCGCTGGGCCGATGTAGAGCTAGGGGCGTCCTTGAACCACGCGATTCTGGTGCGCGGGCTGGCCGTCAACGCAACGTACACTATCTGCGTGACCGTTTGTGGCATGCGCAGCGAGGAACTGCGTGTGGTTTTGCCCTCGGAAGAATCTGTCCTGGCCAAGGAGCAGCGCGCCGAGCAGACCCTGCAGGCTCTGTACGTCAGTCGGCTCGAGGACGTCGAGCGGGCCCGGGCAGCTGCTGTCCAGCGGCTGCGGAAGCTGAAGCGCGAGCTGCCCAAGCAGATTGCGCACTGGGAGAGCGAGCTCGAGTCGGTGCGGCGCGCGATCGTCCGCCAGACGCAAGCCGAGCAGCGGTTCCGCAAGCGGCACGGTCAGCTCGAGGAAACTATTGCGCAGCTTAACCGCGAGGTCGAGGAGCTCAACCAGGCGCTGCAAGAGGCCGAGCCTGACGACGCTACCGGCGTGGCTGATGACACGGATTCCACGGTTGTCGCGCAGCAGCCGGCCGGCGTCTTTGCCGTGCTGTCTGCGCTCGACGACGAGTCGACGCCGGAGGTTTCCCCGAAGCACTCGCGCCGCACTTCCTCCTCATCATCGGGGTCTGTCGAGGCTGTGCGTGTCCAGCTTGCCCAGGCGCTCAGCCAGCTGCGCCATGTTGAGCACCTGGTCAGACGCGCCCAGGATATGCACGAGGACTCGCTGCAGGAGCTCAAGCAGGAGCGCGCACGGTGGATTTCGGGCTTGGCCAAGATCAACCAAAAGATCGAGCCTGCTGATCGCGCCTTGGAGCCCGTGCGCAGGGATCTTAAGGAGGTGTCCAAAAGACTGA
Source organism: Linderina pennispora (assembly GCF_002104995.1). Lineage (NCBI taxonomy): Eukaryota > Fungi > Kickxellomycota > Kickxellomycetes > Kickxellales > Kickxellaceae > Linderina > Linderina pennispora. The sequence continues at coordinate 101,759 of NW_024468251.1, read as the reverse complement.
TGGTTGGCAAGTCCGTCCAGGGCAAGCTGGAGAGGCAGCTCGGCCAGATCGACTCCAAGGATACTGATGGACGCAGTGACAAGACGGCCGCTTTGGCCGACCGTCTGGCGAAGATCCGCGAGGCACTCGCAAACGAGAAACTATCCATTCGGCAGCTTTCGGCTGGGTTGCAATAAATGTATTTCGAAAAAATAACGAAACCCCCCACCATGTATCATGTTGTCTACGTGTCTATATCTATGTCTTGGCTGTCTGTCAGCTCATTGCTGCCGCCTCCAAAGAACGGGAAGAACCCAAACCCCCCGCCACCCATGCGTGAATGGCGGGAGAAGTAGTCAAAGTCGATCGAAATTGCCGCCGCCAGCACTGCCGCGCGCTCATCGAGGTTCAGATCCCTATCGGCCATCTGCGGGCTGGCTGCCTCGCCCTGATACCGCTGCGCCAGAGCCAGCTTGTCAAAGCAGATCGCGTACAGCCCGTAGTCCGAGAACAGCTCCATGCCGATGCCTGCAAAGTCCCTGAACACCCCCGCCATCACCTCCCCGCTCTGGTCCACCATTGGAAAATCCCACGACAAGAACGGCGCATCCACGCGTGCAAACTGCTGCCGTTCACTCCCTGCCGCTGTCTCTGTAAACAAATCATACCGGCGTCGCCACAAGTGCCACTCCTGCTGCGACTCGCCGATGACCTTGCCTGAATGGTCGCTAATCGTCACTCGCGAATTGACCAGGCTGAATTTCCGCTCGGCGCGCATCACAAGATGCCCGTTCAGATCCACAATATCCACCTTGAACGGCCGGTGCAGACGGAATGCCTGCCGCATCAGCTCATGCGCAAACGTGCGGTGCTCCAGCATAAACCCCACCGGGTTGCTCTGCGAATCCATCAGCGCATACCGGTTCGCCTGCTCGTAGCTGAGCAAGATGTTGAGCATCTCGAGCTGCCGCGTTACTCGCAACGACGACTGCGAAAGGATATGTGCAGCTGGGCTGCTTTCTGTCAAAACATTGCCGGATGGTGCTATCGGCAGACTATACTGTGGTGGTTGCTGCTGTTGCTGCTGTTGCCGCTGATGCCTCTCGTTTTCAGCTTGCCGCCGCCGTAGGTAGGCCGTACGTGGCTGCTTGCCCCGCTGCACATGTGCTAAGCGCTGTGTCATTTGCTGGCTGCCAAGTGGCTGCCTGGCTGCAGCTAGTCGCTGGATCGAGTGTGGAAACATGGCGGTATATGGGATATATTGGAGGACAGGTTTTGTTTTTTTTTTTGGTGTGGCCCAACGCCGACTACATGTCTGGAATTTATACGATCGCATCGATCGTTGGCAATTATACCCTTCAGTGCCCAAGCGCAGATCGTTCGCTGCCAAGACACTGGAAAATATTTGACGCGAAATGTGATTAGTCATGCGTTTTTTTTTCTAATCTCGCTGTTTTATTCTAGACGTTTCTCACTGCGGCCCTCTCCGGTACTGCTACTTCGGGCTGTGTGCTCCTCTCGGCAACACCACTCTGCTGTTCCGCAGGTGCTGCAGTCTCCGCTGCCTGATCTGTGCTGTGCCGCGGGGTGTCGGCATTGATTCCAAGCGCAGCCAGCACCGAGCCCTTGCATAACGGGCACTGCTCGGATTTGGTCGTCAGCCATTTCCGTATGCAGTCATAGTGGAACCGGTGGCGGCATGGCAGCTCCATCATCACTTCCTGGTATGCAATCTCGGCTAGGCAAATGGCACACGGATCCGTCTCGTCTGAGACCTGCTTGTCCTTGACAGTTTCAGCGTGCAGCATTTTGAGCGCGTGCTCGGGCAGGAGCGGCAGTTTGTGCTGCATTCGTCGCGGCTCCATTTCTATTGTGATATGGCGGGTGTGCATGCCGTGACTTGCTGCCTGTGTGGTTCGTCGGCTGCGTGTGGTGTACTTGGACATGTAAACCAGCGATATTGTTATTAGGACAACACCACACACGCCGATGATTATTCCCTGCCTTGTCGACAGCCATCCGGAACCCATACTTTCGGTGGCTACCGGGTAGCTGGTCGCTGACGGCAGCGTTTGACTGGCACTGAAGTCTGCTGCCCCACTGCTGAAGGTATTTGACATTGAGGACATGGTTTGGTAGTTATCTGGCTAGTATCAAGTTGAAAAATAAAAGTGATGAAAATAATATTATAGAGCTGTGGTGTGATGAAGAGAGGAAATCGATGTCACAAGCATGTCGCTTTGCCGCTTTTTCAGCATCATCACGCAAGCTGTCGATGAGGATCGGCTTGTGAATGAGAGGTTGCACAGACTTGAAGGCAGCCAGTTTTTTTTCGCGCAAGCTGCATTTTTCGCCATGGCCCAGCAACCCCCGAGACGCTGTTCCAAAAACAATTGCCAACCATTTGTTGTGAGCACTGTCTACTCTTGTTCTACATTACCATTCAGCAAGATAAAGCGCAGTATATGTGGCGTATGCCCGCCGGTACATACTACATGTATTTGTCTACGAAAACGTAGCGAGGCATGTATTCTATTTTTGCTCTAACCCTCGCTGTGCATTCTATCACCATCATACTCACTATCCCTAGTGCTGCAAACCGCAGTCAACATACCTAGTCCCGCAAGCACCGACTTTTTGCACAACGGGCATTTTTCAGATTTCTGCACTAGCCACAGTCTCACACACTCTTGGTGGTACCCGTGGTCGCACGGTAGATAGACCATGCGATCATCGGCCTGAATGTCGACCAGGCATACAGCACATGAATCGGGCTCCCGCGCCGTGCGCTCGGCATAGAACAACTGGCCTTGGGCAAACTCGACATGTAGCATACCGAACTGCATTTCATCCATCAGTCGCAGCTCTGACACCTTGTTCCGCACGCTCAGTTCGATACGTGCATCTTCACCGGCTGTCCTTTCGGCTTCCTCCTGCTCGCGTCGCCGCTTGTCGCACTGGCGCCTCCTGAGGAAGAATATGATTGCCCCGATGCACACACATCCGACGATGGTAAAAGCTAGTGTGATAGGAATTGTAAATGTCTTCATCGACAATGGCGATTGGTCGTCCACTTGTCTGGTAGCACTAGGCATGGCTGCTGAAGCCGTCATTGTAGGTTCCAGCGACATGGCATTCGACCTGTCAGAAAGAATAAAAGAGGTGACTAGACGGCGGGGAAAGAGAAAGGGATATGATCCATGCAGACAAATATCAAGAGAGGCTGAGAGGTGCTGCTGAGGATTTTGAATGGAGGTGAGCGACAGGCATGTGGCTCGAAGGAAAAACCACAATTGCGATGTGCAATAGCGGGCCGAATAGGCTCCCTTTTCCCAGAGATTCCCGCTGCATTTGTGTGGTTTGCTCAGTTGCGTCGGACATGCCATGTCGCTTTTTTCTACCATAAATTGCACGGCCACTAGAGATTTTCTTTGTTCAAACTGCCCAAAAAGCTCCATACCTGTTTTGTACTTGTCGACTAGCATCAGTATAGCACACATGTGCTAGTGCCACGCGCTCACCCATCACCTGGCAAACTATGGCCAATTATAACGTAGGCAGGACAGCACCTACTGGGTTTGTTCACATTCACAGAAGCAGGCTGATATAGCATCCATGAGTGCTGGCCACACTGTGGCGGTGGCGAACCCAGCAATTGCTGTTTACCCAGCCTGTTGCCCATTGGGTCTTTGGTTCGCAGAGCTGGCCCGTTGCAGACAGAGCGGTACATGCGTCCAAAAAGGGATCCATGTGTATAGTGTGCGGCCACTTTGTTTTGTGGATTCCCAGGCGAGCATTGACTAAAACACAACTGCTTTTCGCCCCAGGTTCAACAATGATAGCTGGCAGTGCCTAAACCACGCATTTGCTCCCTTTCTGTGGTGGCTGGTGTGTGCGGGTCTCAGTTACCATTTTTACATTTATCCTGTAGTATCGAGCAGGAACCTGCGCTCAGTGCATTACGGCTGAAGGAGACGTACTTTTGCCATCATGCAAGTTTTATTACCAATTGTCTGGGTAGTCGAGCTTGCGCCATAGCGTCAACAGCACTATTTGAGGTCTGCCACACTTGATAATACTAAAGGTAATCATGCTGCTTTCAGCGAGACACCATTATTCTCTACAAACCCTTGTCAACATGTCAACCACCACTCTACATGAGACATGTAACCCTCTAGAAGTGTGCTATTTGAATCCACACAACGCAAGTGACTTGTATTGTCCAATTTCTCTTACAACCTATCCCCCACCTCCCCACCGAGCAATGGCCGCAATAGGGGGGCAGTCAGGAAGACAGTGTGCCAGTACACAAGACAGCTAGGCAGTAGCCTCTGGCGCTATTTCGTGGCAGCCAACCGGTGTCCTGCTTCTAGATGCCGCTCCTAACAGACGGTACACCAATAACCGCTGTGGCTTGGTCGCTTATCTGAAGTTATTGTTCAAGCGAGGATCCTCACTCGCAACATGCAGTACAGCAGGGTGTCCAGGTTCTCAGTTAAAAGACAGCAGGGATAGAATTTCTTCCAGTGCACACACAGACACCTACAGCTTGAATTCACGACTCTCTCTCCAATCTATCTCAACAAATATCAGCAGTACAATGTCCAAGACCGTAGCCAATATCAACTCGGTGGCCTGCGACAGAATGCTGGAGGGCATTTTACTTTATGCTGCCCAAGGAAGCCACGAGGAAACAGGGGTGGTGGGCTCATTCCTGAGAATGATAGAACTAGCCTCAGTCTGCCGTCAGTGGAGGTTCCGTCTTATTGCGCACATATGCCGTACAGCTATAGCTGAATGCAAGCGGGTACCACACCAGAACGCTGGTAACAATTCACCTTCCAGCTACAAATGGATATCCAACATCAAGCTCATTACTGCAATGGGCCTGTCTAGTAAAACGAGGGAGCTATACATATACGATATCGACGGCAAGGGCACTTCTTCGTTTTCGGCAGCAATGGAAGCCACCCGATTTGGCTCATATTCTTGGGACAGGGTAAGCCTACTCAAATTTGGGCGGGGCGCATTCAAGGATACGGAAGCTGGGAACCCTGGCGTCATTGGCTCGGTCTTTTCTATTCTCACCTCCAATTTTCCTTCCATCAGCAATGTCAACTACTTGTTAGACAGCCTACCACGGACCAGCGGGACCACGCTACGTGCAATGCTGATTAACCATTACACCTCCCAGTCAATGACTGTCTGCATCCGGGAGTGGAATCTGACAGCCTCATTAGGGCTCCTCCGCCAAGATATCACGAAGCTGGATATTAGCACCTCGGTCATGGCTGGCGCACTGCAAGATTTACGGTTTCCAAACTCCTCTCTACAGTACCTACGAGTAACCGATGTAGAAAGATGTTTCCGATGGGACTGGTTTCGGAGCGATGCTAATGAGTGGTACGTCGTATTCCCAGAGTTGAAGGAACTGGTGCTAGAGTTCGTGTGCATGGGGGACGACATGGGTACTATGAGCATCGCTAGATTTGGCTTGCGTTTCCCCAAGCTGCTAATGCTCAGAGCGTTAAATGGTCTTCTATATTATTCAGACTTTTACACTGCGTTTGTCGACTCGCCGTTGGAATCGCTGTACATAGCCGAGATGGGAACCCATTTGGAGTATGTAGACTCCAGAGTGATAAGGAACGTGCACGCTTTGGAAATACGCCCCATGGAAAGTACCTCGTACCTACTGCATATGGTAAGCCCTTACTCTCATCTGCTATCTGTTGATTCGATGGCTCAGGCGGCCATTCTAGTCAGCATTCCACCGTACATGCTTCCTGCGATTAACTGGACGAATCTTCGGGAGGTCGAATTGGATCTTGACAGACTGGAATTCGAGCCAATTGATGCTCTCTTGTTGCGCCTTCCATTCATCAAGAGCCTTTCGATCAATTACTTTGTATACTCGTGGCAAACTACAGATGACTACCATCCTCATTGTACCAGCAGTGATTCGCCCGTAGAACTGCTGAGCATGAGTCTTCAGTACGTTTCGCTTGCCATCAAAGACAAGAATTTGGGCCCAGTATGCGTGAAGTGGCTATGCACCTTGATTCCACACATCCCATCGTTGCTGACAGCCCGTGTTCCCCATACATGTGTGGACGAGATCAAGCAGTTTGTCCAACTGTCTGGAAAGGATATCGGTATCCGTGAGGCAGCCTGTTATTGATAGTTTTATATAAAATATTTTAATATCCTCCACAATTATGTGAATATGATCAATATATGTCGCAGAAAACACGCAATTCATCTGACCTATTTGGAATATGTGCTATTTCCTGTGTTACAGCATAGGGACAACCGCTCTTGGTGGTGACTGGAGAGTGCTTGGATTGACGCTTGCTGGATCGATGGCTGGAGTCCCAAGGGCATCTAGCACAGACTTCTTGCATAAAGGGCACCGCTCCGACTTTTCAGTCAGCCATATCTGGATACAATCCTGGTGATATTTGTGTTTGCACGGCAGTTTCAAAAGTTTCTCATCATCCTCGATCTCTGCAAGGCATATTGCACAGACATCTTGCTCTGCTTTTTGCACAACAATCTCAATCCCGCCTGTGCTGTTCATGGCTGACGAGGAAATAAGACGTTTGAACTGGTCGTCTGTCAAAGTGCGCAGCCGGGGCTTCCTCCATCCCTGAGGCCGGGGCGCCGTGTAGTTGCTGAAGACAGGCATGTTTTGATGATTCAGATGAAGTCTCCGATACGCCCTGCGCAATATGTAGAAAGTGAACATGATGAATATTCCCAAACTCCCAGTTACTAAACCAATCACACTGGCTGTCGACATGCCCTGCGTGCCGCCACGACTGCCGCTTGCAACATTTGCTGTCGCCTGGCTTTCTGTACCGCTGGAAATGGCCCTAGTATAGAGACGGCCGTGCTGTGTGGTGCCATCCGCTGTCGGCAAATGATTCTCTGAAATTGTCCGTATGCTGCAACTCGTTGGAGAGACTGACGTCATCCAAGGCACCGACGATGTATCGTAAAGACTAGGCACAACAACTGCCACATGGGTGCTCCTTGGTATAACTGGCATGGAGTATAGTACGAATTAAAGCAAGTAGAGTCTACAATTACTGGAAAGGGGCACAGCGCAGAGATGAAAAGCAGAATGCGGAGAGGACGCCTTATGTATCACACTGTCTTGCCTGCAAACCCATGAATATCTGGTGGATTCTAATCGAACAGTCCACTCGGGTGACTGGCTGGCGGGGGTTAAATGCTTTTCCCTGAGCCCGCGGATAGACGGCTTGGCAAAATATGCATGTTAAAGGAGTGTGTAGAACTCTGGAAGTGTCGGACGAACATTTCTTTTGGAGGCATGATCAACAGAAGACCGCCAAAATGTACCCAACTATGCAAGGAGGGATGCGACGTCACCACCGAAATCCATAGCAAGAGTATCTGTGGAGCCAGAAGCCTTCCTTCTATTGGCGCTCATGGCAGTCCACAAATAATAAAAATAACGGGACGTGTCTAAAGAGACCTTAGTCACAATTTCTGAGAAAAGCACCAGGTACCGTGTTTTCCTAGTAGTAAACTATGCAGGTACTGGTAAAGCCAGTCATAAACGTTCACAAAAATATATTGGAAAAATCAGGAAGAAACCCTGCTGCTAGGAGCCAGCAAGGGGTATTTAAGCAAACGCCGAGTGCGCATACGGAGCTCTTACCTAAGCCGCGCACGGCCCAGGATAAAGTTGCACCACTCTCAGTAAGCTGCCTCGGGCACGACGGAACAGCCCTAGCGGCGTAACATATCTTGGTCGCTCTCAATATTCGCTAATTCCCAGATGGCACGACGCTTAACTGTGCTCTTGCACATGAGCTGGGCGGCCCTGAGTATCTGGAGCCTGCTCTGACAGAGATACAGCAGTGGGCTCTTCGACCTTTAATCCAAGTGCAGCCAGAACTGAATCCTTGCACAGCGGGCATTTTTCGGATTTCGTGGTCAGCCACGTCTTGATACAGTCCTGGTGGTACGAATGACTGCATGGAAGGAACAGAGGACAGCTGGTAGGATTGTCAAACCCCGACAAGCAAATGGCGCATGAGTCCTGTGCCTCCTTGCCTTGGTTATCCACCTCGCACAGCATTCCAAACTGCTCCTCGCTCATGACAGGGAGTTCGCACTTCCTTGCCACAACACCCAACTCGACGTTCCTGGCTGTAGGAGCCATTCGATTGCCGATACATCCTCGTAGCTTGAAGTACAGTATCGCCATAACAACCAGCGCCGCAATGAACCCAAACGCAAACCAGGGTACGTGGCTCCCTTGAGACTGGCCTGTGGTGCTTGAACCTGTGGTCTGGGTAGGCACTGGGCCTAAAGAACCTGCCGACGTCAAGGATGACAACAGGTCGCTTAAAGCTCCATCCATAGCCGTCTCAATATCTCTGTTTGTGTTAGGCGAATTCACCCATGTCTCCCCATGTGCCCCGCCAGCTGTGCCCTGCCTGACCAGCAACGTGGCAGGAAATGTCGGTGTGAGCTCAGTAGGTGATGGGGTGGTGAAAAATGGCATTATTGTGAGATACTATGTTGTTTGTAGAGAGGTGAAAAAGACAAGCTGGTCCCTTTTTGTTGCTGCTACCTACGCGCCTGCTGGATGGGCTGGGCAGCTCTGCAAATCACACGGGTTTATATCTGGAAGGAGTAAGTCGATGCCACGGAATTTTACATCTAGAAGAACAGGGCCAAAGGGATGTAAACCTGTTTGCTGGCATCCAAACAGGTATGCGTGTCCTATCATGCTAAGTGCCTTGTCCGCATGCACCGCATGCACCACATGTACCGCATGCTAGCATACAATCATTGCTGCTGATTCGCCACAAATCGGCCAATGATCAGCATGCTGGTACTGATCATCCAGGGTGTCGTTTCTGGATCACAATGGCATTTAAAAGGAATGGATTACTAAACCTAACTTGATCTCTGGCACCCACCATACACAGTCCACATAAATGCTAAGGGTGGCAATATCTAGTTTCAGGCTGAACGGTACCAGCTGCATGGCGTCCCATGCCCAGCCGCTGCTTCATATATTCCGCATCTCGTGGGACTCTGGCACAGGCTCGCGCTCAGGCTCGGATGGAGCCACATGCTCCACAATATCGATCGAGCCATCGCTGTCCTCTGCAATGCCAAGCCCAGCACAGACAGACTCCTTGCACAGCGGACATGTCTCGGACTTTTTGGTCAGCCATGTGCGGACACAGTCTTTGTGGAATACATGGCTGCATGGCAAAGTGACCAGGATCTTGCCTGCCTTAAAGTCAGACAGACAGATCACGCATGTCTCGGGGTGCTGCTCACCTTTGGGCTTGGATACTTCAGTGGGCAAGCTCTCAAATTGCTCATCGGTGAGCAATACCTTCTTGGGTTTCTTTGCAGAGGTTGGCAGCACCTGGCTGGTTTCTGGCGCATCGTTCCGCTGAGTGTACTTGCGCCACGCAAAGTAGAGTGCCATGAGGAAGATGAATCCGATAAACGCAAACACTGGGCCCAGCGCCATCTTGAGGGGAAACCTTATCGACTGGTCATCGTTATGATCGGGGTTTGATGACCATGCTTCGGGCATGTCTGCTGGCCTGTACCATGTATGCCTGTCAGCGTCAACTGTTACAAAAACTCCATTTGTGGCCGAAGCTGGCGGTCTGTTTGCCCATGTCTGTCTCTGAATAGCTGTGACCAGTGTTCCATCGGAGTTTATCGTGGTGGTCGCCTCCACTAGCATCATTGACAGCGACCCGTCGGTAGACACTGCAGTGGCTGTGCCGATGGGTAGTGTCTCCGATAGCAGTGGCGCTTGCGGCGTGCTCATATCTTCAAAGTGTGGTGAATAAGGTTAAAAGTGATAAGTGCTATAAACTTTAGCGTTTTAGTAAGCGGGCGGAAAAAGGGGGCGCAAGCGCAAGAGCGCGGGGCTTCTGGGCCCGCAGGGAAGGCGTCGATGTCGCGGGCCATGGGATCAAGTCCGCACTGCGCATTGTATAAAAAAGGTGTGGAAAGGTAGCAAAGTGTTTAGTGCAACTGCCTCAAGGAAAAAGGGACGAACCTCGGACAACCTTTATACTTGCCGCGCGGCGATGGAGCCGAGGGGACACCAGGCGATCTAATTGCAAGTGCGGACTTGGCACACGCATCGGCATCCGAGTGCTTTCGGATTTTGCTCGTGGGGACATTCGCAGAATATAATTTATTAAGCCGATAATCTGCCTGTAACAGACCGCAAAAGTTAAGGGCCAGCTTAGAGAGCAAGGCCAGCAGAGATGACGCCGAGCATCAGCGCAACCACTGCCTTGGTCGACACGGCGGAGCCGGTCTTGGAAGTATTGGTCTTGGCAGCACTGCCAGTGGCGGAGGCGCCTGATGACTCGACTGAACCCGTGGGGGCCGCGCTGTCCTTGACCATGTACCACGTAGCCCCAGACGCATCGGACCGTCTTGATGAAATGCTGGGATGCAGTTGCCGGCAGGTAGTTGTAGAAGGTCTCGGTGAAGGTGGAGGCAGAGCCGCTGCTCGGGGTAACAACCACGGTGTTGAGCGACGTCGACAGGGTCGCGGGCGTCGGGCCGGCAATCGGAGGGAGGGTAGCGCTGGACTTGGACATTGTTGGCTAGGGCCAAAAAGGGGCTGAAGAATTTCGCTAGAAAAACGATTAAGGAACACAAGAGGAGCGTAGGGAGCCTCGGGAATTTATATGCTCGCTCCAGCACCCACGACGCTAAACTGCGCCTCTCTCCGTCGCCTTGTGCTTGCTCGGCAATTGCTATTTTGCAAGGCTTTTCTATAAATGGAAGCAAGAGAATTTGTCTCTCCCCGTTCGCACTCAACCGTATGCGCTGGAAGCTATGCCGACAGCAAAGCAATTTCTCATTCTTGAATGCCGATGTAGCAGTGGGGGTGGGCCAAAATTAAAAAGCAGGATTGATAGCTGCACACAATAGCGAGTGTAGTGGCCAGGCCTATATATAGACTGATCCAATCAGCGTTGATCTGCACACAGGTCATGACGCTATCCCTTGTCCTGCACGATGTCATCACTGCTGGCCTGTTCTATTCCAGACACTAGCAGTCTGTGAGAGAACGGCAATGGCCCTGCACCGTCAGGGTCGTCCTCTTTTGTCAGTCGACACACGCTTGACAGAGTAGATGATTTGGAATGCAAATATGGAATATACCAAAAGGATCCAACAACCCGGTGGTACATCCATAGACGACCAAACCAAGGGGTGCAGGCACACCTGGCATGCAGTATTGTAGTAGTAGCTGCCACTGGCATGCAGTATGAGTGTGAGACAGCGCTAGATTAGGTGAGCTCATGATCCCGAATCAGCATATGCAAGTTTTGACAACCTTCGTGCATGTGCCCTTAGTCAGCCGCCAAGCGGCATATTCAAGAGAGAGACTGGCTCGGACATGCCCACAGAAGAGAGACTAACTGGACGGGGCACCCACTGTACCCACTGCGGCTCTGGCTCTGCTTCAGGTCCCTGCGACATATGCTGCTCTGTGCTGAGCCAAGGCAATGGTGGCACCATGCACATAGCGAATGCCAGGGTTGTCAATCCCTGCAAAGAAGTCTGAGTCGTAAGCATAAAGGAGGTTGTGAACTTGGAACAGCGCCTAGAGATCTTTTTCCCACTGCCCAGTACTCTGGCGATAGGCGCTGGACCCTGGCTCTTCTCTTTACCTCCTTTTTCACTTTGTCTATACCCTTTCTTCTGGACCTTGGTTTGTTTCTGCTTGACCGCCTTTTCCTCCATTTTTTAATATTGGAGCTGGAACCGGCTCCATTTGAATACTGTATTTATACAACAGCATGGCTGACAGGAAAATGCTGAACAATAGGTGCTTTTGCCACAACTCCACCTCTGGATATTCCACCCCACACACCTTGTGAATAACCAGGTCCCACGGTCGTGTAAGCCACCAGTTCATTAGCGTTTACCCGATTGTGCCTTGTGGAGCACATATACGCAGCTGAGGGTTTGTGTCTGTTTAGCTCCTACATGTCACACTTCCCTATTCAGTACCTGAACAAGCCGTCTGTATCACCATATATTTGCAGTGAGCATACTCCTTTGTTTGTCGCCATCCTCCGGCTCAACATGAGGAGAAACCCATGGTACGTGCATAGGGGCTGGCTCCACCTGCCTCCCGCTCTCTCGACCCCCATGCAGCATGCTGCAGCCTGCTCATATGGCCAACACCTGACACTCCTAGAGCAGCCAGATGTCACGCTGGCTCTCTCAGTTTCTGGATATGACCTCACACCCGTACCTTACACACCGGCACATCAGCCCTGTTTTCTCTGTGTTTCCCCCTCATCCCGCTGCATGTACGTTGGCGCATGATACACCTTGCCAGCACCCAGAGAGTACGGAAAGGCTGAACAATGGGAAGGATTTCGTGTATTTTTGCTACTTTACATTTTGAAATATTTTTTGGCCAGGACGCACAATGGGGCAGCCAGCACACGCACCGCCTGCCAGGGAATCCCTGATAAATAGCCCCGGCCCTCCTCACTACCCCCCATTCCCCATGCACATAGCAACTTCCACCACTTTTATACTTCCAACATGATATACAACAGTTCCCCCACCCCTCCATTCACCAAGGTGCCCACCCACGTCCTGTCCAAGATATTCAGCCACGTCTGCCTGGACTCGAAGCCCAACTATGACAACAGGTACAGGCTCAAGTTTGCTCTCCTCTTATCCTGGTGCTGCCGTGCCTGGAAGGACACCCTGCCTGAGAAAGCCGTGGACACCGTCACATTCGAGCACGTCCGCACTGGCCAGTGCAACGGTGCTGGGAACCATGGCATCGAATGGCGGTCCAACGTCAACGAGTTTATCAAGCTCAAGGCTACCCTGTCGGCCAAGAAGCTCCTCATCATCATGGACAGCGGATGCGAGTGCAGGCCGACTCTCAAGGATGTGATGAAGCAGTTCCGCTTCGAAGTACATGACTGGAAAAACATCAAATCCATTCATTTCGCTGGACCCGGTATCTACGAGCCTGGTACCGACTCTCCTCCATTCCAGCTGGGCGAGTATGCCGATGGCGAGCTCGACAAGTTCAAGTCATTCCTGACCAACATCACGTCTCTCACTCACAGCCTGTCCCGCCATGGGCATATCCCTGTAGTGGTTGAGCATAGGATCCCACAGAGACTGTTCCCGCTCATCAAACAACTGCACAAGCTGTACGAGGAGAACCTGCTCGGTGTACAAGTAACCTGTCCAGTTCAGCCATCCCGCTCCCAGAGCGTTGTTCGGCCCAAAAAGCTCATCATCGACTACTTGTATCTGAAGAGCATTGGTGCGAAACGAGAATACCCAATCGAGGATTTGATGCAGCTCCAAGTTTTATGCTTGAATGGCCCGTTTCAGATGAATTACTTCAAGACAACTAGCCAGTGGACGTACAACTTCAAGAACCTCACGACCATTACACTGAGCTTCGAGATTACCATGAAACGGTGCCTACGACAGCTGCCGACAGAAATTGCCAGGGTTTATTTCCCCAGCATACGGAACATTGACATTACCAACTCGTCCAATGTCTACGTCGATTTCTACCAGATATTCCATGGCTGCAACCTGCAGTCCTTGCGAATGATCGAGGATGCCGATGGTCTGCGTCGGGTTGACCCCCAGATTGTCAGAAACGTCCAGTGTCTGGATATCCTAATGAAGACACCTGCTGGCATAGCTGCTCCACTACCGCGCGACATCTTGACCCGGTTTTACTTGACTCCGTCCAGCGTCCAAGATGCAAGACTAGTTGGAAATGGTCTTGTATTCTCAGGCACTACGGCATGGATCAATCTACTGGTTCTGGAAATCGATTTGGCAATGTCTGACATGTGTCACCTGGCAAGTATGATTGTCCAACTTCCGTGTCTATGGCGCCTACGGCTCCTTTGCATAGCACTGGTAATGTCTGGATTAAACAAATGCGTCTGGGAGCCTGAACCTGCTAATCCAGACCCGTTGACGATCCACGAAATCGCCAAGAATCACTCGAGCGAGATCCTGCGCAGCAGACAGAGGATTCAGAAGGCTGCTTCAAGGGGCCAGAAACAGCCACAGAAAGCATCAACCAGCCAGCCGTATATATCAGCTTCACCTACCAGCCACCCGCGTCCACAGGCAGCGTCAAGCAGCGCACCGATTCGGATTGTGCCTAGTATTGGCGAGTCGCAGAAATCAGCAGGCAAAAAGCGCCGTAAGGAAACAGCTCCAAGATCATTACTGTTTACAGAGAACCTGCGACAAATCCAACCACGGCCTGAGGGTATGCCACATGTTATGCCAGAGGTATCCCGTAAGCCCGTTGTCAAGAGGTCACTGCCAGGCAAGGACTCGGCGAACAAGAAGCAGAAGACCAAGATCAACTCTGAGGGATACTTCCTGAGCGAGCGGCTGCAAGTCCTCCAAGTCATGTCTGCCGATGCCAGAGCGAAGCAGATCATTCTCGAGATGCTCCACTATCTCCCAAAGCTGGACAGCATCAAGGTAGTCGACGGGTTTGGCAATATGGTGCGGGCTGAACTCTTTGATATTAACATGGAAAGTACTATTAGTGTTTCTGAGTTCCCGCCTCGCGAGTAGTTCTTACCTTTATTACTTTATCCATCTGAAATCTTAAACAGTATCCAACATAGCATCGATCCACTCACAGCAGGACACTGTCAAGATATCCACACAGCGCCCAGTGACATTATGACGGCTTCCAGAAGCATCAAATATCACACATGGAAATCACCCATTCAGATCGAGGATCAACGACGAGTGGCACACCCTGCCACACCAAATATGGCGCCAGCATCTTTCCCTCGGAGGAAGTCACATGCCTCCTCACAACAAAGGAGAGTTCGGCATGCAGGACGTATTGCTCACGTTGGCCGAATTGGTGCATAAAGAGAGGCGGAGCACGTTGAGGTGCCAAATTGGGCAGCACGTAGAGTGCAATTGCAAAACAATCCCATGGGACAACAGGGCTCTTGACAGCGAATACCTGGACAACAGGCTTAGAGTTCACTAAACAAGGGTTGGGGTTGGCTTGGACAAAAGAGCCAGTCCGACAGCCAAGAGATTGTGGACATCGAGGGAGAGGGCAACGGGAATGTGTTTATTAGTTTCCACATCTTAGACCCAAGGTGTTCAACAACCTTATCTTTTTCTCTTTCATCGACACTTACACTACCTGTGTTATTGCCTACAGTTTACATAAAATGTTTATCAAGATGTCTCCACCTGTCAGTAGTACCCTTCGCAACCCACAGCAATGTGATCTCCACGGGAGGCAGGAGGCGTCTCACTTATTCGAGGATGCACGGGATTATTCTGGCATATAGCTCTGTTAAACATGCTTTTTATTATTATTTTTTGATTTCCATATACTATGATGTGCCCTGTAATACTAAAGACGAGCGATTTGCCCCGTGGATGGTATAGCTGCTTTGCTGACATTGTCATTTTTAAGGCAAAAATTGGTGAACAAATATTCACTTTCAGTGATTGCTTGATAGTGTATAACAGGGGTCCATTGGCTACCTTGATAGCAGGCTGCTACAGTCAGCAGGTGGAAACTTAATCAGAGAGCTTGGAATGGCATGATGCTGAGCCAATTGCTCAAAAATGAACTATTATGCAGTGAGACTTGGTTAAATATGTTGTAGGTCTAAAGCACACGGTGGGTGGTGTAGGGCAAGAGAAAGAAATAAGGAATAAGTAGCAAAAGATACTGTATATATGATTATGTGTGTAACTTTCGTGTAGCGCAGATTCCGAAAAGGCTGTCAAGCGATGGTATCTTAATCCAGAAATATGCGAGCGCTGTGAGCGTATCAGCAATAGAAAACGACAGAGTCAAGGAATATATATTGATGAAGAAAGCTAAAGAGAAGTAGGAAGGGAGAGGCGAGCGAAAAGGTTTTATACCATTGCTCGGGTGACACAGCCAAAAAGAAGAATAAAGAATAAAGAATAAAGAACAGCAGGATGAATAACTATGTAGTTCACAGTAATCGGATCTTGAGATTCGAACAGAGGCTGCTGTAAGGAACAGCTGTAAATGTAAGCAAGGATCTTTAAATGACATAGATAGACGCAACTGCCAAAAATGAGCTATTATTTAGTGAGAGGTGGTCAGATAACTTTCTACTTGTTATCAGACAGCGTATATTCTCTATCAGCCAACATGTTTACTATAGGTACTGAACTTTTTTGAACACCTTATAGGAAGGACGTATCGCAGTGAAGCTAAGGTACTATCGTTGTCGTGGACAAATGACAAGATACTATCCATATCATGCGATGATAGACTCTACTGTTTGTCCATGCGAATTACCTGAATATTTGGCATAGCCAATCAAGACAAGAGGTGAAGAATGACCACAAAGCAATTCTCAGCAACAACAATGCTCTAGGTGGCGAATATGAGAACAATGGACTTGAAACCCGCTCAACGTGGGTTGGGGTAGACTTGGACAAAATACAGCTCGACAGTCAAGGGATAGTGGATATCAAGGGAGAAGACGAAGAGCATGTGTTTACTAGTTGTCACATTCTGCACACTATGTGATTCACGGTCGTATTTTTCGTTTTCATCGACACTTACACTACCAGTGCCATTGCCTACAGTTTACATATATTGTGTTTCAAGATGTCTCCTGCTGCCAGTAGCGCCTTTCGCAGCACGCAACGATATGACGTTTATGGGAACCAGCATGAGCATGTTCCATACGACCGTACACGTGAGTTTTTTTGGTGTTAACTGATGAGAGTTTTCTCAATATATCTACATTGCAAACCACAAAATTTTCCATAGTACCAATGGTTATAGTGGGATGCAGTAAATAGCATAAACGCTGCTAACATAGTGTCACTATTCATGGTGTAATTATTGCTCGATATTGATTAGAAGGAGTCCAAAAGCTACCTTGGCTGGAATTTGTCATAGCAAGCAGCAGTAGATGGAGGTAAGGAGCCTGAAACCGTGCAGATCAGAAGCAGCTGGCCAAAACGGACTACCATTCTGGAACAACTGGTTGGGAGGAATTTCAGTCTTCAACAGATGGCGTTTATCTTCTGTCAGGCTGCACGTTTGTCTACCCGGATGCTGCACTTGGGTATCGTCACTACAAACACGACGGTACTCTAAACAACTAGCTCCCGTTCCATATCCTGAGCAGATAATGAGAAACTGGGTACACTTGACATTCTACAGGACTACACAGAACTCTCTACCCGCCTTGCTCCAATCTCACATTCCACCGGAGCCAATTCCTCCGGAGCCTCAAGAATTCCCAAAGCAACTCTAACCGACCGTTTACATAGCGGACACTCCTCCGACTGCTCCAGCAGCCACCCCCTAGCGCACATTTTATGAAACGCGTGATTGCAGGGCAGCAGCACCACCTGCCCGTTCATCGCGCAAAGGCAGATTGCGCAGTCATCGAAAGCACGCTTGAAAAATGTAATAGGGCGGACGCGCAGCATGTCGAACATAGGGACGGTGAGCACAGGCCGTTTGTTGCGCAGTTCAGTGCGGCCTCGGGCATGTACCGACGGCGGGCGTAGTTTGCCGCGGAATATTATGGCGGCCCAGACACTGCCAGTGAGGAACAGAATGCCAATAACGACAAAGAGCGCGATGAGCGTGGTGTTTGGGCGGCCGCCCTTGGATAGGGCACTGGGAGATGCTGAGAGTGTGAGTGGTGGGGCCGAAACACTGGCAAAGGAAGTAGTCTGCGACATTGTAGAAGAGAAAGGGGGGAGCTTTATAGAGCTGAGAGTACTCTCTTGTAATGGCCCACTGGATGACATGGTTGGAGGGGGCGGTTTCGTCATACAGGAGCCGGCGTGACTACATGATCTGCCATCATGTGCATGAGGGGCTGGAAAGACACTAAAAATGATATATAATTTTTGTGTGAAAAAGACATCTCTTATGCGCTCTTCTTCTTGTTGGCCGCCTGCGCCAGCCCGAACCGGACCCTGCCCACCGCCATGGCCACGGCGAACACACCAAACACCATCAGCGCCACCACCGCCGGCTTCTGCCACACGGCCACTGCCGAGTACGAATACATCACCAGCACATCGCCCAGGTCGCCTGGCGCAACATTCCCGGTGCTCACCACCACAGTGGTGCGGCCCGTCGAGTCCAAGTAATACCAGGTCGGCTCGTACGCAATCTCGGCACGCACCGGCGCCCTGACATCGATGTCGGTAGCGCCCTCGGGCAGCGTCACATGCAACTCGTACGACTCAACCGCGACGTTCTCCGCCACAGCCATGTCGACGGTCAGCTCGCTCTTGCCGCTGGCCGACGCCGCAATATGGCCGATAAACGGCACCTTCAGGAAATGCCGCGCGCCCTGCCTCCTCAGATACGCATGCAGTGGCAGGCTGTAGCCGTGCCACCACGTGTACTGGTCGCCGCCCGACAGCGGGTACCGCGGCTTCAGCTGCAGGATCCGGAACTCCTGGCCATGTGCCTCGCGCGGACTGGTCACGGCCGAAGTCGACACGTTGCCGATCTCGTCAACATAGTACATGTCCCGGGCGGTCACCGGCACAGGCACCAGAAGCGTCTTGATGAAGTTGTCGCGGGTCCGCATGAACTTTGCGATCGTCTCGCGCACCTTGTCGTACTGCGGCGGGCGCGGCGCCAGGCTCTTCAGCTGGTAGTGCTCCAGCACATTCAGGTCGTCGCCCAGATGGCTCACGAAATACTCGCGCCGATGCACCGCCGCTGCCTGCTCCTTGTTGCTCCTAAACGCAACCTCTGCCGGCCCATCCTCCGCCGTCGCGTTAAAGGGCCCAAACACCACCGACTTGCGCTGCAGCACGCCTGTATGCCGCGTCACCCTTGGCGCATTCACCACCGTCTTCTGCTTCCGTGTCTCATACACCGACGGCACCAGCGCACGATCCTCCCACACCCACTGCTGGTCGTCCGCAGGCTCCATGACCGCGGGCTTCGCCGACACGAATCGGCTCAATGTCATGTCCACGTTCAGGCTCAGCTTGTCGTTGGGCGCCAATGGCGCGCGCAGCGTGGCCCGGTACAGATACGCATTGCGCTTTGTGTCAAAATCCAATGGCACCGTTGGCAGCTCCACGCCCGACTTGCGCTCATGCACGGTCAGTGACGCCAGGTGGGCGTGCTTGGAGGCAGGCACGGCGATCGTGTAGGATTTGTATTGCTTGCTGGCGTGCTCATTCTGCACCACCGCTCCGATTTGCTCGCGAATGAACGGCGCTGAGGTCAGGTCCACCGTGCGGATTAGGTTGGTGTGCACGAGCCCGCTGGCTGCTGCCAGCAGCGAGAGCGTGTACAGGCTGCCTGCTACCAGGAACCGCATTTTCAGTTCAGATGTGAATTGGGAAAAGGTATGGAAGAAGAAAAAAAGAAAGGCAAGGGGACAGAGACTGGGTGGCCCGCCAAGTTCAACGCCCGATGCATGATTTATTCCTAACCCGACATGCTGGGCAGCGGTGATTGGGCAGGGAGGGGTGGAAGTAAACGCGCTCTCCAGTTGATCGTGGCCTATTTTCGCTGCTGGCCAGAGACCGGCCAGCCTGGCGGGCAGACGATGGTCTGGGGGGCTACAGTCTATGGATCCGGCACATGGAGCTTGTGCTGGCTGGATATGGCAGACAAGCTACCGCAATGTGGAGGCTCTTTCCTCACTACGTTTTATTCAGCGGGACTGTATATGAGCGTTTAGTAGATCCTGCTGGTCTCGTACATGTCCGAGGCCTTGCCCGCGGCGTCCACCGGCACCTCGCCGTACACAGGCTTAGTCTCGTACATATCGACGACCTGCTTGGGCTTGGGCAGATTCAGCGATGCATCTGCGTCCTTCTTGGCCGGCTTGGACATGTTGCCCTTCGACCACGGGCTGCCCTTGCCGGTATCCTTCTCCTTCTTGGCCTTCTTGGCACCAGGCTCCTCCTTGTGCTTGCTCGCCATGGTGCTCGCCTTGCCGTCCGGAATGCGAATCAGGGTCAGCGCGCCGTCCTTCAGCGTCTTGTCCACAATGTAGTACCCGCGGCGCTCCAGCTGGATGATCGACTCGCGCGGCAGCTCGGCGACGCTCGCGTCCACCAGCGCGGTCTCCTTGAACTCGCTGACGGGCGTCAAGATGTCCTCGACCGAGTCGTCCTCCTCAAGCTTCTTCTTCGTGATCAGGTAGTCGTAGTCCACCAGCACGGCCTCGGTGGCCGGCACGGCGGGGTCCTGGCCCAGCCATGTGATCTTCTTCTTGGTCGCCTTGACATCGCCCTCCAGGTGCAGGCGCAGCGTCAGCGCACCGACAGTCTCCCCGTCCTTCTTGATCTCCTCAACCACGGCGTTGCCCCAGTCCATCAGCGTGATCTCCTCGCCGAGCTCGAACGACGCAGCATCGGCCTGCTCCACGAGCAGCTGCGACGAGAACACGGTCGGCTTGGTGCCGAGCTCCTTGTTCTTCTTGTGCTTCAGCATCTGCTTGACAAGCGGCTCGGCGGGGCCGCCCGTGAGCGTCACAGGCACCAGGCCCTGCTTGATCAGGCTGGTGTGGCGTGGGGCAACAGGATCAATGACCTTCTTGTTGAGCGACCAGATCTTGTCCCACTCCAGCAGCATGTTCTTCTGCGACGCGCCCTGCATCAGTACGTACTGGCGCAGCGCCTCGATGGTCATGCCGCGGCGGCGGATGCCACGCACCGTCGGGAAGCGCGGGTCGTCCCAGCCGCCCACCAGGCCCTTGTCAACAAACCACTGCAGCTTGCGCTTCGACAGGAGCGTGTAGACAAAGTTCATGCGCGAGAAGTCGAGGATCTGCACCGGCCGCAGCTCCAGCGCCGGGAAGAACCACTCGTACTGCGGGTTGCGGTCACGGTACTCCATCGAGCGCAAGGCGTGCGTCACGCCCTCGATCGAGTCCACGATCGGGCAGCAAAAGTCGTAGGTCGGGTACACCTTCCACGCCGACCCTGTGCGGTGGTGCGGCGTCAGGTTGCACCGGTAGATCACCGGATCACGCAGCGCCTTGTTCTTGCTGTCGACGCTCATCTTGGCGCGCAGGCAGCACGTCTGCCCAAACTCGGTCGCCTCCGTCATCTCCTTGAACCGGCGCAGGTTCTCCTCCACCGACTGGTCGCGGCACTTGCTCGCAATGCCGTCCATGCGCTCGGCGCGCATCGTCTCCTGGTCGGTGTCGTCGGCATAGGCCAGGCCCTTGTTGATCATCTTGATTGCGTAGTCGTAGATAAGCTGGAAGTAGTCGCTCGTGTGCGTCAGCGCATCGCCCTTGATGCCCAGCAGGCGCAGGTCCTCGATGATCGACTCCTCGAACTCGACCTTCTCCTTGTTCGGGTTCGTGTCGTCGAAGCGGATCAGAAGCTTGCCGCCGTTCGACCGCGCAATGTAGTCGTTCAGCAGCGCCGCCTTCGCGTGGCCAATGTGCAGGTAGCCGCTGGGCTCGGGCGGGAAGCGCGTCACAACCTTGCCGTGCTCCAGGCCCTTGAACCCGAGCTCAAACGAGCCCTGCTCGCCCTTCTTCTCCTTCTTGTGCACGTTCTGGTGCCCGGCCACCACGCGCTGCGCAAACTCCAGCGACGAGATGTGGTTGTACCACCGGATGACGTGGTCCGGCAGCATCTCCGCCTTCTGCTTCAGGTTCCGCTGGAACATCATCGACGCCTTCAGCGCTCCCCACACCGCCGCATCACTGCCGCTCAGCGCATATCCCGCCACAAACGAGCGCATCACCAGGTGGTGGTCAAGCTCAGCCAGTGCCGCCTCGAGCGCCTTGAAGTCGTTGCCGCCCAGGGAGCCCTGCGCAAAGTCCAGCCACTTGCTGTCAGACGCCGTGATCAGGTCGCTGTGCGCCGACACAATCGACGCAATGGTGGCAGTCTCGCCAACCACCTCGCCGCCGGAGGTCGTCAGCAGGGCGCTGGCCTTCTTGTCGCCGTCCTTGGCGCTGCTGCCCTCGATCCACGACACGGCGTATGTGGCAGCCTTGGAGGCATTCACAAACTCAGCCAGCGACGCAGCAACTACACCAGATATGCGAGTCAGAACACATGGCGACAGGCGTCAAGAAAGGCATTCCTGTCCTCCTAAGGCTGCCGGCTACTTACTGTACGGGTGGGGCGAGCCTTTCTGCGCTAATGTAAGAGTACTCATTTTGGAATAAGAATAGAGCAAATCTGCCAATGCTTTTAGTGGAAACAAAGAGAAGAACAGGGAACAGAAAATGTTTGGGTGCACGCCCAGATCGGTCCTTCGAAATAAAATTTTTTTCGTCGGCCCCAAGCGTGAGCCAGCTATTTCCAAAATGCGCCTGCGCGATGTCTGAGTCACATATTATATCGAAAAGCACCTGACTCGGATGCTGGTATTCTGCAGCAGCCTCACGCAGAGCTTACCGCGTCGCACACAGCCGTCAAAAGCAGACCAGCCGCAGTGAACGTGACCAGTGGCATATAGTACACGCCACTGCCGACGCCTACAAACAGCCAGCTGCCCACCGGCACCCCCACCGCCACGCCTGCCACCACCGCGACATTGGCCCACGTATTCCGCACACATGCATCACCTGTCACGCCCAGACACAGCCCATACACGGCGCTGAACCCGCACACCATGCCCCAGCTGCTGCCCGCCGGCAGCCACAGGCACCAGACCGCCAGTGACAGACCCAGCCGCGCCCCGCACCGCACCACGCTGGGCTGCACGCCAGACCATGTCCGCAACGGCTGCGCGCTGCATCCGCCGACCGCCATCCCCAGGCCAATCACAGACACCGGCAGCGCAGCCGACAAATGGTGTGTA
The DNA here is from genome assembly GCF_002104995.1 of Linderina pennispora. NCBI lineage: Eukaryota > Fungi > Kickxellomycota > Kickxellomycetes > Kickxellales > Kickxellaceae > Linderina > Linderina pennispora. The sequence goes on along the minus strand of NW_024468251.1, from coordinate 78,916 downwards.
ACAGGGAGCTGGGTGGTGACATAGCCAGGAAGAAACACGAATGGCAGCAGATACATCATGCTGTGCAAGAGCAGGCCGAAAAGACTAGCAGCCTGCCGCCAGTCCACAGATAATCGCAGCGCACTGGGGGCCTGTGCATTCCCGCAGTCACTAGGCCGTCTGGTCTCCAATGACTCCTTTAGCGTAGCACGCCTCGATACTGGCAGGCCACACAGGTGCGAACAGAAATGGCACCATCAGCACCTGCGTGCCTGCGCACGCCAGCGCTGTCCATCGCAGTGCCCTTCCTGGCGACGTATACACCGCCAAATGCTGCCACAAAACACCCATGGCCGCTGCACCAACCCCTGCCGCACCCACCCGTGGCCGACCAGCTGCATGTGCGCTCACTGACGTGCCTGCGCCTACCAGCATATACGCCAGACACAGCTGCCAGAATTTGCTCTGCATAGCTGGCAGCCATCAACCCACCAGCTGTGGCTAGCGCGCCCAGCGCAACCATCACACGCACGCCCATCCGGCATTGCGCCCACACGGCCATTCGGCAAACAGCAAAGTAGCTGGCAAACTGCATTGCTCCAATCAAGATGCTAGTGCGCGACCGCTGCCAGTCCCATGGAGGGCGCTCTCGGAATCCAAACAGCAGCTCAAGGTTGTCCTCTAGAAGCCCGTAGACTAGCGGCAGCCCTGCACCCAGGCCCGTGACGACAAAACAAGCGCACACTGAGAGCGCCTGCTTTACGTCACCTAGCTCTAAATGCTGCGTGTGCATCAGCTTGTAAGGCAGGGAGTAGCGGGAGAGTGAGGAGATCGTGCTGAGGCCGCTGGAGCATTCCGACTGCGTATACATGTAGCGCTGGTGCAGGCCTGTGGAAAATACGTCATGCATAGGCACCCGCTCGTCTCCTATTTCGGCACACTGCGTTATCTCATTCATTGCATCGATATTAGTATGTAGGCTTTTAGACTTTTGTGAATGCAATCAGCTCTCTTGTCTACCCTGGTGCAGTGATATTTCCCAGTGATAGAGGGTATGCGATGAAGGAAAAGAGATGTCTCGCTAGAATTGTCCACCAAACCACAGCCAAGATCATTGCACATGTGCTCAAATCTATAGCTGTGAGGTTGCGTACACCCATATACAGGGCTGGCAGTGATAGCATGGGGAGGAATTTGAGTAGCCGCCACATCTGCATTGACAATATGGTGTGGCCATACACAATCTGCTTGCTCTACATATTCATAGACTCACGCCCCAAATTGCAGTCTACATCTCCTGATTCGCTGATAAGTAAAGCATATCGTACTTGACCTGTTTGCGCCTTCTTATGCTGTCTCTAATGCAGCTTTGTCAATACCCTAGCCGAGATAATGTTGAAAGTTAAGGAAGAGCGGCCGAATGCCATCGATTCCGGATAGGGGGTTACTTCAAGTAAGGGAGAAGAGCTGGGTATTTACAAGACGAGTTTGCCGAGGTTGTCCCGCAATGGCCTCGCTCTCTTTTATACTCGCAGGAGATCCATCTCATTCACAAGCTGTGTATCCAACCCACCTACTTATCACAACATTATCAATGTTCGGATGACATCAGTGGCGTTTGTTGTTATGAACCTCATTGTAAGCGTCCAAACACTGCTGGTGGTTCCATCGGAAGACGGAAACAGAGAAGCCCCTTGCATTTGCGCCCTGAGCCGGGCCACAGGTGATCCAGCTCGGTGTGCACAGGTGCCAGTACATCATCTCTCTTGCCTCTCCACCTGTGAATACAGGTTTGAGCTTCCTTTCTTTCCTTCTAGAATGCCTGCGGGTCTGTGTGGGTGAGCTACCGGCTTGCTGATGCTGTGCATGGATTGCTGCCATTTCCCCGTGCCCTGTTTCCCGTTATTTGCGGAGTTCGGTATCTGGCTGACACTTGCCAGACATCCTTCCTCGCACACGCCAAGGGTGGGGGATTGCCAGACACTACATCTCTCGGACTAGAAATACACGTACTGTGGCCATGAAGATTATCCATCGTCACGCGCCCATCGTGGCTCAGGCAGATTTAGCAGCTATATTCCTGTTTCAAAAAAAAGAAGATTCTGCGCTAGTGCACTGGCACTTGATGAGGATCCTGGCGCCCTCCCCTCAGCCATCCAATGGCCAATGCCATCACCTGCAGCACCTCCTCTACCCCCGGGTACGTTAGCTGAGACAGACGGACAACAAAAGCAGTGCCCGACCCATGCAACGCGTGCATGCGCAATCATCCCTACAACACTTTTTGTTTATATTCTCGTCAGAAGAGTAGCGAAAACCGACAGCAGTAGCAGATCGGCGCTGCCTGTTTGCCTCCCCCTTCAATGCCGGTCTTTCTCAATCGCTATTTTTCCCGTCTCTATTATCTGAACCTGCTCGTATTAGCAGCAATATTGAGTCCGCTTCCACCCAAACCCAGCGCTTTGTTGTTTTGCGTCCTTGGTCTCCTAATCTGGTGCATATAAAACGCCACCCCATGGAGCGCCTTGCTGCTTAGTTTCACACAACAGCTTGGTCCTTGTAGCTTTTTCTCTGTCCAGCACTCCATATCGTTTGTCTCCCATCCTCTCTTTACCACCTCTTGCTTGCTTTAATATCCGAATACACCGTCCGACGCACCACCAGATGAAATACGCACCACTCCTTTATCTGGCACTTTCCTCGCTGGCCATAACTGCAATGGCAGACTATTCAAGCGTGGCAGGCGATGCAAGCGCCTCAGTTCCAGCCTCCGGCACCAATACCGCGCCTGCAACTCAGCCAGACAGCAGCCCCTACACCTCCAACTCTGCCGATTCCGCCTCTGCCGTACAGACCACCGTCACTCCCACGGGCACACCCGTGCCGTCGGGGACCGTAGCTGTTCCCAGCGCTGGTTACTCATCATCTGGCACCGATGAGCTTCCAGCAAGTACCGCCTTGCCCTCAGACAAGTGCACGTGGGATAAGGTACAAATCCCCGACCCAGTCATGCTAAACCCCGTAAAGTCGTACTCGTACCAGCCCGAGAGCAGCGTAGTTCAGGCACCAGGCAAAATCGACAAGGACATCATCCAGATGGTCCGTGGCCTGACGCTCGAGGAGAAGATCGGCCAGATGACCCAAATCGAGGTTGGCCAGATCATTGACTGCAACGGGAAGCTCAACCGGACCGCAGTCGAGTACTGGATTGACAAATGGAAGGATTGGCTCGTTCCTCGAGTCGCCCGGCAACCACGATGGCATCTACCAGTGGTACTCGGCTGAGAAGTTTGCCGAGCTCACTGACGCAGTCCAGGAGATTGCTACCAAGAAGGGTGCCAAGATCCCCGTCATCTGGGGGCTCGACTCGGTGCGCGGCGCAAACTATGTCAAGGGCGCAGTCATTTTCCCGGCGGGAATCGCCACTGCTGCGACATTCAATCCGCAGTTCGCCTATGATGCCGGCCGTGTCGCTGCCAAGGACACTCGCGCTGCTGGTGCCCACTGGGCGTTTGCGCCAGTATTGGACATTGGCGTCAACAAGTTCTGGTCGCGCACGTACGAGAACTTTGGCGAGGACCCCTTCCTGTCCTCGCAGATGGCGTACAGCTCGGTGCGCGGATTTCCAGGGCGACTACAAGACTGATCCGCTCGCGCGTTGCTGCCTGCATGAAGCACTTTATTGCATACGGCAACCCGTTTGACGGCTCGGACCGTGCTGACCGCCACGTAGCCGACCACGAGCTGCTCGAGTACTACGTCCCGTCATTCAAAGCGGCCATCGATGCTGGCTCAGCCACTGCCATGGAGAGCTACGGTGCGGTCAGCGGCGAGACTGTGATGCTGTCAAACTTTTACCTGCAGACCCTGCTTCGCGAGCACCTGGGCTTCAAGGGCTTCATGGTCACTGACTGGGGAGAGATCTTGTCGCAAGCGACGATATATATGACAGCACGCGATCCCGAACAGGCTGTCGAGGGTGCTATTTTGCGCACGTCGACCGATATGTCGATGGTTGCTGATGACGCGTCATTCAGCAATATCACACTTGCGCTGGTCAGAAGCGGCAAGGTGTCAGGAGCGCCGCATCGATCAGTCGGTGGCCCGTATTCTGCAGGCAAAGAAGGATCTGGGCCTCTTCGAGAACCCGTACGCCGACAAGGAGCTGCAAAAGACTGTTGGCTCAGCACAGGACATTGAATCGGGCCGCGACACCGCACGCGAGTCAATCACGCTGCTGAAAAACGAGAACAGCGTTCTGCCGCTCAAGACCTCTGAAAGCGTGCTGTTCCTGGGCCCGACCCTCAACTCGTCTCGCTACATGGGCGGCGGCTGGAATGTGCACTGGCAGGGGCCGTCCGAAAAAGGAGGGCGACGCCGTGTACCAGGGCTTTGCGGATACTGTGCTCACTGGGATCAAGCAGGTGACGGGGTCAGAGCCTAGCTACATGCCGGCCGTTGATATTGATGGCACGACAAGGTACGACTGGGACGGCGTCATCGCCGCCGCGAAGAAGGCCGACAAGGTTGTTATTGGTTTAGGCGAACGCACGTACGCCGAAAACTTTGGCAACATCGACGAGCTGACTCTGCCGCAGGCTCACATTGACCTGGTTAGCAGCGTCGCTACGCTGTCGGGCAAGCCCGTAGTCACTGTGCTGGTCCAAGGACGCCCCCGTCTCCTCGGCAGCATCGCTAATGACTCCAAATGCCATCGTCAACGCATATCTTCCGGGATCGTATGGCGGTCTTCCGATTGCTGAGATTCTGTACGGCAAGGTGAACCCATCAGGCCGTCTACCGTACACATACCCGGCCCATTCATCGCAGGCTAGCCACACCATCTGGCAAGCGTCCTATGTGCCGTACAAGCCGCAGTGGCAGTTCGGCTTCGGTCTTGGCTACTCGACCATCAAGTACTCGAACGTCACGGTGTCGAGCACCACGCTCGAGATCGGATCCCCAATCACTGTTTCGGTTTCCCTTACCAACACGGGCACGTACGATCAAAAGGAACCCGTGATGCTGTTCACCCACCAGACGTACCGCTTTGGCTATGCTCCTGACAACTACCGTCTGCGCTGCTTTTGAAAAAGGTCGAGGTCAAGGCTGGCCAGACTAAGCAGGTTGAGCTGACGCTCAAGGCCGAGGACATGGCGTTCTGGGACAGATACCTGCGCAGACGCATTGAGCCCTCGCCTGTTGTGGTTGCAATCAACCCGTACACGCACCCTGACATTCCAGGCCACAGTGCAGTTGGAGGCGGATCCGCAGCAGGTGCTTGAGCGCCTCTAAACCGACCTTTATGCTGTTTTTCGCAGTACATGTATGTGGCTCTATCCTCCTCCGCACTTCATCCCAGCGGCATGCAGTTTTGGTCTCAGGTATGAGCACCCCCCGCATCTATTCCTTTGCGATTGGTGTTATTTGCCCACGAGTATTTGGATTCTGCAGCCCAAGTTCTCCGGCCTGCTTGTCCACCAGCACCATGAGGGACAGCAAGCAAGGGGTTCAGTACATCGAGGCAGTGAAAGGAGTCAGCTTTAAATACCTGCTCTGCTTTTGCTAGAACAGTCACCACACATAGACGACCTATAAACTATTTTGCCTCATACCTGAAATGAAATTTGCACGACTACAGGCGATATCGCTCATGCTGCTGGCATATCCATTGTCAGTCCATGCCCAGAAGCGCAAAAATCTTATCTTTATGATCTCTGACGGCTTCGGCATGACATCCGAGGCTATGGCGCGCGAATTCATGAGGTATGGAAACGAAGACACTATGAATTGGGCCAGCACCATGGACACAATGCTAGTCGGCACATCGCGAACGCGCTCGAGCAGCTCACTGGTCACAGATTCAGGTGCTGGTGCAACGGCATTTTCCTGCGGCACCAAAAGCTACAACGGCGGCATTGGAATTACCAGCGACAAGAAGCCATGCGGCACTGTGCTCGAGGCAGCAAAGTCCAAAGGATACAGGACTGGATTGGTGTCAACAGCCCGCATCACCCATGCAACACCCGCCGCATTTGCAGCACATGTGGCTAATCGGGGCATGGAGGACCTGATCGCACTGCAGGAGATCGGTAACAATACAATCACCCATAGCGTTGACCTGATGTTTGGTGGTGGGCGGTGCCAGTTTTTGCCCAAGAGCCACGACGATGGGTGTCGGTCGGATGAGATTGATGTTTTGGAGCTGGCGAAACGTGCAGGATACACCCGTCTCGCAGACCGAGATGCGTTTGACTCTTTGGATACTGCCAGTGTCCGTCTACCCGTCCTGGGGCTATTTGCAGAGAGTCACATGTCATTTGAGATTGATCGCGATGAGAAAGAGCAGCCATCGCTGGCTGAAATGACCACCAAAGCACTCCAAATCCTGGACCGCAACAGCCAGGATGGTCCGGGATTCTTTATTATGATCGAGGGAGCCCGTATTGATATGGCTGGACACGACAACGACCCGGCAACGCATTTACGTGACATTCTGCAGTACTGGGAGGCAGTAGCAGCAGTGCGCAAGTTTGTCGATTCCCATTCGGACACATTGCTGGTAAGCACATCGGACCACGAGACTGGTGGGCTGACCCTAGGGATTGATCCACAGTACGAGTGGCACCCTGAGGTGCTGGCGCCGGTAAGAAAATCGGCAGAACTCATCTGCAGCGAGATGAAGCGCATGTCATCAGACAAGCTGCGCGATCATGTTGTCAATTCAGTTCTTCCAAACTATCTTGGCATTAGCGACGCTGGCGATGGCGAGGTCTTGAATATCCTAAGCGCAGCAACATCACCGACAAAGCTCTGCAAGAGGATGGTTGGCCAGACTGTTTCGGCGCGAGCTCACATTGGCTGGACCACGGGCGGACACACTGGTGCTGACGTTGGTTTATATGCCTACGGCGCCGGTGCAGGCGGTTTGCGCGGCAGCTATGAAAACACACAGATCGGCGCATTCCTGGCCAGATACCTAGACGTGAGCATGGGCTCCCTAACCAAGGCCCTGGTAAACGAAGTGACCGAGCAGCACGGATTCAGCGACGGGTCCAGCGATAGCGCGTAGCGGCTGTCTACGAGGTTTGGATCGATATATTTTTTATTACCCCGAGGATGGCAAACACATAGTTGTAGGCACTAAACAGGGTCTACTGTGCAATGGAATATTCATGAATCCAAGCAGCTCTAGCCACGCCAACTACGTACCACCAGCAATGTTTGACGAGCAGCGAAAATAGCCTGGATTGGCAGCAATCGCGATAAGCAAGGATATGTACCAAAGGGCAGGAATAGTGGAGTAGTGCTAAGAGAAGCAAATCTCCATTCGCCTTTTTGCCAACGGAATTCGCCATTTGTGCCGAGCATTGCAAAGAGCAGCAGCAGCGTGTGCTGCAGGTGCAAGCTGAATAGCGCCGGCAGGGGGACCGTGCCAGGCAGACTTGCAGGATCATGTGGCCAACCCAGTATGCATAGACGGGCAGCTGCGGAGGAAAGGGGGGTTAATTGGTAGTCCGCGTTTGCCGAGCCTAATCTCTCACAGACCACTCCAACCACAAGTCTGCTTAGCAGCTGGCGCTAACCTCCCGGCCGAACACCACACGGGTGGTCAATGGCTTAGGCATCGACAAGCGGTGGCGGCGGTGCAGAGCAGGGTCGTTGGCAGCATTATGTGAGGCGCATTGAGAAGAAAAAAAAAAAGAAACAAAAATCATTCATCCACTGCACGTATTCTTTTCGACATGTGCTACTTGCAGCATCATTGTGCCATTCACTGCCTGCAAAGCAGCTGCCAGTGCATATAAAAGGAACTCGCCCGCCTGTTCCTTTCTCTTTCTCCACCACACCCTACTCCAAGCATTGCTCTTTTCTATCCTCTTTCCAGATGGTTTTCACCTCACCACACGCTGACATTACTGTCCCGCCGTTGGACTTGCCGACGTTCCTGTTCTCCTATGCTGAACAGCACTCTGTGTTTGGAACGCAGCCCGATCTGCCCGCATACATTGACGATGATGTCATCATTAGCTACGCGGAACTAAAGCACATGGCCTCGACGTTCGCGGCCGGGCTGGTCAACAAGCTCCGGCTCAAGCCCCAGGACCATGTAGCCCTAGTCTTGCCTAACACGGCGTTTTACGGTATCCTGGTGCTTGGCACGCATATGGCTGGGTGCGTCTGCGTCACGACCAATCCGCTGAACACGTCATCAGAATTGGCGCACCAGTTCCGCATGACCCAAACCAAGGCGGTTGTCACGACCATGGGCGCTCTGGCCACTGTGCGACAGGGCCTTGAACAGGCGAACCATAGAGTTGGCCGACAGCCACATTATGACTATCGACGGCAATGAGGACAACTTTAGGAGGGCGTGTTCGTCAAGGCCGTTCCCGCACGCCTATATTGCAACGAAGAAGCAGGCAACAACCACGCCGGCGCTTGTCGTGTTCAGTTCTGGTACGCAGGGCCTGCCCAAGGGCGTGCAGCTGTCGCACAGCAACATCATTGCCAACATCCTGCAAGACCTCAGCAGCGACAGCAAACGACCCGGTGATTGCCGAGGCGGAGCGTGAGCGGAAGCCGCGGGCGACGATTGCGGTTCTGCCCTACTTCCACTGCTATGCATTGACGAATGACACTGCTGGCATGTGTTGCCAAGGGCTATACGCAGGTGGTGATGCGCAGGTTCGATGTAGAGGAATTCTGCGCATTGGACGCAGCAGTACAGACCGACGTTTGCTCATCTGGTGCCGCCTGCCTGTGCTTCTCCTGGCAAAGAGCCCAGTACGTCAAAAACTACGACTTGTCGAGCCTCGTGTACCTGAACTGCGGAGCAGCGCCGCTGGGCCGTGAGCTGCAAGACGAGGGGACTCGGGCTGCAGGCTGTGTCATCACTAACGCGTACGGCCTGTCGGAGGCGTCGCCAGTGACGCACCGCTCACAGATTCATGGCACACCTGTGGGTTCTGCTGGCGTGTTGCTGGCATCGATGGAGTGCAAGATTGTCGACGATGGCGGCAAAGAGTTGGGTGCTGGACAGCAGGGCGAGATATGCATCCGTGGGCCCAATGTCATGATAGGCTATCTAAATAACCCGCAGGCGACCCGTGAAGCTATTGATAGCGACGGCTTCCTGCCACACAGGAGACATCGGATACGTCGATAGCTCCGGATACTACTTTGTCACTGATCGCAAGAAGGAGCTCATCAAGTACAATGGCTTCCAGGTTGCCCCCTGCCGAGCTCGAAGGACTCTTGCTTGACCACCCGGCCGTTTTGGACTGCAGCGGTCATTGGCGATACCCGATGCCAAGCTGGCGACGGAAATACCCAAGGCATTCGTCGTGGTTCGTCCAGAGCACAGTAAGCCTGGGATTGCAATGGACGTGAGAGAGTGGGTCGACGACAGGGTTGCATATTACAAGAAGCTGCGTGGTGGTGTTGCTATCGTCAAAGAGATTCCAAAGTCAGTCTCCGGAAAGATTCTGCGTCGGGTGCTGCGCGAGCGCGAGGCGGCAAAGCGTAGCCAGCAGCTCAAGGCCCAAGCTCTAGCAGCTATTTATGAGCATTTATAATGGTAGTTTATTGCTAAGCGTCCTCATTGCGTATGGTCTCGACAATGGCAGTTTGCCAGCGAGCAAGACGGTCCGGCAACTTAGCCAGCGGACTGGCGACCCGGAAATTCATAATCTCTTGCAGCACTGTTGCGCATCAGCACCAAGACAAGAGCTGTCTTTGCAAAGCACTTGCCAGTCGATCCACCGGTTGATGGTCAGCAGCTTCGCCTTGGGCCAGTAGGTCCAGCGATCGGGCAAACAGAGCGACGCCAGCTAGGTTAACCCTTGTCGACATGTTGGCGAATGTTGCATCGCCGGATCCGGATAGGTTGGCGGCAACGATTGCATTCCGGGACGTTAGCGGGTGGTCGGGGGAGGCATTGACTGAGGAGCGGTCGATGACGACAGGCCGTGTAGAGACGCGCCCGCGTTCCTCGATCTGAATCGCATGGCCAACACCACGCACCTTCCTGGCAACAGCGACTTGGGCAATTTCAAACCCGTGTCCAGCTTGCAGCTGGCATCACAATGTGGTCGAATCCCGGCGATGATGGCAGCATAGATGATGTTGACGTTTGTGCCATTCACGTTGGTATTCGCAGGTGGTTCAGTGAACCCGCCCCTGAATCCGGGAACATCGTCCGGCCCTGGGCCGGATCAAATGGCTCAATGGCACGTGTTTGTTGTGCTCGCTGCGTTGGATTCGGACCAGGTTGAGATCATGCAGCATGCGGAGGTACTGCTCGCGGTAATCTTCGAGCGCATCCATAGCATCCCTGTTGATCCAGTTCTTCTTGCAAAAGTCATGCAGCTGCCGACGAGTTCTGCCTGGAGCGGACGCAGCCTTTCGCCAGTCCTCATACGCAGACAGCAGCAACCAGCAGATCAGACGCCTGCCTGTCATCCGCGTATGCAAGCCATTTGTACTTTCGGTATTTGGCGTGTGCAGCACTGGCTGAGACGCGCTCGTCAGGGTCAAATGGGCGAATGAGCATGGGCTTGCCGAGCGACATAGCTGCAGCAAGGGTGAGCACGGGGTCCATACAGTTGAGCATCGTTCCAACGATTAGCATCTTGCCAATGGACAGGTCAACAGGCAAAGTAGCAGAGATGCCTGCCAATGGGTGTCAGCTCTTCGGCCTCATCGAGGGCACCTGCCTCCTTGAGCTCATGTATAGCCTGTGCTACTGACGACTGCAGTGGCGGATCGATGGCTTCAGCGAGGAACCCCGAGATATCGTTGAATCCGTGCATCTTCACCATCATAGAAATCCCGATCAGTGGCAGACGATGCATCTCGGGGGCCTCATACTCTGGCATAAGCGCGTGCTGCTTGCTGCTGAACAGGCAGAGCGTCAGCCCCTTTTGCACACGGCCTGCACGCCCGCTGCGCTGTTTGACATTGGCCTTGCTGACTGTGGCAGTCTCGATTCTGGTCATCCGCCGCTTCTTGTCCCAGATTGCCTGGTTGGCAACACCCGAGTCAATCACAATAGTGACATCCGGGATGGTGATGCCGGTTTCTGCGATGTTGGTGGCGAGCACTACCTTGCGCCTGCCCTCGGGGAAGATTTCAAACGCAACATCTGTATACGTCTTGGTCGTTCCAGGGCAGGTCTCGTTGGACAACGCAGAGTGCAAGGGAACGATGCTGGCGATGTGGTTGATGGAGCTGTCGCTGCCTAGCATTCCGTGCAGCTTGCGGATCTCGAAAATTCCAGGCAGGAATACCAGGATGGCGCCCTCAGAAACATCAAACTTGGCGCACATATCCTGGAACACATCATCAGCGCCGCTGCAGATGCAGCGGATCAGGTGGTGGATCAGCTCCAAGTTGACGACATCTGTGCGCATTTTTGATACTGTCGACCACGCTGCCACCGAGACATACGAGGGGTCCTCTAGCGATTGCTCTCGGTTATAGTCGCTGCTACTGGCAAACGATACGCGAGTCTCATCGAACGACACATCCACATCATGCCTCGCCAAGTTTCCACCGCGCGTAGTTACGTTGAACGAAAACGACTGGTTGTTCTGGTCCACATATTTGGGCCTCTCAGCGAAGAAACTCTGACTATCAAGCACATATCCAGACATCTGGATGACGTTCTCCAGATACATGTTGGTGACAGGGAATGTTCGGCCAGGGATGTCGACCACCGGGCAGCTGTCAAAGTAGTAGGTGAAGATGCTGGTGTCGATGGTTGCACTCATCAAGATGACCTTTAGATCAGGCCGCCTGGCCAACAGCCGACGCAAGACGATTAGCAGGTAGTCAAGCTCCAGAGTGCGTTCCTGCACCTCGTCACAGATCACACAGCTGATACCTGCTAGCTTTGGATTCTCAACCAGCATGCGCAACAGCACGCCCGTGGTGCAGAATACAAGCGGGTTCTCGTCAACTGCACGCGCGTTAAGTCGCACCTGGAATCCGACCAGCGAATCTTTGGTTCCAAGCTGCCCGTCCCCAACTTCCAGAGAGACGCGCTGAGAGATAGATGTAGCAGATATCCGGCGCGGCTGCGTACACAAGATACGCCCACCTTTGTACTTTGCCGACAGTAGCAGCCGCAGGGCAATCTGCGGCACCTGGGTGGTCTTGCCGCAGCCCGTGGCTCCACGGATTACCACTGTCTGTGAGCCAGCCAATGCGTCAGCTATGGTTTGCATGTACTGGCAGGCCGGCAGCGCTGCCTGGGTCGCTGCATACTTGGACTTCCACTTGTCGGTACTCTGGCGCTCCGGGATGACATTACGTGTCCATCTGGCTGCGCGTATCCGCATGGCTTTCTTAGCATAGTGCTCTTGCTGCGACCAGCTGACCTTCTTCTCGCCGCTCTTTTCGGGTGCATCGGCAGCCAAGCTTGCTGTTGCCATCTCCACATACTGGCTGCGCAGTTGGCGAAGAAAATCGACCCTGCTCGTCGTCTGAGCAGCGGCCTTAGCACGCTCAGCTTCGCGAATATGAGCGTCCCACGTGTCCCACTCGCTCCGCAAAGATGGCGGCAGACGGTGGGCAAGCTGTGGAGAGTGTGCCTGCGCGAAGAGATAGACAAGAGCCACATAGTCTTCGGCATCGCGCCGCGTCCTGCCAAAAACACCGCCAGGCATTTCATACACCTGTGACTGGCCGTGGAATGCTATGCATGGCTGTGGATCAAGAGGAATCGCTCTTAGTGCACTAGCATCGGACCGGGATGACGCGATTCCTGGTGTGGACCACGTTACTGTCAGACTCGAAACATAGCCTGACCCACGCAAACCACTGCTGTACTTTATCGCCGCCTGGCTATCAATTCGATGTACAGATTCAGTAACGAGATCTCTCATGCTAGCGCCAGCCCAGCCTGCAGGCGGAGCAGTTTCGACGATTCGTACTGAGCTGGCTGAGGCAATCGGTGCGCTATCATCTGCCTCAGCATCACTATCGCCGAAGCCGAAGCCGAGCCCTATTTCGCTGCCGCTATCACAATTGCTATCTGCGTTATCGGCAAAGAAATCAGTCTCTTGCTTCGCCGAGGTATTCACGTTCTTTGCCAGCCTCTTCTCCTCAACAGCAGCATTTGCCTGCATCCTGGCCATGTCGACAGCCTCCCTCTCGACCTCATGGTCCTTGAACGCGCATATTTCATCCAGCAACGCATTGTGGTATTGGGGCCAGATCCGGTCGTATTCTGCTGCAGCCTGCGCTCCATCGAACAGCCAATCGTCCTGGATCTCTGCCAGCGCTTTCGCCTCCTTATTGACCATGTCTGATAGCTTTGCAAGATAGCTGCCATAGCGGTTGCGCTGGTTGTTGGTGCGCAGGTAATCGGCCCACTCCTCCATTGCTGCCCGACGTACACTGCGCCGTGCGTGTACAATTCCAGGGTCTTCGTCGCTGTCATAGGCATCCGCATCATATCCATCAAGCCCAAGACTTTCCATCGCACGAGCCAAAAAGCCGTCGCCATCCGCATCACTCGCCTCGGGCTCACTATCTTGCGCGCCAGCAACATTGTCAATGAATTCTGCTGACTTTACCTCAGGCTCAGGCTCAGGTTCAGGCTCAGGCTCAGGCTCAGGCTCAGGCTCAGGCTCAGGATCAAGTTCTGGTACAGGCTGCGGTAACGGATCTACAGCACTCATGGACTCAGAAACGTCATTCCCGCTGTCTGTTTCAACGACCCCTTTGTTGATCTCAAGTTGATCAAACTCCAGCTTGTCCCTCATGTCCACCGGCAGCCGATCTGCTGGTACATGGAAGCACAGCCATGACAGCATATCGAGGATATCACCAGCACCCTTGGTTGCCTGCATTGCCTCACGAACATCGTCCTCGTTGAAGCCATATTTGACCAGCGTCTCAAATACAAAGTTGATCGACCGGGTCCAGTCCTTGGCATCAACCAACTGTTCGACATCGGGAACTGGCAGCTCCAGTTCGCCAGACCGGATCTTGTCGATAATCATTTGCTCACTCTTTTCGCTGAGAACAACAGCAGGCCCCTTTGCAGGCATGCGGTCCTTCAGCTGTAGCTCCTTGTTGACCCGTGACTCCGCCTGAGTTTGCGCCAGGCTCAGCGAGACCCAGCCGGCAATATCGCAATTGCTGTCGCTTTGATCCGCCTGCCCCTCCGTTTCAGTGGCTCTGTCGTTTGCTATCATCGCCTCTATGGGCGGCAGGGCCGGGTTCTCTGCAATGATCCCAGCTGCGTCACCCGCTGTTGCTGCTGTAGCAGCTTCAGTCTTCGCTGCCGCTCTCGTTGCCGTTCTTGACGGCATACTGACTGTTGCATAAGCACTCGGGTCGCGCACGACCTTGGTCTTTTTCTTTTTGCTAGGCATTCTTGAAAAGTAGAGCTGAGGTGAATGCAGAAGGAATCGGAACAGTAAAGCAAGGAGCAATCATCATCGCTTAACACCACTGCGGCTGGCTTTGGCTGCAACGCATCAAGCCACTGATCAGGAGAATCAACTCGGATCAGAGCTGCTGTTGACACTAGGACTAAGCTCGATTCCTGCGCAACTTCCGCGTTGGTTTTCGCTCAGCTTCCCCTGTACTTATTCGATGTCTGAGCCTAATTCCTCTCCATTCTCCGAGACCAATGCACCGCTGCCAGAGGAGCAGCTGAACAGCAGTGGCCCACCCAGCAGGATAGTGGACTTTGCAGCCTTCGAACACCAGAAGGAAAACATCCAGCCGCTTCGCCGCGGCCGCGCAGCCAGTACTCTTGCCATGCTCTATGGCACTCCTGTGCCAACAGCAGATGAGGAAAACACCAATCCTGAGCCCCTAAACAGCATGGCCCGGCAGAGCTTGCAGCCTGCACGACCCCTGAGTTCTGAGCCGCCACAGCAGCAGGCTGCAGAGCAGCACAACAGCCCGTCAGAGATTAAGGTGACTGGAAGGTTGCAGGCCCAGAATGCGCAGTTTCAGGCTGAGATTTCTGCGATTGATCCGGTCGAAACCGAGGATCCGTTAGATGTGTACTATCGGTATATCCAGTGGCTGTTCGAGGTGTTTCCGCAGGCATCTGGCCACCAGGCAATCATAAAGCTGGTGGAGGCCCCACTGACTCTATTCCGCGGCCAGGAGCGGTATCGCAATGATGCGCGGTACGTGAAAATGTGGCTATGGTATACCGGACTGATTCATGACGGCCAAGAAGCAGTGTTCCAATACCTGCTCTCTAACAAAATTGGCGATTCGCTAGCAGTCTTGTACGAGGAGTATGCAAAGCTTTTGGAGTCTCGAGGGAAAACTCCTCGTGCGGACAAGATTTTCCAGCTGGGCATTGCGCGAAAGGCACAGCCGTTAGCTCGGCTTGAGCGGAGGCATGTCGAGTTTCAGCGCAGGGTCATGGCGCGTACCATGCAGAATATTGAGCGGGAACAGCACCAACACCACGAACACCACGAACACCACCAACAGCAGAGCGGACGGGGCATTGCTGGCAGCCATGGAAACGCGGAGCGCACAATGCTTGGAACAAAACGATCCAGTCGGGCTACACGGTCTGTTGCCGCAAATACTCTATCTGCATCGCACCGCGGCCTACCAGACCAGCACCAGCAACAGCAGCGGAACACAACTCTACGCCCAAATTCGCGAATTGCAGTGTTCTCCGATCCAGGCGGCAGCCATGCAGGTTCTATGTCGGTTAACAGCGAAAACAGCCACAGCGATGACGCGACGCCTTGGCGCGATGTTGGTTCAGATGAGTGGCGACGCAAGGAGAATATGCCTGAGGCAACCAGTTGGCGCGGACAGACATTGGAACAGCGCCGGACTCTGAGAGATGGTACACCTGGAACGCCAGCGGTTGAAAAGTTCGCTGTGTTTTGTGACGACACTGGCGATGCCTTTTCGGCTGCATCGGCGCAGATATTAGATACGACAGAGCCTGTGGGTTGTGTCAGCTCGGCCCTCACCCCCCGGCGTAGCCGTAGCCAAGCGGCGCATACGACGGTTGAGAATCTACTCAACTCTTTTGACAATTTGGATACACCGTCAACAAACAGGACTCGGCACATGGTAAAGGGCAAATCCAAACAGCTGGCTGGAAAGAACCCAGAAAGGATGGTGATGCCTGCCTATATGTTGTTTCCACATGGTGGCGACGTGCCACAGTGCGCGGAGGAAGCCCGTGCGCAGCTAGCCAGATATGCGTTTGACTACGAGGCGTGGCATGAGGATGAACAGCGGAAACTGAAGGCGATAGAAGCGGAGCGCGTGGCAGTATCTGCTACAAAATTGGGACGCGAGGCTTTACAGCGTAGCAATATCCCGCTGAACGATGATGACTATAATGATGGCGAGGACGACGAGGACGATGAGGACGATGGTATCGCAGATGAGTCGGCCTCGCCATCATTGCTCGGAAAGCGGAAGGCTGCGGCATCTTCTCCAACAATCAATACCCGTGCAGCCCAGGAAGGTATGTTGGAGATTTGGAACGACATGTCGGACTCGGACTCGGACTCGGAGAGCCTGCAAGGGCTGCAGGCCAAGACCAAATTGAGAAAAATATCCAGCGTGGTTGACGACGACTACCAGTTCACCATGGGGCCAGTTGCGCCGAATATCATGCCAGAGGGCCTTGCAGAGAAGCCGGCCGTGATCCCAAGCTCGACGCGCTCGACACGCTTTCGGTCATTCCAGGACAATGCTGATGCCAGCTCGCGCATAGCAAAAGACGAGAATGACCCACCGACACTGATGCTGAGGGGAGTGCACTCGTTTACTCAGCCGGACCTGATGAGTCCAAAGGCGAAGGCCACACCCTTGGCTGCGCGCAGTCAGTCACGGCCGTTGTCGGGTGCTGCTACAGTTGGTGTGGTTCGTCGAAGCCAGCCCCACTTTAGGACGAGTAGCGTGGATGAAGGTGGTGCACCGCTAATTTCAAAAACACCAATAGCGCGACGGGTATCTGTGTTCAAAGATAGTTCGCCCCTTCACCCGTCGCTATCGCCGATTCTTGACTCAGACCCCTCTCCTCTTTTTGTGTCATCAGCAGATGCAGCATCCACACCAGCCCCGCTTGGAAAAAGATTCGCTGTGTTTTCAGATTCGCCATCGGCTGTCAGCGATGTTGTAGATGCAAACAATGCTGATATGCACCAGGGTGTGTACGGATCAAAGGACAAGCCCAGCGGCTTATACTACTCAACACCAGCACACGGCCGCGCGCGTTTTGTTGGTAGGAGCAATTTACTTACCCCCGCACAGAGGCCTGTCTCGAATTCGGCTTATCCACAAACCCCTGGACATACTGCCAATGCATCAGGCTATCTGTCAGGCAGTGGCGCTGAGCTGACGGGAGTCACCGGATTCACGGGGCTGTCATCGATTGGCAGCTCTACAGCGCTGCTGCTTCGTGGAGAGCTTGATATAGAGAGCGAGAGGGACGCTGATGCTGGTAACAATCACACCGACGACGATGAGCAGCACTCCGAGGACCCTGTGGCACATACACCCGTGCGCAAGCGCCTGTCAATAGCCGTCAAAGATCTGGGGAACATCACGCCACGGTTCCCCAAATCGCCTACTGATACCAACAGCCATTTCATGGGTCTTGATGATGACGATGAAGATGAAGATGGCGAGGACGACGAAGATGAGGAGCCACATACTGAAAATATTGGCGAGTTTGGCAATTTGGACAGTCAAATGCATGAGCTTCAAGCGGAGCTTGGTGGTGGTCGGTTTGCACAACCTAGCACACCTGCCCAACAGCAGGAGCGCCCGTTTAGCGTGTTCCGGGACTAGAGTTTCAGTTCACTTATATTTGCATAGCCGAATGGCTCACACTACACTTACTATATCTTCCAGCGGAAACCAATATAAATGTACTAGAAATACTCTGCTCGCGATGCGAGCTCGGCTGCTAGTCAGCATGGGTTGACATGTCGATAAGAGCATCACGGCGAACCGGTCATTTGAACGTGTCGGATGGTTGTTGGTGCAATGTTGATCATGGACATCTCCCACCTTGGTGGCCTGCTCAGCGTAGGCGCTTCAGCGCTGGCTCGCTGCTGCTGGCAACAGAATCGACTGCTGCTGCACGCCTCTTGCGCGACCTCTTTGTTGCAGGGGTGGTGCCAGAAGCATCGGCAGCAATGGCTGTAGAGTGACGGAACCGTTCAGGAATACTGCCTGAATCACAGAGTGACTGGAAAACGAGTCTGAAGTCTAGAACTGCTGCAGCGGCCTCTGTTTCATCTGATGGCATCTTCGCTGCTTCGTGTGCAGCCTTCTTGGCCAGTTTTTCGCCCTTTTCTGCTGCTTTCCTTGTCTCTGCCATTGCCCTCTTTGATGCGTTGATCTCTGTAACCTGCTCGCATGTTTTCGAAATAAACGCCTGCTTGATTATTTGCTTGCCACTGCGGACATCATGGATCCCAGGCCATGTACGGTTAGACAAGCAAATAATCAAGCAGGTGTTTATTTCGAAAACATGCGAGCAGGTTACAGAGATCAACGCAGCAAAGAGGGCAACGGCAGAGACAAGGAAAGCAGCAGAAAAGGGCGAAAAACTGGTCAAGAAGGCTGCATGCGAAGCAGCGAAGATGCCATCAGATGAAACAGAGGCCGCTGCAGCAACTGCAGCAACTTGAAGTAAACTGAGGCGCTATACGC
Source organism: Linderina pennispora (assembly GCF_002104995.1). Taxonomy (NCBI): domain Eukaryota; kingdom Fungi; phylum Kickxellomycota; class Kickxellomycetes; order Kickxellales; family Kickxellaceae; genus Linderina; species Linderina pennispora. Next base: position 60,256 of record NW_024468251.1, on the reverse strand, counting down.
GAAGCTTTATAAACAAGAAATGAGAAAATACTAAGCGGCTACACCGATAAAAAAAAAAGAAAAAGAAAAGTACTTCTAGCGAGAAGTTCAGAGTCATATAGTTGGTGAGTTGGCGAGTTAGGATTTTTCTCACAGTGACTTGCCGATTTAGGACTAACCATGTAGTCAATCGACTAGTGTCCAACACAACTGCAGCAGTAGCGGTTGATTCACTTGCTGCTGCATCGGCGGCAGCAGTAGACACTGTTGCAGCACTTAATAATGCATATGCACCAGCACCCCCAGTCTGTGCACACGACCCGGTCCAAGGGATCACACAATCTGTGTGGGATGTGTGGGGCCGGGTCGCAGATCTAACATCAAAGCCATTTAAGGCGCATGATGATAGAAAATTCCACGGAATGGCGACAACAGATGGTGTAACGATATGCATTTTGTTGCAAGACAAGGTACCCAAGGCTGATGGTGCAGTAGATGCTGATGCTGCGGGAGGCGATGCTGCAGGAGGCGATGCTACAGCTGACTGTCGCTATATCCACCAGATCCCACAGCCAGAGCTGCAGAATCTGAAAGGCCGCTGTGTATTCATCGATCCAGGTCGGGGCGATTTACTGTATATGATGCACGAAAATAGCAGCAATGGGAAAGAGGGTGAAAAGATGCTCTACCGCTACACACGGCAGCAGCGCAATAAGGAGCTCAAGCTGCGCCACTATGACAGGATTCGTCGGGCTACAAAGGATCAAGTCCCAGAAGATGCTGTCCGCAGAGCAGAGGCAGAGCTTTCCAAGCACTGCTGCCGGACCCTTAGCCCAGCAAAATTCCGTGCCTACGTTGCTGCCCGTGCATCTGTGCGGTGTATCCTAGCACCATTTTATGCCAGCACGATGACAGCGCGAAGGTTACCAGAGCAGCAGCCCACTAAGTCAAACAAGCAGCACCAAAGGCGCTGGAAGGCCCATCCAGGTGTCAGTACCAGTCCCAAGGTGTACCCGCTTCACCGCAAGCTGCGCCTTGATTCATTCATGAACCAGGCCCGTGCAGACCACAGGCTTGCCGCGAAACTCCGGAGCAAGTTCGGTCCAGATCCAGTGCTGGTCATGGGCAATTGGAGTGCGCCGATGGCCCGACACCATGCGCCGATTCGTGGCAAGGAATGGCGCGACAAGTTCAAGCACCATGGCTTTGAAGTCTATCTGATCGACGAATTCCGGACATCGTCGATGTGCCCGTTCTGCTGCGAAAAGTTCCTGCAGACATTCCGGCATGTTCCCAATCCGCGGCCCTACCAGAGATCGAAGAACCCAACTGTGAAGTGCCATGGCCTTCTCCGCTGTACAAGTGAATCATGTAAGCAGGCCATGGCACAATACAGGCGAGCCTATTCGTCTCGGCTCTTGAACCGCGATCTCGCAGCAGTTCTAAACTTCAGACTCATTTTCCAGTCACTCTGTGATTCAGGCAGTATTCCTGAACGGTTCCATCGCTTTACGGCCATTGTTGCCGATGCTTCTGGCACCACCCCTGCAACAAAGAGGTCGCGCAAGAGGCGTGCAGCAGCAGTCGATTCTGTTGCCAGCAGCAGCGAGCCAGCGCTGAAGCGCCTACGCTGAGCAGGCCACCAAGGTGGGAGATGTCCATGATCAACATTGCACCAACAACCATCCGACACGTTCAAATGACCAGTTCGCCGTGATGCTCTTATCGACATGTCAACCCATGCTGACTAGCAGCCGAGCTCGCATCGCGAGCAGAGCAATTCTAGTACCTGGTGTATATTGACTGCTGCATCAATGGTTGGCACACTTGACAGCCAACAAAAATATATCTAAGAATTCTCTCCAGGCAGTGGCCGCTGGTGTGGATCCACCCTTATCAGCAGCTACTAGGTGAAGATCTGGTTTACTAACCAGTTTGCCACCGCCACACAGCTAGCAGGAAACAAATAGATACGGGACCCGCTGCAGCTACAATCACACAACTCGAGCTGCGTCTGAGAGAGCCGGGGGTGCTACGGAAACATGGCCAGCCGACCTGAGCACTGACTGCTCGGAATCTCGTTTCAACACTGCTTGTAGCACTTTAATTCCGCCCTGCTATGCCGAATCAATAAAGCCCCCCTTGCTATACTCTCTCCGCCCCCTGCTTCAGTGTGTACGCCATGAGATCCAGACATCCAATACCTATCATCAGCGATGGTGCAAGAGACGCATGTTCTACTGCACCATACGGCAGTGGCACTACTAGCACATAATATGCTGTGGTATTTGCGTAACTATTCTAGACTAGCACAGGTGGAAGTAGCCAGCTTTTTCTTTACAAAACTCTGTGCATTGGAGCCAGGCAGGATGGAAAGAGAGGCCCGAAAGAATGTACCAGGGCTTGGTGCGTGATCCACTCGACCGGAACCTTAGTTCTAGTCTGCGCAATCATCGGTCACCGCTATCAATCTCACCACGTGCCTCTGGATCTGCATGGTCGAATTGGATGTCCGCAGTGCACTGAGCTCAGTTGCCACTGGCCTAATCGCCCTGTTCCTGTGTAGTCATGAGACCAGACTTGCAAATAAGGAACGTACGGGAAAGAATTGGGTCATCCGGACAGGCTCGACGAGCCAACCCTCGTCGAAGACTGACGAATGGGGAATTGGACAAATATTTAGAGGCAGTGCGTTCGGCATCAGCTTCACGGAGAGTGACGTTTGCCGAACAGACCAGGGTGGCAATTTATGCGGCAGCATTCTCCTCTTCCCCTTTCATAGCTTCAGCTGGCAGCTCGCGGCATTACACTGCTGAGCATGGAATTATGACCCCCTTTTTACAGCCAGCACATTTCCAAGGCGCCCGTCCCCTTTTTCGCCTTTTTCTTCTGCTCTAGCCCTTTTCTTTTGTTTATTTTACTACTTTCTTCATTCTACACTATATGTCGCCAGTCCCAGTAGACTCGGACTCTGACCGTTCCTCCTTCAGTGTGGTCGACACCCATAGAGACTGGATTCGCCAGAGCCTCGCCACCAACAACTCTGCTCCTCTGCGGACCCGCCTTCAAGATCTTTTGCGCCATTCGCCAGTGTTCACCGAGAACTGCGACCTGTACCCGCAGCGCATGCGAGACGTGCTGAACCAGCGGAGCCAATGCATCATTGTTTCCGATGACGTGAGCCCAAGTAGAGCTGTGGCGTCGAACGATATACTCCCAATGCCCAGAGCCGACCTCGAGTCGCTGCTCCGCTTGTACCCAGCGGCAGCACGGCATCTACAGCTGCATCTGTAAAAAGTAGCACCATGCACATCCGTTTATCCTGTCTTGCACGTTGAAGGAGTAAAGACGAGCCTACGTCACTGGCGTGTGGTCTTGGAGACATACCCGTGCCAGCTGCATGCCTCACCCCTGAATTAATTGATTTCCAAATATATCCTGCTTTTGTCTGGAAAAGGACCACATGCCAAACAGTTCATTGGATAGCGTGCAGTGTGGCAATATAGAGCAGTAGCATACATGAGGATACTGGGTCCTGCCACTCTCACAAAACAAGTTTGTAATGCAAAGTCCGGCCGCACTCTTAACGCAGCAATGTATACATATAGCTGCAGCATCTTCGTGGCTGGAGTTTCAGCATGTAATAGTGTAGCTATCTGGACAGCAGCTCAAAGTATGTGCTTTTGTGGAATGGTGGCAGTTGACGCTGCCAGCTGTACAGAATGATGTGCATCACTGTCAGCCCCTGGAATGTCACTGTTTAATTAAAATAATAGGATATATATTCAAGGATAGAAATAGAACGATAGGCTGGTTGGTTGGTTGGTTGGTAGGTCAATGAGTCTCGCAAAAAGAACAAGTGAAGAAAGCTAGATGAAATGAGATGAGCAAAAGAAAATGAATGAAAATGGAGCACAAACAAGCTATCTAGGCTTGCTTAGCAACAAATGAGAGGTATTAGACCGACAGTCTGATGGAAATGGTTCTCTCCTGAGGGGTCAGGGCGTTAATGGTGATATTAACTGGTGAGGGATCAATGACCTTGACCAGATCGCGGTTGTAGTAGGCGAGCTCCTCGGCAGTGAGCGTGAATGAAACCTCGGTTAGAGTTCCCGACCTGATCTCGACCTTGTTGAAGCGACGCAGACGGAACAGCTCGGGCTGGTAACCAGTACGGAAGCTCTGTGTTGTGTACAGCAAGACCGCCTCACGCTGGTCGAACGGGCCAGTGTTCTGGATCGAGAGGCGAACAGTAATGGGCTTGCCAGGCCGCAGATCGGTCGAGTCAACTGAAATATTCGAGTACACCATGGTGGAGTAGCCCAGTCCGAAGCCGAAAGGATACTGCGGGGCATACTCGTTCCACATGCCCTGCCAGATGGTGTCGCGTGCCTGGTATTCGTGTTTTGGATACGAGAACGGCTGACGTCCTGAGGGGCTGATCTTGCCGTAGAGGACCTCGGCAATAGGAACACCACCATACATACCAGGCAGGTAGGCATTGACGATACCGTCGGCGAGCTCAGCAACATCCTTGAGCAAACGTGGGCGGCCCTCGACGAGGATAGCGACGATGGGCCTGTCGACAGCCTGCGAGATCCTGCGTACCAGCTCGATCTGGGGCTCAGGTAGCGACATGTCGTCGACGTCACCCTGGTCATCGGCGTAGTTGGACTCGCCGAGACCAATAACAACCTTCTCGGCCTGCTTGGCGATATCTATGATGCTCTGCAGTATGTCCTCCTGGAGCTCGGAGCCTGTGGCGCTGAAACCCTCCATGAACACAGGGCGGTGCTTGGTGATTGACTCGATACCAGACATGATCGTGTCACCCAAGCCCTGGTAGATGGCATCACCCTCGATCTCCGTCGGACCCTGACGGTGGATGTTCCAGCCCCCGCCCAGCAGATGGGTTGAGTTCAGATGCGGGCCAATAAACAGCACACGGTCATCGTCCTTGAGTGGCAGCACGTTGTTTGCATTCTTCAGTAGAGTGATCGACTCACGCACAGCATTGCGCGCCAGCTCGATGTCCTGTTTGGCACCGACCGCCGTGAATAGGTTTGGATCCGCGAACGGCGTCTCAAACATCCCCAGGTCCTTCTTGAGCTGCAGGATACGTGCAACAGACTCGGTGATGCGGTCTTCGTGGATACCGCCGCCGCGCACCAGATCCAAGGTATCAAGGGTAAACTCCGCATCGCTAGTCGCCGCGCTCATATCAACCGAGGTGTTGTTCAGGGTCAGATACACAGCATCGGTGAAGTTGGCTGCAGTGTGGAAGTCCAGGGCTTGCGACCTGACCTCCTCGTAGTCGGTGAGCATAACACCACGGAACTGGAGTTTGTCGCGAAGAAGCTTTTTCAGGTAGAAGGATGACTCGACCAAGGCCTCGCCGTTGAGATTGCTCAGGCTCTCCATCAACGTTGTTGCGCCTGAGTTCAGAGCAGCCTCGAATCCTGGCAGATAATACTCAAACAGGATGTTGTCTGGGATAAACTGCGTACTACGTTCTTTGCCGTTGAAGGGATACGAGGCACCGATGAAATGCTTGACACATGTGGCAACTCGTGTACGGTCAGACTTGTAATCACCCTGGTAGCCGCGAACCGAGTACCGGACCATCTCGGACAGAAGTGCCGGATCCTCGCCAAAGCTGCGGTAGTTCTGGGACCAGCGCTTTTCGACGTTGAGATCGGCACTCGGCGCGAATGCCCACTGGTACCCAGAGGCACGGGTGTCCTTGGCAGCGACACGGCCGGCCTCGTAGGCGTACATGGGCTGGAATGTGGCAGCCAGTCCAATACCCGCCGGGAACATGGCCGCACCCTTGACATAGTTGGCGCCGCGAACCGAGTCCATTCCGAAAAGGACCGGAACACGAGACCCCTTGGCCAGCGCCAGCTCCTGGATAGTGTTGGTTATATTTGCCAGTGTCTGGGGGGCATACCACGCATATTTGCCACCACGGTTGCCCGGTGTGTCGTAAATAGAGCCAACCTTGACCTTGTTGATCCAATACTCCGCGGCAGTACGGTTCAGCGTGCCGTCACTGCCTATGAGCATGCCGATATGGACCTGCGTCATCTGCCCGACCTTTTCCTCAAGGGTCAGGCTCTCCACCAACTTCCACACATCCTCAGCAATGCGGTCTGGCTTCTCGGGCGCTGACTCCATATTGGCCAGGGGAACTGGATAAAAATCGATACCACCAGGTGCCAGTGGATCAACGCGAACAACATTCGGCGACATACCCTCATCGCTGTCCTCAGGCATCAGCAGGCCTGGGGGCGTGATGATCGGCTTGGTCAGCAGCTCGGGCAGATGCGCTGTCTTGGTCGGCCGCAGCATAACGGCCCAGTCGTCAATGTCGTTGCTGAAACGGGGAGCACGGCTGCCTCCACCCCTGACGCGACCGCCAAAGCCTCGGCCAAACGAGGTCGACTGAGTAGCGACTGTGGTCTCCTGCGGCTCGGCAGAGCTGGTGGTCATGCCAACCTCAGGCCGGCGCGGTGCAGCCCCTTGTGTGCGCGGTTCAACGGCGCCGCGAGGATGCCTAGTGGCTCCGGCGACTGGCCCGTTGATGTTTAGATCAGTGGCACCAACACGTGGGGGACGTGCAACGCGAGGCACAAGATTGTCTTGAGAGTCAATCGAACCTGCTGCCGCTGCGTCCATTGCAAGGATTGGTGCTGCAGGGGTTGGTACTGCATGTGCTTGTGCTGAAAGTGCTTGTGCTACAAGCGTTTGTGCTGCATGTGCTTGTGCTGCAAGTGTTTGTGCTGCAAATGCTGGTGCTGGTGCTGCAAGTGCTGGTGCTGCAAGCTCTGGTACTGCAGGTTCTGGTGCTGCAGGTTCTGGTACCGTAGCTGGAACCAGCGGATTGCCGGCAACTGGAACTGCCAATGGATTGCCAGTAACTGAAACCGCCAGCGGACCACCAGAAACAAGCGGGCTGATCCCAGCTAAACTACTAGCGCCAGCCAACGGCAAACGTGGGTTCGTCAGCGGGTTCGTCAGCGGAGTTGTCAGCGGGTTTGTCAGTGGAGTCGTTAGTGGAGTCACTAGTAGAGTCGTTAGCGGCTGTGTACGGCCAGCGATGACCTGGCCATTGGGTCCTTTAATCAGCGAGGTTTCTAGCGGAGGATATTTGGCTCCTGCTCCAACAACCAAGTTGGGAGCTGTAGCCCCGGGTCGAAACGTACCTCCGATCCGACCTAGCCCCCCAGTGGAGGTATGACCCATCTGAGCAGCAAAAAGTGAACCGCTTTTACTAAGAAGCTGCTGTGCTCCAGGAGCAAACATGGTCTGCATAGCAGGAGACACAAACGTTTGCGTGCCAGTTTGCGGCAGCGTCTGCACGACGGTCGGCACTACAATCTCCATAAGAGATGTCTGGGGTATCTGCGTGCCAGCGAGCGGAGCGGTAAGAGCATCAAGCGCTGCTGCGGCGTCCTGCGTGGGGGTCGCAAGGATGATGTTGCCTGTGCCGTTGTCGGGGAACACAATCTGTCCGCGCCTGTAGTTACTGGTTCCACTGCTGGTAGGCTTTGACGTGGTCGCACCGCCGTATGTAGACCCATTCGGTCCAACGATGCTGACAGCTGAGTACACAACTGTTGCGACAACCTGTGTTGTGGAACCATAGCCAGCTGTAGAAGATGCCTGCCAACCACCAGGTGGCGGTCCGGTCCCCTGATAACTACCGCCGCCTCCACTAGAGTAGTTAGGAGCAGGACCACTCTGATAGCCACCACCGCCGCCGCCGCCGCTGCCGTTATAACCGCCACCACCACCACCACCGCCCCCACCTCCACCGCTACTGTAACCACCACCGCCCCACCTCCACCTCCATTGTAGCTACCACCGCTGCTTGAGTAATTAGGAACAGGAGGAGCGGTCCCTTGGTAACCATCACCTCCACCTCCACCTCCACCTCCATTGTAACCACCACTGCTGCTTGAATAGTTAGGAACAGGAGGAGGAGCCCCTTGGTACCCACCACCGCCACCACCATCACCATACCCTCCACCGCTTGAGTAGCCTTGGGTAGGTGGAATAGTTGCTTGGTATCCACCGCCACCACCACCACCACCACCACCGTACCCTCCTCCTCCTCCGCCGCCGCCGCCGCCGCCGCCGCCGCACCCTCCGCCACCACCATGGCCACCACCTCCGCTGCTCCCACATCCTCCACCACTGCTCGAATAGATAGGAGCAGGTGGAGTAGTCCCTTGGTAACCCACCGCCGCCGCCACCGCCACCGCCATTATAACCAGCACCTCCTCCGTCATTGTACCCTCCACCGCTCGAATAGCTTGGAGTAGGAGGAACTGTCGCTTGGTATCCTCCTCCGCCGCCGTAATCGCCTCCACCACTGGAATAGGCACCACCGCCCTCCACCCGTTATAACCACCGCCCGCCTCCACCCCTCCACCTCCACCATAGGGCACAGGGCCTGCAGAATAACTAGGCGGTGGGAGAGGAGGGCCAGCACAGTATCCGATAGGCCTAGGAGGAGGTCCACCGTAGTATTCATTAGGTGGAGAAGGGTTACCTGAGTACCCACCGCCGCCGTTATGTCCACCGCCTCCACCATTATAGCCACCGCCTCCACCGTTATAGCCACCGCCCACCGTTATAGCCACCAGTTGCCTCTACTGTGGCTGCTGGAACTTGTGGCCGCGCTCACCACCATCGCCATGATCCCATGAATCATCACCATCATCCCATCCAGGCTCCTGGGTGGGGCCAAGATCATCGTCGAGCGGGTCCTCCATGTCATCACGAATGCCATTGCGCGGAAGGGATCTGCGGCGATCGCGGTTTCCGCGTCTGGCACGAGTATCACGGGGTCTGCGGCGCTTGCGTGAGCGGGCAGGAAGCAGGTCCTCTTCTTCCTCTGTGTCCTCGTTGAAGGCCCTTGATGAAGGTGCTGAGTTGGCATTGGAACTACGGGTGGTCAAAGAGGGTGTGGCTGTGGTGGCTGAAGGAATGCCAATGATGTTGACAACTGGGGGCGGAGATCCATCATAGTCATCATCATCCTAAGCCAAAATTGCCGTAGGCATTATTGCGGCGGAGCCCGCTGTTCTTCTGAGGCGATGCGGGCGTAGAGGCCTGTGGTGTGGGCGTAGAGGCTTGTGGTGTGGGCGTAGGAGCTTGCGGTGCTGCTGTGGGCTGGGATTGCGGCGAGGCTGGGGTCATCTGGGGGCCGTAGCCAGCGGACGCATTCACGTTCTGGATCCAATTCAGGTCGTTCTGGCTTTGGAAACCTGGCGCTGCGTTGGAATCAAAGTCATAGACATCGGCATTGGCGCTGAATGTCAAGGAGAGAATCGCAATGAACAGCGGGGTCAGGAGCTGGGCACGCTTGTCTCTTTTAGGGAGACCGTTTGCCATGGTTGTCAGGTTAATGTGGCTGCTTATTACTTAGTATCAAACAGAGTGGCTTCTTTTCTTTGGTATCCTAAATGGCTTAACAGGGTTAAAAAGATACGAGCGCAAAATAGAAGGAATTAGAAATATTAAAAATGACAGAGCAAAAACGAGAAAAAGAATACGGCTACGAGAGATGCGAGATTCAATAAGACCTAACCAGATTATGAATTGCAAAAGATGGTCCTGTCGAGCAGCACCCCATATGTATATAACCAAGTAGCGCCTCGTCTGTGTATCCCTAATCATGCGAGAGAAAGAATCCAAAACTATGTGGGGGCAGTGGGGTGGATAATATTATAGACAATGCATGATTAATTCACACACGCCTTGGGATACAGCCAGCCCCTGTGTTCCTGGGAACTGTTTAGATCCTGCTTCTCCACGCCAAATGTTTCACACATTCATCGGACAGACATGCAATATCGTACCAGGGGCAGTAGCAGAGCCTGAGTCTGCAATACTTTGGAAGCCATACCGTGAATAAAGCGCTTGCCATTGTATCAATAACCGCAGTTACTCGTAGAATACCAACTTTGTGATTTGAAACATAAAAAGCACGCTGAAACTTAATGATCCCACAGAGTATCGTCAAAAATCAAGGATGCCTGGCCGTTGCTTGAAGTTACGGTAACGTTCCCGCCCTTAGCCCTGCCATACACGCCCATCTTGCGCGAGCTCGAGTTCCGCTCAAACTTCAGCACGTCATCAGAGCCCTCGACCTGAGCGCGTGCATTGGAGGTCTTGACATCGAAGGTGCCGCGGATCTGGCTCAGCGTCAGCTCCACACGCGAGTTTGAAGAGGATGCCTCAATAGTCTTAGGAGCAGGGCCAGGCGCCTTGGAAGGTATATCCTCGATGTTACCGTTGGATGTGTGCACCGTGGCGTCCACTGCCTGATACGGGCGTGGCCCCGCACCCCAGCGTTGGTCGTCAGCTGCGGAGAAGCTATCAACATCGATTGACTCGAGAGCAATATTGCCGTTCGCTGTACGGATAGTCAGCTCCTTGCTGCCGCTGATGTGTGAGGCACGCACCACAGCGTTGGAGGTCTTGGCATGGATGTACTCTGACGTGAGTCCTGTCAACAACCAGTGCCCCGTTTGAGGACTCCACTGTGCTGGTACCTGGAGCCCGCACATCATTGATGCTGATGCGTCCGTTGGATGACACGACATGGATGTCTCTTAGAACAGACAGCGACCGCAGCTGGATTGGGCCGTTATGGATCTGAATGTCAAGATCCTTTACTGGAATTGCCGCCAAATCCAGCGCCTGAGCTGACCCTGTCGATGTCACCACGTGTAGCAGCGGCATGGCAGCAGGACCAATGTGCGGCGGCACAGCAATGTTTAGAGTAATGCGCACACAGTCGCGCGGCCACTCCCAAGAGGGACGGTTGACGCGAACCATGAGTCTCCTGGTTCTCGCTAGTATCATCCAACGACAAAGGCGATCTTGTTCCTGGTGTTGCTCTTGCCAGCCTCAGCGACCACATTGACGATCAATGGTATCGGAGCTTGCTGCTCTTTAGCAAATTCACGGTTGAGATCGACATGCCCTCGACACTCTCAATGTATAGCGACCGGCTGAGCCCAAAAGCAAAGGTCTCGTTCTTCTGGATCATCAGATTCGAGCAATTCCAGTCCCCGCCTGGCGGGAACACTTGGCGTGCAATCATCACCGCGATTGAGAAGAGAACAATGATGAAGGCCAGACCCACCAGGAAGCAGCAGCATGAGAATATCTGGCAGCAGCAGCGCGACAGGCACCCGCGCCCCCTGTGGAGGACGCGACGGCGCTGGAGCGAGTGCCTGCGCTGCCCCTGATGGTGGAAGTGGACGTCAGTGGCCAGCGGACGCAGATCGCCAGATGCATCTTGTGCCGAGCGCACGCGGGGAAGAAGGCTCTCCCCTTCCCCATTAGCAATGCGGACCACCTGGTAGCCCTGGGAAGCTGGCTGGGTGGTAGTACTCGTTGGAGCTGAGGGACTGGTATTCTGATTCTGCTGGCTGCTGTTGCTGATGCCCAGACAGCTGAGACAGTTGAGATTGCTGCTGCTGCCTGTTGCTGCGGTGGGACAGGCGGGGCCGAGGGCTGGGTGTCTGGGAATGAAATATCGGTTGGGTCGAACGGTGAGTAAGGCGGCGGAGCGGCCGCCTGCGAGGATGTGCCTGCGAGGGCTGCTGCCTCGTTGAGCACAGGAAACTCCTCCTCCTTTATGCCCTTCCGAATGTCGGCTGCGTGGACCTGCATTTGCGAGTGGCTTCGGAATAAAAGTAAAAAAATACAAGTGCGAAAATAGAAGGCTGGGAGAGCGGAACAAGGAGAAGGCAAGGAACAAAAATAAAAGCTCCCCAGCTCAATCATCGTCTTGGCAAAAAAAAAAACAGCTTTGCCAGGAAAAAAATGTGTGGAAAATCCGTGTGAATGAATAGTGCATATGCGACCACCATTTGTTGTGTAGCGCAGCCCACACATTGATCGGCGCCTGCTCCGCACCTCGCACCTACAGATTACTAATTATGATGGCCAGGATACATGGCTTTTAGATGCCAAGGCCTTGATGCCAGACGCATATCGTGCCAGTTCATGGCAAAAGCTTTCCTTTTCTCCAAAAGAGCGCCGATGCAGTTCCCTAACGCGCAGTCATGCCGCTAAACCAAAGCCCGTTCAGTCCAACCTGACACGACATGCAACTCGCAAATCACGGCATGATGGCTACATACGGCTCGGCTCAATATGACTCGCACCACCCCCTGCTAACCCGAACCGCACTGCTGCTTTGGTGTCATTTCAGCCACGTCTGCATTGTTAAAGCAGCGCATTCAGCGAGATACAAACACTCCCTCAAAAGAGTAGCAAGACGGAGGTCGAGAGCTCGAGCATTCGCACACCACCCCTCTTTCTGTTTCCTCAGCTGCCCTCCATTTAAGCCAACCTTAAACCGCAACCCTCCCTCCTCCTCGCCGCTGTCTCTCACCCTTTACCCAACCTCATAGCCAGCCCACCGTAATCTCTGACTCTAACTTTTCCACATCCCCTCATTAACGACTCCGCCCTGTCCTTGATAACATCCGCCTCAGCCATGAAGATCCTTAGCATGTTCCTCTGTTCTGCTCGTTCTGATCGCCTTGGCGGCTGCCGCACCGGTTGCTTCACCCGACGATGGCCCAGTTGTGCCTCTGCCCGGCCCAGGAGAGACACTATTCGGCTATTTCCAGCGCTTGGTCTCTAACGTGCCATTCGTAGGCGGCCTGCCCACCATGCTTGGCGTCGGTGGCAAGTAGTGTATTGAGCGATGTTTAATTTTTGGGTTGACTTCTGGTTAAGCAAATTCATTAAATCTACAGGACCTGCATAATGTCATTTCGAACCACTTGTATAATCGATATCTGGCAGACAGCTCCTGCACTGCTGTTTGTCATGCAAAAATGCGCAGTACTGCAAAGTCCTTGTGGACTGCTGTCGCATAATATCGGTCTGACTACATCTCGCTATTGGTACGCATGAACAACACGATCGCGTGCTGGTCTGCTCCCCATAGCGATGCACGCGCAGCCTAGACATGGGGAGGGACGAATTTAGGGATTCTCTCCATTGCGTATGCTTTTGTATTCTTTAAAACAGCGGCCTCTTGCTGCACGATAGAGCTAGTAGCATGCTGGGCTTGTTCCCATGGCTTTGTGCTTGCCTTGTTGATGGAGAGCGGAAAACCTTGGCAACACTGCTTCATATTATGAAGGAGCGTTTGGAACAATGGCATGTGAGCTATTATATCGTATCGCAAACAAGACCAGCCACAGTGGTCCGCTTTGTCAACATCGAAAGTGGTCGTTTACTATACCTGATAGATGGCCATTCTGTGGAAATGGTCCAGGAAAAGAACGAAGGGAACTGGACCATTGTGGCGCTAGACCAGGCATGGCCATAAGGTGCAAGTAGCGACCATAAACCCAGTCGCAGTAGAGACAGGATGCACTATAACAGGCCGGGCCGCTGATATTAGTGGCCAACATGGTCCCTGGTCCGCTCACAGTGCCAGGCGCTCTAGCACATACAAAGTTGTTTGTGGCGCCAGCCATATAGAGATCGAACAATTGATGGCGTTTTCGTCATATGCATTATGCGGTATATGTTGTTTGTGAGAGCAAAGATATTCCCTTTGTGTCTGCCAATAGTCGTGTTTTGGGCTTAAAAGAATAGCGGGAACCACCTATCGCCCACCCATTCATCGAAAGTTTTCTAGACTCGTGTATTCAATCCTTTTCCGTTTCCTCTCCACCTACACGTACGCAGTCCCCCTCAGTCCAGGCTACGCTTAGACCACCTTATATTCGCCTGCTCTCCTCCCTCTCCTCCTTCCCCCATCGCTTGCTCTCAACACCCGCCTTTTCCGCAGACCTTGTCCCCTTTCCCGCCTACACCATCCATATATCATCACCCTCCACAATACCCTATATCTGGTCCTTCACCCACACGTTGTTTAATTGGCATCCGCATCACCTACCTATTCACGTCTCTCATTTCCAACCAGTAAAATGCAGGCCCGTTCAGTCTTTACCTTCCTCGCCATTTTTGTGGCCCTTTTCGCTGTTGCGATGTCGACCCCGGTTCCCGAGTATGGAATTCCGCTTCCAGGTGCCGGTGAGAGCGTAGGCAGCTATCTGACGCGCCTGCTTAAGCCCATTCCATTCGTTGGCGGTCTGCCTGAGCTGCTTGGTGCTAGCCCCCCGCCCAAGCCCCAGCAGCAGCAGCAGCCGGCACCTCAAAAGAAGCCTGCTAGCCCTCAGCGCCCTGCTGGTCCTGCTGGTCCTGCTCCCCGCCCTGCTGGTGCTCCCGGACAGGCTCCTCGTCCTGGTGGTGCTCCCGGACAGGCTCCTCGTCCTGGTGGCGTTCCAGGCCAGGCTCCTCGTCCTGGCGGTGCTCCAGGCCAGGCTCCCCGTCCTGGTGGTGCTCCGGGCCAGGCTCCTCGTCCCGCTGGGGCCCCGGGTCAGGCTCCCGGTGGCGGCTTCCCTGGTGGACTTGCCGGCCTTGGCAGACTCCCTGGCATGTAAGGTTTGATTTTTTTTCTGAATATAATGCTTTTCTTTTCATAATGTCTGAATGCCACCCCTCCAGCTCAAAAGTGCCGTTAATTTCTGCGTAGGCAGAGCGCAGTATTCCATTGGCAGTCTTGGCTGAGGGCCCTTTGAGTATCCTGTGCTCGGCGATCTTTGGTCTGCATCTCTAGTCCAGTCATAGAAAACAGTGCTGCCAACCGCGGCACTCAACTGACCCGGGTCCATGAAGCTGCTGACTAGGGTCGGTGGTGCTCGGGCTCTTCTCCGAGCTGCAAGGAGCATGGTCCATGATCGCGTCTGACCCTGCTGCATTGGCACTTCTCAGAGGGTCACGCTACCCGTGCCTTCCAGATTGCATCCCCGCGCTGGTTCCCCGCAGCCAATGGGTGCACAGGCTGCCCCATCTTGGGTACTTTTACCGGAGCGTGGGCTAGAGTCAGTTTAAATTAATTGCAGGTGTCGCTTTCTTTCCCTCCTACTCTTTTTACTAGCTCATTAGTTTCTAAACCCCTCCAATTCACCATCAGCCATTCGCAATGTGCAACGCAAACCGGAGAAACAACGCCCTAGCTCGTCTGGTCAACATGGCCGCGAAGGTCGGCTTTATCTGCACATACTGCGATCAGGTCTTTGACACGTACAAGGAGTGCGGCGACCATACAATCGACGTCCACAACGGCTTCTGGCCTGTTCGTGAGTAACAGCGCCGCCCTCCAGCCGGCCACTTGTTTTGGCTGCGCTCCCTTATCTGTGTACATAGCGTAGCGCTGCCCACCCATTGCTCTGCGCCCAAGCCAACCTTTATCTTCCTTCGCCCCCTCCTCACTGGAGAGAAAAGGGGGAGCTCCGAGCAAAATGCTGCTCACAGCCGTACCGCCAACTTTTTTCTCTCATACATTACTGTATTAACCGAATAAACGTCGCTAGAGTCACGCTACTCAAGCTTTCTCCAGAGTGACAGCCATGTAAATGCCGACTGCCTCCCATTCATCGTCAGTCAGTGCCGGCCGGTCGCTGGTGACCACCCCCATGCGCTCAAGCAGCCGGACGTTATTCGGGTCATTGACCATGCTGGCATAGAACTCGTGGAACGGCACTCTGGACACCAGCCGCATCCCGTGCTCCTCGGCAAGCTTGACCAGCGAGGGGAAGTGCACAATGTACTCTGTGCAGTCCTCAACCGCCTCGTCCAGAGTGAACGAGTACGGGAAGCCGAACCGGGTGATCGGCTCGCGCCGCTGGAACTCAACACGGTAAACTGAGTTGCCGAATGTGTTGTCGCTGCTGCTGCGCAGCTTTTTGATGAGCCAGTTGGCGTTCGGAATGGTGAAGATGAACCTGCCACCCGACGCCAGATGTGAGGACACATTGTGCATCATCTGCCGCGCCTTCTTTTCGGACTCGAATGCATAGTGCAGGCAGAACTGGGCGCTGATAACGTCAGCCTGGTAGTCGGGCGGCTGGAGCGTCTTTTCAAGCGGCTCCTAAAAGGGAAAAGGCAAAAAAATACGTTGAGTGTGCTGGCTCATCTCGCTGCCCCTAGCCATAAAGCCAGATACACCTTGTACAACGGAGGAGAGGGAGGGAGGCGCAGAAGCGTATGCAAATGTCACAATCTGCTGCAGATATTTGTAGTCCAGTGCGTGACAATGCCATGTACTCAAGCGTCCAGCGCTGAGAAGGGACTGGGATCAGCATATGCATATGTTATCTGGCACAAACACTGCAGACAAGCAGGCTGCTGCTGTCAAAGAAATAGGAAAGCAAGCCTGCAAAACAAGGGCCATGTGCGAAATGTCCCTAATAAAGGAACAACAAGCCTAATTTTAAAATATTTCGCCTACTCCAATAGTGAGCTGGCAAAACAATCGGCGCAAATACAAAAGACCGGTGTGCGCTTGAGGCGACAAAAGCAGCCCAACATATATACCCCTGATAAGCGAGGCTTGTCTCAACCAACCTCGATACGTACCCCGTAGCAGTCCTGCACATAGAAGCGCGCAGGGAATATCGGCTTCTTCATTTCCAGATAGCGCTTGTGCGCCTGGTTGACAGATACGCCAGCAATATCTACACAAGGAAGCAAAAATATCTGCATGTGTGAGACATAATGTGCAACAACAAACTTGAGAATAAACGGCTGGCGAGGCTGCAAACAGTTCAGCCTTCCCACAGCTCGGCCACCTTTGACAAAGCAGCGATCCTTACCCATGCCCACGTACTCGCCAATGTTGCTGAAGCTCCACTTGCGAAGGTCGCCACCCTTTCCACACCCGAGGTCAAGCACCTTGCACCCGCGGAACGTGTTTTGGCGGATAATGATGGACTTGACCCAGTTGTTGAATATACGAAGTCCAGTAATTGCCGTATGCAGTCGACCTTGGACACCAAGCTCGCGCCGCGAATTGTAATGCGCCGCCACTTGCTCGGCATTGCTCAGCGCCTTGACTCGCTGCGCCTGTGCATCCCCAGCGCCGTCAATCCGTATGTATTTTGCATCATCCATTTCGCTGTCGCTGGCTCTGCTGTCGTCGTATTTGCGCTTGCTCTGGTTCATACAAGCTATTGCTGCCCCGTGCTGGCTGTGTATTGGCTATGTATGATGCGAAGGGTGTGTGAGTGTATGAGAAAGCGGGTGTAGAAGGAATGATAGGATCCGTGCTTATTGTCCATTCCCCAAAAATCGTGTGCGCCCGTGTACATTTCTCAGCCAAAGGAGCAGTGATCGGATGCCTGATATTTATGGAACCAGATTTTCTGTGTGGATGTCTCTTTCCAGACATAGCGCCAAAATACTAGGGCAAAGGCATCTGGCCCGGAAGTACTCTCAGTGGATCTCAGCGGATATGCAATGGATACACCCGGTTCTCCAAAACGAAAAACGTTTCCTGTTGGCGAAAAATATCTGAAAAGTGGCAGCGGGAAAGTGGCGAGGGTGTATTGAGATTGGCAACAAAACAATCTACATACCTCTGACCATACCTGGCCGTGCTGCACCCGTACATGCCGATACAATCCACCGCTCTGGAGCGAGTGGACACATGAGCTGGTCCTTTGCAGCTTACCAGCTCCTCCTCCCCCGATTACCAAAGGGGGAAATTGTGACATGCATTCTGTGCAGCTCAGCGCGTCTGCCCCAGTGGTTTTTCTCTCCCCCCTTTGCTTATCTCATTCCACTGCTGGATATGCAGTGCGGGGATGCGGTTGGCCAGAGCCTGGCATTGCCCACACTGCTGACTACACGCTCCCTAGTAATTTTGACTTTGGGGGTGTCGTCTTGCGCATGCATGACCTTGGCCACCCCTCTCCCACCTTTTGCGTATTGCTTCTCTGCATCCTGGGTGTGCAATGCCATGCATGCCGGGAGTGGAATCTGCCAAGAGATTTTGGGGAACTCGCACAGACAGCCCACATCCCTAACCCTCGCCTTGTTCGCATATTACCCTCGGCGTCTGAAACAGGAACAACAGCGAATGGCAGGAGGTGACATAATGCAGATGGGCACGCGACCCAGTGCCGCGGCGACATACAGCATTATGACCATGGCCAACAGACAAGGCGCCTCGCGAATTCTCGCCGGCATTGTTTTCATGTGTGTATGCGCTGAGGGCATGCACATGTGACTCGCTGGAGCAGATGGGAGGTTTGGCATATTCGGAGAAAATAAACTGCACATGTCTGATAACCTGGCTTGTTCTCGACAGACAGCGCAAAAATCGGAGCCCCTCCCAGTAGCTGCTTCATTTCAGCAGAGCCCTTCTGGCACACGCAGCAATCCCCTGCCTTGCCTGCTGCACATCTCCCACTGTGGAGCAAACGGCATATTTCCTGCTATACACCTTGCAAGCGACGATGTGCAGCCATGGGAATCCGGTGTCGATTTTTGCCTACTGTGAGCTGAAAAACGATTTCCCTCACCTTCGTTCTGGCCGCTGGAGGTCATGGGTTCCCCTTCGTCGCTCCCATCCGCTCCTGCTGCCTGGCAATGGCGAGCCTGCTAGAACACCGGGCAGGCGATCTCGGCATGCTAAGCTCGCAATAAACCTGCACTTGGATTTGCGGTTCCAACCGATGTTCAGCGGAGAGAATGCCTTATCGCTGACAAACCACAGGCTGCCGATATGTCGAGCATGATGACAGAAATAATTAAGCCATCGCCATTGTAGAGCAGTGCGGGCTTTGGCTATTTTCTTTCAAACCACCTGGGCACTTCACCCCGGAGGTTGTCGACCAGAAGCCCCCATGCTGCCCAGCAAAAGGCCAGAGCGGTAGATCATACACATCCATAGTGTACCTTTCAACTGTCATTCGCTGCGCATATAGCTACTCCTGGCGGGGATCTCCTTTTGTTGGAGGTAGGCACTAGCATGGGCCCTCCACAGCGAACTCCATGGCACGAAGAAGCAGCATCTGCGCTGATATGCTTTACGGAGCCAGTGTTTTTTATTTTTGTCGGATGGGATCCCAGTGGCACAGACTACGCTGCCAAGTATTTCTGGCTGGTTTGGGTGGCCGCAAATCTCTCGTTTCAAGCACCCTTTGCCTCTTTCCACACAGCCGAGTGTGCGAGCTATGTTCTCTCTCCCATCGCACACTGCCTGTCCTCCAGAACGAGACCAGCAGCTCTGCACTGCATGTTTTGTCGCCTAGCGTCGAAACAAGTGATGTGGCGTTCTCAGGAAACATTCCGCTTTGGCTAGTATTATTTTCTTCCTTCCGTTTTGTCACCTGTCAATAGGGTCTTCACTCAAACTCTAATTGTCTGTGCAATATCTACCCGGGAGCCCAAGTGTTGTCATTTCTAACTCTGCCCCTGCTCTCTGTGGACAATCTTGTAAGGGGGAAATGTCAACAACAGAGCAATCTGCACAGGCATGCTGGAATACAAGTGGCTTGTTTTTCGCCAGCAACTAAATGTATCTGTGTTCCGTCCCCACATGTTATTTTTGTTACAGGCAATGGCGCTTTGAGAAACAAAAGAAGGCAGGGAAAATGAGAGTGCTGACTCTCTCCCATTTGCCCGTGCAACGTGAGATAGCCCAAATATGGACAGCGTGCTGTTGGATCCCAAAAATGGCACAAAGGCAGACGAGAATAGAACCCTATTTCCATGTGCAACAGCCATCTGCCAGACGGGGGTGTATACAGCCTCCCGTTGCTAGAGCACACACGCGTCGGATTTTTGCCTCTTTTGAGCCATCTTCGGTCAATGTCGGCTGTATGCAGTTGCATACAGGTGTTCCCATTGGGTTCCACTTCAAGGATAGTTCTCGAGGTCAGGAGGGTGCACCCCCTCTCTACACCAAGCCAAGCCAAGCCAAAGCGAGTTCCCCTTTTCTCACCACAAAACCAGCGTGACACTTGCTTCACCTCATTCACACACGAGCCCACCTGCCGTGAATCGCCTCCTTTCTGGGCAGGCGAGATGGAAAGAGGAGCACATCAGTTGAGGCAATACTGCCACTACTTGTGCTGCTTCTTCCCAGCCGCCAATCTGCCCCTGCTTTCCTTACGTACCAGCTGCTGCTATTTCCTTCCTGAGCCGTGCCTGACCAGAAACAAGAGGCGGCAGTCCAGCTCTTTGGCGTGCCGCTAGTTTGCATTTCCAGCTTCACTAAACCCATGGCCTTTATGTTTTCAATGTTCGCTTTGCTGGCCCGCATATTGTACGTCGTTTTTTAACCCCCCTGCAGAACCCGCTCGTCTGACCCACCCCCACACCCCCTTTTAGCTGCTCTTCTCCATCGCGTCCTTTTTCCAGCTGGCCCGCTTGGCCCGCGCTGCCTGATTTGCACCAGCGCTAATCGACCCCCCCCCTCTTTCTCACCACCCCCTCTTCCACCCGACGACCTGCACATCATTTTCTCCACTGTCATCGGCCTCTTCCCCTTTTTACTCTCTCGTCTGCTGCCGTTACCGGGCTCACAATAAAAAGGGCGCAAAGTCCACGTCGGGATTGCTTGCACCTTTGCCCCAGAGTCGAGATACATACACATCACACGCACCCTTTTTTTATTCCTCTCCTCTATTTGTTTGCTTCCACTCCCATTTCACGCCTTACCCTGTACTTCTATTTGGTACATTCTAGTGCGTCTGTTGCATAGAATTCATTTGATATCTTTCATAAAGGTGCGGTTCTCCGGCTGCCTGGAATTCTCCGACCCGCCCTTTCATACAATCTATCCCTCTTATCTCGTATATATTACCCAGGTACTCCCATATGACAGACATGGCCTACCGCAAAAGGTCACTCGACCTCTCAATGGCGGACGATTCGGTCAACCCGCAGCGCACCAATGCTGCCCTTCCACCCATTCGAAGCATACCTGAATTCAACAGTGCTGTATCAAGCGGTGCCACCAACCACATGGACCGGAGCTATGTGCCATCTGGGCCACAGCCTCCACAGGCTGGCATCACGCAACAACAGCAGCAACAGCATCAGCAGCAACAGTCCTTCAGCCATCCGCTTTCCAGCCCAGGCCCCACCACTTCGTCATCAACACACCCGCGACCATTCACCAGCCCAGGCCAGCCGCTGCCCTCTGCTTATCAGCAACAACAGAAACAGCAACAGCAGCAGCAGCCACTACTGAGCTCCAGTATCCGGTACCACAACCAGCAGCACCAGCACCAGCCAGGAGCGTTCCGCGAGCCGGCCGACCTTGCTCCGACGGTACGCGCATCGCCAATGTCATCATCACATTCGGGAAACTCGCCCCATGCCCGGCCATCCAGCACAGTCCACAATAGCAGCATGTTGGATGATGGAACGACAAGCGCAGGCGAGACAATCAAGGTGGCGAGGAACTGGAGTCGTGAGGAGACTCTGTCTCTTGTGCGGGCGATTGGCCGCCACTACGATTCGCTTAAGCGCTGTAAAACAAACCAGGAGCGCAGCAATGTGTGGCATACAATCCACAAGGAGCACTCCAGCCAGTTTCCAGGCAGGTCAAAGAAAGCCTCGCAGGTATGTATCCCAAACAACATCATTGATCAGCAGAAGAAAGAGAAACAGGCCATCAGCTTCCGTTGAGCTACTGCCGAATGGCCAAAAGCGCATCGCTCGCACCTACCTTTTGCACTCTCAGACGGGTATAACACAACCCAGGTGTGCGGTAAGCATTGTTTGCTGGCTCTCTTTCAGTCTCCCACATCCTCCCCCTACCGCTCCTCCCCTGCCTCGTATGGCCGTGCCCGCTGCCGACTGTTTGCAGCAGCAAGCTGTTTTCGTTTTCTCCTTTGCATTCAGTGACATCGAGACACTGCTTTTGCAGTTTCCGAATATGGCGCACGTCACTTGATGCGAGTGAATCTGGGCGTCTCCTCCCATTCCATGCCGCTCCCATCCACAAAGCATTGTTGCCGGCTAGCGCTTTTTGATCCACGGGATGGCATTCTACACCACCTCCCACTATCTGCCACTTCAATTCCCAGCCTCAGGCTTGGCTAAATTTGGCTAGAAGGGCTTGTCTCGACATAGCTGCCAGTTCTTTTCTCTTGCTGTTGCTGCTGTTGTTGTTCGTGGCAACGGCCTTTTGAATCAGCGATTATTCCAAGCCATTTGTCTTGTCGGATATCCTGCCGTGTCACTCGCCCCATCCTTGCCCCGTCCTGGCACAATTACCGTGCACAGCCCAGCAATTGTTGGGAAGGAGGGGTGTGTTTGCAAAGCCCCGCCGCAGGGCGCCGCCAGCTAGCCTAAGGCCGAAGTACGCCCCCGGCTAGCAATAGGCGGAATGCATCCTCGCTTCAGCCTCAGCCTCAGCCTCAGCCCCAGCCCCTCTTTGTGTGTTTTCACTCGGTAGCTGCTTGGATCTTCATCCACTCGAGTCTGTCCATGAACTGCAATCCCCATTTAGGTCATTACTACGCTGTCATTTCAGCTTCCTATCGATCCACATTCCCATTCTACAGCAGCAATCGCCATTTTCTAAAATAATTCGCCGTTGCGCACTGTAAATGATTCTAGCCATACGCGGAGCCGATCCAACTCTCATTTGGGACCCGCCTCTGTCCCCGCCTACTACCAACTTTCTGGGAACCAGCGAGCGCCAATTGAAAGCGCCTGTGAACTACTGTCATACTGCGCGCTGATCACCACGCTGCGAGAGGCCTGACAGGCTGAGCGTGCTTCGTCCTCGTGCTGTCTGTCGCTGCCTTTGGGCCTTCATTCCTTCCCCATGGCGACAGCACGCATCTCGTGGTATGTTGAAAATCATCAGCGCGCGTCTCTTCTGTTTTTTTTTGGCTTATGCCCGCGGTCATCCTGTTGCATCCTCAAGATGCTACCATCTGCATGCACTGCAGCGTCGCTCTTCTTGGTCTGAATATTCTGCAGATTCTCTCTGGAGGGGATGGCAGATCACTCTGGAGCGAGTGGGAATGGAGGTGGATCTCATCGGCAAGCTTGCTGCCCAGCTGGAGTCCGACTTGGCAGCGGCGATTTACCTAGAGCGCCAGTATGCCTCACATGATCTACAATCTTTTATTCGCCCCAGCTCTCTCTGAGGAGCCTTCCTTGCTCGCCTGGTGGCATCTGTTGCTTGCAATGCTGCCTGTCTATTTCGCCCACAGCAGCATACACACGTACTACAATCGGTGTCCACAGCGGCTCCCTGGGTCCAGCACTGGCATCGTTGTCCTGCTAGCTGACCGGGCGACACCCTTGTCATCTCGTCCCTTTCCCACAGATACCCAGACTACACCAGCAAAGCTAGCACATGGCTTTTCGTGTGGCGCTTTCAATTCATGATTTGAGGGACGGGTGGAGTGCTGGCATTGAGCACGGGTTGGACAGGCATAATCCTACCACTATTGAGCGGATCCACTATCCATACAATTGTCCAATTTGGCCAGCCTAGTCTGGCTTGGTGATATTTTGCTGGCACTAACCTCGTGCATAGGCTCGCGCTCACACGCCTCGTTCTGCACACGCATGCACAGCCTGTATACTAAACGCAGCTAAATCTATATAGGACCGGTGGGGCAAGGTTCTCAGCGACTACAAGGACGTTGTCGTCCATAACAAGGAAAAAGGCGCAGGCGCGCTGGACCTTTGACTTTTTCAAGGAAGTTGCCAACATCGTCGATGGCGACCCTCAGTTTGCAGAGATGGCAGCCACAGCCGCCCAACCAACTCCGTCAAATGCAGGTCTTGGTCTGTCGATTGCAACAGGCGCCCACGCTATGCGCCAGGTATACGACGAGTCTGTGTCGCAGTCTGCAGGTTCGGTGGGTACCAGAGGTACATCACACCACCGGCTGTCAGATTCAAGCATGCAAGGTGTGCACAGAACCCAGTCACCTCCGCGCGGAGTCCACCAGTATCAACACCAGCATCAGCATCAGCATCAGCATCAGCATCAGCACAAAATAAGCAGCTCGTTCCCGCCAGCAACCTTCAGCAGGAGCCACATCTCAGACTCCAGCAAGGTCCGTCACAAGCACCGCCAATGCTGCGTCATAGCTCACAGACCATCCCTGGGCGCCACGGATCCTCCATCGTTCTCCTACTATCCAACTCCAGCAACCAACACATCATCACCCCTACACCCGGTATTCGCCACCATCACACCGCGCACCATATAGCGGCCAGCTCACTCAGAATACTGCACAGCCTCAAGCACCACCAGTGCCGCCCATGCATCGCGCCAGCTCCACCAGTGTTAGCCAGACTGCGGTGCCCACATCCGGACCAATGCTAGCAGGCTCACCTATGGTTGTGGCCCAGACTCCAGTAATGGCAGGTGGCATCAGCATGGACAACCCTGAGCAGACATGCCGGTATGTGCTAGACATCCTTGGTCAGCAAATGAAGCGCATAGACGCGCAGCAAGAATCACTGACGCAGCTGCGTGAGTCCACAAGATCCGCCATGAAGCGTGTTGAAAACATTTTGCAGACGCATATTCGTAATAATTGAGTAAAAAGGCTGCTGAAAGACAAACTGGTTCGACCTGCGATAATGGAACAGGACACTGTGACCGACACTTGCAGCACTGCTAGTACCCTTTCTTTGCACCATATATTGGCGCCACTGGTGAGCCAATTACCTGAGCTGCATAAGGGGGCGACGACACAGGTTTGGAGTTGGTGGACGATGGCATAGGACTAATGGCTACTACATCGACAGCAGGAATCGCAGGTTTGGCAGTAGCAAAAGTAGGCGCATCAGTCGCCATATTGGTACTGGCAGTTGATGACCTTACAGTTGGCTTTTCGCTTTCTGCTTTGCGCGGGCTTTGATGTCTTTGGGGGTTTGCTGGTAGGCAATGCGGTCAAAACAGAGGTTGCTTGGCCACTGGCTGTGGAATACGGAATAGCATTGAATCGAATATAGCTAGGAATGGGCCGAGATTCCGATGCAGCGGCTGCAACGGCATTTGTGGAGGATGCCTGGCGTCACCAAGTGGCTAGTGAGAAGACGGGCACCATTGACTGCAATAGCCGCAGTGGCAGCAAAGATAGCAAGCGGAATCAGATGCATGGACTGTGCTGGAGATATCTATGGGCTGAATGGTAGAGTTGTTTGAGGAGAACAGCAGTGAGGAATTGAGCGTATGGAACAAACTAGAGAATTGGCTCCTACCCGCCGCCTTTTATACCAGGGCCATGCTTTGTGTTTGCCAGATATCAACACAATAAGCACGGCATTATTTCAGTTGCATGCTGCCACGCAGGTTATGCGAACAACGTTGTAACTGGTGACCCGCAACTGGTGCGCAGCTAAAATTGGTACCGGATATATACAGGCGAGTAACACTAGCATTTTACTGAAACAGTAGGTGCTTGAGCAAAGGGTTTAATAAAGGGCCGGCAGTGTAGCATAACATCAGGGACGTTCGATCAGAGGTATTCCATTGTGAAACGTGCTCCAAGGATATCATCGAGCCGGCGATTTCATGCACTCAACTAGCGATGCAGTATGGCTAATGGCCGGAATGTGCTACAAACGTTGGCGATTGTAGATCTAATCGCGCATATTGATCAGGCATATGCGATTACTACACTACCAGACCAACGCCTTACAAGGGACATCCCAGAAGAACGCCAATTCGGTAGGATGCCGACATTCTCACCCACACTCCGGCTAATGCAGGACTAGTGCACACAGCCGAACAGACTCGCTACCCTGGGCACATAGAGTTAGCGGCAATTAGGCCTCTGCCAGCCACTAGCGGTCATTGGAAAGGCAATGGTGGATTTATTCAGGAGTCCGGCTAGGCTTCTTCACCCGGTTCACCGGTACCAGATGCATTCTCACACCCCACAGCTGGGCCCAAGGTTGGTCTGGTCCGTCCGGGACTGAGTTGGTTGCTCTTCGTGGCTGTTGTCTAAGGAGCAGGAATATATAAACTGGCATCATCCTCTTTCCAAGAATCGCATGTTCGATATTGATGTATTGCAGAACGGTGCGAAAAATACTAGTCTGCAAATGCCCAGTGTCCTTGCTTTGTCATAACCCATATCGGTAATGTATATTTCATTTAGCCTACTGTCAAGAATGTTGCCTCTGCTTCATCGCAATGGACGAGGAGGAAGATGCATATGATAACAAATGCGTTCTTGCACAGGGCAAAATACACCTAAAGCAAACAGCTTGTGTTGGTGAGCTCCAGTAAATGTCTCTTAAAACATAAGCTGCTAATAAATTAAATATAAGCAGTGCGATAAAATCTGGAGGGCTAGGCCAAATTACGAGCGGAGCACACGGCATGGTTGTAGTTTGTTCGCCCAGGCCACGTTTTTGCAGCGGAATGGATTTATTTTGCGAAACAAGCCCAGAAGAATTGGAGCATTAAAAGCTGAAATGCAAGGTAAAATGGCCGAAAGGATGGAGCAACGGCATAGTCATCACGCAAAAATAGAGGGTTAGACAGTGACGTCATCCACATGTGACGTTGGGACAGGAGGAGCAGCGCTTGCAGAATAGATGGGTGCGTGGGGAGAACTGGCTGGCGGAGAGGTAGCAATGTAATGCGGGGCCGACGACTCAACGCTGGTGGATGATTCATTGCCAGATGAATGGGATTGCTCACACCCAGGCTGGATAGAGGTGGCGGCTTTGGTCGATGAGGTCTGGTAGTAGGAATCATTAATAACAGGAGTGGCGGATTCAGTGCTGGTGGTCTGTGGGGTAGACGAGGCTGGGGTGGTCCTGGGTGAGGCACTTGGTTGGCTTTTGGTGTTCAGTAGTAGTACTGGTTGGAGTCGTCGCGGTATAGAGGTTACTAGCACCCGGGTCAGTTGGCTGGCTGGCTGAAGAATAAGTGTTGGTATGGGTGGTGGTCTTGCTCGTCGTTCCGCTGGCGCCGGCAGAGGTGGATGTTTCCTTGCTAGTAGTAGTGCCTGGTTCACTCACCGTCGTGGTTGAGGTAGACGACAATTGGTTGCCACTTGTCCAGTACTTGGGGGGAGTGGTACTGAAATACCTAGTCACATCAGGGGTGACAGAGTCGGCTGGCGTTACAGGGATAGCAGGATTACCACCAACTCCCGGCATGGCAAGGAAGCTACTCAAGGCAGGAGCTGCGAGAATCGGGGACATGCCAATGGCACAGACGGTGGCGAAGGAGATGAAGCGCATGGTCGAAGCGAGGGCGGGCGTTGAAGCGTGGGTAGGTAGGATAGATGGGTTGGATGGAGCGGAATGCAATGCTGGGTTTGTGAGGATTCCAGGCTAACGAGTGATGAGGGCTCCGCTTTTTATATCAGGAGTCGTGCAAGGCTGCTGGACTATATTTCATCTGAACTTTGCTCCCAGCACGCCAAGTCAGCAGCTTCGGCTGAATTAGCTGGCTTTTGACCAACGTTCTGGGTGTCACACATAAGTGACGTGTAGTGGCGCTGGGTAAACTGGGCAGTAACCCAGAAGTCTTAGTCTATTACAGAAGTGTGTTGCAGTAAAATCTTTGGAAAAAGACAGTACTACTCGCGGAACGGAGGAGCAGCGTGGGCTGTAAGCAGCCTTATTCATGATCGGTGCCACAGTAGTGTGCATGGTAGGAGCGAGAGTTAGCCGAGCAAAGGTGTGGCAAAAACAACCAGAATGCTGTTGCGTTGTATATGCCACCGCAGTGAAGAGGTTGGGGGTAGGGATGGTGCAGCGTTGGATAACGTTGTGCGCGCTGGCAGTGTGTCTCCGTTGATCGGTACGTGATTTGTGCACGCATTAGCGACAGGATCACCTGCTGTGCCCACGGGGATGCGGTTGAACGAAAACGCCCACAAGAAATCAGCAGCGCAGAAAATGGCCGGTGGCAAGGGTGTGATTTGCAGCATCACTTGATGCTGGCGATCTGCTTTTGGTGCGAGCTGCCCCCAGAATGGCGCACCCTGTGACCCAGGCCGCCGAGAATGGCGGACGGTTCGGTGCCTATATTTGGCAGCTCACTTGTTCTGCGTCATGGGGTACCGGGTCGGGTGCCAAAGGTGGATCGCCTATGGCACTCGATGCTGTGTAACGTATCGCCTTGCATGCTATCTTCCAAACCCAGTTGCCTGAACATGTGGTGCGCCGTGGTCGCTCCGGCCCAGTCGCCAACTATACACTGAGAAGATCGCTCCCTTTTCAGCACAAGAGCTGGAATCAGCCGTACCACCGTGGATCCGAGGCGAGTAGCTACACACTGGCACCCTTCCTTTTGCCTGCCGGTGCTGGGTCTTAGTCCTGTGGTGTCTGGTAATGCGCCACAAGCGCACACGAAGGACGAAGGGATGCTGCCAGGGCTACGTCCATGCCGCATTCCATGCATGCGTGAGAAAGTCCACTAAGCATCAGGTCAGCAGGCAGGTCTTCCTCATGGCACCGCAGGCCATAGGTGAGCGGAGGCAGAGATAAGGACTGTCGTCATGCATACGGGTGGAGTGCTCTGCGGAAAGGAACAGACTGGTTCGTTGTTTTTCTTATTCGCACTTGGCAATCAGAAAGAGGTTCGAGAAGGATTGGGGGACGGGCATACTTTGTGTCAACAAAAGTAGGCGGCCGACATGATGCTGGGAGCCTGCTGGGCAGCAGGAAGTCGTCCTGGCTGCATGCAAGGCGGGACACATAGGAGTATTACATACGCTTGGACATAGGATGGGGGCGTGAGATTCCGCAAGCTATGCTGGCCGTGGCGCCATTTGGGAGCAAGTGAGCTGGCCCATTGGCGAGTGGAGGATGTGCGGAAAAGGCGGGTGCCTCGTGGTGGGGAGCGGATGCATGGGGCTGTGGCTATGGCTGAATGAACCATGGCGGCCACTGCTGGTGTCACGCCTGCCAAGCATCTAATCAGCTGAATGCCTTTCCAATGCTGGATCCAGAAGGCTACAGCAAGATCGCTGCAGCCCCAGGAATAGTAGAAGTTTCGCTCAATATCAGCACCAGCATGTGGCATGCAGCCTTCTGGGAAAGGCAAAAGGAGGTGCGCAATCTCGTTCATATCGGCGTGTAGCTGGTGGAGGAAAGGAGAGAAAGCGGAGTCGCAAGGGTTGAGCCAAAAAGGGGGAGCTTGTCCGCTAGTTAGAACGAGCACCGACCCAACATCACAGGGCAAGGCAGCTCCTCCCCCACCACCTATCTGGAACCGACAGGGATGGTACTAAAGCGGATAATTAGCCTGGATCCTCTCCATTCATTCCCGATATAGCAGATCCTACACGAGAGCCTGTTTTTCTTTCACAAGCTGGAAACGGCATATTTTTCGTCCAGCCAATTCGCGAGCAAGACTTCATGGCGGGGCAAGCCTTTATGGCGAACAAGACTCTTGGTGACGATAGACTCTTGGCGCCGTTTTTACTAACCGATGCGTACGGAGTCGGCGAAAAAAAATCAGCCAAGCACATGAGTGTCACACGCTGAACACGCCTATTAGGCTGCTTGATGCAAGGAGCTTTTTGCGCCAGCAGCACACGGGGGCGAGCAAGCAGCAGTGATTTCTTCTCTGCCCAGTGAAGATGTAGCCACCCATGCCGCCGAGAAATGCACAGGCATGCCGAAGATGAGCGGCCCCTCCCCGCGCTACCTCTTCATATAATCGTCATTATGTTTGACAATGTTTGCAAAATGCACAGCGATTTGCCAGGTCCCCCTTCCCCCCAACCGCAGAAGGAGCCGGGGAGCGAACAAAAACAATGGCTGCACCTGTTATCTTGAGACCACGCACGAATGCCAAAAGCGTTGGCAAGGCTGTGCACAAGGGACATAGGAGCGCTTTGTTGACATACCATTTATAGACAGGAGATATTAGGTGGAGGATGAATTGATCGACAAATAGAAGAGTAGGACCTCGGCGATGCCTTTTGCGCAGGAGCTGGCGAGCTGCACCTGGAAATTTCGCAATAGCAGGGCGATTTCTCGCTTTCTGATAACACGGGCGGCCCTGGTCTGGTGCCGCTCTAACATGGATCTACTCCACCCCCCCTTGCCTCCGATATGCCAATGGCCGTGAGCCGATTGCCCCGCCTGCAACAGCGTGCTCTGGGGGAAGGACCGTCAATCGAGTCGCGCTACAGCGGCCAGTTCCATCAGCCGGCGCGGCGCTGGCTTGTCATGTGTGCACATGAAAAGCAGTTCCAGGCAAATTAGGGCAGCGCAAGCGGGGGGAAAGTGTGGGCAAAAAAAACTATTTTTGCTTCTTCTTTTCGGCACGCCATTCCTGTTTGCTCGGCCAGCGCCGACTGCAGGATCTGCAAGTCCTTGCACAGCTATTTGCTGCCCAGCGATTATTTTTGCTCCTCTTGGGACTTGACAAAAAGCTAATGCATGTATATGTGAGAAATCATCTAGCCCAGAGGACAAATAAAAAATTTTGCTGTTGCTGTCAAGCGCCCTTCCGCGCCCGTTGTTCCCGAACACGCTGCAGCCCGGCGACCCACCACCTCCCCCTTTCTCTGCGTGCCGCCCAGCTGTCAGATGCAGCTGTGCAGCTCTTGGCTACCAGGCCATTTGTTTCTTCTCGGGAGAGGAGAAAGCAGATAAATAGTCTCGTAAAAGCCCTGCTCGCCAGGACCAAAGACTCTCTCAGTTTGTTCGCCACCTCTTGCGCCCTAATTTTTCTCTTCTCCACTATACTCTTCCTATTAATACTTTGACTTACGTAGTCTATTGCTGGTGCATATAGCATACATCCAGTACTTCTTTTCTATTCCACACTTCCAAACGCCTGTCTCTCATATAGGTTCCCTTTTGGAAGTATCCCCCACTTTTCTCTTAACTGACCTTTAAGACAGAAACCTCAACCATGGCCGAAGTTCAAGCAACCGGCTGGAGGCATATCTGGAACCGCATGACTGCGCGCAAGCCCATCGAGCAGATTCTGCGCGAGGGCCAGCGCACACAGATGAACCGCACGCTGTCCCGCCTGGATCTCATCGCCATCGGTATCGGTGCCATTATCGGTACTGGTATTTTCGTGCTGACCGGAATCGCTGCCGCCGAGGATGCGGGACCCGCAATTATCGTCAGCTTCATCATCGCGGGTTTTGCATCTGGCCTCTCTGCCTTCAGTTACTCGGAGCTGGCCTCGATGGTGCCCATTCTCTGGCTCGGCGTACACATACACGTACGCGACGCTAGGCGAGTTCCTCGCCTGGATTGTCGGCTGGGATCTTATCCTCGAGTACCTCGTCGGAGCCGCCACTGTCGCCGTCGGGTGGAGCGCGTATGTGCAGATGCTGTTCAGAGACGCCTTCGGAGTGACCTCCAAGCCCGCTATCACCGGCTCGCCCCTGACGTGGGACAACAAGGAGCTCACATTCAAGGTTGTCGAGGGCAAGTACATCGATATTCCGGCTATCTGCATCATCCTGTTTGTCAGCACCGTCCTTGTCATCGGTATCAAGCAGTCGTCGTGGGTCAACAAGGTTGTAGTTGTCATCAAGCTCAGTTGTCGTGCTAGCTATTCATCTTTGGCGGCATCAAGTACATTGACCGCAGCAACTACAAGCCGTTCCTGCCGCCCCGCGATGGTAACTCATTCGGTGCCAAGGGTCTGTTCAAGGGCGCGCAGCGTGTCTTCTTCGCCTACATTGGTTTCGACGCTGTTTCGACTGCTGCCCAGGAGGCCAAGGACCCGCAGAAGGACCTGCCGTGGGGTATCTGCGCATCGCTGGCAGTCTGCACGGCCTCTGTACATCTGGTGTGTGCGCTGTTCTGACCGGCACTAGTCTCGTACAAGGACCTGAAGGGCCAGGCAGCACCCATCTCGTTTGCCCTGGAGGCCCACCCGAACACCAAGTGGCTCCGTATCCTCATCGACATCGGAGCTGTCGCCGGTCTGACCTCGGTTATCCTCATTATGCTGATGAGTCAGCCGCGTATCTTCTTCACCATGGCGCGCGACGGCCTGTTCCCGCGTATCTTTGGCCGCCTGCACCCCAAGTTCAAGACTCCCTACGTGCCAACCATCGGTGTCTGGCATTGTGTGCGCTGTGCTTGCTGCCTTCCTGCCGGTCGATATTCTCGGAGACATGACCTCGGTCGGTACTCTGCTGGCGTTCATTCTGGTCAACATCGGTGTCATTGTCATGCGCTACACGCACCCGCACATGGGCCGTGGCTTCATTGTCCCGTTCGGTCCGTTTGTCATCCCCATTCCCGGTGCCGCTATTGCCCTGGTCCTGCTGGTCCTGTCGGGTGGCCCTACCATCTACCGTCTGTTCATCTGGCTGGGCATCGGCCTCATCGTCTACATTGCGTTCGGCTACCGCTGGTCGCGTGTTGGCAACCCCGACAAGTGGTCGCCCGAGGACATTGCGTACTTTGGCGACGGCACTATGGCCTTTGACGAGGAGTCGCTGTCTGGACACAACGACAAGGTGTTCGATGAGCACCACCTCAGCCAGGAGCAGGTCCCTCGCTTCTAAACCAAAAGCCGTTACCTCTGCTGTTTTTCTTTTCCCTCCATATCGTGTTTGTATTTTGAACTAAGTGTAATTCTCTTCCCCCTGGCTATTTCAGTCCACCTAAACGATAAAGTGCCAGTCAAAATCAAATGCTTCAGCTTTCCCGAAATAATTAAGCAGACCAACTCACAGAGCTAAAAGGCGCTAAGGTTGTGAAAGAAAAGAGTGCTTCTAGCAGGTATCCTGTCTTGCTTTATGCTGCAGAACCACCGACAAACTTGTAAAAGATGGACAGCACGCGTGGCAATGGCGCCTTCTTCAGGACCACCGCTTCCTCGGCCGCCGGGCTGGAGTCGGCGCTGCACGCTACTGAACCTAATTTCGCTGGACTTCTTCTCGGGCTCCGCAGCCGCCGTAGTCTGGCTCACCGACCGCTGCTTTGGCTTCAGCAGACCGCCGCGCTTGCCCAAAGTATTGGCCGCTTTGCGGACCAGATCCATGTTGCGGGTCGGCGTCAAAACGCGGCTCAGCGGCCCTCCAGAGATTTCCCCCTTGGCAGTCTCCTCCGACACCGACGACGAGCTGGATGACACGGTCATATCAGCCTTGCTGGCGGTACCGGCACCCTTGAGGCTGGACTTCAAGGCACTGTCGCCTTGCGCCATGATGAATGGACGAGTAAGCAAAGGGCGGCTGTGGCGGAGCGCAGCTGGCCAGGCGCGCAATGGCCTCGCGCAAGGCGGTCTTATCCGATGCATGGGTGAGGACTTGCGCGGCTGTGTCCATCTTGAACCAGGTCACCTCGGCCACAGGCAGCCTGGCCAGCTGGCGTAGGTTGGAATGGCTGTCGCGGCGGTCATCCAGGTTTTTTGCAATGTCGCTTTCGAGTCGGCTCTGTGTCAGCCACGCCAGGTAATAATACGTCATCACGTACTGCTCGTGGGCGGCCGGGCGCCGAAAATCGTCGGTGTCCAGGGACTGGTGGCGCAGGGCGCTCATGGAACTGGCGTGCCGGAAGCTCGTTTTCATCTGGTTATTGCGCGGGCCGGTGGAGCGGCTGCGCTCCACCAGGGGCATTTCGTCGTCTGCTTCGATTGCCGGGCATGCCGCTGTGCGCTGCTCGATGCTTAGAGCCAGGGGCTCGACCATATGGCTGCCCATGTAGGCGCAGGGGTTGGCGGGCGCGTGGGCCAGGACGGCTGGATGCAGGTGGCTGCATTTGTATCCGGTTATGGCGGTCAGCTGGCGCTGGGCCGCGTGGGCGTAGGGCTCGCAGCCGGCCACGCTGTGCTCGGCCGGATGGTAGTCCAGGGAGGGACTGCGGTCGGCCGACATTGCGTCGGGCTTGCCGATGGGCAGGCGCCATTCGGAGGTGTCTGGGTAGAATAGCAGGCAGACTTCATTGGTGGATGGGTCGATGAGAACGCCGCCGCACTCGACAGCGAATTGGTTGCGAATCAGAGATACCTGCAATGCGGGGGTCATAATTATTATTTAAATTGCTACTGGAAAGGGGATGGCTGGGTAATGTGGGGAGGAAGGGATGACAAAATGCTGGCAACGGGGATGAAGGGAAACAAGAATAGAGGAGAGAGATTGAAGATGGAAAAATTACGGAGGGGAGAGGAGAGAGGAAAGAAGGAAACTAAGAATAGACTAAGGATTCAGATACATTTGACGTGCGATATGCGCGGGTGCAAGGCAGAGCATATTTGAACAGGAAAATGGCCCAGGGCTACTTCAGGCGCCTCTTCTGATGTTGTTTTGATGTTTGCGACAAAAAGCCAAAAGGCAATATTGTTGTAGATGTTTACAAAACGCCTTCGTGGTATCCCGGTCCCTTCTTATAGCAAGAACGCGAGAGAAACAATGCCAAAGAATTACAATCGTTTTCACTTGCAGTCTGCCCACAGCGGAGCAAAAAAATAAACAGTCGAACATAAAAGCATATGTATTCTACATACATGGCACAAGCCACAGTGCTTGTGGTCCCTTCCAAATGCTGGTTCTTGGCACCAGGCAAGGGAGGGCCTATGTCAGCATTCGCGCATATATACCGAGCCGCAGCTCATCTGGCGAGCCGGCACCTTACTATACGTCAAAGCATGGGACAAAAAGCATGAGCGCAGAAACACTCAGCACATTTCTGTTGCTTCTTTTACTACTTCGTTTTTTACTCAATTCAGACAAATGCCGGTCAAGGCAACATCAGTAATCCCGCCGGCAGTAGGCAAGGCGCTGTCGGACAAACTGTACGACAAGCAACGGGCAGCAACGCTGAAAATCGAGCAACAGGTGCGATCCGCGTTGGACGCCGATGACGACCAGATAATATACCAGATAATCGCCGAGCTGACGACGGATTTCGCAACCTCTGAGCGCGAGTCCTCGCGAATCGGCGGGCTGGTGGCACTGGGGTCGGTGTCGACGGCCCTGACGCATGTGAATATTCCGCAGTTTCTGCCGCAAATGATCCTGCCGATAATCTCGGCAATGTCGGACGGCGAGAGCAAGGTGCGGTATTTTGCGTGCGAGTCGCTGTATAATGTGGCCAAGGTGAGCCGGGGCCACATATTGCGGTGGTTCAATGAGATCTTTGATGGGCTGGCCAGGGTCACCGCAGATTCGGTCAGGATTGTGAAGAATGGCGCGGACTACCTGGATAGGCTGATCAAGGATATTGTGGCAGAGCAGGCGGCCACGTGTCTGGACTGGTATGACGCCGAGGAGGTTGCTGGGATGGCGGGGCAGGCGAATGTCGGCGAGGACGCAGATGTCCATGCTGGGCTGAACATCTCGGGGATTGCTGAGCCGGCAGCAGCGCTGTCTGTGGAGCCAATCGCGATTGCCCATGCTCCAGACCAGTCGGCAGCAGTAGACCAGGCCCGCATAACCAGCCCGGCGCTGGATGCCGACCAGGCGGCGCTGCGATCCCCGCGGCTGGCGTTCTCGCTGGAGAACTTCATCCCCCTGCTGGCAGAGCGGATGCACACGTATAAGCCCTCGACGCGGCTGTATCTGATAGAGTGGATTCGGGTTCTGGACTCGGTCCCGGGGCTGGACCTGATCGAGTACCTGCCGGAGTTCCTGGACGGACTGATCCGGTTCCTGAGCGACCCGAACGACGACGTGCGGACGAAAACGCAGAGCGTCCTGGGGGAGTTGCTGCATGAGATCCGCGAGTGCGTGGAGTTGCAGCGGTTCGACGGGGCAATGCATGCAGAGGACGAAATGGCGTGGGGGGATGCAGGCGAGCAGCAGCTGAACACGGCGCGGGTCCGGTCAAGCACAATGCAGAGCGACGTGCATGTGGAGGGCCGGGTAGCGTCGTCGTACCGGAGGCCGCATGCGTCTGGGTCGTTTAGTTCGCAGCACAGCATTTCGCAGCAATCGTCGCGGGCGCCATCAGTCACCGGCGCGCTACCGGCCAGGGCGTATGCGGCCGGATCCAGCCCTTCGGTGAGAAATTTCTGCGCAGGCAATGGGGGCGGATCAGGGCTGGGCTTGCTGATAGGCAGGCATCGGAATGCCGGCTCGGCCTCGCTTGTTTCGTCGGCGCTGGTGCACGGACAGCTG
This sequence comes from Linderina pennispora, assembly GCF_002104995.1. Classification (NCBI taxonomy): domain Eukaryota; kingdom Fungi; phylum Kickxellomycota; class Kickxellomycetes; order Kickxellales; family Kickxellaceae; genus Linderina; species Linderina pennispora. Next base: position 24,371 of record NW_024468251.1, on the reverse strand, counting down.
AATGATGCGAGCGGGGAGCTGCGGATGGCAGGCGCGGCGGAGCAAAATCCGGGCATTGCGCGAGGAGAGCGCATTGGTGCCGGGGGTCAGCGTGGCGATAGACTTTGCGGCTTGCGTGAATATCCTGATTCCGCACCTGGAGTCGAACGACCAGGAAATCCAGGGCATTGCCTTGCACTGGGTGTACGAGTTCACATGGATCTGCCCCGAGGTCATGATCGGGTTTGTGCCAACATTAATCAATGCGCTGCTGCCATCGGTGTCGCATCCAGTGTCGGTTCTGCGGCATACCGCGGAGGACGCGAGCCGCCGGCTGTATGATCTGGTCAGCGAAGCACCGGCGCCTGCACGGGAGCGGCGGGCACGGCGGCGGCAGCCGGAATGCGAGCCCAAAACAGAGCCGGCGGGCATAGTCAAGGAATCAGGGGACCATCTGCCGCGGCTGGCCCGACCGCTGCCGCCAGTGACGTCGACGGTTGCGGCGGTGAATAATGTGACGCGGCCCAAATCGCCGGCGGCTTCTATGACTTCAGTGGGGTCGGTTCCAGGCCATGCGGCAACGAGGTCGCGGGCAGAGTCGCTTTTGCATGCATCAACTGTTTCGCCAGTGGTGTCGATGGCGCCGTCGCGGGTCACGACGCCAGGCCCGCAAGGAGTGGATAAGCGGCTGGCGCAGTCACCGCCGCCAGCAGTGCCGGTAGGCGGCGGGGCGGGACGGGATCGCAGGGAGTCAATGTCCACTCCGCTGTCGCCGCTGGAGCCGGTGCAGCCGGCCCAGAGCAACGCAGTGGCTGCCAGTGAGACTGCGGGGTCTCCGGCCACAGTGGCGGCTGAGCAAAACGCAAAGCGGGCAGCGCAGACGCCCAGAGGTGGCAATGAGGGTACGGTGTGGATATGCCCGAGGAGTATGAGGAGGTGGTGGTTGAGCCATTCAACTACGAGTATGCGGCGACAGCGATCATGGAGCTGTTTGCCAAGAACGTGCATGAGCAGACCAAGGTGGCTGGGATGCGCTGGCTGCTGCTGCTACACCGCAAGGCGCCGTGGCGGATCCTGACGCCCGACGACATGAGTTTCCCGGTTCTTTTGAAGATGCTGAGCGACTCGAGCGAGCAGGTGATCAAGCTGGACCTGGAGCTGTTTGCGCAGATCTCGCAGTACTCGCAGACCAGCGATGCGGCAGAGCTTGGGGCAGCCAGCCAATGGCATCAATGTGGACCCGCAGGCAATGCCGTACTTGTCAAGATTCCTGGGCAGCCTTCTGCAGATGTTTGCCACTAGTCGGGTATTGCTGGAGACGCGGGCAGCATTGATGGTGAGGCAGCTGTGTGTTGTGCTGGAGCCCGAGCTGGTGTTTTGTCTGCTGGCGAAGCTGCTGGCCATGCCGAGGTTTGGCGTCGTGTCTGCATCCTCTTGGGACCCGTCGCGCGGCTTGGTAAATAGGGAGTCTGTGGAGATGCAGGCAGGCGAGAACGAGTCGGTGGATTCCAGCAGCGATTCCAGCAGCGACGGGAGAGGAGAGTGTGCTGGAGCAGGGCGAGGAGGCTGAGGGCGAGGAAGTAGAGGGCGACGGGGCGAGCCACCTTGAGCAGGCGAGCCTGGCGGACCTCGAGTTTGTCAGCGTGATGGTGCAGCATCTGAGCTGGATCCTGGTTACGGCAGCCCGAGACCGAGGGTCTGCGGCTTCTGCTGCGGCAGTACAACCCAAGCATGCCGCTGACCATGCCAGCGCTGGCGTCGCTGGAGAAAAGCGGCAGGTGCGCACCCGGGCGTAATGGACCAGGGCGAAACCGCCGGCCAAGCCGACTTGTCGAGCCGCCAGCCAAGCCTGGCTGCGAGTCGCCGGCGCGGCACCAGCCAGAGCAGCCTGGACGCGCCATTGCAGAAGCCAGCGAAGCTGATGCGCAACGCGACCAGCCGTGGGCGCAGCATCGGGGGATCGCGGACCGGCAGCGCCGGGGCACTGCGCGGCGACCGGCGGCGGCCGGGCCCGCAGCAGCGGCGGCGGATGATTGAGGCGGAGCAGGCCAAGAATGTGGTGACGGCGGCAGTGCAGCGCGTGCAGCACGACGTGCAGGTGAACCAGCGCAGCCACCGGCTCTTCACGGCTCTGTTCCGGACCTGGAGCCACAACCCGGCGGCCTGCCTGACGCTGTGTCTGCTGTCGCAGCACTACGAGACAGGCGACCGAGCTGATCGGCATATTCGGGCAGCAGGCGCAGGACCTGACGGTGAGCTTCCTGGTGCAGCTCGACAAGCTGGTGCAGCTGATCGAGTCGCCGGTGTTTTCCTATCTCCGGCTGCAGCTATTGGATGGCATGCAGTATCCGCATCTGCTGCGCGCACTGTACGGGCTGCTGATGCTTTTGCCGCAGAGCTCGGCGTTTGCCATCCTGAGGAACCGCTTGAGCTCAGTTGCCATGCTGCCCTTCCCTGGCCAGCTGATGCCGGCTCGGCCCATGGGTGGGTTTGGCGTGCGGCCGGGCGACGAGTCGGAGCAGCAGCGCACATTGGAGCCGCACTTCCACTACCACTACCACAGCTACTATGCGGGCCAGACGCGGCCTGCAGACCACGCAGCAGTGCAGCAGCCCTTGGATGCAGCATCTGCGGCGCCCGCGGGGGATGCATCGCAGGCGGCGGGCGGGAGGGCGCGTAGCCTTCTGTCGAATGTGGCTGGGATCTCGGCGCAGGATCTGGCGGAGCTAATGCGGCTGCTCTCGGTGTCGAGCCAGCAGGCGGCCAATGACGCCGGGGCCGCCCTGCCACCCAGTGACTTGGGCAGTGCATTGGAAAAGTCACATGCGATGGAGTCAGCTGGCCGCAGCGCCAGCTTGGAGAACTCGTCAGTGATCTTGCAGCAGCTGGCGGCTCTGCGCGCATCTGAGGCTGCTACGCAGGCGGCCATTGCGTCGCCGGGGAGTAACGCCGACAGTTCGTCGGTGCAGACGTGGGCTGGTGGAAATGCTCCCGGCAATTGGTCGTCGGCGGGCGGTGCCGCGGTGCAGCCAGCTGACTACTGGATGCAGTCGGTGAAGCCCGGTGGCTCCGACCTTAGCAAGCCCGAGATTGAGCGGTTGCTGGAAGGATACAAGGCTGTGCGTCGCCGGCATTCACGTGTGGCTGCTGGGCAGAAATCACGCTAACCGTCCCTCGCCCTTATTGCTGCACATGGTGGAGGTGCAATGACCACCCATGTGGTCTGGGAAGGGAAATTTCCACCCCCTCTTTCGAGCTGCGTGATTCATGGTACATGAATAAAAACTGGACTCCACTCCTGGAGGGGATCCATTCCAAACAGTATAAAGGCAAGGCCAGCTTCACTTTCTGTCTCTATTTTTTTCTCGCGCTGGTCATATATCCAGATAGTTTTTTTTTGGCAACTAGAACATTTTATTCTCCATATTACTGCGAAATGATTGTCCAACGCGTTCTTGTATTGTTCCTAGCCTGCATATCTTGCACAGCGGACCTATCCAGGCGATACACGGCAGCACCCAATGCATACAATGCAATCAGCCAATGAGCCTCTGCAAAGCTGGATAAGCAGCCAGACGCAGTTCTCCAAGCGCCGGATTCTCTCAAACATAGCGCCCTTTGCAGACGACCCCTCGGCGCTGCCTGGCGCCGTCTGCGCCTCGCCCTCCCGCCACCACCCCGACTACTATTACGCGTGGACGCGCGACTCTGCGCTGGTAATGAACGAAATGTTCTCCTGGCTTTTGCTAAACCAGACCATGGGCGACACGGTGCAGCAGAGGATCGATGATTACGTGAGGTTCACCCGGACACCTGCAGTCACTGCCGGGCCTCAGGTACGGACTGGGCGAAGCCAAGTTCCACATGGACGGCAGCGCATTTACCGGCAGCTGGTGCAATGCGCAGACGGACGGGCCGGCGATCCGCGCATATATGCTGACAAAGTACGCTGGGTACCTGCGCGACCGTAGCCAGCCCATTGATTATCTGTACAGCAGCCAGGCCAAGTCCGTTATTAAGACGGATCTGGAGTATATTGCCGAAATGTGGCAGGATACCAGGACCTGCGATATCTGGGAGGAGACCCGTGGGGCGCATTTCTACACGCGCATGGCGCAGTGGCGGGCGCTTCTGGACGGCAGCTGAGTTGGCAGCGCAGTCCTGGGCGACACCAAATGGCTATATCAAGTACCGAGGGCAGGCGAGAGCGCTGGAGCGGGATCTGGGGCGGTTCTGGGATGCCAGGCGCGGCCATCTATTGACCACCCTGGACTGGTCCTGGCGGCCTCGCAAGCAAGCAGTCCAATCTGGACACGCAGGTGCTTCTGGCCGCACTGCATTTCGGCAACACCGACTCCAAATACTCGGTGGCCTCCGGTGCAGATGATGGCCACGGTGAGCAGGCTCGTTGAGGCGTTTGAGAGCTTGTATCCGATCAACAGCGTGGTCAGCACCGACATCAGTGGCATTAGTGTGCCCATCGGTGTAGCCATCGGGCGGTACCCCGAGGACGTGTATAATGGCGACGGCACGTCCATGGGGAATCCGTGGTCGCTGGCCACTTCGGCCATGGCCTGAGTACCACTACCGCCTTGGCATTGCGTTCACAGCCATGCAGAGGGTTCCTGGCGACGCATGAACTGGCAGGAGATTCTGAACCTGCCGGTTTCGGGCCCAGGTATCTACCAGGTCAAGCGAGTTCCAGGCGATGCTGAGCCAGCTGCTGGCTATTGGCGACAGATATATGGGCCGAGTCGCCTAGACACACCTCGCGCGACCATACCATGTACGAGCAGTGGTTCCGCTACGACGGGTACGGCCGCGGCGCCATCCATCTGACATGGAGCTACGCGGCACATACGGCTGCAGCGCGGGCGCGGGCACAGCTGGTGGAGATAATGTCAGGGCTGTGAAATATAAGCTTTATGGCCAAGGGAAAATATAATTTCTGTTCTAGACGACTGTGATCTGCGGGTCGTGTCTGGGTATGTGGGGCGAACTGCTCGGGCTCCAAGCCCTGGCAGCGCCGATATCATGCGCCGCAAGAACATACGGAACAAGGAGAACTTGCCCTTATGTCCGGTCATGCGGTCAATCAAAAGCGCGTAGCGGTGGCGGGACTCGCAGCCGCCGATGCGGACCAGCTCGATGCGGACCGAGCAGCTGTAGTACTCGACGACCTCGGTCTCGCGCCACCTGTTGAGCGACGGCGAGTACTGGGCGAAAATCACCGGCGTCGCATACTGCACCGGCACCGTGGTGGTAATGTCCGGCACGCCCATCTGCTCCTGATACAGGTCGCCGACCAGCCGGCCGTCGGGCGAGTCGCTGGTGGAGTTGCAACGCTTGAGCATTGGCATACTGGGAGCCATGGAGTTCTTCCTGCGCGGCCCGAGGATTCTGCCAAGCCCCGACCGGTCGCTAGGGGGCTCTTTGCTCAGCTTGCTGCAATACTGGGAGGCCTGCCGCCGGTCATCGGTCATGGAGCGCAGGCCCCTGGGCACCATGTAGGAGAAAAAGGATCTGATGTTGTGGTGGCGCGGCTCGTGCGGATTGTCCTGGGTCTCTAAATCGAGCACCACGGGGATATCCTCTGAGCACAGGGGCTCCGACGCATTGGCAATCGACTCGTTGATGACGCTGGGCGCGTCGACATAAATGCTGTCGCTGGCCTGCGTCTCAAGGTCCATGTCCTGAGCAGTATGCTGGGCGCGGGTCTTGACCGAAGTCATCATGGCGGCAATGGTCTTGAGCGAGAACATGCTCATGTTGAGTGCCTTGTGCACGGGCATTCTGCGTGTCTCGACAAAAGTGTGTGCGATCATGTGCAGATTCAGAAGCCGCGAGACCAGCCCCAGCACGGTCTCGGGCGGAATTCCAGTAAGGTCATTTGGCAAGGCAATGCGCGACGTCATGTCCTCCATGACGCCGATGCTGCGGAGATTCAGCGGTTCTAGCGGCTGCTGCGGCTCCGGGTCGGAGATTTGGTGCTTTATGTCTTTTGGCTGGCCGGCCATCTGGAACATCGACCAGCGGCGGTCGCTGTGCTTGCTGTTTGATCTAGTCAAAGGCACTGTTGAATGAATCTTTGCCGGCAGCGAGACCCGCTGGGAAGCGCTGGCCGAGTGGCCAAGCGTTGTGCTGAGCTGCGACGACAGCCTGTGGAACAGGTTGTGCTGGCGCCTGGGTTGCAGCGGCGCCAGCTCCTCCTGCAGCGCACGGTCGTTGCGTTCGTCTATTGGTAATCCCCGGCTTGCGCAGTGGCAAAGGGACTGGCGCTTTGGGCCGTCCGCTCGCTCGACAATGGGCAGCTCCAGGTAGTACCGGCGCATGTCGATCTGCTGCGCAACCAGCGCATACACCGACACCACCGGCGAGTTGGCCACCTCGATTACGCTGCCGCGGCCTACGCTCCGCAGGGCATTGGGCCAGCGCAAAACCTGGCCAGCCAGCGGCTCCTGCAAGGCGCTGAGCCGCATGCGGTCGTGCGGCTCGCCATTCTCCATGGCCGTTTCCAGGATCCGCATGACGTCGTCCAGACTGCGGTCCAGGCATGTGGCCACTTCGCGAGCAATCAGCGCGTTGATGTGCGGGCCTGGCAGCAGGAGCGTGCGGCGGTCGTGGATGGCGTCGGTGATCGGGAACGGGTGGTGCGGGCAGCAGATGCCGGGCCTTGGGACCCAGTGCCTGTCCAGTTCCACCATGGTCATTGTGCTGGGCATCGGCCGGGCTGCCGAATCCTCCTGGCCGCCGCCCAGTAGCCACGGGTGTTGCAAGATGCCCTGCATGGAGATGCGGCGCTTGGCGTTGGGCTCCAGCATCCTGACTAGCAGCTCCTGCAGGTCATGGCTCATGTTTGTGCGCAGCGAAAAGTCTCCAGCCATGATCTTGTCAAAGTTCTTGGGCTGCGCTGGGTCCTCGAATGGGAACTGGCCCGTAAGCATGACATACAGAAGCACGCCCAGTGACCACACGTCGATTTCCGGTCCCACATACGCGTCGCCGCGCAGGATCTCCGGCGCAGTATATGGAAGGCTGCCGCAGAATGTCTCCATCAACGAGATGCCGTCGAAGAAGTTCGCCAGCCCAAAGTCGATGATCTTGACGCATCCGTCAAACACCGACGCGGTGCGGTAGTCAATGCCCATGTCCTTGGACGCCCGCCGGCGATGGAAGCTCGTTGGCTTCTTCCCCATTCGGCCCGCTGGTCTTGCGCCCAATCATGCCCTCCAGGACCGGCGCCCAGAGCCCGCCAGTGCCTCCCTTGCCTCCCGTTGCAACATCTGAGCGCTGGCTGCACAATGTATGGCTGCCGGTCCATGAACGGCCGCGCCTTCTCTGCATCGTCGACGTAGTCGATGAGCACGTTCTCGAGCTTGATGTCGCGGTGGATGACCGAGTACTGGTGGCAGAAATTGATTGTCTCAACAACCGGCTTGAAAATCGCCCTCGCCTCCTTCTCGCTCAGCCCATGTGTGCCCACGCGCTCGGCAAGCGTGACGCCATTGACGAACGCGTAGAACAGATAGAAATGGGTATCGGTGACGCGGAAGTCATGCAGCGGCACAATGTGCGGGTGGAGCTGGCCCAGGATTGCTGCCAAGTTGGCTTCGCGGACCACCCGCCGGTCGAGCGTCTTGGCCTTGCGGTACTCTTGGTGCCCGCGCCGGTGCTTGTGTGGCGGGTACCGCTTGATGATCTTGACTGCGAATTGCTCGTTGGTCAGTGCGGACCGCATCAGCTTGACTTTGCCGTAGCTCCCCTGCCCCAGTGTCTTGAGCACTTCGAATTCGCCCAGCGGCGTGTTGAGCAGGAACTGCCGGGAGCGCGTGCTCTTCAGCGACACTGCTATGGCACGTAGCCGGGGTTTGCCGCATCGCTGCCGTACTGGGCTAATGTGGCCGATCGCGGGACGCGGCGCGGCGCCTGTCTGCTCGGCTTGCTGCAGGGCCAGCCGCTCGAGACCCGGAACCGTGGGCAATGGTGCCGAGGCTGGCGTCGACTTGTCGCACACGCGCGAGGACGCAGTTATCGGCTTGCTGCCCTTTGCCTTTACATCAGGCTCCCTCTGCGCAATCGGGCGTCTTGGGTAATATCTGCGATGGCTTGGTAGTTTTGGACGCAATCTTGTAGCGCTTGTGGCCGAAACGAAGGCACGCTCTTGCGCAGCGTACGGATCTTGCGCAGACTCTTGAGCAGTTTCTTTTGCGGCTTCACGGGCAGTTCCACCAAAACCCCCTCCTCTACCAGCCTTTCCTCGTCGTTGGCCGCGTCAATCAGCTTGCTCACTGCCTTGACGTCAAGCGGCTGTGAACATGAGGCTGCTCTGCCGCTGCGGGGGAGGGGCCTCAGAATCGCAGCCCGACGCTGCAGCCGGCACTTCAATCGAGCATGGCATTGCGCCGACCGTAGCATCGAAAGCGCTCCCCCGCGACTCATGGCCAGCAGCCGCCATGTGGCCAACGGCAGCTGCTGGATGGGTGGCCTGATAGCCCCTCAATGACACTGGTGCAGCCTCAGACGGGGTGTGAGTAAAAGCGCAGGTGCTCTTTGTTTCTTCGCGCGAACTGCGGTTATACTGCGGAACGAGCGAAGACGGGCGGTCGCTATTGCCAAAGCTACCATGCAAATGGCTGGAATGGCGTGCTGGCTGCCTGGCGCCTGCCGATACAGTCGTTTCTCGCAGCTGACCGCTGACCTCGGACCGAGCTGTCAATCTGGCGCACAGAGATCCCGGCCAGGCTACCAAAATCGAACTCAGGCTTGGACTCCTGCTCGCAGTCTGTCTTCCAGATGTCATTCTTGGAAAACGACGCCAATGGCGACGGAAAGTTACCTAGCTGCAGACTAAACTCTGTCACATTGGTGCCGGCTCGTTTGCGCGGCTGCTTGGACCTGTGACTGGCTGTGGTTGCTGAGGATCTGCGACGCCCTGGTAGAATTGCCTTGGCGCATCGATGTGGTTCGGAGCCGGTGTTTTTGTGGCCGGAGCAGCTTGTGCAGCGATCTTGCCTTGTGCCCGCTAATCGAGTGCCGCGGACGCCCACACTGCTGTGCCGGAGCTTTGTCCGAGAGCATGCCCAGATTTATGCTAAACTCTAACTGCGACGACAAATCGCCCTCAGTGAACAAAGTGTCCTCTACGTTTGTGCTGACCTCAGCCATTAAGGACCCGTATTTCCAAATCTAGATATGAATAATGGCGAAAGCGGTGCTCAAGGAATGCAGAATGAACGATACGAAACAAAAAAGCAGAAGAGACAATGGTCCAACATGGCGCTGCATATGGCTTCTTGGTGGAAAATGGCCATATCGGTTAAAATGCTGCCAGTAAATTTCCCAAAGGTCTATTCCTGGTGCTTTTGGACAGGAGGTAAACTGTGGGGAGGGAGATGAATGTATGCTGTATACATTTAGCACCTTCCGTTTTTTGCCCAAATTACTGAATGTGGAGCTGAACATTTCGCAGTAAATTTGTTTGCTAAGAATTTAGAGTGGGGAAACAAAAGAGAGAAAAAGAGCAAGCCTTATATCTGAATAAAGAGCAAATACTGAAGCCCTCACCCCTTCCCCTCAAATCCCCACATTTTTTAGTTGCGGGCACCAGCCTAAGCAGTAAACCCAAGCCTCCTCGCCCTTATCCACACCCTCACTGTTACATCCCTGCTGTTCGCCCCTGGCTGGCCCGTACTCGCTCATGCCATAGGCTCTCCAGAATATATCCGGCTGCAGGGGTTCCCGCGTAGAATGAAAGTAAGGGCCGTTTATGATGGGGTAGCCTTTTTTTAATTACAGGGCATACCCAAGCAATTCCATGCTTTATATTGTAAAAACCATGAGGTGGGTTTACGCTCTGGAGATGACGATCCGGCCGTCTCGATCAGAGTTGGTAGGCGAAGGAACAATGTAGTGCTTGGAGTCCATGACCTTGGGATAGCCGCTCTCGTCGAGGATTTCGGGGCCAAACGGAACATCCTCAGGCAGACTGATATCAAAGTCCTTCAAGAGATTCGCCAGGATCGGCACCATCTCCATCCACGCCAGGTTTCTTCCAGGACAGATGCGCACGCCGGTGCTAAATGTCAGCAGCTTGCGCTTGGCTTCGTCGTTGTCCAAGAAGCGCTCAGGGGTAAACATATAGGGCTCGTGCCAGCAGTCGGCATGGTGATGGATGCCGGAGAAGTTCAGATTGACCACCGTTCCCTCGGGCAGGAAATGGCCACACACGGTTATGCCACCCTTGGGGACAAGGCGGGGCCACTGGCCGCCAGATACGGGTCTGAGCCGCATGCTCTCGTACAGGCATGCCTCCAAGTACGGCAGGCTGGTGCGGCCCTCACTATATGTGACCACGTGGTCCTTGGCAAATTTGGTCCGGACCTCGTCGACAACGCGCTTCATCGATACTGGGTTGAGCAGCAGCAGGTGGATTGTCCACAGCAGCGTGTTCGAGGATGTCTCACTACCAGCAAGGAGTGTCACAATCGTTTCGGCGAGGATCTGGTTGCTGGTCATGCGGATCTTTGACTCTGGATCTTCCGAGTCAAGGAACGCTGCGAGCAAGTCGCTGGGCGTCTGCTTCCCCTCCTGAATCTCATTCCGCCGGTGCTCGATAGATTCACGGGCGAAGGTCAGTAGCTCCTGGAGACTGCTCCACAGCGGCCAGACAAGCAGGCGGAAGGGGCTGTATTTGAGCAGGGGCACTGCCATGCAAATGCCAAAGTAGCCAAACGAGTCATTCACCCAGCGCACCACTGTCGGGTCGTTGTTTCTGAGGGCATTAAAGTCGCGGCCAAAGGCCAGGGCGCCAGTAACGTCAAAGGTGGCGTAGGCCAAATCGCGGTGGGCATTGACAACCGCCTGCTCACCCTTCTGCGCCGCCTCATCAACGGCCCTTTCCCACTTGGTTTTCAGCGCAGCAGCGCCGTATTTGATGATAGTCGGCTCCATGCGGTGCAGATATCCAAAGGTAAACATGGGTCCCATCTGGCGGCGACGCAGCTGGTTGATATGCGGATTGCGACTCGAGAACGTCGTCTGCTCGTCCAAAGAGGTCGCTGCCCTTGTAGTAGTCGGTTTTCAAAAACGCATGTGAGCCAAGGATGGTGCGGCTAGCCGCAGGATTCGAAATGCTGACTGTGTTGGGCCCATATACGTAGATTTCGCCATATTTCTTGAAGTCGCTGTCGGCGTCTGTGCATGAGTTGCCGGCAAAGAGACTGATCATGGCCCGCAGCCCTGTCAGGCGAGCGATAAATGGGCCGGGGATGTTGCGGAGCGGCGACAGAAAAAGCGCATACAGCAGCTTCCAGGATGCATATGCCGAAACGACTGTGCCAGCCAGACGCTTGTAGCCGATGGCATCCACCAGCGAGACAGCTCGCGCAACAATATCGTCAAGATCGAGTTTTGTGGCAAATGTGCTGAGTGCCATAGGTGGGATAAAGCAAGCAAAGGTGGTGAGGGGGCAAAGGGGTTGGAGCCTGAAGAGAGAGGGATAGCCTTGGACCCATTTAACTCCTGCAACGACCTGAAAAAAGAAAAAAGAGGAAAGCGGGACTCCAGCTGAAAAGACGTCCTGCTGCCAGCTTGGTTGGCAGAGCAGATCGGCAGGCAATTTTGGGCGAATGAGGATCGTCATACGAAAAAGGAAACAGGTGATTTGTATTGTAGACGATCATGTCCGAATATTTTTCTACAAGCTGCCAGATAATCTTCCGCGGCCTGAAAAAGACAAAAAAGCTTGGGAATCACATTCATATGTCATCCACCGCATGGATAAAGTATTCATATACCAGCGATCATGGTGCATGATGTTTGTGTGATTGATAAGCAGAATGGAGATGTATATCTACACGCCCAGATTTCCGTCCTTGACACTGGTGGCGTCGTTGTGCGAGTCGGCGATATGCAGGGTTCTTCTTTCAGAGTCGTCCCTCTCAGCCATGAGCATTGGTGCCGAGACTTCTGCCTTGTAGTAGGGGACAGGGCTGTTGTAAAAGGGGTTGCCATGGATGAATCCGGGCACATCGCATATGCCGTTCACAGCCATGTACTGCCTGAGCCAGGCGGTAATCCCGAGAGCACAGGCCATGATCGCAATTTCGCCTAGCATGATGCCGACGTTTTCTCCAATGCGCTTGTATGCACCGCTGATTATGTACCTGAACAGCATGGCGCCGTTGAAGAATGGTGTTGCGTAGAACCAGCGGAAAAACCGCGGCGTCAGCTCAACTGGAACCAGGCACGAAACAACGTTGGGAATCACGGTGGACACCGAGAGCAAACCAATGAGATCTGGAGGCAGCAGCATGAACCACGCGAGGTTCCACAGCGCAAGTGCAGTAATGAACGGCCATGGTTGTGAACCAAATGGAGAAGAACCTGCCGGCCGTGTATGTCAGTCCCTGGTGTTCCGCACCGTAGTCTGGGCCCTTGAATGCCAATATTGCCAAGCTGCCTATAGAGGCCGATGATGCAGGCCCATCGCCAGAATAAGAGAGAGGAGCGCTGTCCATACGTGCAGGAATCTAGCCTTTAGGAAGAATGTGAACGTGGTCGTCTTCCATGTAATCAGCATCCCGATTGTGCACAAAAAGCCGACCAAGAAGGGGAGTAGGTAGAGGATGGGTGCAAGAGGAAGCGTGTAAGGACTGACATCAATTTTGGTGTACGACACAGGGTTGAGTAGCGCGTTCAGGTTTGGGGTAGCTGTTGCACCAGAGCGCTTAAAGTCAGTCAGCGACCTGATCGCGAATCTAGATTGGACGTGTAAGGCTAGCTCCAGTAGAGCTGGCTGGGCAAACAGGGGCTCGCCGATTGGGTTTCGTCCGCTGGAAACTATCACTGTCAGTGCGTCGTCTGGGTTGTACTCAGGCCTGCCATTCAGCGCCTGCGCCAGCCGGTCTGATGCGCCTGGGTTGACAACTACCCCGCCCCAGCCATGGTTTTTAATCCACTCCTTAGCCGACTGGATCGAATGGAATATCGCGGCGGACGCGCCATGTGGGGTTGTTGTTGTTGCGGAGAGCCCCCATAGCCGCGTTTGTTACAGCATTGCCAATCGGACCCATGTCCAGATCGATGACCTCGATGTGGATGTGGTTGACATTGACGCTGCGTCGGTACACGGCGCCGTAGAATAGGCAGAGCGGCAGCCATAGCGCAACAGTGCTTATGACTATCAACCGCAGGTAGTACATTCCGTTGACCCTCCATGTTTTGTACATGCGGGGGTCAAAAATGCTAAGGCGGGCCTCATCGCCTTTCTGTGCCTTCCATGAACCGATCATTTGTGCTAAAAAAAATACGAGTTGGGTGGTCAACGAAACGGAAAAGTCGACAAAAGAACAGTACTCAAGAGCAGCCAGGGTGTTTAGATGTGGCAGTTGGCATATTGCACCACGCGGTCAGTGGGCATTGATGGAAAGGTCCTTGGCCCAATCTACGCCAGGTATATATAAAAAGTCTGATCAGTCTCGTCCCGCTCAAGGAATTCGTGGTCTATGAGGAAATCAATTGCTTCACGGAAGTCCACGGACTCGATGACTGTGCGCTTCTTCCCCTCTTCAAACGCCTTATTCTTCAGGGCCTTATGCGAGAGCCTCTGCCTCTGCTTCATAATCCGTATGATCAGGGCTCGGAGGAAGTTTTGACGGTCTGCCATCACCTCACGCAGAGCCTCCTTGGCCTCATTCTGCTTCTGGTCCCAGCGCATTTCGGCGAGATTGACCCGCAGCTGCTTGGATTGGAACCGGTCGTTAAAGCGGACTCTGGTCGACGGGCCCAGCACCTTGTTGGTAGCAACAAAGAGGCGCGACTTTATCAGATAGTCCAGCTCGGCCAGCGTCTGCTCCTCCGTCATCTTTGTCCCTTCCTTAACCTGGCCGCAGGTTAGCGTCGGTCCCTTGACAGAATCGTATCCGGTGCCTGGCCCGGATTCAGCGGTGAACATACCAAGGATCGCTAGCTGGTACATAGTGACAATGACGGTGTAGCCGGTTCTGAGCTGCAATCCCCTTGGCCTGCGGGAGAAACAGTCGGATCTCAGGCTTTGGAATCCTGCCACAGCCAGCTGAGTGTGCGGCCAGAGTGCTGCTGGTTGTGGACTTCAGTAAAGTCCTGCCTGATCGAGTCTAATATCGGCGGGAGCGGCGGGTTGCTTTCAGACAGATGGCGCGACCACGTCACGGCCTTAAGAACCTTTACATTCACGCTGACCCCGTGGCCGTGCTCGTTGCGGGCAAACTCCTTGGTGAGGTTCTGGCTGACCTGGATATCACTCAGCATTTCATTCAGCCGCAGGGTCCCCGCGACGCCAATGGCCTCTTTGATGATGCCTCCGATGGTCACTTCAAGACTGAACGAGATGCTTTGCTCGGCCACCAGGCGCTTTGACAGCTCGAGGTCATAAAACTTGAAGAACGTGTCCTTTTCCCTGACAAACTTTAGCAGGTCCATGACTCGGCGTACACGCAGCGCAATCTCGCCTTCGGGATCTGCCACCGACGACTCAAGCTGCTTGAACGACGCGCTGCCAACTTTGAGAAACGAGCTGATGTAGTCGGCGATAAGCACGGGCGCCTTGCGGTCAAGCGACTTGTAAAGTGTGTTGGAGTTGACTGCATCCTTGAATGATGCGTTCAGTGAGGTCAATAGATGTTGATCGCCATCAAAGACCTGGGTCACCAGGGCGGCCAGCTCGTCGTATTCGGCAATGAGCCATGTAACAAACGCATGTGTGTTTTCGGCGGCCGCACGCATCGAGTTCTCGACGTTGGTCCGGGCTGGGCTGGAGGCGGTCATGCGCTCAATGACATAGGACTCAAAGTGCTTGCACATTGGCACCAGGCCGTCATCAGGGTGAATTCGGGAAAGGAGCTTGAACAGTGCGTGCAGGTTGTGCTTGCTCATTGTTTTCAAGAGCTCCGGCATTGTCTGGAGAAGCAGACTTGACACCCTGAAGATAAGCTCTTGGTTGAGCACGCTGTTCAAATTCTCCTTCGAGCCATTTAGCAAATAGCTGTTAGCCAGCGAATCCTCAGCAGCGACCAACTCGTGCACGCTATGGATGTACTCGCATATCTTGCCCGCGTTGAACATGCTGCGCAGACGGAGGCTATGGTATTCGACTGACTTGGTAATGTACGGCGTCTCATAGTGCATGCCATACACACCGGTCGTGCAACGGATGCCGCGGCGGACAGTGGGCGGTCTGAGTTGATGGAAAACAGTAGGGCAGCTTGCACAGGACAGCGTCGTCGATAACTGCATTTTCCCGCTTGGCGTTAACCAGCATGTGCATGCTGTCCATTAGGTGGGCATGGATGGGCAGCAGCAGATGAGTGTACCACATTTGGTGGAACAGGTCGCAGATGGCATACACGTTGCGACCACAGCTCTTCTCGGGCGTAATCCAATCGCGACCAAGTAGTCCAAACATGGAATCCATCATCCGTGCCTGCCACGTGGTAGTGCTTCCATGTGTCATGATAGAACTCTAGTAGCTGGAGGCCTTGTCTATGCATTGCCTCGTTGCGCTGGCGGCCGAGATACGTGGTCATAAAGCCTGTCACTTGCAGGTACATCTCCTCGGCCAAGTCGTAGTTCGATGCGTATGATACCGGACTGCCACTAAGGCTCATTCCGTACACTTTCACTGTATTACACGACAGGCGGTCCGCGACTGCAGTGTACAGCCCAATGTACTCAGAATAGGACAAGCCTTTCGTGTCCTTCTCGAGGAATGATGCAACCTCTGCACCCAGGTACTCCCAGAACTTGGGCTGGTCAACATAGCCTTTGTACGAGATGTTCATAGCGATACAAAAAAAATACTATAGTAGACGAAAGAACGGCAGCAGGTGGAGAGTAAAGTGCTCCCAGGCAAGTTGTCAATTTTTATTGATGACGGCGTGGCTAGTTGTGTATGCATGCCAATCCATGCACTGATTTTTCTGCCTATTTCTTGAACCGGCTCTGCTTGGTCCACTTGACCACGTTCTTTGACATGATCCGGCCCTTCTTGTTGCGCACTGTAATCTTCTTGATGCCACGCTTCTGCGACTTGCCGCGCTTCTTGCGCATTGATGACTCTGTCTGCGCGGCCTCGCTGCCGTCAACAGCCATGCTGTCGTCTGCCTCGGTGCCAGCCTGTTGTGTCTCCTGCTGCTTCTGCTTCTGCATTCTGCTTTTTGTCCGCCTCGGGCTTGTCTGTCTCCATCAGCTCTGCCAGTGTGCCGGCTGTGACCTTCTGCTTCTCCGCCAGCCGCTTGATGCGCTCGGCCTCGGCCGGTCCAAACACGGTCTCGCGCAGAATGTTGCGGTTGCGGATCTTGCTCTTTGAGCGGATGGACTTTCCCATGGTGTATATGTGTAGATAGAACGCGAGTTGGAAGAGGTGTCGAGAGATGTCGAGAGGTTTGAGACAAGCAGAGGCGAAGAACGGAGCAGACGGTCGTATATTTTTTTCGGTTTGCCTGATCAAGGAGAGAGAAAAAAAGTGCAGTGATTTAATATTACAGTGGAAAATCAACAATTTTGCCTGCTCTGTGCTTGATCCTGGGCCAAGCACCTTTTTTCTCTCCACTCTTCTCATATTTCTCGCATTTTCACACATTCCCTCTCCACCATGGTGCGCCAGCTCAAATACCACGAGAAGAAGCTCCTGCGCAAGGTCGACTTTCTCGAATGGCGCGGCGAGAACAACGTCCGCGAGATCGAGGTGATGCGGCGGTACAACCTGACAAAGCGCGAGGAATACTACAAGTACCAAAAGATTGTGATGCAGACAAAGAAGCTGGCCCACAGAATCGCGCTGCTGGACCCCAAGGATCCGAAGCGCGCTGAGAGCGAGACCGGCACTGCTGGAGAAGCTGTTTGCAATCGGCGTGATCAACTCGCGCAAGACCATGTCGCAGGTGGACAAGCTGACGGTGTCTGCTTTCTGCCGCCGGCGTCTGCCCGTTGTGCTGTGCAGGCTGAAGATGGCTGAGCACATCTCTGAGGCTGCGCGGCTGATTGAGCAGGGGCATGTGCGTGTTGGCCCCGACACGGTTACCGACCCCGCGTTCCTGGTCACTCGCAACATGGAGGACTTTATCACCTGGGTTGACACGTCGAAGATCAAGCGCAAGATCCTGAAGTACAACGACAAGCTGGACGACTACGATCTGTTGTAGATATTTTTAATAGACGCCATCTCTTTTTGCTGCTGGTGCGGAGGACATTGCCATTCCAACCTGCCTGGGCTAAAGGCCATGTGCCGAGTCCTGATCAGCACCTGATGATTTTCTGGGCTTCAAGTGACGTGCACTGCGGCCAAAACAGCAGACTGCCTAGTTCGTTTTTCTCCTTATTGACCCAATTCAGACACATTTAATTCTTTTTTTGAAATGCCAGAGCCATTAGAGATCGCCGACATTCACGCGCACACCGACGAGTCAGCGGCCGAGAGCGAGGCGGAGGAGAGCGGAGTGGTTGAGCAGCAGGAGGACATGCTGGCAGACTACGCCGACAGCGAGACAGCTATCGAGCTGATGCACTCGCGGCTAGATAGCCTGGACAATTTGGGCCTGGCGCGATTCCACAGTGTCGAGTACCTGGGCCTGCGCCAGAACTTTATCAAGGCCATCACGTCAATTAACGACCTGGCCACGCTGAAGGAGCTGGACCTGTACGATAACCGCCTGAACGCCATCGAGGGCGTTGACCAGCTGGTGAACCTGACCAGCGCAGACTTTTCATTCAACAAAATCCGCAGGATCGAGAACATCGAGACCCTGCGCAATCTTACCGAAGTCTACTTTGTCAGCAACAAGATCAGCACGATTGAGAACCTGAGCCCGCTGGTCAACCTGACAAGCCTGGAGCTGGGCGCCAACCGCATCCGCAGGATCGAGGGTCTCGATGAGCTGGTCAACCTAGAGCAGCTGTACCTGGGCAAGAACAAGATCACGCGGCTCGAGAATCTGTCCCTGTCTGAGGCGGCTGAGGATCCTGAGCATCCAGAGCAACCGTATCACCAAACTCGAAGGGCTTGAGGATCTGGAGCGTCTGGAGGAGCTGTATCTGAGTCCACAATGGCATCGCCAGGATTGAGGGCTTGAGAACAACACGAAGCTGACCATCCTCGACGTCACCAGCAACCAGCTGACAGGAGATTTCGGGGATCAAGCACCTGCCAGTGCTCGAGGATCTGTGGGCGTCAGGCAACAGGCTCGAGTCGTTCCAGAACATCGAGGACGAGTGCGCGCCGATACAGTCGCTGCGCACGGTCTACTTTGAGTTCAGCCCGCTGCAGACCAGCCAGCCCACCGCGTACCGCCGCAAGCTGATGCTCATGCTGCCCCAAATCACGCAGATTGATGCCACCGAGTGCCGGCGGCAGCCGCTTTGTTGATGGGTTGGTTGCGTCAGCCAATGACGGCGGATCGCGAACTCGAAAAAGGCTATTTGGCATGATTTTCGGCTGCTGCTGTAGTGTTGCCTTCTCAAGACTTTTTTTATTGAACGGGCAGCACTATATCAAGCGACATGTACCTGGGGACGGCTCGGGATGCACATAGTCCGCTCTATTTTGGCAGCCTGTTCTCTCCTTCTTTCTAGCCAGCGCAATTCGCTACTTTGCCGGTTCTGTTTATTATTCGCCAAATACCAAACCGCATACCCGCACGCAGTGACACCAACCCACCGACCCCCTTTTTCGAATGAAGTACAGGTTAGTCTCTGCTGGTCTTGCTCGCTCCATTCTCCAGCCTTTTCCGCTCCTTCTTCTCTTTACGACACTTTTCCGAATACCATTTTCGCTCTTTTAATGGCACTGACTGATATCATGCTGGGTAGCTTTGTGTTTGGCAAGCTGGGCAGGGACTCGGCGTCTTCGCAGGACAACGACGCGGCGGCAGCCGCAGCAGGAGCGCCGGTCGGCAGCAGCAACCTCGACACATTACGATCGGCAGGGCGCAGTGTCCACAGCCGAGACTGCCGACATGCACGCAGATTTTGTATGCACCGAGCGGTTTGCTGACAACTTTTGGTCCGAAGACGGCCGGTGTGTATCGGTGCTCACTACAAAGCTCAAGAATGCAAAGCAGTCGTGCCTTGACCTGCTGACGATGGTTAGCAAGCGCGCCGAGATCGAAGAGGAGCTGGGCAAGAAGATGCTGAAGCTGTCGCGTGGCGCGCTGGGGTGCGAGGAAGGTGGGCACGATTAAAGATGCGTTTCGGTGCGTGCGCGTTGAGATGGAGAACACGGCCAAAACACACCTTGACTTGGCCAAGCAGCTGCGCACTGAGCTCGAGAAGCCGTTCCTGGGCTTCATGGACGACCAGAAGCGGAAACGGCGGGCACAGACCTCAGGTGATTCAAAAGACCGAAGAGGAGCGGTCCCAGCTGCGTGGCATGATTCGGAAGCTGCAGGACAAGCGCCGCAGCGACACCCGCAAAGTTGGCGACCTGGAGCTGCAGGTCAACGGTCTGCATGGCATGGGTGACCCAAAGCTCCGGAACAAGCTGGAGCGCGCACAGGCGCAGCAGCGGGCCACTGAGAAGGAGTATGTCGATGTGCGCCAGCGCCTGCATGATGCCGACCAGCAGTGGTACCATGTCTGGCGCAGTGCCTGCGATGTCTTCCAGGTCCTTGAGGAGCAGCGTATTTCGTATCTGAAGCATATTGTATGGACATTCACCAACCTTGGTCTCCAGCTCGTTTGTAACGGATGACGAGGCGATGGAGAAGATTCGTCCAGGACCTCGAGCGCATTGACGTGGCCAGCGACATCTCGGCGTTTATCAGGACATTTGGCACTGGCGGACCGGATCCAGAGCTGGACCCCGAAGGGGCTAGGGCTAGCGCAGACAGAATGTCGCAGGACGCGGGTTCTGGCAACTCTCGGTCACAGTCAACAGTGCTCGGAACAGTAAGCTCTGCCGTACCCACGCCCGAGAGCACCAGGCCAATTCATCGCACGCCAACAAGCAACAGCCAGGATAGTGTCCCCACTGAGAGCCATGGTGGCGCCATGGCTGGGTCTGTCTCGCAACAGCCTCTGTCACGGCCCAGTACGCAACAGCGGAATGGATCCACGTCAGCAGCACGGCCCGCCTCTGCCAGTGCGCAATTCATCCCGCCCAGTGTCCATGCACGCACAGGGAATGCAGGCACTGGCAGGTGCGTCTGCTGCTGAAGCAGCGTGGAATGACCGTCCAAGGTCGTCAATGCAGCAGGGATCTTCATTCAATGGTGCTGCTGCCCATTATCGTCGGTCGAGCAACGCGGACGTGTACAACACTGTGCAGCAGCAACAGCAGCCAGCTCAGCAGCAGCAGCCAGCAGCAGCAGCAGCCATCACCGCAACAGCGGCGTAACCAAGCCCCTGCTTCGCGCCCTGCAGACACTCTTTATAGCGGAACAGTTAACGGCATGTACAACGGAGCCCCAGCCATGGACCCACGTTCGACTAGCAGTGCTGGCATGTATCGGGCAGGAACTGCGAGCCCAGCGCCGATGGCGACGCAACGGCCAAGCACACCGGGCCAGATGGGCGACATTAGCGGCTCGTATTCGTCTGTTGGCTACGCAGCCGCAGTACTACCCAGTGCAGGCCAGCAACCAGCCCCCACGCATAGGCTCACCGCGATCGCGTGCAAGCACATTCAATGGCACGATGACTGCTCAAACCGGGCAATTTGGCGCGCTCACTGTCAATACACAGATACCGACTCCTCAGCAACAGCAGCAGCAGCAGCCGCAGCAGGCAGCATATGCGATGTCGTTCCAGCACCCGAACTCTGCACCAAGCAGCCCGTACCAGCAGAATGGCGCGCCAAACTCGTTTGGTGCCTCAGCCAATGGCTACTAATGGCCATATGGCGAACATGACGTCACCACAGCCAGGGTCGCGCCCGGTTTCTGTCATGCAGAATCCGCAGTACGTCTATCGAGCGGCGACGCCTGTTCAGCAGTCGCCACAGTTTATCCCAGCGAACATGGTGTCACGCCCGCCTACGCAAATGTCGCATTCGCCCCATCAGCAATATCAGCCACACCAGCTCCACCAACGGACGACCTAGCGTCATGAGCACGTACTCGGTTGCCCACCAGCAGGTTCCAATGCACCAGCAACAACAGTCCAACACCACAGCAACAGCAACAGCAGCAGCCAGCTCATGGAGAGCCAAACTTCACCAAGGACCAGCGCGAGATCATCTCATACGTGAAAGGCAATGTATGACTACGACGCTGAAAACTCTAGAGAGCTGACGATTCGTGAAGGTGACATCATCTCTGTGCTCCAGGTCAATCCGGACGGCTGGTGGGAGGGCGAACTCACTGACTCGAATACTGGGCCAATGTAGGCGCGGCGTGTTTCCTTCCAACTTTGTTGATCCCATCTCCAACTTGACTGCCAGCTAGGCTTCCTTTGAATTATTTTCTAGTTTCAATTGCCATTATATCTGTAACCACTCGCCGTGACGTGCCACCGAGGGAATCACCATGGATATCGCTTGTAGCATAATGTTGGGCCCTCAAATCCTGCATTATGATAGATGCCAGCCCGCGCATGCTTTATGTATGAGGTTATGTTTATGCCGAATGTCCAATTTCAGAAAATAAGTAGTAAACAATAATTCAAATGACTAGCGTATTTCTGTCTATGGCGCTAGTAGCAGGTCACAAACAATCCCAGCCGTGCCACTATCAGTTCACCATGCCCCCAGTTCAGGGTCTGCTACTAGACTATATCTCTTCTCTCTAGCCAAGCGAATCCTATTATTAACGCATCTCTAGCTTTTTCGTGGATAGCCACCCCATTCTTTTATTGGAACATTATCAGAGGAGCTTATCATGAGCAATATACTCAGTGCCATCGACTCCAAAGTCTACAAGCTTCAGAGGATCGACTCCGTCCTGTCGTCTTACAACATTCGCACTATCAGTTTTTATGCCAATGCCGGGCTTACCGACGACTTTATGCCATCCCAGACACTTGAAGAGGCCTTTTACCAAACGGTTGTGGAGTTCCCGTTGCTGACCGGGCACCTTAACCAAGTGAGTGGTGGGTGGATAGAAGCTGTCGTAGACAAGACGTGCTTGAATGTTCCCGACTACCGTGAATCCCAGTCGGACATTCACTTCCGTGATATCAAATCAGCAAAGTACAACCCGGCGACATGGCCCGACAACTTGATTCCTTTTGGAGCGTTTGCTTGTCCGGGCGCGGCCACTGGCACAATAAAGTTGGTTAGTGCCCACGTTGTCCGACTCAAGGATAACAGTGGAGTCATTATCTCCCTGAACATTAACCACGGCATAGTAGATGGATATAGCTTTCTTCTGTTCTTCAACCGCTGGGCTGATCAAACGCGGGCACTGGTGTCCCACCGTCAGGCTGAGCCCCTCAGTATATGTCTTGACAGATCAGCGATTCTTCAGTATCTGCCTAGCGAGCGTGAGCCACTTTGTGCGTCAATGCTAGCAGCTTGATCCAACAAGTCCCGTATAGCAGACTGGCTTGTCTGGCTCAGCCCCAGCACGCGAGGCAGGCTCTTGAGTTACTTGGGAAGCATGGCTCCAACATGCGGCCACTTGTTCCGCATTTCGCGCGAGCAGCTCAGCAGACTCCGCAACCAGGTACTGGAGTGCATGCCAGCTGGTGCACGCCTAACTACTAACGATGTTTTAACTGCACTTGTGTACAAAGTCCACGGCCAGGCGAAATTTGGTGTGGCAGCAACCACTCGAAGGTGGTCTGCATGGGGCTCAAAGGGTGACGTGGAAGCTAACAGCGAGCATGCATTGGTAATCGCCTGTGACCTCCGCGGCCGGCTTGGTATGGAGGGTATAAACTTTATTGGCAACGCGCAGCTGTCAGGGGTTATTCTGAACCCGATGAAACATGGCAAAGATACTATCACGCCTCAGATCCTTGCAGACATAGCTGCTCAGATCCATAGCGTCGTATCTAATCTGTCATCTCCATATATTGGCTCGTATGTTGACTTTCTTGAGTCAGAGTCATTCAATACTGGAGCGCTCATTGCAGCCAAAATGAAGTACGGTCTCTACACATTGACAACGAATATGATGCACAGAAAGTTGTATGGTGCTGATTTTGGCAACGGCGTTCAGGCGTTCTCTACAGTGGCTCCCAACTACCCAGGGGCAAATGCTATCTTTTTAGCGTCTCCGCCGCCTAGCACAGACATCCTAATCAACTTTACAGCGGCCGCAAAAGAAATGGACCATATTCTCAAAAACGCATTTTGGAGAGACATTACAACTCTGGTCTACTGAGCAATAAACAAGGATGCATGATATCAGCATCGACTGCCTGTGTAAATATTATCTTCATCAAATAGGGAATTGCAACTTTATACCGTGTTAACCTTCAGAGAGTCCAGTAGTTATGAGCTTTATGGAATGAGTATGACTGGAAATTTCTGAGAAGAAAAAGGGAGGATAGGGCTGTTCCGGCCTACAGTGTCTATACAGGTGAAGATTTGGATCTGCGCATGGGGCGAAGGGCACGGGGTTGCCCGAATGTCAGCATACCACATTTGCCTTCTCAAGATGTCAATTTTATGTCTAGCGGAACAAGAAATATCTGCAAAATATATTTCTGTCCTTCTTGTGCCACAAGAAAGCTATTCAACCAGCTGAGCGCCGGAAGAGAAAAAAAGGCGTATCTGTGCACAAAGACATTGCTGCTGAATGTGAAGTTGCATATCCTGCTACCATGCTAAGCTGGCCCACTTCCCGAATCACAGATTTTCAACAGTGCGAGCGACGCACAGACAGTGCCTGCGTGATAAAAGGGCGTGCTGGCCCGCTCGTGCTTTTCTGACCAGCACATTTTCCGCACCTATTTAGAATCTAGAACCCAAGCATGGATACTGCTGTCCCACAAGGCCCTCGTTTTCGGAGGCGGCCACGCTCCCGGAGCTGACCCCCGAGTACATGGGGAGGCACTACCCCTCTTACCTGGAGCTGATCCAGGCGCAGGTGTTCTTCCGCCACGGCGAGCGCAGCCCCATTGTCACCCGGTTCTCATCGCTGTCGCAGTGGGCATTCTGCGAGCGTGCAAACCATCTGCATTCTGAATTTATGACCGCCATTGGCAAGTTTGTGCCGCGCCAGGAGGCAATGCCGTCGCCAAACCCGGATCTCATTGCCAGCGGCCACAGCGACCCGCGCTACACGAAGCACACCGCGACACTCAAGTCTGGCATCGAGTATGAGCCGGCTGCCTGGTCACTGAGACTCACACAGGATTCAAAGAAAGTAGTTGACGACAACACATCAGACAGTGGCCCTGTGGCCGCAGCTGAGGATTCGTGGGAGCCTACGATGTGGTAAGTTCAGACAGGAGTTTGACTCGGTGCAGCGTGG